>NC_090939.1:52548373-53847659 GCF_040938575.1 Ambystoma mexicanum
TCTATGGACATCTCGTCATCATGGCCTACAAATTCAATGCCCAGATCATTATCATTTAATCTGATTTTAAATTCATTCAAATCCAAACTCGTTCCATCCCAAATTATAAAGACATCATCAATAAACCGGACCCATAGAATCATATGTTGTTTAAATGCCTCATCCTTGTATACTGTTTTCTCCTCAAACATTCCCATAAAGAGGTTTGCCAATGCCGGTGCATACTTTGTGCCCATAGCAATCCCTTTCTTCTGCTGATAGTATTTGTTATCAAACAAGAAAACATTATTTTCTAATGTTACTGCCAACATCTCCTTCAGCATTTGTATGTATTGGTAGTGCGATGCCGAGTCCTGTCTAAATTCAAAGTTAATAGTTTGTATAGCCGCTTGATGTTCAATGATAGTATATAGTGCGCTGACATCCCAGGTTGCAAGTCGGTATGATGGTTTCCAGGTTATTTTACTGATTGCCTTGATATTATCCGTGGTATCTTTAATAAACGCCTTTAGTTTTGGTACACGCGGCCTTAGTATGTTATCAATATACTCAGAGATTCTCTCCGTTAACCATCCAATTCCACTGAGTATTGGCCTTCCCTCAGGAATCTTGTCAAACAGTTTATGTATTTTTGGTAGAAAATACATAGTTGGAATCACTGGAGTTTTATTTGATAATGCAGATTTTTCATCATCCGTAATCAGACCTTTCCTATGCCATTCATGTATCTGTTCTTCCACTCGAGTTATAATTTCCACTATAGGGTTACCTGGTAGTTCCAGATAACAATTTGGTGTTGTCAGGTGATTCTGAGCCATATTAATGTAGTCCTCTCTGTTCATCAATACAATATTTCCGCCTTTATCGCCCTCCTTTATAACAATTGTTTTATCATTCTCCAAGTCTTTCAATGCTTGTCTTTCCCCCTTTGTTAGGTTCTGTTTGTCCACGTTCATTCTAATTTCGTCATACATATTATATATGTCTCGTGATGTTGCTTTGTAGAATACTTCAATCATATTTTCATTTGAAAGTTGCGGTGAAAATTTAGATTTAGGTTTAAGTTCCTTCTCTATAAGGCAAATCGGTCTGATTTTCAAATCATGAAGTGTATTGTGAATTTCACTATCTTCACCATCTCCCAATGTTTTTAAAGTATGAATGTTCTCAATATCCTCCATAGTGAAATCAGTTTTTATCAGTTCTTCCTCCGTCCGTGCAAGGCCACTCTTATGTGCGGTGGCAAAAAACTTTTTCAATCGTAGTTTTCTTACAAATTTAAATAGATCTATCTGAGTATTAATACGGAACAGATTGACATAATCACCAAAGAAATTGAAGAAACTCAAGCGCTAGAATCAACCAAGGAAAAAAACTATAAAACAATGTATGAAATACTAAAACTCTATCAGGATGATATAAAACTAAGACAATTGCGCAAATTTTTCAGGGACGAAAGGGACTATAAAGAGGATCGTGTATATACTTTTCAGGAGAAATTTGATAAATTTACAAAACCGTTATCCAAGGCCAGTACACCGAATACATCCTCTGGCAGCTCAGAGGTGGACTCAGAATCAGAAAAGGAAGGAGCTGAGGGAGAGGAACCACGACAAGACACATCTAAAGCCAGTCATCAACAACATGCTGGCTTTTTAAATCAAATAAGAAGATATAAGAAAGGAACGAGAGTAGGAAATCAAAAACAGGTCCGTTTTCAACTACCAAATTCACAAACCAAGAGTATTTCTACCCAAGGAGGAGAGGAAGGAGGGGGGGTTGTAGACACAGGCAACCCAGATGTGCAGGAAGATTTTCGACGCCCAACGCGGGCGGCCGCCCGGGATGCAGCCAGGAAAAAACAATAATTGATTTGGTGATGAATCTATCACGACGTATCTTGACTGATGAAGAGAAAACTGTATTGAACAAAGGACTATCATTTGCCCCGACTTGCAAATTGGACATTATTAATACTCAGATAGATCTATTTAAATTTGTAAGAAAACTACGATTGAAAAAGTTTTTTGCCACAGCACATAAGAGTGGCCTTGCACGGACGGAGGAAGAACTGATAAAAACTGATTTCACTATGGAGGATATTGAGAACATTCATACTTTAAAAACATTGGGAGATGGTGAAGATAGTGAAATTCACAATACACTTCATGATTTGAAAATCAGACCGATTTGCCTTATAGAGAAGGAACTTAAACCTAAATCTAAATTTTCACCGCAACTTTCAAATGAAAATATGATTGAAGCATTCTACAAAGCAACATCACGAGACATATATAATATGTATGACGAAATTAGAATGAACGTGGACAAACAGAACCTAACAAAGGGGGAAAGACAAGCATTGAAAGACTTGGAGAATGATAAAACAATTGTTATAAAGGAGGCCGATAAAGGTGGAAATATTGTATTGATGAACAGAGAGGACTACAATAATATGGCTCAGAATCGCCTGACAACACCAAATTGTTATCTGGAACTACCAGGTAACCCTATAGTGGAAATTATAACTCGAGTGGAAGAACAGATACATGAATGGCATAGGAAAGGTCTGATTACGGATGATGAAAAATCTGCATTATCAAATAAAACTCCAGTGATTCCAACTATGTATTTTCTACCAAAAATACATAAACTGTTTGACAAGATTCCTGAGGGAAGGCCAATACTCAGTGGAATTGGATGGTTAACGGAGAGAATCTCTGAGTATATTGATAACATACTAAGGCCGCGTGTACCAAAACTAAAGGCGTTTATTAAAGATACCACGGATACTATCAAGGCAATCAGTAAAATAACCTGGAAACCATCATACCGACTTGCAACCTGGGATGTCCGCGCACTATATACTATCATTGAACATCAAGCGGCTATACAAACTATTAACTTTGAATTTAGACAGGACTCGGCATCGCACTACTAATACATACAAATGCTGAAGGAGATGTTGGCAGTAACATTAGAAAATAATGTTTTCTTGTTTGATAACAAATACTATCAGCAGAAGAAAGGGATTGCTATGGGCACAAAGTATGCACCGGCATTGGCAAACCTCTTTATGGGAATGTTTGAGGAGAAAACAGTATACAAGGATGAGGCATTTAAACAACATATGATTCTATGGGTCCGGTTTATTGATGATGTCTTTATAATTTGGGATGGAACGAGTTTGGATTTGAATTAATTTAAAATCAGATTAAATGATAATGATCTGGGCATTGAATTTGTAGGCCATGATGACGAGATGTTCATAAATTTTCTGGATCTGACCATTTTTGTACAGAACAATAGATTGGCAACACGAACTTTTCGCAAAGAAACTGAGGTGAACTTAACCCTTCATGCCAGTAGCTGCCATCACAAACCGGTAAAATGGAATGTCCTGAAAGGGGAATTTATCAGAGCGCGTAGAAACTGTACAAATACTAGTGATTTTAAGACAGAATGTGAATTACTGCTGGACCGCTTTGAACAGAGAGGTTATTCGAGGAAATGCATTGGAGCAGCAAAACAAAAGGTAGCCAATTTAACCTGGGAGCAGACTCTGATGCCCAAAGAAATAAGGAATGATACTGAGCATATGATGATTAATTTTATTACAACATACAGCTCTAATATTGCAGTACTGAAGAAAACTTTAAACAAAAACTGGCATCTTCTACAACTTGATCCTCACCTAACGGGTTGTATTGGAGAGAGACCAAGAATGATATATCGGAAGGCTAAAACTTTGAAAATGACCTTGAGCCCTTCTCTTCTACCAGATGTGAAACCTGAACCTAGTAGAACATGGTTGGATCGAAAGATGACAGGGTTCCGAAAATGTGGCACATGTACCATGTGTGATTTTGCACATGATACGACGATGGAATTTGTGGACTCAAGAGGGACGAAAATGAAAATAAAAGAAAATATAAATTGTCGCTCAAAATACACAATATATGCGATAATATGTCCATGCAAGATGATCTATATTGGGAGTACGATTAGGGAAACTAGGTTTCGTATAAGAGAACATTTTTCAACTATTGGAAGCCAAGATGCAACATTACCGCTGGCCCAACATTGGCAGCTCAAACATCAAATGGAAAACAAAAAATCTCTGAGGTTTATTGGACTGCAGAAGATACAAATGGGGAAAAGAGGTGGAAACCTAGAGGAGAGACTAAGACAGATGGAAGCCAGATTGATATGCAAATTTAGATCGATTGAGTTTGGTCTCAACCATGACAATGAGATGGGACATTTTCTCTGACTTTGAATGCTTATATATATCATGAAATCAAAGGATATCATTTGGGTATGATACCCTTAATCTGGTAGAAGGTAACAATGGGTATTGAAATGGGACTATTTTTTTTTTTTTTTTATTATTTTTTGAAAAGTTGATCTTATATGTAATATGTATATAATGATACATAATAATGTATGTAAGGGTATTTTGTAATACCGAGTCTTTTCAATAACAATTATTTGTATTAAGATTGACATGAATACGTATAAATACAATTAATTAGATCATCGGGGAGGTCCCGACAGAGATGAGAAACAGTGTTATGTAAGGGTGGATAGTGGTCACTAACATTCGACACAAATACAGTTGGAATACCAATTGGATTAATACACAAAATTAAACTTTTTAATTTCTGGCGATAAATATATAAATTTCATTTCATATAATTCTTTCTATATTGCCCCATAATCGAGGGTAGATGTCCAATTAGAAATATAATTATAATTATGTAACATGCTAATGGGTGATAGGGGAATACGACACATCATCATGATACAAATAATGACAAAGTGAATGGATGATGTGCGTGTCTTTAAACCTTTCCAATATGGCCGCTGTGTGAAACGATGTTAGAAAGAGAAGAAGGTGGATTTGTGTAACCATGCTGATGCTATACATTGCATGGTGGATCCCCGCGACGGCTCATTACTGTTCGAGGCCGACGCGAGGAGACGGATTGTTACCAAGCAGAAGGTAAGCTAAAAGCAGTGGGTCTCCGAACGAGGGGAAAGAGACGTTTTTGCATGCCCGCAGTCGGGCATCCCAAGTAACCATATGGGAGTTCATTTAGATCGGGGACGGTTTGCTAACGGGGAGAATGTTTAACCAATCAAGGATAAACCGAAATTGATTATAATTCAAGGTGTGTTGAGTAACTAAATAGGATCGCACAATGATAAACCGAAATTGATTATAATTGAAGGTGTGCTGAGTGACAAAGTAGGTGTATAGGACTGTAAAGTGGAGGGATAGATTTATGGTCATACGAGAGGCTGGGTTTTAACAAAACTTTGTGACAATTAATAGATTAGATTGTTGTGTGCTAATAACAATTTAGATTGGAAATATTTTTTCTATATTATTATTTTTACTATAGGGAATTACCCGGGACTTATGGAATAAGACGGGTAAGAAATTTTAATTTATCCATTTATTGCACTCACACGTGCATTTATTACTGTGTGTCGAATGGAGATTTACTACAATCCACTAGAGGGAATAATATTGTAGATTATTACATATGAAAGAACCAATATACAAGGATTACAAATGAGAACTTGTATTTAATATTGAAACCAAAAATATATAAACTTGGACTTATTTATGATTAATTATTCTAAAACAATATTTCTTTGTTTCTCTGTTTGTTATTTTATCTTTATTATTTTTTTTCTACTTTTTCATTGCGCTTTTACAATTTTTGTTGTTTTGCATTTATTGTGACTTGGATGTATATATTGATTTAACTATATGTATTGCGGTGTAATGCAATTGTAAATTATTTATTATTTATTTTTCAAAATACATGTGTATTCATATTACATAACCCTCTTTTTTGCCTGAACCTTTTTGGGTACAAATTTATGAACAATTTATGTAAAACAATTATGTGAATAGAATTTGATGTGTACTTTATCAAGCCCTGTTTTGTTTTGAGAAAGGCTCTTGAGTAGCCGAAACACGTGTCAACAAGAATTAAAGGGCAAATAAGGAATAAAGGAGTTTTTTGGAAATTTTTGAATTAACAATTGTGGCGCAATTCTTGAGTGGCAGATTATCTATTCATATTAGTAACCAAGGAGGTAGGGGATTGGTTCCTCCAACAAATGCCACATAGGATGCGACACGGCTGAAAGGCTAAATTTAAACCCATCTAGGTCGCCAACAGGAGAGGTTGTACCGACAAACATCCCGAAACACTAATCTGTACTTGTAGTTAATAGCCAATAGGCGAGAGCTACTGCCGAGAGCTATTGGGGTGGTGATGTCCACGAGTATGAGAATTTGTACTAAGATTTTTTGGGGCGGTTTATTTGTTCATTATATAAAAAGGGAATAACACATGCATCTTCCAGGATATTAATAACTTCAAACTTTATTTCATTATTTTGTATTAGTAGCGGTCTCCTAAAAATTGTCAAGCACATCAGAATGTAGGAAACCAATCGGGACATTCAATGTGAAGGCTGACGCTGCATGCTATCCACCAGTGCTCAGTAAACTGGTGGGTCACTGGAAACGGCAACAGCACTCAGATGCTATGAGACAGGACAACGTTTTGATTTCAGGAAGTTTGTCTGAAAAAGGCAGGTTTGCAAAGATAGGCAATCACATTTACTAATAGTGCCGATACCTTCCTTGCCATAGTGTTTGCCCCTAACTGCACACCTGACATTGCATATATAAATTCAGGACCGTTTTTAGACTCAGCCACGGGAGAAAGTGCGCCCCTCAAAATGGCACATGCCATCATGCCTATTAAACGCATCGCTTTGCGCACCCTTATTTGGCGCGGGCCCGATAATGAGGTATTTGCAGTAACAAATGTTGTATTCTTTCCTCTGATGGAAAGACTAACCCCCCCCTTCTGTGTTTAAGACAGCTCCTAGGAACTGCTTCGAAGTGCTTAGCACTAGGCTTCATTTCTTTCTCGTTGATTGCAAAGCCCAATTGAAAGAGGAGGTTGATTGCACTCTGAATGTTTGTCTGCAAATCCGGGGAGATTCCCCTGTTCCCCTGTTATGAGCCAGTCATCCAGGTAAGGGTATACTGGGATTGCCTCCCTGCACAGGTGCGCTGCCAACACCGCCATTACCTTTGTGAATACCCTTGGAGCCGAGGCTATTACAAAGCCAGCACCTTGAATTGGTAGTGTTCGCTATCTTGAAACGCAAGAATCTTCTGTGTGCTGGGAACATTGAAATATGAAAATAGGCATCTTTCATATCCAGTGTTGCCATGTAATACCACTTTTTTAGAAGAGGGATTACCTCTTGTAGCATAGTAATACAGAACATTTGTGGCTTGACATACTTGTTTACAGGACGCAAATCTAATACTGGGGGCATTGTTAGATCTTTCTTTGGAACAAGGAAGTAAGTTGAATAAATGCCCCTGTTTACCTGGTTGGCTGGGACCACTTCTATGGCGTCCTTTAATAGAAGTGTGGTTATTTCTTCTAGAAAGATCCGCTGATGTTCTTCTGAGTGGACCTTTGTTAGGGTTGGCTCTTATACTTGCATGTGTGCTGAGCCAGGATTGATGTCACCATCAGAATGTAGGCTGTGAGTCTGGAGTGTGAGATTAGAATGTTTGGTTCTAACCCAGGCAGTTAGATTATGTGAGCCTGGGTGGTGGGAGCCAGTGGGCTCCTGTCCCTTTCCTCTTTATCTCCTAATGACTTGTTGACATCTGATCCTGTAACCTAAGAAGCTAATAAAGTAACCACTATGCGTACCTGGCCTGTGTATCCTGAGTGTCCCTTGGAGTGAACCCTATGACCAAGAGCCGGTCATAACAATTGGCGACGAGGATGGTCCAAGGTATGGTGAAGGAGGACCTTGGAGTGGACACCAAGTGAAGCAAAAGGAGATGCAGGTACCTGTGTGATGTCATGTGAGAGAGGAGAAGAGACTCTGCTGCGGGGTGTGCAGGCAAGAGGACAAGTAAATGAAAGGAGAGAGGGAGAGCCCACTGCCCCCCATAGACTGGTTGCACCCACCACCCAGGGCTGTTTGAGCCAGTCCACCCAGGGCTGGAAGGGACAGCCTGTCAGAGGAGACCCCTGGGAAGAAGGTAGAGTACCCTCTTTGAGGCCAGGAGTCATTAGAGGCTGTCCAAGAGTCTGGAGAAATGGAAATCACCCAGGGCTGGAAGGGACAGCCTGTCAGAGGAGACCCCTGGGAAGAAGGGAGAGTGCCCTGTTTGAGGCCAGGAGTCATTAGAGGCTGTCCAAGAGTCTGGAGAAATGGAAAGCACCCAGGGCTGTTTGAGTCAGCCACCAAGTACTGCTTTAGTCAGCCCCCAGGGCTGTTGCAGGCGACCACCCAGGGGTGTCAGAAGCATCCTGCTCCATGGAGCCTGGGGCAAGGATGGCCTGTTGGAGTCTGCCAGGAACAGGCCCCCTGGTACATGAGGAGACATTGGCAGGGTTGCATGAGGCTGCCCAAGTGTGCCACCATTTCCTGAGTGACTATGCCAGCATTATTTAAAAAGGGGAAGTGTAATTTCCATGCCAAGTAAGCGTAATTGTGCCTTTTACGCACCTGGAGGCTAAAGGTTTTAATGAGAATAGACGCTATGCTGATTTGGTCTGAGGTGGGGACCATGCAATGAGAAAATGGTTACTGTTTGGGTTTGGGTATGATAATAGTTTTTGGGGATGATTAGTTTATGCTTGCAGAAGAAATTTTGGAGTTTCATTCAAAAGTAAAATGTCATAATGGATTGAGCAACAATGTGACAAGTTGTGACTGAAGAGTACTGTTGTGCATTAGTAGTGAATTAACATGAGAAGTATTAGTGAGAATGATGTTGCACTGAGAATAGGAGATGCATTTTTTTTAGATGTAACCATTTTGAGGCATTGCAGGTTGGTTTTAGAGTTGGCCCCAGTTGGCAACATGGACGTTTAGGACTCATTTAAAGTTGGTTTCCACATTTGTGTTGTGACAGGGGTTGTGTGTGAGTGGCACATATAAGGTTGATTGAGGTGGACAATCAAAGGGTGTTGATCCTATTATGCTTAGTATAACGTTTCGAGGCATTTTAACATATTAGATTGCCTGTTTAATGGCGACATGGACTTTTAGAACATGTGACTTGGATGTTCTATGTTTCATTGTTCTGATCATCCTAACACTATGTTTTGCTTGTGTGTGTGTGGTGTGAGATTTGTGATCCTAAAGCACAATAAGAGTGATGTTGGTCATTAATGGTTACCACAATCTTTGAGGCATTTCAGCATTAAGAGTTGCCCATGCTTTGGCAACATGGACTTTTAGGAAATGAGATCTGCAATTTATAATGTGATTATTGATATGTCATTGCAATGCTTACTATAACCATTTTTGAGGCATTGTAGGCGTGATGTTTTGTTTGTGCGTGCATGGATGTGCAACCCATGATGACTGCTAGAGTGACTGCAGCGCTGCTTAGCAGTTAACATTCTATGTGGGGGTTGTCTGTATTTTGAACATCCTGTGTTTCATGTGTGTGTTGGAGTAGTATGTGAATGTTTTAGTGTTGGTGCATGACCAGTGTTTGGTTTTGAAATCTTTTGGGACTTTTTTTGGAATGTGTTTTAATTGATTTACATGACTAGGGTTGGAGTTGGAGGTGTTTGGTGTTTTGAGGCCCTGCGGGCTCAGTGATGTTACTAGTGGTAGGCTAGCATAGAAGCTAGTTGGAACTTTGATGAATAGGTTAGTGACTCTGAGGGGTCCAGAGGTATCTAGTAGGAGTCTAGTACCATAAGCTTTGCAAAGCTGTGTTGTTGTGATGATTGGTGGCTCTGAGGAGTTCACATGAAACGAGTGAAGCTTTTATGTTGTTTTGGATTGTGGCTCTGTGGAGCAGTCCAGAGGCATCTAGCAGGGGACTAGTGCCTGAAGCTGTGTGAAGCTTCTATGTTGTTTTTGATGGTGTGTAGCTCTGCGGAGTTTACTTGAAGCTGTGTGAAGCTTTGATGTTTTTGGTGTCCTTGGAGTTGTTAAGGTCCAGGGATTGCTTGGAATTCTGGAGATGCAAGTTACATTGCATTTAGTGTTTTCTTTTAACTTTAGGTGACTTTTGGAATTGTTCTTGGAGATGCAAGTTACATTGCATTTAGTGTTTTCTTTTAACTTTAGGTGACTTTTGGAATTGTTCTCGAGTCCGCTCTTGATTAATTTCAGAAGCCTGGCAACGTTTCATCTGCAGCTGTGTTCACTTTGGGGTGTTTATTTGGTTTTGAAGGGCTCATTTGTCTGGCCAACATTTGTAGCGTTATGCTGGTGGTGGTTGTTTATTGACAGCTGGTTGCGTTTCTTTATTGGTGTGATGAGGTGAGTGACTGGTGATTAGGTGTGTCTGTGTTGCTTGAATTTTGGAATGGATTTGACAGCGGCATGAGTTGTGACTGTGGTTTCTTGGTGACCCAGGTAGATTGTTGGGTTGTTAGTAAGTATCTTGCGCAGTTATGACAGTACCTGGTTTTTCCCGGTTTTGGGAGTTAGTACTCGGAAGTGGCAGTCCGAGGTTCCTTTGTGGCAGAGAGGAACGGAAGGAGCTTTGTGTTTGGTTGGTCTTGGTAGTGTTGTGGTTTGTTTGCCGAGGTGGGCGGTTAGTGCTCGAAAGTGGCAGTTCGAGGTTCCTTTGTGGCAGGCGGGAACGGAAGGCGATTTGTGATGTTTTGATTGGTTAGGAATGTTAGTTGTGGCGGCTGGGACTGTCATAGGATGTTAGTTACGCCTGTTTGTTCAATCTCTGGGGTTAGCGGAACTCTGCTGAGAGTGAGGTGTGTCTTGCTGTTGTGAAAGTGTGTGTTGTTCTTTATGCAAGAGGAGGAGGTGTTAGGGTTGCTTTCTCTAAGTGTGTGTTTGAGGTGTGTTTGTTTGTTGTAGGAAAGGAGGTGTTAGGGTTGGCTCTTATACTTGCATGTGTGCTGAGCCAGGATTGATGTCGCCATCAGAATGTAGGCTGTGAGTCTGGAGTGTGAGATTAGAATGTTTGGGGTTGAATGGGTTCTAACCCAGGCAGTTAGATTATGTGAGCCTGGGTGGTGGGAGCCAGTGGGCTCCTGTCCCTTTCCTCTTTATCTCCTAATGACTTGTTGACATCTGATCCTGTAACCTAAGAAGCTAATAAAGTAACCACTATGCGTACCTGGCCTGTGTATCCTGAGTGTCCCTTGGAGTGAACCCTATGACCAAGAGCCGGTCATAACAACCTTCTGTCGTGGGGGTTGGTTGCAGGGACGTTGAAGTAGTTCTATACAGTAGCCCCCTGCTACTGTAGACAGCACCCATCTGTCTGAGGTGATTCCCTCCCATGCGTGGGTGAAGTTGGAAATGCGACCTACTGGAGAAACATGGGAGGGCACCTGGAGTGGAATGTCACTTGCTCCAAGGTGGAGTGCCACCTCCAGCAGGGCCTGTGCCCCAACCAAGACCTCTGCATTGCCCTCTGGGATAGCCTTGGAAGGATTGTCCTTGATTAGAGGAACTTTGGCCCGGATAGTAGCTGGAGCCTCTGAGAATTTTGGCCTTGAAAATGGCAAAATTACTGTTCCCTCTCTGTCCAGAGGGTTTGTTAGTGAGTTGACCTAACGATTATAGAGTGTCATACTCATCCTTTGCTGTCTTGAGTGTGTCTTCAATGGCCTTACCGAAGAGCACGTTAGGTTCCACTGGCATGTTTATGGGTATTACCCAAATTGTTCGTATACAACCTCTTTATGAGAGTGGCTTGAGTTTCCGGTCTAAACCCTGACTGGTGCAGCCATGCATGCCTTTTAATAACGGTCCCCTTTGCAATGACTCTACCGGCATTGTCGGTCGCGTCAAAATTAGATTTAAGGAGGCAGCTGGACGCCGCCCTTCCATCTGCAGCCACTTGTGCTAGTTGTGATCTGAGTGGCTCTGGGACAGATGAAAGTAAAGCAGGCATCTCCTCCCGCTTGTGGCAGTTACAACTAGCAGGGAGCGTTGCATTATTCGCTATCCGTGTTTGATATGCCGCAAAGGATGCGACCTTCCTGCCCATGAAATAGATCGTTTTGCTCTCCTTATCTCGTGGAGCCTCGGAGGAAGCGAGGGAGCGCCTGCTCTCTTTCTAGTCGTGGTCACAATTAAGGAGTCTAGTTTTAATTGACCCCTAATATATAAAGGATCTGATGGGGCGAGTCTGAATATTTTCTCCACACGTGGGTTTACGGCCCGTGTGAGATTAGGGGCTTCTAAGGATGGTTGAATCCTTTGCTGTACTGATTTCAATAGCGGGATGAATTGGGCCACTGTCTTTTCGTCCCCCAGGATTTGCTCTGCAAAGTCTCTATCTCCTGAACCTCCTGTGTGTTGATCTGAAAGTGTACAGCCGCCTTGGCTAATACTTAATTGAGGAGAGGTTGGTTATCTATGGGGGAATATACCACTGGAGTGTCCTGGTTAAGAGGGGAATGTATGGAGTACATATTGTCCTCTTGGTCTGCTCTGGGTCCTCGTCATCCCCAAAAAATGGGTCCTCTGTATCCTCATCAATAAGTTGCGGGTCAGATGCCTCTACAAAGGAGAGATCTTCATGGTCTGATTCAGGGTCATATAGATCAATGACTGTACTCTAAACAGGTACATCTGAACAAGTTTTCTTAGAAGGGGTTAAGTAGGTAACGCAGTGGCACTTGAACCAGAGGGGGCTGAGGTTGGGGGGGTTGAGTGAAAACTCTGAAAGTAATCAGGGTTTTTTTCGTAATAATTCGCCATAAAAGTAATTCTTCTGATTACTCTGTCGAAATCGTCAGAAGACCATTCTTTAGAACTAGGAATTACTACAGACTGCGGGGTAAGTCCTAAATCATCATCAGTGGGGGTGGGGGGTACCACTTTAGGACTACAAAACTTTTATGGGACTGGATTTTTCCTTTTGAAGTGTCTTCTGCCTTGCAGGGCTCTTGTCCTTATGAGGAGTTTTAGAGGTCTTCTTGTGGTGTTTCCCCCACCCCCTGGGTCCCAGAGGAGTGCTCTACTGACTTCTTGGGGCCTGTCCCCGTATCCGACGCCGAGCGACGAATCTCGGCTGCGGGAAGGGCCGAGGTCTCGTCTGCGGACGATCGACCTTCGGAGGTATTTTTATGAGCGACACCATTGTCTTTCGACGGTGGGGCCCTATGGTGTGGCGACCTCGAACGAGATTGCCCAGAGGACCGGGATTCGGTGGACCTTTCCCTTGGTGTTGATTGTTGTCGATCGCTCGACCCATGTGTCGCGTCTCGACAGGGGCTTATGTGTTTGGTGGAGTGAGACTTTGTAGCGCTACTGCCGCCGGGTGTAGTCCCCACAACATGGCCGCCAGCCTGTCCTACGGGGTCGGGAGTCTGCGCTTGAGTAGCTGAAGCTACTCCGTTGCCGCCGTCGTCTGAGAGGACTGTGTCGCTGCCATCGCTGAAGACACCTTCCACGTCCGTGGCCTCGAGTTGTCTGGCATAGTGGGCACAGCGTTTTGTGTAGCGGTCCTTTAACGTCTTTGGATTGAAGAGACTGCATGCTCGACAAGACGTTTCGACGTGGTCTCTTGGAAGACACAAATTACAAACTCAATTTTTGTCTAACCATGGACATTTTCGGTTACACTTGGGGCAAAATTTAAAGGGTGCATTTTCCATAATGATATGTTATGGTTATGGCAGCTGGGCGAACAAAGTGTAGGAAGGGGAGTAAATGCATTCTAAAATGGCCTCCCCCTCTCTCCTTACTGTCTGGGCCGAGGCCCGGGGCGGCCTTCCAAGGGCGAAGGGTCCGTCGCGATGGCCTCAGACAGGCAGTCTTTCCGTCTTCACCGGCGTAGTGTTTCGCAGGTTGGTGAAAGGATAGAAAGAAATACTATCGGTAATTGTGAAAACTCAATGGCTTTCTGCCGAAAGGAACTCTGCTATAAGCATCCGTCTAGTATGGCAGAAAAAAAACTATCTGAGGGACCTACACGCGTGAGGGATCATGGGTACAGTGGAAGTCGCACTAGGGATAGTATTACTAGCACGCCATGTCGACGTCCCTTCGAGTTTTGAAAAAAACAACTGTAATACTCCGCAGCTTCCACAACCTCAGAAATAAAATGATATATATATATATATATATATATATGACAATGCATTACTTACCGTAAAAGCATTTCTGATGGTTGTATCTGCTTAGATTCACATGCTGTGCATAGGTCCGACATCCAGTGGTCACTGCGGAGTATTGCATTTTGTTTTTCGTAGTCGAAAAGGGACGTCGACAAGGCGTGTCTGAAATACTATCCCTATAGTGACGTGCGTTGTACCCACAATCCCTCACGCGTCGAGGTCCCTCTGTTTGTATTTTTCTGCCCTGAAGGAGCCTTCTAGACGTGAGTGAGTACAGAAAAGAGAGATATAAAAGGAAGTCTATGTTCCTTCCATCCGAGCGGGGAGGAAGGGTGGGCGCATGTGAATCTAAGCAGATACAACCATCAGAAATGCTTTTACGGTAAGTAATGCATGGTCTTCTGATGTTTGTTAATCTGCTTAGAATCACATGCTGTGCATAGACTAGTGAGCAGTACCCGGAGTTGGCGGTGGGTTATGAGAAGGAACAGTAGAGAAAAGATGTCTTAATACTGCCTGTCCCAACTGGGAGTCAGATCTCGAGTGTGCATCTAGACAGTAGTGTTTTGTAAAGGTGTGCACAGAACTCCAGGTAGCCGCTTTGCAGATGGACTCAAGGGGAACATTTGCAATGAATGCTATGGACGCCCCTGTGCCTCGAGTAGAGTGTGCTCTTGGCTTAAAGGGCAGTTCTCTCTTAGCAAGAGTATAGCAGAGAGTGATGATTAGTCTTCCTCAGTGGTCTGGTTCTTTCCATGTAGAACATGACCGCTCAGCGCACATCTAGTGTGTGCAGAGTTTTTTCTCCCAAGTTGGAAGGATTTTGAAAGAACGTTGGCAGTTCTATAGACTGGTTTACGTGGAATTTCGAGATGAATTTCGGAGCAAACCTTGGGTGCGTGCGTAGAACCACCTTATCTCTGTGAACTGTAACGAAGGGGTCTAGAATAGAAAGAGCCTGTAGTTCACTTACTCTCCTGATGGAGGTGATAGCTATTAGAAAAGCAGTCTTAAGAGTGAGGTGTTTAAGAGATGCTTTGTGCATGGGTTCGAATGGTGAGCCCATGAGTCTGGTAAGTACCACATTAAGGTCCCATCCGGGAGCTGGGTCAGCTATCGGGGGGTGTATTCTCTTTACTCCCTCCATGAAGGCCTTTATAACAGGGATCTTCCACCACGACACTTTGAGTTGGGAAGTGGTGTATGCAGAAAGTGCCGCTAGGTGGACTTTAATGGAATTGAACACTAGACCTGAATCCAATAAGTGGGTCAGGTATAGAACAATATGTGTGGGAGAGCAGTCAATCGGGTTGATGCTTTTTCCTCTGCACCAGATGACAAATCTCTTCCACTTGCTAAAATAGCAGTGGCGAGTGTTAGGTTTTCTGGCTTCCCTGAGGATGTCCATGCATCTCTGCGGGAGCTGTAGATGTCCGAATTCTATGATCTCAGGAGCCAAGCTGCTAAGTTCATGTTCTGGGGGCATGGATGCAGAGTCCTGCCCTTGTCTTGTGACAGCATGTTATACGGGCAGGGGAGTTTCACTGGGGGAGATAGAGACATCTCCATCAAGTGAGCGAACCATGGCTGTCGGGCCCACATTGGGGCCACCAGTATCATGGTCACTTGTTCCTGGTGCATCTTGTGCACCACCTTGTTGAGAAGGGGAGTCGGGGGAAAAGCGTAAACAAATTTCCCTGACCATTGCATCGACAGACCGTTCCCCTTGGATTGGTTCTGGGGGTACCTGGAGGCGTAACTTTGGCATTGTGAGTTCTCCAGGGTTGCGAACAGGTCCATTTCTGGGAATCCCCATTGTGTGAAGACGTCGAAGACGATGTCTTCGTGCAGTCGCCATTCGTACTCTTCGGGCAGGCGGAAATCTCTGCTGAGTTTGTCTGCCAGCAGATTGAGTTCCCCTGGTACATGTTGTGACAGTAGGACCATGTTTTGTTTGAGAGCCCACTTCCATATATTTTGGGCCAGTTTGGACAGTCCTGGAGAGTGGGTGCCCCCCTGCTTGTTGATGTAGTACATGGCTGTGGTGCTGTCTGTAAGGACCAACACAGTCTTGCCTTGTAGGTGTTCCTGGAAGGCTTTTAGCGCCTTGAACACAGCTAGTAGCTCCAGTAGATTTATGTGTTTGGAAGCTACGTTCGGAGTCCACACTCCGTGAGCAGTCTGATGGGATAGGTGAGCCCCCCATCCTGTGAGGGATGAGTCTGTGGTTAGAGTGGCTTCCGCCGCGGGTGTGGCAAAGGGTTTCCCTCTTTCCAGGTTTTCCTTTGTCCACCACCGTAGCGAGAGAACCAAGGCCTTCGAGACCACCACTAGATCGTCCCATAGTCCGCTGGCCTGACACCACTGGCTGTTGAGCCACTCTTGCATAGGGCGCATGCGCGCGTGAGGTACCAAATAAATACACGACGCCATCATGCCTAGCAAGCGCATTGCTTTGCGTACCGTCACCTCTCGACCGGTCACATATTGAGGGATCTGAAACAGCATGTTTTGGACCCTCTCGTTGGAGGGGAAGACGAAGCCGTCCTTTGTTTGAATTAGAGCCCCTAGGAATTGTTTGATTTGGCTGGGGTCTAGGCTGGACTTCTTTTCGTTGATGGAGAAGCCCAACTGGAACAAAAAGGTCTACAGTCTTTTGGGTATTGGAGAAGCATGTTTCGTAAGAATCCCCTGTTATGAGCCAGTCGTCGAGGTAAGGGTAAACTGGGATGGACAACCTGCGCAGGTGGGCCGCTGCCACTGCCAGTACCTTCGTGAATACCCTTGGTGCCGATGCTATGCCGAAGGGTAGCACTCTGAACTGGTAGTGTTTGCCCTCTATCATGAACCTGAGGTATCTTCTGTGCGCTGGCAACATTAAAATATGAAAGTATGCATCTTTCATGTCCAATGTTGTCATGTAATCTCCCTGTGATAGCAGTGGGATCACTTCCTGTAAGGTCACCATACGAAACTTCTGGGGTTTGATAAACTTGTTCGCTGGGCGCAGATCTAATACAGGGCACATGGTTAGATCCTTTTTGGGTACAAGGAAGTACACTGAATAAATACCTTCCGTTACCTGAGATAGAGGCACGACCTCTATGGCTCCTTTTTCCAGCAGTTGTTGTACTTCTTGGAGAAGGATGGCAAGGTGTTCTGGTGTCATGCGTCGTCCCCTCGGGGGTCTGTATGTTGGGGAACCGTTGAATTCGATGCAGTATCTGCGGGCTACGGTGGAAAGTACCCAGCGGTCTGACGTTATTCCCTCCCATGCTGGAAGAAAGGATGTTATCCGGCCCCCGACTGGTGTTGCATGGGAGGGGACGCGAATCTTCGCGTCACTTGGTGTTGTTGGGGGCTTGGGAGCCTCTGGGGGTGGACCCCCGACCTCTCCCTTTGCCACGGCGCTGGCCTCTTTGGCTGTACTGCCCACTATTGGTCTGGTAATTGGTGGCAGGGTACTGTTGCTGCTGATTCTGCTGTTGGCGTTGGCCACGAAAAAAGCGTTTGTTGCCATAGCCGCGTCTGGTAGTGGGCTTAGAGATCTGGTCAAGAGTTTTGATAGTATCAAACTCTTTTTTAGCCATCTCCAGAGCCTCATCCACCGCTTTCCCGAAGAGGTTTGAGTCTTCAACAGGTTTATTTATTAAAGACGCCAGTGTCTCCGGTTTGAACCCCGAGTTGCGCAGCCATACATGGCGTTTTAGGAGTATTCCCTGAACCAGGGAACGTCCCGCTGTCTCTGCAGCATCCAGAGAGTTCTTTACAATACTCTGGTTGACCTGGGTTCCTTCGCCAATAGTTGATAGCAGGCGTGTACGTAGTGGTTCCGGCGCTTCTTCGGCGTCTTTGCGCAGTTTGGCCCACTGCGCGTCCGTGTAGCTAGCTAGCAAAGAATTGTTCGCAATTCTTGCCGAAAAGGCAACCGAGGATGTGACTCTCTTTGCAAGGGCATATAACCTCTTGCCCTCCTTGTCAGGTGGTGCCTCGCTGGTGGACAGCGGCACCCCTGCCCTCTTCCTTGTATTAGTTACTACAAGGGAATCCGGAATGGAATGTCCCCTGATGTACAGCGGGTCTGAGGGTGAAGGAGTGAAAAGTTTTTCAATTCTTGGATTAACTCCTCTGATTAGTGCGGGTGTGGATAGCGAAGGGATGATTCTTCTCTTCACTGAAGCGAGGAGGGGAATGGTCTGGCTGACCGGGGGTTTCTCCTTAATTACTCTTTCCACAAAGTCTATTTCAGGAGAGATCTCCCCAGTGTCCAGTTCGAAATGTGCTGGTGCTCTGCGCAACAGGGCATTGAATGTGGGCTGATCGTCAATGGGAGACGTGTTTCTAACAGGTGAATTGTCAGGAAGATTTAGGTTCAGGACATCAGTGTCCGAATATACTGATGGGGATTGCCAGGGATGAGAAGGTCCTTCTTCTGGATTTTCTCCGAAGCCTTCTCCTACCATGTCTGGGCTGTCTTCCAGACCTCCTTCATCGTCCACAAATTCATCCTCCTCCTCCAAGTATTGTTCCTCACCAGTGAGGTCAGACACATTATGGAAATCTGAGGCTGTGTCCTGCTGGGGATTGAATAGTTTCGGATATTTGGCCCTGGGGTCCTCCTGAGGCCCTTCTCTTGTTCTCTTGGGAGTGGGAGGGTTCTGGGTCTTCATAAACCTCTCCATTCTCTCCATGCAGAGATGGAGCCTTTCCATGGTTTCATGGGGTACCCCTGAGCGGTCTAGCGGGGAAAATTAGTGTCATCTAGCTGAAAACGGCTCGACCTCTCCCATAACGTCGAGGAGTCGAGGAAAGTGTCCCGTCGCCTTCCGAAAAGCCTTCCGGTGTGCTGGGGGTCCCCCCCCCGACTGAAGGGGGTAGTCCCGGTCTTTCTTCGGGCTTTTTCGGCGTGTCTTTCGACCTTTGCGTAGCGCTCGACGTGTCTTTCGGCGTACGCTTCTGGGCGTCGGCTACAACGATCCTCGCCAAGCTCTCTGCGACTAGTTTGTCAGCGGAGGGCTGTGGTTTCGACGTTACGGGTGTCGATCGTTCTACGGCGGCGTGCGCTCTCTGCTGGTGCGCGCCGGCCGATGGTTTGGGGGCGGCGCCCTTATTTGCCCAAAGCCCAGTCGCGGCTGCGGTTGCGAGAGGGGCTTCGAACCTGAACGGTCCGAGGAGGCCGCCGGTGGAACCTGCGTCTCCTTGGGCGATGATGCTTTCTTCGTCTTCGACAAAGAAGAGCCATGGGTTGTGTGCTTATGTGTGGTATCGTGTGCGTCAGTGTCGCCGGGGTGTTCATCCCCATAAGCAGGGCGTGAGCCGAGCCCGTCGGGGCCGGGGACAGACGTCGAAGAGCGCGAGCGCTCTTTAGAGGGGTCTACGACTTCCGTAGCGGAGGTCGTGTTATCACGTTCCTTGTCACTGTCGGTGGTAGCAGCGGCGGGTGAAGAATCGGCCTTCGACATCGCGTAGGCCGCCCACCTCTTGACCCTACAGTCTTTTAGAGTCTTTGGCTTAAGAAGCCGACACGCCGTGCAACCCTCCTCTTTGTGATCGAGGGGCAAGCAGCGGTTACACCGTGAATGCTTGTCCTTCCAAGTAAACTTGCCCTTGCAACGCGGGCAAAATCTAAAGGGTGTCCTCTCCATAGCCGAGGCAATAAATCGTGATAACGACCCCAAGGGAAAGGAAGGGGAAAAGGAAAGGCATTCTCAGAAAAGAACCAGAGATGTCCCACAACCCCACTCTCCCTACTGTATTTGGCCTGCGAGGCCAGGCCACGTGTTCGGCAACGCCGAAGGATCTCCTCCGCTCGTCCCCTCCGTCGAAGATCTTGCTCGGCCGAGACAGCTTCACAACTGCGTCGAGGGAGGGATCGATGTGTTATATATTAAATAGGAAAACGACCAAAGGTCGAGGAGATGAAATCTGCAATGTCTCTCGAGGAGCTCCACGTAAAGGTGACCAGTAGCTAGGCGGAAAAAAACAATCTGAGGGACCTCGACGCGTGAGGGATTCTGGGTACAACGCACGTCACTATAGGGAAAGTATTTCAGACATGCCTTGTCGACGTCCCTTTTCGACTACGAAAAACAAAATGCAATACTCCGCAGTGACCACTGGATGTCGGACCTATGCACAGCATGTGAT
Source organism: Ambystoma mexicanum (assembly GCF_040938575.1). Classification (NCBI taxonomy): domain Eukaryota; kingdom Metazoa; phylum Chordata; class Amphibia; order Caudata; family Ambystomatidae; genus Ambystoma; species Ambystoma mexicanum. The sequence continues at coordinate 52,568,653 of NC_090939.1, forward strand.
TCTAAGCAGATTAACAAACATCAGAAATATATATATAACACCAGAGGGTCTTTCCCTCCCTCCTCCTGAGGGGTGGGGGGGGATCTTCTACACAAGTAGCCAGGGGAGGGGCATTGCTATTGGATCCTGAGCCTGGGGGTGTACGAGCGAGGATCACCTGGATGGAGGGTCCTTTGGGATTGGGGAGCGTTTGCCCAAAGGCGAGACATGGTCCCCCCTTTTTCCAATGACCCCTTACCCGACATTCCCTCATATTACATGACCGTCGTCCCCTTTTCCCCTTTGACAAAACCTCCCGCTCTGTTAAAACACTGCGAAATACAACAGAGGCACTTTTTCATTTCTATCAATGTCCCATTAACAAGGACAGGCGAAGTCAGGCACAGAATACAGAGCGAGCACACCTGGGAACTGTTAGCACACCACAGGTGTATAAAAGGAGTGAGCCAGAGAAGGAACAAGTTACTTACCTGTAACTGTTGTTCTCCAGAATGGGTCTGCATGGATTCACATGCTCATGAATATTCCCCGTCGTCAGGCCGGGAATCCTCGGTACAGAAAAAATCAGTATCAGTTTCGTTTCTGATCTGTCTTTCCTAGTAGTAACCAATCACTGATCTCTGGGTCATACTGCCCCCAGCCAATGACTGCCCTCTCCCTAAACCCGGCCCCTGGCAGCCATCCTCAGATTTGGTAGCACATAAAGTGGCAGTATGACCAAATGAAGAGCCGCAGAGGGGTAGGAGGGAGGGTTCGCATGTGAATCCATGCCAGACCCATGCTGGAGAACAACAGTTCCAGGTAAGTAACTTGTTCCTTCTCCAGCATGGGGTCTGGCATGGATTCACATGCTCATGAATATAAGAATACATAGCAGTATACACATGCACAACCACGGGAGGTGGCAACAGGCTCAACATTAAGCAATGCACAACTCAACATTAAGCATCTCTTACCTCCTCACCAGGCTCACCTTAAGCGAACAGGTTGCGCAGCACTGCTTGGCCGACCCTGGACTCCTCCCTGGAGTCCCGATCGACGCAGTAGAATCTTGTGAAGGTGTGCGTCGACCTCCACGTAGACGCCCTGCAGATGTCCAGCAGGGGCACACCAGACAGGAACGCCGTGGTAGCAGCGATCGCTCTGGTCAAATGGGTTCTCGGACGGCCGGTCAACGGTCGGTTTGCCAACCAATGACAGTGCATGATACAGCCGGAAAGCCATCAGGAAATGGAAGCCTTCAAGAGAGCCTTCGCCTGGTTCACAGGTCCAAAGTTCACAAAAAGGTGTGACGTCTTCCGAAAACTCTTCATGCGGTCCACGTAGAACTTCAGCGCTCTAGCCACATCTACCGAGTGCAAAGTCCTCTCAGCCGGCGACGGGAAGAAAACAGGTAACACCAAGGGCTCGTTGAGATGGAAGTCCGACGGCACCTTGGGCATGAAGGAGGGGTGCATCCTCAGCACCACCCTTGTGTCGTGAAAAGTCAAGTACGGAGACTTGCAGGATAGGGCCTGGATCTCTCCCACCCGTCGTACGGAGGTGATGGCCACAAGAAATGCTGTCTTCCACGACAGGAACTTTAACGGCGCCGAATGCAGGGGCTCGAATGGTGGGCCCATGAGCCTGGTCAGCACCACGTTGAGCTCCCACGCCAGAGCTGGAGCCTTCACCGGGGGGAACGATCAGAACAGTCCCTTCATAAATTCGTTCACCAGGCGATGAGACCACAAGGACGCCCGTCCCGTGGTTCTGGTGTATCGGGAGATCGCAGCCAGATGTATTTTGATGGAGGCGTGAGCTAGTCCAGCTTTGGCCAGCGACAGTAGGTACAGCAGTACTTAAGGGGCCGTAATCCGTAGAGGGTTAATCTTCTGTGCATGGCACCAGACAGAGAACCTCTTCCAATTATGTCCGTAGCACATAGAGTCGAGGACGCCCTGGCCTTTGCAAGAACCTCTCTGCAGTCAGCCGGGATATCGTACCCTCCAAACTCTAGCGCTGCAGGAGCCAGGCCTGCAAGTTCAGCGACTCCGGATCGTGATGAAGGATGGCGCCTCCTTCCCTGGCGAGAAGATCCGTGTCCATCGTCAGTTTGAACGGTGGGGACGCTGCCAAGTCCAGAAGGTCCGGGAACCAGATCTGCCTCGGCCATGCCGGTGCGACGAGGATCATCCTGCATCGGGACCTCTTGAGCTGGTTGATGAGTCGGAGCAGCAACGGCAACGGAGGGAACGCATAAAGGAACAGGCCGTCCCAGGGGAACGAGAAAGCATCTCCCATGCTCCTCGGCTGGTGAAACCTGCTGGCGAACCTCTGGCACTTGGAGTTCGTTGCCGTCGCAAACAAGTCGATCTGGGGTGTGCCCCTTCGTCGGAAGAGTCGGTCCACTAGGTCCTGTCGTAGTTCCCACTTGTGGCACGAGCGCATCACTGCCAGATGAAATGGCACCAGGAAAATCCCTTGGCCAACAGCTCAATGCCACAGATCCTGGACCTCCTTGGATAGGGCTGTGGATCTGGTCCTGCCCTGCTTCCAAATGTATAACATCATGGTGGTGTTGTCGGCGAAGATCCTCACCACCTTGCCCTTGAGGGACGGGAGAAAGGACCTGAGGGCCTAGAACACTGCTCGAAGCTCCAGGATGTGGATATGGAGCGACTTCTCCTCCGGGAGCCAAAGGCCTCTCGCGTGAAGATCTCCGGTGTGCGCTCCCCACCCCCTCCAGGGAGGCATCCGTAGTCACCGTTTCCTGGTGGACTGGGGTCTGGAAGTCTGTACCCGCCGGCGCGGGTGCCCCACCACCTGATCGCTCATCAGAAGGTCTCGTTAAGGGGGATCCTGTCCTCGAAGCTGCCCGTCGCTTGGATCCAGCGGGCGTCGAGGAACTCCTGCAGAGGGCGCATCCGAAGCCTGCACAATCGCACGAGATATATACACGAGGACATCATTCTGGGGAGGGATTTGATGGACCTCACCCTGGCCACGTCCGTGGCCAGCAGACGCTGCACCTTGCCCAGGATGGCCCCCGTCCTTTTCTCCGATGGCGCGGCCAGACGCGCCACTGTGTGGAGCTTGGCTCCCAGAAACAGTGCGACTTGCGAGGGAACCAGGTGGGATTTTGGGTAATTGATGGAGAACCCCAGATCCGTGAGCAGCTGGACTGTCTTCGCTGTGTGTTCTACGGCGAGCTCCCTTGTACTTGCTCGGATGAGCCAATCGTCCAGGTAGGGGTAGACATGGATCCCCTGCAGGCGCAGCCGCGCCGCCACCGGTGCCAGGCACTTGGTGACAACCCTGGGTGCCGACTTCAATCCGAATGGGAGGGCCTTGGACTGGTAGTGCCGCCCTTAGACCACGAACCTGAGGAACTTTCGGTGTCCTTTTAGGATAGGGATGTGGAAGTATGCATCCTCCAAATCCAACGACGACAGGAAATCAACTTCGTCCAGCTGTCCCAGCACGTGCTGGAGGGTGACCATCCGGAGCTTCTGTGCCTTGATGTACTTGTTAAGTCGTTGCAGGTCCAGGATGGGACGCCATCCTCCTGTCTTCTTCTTTACGAGGAAGTACCTTGAGTAAACTCCGGAGCCCTGAAGCCTCTTTGGGACGAGCTTGATGGCACCTTTCTTGAGCATCGCCCTTACTTCCAACAGTAGTTGAGGGACCCGATTTTCCTTCCTGGCCACGGGTGGAATGCAAGGGCACTTCTTTAGAAACTGGAGATCGTGACCCTGGGCCAGGGCGTCCAGAACCCAACTGTCGGTGGAGATTGACTCCCACACGCTGATGAAATTCGCCAGCCGACCTCCCACCGGGGTGCTTCGGTGGGGACCCGACGCCACAGTCGGTTCAGTCTTGCTTGAAGGTCGCCTTGCCGCCTTAACCTTCTTGCGACGAGGAGCCGGCTGCCTGACGATAAGTAGAGGAGCCGCAGCCCGATCCCTTGGAGGCCCCTTGCTTGCCTCCGGAGTTCCGAAAGGACGGCCATCGTTGCTGTAGAACTCCCAGGGCCTGGGCAGTCTCTGTGTCCGTCTTGATGGCTTGTACGTCCTGGCGGAAATCCGTCGCCTTGAGCCATCCTCGCCATCTAAGGCAAACGCTGTTGCCCAACTGGCGGAAACCGGTGTCGGCAATGTCCGTCGCCACTGTTATGGAGTGGTCCGACACCACTTCCCCTTCCCCTTCCTGCAAGATTTCTAGGGCCTCTGCCCTCTTGTCGTTCGGTAGGAAGTCCAACAGGGGGGCGATCTTGTACCACGACTCCCTGTCGTAGCGGGCCACAATCGTCAAGGCGGTGGCCGCCTTAATTGTCGTTGCTGCCGACGAGATGACCCGTCCCATTGTGTCCAGCTTCTTTCCCTCGCCGTCCGGCAGGGAAGTCGATGTTGAGGCCGATGAACCCCCACCCCCCCCACGCTTTCTTGGCCGCCGCCGAGCCGACCGAATCCGGGGTCGGTTGTGCCCTAAGGCACAAGGGGGCCGCGTCTGGAACCCGGTACTTATTCTCGTACCGGTCCCTCTTCGCAGGCGTCGTGGACGGGTTCTTGAGAAGGGAAAGTCCCTTGTCTCAGATGTCATCCAGCAGAGGCACGGCGAGGACCGTCTGCCTCTTGGCCTCGCACCGTTGGTAAAGGAACCCCCTCCTTCTTTTCCTCGGGGCAGAGCTGAAAAAGCTTGGATGCCCTGGAAATCTTTGTGTGGAAGGATCCAATCTCATCGGGTGGGGAAGCCCGCAGAGGGGGAGACGGGAGGTCCGTCCCGTCATCACGCCGTCGTCATCCTTACCCGTCGTGGCCGTGTCCATACCATGTCATCCCCGGGGACAGGGGCGAAGGTTGAGCAGGCCGTGAGGGTTGAAAAGGCCGTGGAGGATGTGTCCTTCTCTTCTTATGTGGAGGACTTCCCTGACGGACGTGGCTCTGGCTCCTCTGTCGGACGTGGCTCTGGCTCCTCCGTCGGGGGTAGGGGCAATCACGTCCTTCTCTCCGTGCATAAGGATTGTATTGCCATCAAAATGGCCGCCGAGTTGTCCTGCGGCACTGGATGCGACGGGCGCGATGGTTGATCTGGAATCTCGTCGGCACCGCCGCTCTCGTCGTCCCCCTCGTCGGGATCTCTCCCGATGGGCTGGTCCTCCTCCATGCGCTTGTCGTGGCTCTCCAAGACTTCGATCAGCTCCTCCTCGGAGGCTGTGTCCGTATCCACGATGGCCACCGCCCCCCCCCCCTCTTTTTCCGCCGGGGACTTCACGGGGGTCTTCTCTATGGGCTTGAAAGAGGATTCCCTCCAAGGTGGCAGGGAAACTCTGGGCCCAGAGGTCGCCTCCACTGGTGTGGCCTCCACAGGCTGCGACTTCCTTGTTCGAGGCCTTAGCTGGGTGAATCAAAGCCTTCGCCACCTTCCAAGCACCTGAGGCCTTCACCTTGGGGGGGGGAGGGAGGGTCACTACCTCATACCCCCTCTACCGGATCCTTCGAGCTCGACCGTGGCCTCTCCAGAAGCTTAGCCGGGTTCTCGGATTTCCTCTTACCCGAGCCAGAGCAGTGGCACGTGGTCGATGGCGCCGGGGAAGATGCGCCCTGCCTGGCAGCCGAGGAGCCAGACCGTTCGGCGCTCCTGGTGCCCGCAGACTCGCGGTGCTTAGCCTTCTGTTGGGCCCCCGTCACCGGGGCACCGTCACAGGATTTAGAAGACCGCTCGGACTTCTTTTTCTTCTCACCTGACGGGCTCTTTCCCTCCAGCCAGTTTGCGAGACAAAGGTGGCGATCCCTCATGGTCCGCTCCGACATGTTCCCGCAAAACGCACAGTCCTCCTCCACGTGCGTTTTGTCCTCATGAAGGTGGTAGAGACATAAAGAATGCTCGTCCTCCTTGAAAACATTCTGTAGCTGGCATCCAGGGCAAGCCCTGAACAGCTTCCCGGGCGTCGAGCTTCCTTTCTCCTGGGCCATGTCCGGCGTAGGCCACAGAAACTTCTGGACTCCTCCAAAAGGGTAACTCGACGAAATCTTCACCCTTGAGGGGCGTAGAAAAATCCGAAACGGGTCCCCGTTGATCGGATGTAGAAACGGTGGAGCTTGAGGCTCTATTTGACTGAAAAATTAGAAATTCTCTTTGAAAAAGCATGAAAACGCAGCAAAAGCTCGAGAGCTATAGCATGAGGACTCCCAACACTTGAACATGCGGTAAAAATCTGAGGATGGCTGCCAGGGGCAGGGTTTAGGGAGAAGGCAGGCATTGGCTGGGGGCAGTATGACCCAGAGATCAGTGATTGGTTACTACTTTGAAAGACAGATCAGAAATGAAACTGATGATGATTTTTTCTGTACCGAGGATTCCCGGCCTGACGACGGGAATATTCATGAGCATGTGAATCCATACCAGACCCCATGCTGGAGAAACAGAATGACCCAGCTGGAGTCTAAGGAAGTCCACAAGTCAGTACGAGAGCACAGGTGAACTGGGACGCACCAAGAGAACCAGAGACATGCTGGGGGAGAACAGAGAGTCGAGACGCTGAGAGCCAATGGTGTAAAAGGGCTAACGAAAGCGTGGCGAGAGAGCCATGTCTCAAAGAAGCCAGAAGGGTGTTAAGTGCAACGCTGCTCTCCAGAGTGAAGTCTGTGGAAGGGTGTTCGTTATCCTGGGCCGGAGAAACCGCCAAAGAGAGTTGGAGGGGCCGGTGAGGAGCCCTTGGTTTTCTGTCGATGAGACCACAACACTGACATTAAAGAAATCACAACTGGTGAGTTCAAAGCCAGAGGGGAACCCGGCTGATAATAGCAGCAAAGCGCAAGGGATAAAACGTTGCAAGCAGTAAGATAATTACAAGGATGAGCGTAGGTTAAGAAGCGCGCTGAAGAGGAAAGCTTTGATTGTCCGTTATGAAAGTTGAAAGATGAGAAACAAAGAAGCAAACGTTTGCGTGTATGTTCACGTGGTGAAAGGAGCTCTAGTGAACAGAGACACTGTGGACAGGAGTGAAGTTCACGGAGAGAGCGAATATTGAAGCAAGTAAAGGGGGCCTATGCTTGAGGAAAAAGGCATGCCGATACCCCGTGACTACTTGGTGATGAATTGTAAAAAAAGGTACCGGGGAACGATATTGATGTAAGCTGAAGTTGAACTGTAAAAGGTGCTGGGGGAACGCTGATGAAAGTAAGCCAAGATTTAATTGAAAAAAGGTGCCAGGGGCACAATGAGAAGAGAAACCTGAAAGAAACCTGAAAGAGGCCTAGCTTTCAGAGAGGTCCCACTCAGAGCCGATGTGTACTGTTTGTTCATTTTAAGTCTGATACATTGAACTGCTGAATAACTGTGTGAGGAGAGCCAAGTTGTCAGAGTGGTCCCAACCTGGGGCTGAGGAATACTGAGAGTTGTCAAAAGGCTCTGGTACACCAATACGTCATCCTGTTGTGAACTGTGAAAGTCTTGTGAACTAATGATAAGTAGCAGATTTCCTGAGGAGAGGTGACACAGAGGAATTGTTACCTAAAGGAACTTTGAACTTGTGCGACCAGAACTGTTCGAACTTTGTAAAAAGAACTTTATACAGTGCCTTTGAAAGCCAAGGAACGCATGCTGAATCCCAAGTGGCTCAAGACTTGGGGAAGGGAGGGGACCAGCTCCAATACTATCCTGACCTTTACTTTGAAGCACCCTTTTTATTTAGTCTGATCCCATGCACATTATTGGATTAGAGAGTGTGAGGGCAAGCATAGGTTTAACACAAACACTTTTGTTTGGACTAACTTGACCGATTTTGGACTTATATTTTTGGTTGATGGTCGAGACTACTCCCATTATAGATGTAGGTCAGGTTAGGCAGTCTCCAAACCCCCTTCTTTACCGAATAAAGGTTTTCAAAACTTGAATCATTGTGTCTGTGTTCCTCTCATGATACCATGCCTGTCTCAATATATACATACATATATTAATAAATAAAACACAATTTGAAATTGCTCAGAGCCATTTAGCTCCTGGTTCTAGCCAAGACGAGCCTGGTTAGTTTGAAACCAACTGCTACCAGGAATTACTTTCGACTCCTGTGGCAAGTGGTGCCATACAAACCTTGCTATGAAATATTAACTGTATGTTTGGAACTGTATACAAAGGAGAATAAAGAATACACCCAAGGGACATTTTGAGCATTTCCATCTGGCGCAAAAATTAGATTTGCTGCTGTCTATGTACTAGGTCCTGGTTCTTCAGAGGTAGAACCTGCCTAACTGGTTATGCCAGATACCCATGAGATGCTTTTTGCTCCTGGTCAATAAATCTCAATTTCGATCCCTGTGAAATAAATCTAGGCATTGAACTTGTACCATGGTAAAAGGCTAAAGACATGGCGTAGTCAAAAGTACTATTACTCTGCTGTTACCATTGTGGGTGACAGAAATCACTTTCTGTGGATGCATAATGGCAACCCCGGCCCTGGTAGCCACATAGGCTACCTAGTGTGATGCTGGAAATGCTTTGGAGGAACAGGGCCTCCCTGTCCTTGTCCGGTAGTCCTTTTTCATGTGTGTTCTATATTGTTTTTTGCCCAGGAGTCCATGTGGGACTCCTGGCAGTGCAGCTCTTCCTGTTTTTGGTTTGGTGTACAGACTCATGGGATACCCTTATGGTACCCAGGGCGGGGGTGCAACCCTGTGCCCCTGGTGTATGTTTTTGGGCACCTGTGTGTGGCCCACAGAGCAGGGTATGGGCTGGTGGCAACTCCATGCTGAATTTGACAGGTGCTCGGAGTGTCCTCCATTTTGGGATACCCAGCCCCTGTCATTGGAATCAGTTAATTCCTGATAGGAAACAAGATGGCCCCTGTGGCCTCTTTCTATTGCCCGTTACCTTGTTTTCCCAAAGTCCTGGGAAGCCCCGACTCTGTCCCTTCCCCCTGACTCGCTGTTGGGTGGAAGTTCCATATATGATGTTGTTGTGAAGTCCACGACAGACTGACTGCAGCCTTCCCAGTGACTGTATGTTGTGGGTACACCCTGTGGGTGGGACCTGGGTGAATGGAGTGTGTGACCAATATGCACTTCTTGTTGTGGATGTCTGGTTTCTGGTGTTTGGCACAATGACTGACAGCCCTGCTCGAAACTGGTATGAATGCAGTGTGTAGTGTGTAGTGTTGAATGGCTGGGTATTTGTCCCAATACACATTCCTTGTTGTGAGTGTCTGAGAGGGAGGAGAATGGCCTGAATACACTGTATGCCTGATTGGCTGATTGACTGCTGAATGCCCTTCTGAGTGATTAGTTGCCCAAGTGTGACCCAGCAGAATGAATGAGAGATCAACTAGTATATCTGGGGCCCTCTCCCGGCTAGAATTCGTTCAGAAGCTGAAACTGACGCTTAATCTCGAAGCCGAGCCTGAAGAAGGTTGACTGCTGTCTCCCTTCGCCGAAGGCCGAAAGCCGTTGAGACTGATCCAAGAGAGAACCTGGTTAGGCGCCCTTTTACCGTGCTCCGAGGGACCATAGAGCACTGCTAACCTTTGCCAAAGCTCCCTGGAAGTCAGACCCTCGAAAGGCTACCGACCAGGGACTGGGACCGCCGAGGAGAACTAAGATAAGCAGCAGACATTCCATCCACCGTCATCGACCAGGGTTTGCAAGTTTGCTGTAACCGCTGGAGGCCCGTCGAAGCCGTGTTGCCCAGAAGAGGGGACCGCTTGACACTGTGCCGCCGACGACCGGAGACGCATGCTTCTTTGCCTATAGACTTTTGATTCACGGACGCGCTCGTTCGTAACCACCACCTGCCTTAACCCGCCAGAGAAGGCCTGACCGTCGACGCGCCGAGGAGCATCCGCCAAAGACGGTAGAGATGCCGGACGACTCGACGCCCTTACTGGGGTACAGTTCTTCACAATCTCTTTGCGGTCCAGAACTATCGACATCGAGGTGCCCCGCACGCCTCTTCCTTGCAGGACGCCTAGGTTCTGTTGTTGACGAGCACCGATGGGACCAAGCTGCCGCCTCCACGCCGAGTTCACTTTCTTCGAGGGATCTCGACGATCTGTGGCTACTGCTTTAATGGGAGCCGCTATAGAAGGATCTCGTCCTCGTCGAGACGCCTCGTCGTCGAACTCTGCTATTCCAGGTACTTTGGGGTGGTAGAAACATTATCGAAGGAAATAAGAATTATAGAACAATATAGGGACTGGGCTTGGGATACATCTTTATTTTACAGGTTGCCCAGTTGGGGGGGGGGGGGGTGGATCTCCTCACAGAAATGTGTCTAGTGGTAGGGGCCAGTATTCTGCCAATTGTTCTAACCAACTGCTTTCCTCCTATGTCTACTGTTGGTTACCTTTATTAATTGATTTGTGTGATATTTAACCAGAGTACGGTTGATGCTCTTTAATGGAATCCAATAATAATTGTGGTACCACTTAGAACTGTATATATTTGCCCTTGTAGATTTACTAAGCACAAAGTGAGCTATTGTGATTGTGTACATAACCTTGAACTTAATTATATAAAGACTGTTTTAACTAATCCAGTGTGTGGACATTCCTTTGTGGGGGGCTTGGGGACTACACTGTACTTAAGAACCAGCCTGCATCACCTCCTGAGAAGCTAGGCCTTGACTGCTCGAACAGCGCTACCCTATAGAGAATCTTTGCAGGGGTCCTCTGTGCCTCTCCTCTGCCATATAGAGAGCAAGAGTACAGACACCCCCCTCCAGTCTTTACACCAAACTAATGTAACTACATTAGTAAGTCGAAATTCCAAGAAAGTACCAAAACATGTAAAGGACACACAACGTTAACAAAAGGAAACCTCAATAAAAGAATGCTGATATGACGACCATAGGCATTCCTTCATCAGTTTTGCATCATCTATTTCATTTGCTTTTGCCAACAGAGGAGGTGAGCAATAACTGGAGAGATCTACCAATCAGTTATACTGCATGTAAACCAGCAATCCTGCTTAAGCACACATCCCTGTATGGATCCAAATCATTTGAAAGGAATTCACCATTACACAACTTTGAGTGCAATCAATTATATCACAACTGCAACTTTTCCCGAAGATCACCGGAATGCTCTGCTGGGTGCATCAGTTACGCACCTAATACAGGTGCAGCATACCCTTGGATCCTACACCCGTTGTTAGGGAGAATTTTCGTTTCTGTGCTAATTCCCTTCCACCTTAGAGACCCCCAGCCCTTTTGCTGGACTTTAGACTTTTTCATTCTAACCCTGGAGTGAGTGAGCCCTTTTTCTCACTCTCTCGTGTTTTTGACCTGAATTGGAGTGTTTCTTTTGTTTCTGGAGTCTGACAAACTCTGTAGGCATCTACTTGTTGTATGGTGACACAAAGCACCTTCAGTGCAGTGGCACAGAGAAATCCTTCTCATAAGGTTTAAATACTTTTCCTTGGGTGAACTACTGTTCACAAGAATAGTAAAGTGATATTGACTTTACTTACCTTTTCTCTTTGTAGGTCCAGCACACACCATCTTATGTGGAGTGCTGGGGGGTTACTTACTAGCCCCTTTTCCTACCTAGTCATGTAGCATTTTTTATGTTACCCTCCCTACTTTAAATGGCTGGTGACAGTGGTTATAATTTTCATACCATTGTGCGTTTTTACTGCAATCTGAATCCTCAGCTGCAATATAGCACCCATGGGTGACAATTGTGTCAAAATGCCCCGGTCTTCTTTATTTCGCACATTTCAGTTTGTGAGGTCTTTCTTTGGTTTTACTCTGCGCGCCAAGCCTGGTTTGAGCACTTTGTTTGTTTTGCCTTTGGCGGGCTTCAGTTACGAAACCCACATCTGGAAGGGCAGGAAGTGAGGGAGGTCTCTGCAACTCCCCTGTCGTTTGTCTTTTGGTATAAGTCTAAGTACAAGAGGGGTCAATGTGAGCAGTAGGGTAGTTACACAGAGTTTCACAGTGAAAGGTATCCAAACAAACACTTCTATGCAAGGTTTCTTGATTAAACAATTATTAATTTAACAGTCAGTTTGAATAAGCCTTCTTGAGAAGGGGCAATATAATAGTAACACACAAATACACACGCTTAGTTTCCCTAAATCAGCAAATACCCATTTGGGATGGCACACAGACACTTCCTACACCCTCAGGGGACTTAAATAGCTGGGACACTGTGGACATTAATATATCACTGTTGCATTTAGGGCAATACCAAATTGAGTGTCAAAGAAAAGGGTTATTAGAATGAACAAGAAATCACACAAATATTCTGAAGCAGGTAAGTACTTTTGAAACCCCCAATGTAAAGTAAGTTAACCCCTTCCTGGAAGGAAGACAAAACACAGCCAGGGGGAAGAAGAGCCATTCAGGAAGCTAGGCCAGGCCAATGACAATAGGACAAAAGTCTAGGTGAGCTGACGCACTTCTTGCAGGTAGGAAAAAAGTCTTGCACAATGTTTTAGACGTCTTTGTAGAAAAGAAGAATCAATGTATGGACACAAGCTGTTAGGCTTGTGAAGAGTAGTAGATGCAAGCAACTCTACAGAGCAACCAAGACAAGTCTCAACTGAGAACAAGCAAGGCTACACAGAAAGTGGCAAGTTCTTAGACTGTACAGTACCTTTGGTTAGAATAAATGGTTCCAAGCTGGCTTCTGTTCGTTTGCAGCTCTGCAGATCCTGTTGTTCCTGGGCCTCAGTTGTGAGGACAAGAGGGAGGACTTCTGGGGACTCCTGCACTGCAATGGGATGGTCAGCAACAGCAAAGGGCAAACTTCAATTCAGTGGCACTTTGTGGTTTCAGCATCTCGGCACTCGGCAAATAGCACCACCGCGGGTTCTCGGATACCACTCTAGACTTTCCTCGCATCTAGGGTCCGAGCACTCTGTTGAGGTGGCTCAGGCAGTCTGGCTTTCTGGGAGTCCGGAGGATCTTCCAGCAGCGCGGGTCAGACTTAAAAGTGATGCACTCCAATCTGGTGTTCCTCTCCCTGCAGCAAAAAGGAAGTACAGCCAACTCCGAGAGGATGTCCAGATGTGTACACTTTGGAGGTGATTGGTCCCACCACCCTAAGGGAAGTCGTCGTCCTTGCAGGGCTTCTCTAGTCGAGGCAAATCCGGAGCTTCAGCACCGCAGCAGGTCTTCACCGGGTCCAGGAGTTGCAGCAGGCGTCTCTTCCAAGTACCTCTTGGGATTCCTTCGTCCAGTGGTCGACTCTGCCTTCCAAGCCAACAAGCCTCACCATTTATGCAGGTTTCTCCCATTCATTCCAGCCTAGCTGTCAGTCAAACAGAAGGGTGGCTGTCCTTGCCGGACAGCCAGCTGGCCAATCACCTTTGGGTGCATTCCTGTAAACAAGGGGATTAAGCACAGGGAGTTTTGGGCACCTCCCTCACTTCCTGCACCTGGCCAGACACTCTGGAACCAGAGGTGGGCTTCAATCGTGAATCCTGCCAAAGACAAAACAAACAAAAGGACCAAACCTGGTATGGCACGCAGAGTAAATCTCAAGAAGGACCTTTCCACAAAGAAATGGCAAAAAAAGAAGACCGGGCCATTTTGACAAAAATGGCACCCAAGGGTGCTTTACTGCAGCTGCAAGGCAGCCTGCGGTAAAAACACACAACAGTGGTAAAAAGTAAACCACTGCCACCAGGCATTAATTGTAGAAAGGGTAACATAAAAATGTTACATGAGAAGCTAGACAAAGGGGATACTAAGTAACCCCTCCAGCACCCTATTGTAAGATAGTGTGTGCTGGGTCTAGAAAGTTACACATGTAAGTAAAGTCAATTTCACTTCACTGCTCTTGGAAACAGTAGTTATCCAAGAGAAAGGTATTTAAACCTTTGGGAAATGTAAAAGACTTCCCTGTGCCACTGCACTGAAGGTGTTGTGTGCCACAATGTAAAATGTGATGCCTATGAAGTTTGTCAGACTCCACAACCAAAAGGAACACAGAAAAAAATCACAGAAAAGATAAATGAGAGAGTGGGAAAAAGGTCTCACTCTTTCCAGGTAAGAAATTAAAGAGTCCTGTAATCCAGCAAAAGTGCTGGGGGTCTCTAAGGTAGAGAGGAATTAGCACATTTCTGAGAATTCTCCTTAACATACACATTTTGCTCTTTTTAACCCCTTAAGTGCCAAAGACGAGCTATCTCGTCCTTGACATTACCTCCGTGTTGCCAAGGACGAGATAGCTTGTCCTTTTTGGCACTTCGTTTTGTGTGATCGCTGCAAAACAGGGATCACATAAAACAGTAATACAACCCGCGGGTTATGTGAGGGGGAGGTACCTCACTGCCCGGGGGATGGATTACCTTCAGTTTCGCGTCAGCATGCGTAATGCACGCCGACATGAAAGTGAAAGCATTTTCATCGCGGCAGCCACTTTCGGCTGCCGCAGTGAAAGCACAAGGTGAGTCTCCACCTTGCTCTGCCTTGATCTCCGGCTGCATTTCAAGCCGGAGATCAAGGCAGGTGTCGTTGGAAAGGGGAGATTCTCCCCTTTCCCCAGACACCTTTTATGACAGCATTACTGTTCGCAGAGCGCTCGATTCGTGGCTAGCAATGCCACTAGACACCAGGGATGTCTTTTGAATGCGGGGCGTTGAGGGGGCTGCTTAGTAGGTAATTTGTTTCTTTGTTTACGAAACTGCGATTGGCGCAGATGGGCACATTGGTGTGCCAATCTGCCCCCAGGGCGCCCAAACCTTACTGCCCCACCCACTGGGGGACCTGTCCCACATTTCTTGGTGGCCCTCTCCCCCCCACCCCAAATGGAGGGGGGAGTGTACCTCACGCAGCCGTTCGTAGGAGGCCCAGGGAGGCCTGCATGAGGTGCCCCCCCACTCATTTGGGTTTGGGGGAGACGCCCACCACAAAATGTCGGACAGGCCCCCCAATGGGTGGGCAGTAGGTTTTGGGCACCCTGGGGGCAGAATGGCACACTATTGCGGCCATCTGTGCCATGGGGAGTTGGGTAAACAAAGGAAAAAAGTGAAAATGGTAGACAGCATTTTAGGGGGGGGCTGTGGGGCACCCCAAACCGCCGGGAAAATTTCTTTAATGGGAAGGGGTGGTGGTCCCTCCCCCCACCCACAATGGAGTGGGGGCCATGTCATGCAACCCTCTCTGGGGGCAGATATCTGCTCCTAGGAAGGGACACCCGATCCCAGGGAGGCGGGCATGACAGCCCCCCCCTTATCTGCCCCCATGGAGGGCTATGAGAGATTTCCCGCCCCTCCATTTGGGGTGGGGGTGGAGAGGTGCACCCCCCCATTACATTTCAAAATTTTCCGGAGGGCGGTTTAGGGTGCCCCTCAGCCCCCACTAAAGTGCAGCCTGCCATTTTCAATTTGTTTCTTTGTTTACCAAACTTCCCTTGGTGCAGATGGGCAAATTGGTGTGCCAATCTGCCCCCAGGGTGCCCAAACCCTACTTCCCCATCCATTGGGGGGGCCTGTCTGTCCTTTTGGGGTGGGCTTCTCCCCCTCCCCAAATGGAGTGTGGGGGGGGGCACCTCATGCAGCCCTCCCTGGGGGCAGATATCTGCCCGTAGGAAGGGGCAAATGGGTTTTCACTGGGGGCGGGGGGTGAGGTTCAGTAGACCACCAAAGATGGCTTGCAAGGGGGGGGTATGCTTGGAAAGTATGAGTGTAGATTTATTTTGCTGGTGTGACCGTAGGTAACATTTTTTTTTGTTTTGTGTACAGCTTTTTCTACACGAGCAGCTGCAACATTATGGGAGTGATGTTTTTTATTATTCTATGGTTAGGGCCCCCTGTCAGTGGGGTGGGTGAGACTGGGGATGGATTGTTTGTGGTGTGGGTGGGAATGGGCCGTCTGGGCAGATATTTTGGTGGGCTGGGACACAATTGAAGGGTGCAGGCCACAAATGGCCCCCCATGCCAGCAGTACATTGGTGTTGCCATGGGAGCGGATGCCTCCCATGTGGATTGTCTGTCTGCAAGCGCAGGCTGCAGCTCTGGCTGTGCTACGTTACAGGTGTCACCTCCGGGGAGGAATGGGGATCCTGCCGTGGATCCCTAAAGCTGCCGCTGTGCTTTGGGGACGGTAGACCCACATGGTAACATGGATGTCGAAGGCCGGGGACATCACCTCTAACCGTCCTGGAGTTGCAGCTGGGCTGCATTACAGCTTTTCCCTTTGGGGAGGTACTGGCACACTGCCGGGTCCCCCTGGTGGGGAGAAGCTGTAACACAGGGCAGCCAGAGCTCCAGCAAAGTCGGCGGTAATTTCCGTGGCCTTCGGCAACCTTCTCCCATGTGGGTTTTTGGCAGGGCCTGTGGGTAATACATTCTGGGTAGATTTACGCAAGTCAGACATCTTTGGATTCCCACGGGTGTCTTTTCAAAAATGCATGGAGTTCCTTGTTTTCCTTGGTGGCTTGGATACCCTAGGCCCATATCTGTATAGTGTGCGCTTCTGAAAAAAATCCTGAAATTCAGCTGTCGGAAAAAAACTTGGGGTTAGCCGTGTTTTAGGCTTTCCCCTTTGCGCTCAGGTAGGTGCACCCACACATGTGAGGTACCATTTTCATCGGGACACGTGTGGGGACGCAGGAAGGTAGGCCATGTGTTGTTGGCGGCGTGTGTCGGTGGGTGGCCAAAGCGAAATGTCTGAGAATTGTGTTTATTTCCAGCCAATTTCAGAGATATTTCTCGGTCCACTCACCGAAACACGTCGCCAACAACAGATGTCATACCTTCCTGCGTTCCCACAGGTGTCTCGACGAAAACGGTACCTCACATGTGTGGGTGCACCTACCTGGGCGCAAAAGGAAAAGGCTAACCCACTGTTAAACCCAAGCCTTTCGGCACAGCACATTTTGTTCATGTGGTCAACCTACAGATTTGGGCCTAGGGTGTCGAAGCCAGCAAGGAAAACAGGGAACCCAATGCATTTCCCAAAAGAGGACGCCCGTGGGAATCCACAGAGGTCTGACTTGCGCAAATCAGTCCAGAATTGATTACCCAGAACCCCTGGAAAAGTCCAAATTTGGGGGTAAAAAAAACCCCCAAATTTCTGCATATTTTACTCTGCTCACCCACCAAAATGTGCCGCCAACAGATGGCCTACCATCCCGCATTCCCAAAGGTGTCCCGACGAAAACGGTACCTCACATGTGTGGGTGCACCTTCCTGGGGGCGAAGGGGAGAGCCAAAAACCGGCTAAACCCAAGTCTTTTCGGACAACAGAATTTGATGAATTTCGTGGAAGTGCACACCATACAGATTTGGGCATAGGGTGTCCAAGCCACCAAGGAAAACAGGGAACCCCATGCATTTCCGAAAAGAGGACACCCGGGGGAATCCGCAGTGGTCTGCCTTGCGCAAATTGCCCCAGTTTTTATTAGCCACAATTCCCGACAAAGTGTGATATTTGGTGGGGGAAAAAAACGCAATGTTCACTTTGTCGCGGGTTCTGGCTAATAAACTCTTGCCCGCTTCGTGCAAGTCAGACCTCTGTGCATTCCCACGGGTGTCCTCTTTTCAGAAATGCATGGGGTTCCCAGTTTTCCTTGGTGGCTTGGACACCCTAGGCCTAAATCTGTATGGTGTGCACGAGTCAAAATCCTGAAATTCTGCTGTGCGAAAAGAGTTGGGGTTACCAGTGTTTTCGGCTTTGTCCCTTTGTGCCCCGGTAGGCGCACACACACGTGAGGTACCGTTTTCGTCGGGACACCTGTGGGAATGCAGGACGCTAGGCCATGTGTTGTTGGCGGCGTGTTTTGGTGGGTGACCAGAGTAAAATGTGTGGAAATTGTGTTTTTTTCCCCCAAATTTGGACTTTGCTGGGGGTTCTGGGAAATACATTACGGGCCGATTTGCGCAAGTCAGACCTCTGGGGATTCCCACGTGTGTCCTCTTTTCGTAAATGCATGGAGTTCCCCGTTTTCCTTGGTGGCTTGCACACCCTAGCCCCAGATCTGTACGAAATCGTGAAATTCAGCTGTCGGAAAAGACTTGGGATTAGACGCGTTTTAGGCTTTCCGCTTGGGTTCCAGGTAGGTGCACCCACACGTGAGGTACCGTTTTCATCGGGACACATGTGGGAACGCGGGAAGCTATGACATTTGTTGTGTTTGTGTGATTTTCATAACGTTTCGACCCATTTGCTGGTGCCCTTTTTCACACAACCCTTTAATTTCCCAAATGTGCCCTACATTTAGTCGCTGTTTTAGGCACCGTACACTTTTGTCACCTACCCTTGAAAAGATCTGCCTGTGCTCTTTCAAAAAATGTATACTTGCCGTTCCTCACCACATTGGTGTTCCTGATTTACACATGCTAAGTACGTCTGTTCAGGCCGTCACCATAAAACTCCTCTGTACCATGGCTCAGTGTTTGGCTTGTGGTATTGCTTGTTTTGTGAAAAACTACAATAAATGTGTGATTTCCTAACTGCAAGAGTCGGGGGAATGTAGCAGAGGATTGTTTTTCTCACAATTCATAGAAGCCATTGCCGTACCAAGCCAACCATATCCGTCACATACCTTTTTTTGGTCCTTTTCACGCTTTTTCCCCAAACTATGGTATTTTCCTCTACCTAGTTGTTGCCTGACCTGCGCAAATCACCCCTTCCTAAACTTGGAAATGTGTCTACTTATCAGAAATGTATGCCTTTCTGTCCTCCAATCCGGCTTTCCTACCCTTTTCTTCCATTCCATCCACGCATGTCAAATTGGCAAAAATGGCCAAAATCGCCTACCTCTCACACAACGGTTGATAACCACATCAAAATATTTTTTTTTCATTTCCACTCAACCTGTTCTTGAAATCCAGGAAATTGGGGAATTCAGCACACCAAACCATTTGTTTCTAGCTCTTACAAGGAAAAAACCACAGGCCTCGTTGTACATCATTTTATTGGCATTTTTTGAAAAACCCCAAAATGTTCCCCTTTTTGGTTATTTTGTCTCACCCCCCTACAGCAACCTAGGATTCCTGGGTGGCGTTACGTTATTTGGCCGAGATATCTCATGTAACAAAAAAGTTACAAGGCATTGAATGGCGACATGGCACATAAAGGGTTAAAGAATGCGCATTTAAAAAAAGGACTGTTAAATAAATAAATCATTATTTATAACTAAAACCTTGAGTGCAAGTTTTACTTGGCTACTTGTATTTGTGGATTTCATTGCTACAGCTCTACAGCTCACATTTACCCCTCTTGAGATGGCACCAACGTGTGTCCTACAGGCCTAAACCAAGAAGTTTCAGCGCAGCAGCAGGGCGTCACCTGGCAATGCAAAGGTCCAGGAGGATGCAGCAAGCTTCGTTCGTGGTTTCTTAGGTTTTTCTCCCAGTGGTCGACTCTGCCTCTAGTCCCAGAACCCTCGCCTTTTAAGCAGGTTTCTCCCATTTATGCACAGCCTAGGCTTTCAATAACATAGCAGGATGGCTGTCCTGAAAGGACAGCCGGCCAGCCAATCAGGATTGGTTGCATTCATACACTCCTAGAGACAAAGGACAGGGGAGTTTCGGGAACCTCCCTCACATCCTGCCTTTCCAGACACATTGGAGCCAGAGGCAGGTTTCAGGACTGAAGCCTGCCAATGGCAAAAGGAAGAAAGGGCTCAAACCTGGCTTGGCGTGCAGAGTAAAACCCAAGAAAGACCTCACAAACAGAAAATGGCAACAAAAGAAGACCGGGGCCATTTTAACACAATGGTCACCCATGGGTGCTATACTGCAGCTGAAGATTCAGCTTGCTTTAGAAAAGCAAAATGGCAGGAAAATTAAATCACTGCCACCAGCCATTTAAAGTAGTGAGGGTAGCATAAAAAATGTTACTTGAGAACGTAGAATAAGGGGCTAGGCTACTAGCTAACCCCCCCCCCCCCCAGCACTCCACATAGGATGGTGTGTGCTGGACCTACAAAGAGAACTGGCAAGTAATTTCACTTTACTCTTCTTGGGAACAGTAGTACACTCAACACTAGGTATTTAAACCTTATGAGAAATCTAAAGGATTTCTCTGTGCCACCATATAAAAAGTAGATGTCTATGGAGTTTGTCAGATTCCAAAACCAGGAAACATACAATCCAAATCAGGTCAAAACACATGAGTGAGCAAAAGGTTTCACTCACTCCAGGGTTAAAATTAAAAAGTCCTAAAGTCCAGCAAAAGAGCTGGGGGTCTCTAAGGTTGAAGGGAATTAGCACAGAAATTAGAATTCTCCTTAACATCTCATGTCTGATTCCTCACAATATTGTGGAACACAATCAGAAGTGCACTTTTTAATATAGTTTACCAAGACTGGCCTTTTAGACAGAAGTTTAGCTGAGCAGAAAAAACTACAATATACATCGGATTTTAATAACCTAAGCAGTTCCTTCTACCCACTGTCACTAAAGCGCACATGGGCATAGTTCGCCATTTAGTTCACTCCCAGCCCTCTAGCCACCTCACTTGTACATCATTCATAGGCCTTGTTCCCACTTTTTGGTACCCACCTCTGTCCGGTGTCCGACCATCGTTTTGAAGCAGTGCTGTGTGTCCAGGTCCCACCACTTCACCAGGGTATCTTTGCCACTGGATAGAAAAAGGAAATAAACAAGGCTGATCAAAGACTAGGGAACTACTGCTTCTCCTCTAGGTCTGTATCTGGGCAAAAAACAGAAAACATTAACATTACTCCCAGACTTCAACTTCAAATAGAGGGGAGTCTGTGGCATCGCTAATGCAACTTTACTTTTATTCAGAATAAGATTTGCTGTGACCACAAACTGCTGTATGCCTGAAATGCCACTCGGCATATAATCAATTAGCACCCGGCTCGGGTGCATGAGCTAATCGGGTTGCTCATAATGCAGGCAGTGTCTGCAGAAAGCACAACATGCTAGGGCGCTATTAGCTATAAACCCCCTCAGCGGGGCAGCATGATCACTTTTCAATGTCCCAGGGTCCAACTTACAGGCCTGAGCTAATGCCGCCCTCCTTGGGGCATTGTTGCTCATTACCCTATACCACCGGATAGTTAGCAATTTAACTGCCAACATTTCAATGTGCCAATTGTGACGTCAAACCGAAGGAGGTTATTACAACCATGGTCAATAGGAGGAGGCGTGGCAGGGCAGCCATTGGGTAGTGACGTCGTCTCTGCTGCTCCTGCAAGATCCGGCAAGATCCTGGCCAAGATAGCAGATTCTACAGAACCCATAAGCTTAAAGTAGGCTGCCCATTTTGTGAATAATTTGGGCGAAATTTGGGCCAAAATCAGAAACGGCGTCTGGCAGAGCGAGACCGCCGAGAAGCAGGCCTGAGCAAGCAAGCATTCACCAGACATGGCAGAGGCACCAGATAACACAACCCAGCCTATACGGCCAGCAGAGTAGCAACATTGGCATGGTAACCGATCAGCAATGAAGCAGAGGACCGGAGCAGTACGCCCCGTCATGGCAGGGGAAGAGCGGACAAGACCGCAGCGCCGGCTGTGCTTGAAAGCACCATAGAGCGCAGCGATAAAGCGCAGGACTAAACAGTACAGTATACAAACAATGAGAGCGGGCATATTAATGGGGTTGATCAGGAGATAGTCCAGACAGAGCCCATTCTGTGGACTGATGGCCGAGAGCACGGTGACCTGACCTGCCCTTGTAAGGGTGCTGAGACAGAGAACACGAGCGATGGAAGATAGTAGAATACAGCCTAACGCAGCACAGCAGGAAGGTTTCACGACTGCGGTGCTGCGTAGTCCAGCAGAATGTAAACAGAGGCATGACAGAGAGGGGGCAGGAACAGACAGGACTTCTTACAAGAAGTAAGAACATCCATGTTAAGTTGCATAGTTGGAGCCCATAGTGTACAAACACTTGCACGCGGGCCAGAGACTACACAGCAGGGAGTGAGCCCACAGACGCTGCCACTTAGGCGAGTGTATAACCTCCACGATGGACTGATCACCAAGACCCCGATGGCCCCTGCAGAAGCATGGAGGCGTGTACCGGGTGTTAGGGAGAATTCTCATAAATGTGCCAATTCCCTTCACATTAGAGACCCCCAGCAACTTTGCAGGATTTTGAGGACTTGATTTTTTTTACCTGGAAAGAGTGTGAGCCTTATTTCCCCACTCATGTATTTTGATGTGTTTTTTACTCTTGTGTTCTTCGATTATGGAGTTTTAAGATAACTCCATAGGCATCTTTTCATGTGTGTTACACAGCGCCCTCAGTGCAGTGACACAAGGATGTCTTTTTTAGACTTCCAAAAGGTTTAAATACCTTCTCTGGGATAAACTACTGTTTCCCAGAGAACGTAAGGTTACATTGACTACTAGTCTTTTAAATTCCTAGGCCCAGCACACACTATCTTCCTATAGAGTGCTGGAGGGGTTACTTAGTATCCTCTGTGTCTAGAAACTCATGAAGCAGTCAAATGCAACCCTTTCCTATCTAAATGGCTGGTGGCAGTGGTTTTACAACGTACTACCAGTATTTTTCCCGATCGCGAACATTGGTACCTAAAAATCGCGGGAGCCATGTTTTTCAAGATGGCGCCTTAAGCCCTTTGTTTAAACGGGTCCCAGTCTTCTTTTTTTCGTCATTTCTTTCTGGAGAGAGTTTGTCTCTGCGCGCCAAACCAGGTTTGGTCGCTTCATTTCTATGTCTTTGGCTGGCTTCTGGACTAAAGATCTGCTCTGGCGTCTGAGTGTCTGGGGTGGGCAGGAAGTTTGGGAGGTGCCCAAAACTCACTGTGCTTAGTCTCCTAGGAGACCCAAATGCATTCTGGCATGATTGGCTGGCTGACTGTCCGACAAGGACAGCCACCCTGCTGGGTGAGTGGCAGCTAGGCTGGAATGAAAGGAAGAAAACTGTTCGAAAGGTGAGTCTTTGGGACTGGAAAGCAGAGTTGACCACTGGAACGAAAGAACCGAAGACGAGCTGGAAGAGGACGGCTGCTGCAACTCCTGGACCGTTGGTTTGCCTGGTGAAGCCCTGCTGCAGGTCCGAATCACCAAGTTAATCTCGACAAAGAAGCCCTTCAAGGACGACTTCTCCCTTTGAGTTGGTGGGACCAATCAACTCTTAAACCACCTGGATACCATTCTCTGAGCTGGTTAGGTTTAACCAGGGAGAAGGACACCAGATTGTGTGCTTGACTACAGCTACTCGAACTGAAGTGACTCCATTTTGTCAGCATTTTCCGACAATCCCATGCAGTGCAGGGGTCCCCGACGTCCTACCTCTTCACGACTGAGGCTCAGGAGCAGTGAGATCTGCAGGAACTGCCAGGAAACAACGTCTTCAGCTACATCTTTTGCTTCATATTAAGGTACTGTGCCAACCAGATTGAGAGAACGCATCTCTCGCAGTGAAAATTTGTGGAACTTTCCCAACTTGCAGGCCTAATCAGCCTGTGACCCAACATATGATTCTTTTTCGTACAAACTACTTCTGAGAACATTGGCAAAGACTTTACCGTTTACTACAAGAACTGCTCTTTCCTATACAACACACTAGCCCATTGACGTTGGCCTAGGCCTATTGAACTGAATCAAGTCCTCTAGTGAACTGAAACTATTTGCACAGCCCAAGAAAGTATTTGTGATCCATTCTATTAACTTGTGCATTTTTACTCCAATTTAAAATTACTGAAATGCCATTTTGCTCCTATTTCAGGGGAGCCTAATTTGCTCAGAAACATATTGGTTTTGTATTGAAGTATATCTGAGTATAATATTAAGTTGCCTCCTTCTAGTGAATGTTTTCTAAATGACTGTGTAATACATTAATAAGTGTTGCACCAAGAAACCTTGAGTGCAAGTGTCTACTTGAACCACTGTGATTGTAAGACCTCTGTGTAACATCCTTGTATTGCTCACATTCCCGCTTGAGATAAGCCTGGCTGCTCCGCTCGCTACCACAAACTGTGTAGTACAGACTTATACCAAAGGTTGGTTTTGCTTGCACCTGTAGTCATAATTTTATGTGGTGGTCCCAGAGGGTACTGCATGCAATTTCGCCTAACACAGGGTGTGCCACAGATGGAGCGAAACTAGGAACTTGTCCTAGTATGACTTCTTTGGGACTGGTGCAAGCAGCAGAGGTGAAAGTGAACCGGGACCGACAGCGGCTGAAAAGGGCGTTGCGAGCCATCAGCAGCAGTCAAGGGGCGAGCAGCATTCTGAGGAACGTGCCAGAGCCCCTGCAGTGCCTGAAGGAAGATTAGAGCACAGAGTGCGCAGGTAGAGGGGGAGCAGCGGAACAGAAAGGCCCCCGAGGCAAGCGTAAGCAAAGTAGAACAGAGGTGAAAGCGCCTTTGGACCAGAAGCCACTTGATGCGCAATGAAGGCCAATAAGTACACCAACCCGTGTTAGGCAAGATTGCATGCAGTAGCCTTTGGGTGCACTACAACAACCCTGACCTCCTGGCAATAGGAACCCAACCTTTGGTACAAGTCTGTACTACGCAGGTTGATGGCGTGTTGAGCAGCTAGGCTTATATCAAGCGGGGTCAATGTGAGCTGTAGGGGAGTTACACAGAGATCCAGAGTGACAAGTATTCTAATAAAGTCTTACACACAAGGTTTCTGGAATGAACAATTATACATTTATTTATCAGTCAGTTAGAGTAAGCCTTCTTCAGAAGGGGGCAATATAATAGCAACACACATACACTTCAAAATACACACTCTTTCGTATTTCTAACCCAGTAAGTACCCTTTTGGGATGGCACACAGACACTTCCTACACCCTTAGGTGACTTTAGCAACTAGGACACGGTTGACATTAACATACTACTGTTGGCATTTAGAATCATACTTTAGAGTTTGTTAAGGAGAAATGTTATTATGATACAAGAGATCTCACAAATATTCACAAAGCAGGTAATTACTTTTGGTAAAACCCCCTAATGCAAAGTTAGTTAACCCTTTCCTGGAAGGAAGACAAAACACATTCACAGAGGGACAAAGAGTTATTCAGGTAGCCAGGCTAAGCCAAAGTCAATTGAGCACAGTCAGCCAGCCAATCACCACAGAGTGCATTTGGGTCTCCTATGAGACTAAGCACAGTGAGTTTCAGTCAACTCCCTCACTTCCTACCCCCACCAGACACCCTGGAGTCAGAGGCTGGCTTCACTGGTGAATCCCGCCAAGGGCAAATTGAACAAAGGGACCAAACCTAGTTTGGCGCGCAGAGTTAATCTCAAGAAGGACCTTTCCAAAAAGAAATGGTGAAAAAAGAAGACTGGGCCATTTTGACAAAATGGCACCCTTGGGTTCTTTACTGCAGCTGCGACCGCATCCCGCGGTAAATGCACACCAGTGTAGTTAAAAGTAAACCACTGCCACCAGCGATTCAAGGAGGAAAGGGTAACAAAAATGTTATATGAGAAGCTAGACAAAGGGGATACTAAGTAACCCCTCCAGCATCCCATTATAAGGTCTAGAAAGGTACAAAAGTAAGTAAAGTCAATTTCACTTCATTGCTCTTGGAAAAAAGTAGTTTATCCAAGGGAAGGTATTTAAACCTTAGGGAAACCTGCAAGGCTTCCCTGTGTCACCACAATGAAGGTGCTGTGTGACACAATGTAAAAGATGATGCCTATGGAGTTTGTCAGGCCAAGAGCTCCAGGAAGATCCTCCAGACTCCCAGGAAGCAGGACTGACCGAGCCTGAGCCCCCTCACCAGAGTACAGGACCCCAGAAGCAAGGAAAGTCCATCTCGACAGCCAGACACCACGGTCTTGATATTTGCGGTTGTTGCGAGGAGCTATAACCCCAAAGTGCCAATTGTTTGAAAATTGGCAGTTTCGAGCGGTGACCGTCCCATTGCAGTACAAGAGTCCCCAGAAGTCCTCCTTTTTGTCCCCACGACTGAGGCCCAGGAACAGCGAGATCTGCAGAGCTGCACAGGAACAGAAGTCATCCGCTACACTTTTTCTTCAATCCAAAGGTACTGTAACGTCTGAGAGAACACCTCTTATTGTAGAGTTGCTTGCATCTTCTACTACTCACAAGCCTAAACAGCTTGTGGCCCTACATTGATTCTTCTTTTCTTCAAAGACTTCTAAAACATTGTGGAAAGGCTTTCTCTACTTACCTACCAGAAGTGCTTCGGCTCATTTAGACTTTTGCCCATTGACTTTGGCTTAACCGGTTATACTGAATTACTCTGCTTAGGGACTACAAAAGTATTTGCCTGCTTAAGAATACTTGTGATCTCATTTATTCTAATAACCTTTTCCTTTGACCAATTCCTAAGAATATTCTAAATGCAACAGTAAGATATTAATGTCCCCAGCACCCTAACTATTGAAGTCACCTGAGGGTGTAGGTTGCGACTGTGGGCCGTCCCAAAAGGGCCTTTACTGATTTAGAAACTAAGAGTGTTTAGTTTTGGAGTGTATTTGTGTGTTGCTTCTATATTGTTCCTTCTGAAGAAGGCTTATTCAAACTTACTGATAAATAAATTAATAATTGTTTATTAAAAAAACTTGAGTGCAAATGTTTATTTGAAAACTTGTCACTGTGAATTTCTGTGCAACTCCCCTACAGCTCACATTGACCCCTCTTGAGATAAGCCTGGCTGCTCAACACGCTACCAACCTGTGTAGTACAAGCTTATACCAAAGGTTCGGTTCCTATTGCCAGGTGGTCAGGGTTGTTGTAGTGCACCCAAAGGGTACTGCATACAGTCTTGCCTAACAGTTACCAACTGGCAAAACGCCAGTTACGGATGGATTGCCTAGTGAGTTTTGCAAAGAGTATAAAACAGACAAAGTGCCGCCACTGCTAGCCAGCTAAATGAAGCATTGTAAAAGAGGTCCCTCCCAACGACGTTACGGGAGTCCATCATCATTGCGCTACTTAAACCAAATAAACCAGAAACGGACTGTGGGTCATAAAGACTACTGTCACTGCTAAGCCAAGATAGATAAATACTTACGGTTTTAAGTCTATTGGCGAGTAGGGCTGTAATAGCCGAACTCATACACCCGGATCAAACCGGATGTGTGCCGGGAAGAAATAACCCAAGAACCTCTGTAGATTGCATCACATGATAGACTAGACCAATGATAGCACTGATCGATGCACAGTGGCATCACTGGACGCAGTCAAGGTGTACGATTCGGTTAGATGGCCATGGTTGCTAGCGACACTTAAAAGATCTGGCATTGGGCCCTCATATATCAGATGGTTACAGCTACTATATAGCAGCCCGATAGCTAGAGTCAAGATGGGCAGCCAGATCTCCGAACAGTGGGAGCTAAAATAGGGCACAAGACAGGGATGCCCATGGTCCACCATGCTGTTTATATTAGCTCTTGAGCCATTGGCAGCATACCTCCGGGAAGAATACAAGGAGGCAGGCATAAAGGCACTGTTAGGGAGAATTCTGTGTTAATTCCCTTCTACCTTAGAGACCCCCAGCTCTTTTGCTGGACTTTAGGACTTTAATTTGTATCCTGGAGAGGGTGAGACCTTTTACCCACTCTCTCATGTGTTTTTATCTGATATGAAGTTTCTTTTGGTTTTGGAGTCTGACAAACTCCATAGGCATCACCTTTTTGTATTGTGACACCCAGCACCTTCAGTGCAGTGTCACTGAGAAGCCTTTTGGATTTCTCTCAAGATTTAAATACCTTCTTTTGGATAAACAACTGTTTCCAAGAGTAGTAAAGTGAAATTGACTTTACTTACCTTTTTCTCTGTGTAGACCCAGCGCACACCATCTTATGTGGAGTGCTGGAGGGGTTACTTAGTGTTAGGTAAGATTTTCATAGAAATGGTAAATCTTCCTGACCTGGGTCAACCCCAATGTCATGTTTTATACTCTCCAGTATCCTCTTAAACAACTTTTTGGCAATAAGTGCCTGTTGTTGCTGGGTTGCCGTAGGGGCTCCTCTTAACTTTCTCTGACTAACCTTCAGAATACTACAGTTCCCAAGCGTAGAAAGGATCTTTGGATACCTTTTACATTTTATTTTGTGAAACCAGCACACCCCACCTTATGTGGAGTGCTGGGAAGATGCAATGCATCCCCTTTCACAATAAAACTAACAACTCTGTTACAGGAACAAGCTTACCTTCAATGGCTGGCGGCAGTGATACCTTTTATTAATTTGCTGCACCTTTAGTGCGGGCTGTGTTCACAGCTGCAGTAAAGGCACCCAAGGGTGCTAATTTTACCAAAATGGGCCCGTCTTCTTTTTTGCCATTTTAGTGTCTCTTGTCCTTTCTTGTTCCTTCCCCCGACATCCAGGGCGGGACATTCCTTTGTGTGATTTTTATCTTTGGCGGGAGTCCCCTGGACTCCCTGCCCAGGCTCCAGTCCATCTGTGAAGGCAGGAAGCAAGGGAGGAGTCCAAAACTCCACAGTCCTTTGTCTTCCTCCTTGCCTGAATGGGGACAAATCCCAGTGGGGGGCTGGCTGTCCTGATTGGACAACCAGACCGCTCTTTGCTGCAAAATGCAGGGAGAGAATGAAGAAGTTGTGCTGTAGTTCCCGATAAATACTCCAAACCTGGAAGCTGCTGGCAAGTCGACCACTGGAGCTGAAACCGAAGAGGAAGCTGAAGAATCAAGGGCCGTAGCGATTTCCGGTGACTCGAGAGCCCGCTGTGTAACTGGAGCCTGCCGTTACCCTTCCTTCCAATCGTCCTGGGGATCCTGAAAAGGAAGGCCCCCGACTCAGAGCCTGGTGAGATCCACTAGACTCGAGAAGACCTGCCTTTTGAGCCATCCCACGTCGTGCTGAGACCTTGCGGGGGCAGTAATACCCGGGGATCTCGAGCCATCATGCGGTGCATGGTCTTCTGAATCGAGCTGAACCTTTGATGGCATCCTAATGGACCTTCAGAGACGTGAATCGAGTCCTAAAAGTCTCCTCACCAGCGTGCTGGACCTTACAAACGACGAGAATCTAATCAGCAATATCAAGTCTTCTTATGACTTCTGATAAGGGCTCCAAAACTACAGAGCAGCATCCAGCCATAAAGAAACTCTTGCCTGGAGCCTTTGCTGTTGATCCCCGCTGCAGAAGCCCTTCCAGTATCCAGTCTTCTGTCTTCATGATAAAGGAATTCAACAACCAGGTTTCGGCTGAAGTCTTCTTGCTGGAACTCTTCTTCAGTGCTAAGGTACTGTGTTGGCTGTGTAATTTACTTACTGTAAGCTTTTGTGATTTCTGTAAAGCTTTGGGGTGTTCTTATGATTGGGAGTCTCCTGATCCAGTTCACTGAGGCCCAGTGCTGGAATCCTCCTAGGGTGTCTTCTGGAACCTAACTAATTTTAAAGTTAACTACTTTGAACAGTCTTCCTCAGGAACTCTGGCTTTTGCCTGCAACAGAACCCTATCTCATCCCGCCTACAGCCGGCACCTAGACCACTAGGGTCCCTCTTCTGCCTCCGAGTGAACTCATGCATCAGACTAGAGAAGGACTGGACGATTAAAGGATTCTGTCTTGAAATGTTTAACACGTGTTTAAAAGTACTTACTTGTGAAAAAGTTGGTTGGTAACTGTAACTCGGAGTGAGCCGTTACAAAAGTTCTTACTTACCTGGAATGTGTGTTGTGCCATTCTGAAAAGTATATGCAAGGCTATTTTACGCACATGTGCATTGGTTATGCCCCTTTCCCAAAAATAATGATGTTGCCTTCCCTAACTATTTCTTTCAGAGAATAGGTGTATAGGTTTCCCAACTGGGTTTTGCTTCCCCTAACTTGCTAAATAGCCTGTGTAGAATAAGTCTACCTTGGGTTTTACCTACCTAGAATAACACTGAGACATTCATAAAGTGTAGCATTGGGATTTGCTTTCCCTGGTCTGTTTTATACAGATGCTATAACAGTCTTAGGTTTATACCTATCTTTACGTTGCTGGTAGCGCCTTTAAAAGGTATACAGGGTTTGCTTACCTTGTGTTAGCTCTGTGCCAGCCTAAAATAAAATAAAGAGTTATTGCTTACCTCAATCTGTTTTCCAATGATCTGAAATGCAACTGTAATAGTCTATTACAACATTGGGTTTTACCCGCCTAGAATAGCTGTGTGCCATTCTTGAAAAGTGTTCTTTGGGCGTAGCTGACTTTGGTCTGCCTGGTGCAATCCTACATTACTGCAAATGTTCTTGCTTATCTTAGACTGTGTTCCAATGAGCTGAAAAGCAACTGTAATTGTATAT
Organism: Ambystoma mexicanum; assembly: GCF_040938575.1. Taxonomy (NCBI): domain Eukaryota; kingdom Metazoa; phylum Chordata; class Amphibia; order Caudata; family Ambystomatidae; genus Ambystoma; species Ambystoma mexicanum. The sequence continues at coordinate 52,598,757 of NC_090939.1, forward strand.
TACAGCAAAAGGTCTTACTCACCCCAATATAACTTATCCTAAAAGTAGTTTGTGGTATATACTGTTCCTTGAATCTGTGTTCCACCATTCAGAAAAGTTGGTTGACTATGCGATTTCTTTGCCGAGTGTCACCGCACAACTTCTAGGCTCTACTACCATTGTATTACAGAAAGTAATCAGAAAGTAACATGGTTTTTTACTCCCCAGGAATAGGTGTGGCCTATACTAAATGTGTAGGACATGGTCTGACTTCCCTAGAAGCACTGTTGGGTATTCTGAAGAAGGTTTATGCTGTTTCTGTGTTGTGTTTTTATAATGAGATTCTCACTAGTACGTACCCCAAGACCGAACTTGGTCTACTTGTACTTATAATAGACCTTGATTTTTTTTATAATACTTCTGGTTGTAAGTGTATCCGGTCAGATAGCACAGTGAGCTAAGCGCGCGACCCGGATATCTGCGTGCAGCCTGCTGTGGCAGGTTCAAATCCCGGCAGGGTCAACTCCGCCTTTCATCCTTCTGAGGTCAATAAAATGAGTACCACTCTGTGGGATTATAATGTCGTCTGTTATTTCAGTGCGCTGAGACCTATGGGTGTGTAGCGCTATATAAGAAATACATTATTATTTCTATTGAATCCTTGGTATACTACAGGTTATATGTACTTTCCTACAGCCTTCTCTACCTCCTAAAATAAGCCTGGGTGCTCGGTCTATGCTACCATATACTCAGGTGGTACAGCCTTATACTAAGAGTGTAGTTTTGTACTGCCTCAGTTGAATGGTTTTACTAAGCCCTTAGTTGGACTTCAGAAAAACTGTCCTAGCACCTATTTCCTGCCCATCTTTCAGTGTATTCCGATGGCTCCGCCATACCTACCCACAGACAGGGGTTGATCTATCTTTTGGATGGAACAATGTATTTTCTGTGGGATAGATTTCACAACCCTCACCAGCGAGCTGTGTAAATATCTCCCCAACAATATGTATTAAGATATACCCATGTATGTAACTGTAGCAGAAATTATAATGAAGTAACATATGTAGAAGCAATTTAAGAATCAGCAAACTGTTCTGGATTCAGGTTTGCAGCATTTTATGATGGTTTGTAGAACTTGGCAAAGCCCCAATGTTATTCAACAGGAATAACCGAACAGGGGAGCTGTGGTTGTGCTTACATGGTTCACAATGCTTTTCTAAGCTGAAAAGCCCAGCAACAAGCCTCTGATTAAAAGGAGCTGCCAATATCATGGTCCATCATTTACCTCCTCCAGTTATCACCCCATGTAGCAGGTGAGCACCCCTGGTCCTCAGAGTCTCTCAAAGCAACAGGGGATGGGATCAAGGGGGGTGGGGGAGGGAATCCCATGTGACAGTCACAAAGGGCAGTGAAGGCTTTCAAGGACCATGATAATCCAAGCCTGGAAGGTCACATTTTGGCATGGCAGTGCATGCAGAGTTATGTACTTCAGAGCCATACACACCTCGTAACCAGCAAATTCTTCTCTCGCAGAAAGAGGGCACGAGTGACGGCATCCTTGTGCCCCTTCAATCTGTATAAACCACTCTCATTGATAACATCCCATACGATCACGTCGGTGTCCTGCAAGAAGAAAACAGTCATATGTTACATCAGTGGGGCAGAATATACAGAGGATGTGTGGTAAGTGTGGTTGATACAGACAGGCAATGGATCTGAAGCTATGGACCTATTAGAAAAACGACAATTGGTTGGTCCCTCACTAGGAACTGATGGCTGTTAGGACAGTTTTCTAAATTCCTACCAAACCTCATAAAAACCACATCTGAGGCAATACATGAGCTCCACTCTTAGTATTAGGCTACACCATCGGAGGTTGGGGGTAGATAGACAGAGCAGCCAGACATATCTTTGGAGGGCGAGAGGGCTGCAGCTTGGTACAAAGAAATTGTAGCATACATATGTTCCAACAAAACACTGAAACACTATGTATTGTAAAAATAAAGGTTTTATTTAAATACAAGTAGACCAGGATATATCTTGAGAAAGGCAAGTACTATAACATAACATATATAAACACAAGTATAACAAAAGGAAATATGACAGAGAAGGATGAGAGGATAAGAAATAAAGTGTGAGCGTGAGAAGAAGGATGAGAGGGGCTAGGGAGGGGGGATAAGTGGGTAGAATGGGGTACGGAAAAAAGGGTGGTGGGTGGGGGTAGAGAGTGTGGGTTTGTAGAGAGAGGGTAGGTGACACGATAGCTTATTTATAACGTGCTTAAGACCCAGGAGGTTTCCAAGCACGGCTCCGGGGATTGAACCCTTTGTTGCTCTGTGTTGCCCCTGAGCTATCCTCTCTCTATGCTCACGGGTGGGGGATAGAGAGACGGTGGGTAGAGGGTGGGTGAGTGGTCGGGAGAATTCTCAGAAATGTGCTAATTCCGCTCTACCTTAGAGACCCCCAGCACTTTTCCTGGACTCTAGGACTTTTTAATTTTTAACCTGGAGAGAGTGAAACCTTTTTCCCCACACTCATGTATTTTTCTGTGATTTGACCTCTGTTTCTTGTGATTATGGAGTCTGACAAACTCCATAGGCATCATCTTTACATTGTGTCACACAGCACCTGCAGTGCAGTGGCACAGGGAAGTCTCGTAGATCTCCCAAAGGTTTAAATACCTTCTCTTGGATAAACTGCTGTAACTTTCTAGACCCAGCACACACCATCTTACCATAGGGTGCTGGAGGGGTTACTTAGTATCCCTTTTGTCTAGTTTCTCATGTAACAATTTTATGTTACCCTTTCTACAATTAATGGCTGGTGGCAGTGGTTTACTTTTTACTACCATTGAGTGTTTTTACCGAGGGCTGCATTCGCAGCTGCAGTAAGGCACCCAATGGTGCCATTTTTGTGAAAATGGCCCTGGTCGTCTTTTTTCACCATTTCTTTGTGGAAAGGTCCTTCTTGAGATTTACTGTGTGCCAAACCAGGTTTGGTCCCTTTGTTCGCTTTGCCTTTGGCGGCATTCATGAGTGAAGCCCGCCTCTGGCTCCAGGGTGTATGGTGGGGGCAGGAAGTGAGGGAGGTGCCCTAAACTCCCTGTGCTTAGTCTCATAGGAGAACCAAATACACTCTGTAGTGATTGGCTGGCTGACTGTCCGGCAAGGACAGCCACCATGCTGGGTGACTGACAGCTAGGCTGGAATGAATGGGAGAGAACTGAATAAAAGGCGAGGCTTTTGGCCTGGAAGGCAGAGTCGACCACTGCAACGAAGGAACTGAAGAAGAACTTTAAGAGGACGCCTGCTGCAACTCCTGAACCGTTGGTTTGCCCGGTGAAGACCTGCTGCTGTGCTGAAACTCCAAATTTGCATCGACTGAGAAGCCCCTGCAAGGACGACTTCTCCCCTTGAGTTGGTGGGACGAATCAACTCCAAAGTAAGCCACCTGGACATCCTTCTCAGAGCTGGTTGAATTGCCACAGAGTTGCTGCTGGAAACCTTATAGCCAGGGAGAGCAACACCAGATTGTGTGGATTGCTTTTAAGCTGGACAAGAGCTCCAGGAAGATCCTCCGGACTCCCAGGAAGCAGGACTGACCGAGCCTGAGCCCCCTCAACAGAGTGCAGGACCGCAGAAGCAAGGGAAGTCCATCTTGACAGCCAGGAACCGCGGTTTAGCTATTTGCGATAGTCGCGGGGAGCTGAAACACTGAAGTGCCACTTGTTGGAAAGATTGCCGGTTGTGGGCGGTGACCGTCCCATTGCAGTGCAGGAGTCCCCAGAAGTCCTCCCTCTTGTCCCCACAACTGAGGTCCAGGAACAGAGAGATCTGCAGAGCTGCACAGGAACAGATGTCAGCTGCTGCACTTTTTTTTCAATACAAAAGGTACTGTAAAGTTTGAGAGAACTTAGCTCTTGTTCTAGAGTTGCGTGCATCTTCCACCTTTTACAAGTCTAACAGCTTGTGGCCCATTTCATTCTTCTTTCTTCAAAGATTTCTAAAAACAATGTGCAAAAACGTTGTCTACTTACCTGCAAAGAAGGACTTCAGCTCAGATAGACTTTTGCCTATTGACTTTGGCTTGGCCTTTTTCACTGAATGACTCTTCTTGGAGGACCTAAAAGTATTTGCCCGCTTAAGAATATTTGTGGTCTCTTGTATGTTCTAAATAACCTTTTCCTTTTAACAAATGCAACAGTATTCTAAATGCCAACAGTAAGATATTAATGTCCCCAGAACCCTAGCTATTGAAGTCACCTGAGGGTGTAGGTTGTGTCTGTGGGCCATCCCAAAAGGGTCTTTACTGATTTAGAAACTAAGAGTGTATAGTACTGCAGTGTATTTGAGTGTTACGTTTTATATTGCTCCCTTCTGAAGAAGGCATATTCTAACTGATAGATAAATTAATAATTGTTTATTCAAGAAACCTTGTGTGTAAGAGTTTATTTGAATACGTGTCACTGTGAATCTCTCTAACTCCCCTACAGCTCACATTGACCCCTCTTGAGATAAGCCTGGCTGCTCAACACGCTACCAAAACTGTGTAGTACAAGCTCATACAAAAGGTTGGGTTTCCTATACCTGTAGTCAGAGTTGTTTGTAGTGTTCCCAGATGGTACTGCATACAAATGTTGCCTAACAGTGATCTCTTGTTCCAGTGCAAGGGAGGTTAACTTTTTGCAAATATTCCATCTGTGAGTGAGAGTCTGGATGTGCCGATCGATATAGGTCTGAATAAAATGCGTGAAAATGTCTAAGTACGAGGGGTTTCGGTAATTATATCTCCCCATATCTGTTGTATAGTCCATGATATGTTCTGACAGAGCTGATTTGCTAGCAATCTATCCATTTTATTAGCCCTGATATAGTATTTTTGCTTAAGATATAACTGGGACTTTTCTGGTATGATGCAGCCCTATATGCCTTTTGGGTGGTTGGGCCCGTGTTTGTTTCCAAACTTACGTTGGTTTGCTTCTTCTACAATTAAAAGACCCAGGCGAGTCGCCTTAAAAGTATCCCGTGTAATATTTATAGCAGTTTGGTCCACTAGATTCAGATTAAAAAACTCCCTCATCTGTTCTGCAATTTTATCCCTAATGACTTGGTCTCTCAATAGCTCCCCAGGGAATCTCCAGGTCCACAAGCTCTGGGTTTTTCAGGAAACCCTAAGCTCTGTCACTATCGGAGAAAGGTGCAATATAGAGTAATAGGGTGTGTGGTGATTTGGAGAATTCTACCTAATAGTGGCACCGAAGCCCATGCATAATCTATATGCGAGAAGGAGCAATGTACATGTGAATAAAATGTATAGTCTTTATCCGCACCTCTTGAAGCCAACCAAATATCAATCAAGGCTAGTTGTGCACATTTCTGTTTTTCAACAAAACATTTTATTAAACATTTCCACATTGTATACATCAATGCAATTATTGGTCATATATGCAGACAGGGCAAATCCAGTTGGATGCAGCCGTGTGTTCCAGTGTGCTGGATTTAGGAATAGTGCTATTTAACTGTTCCGTGCTGGGGAGAGTCTTGCTGTATCGGAGATTGGGCCTTCCTGGGCTACTCTCGGGCCTTTAGTGATCAGCCGAATTTGTTCCAGCACCTCATGCCAGAATTGTGTCGCTTTCTGGCAGGTCCATAATAGGTGGAATAAGGAGCCAGTGGTCGAGCATCCTCTCCAGCATTGGGGTGGAATAGCCGGGTTACTTTTGTTTAGTAGTTTAGAAGCCAAATACCACCTGTAGCAAACTTTCAGCCCCCCTTCCTTGTTAGTGACACATTTAGGGCTTTTATACACGAGTCCAAATGCGATCCCAGTCTTCTGGCTCGAATACTCACCCCAGATCCCTCTTCCAGTTGAGCACGTATTTTTCCTTCCTATTTGGGTCAGTTCTGTTGAGTAAATCGGTATAGGGTTGAGACTTTACCCCTGGCGGTTGGATATGTTAACGTTCGCTCTAAAGCAGTCAGTTGCCTCCCTCCATTGGCCCTCACTGCGCTATGAGATAACCAGTGCCTTAATTGTGTATAATGGAATCTTTCAGCCTCCGTCACCCGAACTTTTTCTTTACATTCTTTGAATGTTAAGGGCGTTCCTCTGGTTAGGAAATATGATATCTGTGTTAGTCCCCGCTCCTTCCACCTAGCAAAACCTTGGGTGTGCAACCCAGGGGGAAATTCGGGATTGTTCCATATCGGGGTTAAGAGCCCGAGAGTGCCCCTACAACCAAATTTGCAGCCAGCTTTCCTCCGGCATTCTATTGTGTTTTTAGTTGAAATCAGCGGGCCTGAATTTGGGTGGTTTCGACGGGCTGTAATGTGTGGGTGGGTAGTTAGTGGGGTTAGGCTCCATGTTTCCTCTTATTGCTAACATTGTGGCGGGTTAGTGGTCGTTAGCCACGTGGAGGAGTGAGAGAGTTGTGCTGCCTGGCAATATTTTTATACAATCGGGACCCCCCAGCCCACCCATACTTATGCCCCGCAGCATGATCCGTTTCACTATGCGTGGTCTCTTCCCCCACCCCAGATGAATTTCAATCTGCTTTTTTGCAGCTTTTGCAAGGTCCCCCTCCGGGATGTTGATGGACAAGGCTGTACAAGGCTGTACTGTGGTAAATTAGCCTTGGCACTATGTTCATTTTCACTGATGTGATTCTTCCCAACAAGGAGACCTCTTACCTGTGCCAGTGCTCCAACTCTTTGCGCAGCTCGCTAAATAACTGTGGGAAGTTGAAGCAGTATATGTGCTCTATTTTGTTTGGGATTTGCACCCCTAGATAGCCGACACAATATTTAGCCCAAGGGATGGGGTGTTTGGTTGCCAGAGCCTCCCTATATTTTCGTGGGATGTTAACTGCCAAGGCCGCATACTTGGAGTAATTAACCCTGAAGCCTGATACATTATCAAATGCCTCAATTTCTTGCCAGAGGGCCTACATCGAGCTGTCTGCCTGCGTTAGGGTGAGGAGGACATCGTCCTTGTACATGGCAGCTTTGTATGTACATTCGCCTACTTTTAGGCCCTGTATGCGTCGACTTACTCGGATTTTGATGGCAAATGGTCCCATAGAGTGTGAATATTTATCGTGACAATGGGCAGCCTTGGCGAGTGCCTCTGGAGATGTTGATTTTGGCTGATCTTGTGCCATTTATCCTTAGGGCTGTGGTGGGATGCTGATAGTTGGATATGGACCATTTCATGAAATTGGGTCCGAATCCAAATCGGGACAGTGCAGGTCTATCTAGCAGGTCGAAGGCTTTGTGTGCATCAAAGGCGATAATGACCAGTTCTGTACCCGTTCTGGTAGCTCGTTCTATCAGATTGACGGTAAGCCTAACGTTGTCTTGGGTGCTGCGTCCGGGAATGAACCCAGTTTGCTCGGGATTAATTAATTAGTGGAGAACCATCCGTAGTCTAGTTGCCAAGATCTTGGAAAAGATCATCGGCCTATATAAGGCACAGTGTTCGGGGTCCTTGCCATGTTAGGGGATAAGTATCGTCAGTGATTCTTCCAAAGAAGGGGTAATACCCCCCGGTTATGAGGAAGGTGTTGAGGGTGGAGAGCTGTGGGGCTAGTATATGAGCGAAAGCCTTATAAAACCGAGCCATAAACCCGTCGGGGCCCAGGGCTGCATTCTTCAGAGATTTTGTTGCCTCTGCAGTTTCCTCCATTGTGATCGGAAGCTCTAGGGCGTTCAGCTGATTAGGGAGGAAGCCTTTCTGGCTAGAGAGTAGATAGCAGGTTTGGGACTCTGGCTCTGTAGGGGATCCAGACATAATTTCTCTGTGGTGCCTGACCATTATCTCCATTGTGTCCCCCCTCTGCATACCGAGTTACTCCGTCCACTCTCAAGTTTTGGAATAGAATTTCTTGTGTGGGCTTTTTTCAGTTTATAGGCTAGCAGACGGTCCGCCTTATTGCCATTTATGTCATATTTGTGTTTGGTGTATGCTAGCATTCTTGCTGATTTATCTGCTAAGTGAATCTCTAAGGCAGTTTTTGCTTTTTTGAGGTCTCTGCCCACTGACCCCCCTTGGTGGATTGGTGCTTTTTGAAGTTCTTCTCCAACTCCTCCACTCTCTCCTCTAGTTTAGTCTGCTGGATTTGACCATTTTGTCTTTGTGCTTCTGCAGCACTAATTAGGGCCCCTCACACCACTGGCTTCATAGCATCCCAGACCATGGCTAATGGGCAATCCCCAGTTGCGTGCATGTATCTCAGCTATCTCCCTCCTAATAGAAGGATCCAACAGGATAGAGTCCTGAAGTTTCCAGCATCTCTGGGGGGGATTCGGGAGGCCGTGGATTTACAAATCAGCTGTGACCGGTGCATGGTCTTAAAGTGCTCTGGGGAGAATTTGTACCCTCTCTAGACAGGGGGAAAGGACACTGGACAGCAAGATCAGATCAATCCTAGAGAAGCCTTTGTGCACGTGGGAATAGAAGGTGAAATCCTGTGTGTACATGTGGCGAGCCTCCAAATATCTACTGTCCCCCACTCCCTAAGAAATTCGGCAAGCTCTATTGCCCGGGAGAAGTCTTCCCCTCGTTGGGGGTAGTGTTTTGCCGATTTGCGGGTCTGGTACTAGATTGAAATCTCCCGATTATAAGGTGGCCTTCAGTGAATGCTAGGATGGTCGAAATCATGTTGTGTAAGAACCGGTCTTGTGCTGTGTTCGGGCAGTAAATGGAGGCTAGTTAGTGGTTGCTCAACGAGATACCCTTTTGCCAGCAAAAATCTACCCATGGGATCCCGTTTTACAGTAAGCTGTATTAGGGGAACATTGTTGCTAAACAGGAGGCCTACACCTCTCTTTTTCTCACCTGCTCTGGCAAAGTACTGCTTTGTGAATCTATTAAATTTAATCTGTTTCTCATCTGCCTCTAGGAGATGGGTCTCCTGTAGACATACAATGTCTGTGGACAGTTGGGTTAGTCTCCGCTCTACATACTTCCTCTTTCACAGGAAGTTAAGGCCCTTAACATTTCACGTTATTAATTGTAATTCCCTCCCCACATCAGCTGCCATGATCCCTAATTGTTCGCTCCATAGCGGGCCCTCTGCACCGGTATCCTTTGTGAAATCCCTCAGCTTGCCCCAGTTGGCTACTCCAACGTTCCTTTGTGTTGTTGAGGTTTTGTTGCGTTTATTCACCTCTGTACTTGTTTCACTTTTTGACCTTTTCCCCTGCCCTTCCTTCTCCCCCCCCCCACTCCTATAACTTGCGGTGTTGAGTCCAGCCTTAAACCAACAGGGTATCCAGCTCTGGCGCACCACCAACCCTGTCGGGGGCCAACGAGGCAAACAATTATTGTGCGCTTGAACTTAACTTAAGAATCGTGGGCGTCGCTCGCAGCTCATTTCACACCTTCATTCGATCCCCGGGCCGAGGCCAAATCCCATTGTCGAATGAGAGGACTGGCGCAAGATGGCCGAGGGCCCAGGCAGCGGGGCCATGGCTATTGCTGGGCAGTCCCTACTGCCCATCTTACGATTTCGGAGGCAAATGGAGAGCCGCGTGTTGTTGGAGGTGCTCGCCTGCTCAGGCTTTGTCTGGTTTCTTGTTCTTTTGGGGAGGGCCCTGGATCCAGCACCTTCGTTCCACCCTGGCCCAGGCTGCTGTGGGAGCAATCCCTGTGGATTCATGGTGCGTTGCTCCTTTCTCTGTGTCCTCGTTCTCCTCCTCGGGACCCAAAGGTTTTTCAGATTATGGATTTGCCATTGTTTGCCCTCCCAGGTGAAGTTAAGCGAGGTAGGGAATCCCCAGCGATACGGGACTTTACTTTCTCTCAACCATTCCTTAAGGGTATTCCTCTTCAATTGAATTGTTATTTTATTTCTATCACACTCATACACAAGTGTTTCATAGTAGTGTCCTGTTTGCCAGGTCCTGGTAGAGCAATGTAGTTGCGTCTCGGAGATGAATTTGTTTAGCGTTCCTAGCCTCCTGCATCATTTCCTCCTTCACTTTATAAAAGTGCACCCTTTCCAGCACGTCCAGAGGAGTGGAGAAAGCTTGTTTGGATCTGGTCCGATGTACTCTATCGATCTCCACTGGGGCACTATCTGCTAGTGTTAATATGAATCAGAATAAGTCCTTCATGAAGTTTACCAGTTCTGCGTCCGTGACTGAAATGGGTATGCCCCGGAGCCGGATGTTTTTCTGTCTAGAGCGGTTCTCTGCATTTTCTTGTTTTTGTTTCAGTGATTCACACTGTGCTTCAAGTGCAGCTATCCTGTCCAATCCCTCTCCGATTTCGGATGCTTGCTCGCAGAGGTTGTTCTCCAACTCCGCCATTCTACTTTCAACCTCCGTGATTCGTTTGTCTAGAGTAGTTATTTTCCTCATGACTTCCGCCGTACCCTTCTGGTATTCCTGTGTCATTGCTGCCAATAGGTCCTGGAGGTCTGATTTAGTCACTGATTGCGTGGGTAGTTTAAGTCTGGGGGCCGCATCGCCCTCGGTCAGCTGTGCCTCTGTGTGTTCCCCCTTTTTTGCTTTGTCAGGGTTCGGCTGTTCTAGTAGCGTGGAGATGTCAGCCTGCTTTGAGCTCTTAGCACTTTTCACCATTGTCTCCCCAGGGGCTTCAGCTCAATGGCACTGCTGTGGTGACAAGTTCTGTTATCACTAGTTGCTATATAACGTTGGAAATGGAGTGACCGTGGTGTCTGGAGACTAAGAACAATCCGGTTGTGGAGCTTTCTAGGACTTGTCTGCCACTTAGGCTGATTGGGTTCACTGGCTTGTGGTGGGTGCCTCTGTATGCGGCAACGCCGGAGGATGTAGCTGCGTAGTGGGCATGCAGTGAGAGCTCCCATGTGGGGCCGCGTATTATACGCACTGGCGCTTGATTTACCATCTGCCTGTTTCCTCAAGACACCAGCGCACTGCTTTTGTGAAGTGAGTCCCGAATTGTTCTGTTGGTAGTCCTTACATAAGTGGCCCCGGGTCTCCGTGGCCCCAGCTCCAGATAGGGCATTGGTCAAGTAGATGTGCATCAAATTCGGGGTTGTGCATACTTCTTCCTCCGTAGTTGGCCAATGGTGGTTTGCGCAGTTTAGTGTGGGGCTAGGGCCCCCAGTGAGGATATGCCCTGACCCTTCCCCTGGTTCCATTGGCCCCATTGCGTTAGTGTGTTAAGTGTCCTGCGCCTGGGGAAAGTTGATGCTGCGGGCCCTTCGGTTGGGCGTCTTGTGCCACGTCTCCCTTATGCCGTTACCCTCCTGTTCAGTGGTTTCAGAATGGAGAGGGAGGGAGAGTCAACTTGGAGGCTTTGATGCTACTGTTATTGCCTTCATACGGCTTGCGCGGCTGTGCTGGGGCTAGGAAGGCAATGCAAAGGCTTTGCTGTAACTGCTGCTTTTAAACAGCTTCCGGGGCTGAAACTGGTGTAATTTCACCCTTTGGGCTCCAGTAGTTTGCACGGTGGATGTGTCCTTATCCTATATTGGGGTCTGGGGCCAGGGATGGTCTTTGTGTCGGCAGTTCAGGCGGCTGCCTGACATCAGTCAGCCTCTAGGGGGCGCCACACCAGCAGTTTGCGTCCTTGAAGCCAGGCCAGGCACATACATTTTTATAATGTTAAGATACGAAACCAACGTTTATTCTAGCAGTGCTAGAATACACGTTAGCACTGACACTGCTGCAGGCTGCAGCCTCGGCCCTCAGGCAGGGCAGAGCATTGTCAAATACATTAGCAACATGTGTTGCTTTATTACTTCCCCCCTGACCCTGACCTCGGGCCCCGGATGGCGCTGGTGGCGCCAGCCAGGCCCATGGGCGCATGTGCAGTGTGCCCTCCTCCAGGCTATGCACGCGCAGTGATACAATTGATTGGGGCTGGCTGGCATTACAGAAAAGAGGCGAGTGGGTGTGCAGCAGGTTAGTGTGCAGCAGTGGCTAAACAGGGGGCCCCCATGGTGCAGGTTCCCCATGTAATCATCGCTGACACTGTGCTGTGCTCTCAGAGGGAGTGAGCTGAGCAAGGACTTGTTGCCCAAGGAGCTGGGCCCCCTGCACCGCTTGGAGCTGCTCAACCTGAGCGGCAATCACTTCACCTGCATCCGGGGGCTCTGCTACAGCTGAAGGGGCTGCGTTCTCTGAGCTTGGGTGGGAACCGACTGAAGAGCATCCTGGCGGAGATCGAGGGCATCAGCAGGCACTGGGCGAAGCTTCTCTGCAGGTGGGGCGTAGACGGTAGTGTTCGTAGAAAACACAAGCTCGGGCCGAGATTTAGGGTCTCGCCGCAGATACCGGAGGCGAGTAAGAAGGTGGTAAGATGTGTAGGAAGTAATGTGCGTTGCAAGGCTCTATTTGTGCGTGGATATTGGGGGCCTTTTATGTAGGGTTGCCAGGCTTCTCCTATGTAAGGAGAACTGCGATTTTGTAATGACTTGCATTACACTCTTATCTTAATATCCTTGTACACAGTGCCACATCGCCACCATAGACGTCTTAAAGCACCTTGGACTGCCCGCAGAGTGGTGTATTTTGCCCTCTCCAGGGGTATTCTGCGAAAGGAACAATTAGCAAGGAGACGATAAGAGGGCGGGGAATAGGAGCCTCAAACATAGAAGTGATGCAGCAGGGAAACCATTGTTTTGTTTTGTGTCAACATGGGTGCATGTCAGTCCTGTTAGGTGGACAATAGTTATAACATTTTGAAAGAATGTCTGTCAACGTGCTCTGATGGTTGTATTGGGCTTTCATGGCAGATTTGGAAATTGGAATACCGTGTTATTTTTGGCTGCATGATGGCTTCTAGAACGTGCCTGGCAAATCCTAGAAATTCTTAGTTTGTTGCCCTTTAAATTTGACAGCGGGCAGGCTTCAAAATGTTTCTTGAAAGCGGACATGTCAAGAGTTGGTGAATGCTGTTGTATAAACAAAAAGGTAGGGATTGAATGTTTGACTATGCTCACAGCATGTGACTATGCTCTGGAGTCACTCACCTTGTGCCCCTCATGCTTTGTGCTGACAGCCAAGTGGGGCAATTTATAAGAGATGGCTCATTTAACAAGCCATTGTTTTAATACAGTATGTGCAGTTGTGCTTAGAATTTTAGTGTTAAGAACTGAACGTTACGTGTGGTATTTTCATTCACCAGGCCACACGTGTCAGCTGATCAAACCTATGCAAAAGAGAATTAACGTGGCACACAGAAAAGTTGTGAACTATTTTCTTTATTTTCATGTCTCTTTGACACACCAAAACGTTTTTTGGTACATAACTTTTAGTTACATATGCAGCATGCCAGGGAAGGCATGTGCCCCCATGATACCAAAACAAACGAGTATATAGTCACACAGCAAACAGAGCTGCCAAACTGGGCAGATTGCACAGGCACTTCCTCAGTGGGCTCAGCAAAAGGTCATAGGTGACCTGCCCCACACATTTTCCAGGGCTGTCTGTCCACAATATATAAACAATGGGCAACAGCTTCCAGGTGCTAAGAAATGGCTAAGCACATTAGGCTCTATCTCCATTTTGCTCACATGGATTTAAGTGACATTCACAGTGGCCCACCATATGTGGTCTATAACTGCATTTTGTAGTTACAATCAAAGTAAAAATTCAGCAAAAAAGTTAACTGGTAAAAAGTGTATTTCGGCAAAAAATGACAGGAAAATCTCATAGATCCATCCGGAATACCGCGGTGGATTTTATTATTCGGTGGGACGACGACACTAGCCCTAGTTTAGGACTTATGGCTACTCCATGATCATCTTTGCCTTGCCCAGGAGAGAATGTTCAACTAGGTCATTAATGGCGCCCTTACATGAAACATGTAAAGGTTCTCCCAGAAAAATGCAAAAATGGTTTGCTGTTTGTTTTTGGTTTTGATGTTAAGTGCTGAAGAATCTATGGAATAAGGAACCCCTGGAAATCTCAAGGCATTTCACCTCTGCGATCTACACTTCCAGGCGCAATGTATATGACATGATGATCTGCCACAATCAGCCTTTTGGCTGCAGTGCATGTGCTATGGTTAAATGATTGGATGTTTGTTCTACATTATTGCAACCACTAACGTACCATTTTCTTGCTAAGTATTCTAGTGGCTGTTTTGGGACATGGACTAAATGCATCAGCTTAGCAGCAAGAGTCTTTTAGTTTTCTAAACAAGCCAACAACAGCCTAGCTTGCACACCAGATGGCACCTCAATACCACTTGGCACCTTGATTAGGAACGCAATGTTCACCATGCAGACAGTAGTCCATGGTAAATCAATGCAGTGATATGTGTGCAGCGATGATTTGTGTGCTGCCCAAGCCACCACTCTGTTGGTTAATGGCGTCTATGTGGTGCTCCCTTATTTAACAGCACGTACACCTGTTTTCTGATGTATCCAATGTCCATACAATAGCACACTTGTATGTTTTGTTCATGTGGCTCTGACGAGCATGCCATACTGTTCCCCCACTTAAACAGATAAAGCAATCAAAGAAGTTGCCTCAAATTGTACATCCACTAGGCCAAACGCCTTTCTACACTGCCACACCATGATATTAACTAACTACAGGCCAGCACTAATACAAGATGCTAATGCCAGCTCTGTTAGATGGAGAACGGGCCTGATCTTTCTTGCAGAAATAACCCCTGAGGCCTGTGGAATAGTGAGGAGGTAGTGGCTGAGGAACTTATGGACCCTTTACCATGCATTAGAAGCCGGTTTTGTTTAAAACGCTTCATCAGCTTATTACTAGTCAGGCTAAAGTTTCTAAGAGGTACAATCCTTTCTGTGTAGCATTTCCGTGCATTGTTTATTGGGTCTCTCTTGTGCAGTATCCGTCCTGTCTGTAGATATAATTCCCAAAAGATGTTTCTGTATTGGGTTGGGCATGCCCACACAGAGACCCAGCCCTTCCTCCTCGAAGATATATCGAAGATATACACAAAGTACAAAAATAGTGGCAGCGAATAAACATGGCTTAAATAGTTACAGAGATAAACACTAAACACTGTACAGAAATATATATTACAAGAGTACGAATTACTTTAATACTAACCCCAGCTTTAATTGCAATAAGCACTCCTGCAACCTTCCCCTCCGCAATCGCCTGCACAACATTCAGGTAGCTTTGCAAGCGAAGTTCATGATTATCCGCTCGCCGAATGTGGGTTTCTTGGAGCACCACCAAGTCTGGTTGGTATCGTTCCAACAAGTCAATTAATTTCTGGTGCTTCAATGGGCTTTTAAGCCCCCCAATATTCAATGACAGGCACTTGAACTAAGTGAAATGAGGTAATGTCTCCATGGGGCTGACAACAGTAGACTATTTAAAGCCCCCCTGGCACAGCAGTATCCCCTTCCCACCGGTTCCCCTCACCCCAACATATTGTCCCTTGCCCCACCCCAACTTCCCACCCTCCCCAATTGTCCCTGGGGGGGGGGGGGTCATAGTACCTATTGTATCCTGGAATGAAGAACCCCACCTGTGACCCCCCTTTTCTCCCAAGGCAAAGTGCGGTATGTCCTAATGCCCCCATCCGCTACCTGAACGGATGCAATTCCAAGATGTAACGCTCCATCTCTGTTGGTCATGCAATTACTTCTGCCGTGTTGAACTGTGCGACTCTATGTTCCTTTACCAGGCCTCTATGTCGCCGTTTGAGGATGAGGCCCTCTGAGATGGGCTCTCCAGTTCTCATTCCGTGTAACTCCACCCAGTCCCCTACGTCGATCCACCGAATTTCAATCCCATGATTTAGACTGTTTGATACAGGACACCATTGATTCTCGTGCCCCTTCTGGAATAGCTTCAGTTGCCTCTTCTTCAATTTGAAGAGGAGGAATTCCATTCTCCCGGGATGTGATCCTATGTTGTATCCCCTCCAGATAAAAAAACAGTCTATACGGGAATGTGCATCTGTATTTAATTTTGCATGTACGTAGAGCTCTGACCATCACCTGCATTTCTCTTGAGGGTCGTCAGCGAGAGATCTTGGTACAGCTGAATGTCCGCTCCATTATATGTTAATCGGACCGCTGTTCTAGCCTCTTAAAATATGCTCCTTTTAAAGGTACAGTGCACATGCCACCAAAACATCTTGCGGGCGGGCTCCTGGGTCTGTCTGCTTTGGACCAATCCGGTGGACTCGGTCCTGCCGGATGCCCTCTGTCTTCCCTCCAGCTATAAGGTTCGAAAAGATCTGAGTAACTGCCTCTGAGTTCCGGGTCTGTCACAGTTTCTGGCAGATTTCGTAAACTAATATTTGAGCTCCTCAAGCGGTTTTCTAAATCGTCACACAGTATTTCGAGGTTGTCTGTAATCCTAGATAAGTCCTCCAAAGCCATCTCGGTCTATCTTCTGTCAGTTCTTGTATTGCCTGCTCATTCATATCAACATGCTCGCCCAGGGATGACATTTCCTTACTAAAATCTGCAAGTGAATGTCCGATTTCTGTGGTGAATGAGGTGAAATGCGTCTGAAAAGAGGCACACAATTTGTCCTGGAAATCCTGAAAGCTTTTAGCAAAGTCCATCTTAGATGCCTCCATTTGGCTTTCTTCTGAGTGGAGTTCTGGCGAAAAACGCTCAGCTGTGTGATCTGTGGCCATGGTTCTATCAGTGTCCCTCCCTCAGAGTTTTTCCAGGGGAGTAGCCTGTTTTCAAAGAGGTTGTGTACGGCTGTCCGGTGTCTGCTTCTTCATACCTCTCGGCATGTGTCTAACTCTCAAAGTCACATATGAAATTCCGAATACCAACAAAGAAGCATGTAGCAGCGAGTCGGATGTTTTAGGGGATTAACCCAGTGGTTAAAATCTTGTATGTATTCTTCAGGCTCTCTTGACTAGGTACAAATGAAAGCAGGGATGTGCACTGTAGCATATAGCTCTCAATGCACCACTTGTATATTCAATCACTGCTGTAGATTAGCATATGTCCATTAAAGAACTCTGGAAGCGGGCAATCTGTACAATCCAGGTACCAAGTATTACTTTACCAGGAAATGACTCCTAACCTGTCTGATTTTGCAGCCCCACAAATGTGTCGACTCTAGGCTTTATTCCCTCACCTCCCGCTGCTCAATGTTGCTGGTTCGGCGCTCCCCACCACCGCAAGTTTCACCAACTCTCTAGGTCTTTAGATCCTGTCGCGGGTGAGCACCAACATCTTCCAGCTTCATGTGGATTCAGCGTGCTGCTGAACATGCTTCATTTAGGTTAGTGGGGGCAGTGTGAACAGTCTTTCCAACCTGCCCACGAAGTGCTACGCCCAGTTCCAGCATAGAGGTCTTGCTGCAGATAGGGGTCAATCCACTCTGTCCCCTGGCAAAAAACTGCTAGGAGTCATCCCTTGATGCTTGCTGCAGTCTATTATAGCCCCGGGGTGATCCATGGCAGAAGTGCTTCTAAATTAGAGATGGAACGCCCACACGCACATCTTCACAGTGCAGCGGCCATCTTGGAATCAATCTTACATAATTTTGACTCGATTTGCATGACATTGTTTTACTGTTCTAATTTGTTCTCGGTCATATTGTAATCTTCAATCATTGCGATACGTGTTCGGTTATCCTCAAATTGCTTCACAAACACCTCTTATGTTCACACTACTTGGTTAACCCTAGTGCTTGTATGTTTCACTGTGTTTTTATCTCCTCCCAAGTATTCATAGATTATAGGTCACTTGATTAACCACAATTTCATCCGCAGTCTTTTCAGGCGCTCCTTTCTCATTGGATGTTGAATCGTTTGAATTGTTTGTCATGTAATCAACAGCTATCATGTTAAGCTCCTTCCTTTGCACATCTATTCTATCCCCTGGTTTTAACAATAGTTGTGTACAGGGGAAATATGGCAATCTGTTGTGTTGCTCACTATGAAAATAAAATAAAGAAATTACAATTAAAATGAAGTAAAAATATACATTTAACTGGTTTTCTTTGGGGCTCTGTGTGTGTCTCATTCTACCACTTTACCACCCTCACTATTCCTGAAGTCCAGGCCTTACAGCTCAGCTACCTAGACAGAGTTTACCTAACTGGTTTTCTTTGGGGCTCTGTGTGTGTCTCATTCTACCACTTTACCACCCTCACTATTCCTGAAGTCCAGGCCTTACAGCTCAGCTACCTAGACAGAGTTTACCTAGACCCACGTGTCTAAACCCTGTTCTCTATAATAGGATGACCTCTCAGAACCCTCCTTCAGGGCAGATTCTGGAAATCCATCTTAATACTTGCAGAGGAAAAAATGCAGCAGCAGAGCTTGCTCATGGTTTTTCTTCGTTTGTCGTCATTCTCGTACTTCGGGATGCTTCCAATCAGAAAGTGGGGGTGGGGGGCTTCAAATCTTTGGGCAGTCACCCAATCAGAGGAAGAACCCGCATTCAAATCTTTCCCAGTCTAATACCAGGCATACACACAAGGTATGAATTGCGCAAGACTTACATCATTCAGGTATACGGCCAGATCGTGTCTTGCCCACCCTCTTCCTACAACACATGACTTCATCCATTTCCCTTTACATAAGGGAACAAGGTTTACATAAGGAAACTGCACCTTTTATTCTAACACAAGGCAAGCCCCCTAAGGTATCCTTTGGGATTCAACAATCAACTGAGCCGCGGGTTAGGTGGGATTACTTCACACAGGATATTGGTGGTACAGCCCAAACCCTTAGAACCCAAACGCCTCTCGGTGAGCACACAACAGTCTGGTCAGATAACGCCAGGGATGTGCAGTCGTTTGGGAAAAGGGTTGGTAAAGCAATCACAAAAAAGCAAAGAGTACAGGGACCCTGACCAGCGGTTATGTTTAAGAATTTAACCTTCACCAGCGCGTATAATTATGATCCAGACGGCCGGTCTGGAGCATGTGGCTCTTCAGATTGCTTGGTCTAGGACTCCCATGATTCCTCACCATGGACCATGGAGTGAAAAACAATTGACAGAAAAATGTAATAAACTGTCGGAAGATATTCTGAGGACACATGCAATGAGGATTTAAAAGCATCAAACATAGTAAAAATGTTTAAAAAAAATACTTTTCCCAAATAGCCGCCAATACTTTTTTAATGTTAAATATGTTTTATTAGGCCAAATAATGCACAGTGCATGATCTAATTAATCAATCTGCAGACCGTGGCATTATTCAAAGAGAAGAGTTCCCTTTGAAGCATGGATACCAGGACCGGCGACCTTGGTGCAATACTGCCTCCACTGTCATCTCATACTAGCTCAATTCCTCACTGCATTGGGCAATTCTCACAACTTTCCAAGCAGACACACCCACCTGCCCCCAACACTCACCTTTGAACCAGAGACCAGCCTGCCCCCCAGGTGATCGAAGCTCAGGGTGGTTACGGCAGACTTGTGCCCGTTAAAGGTAATGTTGCTCTCGCCACTTAAGAGGTTAAAGATCCGGATGGAGCCGTCCTCATAGCCAACAGCCAGGAAGAGTCCATTTGGAGACGGACACAGGTAGGTGACCTCCTGCTTAAGCCCAGGAAGAATGAGGACCTACAAGAGACAAAGATAACAAAAACAGCCTCTTGAATCATCACAACACACTAGGTGGCACTTGTCTGGAAAAAGCCCCCTTGCACTAAAACATTTTACATTTCTCTGCACATCTAAAAAAAGATTCTGGTTAGAGAGCCATGCAAGTGCAGCTACTCTGTGCGCGCTTTGAGGTGCACCTCGGGATGGGGTTCGGCAAGCTCATTATGCTAAAGTTCCAGCACTAACAAGCGGAGGGGGAACATCAGACCACATGTCCTTGTGTACTACTTGCCACGGATGCTGACACCACAAGCCGTACAGCCCACAGGAACATATTAGGAGTGCATTTAAAAGAAGCTCATCCCGCTTACGAGGCAGCCGGGGAGGATGCCCTCCAACTTCATCTTAAGGTGGGCTTGCACAGGTCCGAAGCAGCAGCCAGGCAGAAAGCCTTTTTTTCAGGCCAGCCGCTGGGTGCTGCAGTGATCGCACATCAAGCAACTCTAAAGAGATACATTTCACGAGGGTTGATTTCACAGGAAAGGCTTGAGAGATCAGCATCACATGTGCATACAGAATGCTACGATGATAAACCTGAGGTGAAAATCTAACTGCAGTGTCCCCACCGCATACAGAACCAGACAGAGCACTTTGAAGTAACCTGGTTAGTATGGAGGTGAGCAATAAAACAATAAAATGAGGGGAATCCCCCGTGGCCTAGAACGCAAGATATAGGAAATAATAGGAATGGTCCTGGGCTCCGAGGAGGGGGCGACGGTAACCCTGGAGTGCATTGCGCTGGGGGAGGGAGCAGAGGACCATGCTCGGTTCTGGTGCGGTTGCACTATTACGGTGATGAGGCGAAAATACTCGAAAAGGCGAGATGTATGGTTAAAGTGGAGTACGGAGATAACAGAGTGGACATCTTTCAAGACTTGTCAGCGCATACACTATTGAGGTGTAAGGAATGCGGACCCCTCACTAAGTGGCTTGAGGAGAAGGGTGTGAGGTGCAGATGGGGCTACCCCTCTGTGATGGTGTTCGAGTGGGAGGGGAGAGATAGCACCTGGTCACGGAGGAAGAGGTCAAGCGCGTCACAGAGGAAGTGGTAGGGCCCCGTAGTGGAGCTACCCAAGAGGAAGGTGGAAGCGGGACAGACCCTTGGCGTAAAGCCAGAGGTCCGCATTGGGGAGGCGCAAAGTACTAGGGGCTGGGAAGTTCCAGAAGCTTAGCACCCCATCACCCCCCCCGAAAGAGGACATGAAGGGGGCAAAGAGGACCTCTCTAACTCGTAGGTTTCTTTCTTTTGGCTAAGCTCCAGACCCTGCTCCTGGCTCCTCTCCCCGTCCTGGTTGAAAAGGGAGGGAAGAGAGGGGTGGCGAGGAGGGGGCACTTGTTTACTATGAGATTTAAAATGTGCTTACTGATGTGGAGTTGAGGGGAGGTGAGGGTGGGGTGAAAGGCGGGTTGAGTGGGGAGTTAAAGGGAGGGATCCAGGTGTTGTTGGAACGTTGACTGGGCAGTGGTACAGGTGGCACTGTGGGAACTGGGAGGGTGAAGGCGGTGGCGGGGGAGATTAGTAGTGCGACCAGTGCAGGGGTCGAGTTCCTGGTGGCTTGACTGGTGTGACCTTAACGGTAGGGACACAAGGCTGAATGCCTCAGCGGGGTTGGGAGAGTGGTCGTGGCGAGGGAAGAGGGAGATTTCATGCAGAGGTTCATTCAGAAAGGGAAGATAGGGCTCCTATTGGGGGACAGGGAGGGTAACCGGCGAAAAAACGTGAAAAAGGGTTATGGCTGAGGTGAGGTTTACATTAAATGTAAAGGCACTAAACTCCAGAAATAAGAGATCGCTAACGAGCAATAGGTTTCACAAGCAGCGACTGGTGATCCTCTTCCTAAAGGAGACCCACTATAAGCAGGGGGTGGAATCTGCAATCAAGGGTAAGGATATTGGTATGACTTATTGTGCCTCTCACAGGGATCATAAGAAGGAAGGGGTGGGTATCTTTTAGGGAAAACATTTAGGTTGACAGAGGTCCAGATCAAGAGGGGGTATGGGCCAGTTTCTGGGGATAAAGGGTCTCGATGAGGGAGGCCACGCTATATACAGCCAACGTGGGTGGGTGAGATGTTTGCGCCAGAGATTTGGGATGTTGGAAAGCTGGGCATAGGGGGCCATGATCCTTGAGGGAGACACCCGACGCGGCGCTGGAGGTCAGCAAGGGGGGGGGGTGGAGGGCCGAGGACAGCAGATAAGGAGAACATTGAATTCCAGAACTTCCTACAAAACCACTACAGGGTCGACATCTGGCAGGGCCACTTTTCAGGACCAGGGGGTTACACATTCTTCTCTCCCCCTGCATCAGACGTATACCAGGATAGACCTGTTGCTAGTCACACAGGAACAGGAGGGAGAAAGCAAGCGGCCCTAAAGTCGAGGTGATAACCTGATCAGACCAGGAGCTGATAGCGGCGGAGTGGAAGGTAACAAAACCACCCCAGGGGCATTTCCACTGGAAGTGCAATGATAACCTGGTGAGGGATCAGGTGTTCCGGGACCTTAGGGAAAGAGGTAAGGGCGTATTTTGAAACCAACGATAATGGGAAGGCGCGCATGGGGCTGGTTCAAGTGGAACTTAAGACCACGTTCAGGGGATTTCTCATCACGGAAGGGTTGAGGAAGAAAAGGGAGAGGGGGCTGGTTCAGGCCAGGCTCCGGGAGCTTTGAGGACCCAACTGGTCCAGAAGTACGCAGATAGGGAGAAACTCCTAGGTGAGATGAGGGATAGGAGGCAAGAGCTTCACACAGTATCAATAGGGGAATTGGTAAAGAGGTTGAGGTGCACACAACAAAAATACTACGAGCGAGGCGACGCTGTGGGATTGTTTCTATCGAACAGAGTGAAGGGGTGCAGAGTGGAGAGGAGAGTAGGCAGTGTGCGGGGTGTTTTTGGGGGTATGGTGGATAGAGGGGAGGACATCTTATCTCAGTTTGCGGTTTACTATTGGGAGCTCTACACCAGACCGGTAGAGGCAGGGGAGGAGGAAGTTCACAATTATCTTTCCGGCCTGCAGCTCCACAAGCTCACAGTGGCGGAAAGTGAAGCGCTCGAGGACAAGGTTACGCGGGAAGAGGCTTTACGGGCGATCCAATCAATAAAAGCCAGAAAGGCCCCAGGTGAAGGCGTGTTTAGCGCAGATTTTTACAAACAGTACCAGTCTTTATTGGCGGGACCCCTGGCCAAATTGTTCAACTCTATTGTTGAGTAGGGCACCATACCATCGACATTCCTCCAGGCTTTGATAGCAGTTATTCCAAAATCGGGGAATGAGCTGACCAACTGTGCCCTGTACAGCCTCATCTCCCTACTAAATGTGGACGCAAAAAGGTTTGCCAGGGTGCTTGCCCTCATTTGGAATTCTGCTTTCCCCGGTTGATCCATGCGGATCAGGCGGGCTTCATAATGCATAGACAGGGGGAGGACAACACGCGTAAGACACTCATGTTCTTAACACACCGTTGGTGGTGGGAGAGGGGGGCACTGCTGCTGTCTTTAGACAGCTGAGAAGGCCTTCGACCGGGTGAGCTGGGCCTTCATGGGGGAGGTCCTCTCGACCATAGGGATGGACCTGAGATGGACCCGAGATGGAAGGGATGGTTCGCACCTAAATACTCAAATCTGACTGCCAAGGGGCGCTGTTGCGCAGCAGAACCATGCAGACGTGAACCTCCATAGCTCTCGGACAGCAGAAGACATCCTGCTAAATGAATCCTGTTTTGCCCGCACTTACAGGTGAAAAAACGATTGCCCCGGACAGCGGAACACTGTGGCTGCAGACCGCTGCATTCGAGGTGAAAATCGCATAAGGGAACCCTGAGAAAGACCGCCGGCAGCAAAGTGGCAGCAGGCGCCATTTTCGTATTCGGCGTGGCAGCAGAGCGCAGAAACATTGCCGGCCCGACACCAGCAGCCTCTTCACAGCCCCTCCACCCCACAAGATGGGCAGGCTGCAGGCCCCACAAGACAGCAGAGCAGTGTTTAGACCGTGCAAGGAGCAGTGGCGGACCCCACATCAGGTGCCCCTCCCCTCCAGGTGGGAGAACTCCAACAGCGGATCGCGGGGCAGCTAGGGACAGTGTCCCAACACAGACAATCCAGCGGCAGACCCAGGTGAGAGGGCCTGGGGCGGGGGAGGGGTCTTCTAACCCACTAGGCAGCAACAGGACAAGGAGTGGGGGGGGACAGGAATGGATACACAACTGACGGTGGTCACACAGAAGCTTACACACCTGGAATGTAGGGCAGAAGACAAGGAGGGAAGAGAAAGGCATAATAACATTTGCATTCTTGGAGTGCCAGAAAAGGAAGAGGGGACCAATATGGAGCTCTTCTTGGAACAATGGCTAACGGAGCTCTTCGACCCAAAGCAGCTCCCCAAATTCTTCTCAGTGGAAAGGGCAGACAGAATGCCAGCGGGTCGCCACATCCCTGGTGCACCTCCCTCCCCCAACCCCCCACCATAATTGCACGTCTTCTGAACTACAGGGAGCGGGATGCGCTGTTGCAAATGGCGTGGGCCACTGATCCCATCATGTAGAATAGCTACCGGATCAGATTCTTCCCATACTAAAGCAGGGAGCTCCAGAGAGCACGCCAATCCTTTGAATCGTTAAAAAGAAAGTTGCATTCACTTGACATGAAATACAAACTCTTCTACCCAGCACAGCTCAAAGGTTTAACCCCAAGGGAACAGTGCACCTCTACAATAATCTGAAGGAGGCATGGTCATGGCTCGAAATGAACATCCTCTCATCGACTGGACATCAGCCCCTGAAAGGGTGACCCAGACGAGAACTGGACCCGGGCCACTCCCAAACATTGTTCGAATCGCAGACAGCAGGGCAAACAGCTCCCTTTGAAGCCATGCTTTGCAGAGGGCAATGGATGACTTGGCACCTCAAAAGGTGCCGGCATACATTCTTGCAAAGACACTAGGGAGTAAACAACTTTAGCGGCTATAGATCCGAACTGGAGGCTCGCAAGAACAGCAACAGCGGGCAGCCAGCAAATAGTAGACATGGTTCTTTCGCACCCGTTTGGGAGAAGGGTGCTTCAAGTTGGGGAGGAGTACAGGGTGGCATGTGGGAACATTTGGTCAACCGTTGTTGGCCCAATTACGGTTGTTTTGGGTACGTAAGGTATGCAGGGTATAGGGACACCCTACTAGTGGTGGGGATGAAGGAGGCAGAGCTAACGGGCGGCAGGGATGGGAACAGAAGGGGGGGCACTATCAGGGTTGAAGCATGGTTTCTCTGGGCTGATGGCCCATAATGGGAAAGTCTCGGTGATGACCTGGAATGTAAACGGGTTGTGCTCAAGTGTCAAAAGGTTACTCCTACAATTCCTCAATAGGCCGACCCCTGACATTGTATTCCTTACTGAGACTCATTTAGCAGGCCTGGAGTGTACATTCTTTCTCAGATCCAACTACAGGGTGGCTTTCCACACAGGTTTTGCTAAGGGCTCCTGGGGGACGCTCATACTTTGGCACAAAAAGGTCCCATTCCAGCTCACAGAGGTGAAGTCCGACCCCCAGGGGTGCTATGTTTTGGCAAAGGGGGAGTTATGGGGTGACACACTGGGAATGGTAGCAGTATATGCACCCCCTCTGCTCACATCCGATCTGTTAGCGGAACTTTGAGGGCTCACGCTTCAAAGCCACACGGATGCTTGGATATTAGGGGGGGAAGGGGACTTCAATGAGGTGATGGACCGGGGCATAGACAGGACATAAGTGGGTACCAGAAACCCGGGGGCCTGCACTTAATTGCGCTCATTTGCTGAGGCTCTGGAGTGGATAGATGCATAGCGATGGCTGCATCACAATGAGAGGGACCATTCCTTTTTCTCCGGGTACACGCATCTATGTAAAAAATTGACAATTTTTTCATCCCAGCGAACATGATGCATCGGCTACTATCGTCCAGATATCTAGCCAGAGAGATATCAGACCACTCCCAGTTAGTCATGGAGCTTAAGAACGGGATAACAAAGCCCATAGGGAGCTGGCGCCTCAACACTTATTTGGGGAACCTAAATTTGTGGACTGTCTGGCACAAAATCCAGGGAGTACTTTGAAATAAATACAGGAACGGTCAATGGCTCAGTCACACTTTCGGAGGGGTATAAGGCCACATTGCGGGGGGGGTGGCACTTTCACTGGTGACAGCTAAGTGTAAGAAGCACGCGCATGAGGTGGAGGAGGCGGAGAGCAAAGTGCAACAGACAGAAGAGGAATTTCTCTCATCCGGGTCACAGAAGGCCAAGCGGCCACTAGTCATAGCACGAGAAACACTGCGTAATATGGCACTAGACAATGCCGGGAAGCGCACTCGGCCAGACAAAGTAAAATCCAGGGATAAAGGGGGGAAATTGCTGGCCTGGCTTGAAAGGAAAGAGGGGCTGGATGTGTGCGTGCCTTAAGGGACACCCAAGGTGAGGTAATCACCAATGATACAGACACAGCGAGGCCTTTGCACAATACTACAAGGCGCTGTATAGCGCGGGTAAAAAGAACCGCGAGGTAGGGGAGCCAGACGCACTGAATCAGGCGACTCTCCCAAGGCTCTCCGCTCAACAAGCTTTGGGGTTGGAAGCAGACGTCTCAGGAGGACGACATTTCAGCAGCAAATCGCACAGCTTCAAACAGGGAAAGTGCCAGGGACCAATGGTGTTCCCAACAGAGACATGGAAGCAGCTGGGGGAGAAAGTGATCGGTTCTCTGCATCGCTTTTATCTACAATGTAAACAAGATGAAGATCTGCCACCTGGCCTTAGAAGGCCTAGCATAGTGGTTCTCCCAAAGCCTGGTAAATCCCCAGAACAGTGTGCCTCATATAGGCCAATATCTCTAATAAATGGGGAGGCTAAGATCTTGGCCCGAGTACTGGCCAACTGCTTGCTGTGGGTGATCGGCTCGCTGATACATCCGGACCAATGCAGGTTCATGCCCTCCAGATCCACACGAATGAACCTACGCTGAGCACAGCTCGTCATTGGTCTGGCAACTGAAATACCAGACACTCTGGAACTCGTTGCCATATTCTTCGAGAAGGCGTTTCATTTTGTGCGGTGGGACTCGCTTTGAGGAATTATGGGCTCCATGTGATTTGGAGGGAACTTCCTGGCATGGGTTCACTTAATATACACCTCCCCCAATGACAGCCGCGGGTGGCACTGAAAATGCAACAGCGGTTCAGTATGCAAAGGGGGCATAGGCTTGGTGGGGACGGCTGGGGACAGTGAATGACTGGCTGCACGGAGACCAGACACTCGCACACATCGCAGCGGAACGGATATTAATGATACACAACCAGACAGGCACTATATGGGGGGACAAAATACATGAAGAACCTGCCCGGGCCGATTAGGTTCACATGCCAAGTGTGGGTAGAGGCGCAGGAGGACATGGGTTGGTGCCGGAAAATCAACTCTTGACCAGCCCATTGGGCATAACACACACCTGAAGGAGCTGCTGAAGATGGGTTACTTTGAGAGCTGGGTGGCAAAAGGAATAGACAGCCTGGCGGATATAACACAAGAGGGGCACCTTCGGCCAGTTGAAGAGCTGCAAGGACAATATGGCCTGTCAACAGGGGAGGGATTCCATTATATGCAAATGTCTCACGCCATGAAAGCCCAATTTCGCCCCCTGGGAGAGGTCCCAAATAGTTCCCCGCTAGAGGCTAACTTATTCTCAACGGGCATCCCAGCCAAGGTCACGTCAACATTATACCAAGAGCTCACAGCAATTGGGACCACAGAGCTCACCTGTCTGAGGGAGAAATGGGAGTGGGATTTTGGAAGGCTGGAATCGGAGGAATGAGTGGAGGCTCTGATGTTCCCGAGGGAGGTGTGAATAGCCGGCCTGGCTGCGATTAATACAACTCAAGATCCTCCACAGAGTATACTACTCTTGCACAGTGCTGACTAGATAGGGCAGGGCAGACAGCGAGACAGGTCTTAGATGCGGCAGGGAAGGAGGTAGATTCTATCGCATACTTTGGGAATGTGCCCAGATTAAAGTCTTCTGGGGGAAATGCACACACCAACTGTCCACTGTAATGGCGGCTCAGGTCTATTTGTAGCCGAAGTTGGCATTGCTGGGAACATGGGTAGATACTGAGTTTACGAAACATGAAAAAACGTGCCTGGCTGTAGCACTGAGACTTGTTAAGAGACTGATTGCAGCATCCTGGAGATCTGCAGATCACCTGAGATTAAGCTAGTTGACTGCAGAACTGGACTGCTGTTCGGCCTTGGAAAGGAGAGTCTACTGGGGCTGTCCAGGGAAATTCGTAAAGATATGGGGGAAAGTGGGAAGGAGGTGGATGAAGAGCACGACGGGATGGACCGTCCCAAACCTGAACCTTCTTGCTGCCAATGTACCTCGCTAGCATCCTATGTTAGTGGCGCTCCCATGTCAATAGTAATATTACTAAATGGAATCTGCTGTACTATGCTTCAGTTGTACATTAGCTTGTTTTTGTTCTGTTCCTTATGAAAATAATAAAACAGATTGATAAAATAAAATCCGACAGCCAGGGTGGTGGTAAATGGGAGCGGGTCGCAGGCCTTCCCATTACAGCGGGGTGCGAGACAGGGGTGTCCACTCTCCTTGTTGCTTTATGCACTGGTTATGGAACCATGGGCCACAGGAGGAAAGACGAGGGAATACGGGGGGTCTCGGTAGGGGGATTACCGTGCAAAGTCAGCCTCTTTGCAGACAATGCCCTGCTTTACATCACCAAGCCGATGCAGTCGGTGCAATCCTTGCTGAAGAGTTTAGCGCAATACGGGGAACTATCTTGCTTTAAAGTTAACCTGGAGAATCAGTGGCCTACGTGGTAGGGGGGATCTCAGGGACATCGAAGGAGTACATCAAGGGGTTGCCGTTTCTGGTGCAAGAGGGCTCTTTTCGTTATTTGGGGGTACAGGTGTCACGTCACTATGGTGATCCCATTCCGAAGAACTTTCTGGCGTTATGGTCGGCCATGCAAAAGGATATGGAGAGGTGGGCGAGGTTGAGACAGTCGTGGATGGTGCACTTAAACTGTATCGAGATGGTGTTGCCCAAATTCCTGTTCTTATTCCAAAAGCTCCGGTGGTGATTGTGCAATAATTTTTCACGGACGTGAGGGCGCCTCTGCTGAAATTCCTCTGGTCGTTGGCAAATCACTGGGTTGCCTACAGGACATTGATTTTACCGAAGGCGGAGGGGGGGGCATGGAATTCCCAGATCTCGAGACCCATTATAAGGCGGCCCAGCTTTGTGTCATGGTAGATCACCTGGACCCTCTCTTTGACAAGCAGTGGGCGATCCATGGACAATGCGATCCTGACCCTGGTCTCCCTGGGTGAATGGCTGTGGGTGCACAGGCCCTGTATCCCGAGAAGGGTGCAGCAACCATCCGGGTCTAGAGGTCTTTTGGTCTATTTGGAAGGAAGGGGACGGGGGGGGTAGACTGCTGTCCACATGGTCATCACCCTGGAGTTGTATCTGGGCTCCGCCTCTGCGGGACAGGATCGAGGAGCCAATAGCATTCCAGCTTTGGTATGAGGCGGGGCCGAGCAGGGCCAGACAAATGTGGGAAGGGGGGACTTTCCGCTCATTAAAGTAGGCTGGAGGAGCGTCTGGGTCTTGAGAATCTATTGATATTCCAATATCTACAATTGAAAGGAGTGCTGATGGAAGGCCAATGGGGCGAGAACTTCAGGAGGGACTGACGGACTTTAAATGGCTCTTGCTCACAAAGAATGGCTCTCGGGGACGCATTTCTAGGTTGTACAGAACAATACTACTGGATGAGCCTAGGGATCCACTCCCAGCCAGGATCAGATGGGGACAAGACCTGGGGAAAGACATTGACAACACATTATCGGTGCAGATATGCTCAACCATCTCCCTGCATTATAGGCATCAGGCCCTGAAGTTGATCCACAGATGGCACTACCCACCAGCTGTAATAGCCAAGATGTGTAAGAGGTATGACCCGTACTGATGGAAGTGCCATTAGGTGAAGGGGAACTATAACTATATGTGGTGGGGAAACCCCAGAGCGCAATCACACTGGAGGAAGTTCTATCATGGAAAAAAGGGGTAGTTGGGGTTCACAGGGAGCTCTTGCTGTGGCTTCTTTTTGGGGTGTGGTTAGAGGAGGAGGATAAGGTGGAGGGTGGGCATAAGTTGCAGGTTATGTTGGCTGCCTCTAGATGCTGCCTATCCAAATTATGGAAGAGCCTGTGTATGCCTGTGGAAAGGGAATGGGTGGCGAAGACCCGAGCCATATACGATATTTAATACCTCACACATCGCTTGGATGAGTATGGGTCCAACATTGAAAACCTAGGACTCCCCTTTTTTGAGAAGTATGGGCATTGAGTGGGAGTGGGGATGGGGATGGGGCCCGGGCCGCGGATGGAAGGGGTGGTCTCAGTGTTTGGGAGCCGTCATATTGAAATCAATATTTTGGGAGGTTAACAGGGAAAAGTGATTCACCGTGAAATAGCTGTTAAGCCAGCCCGAGGTCTTTGGATCTGTCCCGCTCGAAGGGGTTGAACGCCCCTGTTATGAACCTACAGGAGTCAATCAGAACTTGCTGCATGAGGGAGGGTAGTGGAGGGAGATAAGAGTGGGGAGGGCGACTATGTCGGGTTGGCCTTTGATGAAGGGTTTCACGATGGTTTGTAATGCAGTATTTGAAATGCAAATAAAGTTCAATTTAAAAAACGACCAATAAAATTAACAAACAAATACAATCTCTCACAAAATGTAGTCAGTACAAAGTACGATGCCATCGCAGCATGACCATGTTGGGTGACATTTGTGGGATTTATATTTGGCCGTTTTATTCCAGCCTTCCAATAAATTGCCCCTTTGCAAACATGCAGGAAGGAATAAACAGTATAAATGAAGAAATCTGTAACGTGCTTCTGGTGGAGGCCTTAAAGTGCGACATGGAACAGAGACGAAATGTATTACCAGCAGCAAGTTCTGCCATATAACCCTAAGAAGCCCATCGATCGCTTAGCCATACAGCATACCAACTAACTGCTGTTAATTCTGCACTTAGATGAAATTAATTCTAGAAAGAACAGTGATGTCCAGTTTGCACATTATGAGCCGAATACCTTGCACATGTGCTGGCACATGGATACATTTTGTCATTCCAGTATAATGTGCCAATGCTCAACGTGAGATTCGTATGAAGCAGACTGTTCACACCGGAGAAACAGCAACATAACTATCCACGGTAGGAAGAGCATGTCCCAGAATGAAGAGGCACGGCCCTGGACTCGTCTCTTGCAGGATATAGCGACTAAGGCAATGCACCACCCTTATTTATGGGTCAACCATTTAAATGCGACTGTCAATCAGCTTACATTTACAAAGGCAGCTACCATTCTTCTGGATGCCATCAACATGTAATGAAACTTTATGCCACAAGTGTAACAAGGTAGATATATATGATCACAGAGGGTTTACATGTACATTTAGGGTTCAATAAAGCATTACAGATTTGATAATACACATTTTTCAATTATGAAAGGTTTTTCAAACGCGATCTGCATATAAGGGTAAAAAAGAAATTGAACCCTTTGAATGCCCTTAGGATGTAAACAAACCCCCAAAACTACACTTACAAATTCAGCACAATACAAATTCAATAATAATTTGAATGTAGAACCCCAAATATGAAGATACACTTTAACAAATAAAAGTAAGTAATAAAATGGGTTGACGGTTTCAGAAAAAAGTTTTGTGAAGAATAGGCATCCTCATTCACTAGTTATAGGTTTTTTAGGATAGACCGGTACGTGGCATTTATGGAGAATCTTTAGTGGAACCTTACAGCAATGCACAGAAGATACTGTGTAGCAGCCCACAAAAGATATAGTATAGATTCATAGGTTTTAATTTTCCCGAGCTCTTGATACACATTGTAGAAAGACCAACATGCTAATAACCGTAGCACTAGGGGGATGAAACCAAATCCTGCTCTACAGCCCTCACAATTTACTTGCTAGATAGGAGGGGTTATTCAACTGGTGGCATCAGCCGTGAAATAAGGACACCAAGGTTTAGACAGCACTAAGAAATGGGATTCATTTCTGGAGGTTACTCTGTAGAGCTGGCGTGCACAATGTTATGGTTGTGGACAAGAGCATTTGCCATGTCTAGCTATCACATGCAGACTTCTCACCCCAACATCATAGGACTCCTGTTGGCAGGAAAGGAAGGTTCCACAGACTCACCTTCTCACTCTTGCGCAAATCCCAGATGAAAACGTGCTCACATGCTGCCACCGCCACATAGCGTCCCTTCTCTCCACGCAGGGTGACAAAGACCACGTTTGCCTTTGGGCTTGCGATCACCCCAAAGACAGCAGTAGCTGCATAGCGTAGGTATTGCTTGGTGAGGCCCATAGTGAGAGGAGCACTTTACACCTGATATAATGGTGCGCCAGCCTGTAAGAGACAGGTAGATTAGTAAGAAACACACTGAAAAGTATACATCAACAATTATTACCCAGCGAGGGTCAATGAGCTTGTTAAAAGCAAGCTAATTGGCCCTCGCCAGGTCTTACCTGCCCAACAAGGCTCCGACGCTGCAGCGTCCCGGAGTTCTTTCGCGTCAGAGGGCACCATGGAAATGGAGAAGGGACTACGTGTTGTCCCTTTGCCCCTTCCATGGGGCCCATATTGTTTACTTTTTGTTCCCCCATTCATTTTAATGGCCACCATGGAAAGGGAGAAGGAACAACGCATTGTCCGTTCTCCCAGATTCCTGGTGATCATTTTCTTTAGCTTTTTTCTTTTCTCAAGTTGAGAAACGGTCGAAGTGCTATTTCTCAACTTGAGAAAAATGGCTCTTAGTACACCAGTATGACGTGCCAGGGTACTAATGGCAATATAACCCTCAGAGGGGGGGGCATTACCCGTAATGCCCCTGGGACTCGTTTAACTAACTATAGCCCCGGGGGCATTACCCCCCTCTTCGGATTACATTGCCTAAGCAAGTCACCCTGGGTGATGCATTTAAACCCACAGTTCACCACCATTTCAGCGATTGCTGCTCCCCATCACCCACTCACCAAGGTAGATCAGTAAAAAAATGCCCATTTCCTGGATAGCTCCAGTCCCCAATAAATACTGTGAGAATCCAGTTTCCAAGGCATTTTATGTATACATTTATCTGTTAGGTGCTTGTATTAGTTAATATAAATTCAATGCTAATTAATCTGTAAATGTGTACATATTTTAAAGTCAGGATTCTTATATCATACGCTGTACGCATTGCAAAGCCAACACTTGTTTTGCAAGGTCGAATCCTTTCTTCTACAAGGGTTTAAGTTACAAACAATCTCACATTTCTTAATTTCTTACAAAGCAATGGCACATATATATATATATATATATATATATATATATATGTTAGGGGAGTTTTCCTAAAGTCTACCAACAAGTGAGACTCAAACTATCCCTTGGCATGCACGCCCCAACTCTTAGTATAAGTCTGTGTTAGGTAAGAATTGATGTAGTAACACTGTGTGAGACTACACAACACTTATCTGATTGGTATTAGGTAACCCACCTTTTGGTATAGGTCTATACTACACAAGTTGGTAGTGTGATTGAGCAGCCAGGCCTATCTCAAGAGGGGTAAATATGAGCTGTAGAGCTGTAGCAATCACATTCTCAAATACAAGTAGCCAAGTAACACTTACACTCAAGGTTTCAGTTATAAATAGTTATTTAACAAAACTTTTTAAAGCGTTCTTTAAAAAGGGCAATTAATGTAACAATGTAAATATACTTTTTAGAATCAAAACAAGTTAGTGGATAATCTTTGGATATGCTTCTTACACAATTCCTACACCCGCAGGTGACTTCCATCACAAGGACAGTCATGGCATTTATATATCACACTAGTTGCGGTTGTAGAAAGGAAAGGTTTAAGGAAGGAAAAAGGTTGAACAGGTTCTCAGAGCATGGGACTATACTTAAATCTTCCAATGAAGTCTGGTTAAGCCTTTCCCAGCAATAACAGTCTAAAAACAAGTGACCACTTATGAGGGGCAGAAATATCAAAGTCAATGAACTAGAAGGGCATGCAGGGAGCCAGGACAGCCAAAGTGAATTGAAGCACAGTCTATGGAGCAGAGTCACTTAGATAAAAAAAAAGTCTTGCACAAAGTTAGAGAGTTTTGTAGCAATCACTCGTAGGGTCACAAGCTGTAAAGCCAGTGAAAAGCAGAGTTGGAATCAACTCTAAGGTAAACCAATGCAAGTCTCAACTGAGAAGAGCACAGCTCAAAAAGACACTGAGGTAAGTACCCCAAGTCTAATCAGTACCCCCGGTGTGAAGAAGAGTGGTTCAGCTGAATTCTGTCCTGTTGCAGCGATGTAGATCCTGGGTTCCTGAGCCTCAGTCGTGGGAACAAGAGGGAGGACATCTGGAGGACTCCTGCGGCAGCAGGTTGGAGGTTGTGGGCAGCTACAGGCTCTTTTCGGTTCAGTAGTACTTCGCAGTTTCTACGTGCGGTAAACAGCACCACTGCGGTTAACGGTTGGGCTTTCTTCACTCCTTGGGTCCCGAACTGAATGGAAATTGCAGTTTGAATGAAACCACATTTAATACCGAAACAAATGGAAAGTGCTATTTGAATAAGACCACAGCATATGGAATACTGAACGTGAACGAATATTTGAAGTTAAACCGACATATTGAATGTCAGACTGTATCTAAGCACTGTGAGCAGAAAGAAAGCATATTGAAAACTGAACAATTGAGTATGCCAACAACCAATGTGAGAAAGAACCATAAGTCAGTGGTAAATCAAAAGACTGAAGCAGAAGAGTGTTACACTAACAAAAGAGAATATAAGTGTGAAGTCAGAAGCCCAAAGCAAAGAGCTCGTGAAGGAGCCAAGCAAGGCCAAGGGGAATTTATGGTTGCGTGACCTGTAATGGGTAGACCTTGTGATCTGACAACTGCACCTAGACCAAGGGAGTTCCCCATGGTTAAGATCACGGAGAACTGTGAATTGAACGCCAAAGCAAGCTAGAAGGCGGTTCAAGTGGACCTATTATTTTCTTATGGTGAATATTGAGCAAGTGAAAGCAGCATAAGTGCTACAGTGAAATCTTGGGGAAGGTAACCCTAAGAAACAAAAGAACTGAGAAGCACTGTCTTGGGGAAGGGAACCTCAAAACCTCCCCTTTTGTGTCACCTGTGCTAGATTGACCTTGGGCAAGGGAACCTCAAGACCTGGAGGAACATTGGTAAGACAAGCAACTATTGGAACTGTATTGACCTTGGGATAGGGAAGCCAAGAAGAACTGAAGCTGAGAACAGCACTTTAGAACACTATTTTGTTGGCTAAAAAGAACGCAAAACCATGTTTATTTCTAGATGTGAGGGCAAGCATAGGTTTTGACACAGACAGACTTTTGACTTAGACTTCCCTTAGTTTTCACTAGGCAGGAGAAATCCCTACCTTAGTAATAGGGCAAGTTAGGCCTTATTGCATCCCGATATTGAAATAAAACCTTTGAAACTTGAGTTCTGTTGTTTGTGTCCCCTCCCTTGTTGCCATGCCCATCTCACAACAGGCGCACATGCGTTAGGTAAGTGGTATGGGTGAACACCCAAACACCGGATACAGCACTCCAGTAACACAGGAGCGACAGTTGGCTACCCCAAGTACTACCCCAAGTCCCACAGTACCTGAGGAGTGTTAACCCTTTAAGTGCCAAGGGCGAGGTATCTCGTCCTTGGCACTGCGTGTGCACTGCCAAGGAAGAGACGGCACCTTGTTTTGAGCGAACTGTAATCCAACCCCCGGGCTATGTGAGGCGGAGGTACCCCCTCACTGCCAGGGGGCTGGATTAACTTCGATTTCACGTCGGCGTGCGTCACGCACGTCGGAGTGAAACTGAAAGTAAATTCCCTGCAGCAGCCATTTTCGGCTGCTGCGGGGAAGAGAGAAGGTAAGAGACCTTCTTGTTCCGCCTCGATCTCCGGCTGTATTTCCGGAGATCGAGGCGGGTATCGTTGGAAAGGGGAGATTCTGGGGCGATGTGCACAAATCATACCTCTGCGGATTCCCACGGGTGTCCTCTTTTCGGAAATGCATGGGGTTCCGCGTTTTCCTTGCTGGCTTCAACACCATAGGCCCAAATCTGCAGGTTGCCCACATGAACAAAATGGGCAGTGACAAAAGGCTTGGGGTTACCAGTGGGTTACCCTTTTCCTTATGTTTTCATCGGGACACCTGTGGGAACGCGGGGCGGTAGGCCATGTGCTGTTGGGAGCGTGTTTCGATGGGTGAGCCGAGCGAAATGTGAGGAAAATGTGTTTATTTTCCCACATTTCGGACTTTGCAGGGGTGTCTGGGTAATAAAGTCTGGGGCGATGTGCGCAAATCATACCTCTGCGGATTCCCACGGGTGTCCTCTTTTCGGAAATGCATGGGTTTCCCCGTTTTCCTTGGTGGCTTGGACACCCAAGGCCCATATCTGTATGTTGTGCCTGTCGGCAGAATGTCTGAGATTCCGCTCTGACAACAGACTTGGCGTTACTTGTGTTTTAGGCTTTCTCCTTGGCAGCCAGGTAAGTGCACCCACACATGTGAGGTACCGTTTTCATCGGGACACCTGTGGGAACGCGGGACGGTAGGCCATCTGTTGGGTTGGTGTGGTTTTCATAACGTTTTGACCCATTTGCAGGTGCCCTTTGTCTCACAACCCTTTCATTTCCCAAATGTGACCTACATTTAGTCGCTGCTTTAGCCACCATACACTTTTGTAACCTGCACAAGTCACCTACCCTTGAAAAGGTCTGCCTGTGCCCTTTCAAAAAATGTATGCTTGCCGTTCCTCACCACATTGGTTTTCCCGATTTACACATGCTAAGTGCATCTGGTCAGGCCGTGAGCGTAAAACTCCTGTGTACCATGGCTCAGTGTTTGGCTTGTGGTATTGCTTGTTTTGTAAAACACTACAAAAAATGTGTACTCGCCTAACTGCAAGAGTCGGGGGAATGTAGCAGAGCATTGCTTTTCTCAACCGTACCAAGCCAACCATGTCCAACTCAGTCATTTTCCCGCTTTCCCCCCAATCGATGGCATTTTCCTCTACCTAGTTGTTGCCTGACCTACGCAAATCACCCCTTCTTAAACTTGGAATTTTGTCTACTTTTCAGAAATATATGCCTTTCTGTCCTCCAATTCGGCTTTCCTACCCTTTTCTTCCATTCCGTCCATGCATGTCCAATTGGCAAAAATGGCCAAAATCGCCTACCTCTCACAAAACGGTTGATAACCACATCAAAATAATTGTTTTCCATTTCCACTCAACCTGTTCTTGAAAGCCAGGAAATTGGGGAACTCAGCACAGCAAACCATTTGTTCCTAGCTCTTACAAGGAAAAAACCACAGGCTTTGTACATCATTTTATTGGCATTTTTTGAAAAAACCCAACATTTTCGCCCTTTTTGCTTATTTTCTCTCACCCCCCCCCCTACAGCAACCTAGGATTCCTGGGTGGCGTTACAACCTTTTTACATGTGGGAAAAAAAAGGAGCCAAATTTGGCCGAGATATCTCATGTAACAAAAAAGTTACAAGCCATTGAATGGCCACATACCGAAATCACCAAAAAAGGCCCTGGCACTGGGGAGAAATACCCATGGCACTTAAAGGGTTAAAAGATGCAGCTGGATTCTTTCCTATGCAGCAGTGGTGGACTTTCTCCTGTTCCTTGGTTGTGGTGACGAAAGGAGGGACTCTGGAAGGGATGTTGCAACAGCAGTCGAGAGAAAAGGACACTCAGCAAGGAATTCCTCGTACTCCCACATCGGTCTGCTATTTTGGTGCCTTTTTACAAGCTTCAACAATTAACGATTATCACCCAGTCAATACGCCTCAATTCTCTGGTCCTGCACTCTGGTGAGGGGACTTCGAGGAGATGGATCTTGTCTCTGGGGGGTCCAACTGGAGCTCACCAAAGTTCTGGGAGGATTCGTCCACCAGAAGACTATGCACTACAATTGGTTTGGAGGTCCCCTGGTATTGGCAGTTTGCAGCCCTGGAAGGACAAAGCATGTCAGGGGATGGTTCGTTCTGCAGGTCGTCTTATGGCTAATGGGTCCCACCAGCCAAAGGGAAGGAATCGTCCTCTTCGGAGGTCCTCTGATTATTTGAAAACAGGGTCAGGACAGCAGTGGTTGCTTCACAGTTACTGGAAGGGTCTGCAGGAGTCTCAGGTCGTCTCCTGATTCTGATCTTCTGTTCCAGTAATCGACTTGCCTCTGCCCCAGGAACCTCACCTTTTATCAGAATTTCCCATTCATCCTCTGCAAACTCTCCCTGAAGTTTACAGAAAGGGGCGGGTGGCTGTCCATTCAGTACAACGAGCCCACTGGTAGGAACTGGTTCCTTTCAGGCACATCAGCAGATACAGGATAGCAGAGTTTCGGGATCCTCCCATGTTTCCTGTCCTTGCAGACACACTGGAGCCTCGGCAGGCTACACAAAGGGTTCCCGCCAAAGACACAACTCACATCGATACCTCTCCCTCTTCCCCTCTCCCAGAATGGCAGAAGAAGGGCCAAGAAAGACCAACCACATAAGAAATGGCAAAAGAAAGGAGCCACCATGTTGGAACATACGTGACACTCATGTGCACAGCGGCAGCTGTGCATACAGCCTGCGGTGGAAAATTGCACAAAAGTCAGTAGAACATGTCCACTGCCACCAGCCATAACTAGAACTAGGATTGTTAGGGTAACTAAAAAGTTACAAGAGCAGAGATAAGGGGGATACTAGGTATTCCCTCAGCACTCCACACAAAGGATGGATAAAAAGAATCCTATCCTGAAGAACTATAGTTCGTAAGGAAAATAAAACTATAATAAGGAGAGCCCAAGGGGCTCCCATCAACACTGCACAGAGTACTCTGTGCTGCAAAAGTGAAACACAGATACCTTTTAAAAAGGTATGGAGGAAAGCAAGACTCCATACAATAAGGTAAAACATAGAACAGGGTTCCATGATTAGAGCAGTAAAGAATGAATAAGGGGGGAAAATGCTCCCCTCATTCAGGAGAACAGAAAAAGGTCCAGAAGTCCAGCAACAAATGCTGGGGGTCTCACTAGGAGAGGGGATTAAGCATAAGAACTGATAAATCTCCCCAACAATATATTTTAAAAATCCAATGGCAAAATCTTGGAAGCATTGGTTGAATCTGAAGAGGTAACAAGTTTCCAAACTTACCTCAAGTCCAATGATGCAGTTTTACCAAGATCCACGAGTTTGCCATTTTAGATGGACAAATAGTATCTTCTACTTTATCTTACAGCTTTTAAACAACGTGAAAAAAGGATAATTTTCTGAGT
This sequence comes from Ambystoma mexicanum, assembly GCF_040938575.1. NCBI lineage: Eukaryota > Metazoa > Chordata > Amphibia > Caudata > Ambystomatidae > Ambystoma > Ambystoma mexicanum. The sequence goes on from NC_090939.1 coordinate 52,637,657, forward strand.
GACTTCAGAGGTCCTCAGGATAATAGTTCCAAACTTCTGAGTAACGGGTTAATCTGATAAAACAACTACTCAAAATGTGGTTACCTCAATATGCCAACATATTTAAATATGGATCTGTGCAATCAGTATCTTAGATAGGAACCGTTGGTAGCAGGAACACTCACTGCAGGGAACGAAATTACAATTGGATAAGCAGGAGCTAAAAGTGGCCCCTGGGTGTTGTAAGGAAGGCATGGTATTAAGAAAAGACAGACACAAGTGATCACAGTTCAAGGGTGTTCATTGAACTGTATATGTTGGGTGGAAAAACGTCTAACCTAAATGTAAGATGGGAGCAAGCTACGACCATCACAACCAAATACCAAAAAGAGTGTGGGATAGGATTCACAAGAAAGAAAGAAGTGTTCACAAATGATAAGTCAGGATTGTGATAGTCGGGCGGTCTCCCTTCCCCATGTTTTGAGCACGGGACAAGGTGAGGCTCCTAAGCACAGAACACGCTCAAGCTTTCCCAGCACAAGACGATAGTTACGCTTCATGTATCAGGGCTGTCAGTGGTTAAGTCTCTTTTCTACAAAAAGTCTCTTGCCTCCAAGGACCAGATAGACTCCAAAATAACAAACAAAAAGTTCCTTTCAAATGTATGTTGGGTGATGCCTTCCCCTCTGGATTCCCCCCTCTTCCAGGTGCAGACCCTTCTCGACTGTTTGCCTCTCTCCGTCGGGTTCACTCTGGCTTTTGCAAGTATTTTTAAACGGATACCTGTGGACATCCCTCTGCCAGGTTCACGCCATTTCTTGGGACTTCAGACTTCGCCCCCCTCTTTGCATTTCCTTTTGCTTTCTCTTGATGCAGGATTCATTTCCCTTTTGCTCTCTTAAACAGTTTGTTGGTCAAAGACTTTCGACTGTATGGAGGATTTTACTAGACCCCTGTATGACCACTACGACCCAAGTCTCTTGTGCCGTTCCTAAGGCCTTCTGGGTACGGTAGTTTCAACCATAGGATAATCGCCCAGAGTTTCTCAAGTAAACACCCACGTGGTGTCCGACTCCTCCGTAGCAGGTTTTCCTCTCTCGTATTTAACAAACAGTTCTTTGTACTTTATTCAATTAGCTGTATTGCTACTTTTGTGCAAACACAGTTCGGTTTCTTATCGGCTCGCCCCTCGACTCACCAGCTGTGATGAACCGATTGGCTTTTCCTTGTCTCTGGAGTGAAGGTTGGTACCACAGTGGCAAGTGTCTCCCCTCGGCTTGGTGATCAGCGAAGGAGGGCCTTGTGTAACGTTGACATCTGCTGCAACACACGCAGGCTATTGTTTGCAGTCTTACGATTCCTTCTGTGGAGGTTTCACGGGCCTGGCTCGGAAAGGGCAAGGTTGCGTCTCGCATTGTCACCCTCTCGGTACGTGCCACCTTTCTCCTCTTGAACTGCCGTGCTGAGTTAGCTCTGTCGTTGTGCGGTCCGCCTTGCTCGTATTGTGCTCTCTTGCTCCACCTTTTATCCATGTGGGGAAGGGGAAAGGGCCGTCAGGTGTGTGTGATCCTGGTCAATTGCCTGACTTTGCCTAACCCTGGTGTTGGCTCATGTTAAGTAAACGGCTTTGGTGTTTGTTCGTCGTCTTTCATGATGTGCAAACATGTTCGTGTCAGAAAAGGGGGATGGGGGTGTAGAGTTTGAGCTTCCTATATAGCAGGATGGGGAAAAGGTATTAGAAGAAGGGGGATACTGCGTCTCACCCGTCGGTGTCCCACTTCCACTCCCTGAGGAGCCCCCATCCAGGTGATCAATCCTCACTGGTCCACCCCCAGGAACTGGATCCATAGCGATGGCTGTGTCCTGCCCACCTGGATGGCAGATCCCCAGGGACTAGCCAGGGAGACACCTTCAGGTTTCTCACAGTGTCCAACATTATCTAGTGACCAGGAGCTACCACTGAGGAACGAGGAGCTAGTATATAGCTTTCCGCAAATCTAACTTCCACATAAGATGCAAACATGTCATTTTGTCCATTATTTATGACCCCTTATGCTTTAAATGATGCATAGGTGCATCCCAATGTTTATTTATAGATTGTCCCACACGCACAGAATTAAATTCACACAAGTGTATTTGTTAAACACCAGTTGGCCTTGGGATCCAAGAACAGCTTGAGGTAGAGGTTGTTATCAAATTAACTAGGTTCTTCTAGGCAACAACCAGGAACTAAATAGCTCCCAGCAATTTCGAACCCTGCACTGTTTGCACAATTTTTTAACAAAGAGTAAGGACTGACAACATTTTGTTCTATGTGAATTTGTAGGACTACCATAAACGAAATATGTGAATTAGTAACAAAAAAGGACTCATTCTAATGTCTTGTCATTTGCTTGGTTAGAGTGGATGCAAGCCCAGTGGGAGTCTATAATACACCTTCCAATCGGAGAAGAAATTGTCATAGAAATGCTTAGTATACGGTGCAGGGGGCGTTTAAGTAACAGACTCGCTGTGGCCTTGCTTGTTCTCAGTCATTACCAGCACGGCGACCCCAAGTGAGCTGCAGGGCCCCTCCACTCCACTCCACTCCACTCCACTCTTTCCACCTTATGGCCGTGGTCAGGTCCCCATGCGGCCCCAGTCCCCCTCGTGTTGCTCAGTTCCCTTCTCCCTGGCCTCCCCCTTCCCCTCCCTCCGCCCGCCTCCCAGACCTCCCTCCTCCCGTGATTGGCTGACTGTCTGGTCTTAACTGAACCAGCTATAGCAGCTCTGCGGCTAAGGGCCCTGCACTGGCAGCTCCAAGATGTGTCTACCGGTGTCCGCAGGGGAAGCAAAGGAAGCCAGCAACCAACAGACACCAACAAAACTGTAAGTGTGGCATGGGTGGGGTGTAGAGCAATTGCTCTACTCCAGAAAGCCCCCGCTACTCTACCTTACATAACGTAGACTGCCATAGATTTACACCATGCATACTTGGAGAGATTTGTGACCACCAACCTAAATCCACTTTTGGGTGAACTGTAAATGTTGCATTCCATTACATACTAACATACTAACCAATGTTAATTAGTGCCACACCTATAGAAAATGATCAAGATTAGCTTGCATCACATTTAGACAGGTGTAACAATGTTAGCATATGCCACACTTAGCTGTCATCCTCAACTCAGCCCTCGTCGCAACTAGATAGAGATATGGACGGGATTGTGAATGTTGGCATGTGCTATATTTGGATGGAGCCGTGGTTGATGACGGGTGCCACACTTGGATGGAGTAGTGAATGATAGCAGGCATCACAACTAGACAACGGCAATGGCCGTGCCTGTAACCAATCCACTAACAACTTCATCCCTCTGCATACACCTCTCAAACGCTGACCAAACACAACCAAAAGCCTAAACACAGCAATCCGCACAAACTTCACTACACTGCAACAACAAAACAAACCACACAGACTTGCACAACAGCACACGACGACTACCGGCCGTAAAACACCCCATGCCCAGCCAACTGACCCACCGGGCTGAGTCTGCCAGTAGCACATCACCGCTCGCTTGCACTTTTTCAGCTCAGCTTATTCCCACTAACTAACCCCCCCACCCCCTTCTCACCTTTTCAGAGCTGCCAGAGCGCCAGGGATAATGTTAAAGGATATTTGTACCGCGCACTAACATTAACATAGATTTACATCTACTTTTCAATTAGAAAAATTGTTTGTGAGTATTTTTCAATTTGTCACCAACTTAGATGAATTTTCATTTGATATCCTAGACTTTTCTGAGTGGATATCTGTTATGCTAGGTCAGAATCAGGAAAAGCACAGGGATGCATGGTGTCTGAACACTTCTTTATTCTTACTATAATGAAAACCAAGCCGTAACCTGTCCCCAAGGCTAGGATTCGGCGCCCCACTTTACAGGGAAATACATAAAAGGGTGCTCATCAGGATGTCTCACATAAATTAAGTCCTTCATAGATCATCCTATTCTAAACTGAGTTCTCTTCCTACCACTGCAAAGTAAACCAAATGCATTAAAGACATACTCTAGGCAATTGCCCAAATAAAGGTACGGTGGCAGGTTTCTGTCCTCCACCCTGTTTCCTCTTTACCATAAACTCCTCGCCTATATGCACAATCCCAAACCTGCACTGAGTGCTTGTTTAGTCTCCTTCCATTTGCAACTTGGGTCCATCAAAAGTCTTTGTCCTTTTTAGTCTTGGATTCTTTCAGTCTATTCCCTCTGTACTTTTCCCAGACTGGGATGCATCTTTATCCCTACCCCCCACCATGGTTTATAATCAGACTATCGTTACCCACTCTGGAGTTGTTCCTTTTCTCTGTTCCACTCAGGAACTAGCGTGATCATATCCCCACTCAGGGGCTTTGTTCACTCTCGACCCCCCACACTTTATTTTGTGTTTCTGCACGCTCTGAGATTTTTCCATGCACTCACCAGCCTTTGGGGCTTCTCGTTAGTCTCCCCACCTTGGGGTCTCGTGCCATTCTCCCCACCTTGTGGCTTCACGATTCCCATCCCACCTTGGGGTTTCTTGCGGTTTGCCCCACTCTGGGGCTATGCTGCTCTCTCCCCGCCTTAAGGCTGTTTTGGTATTCTCCAAGCCTAGGCTTCGCCACTTTCCGCCTTCCTTCATCTTGCCCAGAGTCACATCTTATGTGCAATGCTCCCTGGGAGGGTCAGTGAGCCAGTTTGACTCGGCTCATCAACTGGTTTCTGCATCAGCATCAGCTTGTTCGCTTTTCCTGCTGGCTCTGTGCGGGACTCTGGCGGAGGCTTCCCTGCGGGCCGGCCTTTCTGCTCTCTTTCAGCTCCTTGCTCAGGGGCACTGTGGCCTTTCTGTGGTGCCAACTGCTTGGGAGAATGCCACACCTGGCTTACTCTCGCTCTGTCTCGATACCCCTACCACAAGGATCCCGGCTCTGAGTCCTGCATCGGTCTCTCACCAATTCTGGCAGTTGTTTTGTCTGATTCTTCTCGAGGGGGCAGGCCCATCCACTGTTCTGCTGTTTCAGGCCAGGACAGTGGACACTTAACGTCAGCAACCAAACCAGCCGTTATAACCTTACTGGGAGTGGATTACTTTTTGGCAACAAAGACTCCCATTCCAGAATGGAACTTCCCACCCAAATCACCTGCTCTGCATATGGAAAAGAAGTGTATACCTCCTGCAACCATAGTATTTTACAAACATCATTCTTTACCTCTCTTGGCTGCAGGCAATGCTGAACAAAACCTGAATGTCAGGGTCAACAGAGGAGGACACCTCTCAAATTGTTTCTGTGATGTGTATAAGAGGACGGATTGTAATGCAAATAGACTACTACAGAGGCATTGGGACTGCTACACAGAGGCGAGCCTCCACAGTATTAACTCCCTGGAGGGACAGAGGCAAGCAGGGCCGCACATCCAGCAGAAGCAGGGCAGGCGAATAAAAAACTAACTGGACAGCTACTGGTTGGCGTTCTATCCGACCTAGACGCCCAGGTCAGAACGAGAGCAGAGATGGAAAGACACCTGTCTCGCCTGGTGGTGCGACCAAGCAGGACCTATGCTGGAACAGGAGGCCATTAACAGATGCAGAGATCAGACTGTTTGAGGGAAGCCGGATCCCCAAACTCTGTATATGTCGGATCGTAGCTACAGAGATACATAGCAGCAGGGAAAGCCTATGAGGTTTCGGGAGCCTGTGAAACCAGACAAAAGACATCACTACAATGTACAAAGATTGCGAATAATAGCTGGGGCTTCTGAGAGCCTGAGAAAGCCAACTGTGCAAATACCATATAAAATGGGGAGTGAGTAATCCGAACGTTGTGAAAAATAGCGGAAAAAGCTATTCAGGTTACAGAAGCCTGAGAAACTGGAGAGTAAAAACACATATGAAAGGGGGACTGAGAAAAGTACTAACATTCTGAATAACGGCTACAAAAAGCTATTCAAGTTACATGAGCCTGAGAAACCAGATTATGAAACTAACACATGAAAGGGGGAAAGAAAGCAATATGAATAATTGAATTAAGGTTAAGAAAGCCAGAAAGATTGTAAAAGTTTATACAACCATGGCGGACTACCACCCTATCCAAAATAACTTGTGTGAAAGAAAAGAAGCGGTCTGAGGACTACAGAGCTTTGGGGAGTCCTAGCGCCTCAAAGGAGGAAAGGACAGAAACAGTGTCTTGAAGCAATACGGGAGAAATGTTATTGTTTGCATCAAGAAACAGTTTTCTTCATTAAAAAGTTGACACTAGGAGTGGGTAGGAACCCTAGGTCAAGCCATTGTGGCAAGGGGGCTCATAGGAGACATTCCCACCCTAATCAGAAGGGGTACACCTTCTGCTCAGCACCACATGCCATCTACAGTACGAATGATTACTTGTTATTGAATGGAGACCAGAGTGGGAGACTCATGGGTTCTGTCAACAGGCCAGTGGCTTGAACGGACCATGATATGGTGCTAACAGAAAATGATGTAGCTAGGATCTGCCGGGCGGACACTCAATGGAGGGGCAATGAATCCTTATGGCGGGATCTGATTTTCGCAGAGCAACTCCACAATGACATAGCAGAATATTTGTACATGAATACGGGGAGATGGGCATTTGCACTGTATTGGAAGCAAGTAAAGCCACCTGAAGGTGGCATCTAATGAGAAGAGGGGCCCAAAGAAAGAGGGAGTGGAGGCACATGGAGGAGGTTCTCATGTGGGACATAGCGAAAACGGAGGACAGGTTGCACTCCGAGGAAGGCTATAAGGATGCAGACCTCCAGGCATTGCAGCTAAAAAGGGTAGAACTAGGGGATACCCTCTGTAAGCTAAGGTTGCTCAAGCAAAGATTTAATGAAAAAGGGTACAAAGTCGATGTGCTAGTAGCGGTGAGGCTCAGGGCCCAGAGAGCAGACAGGTGGGTCTCATCTATACAGTATGAAGCGGGGCCGAGAGAGATAGCTGCGTGCTTTGCGCAATATCTCAGAGCCATAGAAATTATCAGGCTGAACTGGGAAGAGATAGGAACCATGGAAGACCCAATTACAGTGGAAAAAATAATGGAGGCTATAAATAGACTCCCTAACAGGAAAGCTCCAGGCGAGGATGGGTATAAAAACAATCAGCAGTAACACTCCTCCCATTTATGTCTAAGCTTTATAATAACATTCTGGAAACAGGGGTAGCCCCCCAGTGCTTCAACAAGGCGTGAATATCGGTCATCCCCAACGAAGGTTGGGAACCAAGCTACTGTCACAATCTTACCACCCGATATCATTGCTCAATTTGGACGAAAAGTTCTTTACGAGGGTACTTGCCACGCGACTACAGGTGATGCCGCGTTTGATACACCCAGATCAGGTGGGGTGTATTTGGGGACGGCAGAGAGCAGATGCAATGCAATTCAATGCAAAAAACAATTAGCCTTATGGAGAATATGGCGAGGGAAGGGGAGACTATGCTTTCATCAGCCTCAACGCAGAGAACGTTTTCGAATAGATGGGGTGGGCGTTATGGTTTGCAATTTTGTAGAAAGTGGGTCTTGGGGAAAAGAGCGAAAAGGAGTATAAGGACACTCTACACCAACCACACTGTTCAGGTATTAGTAAATGGCAAGACGTCTTCTGAATGTAGCCTGTTGATAGGGACAAGGCAAGGGTGCCCCTGTCCCCGCTGTTATCACCCAGTCTATAGAGCCACTGGGCATCACACTAAGGAGTAACAGTAGGGTAAAGGGCATAATGGTGTGAGAGACAGAGTACAAACTGGGACATGTACATGAACATCCTCCCCCATGTGCATCACGCACAGAGCAATACACAAACAAGGCGCAGAATTCCTAAGCGCAAAACTGCGCCTACATCAACCGACAAGAACACTAAGATCAAGCACAGACATACGCCTGGAACCAAAACCCTACAACAGGAAAAAATTCGGAGGATCGTCTTTCTCTCACCAGGCACCCAAAACCTGGAACGACCTACCTAAGAATATACGGAATACAACAAACCACCTAGCATTCAGGAAACTCCTCAAATCATGGCTCTTCAAAGCGTAACCACCATGGAGATGCACCAGAATGCCCATACACTAAAACAATGATGAAAATAACCCCAACTTCGGCCACTCTCAAATTGAACAAACGCTCAAGCCAAAGAACCACCCACTCGACAGAGCATAAGACATCATGGAAGACAGCCGCAAAGGAAGGCTACAGAGACTGACCACCTAACTAGACCCAGACCAAACCCAGACCTACACTCTCCCGCGCTTACGCACCGGACGAACACAGCCAGACTGGCAGACGCATCTGATAGACGTTGGCCTGCTTCGCATGTGGATAGGACTGTTCGAAGGATAACACGCCCGAGCCTAGGAAACGTAAATGCTAGCTTATGCCACAATCAAAGCCGTGAACACCAACCTGCGTGGCGTTTGGATGGAGTTGTGAACGCTAGCTTGCCCACTCCTGGACCGATCTCTAAACACTAGCCTGCGCCGCGACCAGATAAAAGTGTGAATGTTGGCATGATCACACCAGTATGGAGCCCCAATCAGGAGCCCCAATCATTGGCCTGCGCCGCGCCTAGATGGGAATGCGAGGGCCAACAAGTGCCACTCTCCCCAGAACCGCGAGTACTAGCATTGGTAAAGGTCAGGTAACCCACTAACCAATAAGCTCAAACTCCGCATACTTATCTCACTCAAAAACTCACACAACCATCTCTCGCACAACAAACCGCACGCACTTCACAACACTGCAACACCACATAAACCGGAACAGCAGCACACGTGGACTGACTCCAATCCGATACCTGCACCAAAGCTCAGCACCCGGTGTATACTGAGTTGAAGCTGCCAACAGCACACCACTTCTCTCACTATCCTACTCCCTTCTTCAACCTACTAATCCATCCCACCTTTATCGTTTGCAGATCCGCCTGAGCGCCTGGGGACCAATTCCGTTGGTGACGGTGCGCGGTACAAATACCTTTAACATTTAACATGTGTGCAACATAGTGAGTTCGGTCCGGCAAGCGCTGTGCATTGTGGGAGAACGCGGACGTGTATTGGAGTTTAAGGTCAACACTTCCCAAGTTGACTCTGTTCCCCTGCAAACCGTGAAGTGTCACTTCCAGTAGATGACCTGCTTGAAATCGGGATCCCCATAGAAGCATATGATTTAAAAAAGAAAAGAAAAAAAAAAAAAGAACTGGGTGTGCGTTTCAGTAGGAACCAGACAGACCTCTACGTAGCCAACTTCCCGCCGCGATTGCAAAAGATTTTCACTGATATAGAGGCATGGTCCCGACTTAGCCTATCCTGGCTTGGGAGGCTCTGCAAGGTGAAAAGGGACCTTACACCCAAAGGTTCTTTACCTATATCAAATGTTGCCCACATTATCGCCAGAGGACCACTTTAGTGAACTAAAACGCACGGTCAGCCGGTTTATCTAAGAGTGGGGAAGCAGATGGTAGCATTACATATCTTGATAAAACCCAAAGACAAAGGGGGAGTTGGGCTTCCTGATATGTTCACATATTACAGATCAGCGCAGTTACAAGTTACCTGCGAGTAGATAGAGATAAACAATGGGTTACCATAGAGAACCACCTGCTTTGCTCGGTGACCATAGGCAAATGGCTATGGGCCCCATGGAAAGCGGTTCTGTTTAAGGTTTAACACCATGAGAGCCTAGGCACAGTGTGGGCACTGTGGAGGGCAAGAAGAAATATGAAAGGGGTCCCAACGTGGCACTCTCCCTCATATGGGCGTCTCCGATGACAGAGGACCCACTTAGATTCCAAGACTGGTATGAGGTGGGACTTGAGACGGCAGGGCAGGTGGTGAAAGGGGAAAAAATATTTGGGGCTTGGGGTACGTAAAGAAAGTTTGCATATCAGTATTTAGCCATCTGTAGCTGAAAGGGGTGTAGATTTCTCCTAAATGTAAGGAGCAGCTCCAAAGAGACCTGACTGCCATTGAGGCTGTGTTTAGCACTGCAATGTCCACAAGGCTTATTCTCAAGGCTGTATGAAAAAGGAAGAAAAGGAACCTAATACGGATGGCTCCCATCCCATGCACACTATCAAGCAACCACCAAAAAGGTGGTAAAGAGATGTAATTTATTAATTCCAAGCAGTTCAGTAAATTACGTCTCTTTACCACCTTTTTGGTGGTTCCTTGATAGTGTGCATGGGACGGGAGGAATCCGTATTAGGTGCCTTTTCTTCCTTTTTCGTGTGTATGTTGGGCCTTTGTGCCAAGGCCTTATTTGCTCCCGTGCACCTTGAACTTTGAAACCAGCCTAGCAGGAATCCTATAACAGTGAACTTTCTATCTACCACAAGGGGTGCACCTAGTTACCCTCTTTATTCTCAAGGCAATACCAGTCTTTGTTTGCTGCACAAGGTGGAAGGGGTGGGGGGGGGAGTTTGAGACTTATAAGAGAAGCTGGAACAGAGGCTTGGAGACGGATGAGAACCAGTGGAAAACTGTGTCTTAACGCCCACCGCACGTCGATAGTGTTCCAATACAAATTAGATGGTATCAAGCGATGAGTGGCAGCTGGACGTCACACGCCTTTCGAATACGTATCCAAGAATAAATCCACAATGCTGGTGGGAATATGATTATTGGCACATGTGGTGGGCCTACTCAAAGATGTATACCTACTGGAGGGAGGTCCTAGGCTGGATCAAAAGCTTGGATGGGATAGAGAGGAATCTTGATCCACTTTTGGTACTTTTTGGTGTGGAAGTGTGTGAGGATTAATGGGGCCAGCTGCCGCACATGGTACACTTCCTTTTACTAGCGGCACAGGTATGTGTATTCATAAGATGGAAGCAGCTACTGCTGCCATCAGAACAGCAGTGGGTCCTAAATGGTAGGGATATCTACGAAATGGAGAACCTGATCAGTGCACTGCACAATCGCAAACCATACAGAGAAATGGGATGGTCCACCTTCCTGTCCAAATACAGCACTAGAGCTGACGGCGCAAATACTCAGGAGCCCGGGGCATGAATGATAAGTTGTACTAAGGAGCCGAACAGGCAGGCTTGGATGTTGGGACATCACATCGCAGTGTCTGGACGAGTGCATTGACACAGGCCCTGTCCCATGTACAATGTTGGATGCAGCCCACACCTGCGCGCTGGACTACAGAGAAAATGACGACACACAGCTGCAATCCTAGGTGGAAGTGTGGGGAGGGTTAGGAGAGGGGGAGGAGTAGGTGGAGGGGATAGAACTGGTTTTGAATCGATATTTGAGTGATTTGCAAAAGTATTGCATCGTAATGAAAATGCTAATTACATGTTAAGTGATCACTGGTGATGGACGCAAAATATGAATAATGAAAACAAATATGAAAAAAAAGGACTGCAAAACTTAATTTTAAAAGGCTGGAGAGAATATCCTGCTAGTCAAAAGGAATTTTGGAAGACTGAAAACAAGTCAAGTATAAACTGGGCCATGCAGAAGCCTTGCCGGGGCCTGTTTAACAAATGGGGATTTGCGGACTTGAAACATGACTTACAATCGTCCCGAGTTCGACTTCTGGTTCACCACATACAGTGTCATAAGTGGGATGTTGAGCAATTGACAAACTGGGGACCCCCCCCCCTCTTCACCAAGACCAGTGTGAGAGCCAGAGTTCCCTACTCTGGCCACTCCCCAATCCATTGGCTTTCATCTATATAGCCTGGAAACCATATCCATACCCCCAAAGGAGAGACGTTTAATACCAACAAGCTTATGTCTTTCCCCTCTACCAGGGAATTACATCAGGCTGGCACGTAAATCTGGACTAGCTTGGCAATACAACCTAGATGTTGCTACCGGGGTAGTAGATCCCAACTATAGGGGGGGGGGGGAGCTGAAGTTGATCCTATATAACTATGGAACCTCCAATTTTCTAGTTAAAGAATGGGGGGCTGTAGCGAATCACTGAGAAAGCCCTTACCCCCAAGAAAGGTGAACTTTACTTTAAACCGTGAGGAGGTCAATGAGTTTTGGGTTTTGGAGAAGGAGACCTTGCTAGAGAGGAACCTGAGGGGAGAGAAGCTGAGTAAACAACTGCATTACCTGATCTTGTCTTCGCTCAAAGGAATAACCCTGACCCAACGTTAGTTTTTCCCAGTGTAACCTTAGAAGAGCTGGGTCGTAGCCAAGCTGGTCCAACCACCAAATATATATTATTTACCACCCGCTACCCTGTTGCCTTCCCTATACGGAACAACACTAGTCAACAGATCCTCAAATACCTCATTCCCCTTTATCTAGAGTAGGATTACCCATGGAAATCCTCAACAACCAGGGTACTACTTTTATGTCAAAGATAATGGGAGACGTAAAAGAGATGTTAAAAAGCGAAACTCATCGGACCTCCGTTTATCACACCCAAACGGATGACCTGAGGTTTAATCAAACCCTGAAAAGGATTCTCTAAAGGTTGGTAGACACAGATGGCAGAAACTGGGATGTTAGGATTCCGTGGGCCCCATTTGCCATCAGAAAAACTCCATAGTAGTCTCTAGGCTACTCGCAGTTTGAAATACTGTATGAACGAGAGCCTCAAGATGTTTTAGATATGTTGAAAGAAACCCGGGAAAAAGCCTTCCTACCATTTCCAAAACAGCACAAAAATTCAAATCTCATATAGGAGGTAATAAGGGAAGTTGGCAAACGCCATCTCGGTAGGGCTCAGGAACATCAGAAAACCATACATGATGCACAAGCGGTAGCCAGGTCTATTTCCGTTGGGGAGTTTGTCCTAGTTCTAATTCCCGTCTCAGAAAACAACATGATATTCAAATGGTACGGGCCTTACAAAGTCCTTGGGGACAAAAGTTCCATTAAACTACACAAAGGCCCAACCAGACAGACAACAGAAAACCCAGGTTTACCATATCAACCTGTTGAAAGAGCATCCCTTGGAGGATATTATGGTGACCATGGCCACCCTTCCCTACCAACCCCAAACTCGCCCAACAGCTAATCTCTACCCCACTAGCACTCTCCCAACAGGAAGACCTCCACAACCAGTTAGATCAATTTCCAGGAGGTCTTTTCGAAACAAGCTGGCAGAGTGAAAATATTTTTAACAATATTTCCAGACCCTAGCCGGACAAACAGTAAAAGCCATACATCATCAGACTTTCCTTAGTTCGTTCAGGAAAGGAAATCCCACCTTCTACCATCCTGACATTTTAGTTAATGAAGCATTTTATTTTTAACTTTAGGTCTGTTGTCCGCGTCTCGCTTCATGATGCCTTCACGAATGGTGTCTGTATGGGGATGCGGCTCAACGGATAAAAGTTGTGGGATCCTAACATTTGAAAAGGTATGTACCAGAGCATTCGATCCCTCAGTAGCCACTAAGGGCTCTATCTGGTTTGATATCTGTAGTCGTAGGGATGAGACAATTTCTCCAGGTGAAATAAGATGAATACCCACTGATCTAATACTGATTCCACCCCCAGATACCTACATTAGACTGGCACCCAAGTCAGGGCTGGCATGGAAATTTGGAATTGATGTACTGGCGGGAGTAACAGACCCAGATATAAGAGGTAATGTTAAGTTATTGCTACAGAACCATGGAAAAGACACATTCCAAATTCACCAAGGGGATAAGATTGTTCAAGGAGTGCTTGAGAAAGCAATGTTCCCTAGGCTTACATATAAATCCGGGAAGGAAAAGCACACCAAGGAATTCAAGGCTTTGGGGAGGCTGTTGAGACATCTGATGGTCCTCCCAACCCTGAACCCAGAAAGAGGATCCCGAGACACTCCCCGAATTAGCCTTTGTCCAAAGAAATGACCCTTAGTTAGCTGAAGCATTTTTACAAGTGGTATCAGAACCAGAGGGAAAAGGGAAAGGTAGACCTTTTTTTTCCTTTTTGAAACATGGGCTTCTTTATAGGGGAGATACCACTTCAGAAGACCTGGCAAAAACCCAATTGGTGGTCCCTAAAGGTCACAAACGGGTAGTCCTAGAGATAGCCCCATTCACATCTGACAGGAGGCAATTTGGTACATGCCAAAACCCAAGCACATAACACATACGTTTTACTGGCCAGGAATTCACACTGACATTTATAACTTTGTTGAAGCATGCGTAATCTGCCAGAAAACTTGCACACATACCACCACCTGTTCCCTTAAATCCATTGCCAACAATTGAGGTTCCCTTTTCCCGGGTTGGTATGGATATTGTGGGACCCCTAGAAACCTCCAAACTAGGGAATAAATACATTTTAGTTATTGTAGATGATGCCACTCGTTATCCTGAGTTCACATAACAAGGGTTTCAAAAGCCGTAAAGACTAAATTTGAAAATTTATGAAATGATTTTAAATGGTATCCAGCAGGATATCCTACTTATTCCAACTTAGAACAACCCAAGGTCACCATAAGAAGCATAGAGCAACATCATTTTACACAAAGAAAAACGTATTTTCTTTCTGACTTATTTATTTCACAAAAAAGAGAGAGTGTGTTTAACAAATACATAAAATTCATTACTTTCAACAAAGACATACAGTTATAATTTGAGCAAAATCTAAGTGCAATTACGGTTTAAGCAAAATTTAAGTGCATTTTATGAAAGTCCGCCAATTGGTCTAGGCAAAATATAAATGCACTTGTAAGCAATATACAGGTCTGCCATTTATCACTCGTTATCCTGAGGCCTTTCCCTTTGAGCCAATACAACAAATCAAATCTTAAAACATCTAATCCCCCAGCCCCCCCACCCGAGGAGGGTTTCCCAAGGAGATATTGACTGATCAGGGCTCTACTTTCATGAGCATACTGATGAGGAAGTTAAAGAATTGTTACAAGTTACCACTCTGGTGTATCACCCCGAGACAGATGGCTCGGTGGAAAGATTTAAAAAGACCCTAAAAACCATTCTCCGGAAGTTAGTCAAACAAGATGGTAAGACAGGGATCAAATGATACCCTGGGCCTTGTTTGCAGTTAGGAAAGTCCCTCCGGCCTCAACAGGATTTTCCCAGTTTGAATTCTTTATGGACAAGGACCACAGGATGTCCTAGATATGTTGCGAGAAACCTGGGAAGACAGAGAAGAGTTCCCAATTGCACTATGACAGACCACAAATAGATTGAAAGAACATATGACGGCTGCAACTTCTTTGGTACAAACTCGCATCGTTAAGGCACAAGAACAACAAAAGTCCTCCTATGATAAAAAGGTTTCTATCTTTTTCTACAGGTACTAGTTTATTACCTACTTCAGAAAATCAACTTGTGTCCAAATGGCATGGACCATAAGTAGTATTAGAACAAAGAACAAACTGGACCATGTAATTATAAGACCTTACAACCAGACTTCTGTCTTAAAACACAAGTCTCAATTGAAGGAATGGAAAGAAAATCCTTCAGAGTCTCTGATCATAATAATATCTTGTGTTCTGCCAGAAGATACAGATAAAGCCTTAATTTCACCAGACCGTGATAACAAATCGGAAAGAAGATTTATATGAGCTTATAAGGCAGTTCACTGATGTGTTCAGAGAGGAGCCTGGGAGAGTCAAAGGGATTCATCATCATATCTGCGCACCCGTAGGTAAAGTAGCACACCTGAAACCATATTGCTTACCCGAGGCGAGGAAAGAAACCATCATTAAGCAAATTAAATTAAAACTATGCTAGAAGCGAACATCATCGAATTCTCTAATAGCCTTTGGTCCTTCCCCCATCGTATTGGTGGCAAAACCCGATGGAGGCTGGAGATTCTGTATAGATTTTAGATAAAGGGAGTGCCATCTCTGCCTTTGATGCTTCCCCAATGTCTGGTATCGCGGATCTGGTAGATCGGCTGGTAATATAGTCTACCTTTCAACTCTAGATCTTACAAAAGGATATTGGCAAGTTCCTTTGCATGGGCCTGACAAAGAAAAAACTGTTTGCCACTCTCACGGGCCGTTTCATTTTAAAGTCCTACCTTTTGGATTACATGGGGCTCCTGCAACATTCAAGAGACTTATGGATTAAATGTTACAACCTTCCTTGGAATTGTGCAGAGCCTATATAGATGACATGGTAATGCACAGTATGACATGGGAAGATCCATTTGCACCACCTCTATAAAATCATGAGAGTATTAAGAAAAGCGGGGCTTAACGCTAATCCCAAAAAAGTGCAAGCTGGCCCAAAATGCAGTAAAGTATTTGGGGGTTTTGTGAGCACCGTCCAACAACAAGAGAGAGCAAGAGCTGTCCTTAATACCCCTCATCCAAAAACAAAGAAAGATCGAAGAGCCTTTTTAGGACTAATCAGATACTACAGCCAATTTAACCTTTTTCTAGCAAAACATCTAGACTTACAAATTGAAAAATACCAAACCCCAAAAGATCAGATGGAAAGAAGATGAAATCTGTTATACGACTGTATTAAAAGTGCTAATTCAGCGTCATATAAGGATGGCGCACCTACCAGCTATGAGAATAAGCAGGGGGGGGGCACATTCCAGGTGCGGAGGGGAGAACACAGATACACCCACAAACTGAAGTCACTTCATGAAGAAAAGACTTTGCAGGGAAATGTGGGGGTAGGGATGCACTGGGTGTATCATTGGCCCAGCGAATCTATAAACAAAGTGTGAAATATAGAAAGGTCCCAGATAAACCCATTTAGCAGGGATGCCCCCCCAAGTCAGACCTCGCCCAAGAACCCTGCTCTGAACACATGATCAACACACCACAGTTCAGGGAGGAGGGAGATGGAGCCCAAGCTCAGAGTCACAGGCAGACTGAAGCAGCTAAGAGAACACTGAGTGATGTAATAACTGGGTGGCAGGCCAACCCTGAGGGAACTTGATGGAAGAGGGGAAGTGGACCTAAGCCAGAGAACCATTCACACATGAAGCTGAATAGAGTGCCGTTCCTGGGAGGACCAATCAAGCTGTAAGATTCTATGTCCATGCGGGGGGGTGGGGTTTCCAGCCATCAAAATATCCAGCACAAGCCTTACGTGCGTGTGTATATCCTAGAGGAAGTAACCCAGATACCGGCGGACCTCACACCACAAAAGTATCTGTTTGGCGATATTGGTAAACAGTCAGAGATAACAAGAAGGCTATTTAACATTGCATGTGCGGTGGCAAAAAAGAGCATTCTGCAAAATGGAAGAGTACACAGGCGCCACAAGTAAGCCATTTTCTTAAGGAATTAATGTATGTCAATGAATGTGAGGAACACTACGTGATGTCACTCCCGAATTCATGTAAACCAAAGGACATTTGGGCCCCGTTTAGGGTTATTTATGCGAAGCAGACCTCGGCCAGTAACAGCCCGGCAGGGCCCAGTAATGCGTCCAACCAGTGAGATCACTTGCTCCATTGTATAATTGAACTGAATGTTGCTGTTCCGGATATATGCGAAATGTAATGTTGTTGCAATGTACCACAATCAAAGTTTAAAAAAAATATATATATATATATATCCAGCACAAGGTATGCGAATGGCATTACACAGCAGGTACTGTGCGAGTGTCTCTCTTCCAACCTGAAGCATGGAGCCTTGTGTTCCTTTCGCAAATGGTGCCGACCAATGGCAGAAAAATAAAGTCCCAGCGGTCAGCACAAATGTTAATTGACTAATTGCAAAACTGTTCTTGGGAAGGGTGAGAAGTGATGTCGCGCCACACGGGGAGGCAATGAGTTTGGATAACGTTGATATGTCTGCTCCATTATGTCCTATTAACATACATTTAGCCCCAAGGATATGGAGGTAGTTTAGCCAATTAATTTCTTGGGAACGTTGGAAAATACAAACTTTTGAGTAGTAACTGTTGCCAACACCTTCACCATTTTATACATAGTATAAAACTAATGTACACTGTATGCCCAGATGTCAGCTCTTATGAATCAGTTCCAGTCCACAGTTTGATTTGTGCCCCTGATGTAATAAACAGCGTTACTTCTTGCCCGGTGTGTGCTCCTTTTATTTACTACGATTCTCATATGGTGAGATTGGAGGATGTTAGATCTCTCTGCCCTTCCAGTCTGTTAGCTGGGAAAGAAAGCACGGCGTCGCCAGTTGCACATCGGCGCTTCCGCGATCAAAGCCTTCAGCGCAAAACAAAGGTGTATCCAAGCAGTCGAATACTTTACTTACCCCGGATGCAGCGCGGTGCCTGGAAGGTAGCCTGGCAACGCTGGCGTCCTCTACATTACAGGAGCACTCGTCCTGCTGTGACGGTATCACGCAAGCCAAGTCACGTGATACCGTCTTCATAAGCTCGTCCCTGTACACTCACCGGCGCTTCTGAACTTTCTTCGGTGGCATTTCGGATTCGGACTTCCTGTTTCCTGATCTCAGTTTTCTGGTCCTCCCCGTTTTGACTTCGGACTGCTTCGGTTGCTCTTTGGAATTTGCCTGTGTTCTGGTTGCCTTCCCCCTCTTGACCACGGACCGTCCCTGTTTTGCCTTGGATCCTGAATTGGTCTGCACTGCCCGCTCCCTGCTCGACATTGGATTGTTATTGGACTTTGCCTTGGATTGCTTCCACTCTGCTGCCTTGCTTTGAAAATATTTTGTTTCGTCTTTTCGAACTTTGAACTTCCTTGCTTTCGTCCCTCACAAGTACACGGACTAGAGACTTCCACAGGTGTACGTTGTGGGTTGGTTGCTTGTCTTCTGCCTCGTAACTAAGGATTTGCCACAAACTTCCTCTGCCCATCCGAACCTTGTTACCACTGGACAGGAGTCCAACACGGTAAGGCAATAAATGTAATTAGGGACTCCTAGTTATTCTGTTGATGCTTGTTGATTAGTGATTCATTGCCGTATTCTTTGCTTACACTGCATGTGCCTGCATTACCAGCCGGTTAAGCCTTTCTTACCCGAGTTAGCAGGTTAGTGGTATTCCGTGTATGCTGTTATGTACTGGCTTACTTGTCTACGCAAAGTCTGATACTTGCCTTGTTTTCAGCTGGTGGTGTGTCCTCCGGTATACCGTGTCTACACTTCTACGGCGCCTGGGTCATTGGTCTCCTGACTTTCCAGTAATAGACCATTCTGGTTGTTATTTCTAATAGCCAGACAAGTACATTATTTGGAAGACTGTCATCTACACGACGAGGCAAGTCGCTCCATTTCAAGTGCTTCCTTGGTCTGACAGAGGACCCCTGAATACACGACCTTGAAACAAACCCTATGCCAAAGCCCTATTTTGAGAGTTCCAGACTTCCCAAAATAAAGCTCTTTCCCAGAGAGAAAAACATTTCAGTCATTGAGTTAGAGGCATTGGCAATTGAATGGGCCATACTCCATGTAAATTATTATCTCCTGGGCCTTAGGTTTCCCCTATTAACAAGCCACTCTCTGCTAGTCTGGATCAGTCAGGGAAATTAATCCAACCCTCGGGTAATGTGGTGGTTCCTGGGCCTTCAGCCATATTGCTTCACAGTTGAACACCGGAAAGGGTGAGATCAAGGTAACAGACTTCCTCTCCCGGTTTACCTGTGAAGCAACTCGGTCCAACCCAGATTGGGTTGGACCGAGGGTATTCTCACTCCCAGGACCCCCTGGATCCTCTTCTCAGGTGGCCAGGGCAAGGCCATCACTCTTAGATCCCGACCCTGGGGGTGGAAAAGCAAGGGAGGATCACCTGGGTGGAAGGTCCTTGGGATCTGGGAGTGGGGTACCCTTAGGAGAGACATGGCATCCCCCGTATCCTGTTGAGATCAACCAAACCCCTCCCTGACCTTTACAGGTTATTATAAAGCTGTTCCCCTCATTTTACCACATATGACACTGGACAGTACTGAGATGAAAAAGCAACTAAGAGCAATGCACACTAACCCACTCTAGTACTGGGACGAGGAAGATGCCTGCAAGGAGCTATGAAGGTCAGGCAAGTCTCATTAGAGATACATACCTGCAGCCTGTCAAGGGGCTGCATGTGTATAAAAAGAGACCAATGGAGCAGAAAAGGGAGCAAGAAGAAGGCCTGTGTGGAAGAGACCAGCAGGGGACCGTGCTTCAGGGGAGGCAGCAGTGGTGGGACCGGACGAGGAGCCAGGAGGCCAGCAAACTGCCCAGAAGACTTGCACAGCCCGTAGCCAGTGGGATGTGTAAGTGTTGCAGGTCTGGGAGCCTCCGTTCTACAGGAGTGGCAGCAGGAGTTGCCAGAGAGCACAAAGAAAACAACAACGCTGTCTGCGTCCAGAACGAAGCATTCTGCTTGCCAGCGTGCTGAGAGAAACATGCGGCAGGTGAGCGGAACTCCAGAGGGCGAGTTTCCCAGCTTCAGCAGTGAAGGAGAAGTAGAGGGAACCACCGACAGGAAACGACACACACTGGTGAGTGTCAGAGAGGACACACGTACACCACGGCACTCATGCAAATATGTATTGAATACTAAAAGTAATCGAACTTTAAAACACAGCAACCAATGCATATTGAATACCGCACTGAATGGAACTTTACAATTAAGCAGCATGAATGCTTATCGAAATACTGAATGCAATGAAAACCCAAAATTAGGCATTCTAAGTGGTGAATGGAATAGATGCCTTCATGGGCTAAGCAAATAGAGTTAATACCCCAAATGCCCAGGGAAAACGAATTACAGAGAAGAGCACACGTTTGACAGAGTCATATAAGGTGGGTGTGAGAAAAACAGCTGTAAACCACTTTTGTGGATGAATGAAGTGTGACCAGCCCAAAGACTGGAAAGGATGTGTGACAAGTAATCGCAGAGCTAAGAAGTTGATAAGGAAAAGCCAGAAAATTGTGAATCAGCACATCAAACACAAGAGGCCGAGAGTCAGGGATTTTGGTGACCTGTAATGGGTGGACTGTTTGTTCTGACAACTGCGCCTAGATAGATTAGCCCAAATGTTGAAAAGCCAAAGACATTGCGATATTGATTTTTAGTCTTGGGGAAGGGAACCCTGAGACTTTAGGATCTGTGTGGGTGTTCTTGAGAACTAAGCCCAAGACCATTCATTTTCAGCGAACTGTGGTTCTTGGAACTTGGGGAAGGGAACCCCCAAGTATTGGTTTTGAACTATATCACCTTGAATTTGAGAAAGGTAATCTCGTGGAACTTGCTGATACTTGGGAGAGGGGAACTGAAAGAACGCTGCTAGCTGGAAGAAGCTAAGAACTTTGAGTTAAACACGATTTCTTTTGGTTTTGACATCCCTATACATTGGTTAGCTTTAGTTGTGAGGACAAGTATAGGTTTTGGACACAGACAGGCTTAAATTGAACTCTATTAATCAGACTTTACTTAGTTCTGTACCGGTAGGGAAATCCCACCTTAGCATAGGGCAGGTTAGGCCTTCTACCAACCTGACATTTGAGTTAATAAAGTATTTTATTTTGAACTTTAAGGCTATTGTCTGTGTCTTGCTTCATGATGCCTTCACAGTTGCTACTTCCCTTTTAACAACCACTCTTCTACTGCTGTTACTATGAGAATTGTCCCACAGTATGCCACTTCTTCAAACTACTCCACTAACATCCTTATACACCACCGCAGTTCTTCTTCTGCTTTGTATTTCAAAATGATTAGGCATGCAACAACAAGTCACTTCGACCTCTACAGGTAGGCAAGGCACTCTTCCATTCTATGAGCTCCAAGAAAAAGGAAGCCTCTTTTCCTCTTCCTCTCAGCTTCAACAGTCTTCAGCATTACAGATTATTTCCTCAATATTCTTGACAAGCACCCAGCTCCCCTTCCCCAGCTTTACTCGCACCTTCTCTGTTCAGTTAATTACCCAGAAGCTGTAGTAACGCTCTTTCAGCTTCAGGTAACAATGCCACACGTATATTTGAGGCCACTGAAACTTTAACAACTTCCCAGATTAGGTGGATGGACTTAAACAGAACGTGTTTCACTCTGTAAAGAGTGGACCTCTTGGTTTGGGCAATGCTCATTCTATTCGTCAGTATAACAACTTCTTGAAATAAAGAATGTCCATTCAGGTATACTAAAAGGGAAAACCTCATTAGGCACACGCGACCACTCTTTAAAATAGTTCTTTGAACTTGAAGGGTCGCAAGTAATTGTATTGCAGTATAATATCACAAAGATAAAATCAGACTACTCTTGTGAGGCGCATTTGGCCACACGCAACCTCCCTTTGATGCTGTATTCATTTGTAACTCTTATACGAAGTCAATGTTACGTTTTCAGAATAGTTTCAGCAAGCATTCCTTTTTCAATTAAGGACACGTGACCATCCCCTGTAATAGAAAAAGTGTTCAACAATGGATATAGTGAAGGCGGCCACCAGGGGGCGCGGAGACGAGTCCTGCTCTGCATTGTGCTCCACCGCGAGGGACTGTGCTGAGGGTTGAGCCCCCCCGTTGCCCCCTCCCCTGGAGCAAGCCAGTTCTCCCCCTGACCCCCACCCAAGGGTAGTGCGACCCCCAGGAGAACACCCCAGTCCAACTCCCGGGTCTGAGGGTCCATGGAAACCCTATCCACGAGGCATGGGGGGGAATAGCGGAGCACGCCTCTGTCGATTCGGCAAGGAAGAGCCAAGGGAATCCGCTGTGACGCTACGGGCGGGTGGCGGACTGCTCGACCCGAGGGACTGGACAGCCCCCCCGAGGCGGGAAATCTACAGAGGACTGGACATCCACCGCCTCCAATGGCGGAGGAGAGAGCGTAAAAGGCACTGGGAGCAGCAGGAGGAGAACGTGGGTCGGCGCCACCCGGCCCAACCACATTGCTGCAGGCGATCGCCGGGGGTACCAGGTGGACCCCCTTGTCAGTCGAAAGGGAGCAAAGCAGGCGACGGAGGCAACCCAGGCCCCAAGGGACCTCCAGTCACCGTACCGGAGCCCTGAAGAAGGGTCAGGAATCTCCTCCCCCCGATACAGAGCACAGTGGTGAGATAGGGGGTCTGCTGTCCCTCCCCGTCCTGTTAGTGCAGTGAGGGTGACACCCCCACCGGTGCAGGGGTGCGAATGGGGCCCGGCCCCCACCCCTACCCATATCAGGCAGAGATCGGAGGCGGGGGTCCCATTGGGGGCACAGGGACCACCCGTGGCGTTAGGAACACCACCCAGGTTGCCCAGCAGGCAGATTGGGGAGACCTGGAGGTTAGCCCTGGGGCCCCAACCACCTGGAACGTGAGGGTCTCCTAAGAGCTCTGCCACAGAGCGGACCCAGTCGTGGCTGGGAGGGGGAACAGAACGGGAGGTCCCCCCCCTTTTTTTTTGCATCAGTGAAATAGGGAGGGACGCATGAAGCAAGGAAGCAGGCCGTAGTGGACCCTGACAAGTGGGGGAAGAGGACTGGGTGACCGGCTTGTTTGTTGAGCGAATTGGTGACGGTGTGGCCCCCCAGGAGCATACCTGGGGTGTGTGCCTGCCGTGTGGAGGTATTCCTCTATTGTCCCCGACAGCAGAAGACCAAAGCCTGGCAGGGAAAAAGAGACATTGCAGAGTGGGGGGGTTTTGGGGAGGGGGGGTCCTGGAGCAGAGTGTCCCCCCCCCGGCTCCCCGGTGGAGCCACCTGAAGCTAAGGAAGACGGGACAAGGTGAGGGCCCCCAGGATACCTACATGGGGCGTGTGCCCGCCTGGCAGAGAACCCACGTCGCCAGATGATAGATAAAAGAAGTGAAGGATAGTTGGGGTGAAGGTCCGACAGAACCACGGACTGCAGTGCACTTGTGAAGTTGCGCACAAGACACCTTGAGAAGGCAAAATGGCCTTTTCATGGTAAGGGACTCTCGGGCTCAGGGACAGGCATTGGACTTCCATCGCAGAGGGGGAGAGGAGGGTGTGGACCTGCCGGGCTACTCCCTCCCACCCCCCAAAAAAAGGAGAAAAGAAAAAAGCCAGCAATTGTGGGTTCTAGATTGCAGTGCATAGAATCGCAGAAGAGTTCTGCAATCGAGAGTGGGCCCCTGGAGGGGAGTGTAACAGGCACCGCTAAAAGGAGCACCCGACAACAAGGAAATGTGGTGGATGCTAACAAAGAACAGAGCCCCCGCCTGCCCATGGACTGGAGGGGGATATTGGGACAGTTCGAATACCAGAAAGCAAAGGGGGGGGGCAGGACAGACCCCGTCAACATGTCGGAGGCAGGTAGCGACGCCATTTCCACCAAGGGAGATATCTCCCCCCTTCTGGAAGAGATCAGGTGAATGAGGGCAGACTTTGGCGGAATAGTGGACAGAATAAAAGAATCGATAGTATGGACGAGAGGATCCAGGCGGTTGAGAATAGCCAGACCTCCCTTGAGACACTAGAAACCCAGAAGGATATGCGGTTGGCAGAGCTGGAGAGAAGGTGAGGTGGTCCTAAAATTGGACGACTTTGAGAACCGGGAAAGAAGAAATAACTTGAGATTTTTTGGGATCCCGGAGAAAGAGGGTGAAATGGAAAGGGACCTACGGAAGATCGTACACAAGGTAGTGAAGGCACTGTTCAGTGACGAGAACATGGATGAACCGATGCTTGAAAGAGTCCACAGAGCGAGAGCAGCCGGGAGGGGACCACGATCTGTGCCCGCACGCTTCCATAATTACCCAGACAGACAGAAAAATCCTGGAAAAGGCAAGGGGGGTGGGCTCAGTGTCCCTGGAAAATGCATTCTATCAAGACTTATTTGCATTCACACTGGCGAAGAGGCGCCTGTGCTCCCCTTTAAGGAAGTGGCTCAGTGAAAAGGGGGTGCAATACCGATGGGGTTTCCCATTCTCCTTTGAAATCTAGGGTTATGGTTATAAATTGGTGACGGAGGAAGAGATAAAAAGGGTCACGGAAGAGTTAATGGGAGGAGACAGGCAGAAAGTGGCCGGTGAGGAAACGAGCCAGAAGGACAGGCGATGGCGCATCAAGGGCCCAAATAGACGTAAAGTCCCCAATTCAAGAAAATTCAGGAAGCTCAACTGCCCTTCAGACAGGCCATCCTGAGCCGGGGGTAGCTATTAGTGGCTTGGTGCAGGGTGTCTGTGCACAATGCGAAGGGGGGGGGCTTGATAAAATGTTCATTGTAGGAAAGGGAGGGGTGTGAGGGGGGCTCGAGTCAGTGTGCATAGTTAAGCTGGTCCTGGAGTGGAGAGGACCTCTGGTGATTCAATCCCATTGAAGGAGATGGATCCGGGTGGGGTTGGATGCTGTGGGGGTGGGAAGGGGGTGAAGGGAGGGGTGTCACCAAAAGATGGTGTGGTGTAGGGGACCAGCTAAAGGTGTTCCAATCAGGGAATTGTCTCGGAGGAGGCGGCGGCGGCAAGGAGATATCTGGAAAAAGGGGCGATGTCTGGCCTGCGTGAGATGATCATTGGCTCCTTAAATGTCTGGGGCCTTAATTCACCGTCTAAAAAGGTGCTACATAAGTTCAAGAGGGCCAACTTCGACTGGATGCGCCTCCAGAAAACAGACTGGCGGAGGGGGGTACACAGACTACGCTCCCGGGAGGTGGGGGAAGGGATAATGGCCTCAGATGTCAAGAAGAGGTGTGGGTTCGGGTACTGATTTCAACCCAGCTGGGCTTCACGATAGTGTCGGTTTTGTCCGACCCCAATGGGCGGTATGTGTTTGTGAAGGGTAAGCTGTATGGTACTAAGCTCACGATTGGTTCAGTGTAAGCATTGAATGTGCATCAATGCGAATTTTGGGAAAGGGTAAGGGATAAATTAATCGAATTAGTTGTAGGGGGACTTCAACATGGTGTTGGACCCATTAAGGGACCGTAAGAGGATGGGGGAGAGACAAATTAGCAGGGCAAACGTAGGAGATTAGAACGCTTCAAAGAGGTCAACAACGTGCTGGACTTATGCCACTACCTCCACAAAAACCAGAGGGTGACATGCCATACACCTTTTACTCAGCGGTCCACGACTCCTTCTCATGTATAGACCTGGTCTTGGTAGACTTAAAGGAGAATCCCACGTAGCCCATATCCCGTGGTCGGATCATGACAGGGTAAATGTTTTGGTGGAAATGGGGCGGGGAAGCGGATCAACGGAGGGTACTGGAGATGTAATGACTTCCTGCTAAAGGATAAAGCTTTGCAATAGGAATTACTTGAAGGAATAAAGGAATACTTCCTCTTCATTGACACCAGAGAGGCTGGAATCCAATCAATTGGGAGGGCTTCAAGGCAACTATCCGGGGGATCCTGATGAGAATAGGTTCCCGGAAAAAGAGAAAAGTGTGGGGGGGAGGGGCGGGGAGGAGAGCACGCTCCTTAAGAAGATAGGGCAGCTACAGCCGGGGGGATACCAAGGGAAGATATATCTCGCCTGGTGATTCGATTGAGCTTCAACAATATAAAACACAATTGCAGGCCATCTTGATGGAGGATATGGAAAAAAACCGAGGCAGAAATACCACGAGAAGGGGGATAGGGCAGATAGATTCCTGGCTTGGAGACTGAGGGAGGAGAAAAAAAGGAGGACCATAGGGGCTATTAAGACGGAGGAGGGCAGATGCTTATATGATGCCAAGAACATTGGGAGTGAATTTGTGAAGTACTACAGCACTCTATATACCTCGGAGTGGGAGGGTGAGGAGGCTCAAACAGCCAAATTCCTGAGAAGGTTAGCCCCTCCCAGGACTCCGTAAGGAAATGGTGGAAAGTCTTGAGAACCCTATAACTGTGGGTGATGTTCTGTGAGCCATTACGGGGATGAAGTCAGGGACTGCCACCGGGGAAGACGGTTTCACAATCACATTTTACAAATGATTTAAATCCCTCTTAGCCCCAGTCCGAGTGAAAGTGTTTAACACATGTCTAGGAGGGGTCCCCCTGTCCCCTACGAAGATGGCAGCAATCATTGTAGCGATCCCAAAGGAGGGGAAGGATCCCTATAGGCCCATCGCCCTCCTTAATGGAGGCGTAAAGATACTTGCAAAAGTTCTGGGGGCTAGATTAGAGGGTGGTATGCCACTCCTAATACCTGGAGATCAGGTTGGATTCATCAGGGGGAGAAAAGGTTCAGATAACATCAGGAAGACTATCAGCCTGATCCACGGGGCACAAGTGGGGGGACTGGATGCATGCTTGGTGGCGTTGGACTCGGAGAAGGCCTTTGACAGGATTGAGTGGCCCTTCATGATGAAGGTCCTGGAAAGGATGGGTTTGGGAGCGAATTTCCTGAAATGGTTGTCGGAACTATACAATAGACCGATGGCAAGGGTCCGAATAAACGGGGGACTCACAGAGACCTTCAGACTCACGAGAAGCACTAGGCAGGGATGACCCCTCTCCCCATTGTTGTACGCTCTTGCCATGGAGCCACTGGCAATTGCGATTCGAATGAACAAGCAAATTAAGGGAATAGCAGAGGTGGGTGGGGGGTTTGGGGGGAGGATGTTGAGTGCAAGCTTGTTATTTGCAGATGATATATTGACCTACCTTACGGATGTCCAGGAATCCCTCCCAGCACTCATGACCCAGATTGCGGAATATGGCCACCTTTCAGGGTTTAAGATTAATGTGGGGAAATCAGCTACTAATCCGATATTAGAACAGAGTCCCATTCTAGGCGCGAAAGAGGGCTACCAAGGCATGAGAGTTAACCAGAGGAGCATTCAATACTTGGGTATTTGGGTAACAAGGGACCTGGAGCGGATGGTTGAGACTAACTATAACCCCTTCCACACTCCGTTGACGGCTGACTTAAAAGGAGGTGGCAACCATTGATATTGACATGGTACGGTAGGATGACCGCTATGAAAATGAACGTGCTACCTAGACTGTTATATTTGTTTGCAGCCATCCCGAGACAGCAGCTCTCAGAGAAATTCTTCCAGGAAGGAACAGGGGAGCTCTGTAAATTTATATGGGGGACTAAAACCCCCAGGATGAAAATGGCAACCCTGACGCTCCCGAGGGATAAAGCGGGTTTTGGGTTCCTAGACATTCGCTTATAACATCAGGCGGCGCAAATTAGGGGAATGCTGGAACACATGAGGGACGATCTGCGGACCTATTGGACTTACCTGGAAGACCTTGTTGCACGCCCGCTGAAGGTCAGGGATTACTTCTGGGCCCTGCTTAGATCGATTCAGGACCATCTGAAGTCCCATCCCACACTGGGGGTTCTTTGGTCAGCCTGTTGTGACTCCAGTGATATACAGGGCTATACATCGTGGACATTCCCTTTGTCTTCAGTATTGGGACCTCCATTCAATTTGGGTAACCAGAGATTAGCCCGCTCACGATGGTGGTCGGATGCAGGCCTTGAGAGGGTGGGGTAACTGTTTGAAGCGGCGGAAGCTTCCTGGAATGGGCCATGGTACGGCAGGTATTGGGTGGGGAACTGATTTCGGTATTCAAATATCTTCGCATTAAGGGTATCCTAACAGACCCAAAATGTGGGAACAGTGCGGCTAGAGAATTAACAGTGGTGGAAAAAGTTATACTGGGGTCTTTCCTATCATCTATCTTCCGCTCCACCTGTGGGGTTCCCCAGGAGTCTAGCCTCTCACCCTGGCTTTTCAACCAATACCTGTAAACTCTCGCTCACTGCATTGCCATTTTCTGCTCAAATTTCCAGTGCTAAGCTGATGACAATCAACTCATTTTCCAGCTGCCCTCGGGCACCTCCTATCCCTCTCTCATCTCTGACTGTCTAACTGCCATTCAAGATTGGTGTGCCGCTGTAACGCTCACCTGGTATCCACGGGGACGTCACTCAGCCTGTTCTGACCTCTTACGACATTGAACCCTTCCCTGGAGGCTATTCGACTGGAGACTGGGCCTGAAACACAGGATTGGTAGAGTTTGACTCCCCATTGTCTCTGTGTGCTTGAACCACTTCTTCCCCGGGGTCCAACCCTTCCCTTTGATCCACAGCTCACCTTGTTTTCTTGGATAGTGTGCTCTTCGTCCTGCTTTCAGCGCAGGGGCGCATTGATTGATGTGGGCTCGTTGCTGCCTAGTTACTTCACTGGCAAGAGTCCGACAGTTAAGTATAATGAGTCTTTTGAACAGTTCTCTAACTTCGTTCCTTTCCTTCCTTAGATGATGGCCGGCATCTGGGGATGGCGGCGTGCTGCTGAGATGAGTAGCGCTGAAGGTGAGAGAGAGCGCGATCCGCGATGCACCCCTTTCGTATTTGCATTGAACTGAGTTCTTTTTCTGTGCCTTAGGTGCCGTGACGTTTTCAGCGTGGATGCCGGTTATGAAGAACAAATGCGGTGGCTAAGCTCGGTATGCGGCGCCTCTAGATGTTTCCATGCTAACCTGGAGTGTCTTTTCCCTCTTGCAGATGAATGAGAAGTTCCGGAGACAGAGTTCCCCCAGAGCGGCTGGGATTTAGGTAAGCGTTTGAAGCTCGTACAGTCTTTAAAAATAAGCAAAGATTTGCAGAATGCTTACTAATGCCCTTTTTCTGTTCTTTTCCCTTTTCCTTGGGAAGCGGCGTGCCGGGATGGGAATGACACCGCTGAAGATGCCCGCAGAACAGAAGGAGCGATGAATGATGGGCAAGGTAAGGCTGTTCCCAACGGTGTTCTTGTTCTTGCAGGAGCGGAGCGCAGAAGATAGATGCAGGCCTACTGGAGACCGATCCGAACACGGCGAGTGTCATGCTGGAGGTGCAGAAAACGCAAAGCATGTTTCTCAGCCTGGGTGTGGCTTAAATAGTCTCTGGGTATCCCAGGTGTCTCTGGGCTGAACCACACCCAAAAGACTAGACCGCACATGCAGTTCTGGGAACCGAAATATGTGGGGGCATCCATCTTGTCCCCATCAATGCACTACAAGTCCAATCCCCAAAGTTATCCTATGGGAGTGAGTGAGTCTCGTGCCACAAGCGCCAAGTTTGACTCCAAGTGGGTCTTTGGAGAGATGGAGAGGCCCTTGAGGACCATGCAGGTGATTGTGGCCTGACTCCAGCCTGACTTCTTGGAGGGCTGGGGACATGAGGGGCAGGAATCATGACAGCCGCCAATGATCTTTGAATGCCAGCAAGACGGAGATCCTCCTCATCGGCACACCATCTCCATCCTTTTCCCCTCACTCATCTGGCCGGCCTCCCTTGGCCCTCCTCCTAGCCCTACCTGCGAGGCTAAGAACCTTGGGGTCATCTTTGACTCCACACTTTCCTTCTCGGCCCATATCTGAGGTCTCTAAAAAGTCAAACTTCCTACTGCACCTCCTCAGATGCATTTTTCCTTTCCTCTCCTTCCCTCAGAAGCTCACTGTCTCCCAAGCTCTGGTTTCTCTCTAGGATGGACTATTTTAACAGCCTCTTTCTAAATCTACCTGCCTCTACTCTCCGCGCTCTACAACTTATCCAGAACGGGACTGCAAGACTTGTCCTTGGCCTCAAGCCCTGGGATCGTATCTCTCCAGCTCTGCAATCTTTCCATTGGCTCCCAGTGGGTGCAAGGATTAAATTCAAAACCCTCTGCATTGTCCACAAGGCTTTCTGGGGCCTGGGTCCAAAATACCTTCAGCTATCCCTCTGTAAATACCTCCGCTCTCAAGCTCTTCGCTCCTCTAACTCCTTCCGGGTCAATCGTTTTTCAAAGAAACAAGCTGGGGGTAGATCTCTATCTTCAGCTGGGGCCTCCCTCTGGAACAACCTCCCTGCCACTCTAAAACTTGAGGATAACCATCTCCGGTTCCGGAAGTACCTCAAAACCTTCCTCTTTGCTTCCGCCTTCACTCCCCTTCTCCCCTGCTGATCTGGTCTCTTGGCACTGTGCACCTGGCCACCCTCTGTCCCCTGGGCCCAGGTACCCGCTCACCCTGCCACCTTCCTGCACTGCCTCCTGGCCACCCTTTGCACTGGGGACTGTATCTGTACCCATTCAGCACCCCCCCTTTTTTCTTCTTTTTCTGCACTTATTCAGACTTACCCAGTCTGCTGCCTTAAACACAGCACTTGCCAATTATTTTATTTATTTGCGCTCCTCGGCTCCACTTTCCACTCTCCCCCTTCCATGCACTTTTTCCGTTTTCCCTTTCCCATGCACTTGCGCGTTCTCAATGTCACTGGGCCTAGTGTGTTCTCCCCTGTTCCCCTCCCTTGCCTAGTCACGCTCTGAAACACTTGTGTACGAGCGCGATACAAATAAAATATATCATATCATAGACCAATCCACAACAAGAAAGGGTATACTGTCCAAGTTATACAAAGCCATGAATGAGACTGTATTGCAGGGGAGACAAACCTTTCAGAGGTATTGGGTAGAGTTTTTGGGGGGGGGGGATTTCCGAGGAGTGGGCACGGAGTGGTCTTTCAAGGAGGACTGTTAACGTCCACGATAGAACATAACTTTAAAATGCAAATGGGGTGGCACAGGGACCTGGTGAAATTGTCCACGATGTTTGAGGGAGTTTCTCCTATGTCCCCAAGGGGTTGTGGGAGCTGGGGTACCCTTGCCCACATGTGGTGGTGGTGTCCCAAGGTACACGTTTTTTGGAAGGAGGTGCTAAACTGGATGGAATATATCACAGGGATAGGGTTGGGTCTGGATCCGCTACAGTCTTTACTAGGGCTTCTGCAAAAAGATAGGGAGGAACATAGACTCCCAAGGATGTGGGAAGCAAAGTTGAGAGCGGGAAGACTAGCTATCGCCCAGTGTTGGAAAAGTACAACGCTCCCCCTTAACGAGGTGGGGGGGGAGAGGTAAAGTACAAAATATGATGATAATTGAGAGACTAAAAGCGGTGGTAAATGACATGATGGACGAGTTTCAAGCTCAATGATGCGCTCTGTTGCTTGAATGGGGAATGGAAGAGGGTAATCCAGGGGATTGACTCAGCAAGAACTGGAATAGAATGAGGGGGATGGGGGAGAGGGGAGAAGGGAGAAAGGAGCTGAACAGACACAGTGTGAACCTTGCCGTTGAGATGCTGAAGGACAATAGAAAGGAACCTACACCACGGAACGTGTTAAGTTTAAAGAGGGATTGGGGCGGTGGGAGGAGGATGGTGGGAGGATGGGGGAGTCGGGAGATTTAGACTGTTGACAGTGAAGTGGGTTACACTTGATTTGTTGTAGTATTGAAAATGTATTCTCTTCATAAATGCTAATAAAACTAAGTTTAAAAAACACAATGAATATAGTGATCTTTACTTCTCACGCGAACACTGTTGGTCCCAATTAATGCACGTGCTACATTTCCATTGTTAAGAATTTGTTTCTGAACAACAAACTGCTACTCGCTTTTAACTATAAGCTAGTTACTTTGGAGCTGGTTACAGTTACCGGCAAGGCTTATTGAGTGAATCTGAACGCTGTGCTCACTCACCGGCTTCAGGAACACTGCGGTTGCGGTTTGCTTTGCTTTACCCGATTTTCTCGACCTCTGATACTTCTTTGGGCTCACTTGGGACCCACAACCATATCCAGCACGGGTGTCTCTGATCCGCCCACGTAAATTGGGAGTCACAAACGCTTCCGAAACCCTTGGCTTGCCTTCTGCCTCTGGCCTTGGGTTCCTGCACGGTTACGGCTCTGCAAACACAGCATCTCGAGTCACGTAGGGAAAACTTCAAGTCAAGCATGTCTTCCTCTGTGCAGCCTCTGCAATACAACACAGGACCCTCTCAGAACTTGCAGGTGACATCTGCTGTCTCCATGTTTCGCCATGCCTTCTGTGCTCCCACTTCCTCATGAATTGCCAGTCTCATGCTTGTCCTCTGCTACTACTACTGTCAGCTTTCCAACTTCTGCTCCTTCTTCCTCCTCTCCTTTACTGCTCCTGCCTTTTATGCTTCAAAGGTATGGCAATTGGCTTTTGGTGTGAGCCATTAATTTCAATTCCCTGACTCCTGCAACAGCTATTAGGCTGAATAGCCTGACTCATCCCAGTTCCCCAGTTCCTCTAGGATATGTAGTCTTTTTACAAAGTTAGTTTTTTCTATTACTGGATTATTTCTACAGGTAGATTTAGTTCCCTTACTATTTTTAACAGAGGGGCTTTGGGCTTTTATTTTTATAGAGGAATATTGTTTAGAGAAGACATTTCCACAATCCTTTTTAGTGTACCTTTGGATTTGAGGAGGGCATTTAGTTACGAAGTGGTTTTCTTTTGGTACTGTGAAAAACCTGAGTGTGTCCTCACATCTACTCACCATGGGTCCTCTTCTCAGGTAGCCAGGGAAAGGCCATCGCTTTTGTGTCCTGATCCTGAGGAGGAGAACCGAGGGAGGATCACATGTAGGGAGTGTCCATGGGGATTGGGGAGAGGATGTCCTTAGGGGAGACATTCCATGATGAACCCATAATCCCATGCGTGATTCTGGGCTACTGTTACTCCTTCCCCTATAGCCAGGGTAATAGGCAATACTACCAATCAAGAAACTACAAAGAGAGGGCGAGAAGGAGGGTTAATAGTGAGATATGGTATCCTCCTTTTACTTATGAAGACAAACCCAACCCTCCCCCGGCCTTTATGGGCTATTGTAACGCATCTCCCCACATTTTCCTTCAACCTACTATTGATATTGATATTTTATTTCTATCGTGCTCGTACAGAAGTATTTTAGAGCGCAACAACGCAAGGGGGCAGAACAAAACAACAAACTTACTAGGCCCAGTAAAATTGAGAACACGCAAGTGCATGGGAGAGGGGGATGGGAAAAGTGCATGGAAGGGGGGGGGAATGTGCAGAGCAAAGGAGAAACAGTTAAATAAATAATAAAGGTAACAAAAAGTGGTAGTGCAGCCAGCAAGTGGCAAGTGCTGGGTTTAAGGCAGCAGACAGGGTAGGTCTGATAAGTGCAGGAAGAAAAAGGGGGGGGGACTGTATGGGTACAGATACAGACCCCAGTGCAAGGGGTGGCCCGGAGGCAGTGCGAGAGGGTGAGCAGGTACCTTGGCCCGGAGGACAGAGGGTGGCCAGATGCACGGTGCCAAGAGAGAACAGATCAGCAGGGGAGAGGGGGAGCGAAGGCAGAGGCGCAAAGGATTTTCTTGAGGTGCTACCGGAGATGGTTCTCAGGTTTTAGATAGGCAGCTCGTTTCTTTGAAAAACAACTGACCCTGGGGGAAATAGAGGTAGAGGAGTGAAGAGCTCGAGAGTGGAGGTATTTGCGGAGGGATCGCTGAAAGTATTTTGGACCCAGGTCCCAGAAAGCCTTGTGGACAATGCAGAGGGTTTTGAATGTAATCCTTGCATCCACTGGGAGCCAATGGAGAGATTTCAGAGCTGGAGAGATACGATCCCAGGGCTTGAGGCCAAGGACAAGTATCGCAGTCCTGTTCTGGATTAGTTGCAGAGGGCGGAGAGTAGAGGCAGGTAGATTTATAAAGAGGCTGTTAAAATAGACCAAACTAGAGAGAACCAGAGCTTGGGAGACAGTGAGATTCTGGGGGTAGGTGAGGAAAGGCAGAGTACCTCTGAGGAGGTGCAGTAGGAAGTTTGACTTTTTAGAGACATCAGAGATGTGGTTGGAGAAAGAGAGTGTGGAGTCAAAGATGACCCCGAGGTTCTTAGCCTCACAGGTGGGGGTAGAAGGAGGGCCAAGCGAGGCCAGCCAGAGAGTGAGGGGAAAGGATGGTGAATGTGTGCCGCTGAGGAGAAACTCTGTCTTGCTGGCATTCAGACAAAGATCATTGGCGGCACACCAATCCTGATTGGCAGTTAATTATCAGAGTTGAGCGAGGGAGAGGAGGTAGCGAGGGCATCCTGAAAATGAGTTGAGTGTCGTCAGCGTAGCACTGGAAATGTTTGCAGAAAATGGCAATGCAGTGGGCGAGAGTTGCCAGGTATTGGTTGAAAAGCCAGGGCGAGAGGTAAAACCCCTGGGGAACACCACAGGTAGAGAGCAAGGACCTGGGAGGGTCAGAAAGGAACGAGATCAGCCAGGCCAGAGCCTGATCAGGGATACCCAGGTTATCACGGAGACGGTTGAGCAGGATGGTATGGTTGACCGCGTCGAAGGCAGAAAAGAGACTGAGTAGGATGAGGACAGACGGAATGTTAGAATCAAGGTTGGAGAGAAGATCTTCACGGATGTTCAGGAGAGCAGTTTCCGTGCTTCTGGCAGATCTGAAGCCAGACTGGTGGTCATGGAGACAGCCAACAGAATCGGAATGAAGGTTAAGCTGAGAGATGGGCAGCTTTTCCAGGAGTTTGTCCAGAAAGGGAGTAATGGAAATTGGGCGATAGTTAGCCAGGCAAGAAGGATCAGCTGTGAGTTTCTTGAGAAGAAGATGCACAAGGGAGTGCTTCAGAGGGGAGGGGGGGAAGGATCTTGAGACAAAGGAGTGGTTGCAAAAACTGGCAAGGGTCGGAGCGAGGGTGTCAATGTGGTTCTTGATGGTTGTATAGGAACAGGGATGAACCTGTTTTGACGAGGCTTTCATAGATCAGACTTGTCTAGCAACCTCATCAGGGGAGAAATGGGGAAAGGACGATAAGGAAGGTGGGGGGGCAAGGGAGGAGAGGGTGAACAGGATGTCCTGGGTTTTTGAGATAAAGTGAGAGGCAAGGGCATTGCAAAGAGCCGGGGAGGCTACAGGAAGGGTAGAGACTGCAGCAGGGTTGGCCAGCTCCTTGCAGATTTTAAAGAGTTCGGCCTGAAAATGAGTCGAGTATGGTACTATGGTACTGATACGAGGAAGAAGCCTGCAGAGGATTGTAGAGGTCAGGCATGTCCCAACTGCTTTACTAATTACCACCAGGCAATTCCAATTTGGGACTCAAACCTGCGACCCGTCAAGCAGTTGCAAGTGTATAAGAAGGGAGGACACCAACAGCAAAGGGACCAGCAGGGAATCCTGAATGCGAGGCGGCAGCCATGGTGGGTCCTGCAGGAGAGACAGGACACCGGCAGACGATCCCAGGGGACTCTAGATTCCAGGGCCAAGCAGACCGCGAGGCAGACTCAAGAGGGGGAGCCTCATGGATGGAGTTGCGTAGCATCAGTTGCGAGCACAAAAGGAGAGCAGCCAAAATACCTGCCAGCGTCTGCGGAGAGAAAGCAGAGCTGCCAGAGGCTGTAGTTGCACAGCAGGAGCGGCAGAGAAAAGCCAACTGCTCAACAGAATCCACAGAGTGAAAGTGAAAGTGGAGCTGCCAGTGAGATACCGAGAGGGACCAAACTGCAAGTGGAGCTCGCGGTTGCAGAAAGACATGAAGGCAGAGCGGAGACAAGAAACCCAGCTGGGACGCAAAAGGTCCAGTGAGTGAGGAGGGAGAAACTCGAGCCGGGGCACTCCTGGGAGCTGTGGGGAAACCGAAATGAATAACGAGTAAACAGAAAAATATGTGCACGATGAAACCAACAAGCTGCCACAGGTTGGGAGGAAATTAAAAATATAATGTGCAAGACGCAAAGTAAAAGAGAACATATTGAATGCCGAGTCAAATGAAAGCTTTTAGCAAGAGCCAAGACAATAGGTGAACTTCAGATACTGCCTTTTGTGAATGCAAAGCTAGATGAAATACAAAACTCTGCAAGTATAGAAAAGTATAAAAGAACCTGAAAGCAAAGTGGAGGAGAAACAAAGCCACCGTGAAGTGCACTATACGCATAAATACTGTGTGGCAACGCCAAAGACTGGCAAAGGAGAGGTAACACATTGTGGCAAAGCCAAAAGGCGAATAAGGAGACACCAAGTGAATGTGAACCTTAACGCAGGCACAGATATGGAAGAACCAGTGTGGGCTGGAAAGCCTAGAGAGTTCCTGGTTGCACAACCTGTAACGGGTGGACCGTGTGATGAAACTGCGCCTAGACCAGGGAACCCCAATTGTGAAAGCTAAAAGGAATTGCTGAAGCAAATAAGAGCAAGTCATTAAGAAACCCAGAGAAGGAGAACGTTCATCTGGAACTGTTGTGAATAAGTATCAGCAGACTGTTTTGAACTTGGGGGAGAGAACCCAGAGGTTTTGTGGAACTGTCTTGAACTTGAAGAAGGGGAGCTGAAAAGTAAGCCAGGAGCTGGAAGAAGCTCAAAACTTTGGAACACCATTTCTTTTATTGCCGACATTCCTACACATTGTTTAGCTTTAGTTGCCAGTGCAAGTATAGGTTTTGGACACAGACAGACTTTTAAGTTAAAAACTTTGACTCAGACTTTCCTTAGTTTCTTTAGGTAGGGAAATCCCACTTTAGTTTAAAGCAAGTTAGGCCTTCATCCATCCTGACATTTAAGTTAAATAAAACACTTTTGTTTGAACTTTGAATCTGTTGTCTGTGTCTTGTTTCCCAATGCCTTCACAGTATAGAGTGTTATGTTGTTACATCCTTAGGGTTCAGAACCTTGGATCGAATAGAAGGCCAAGAGACAATAAAAATGACAATAAGCTTTGACCTCTTTTCGCACAGTGGTAAGAATCTCTATCGGAGAAACAAATACTGTGTCTCTTCCCACAGACTCTCTTCACTACCCTGGGCCCTGTCTCCACCCAGGTAATCCTCTCGCAGTACACCACGCCCAGGGTTGGGATCAGGAAGTGTCTGCCTTCCCCAGGCTACCTAGGAGGAGACTTTAGGCAGGGTTCCTGTGAGGGATCCGCAGGATTCTTCACACAGCAGTCTTGGCTGCTCTGCCCATTTGGTATGCTGGGCTTTGGGCCAAAGTAATGCTAGATTCCACAATGAGTGACGGGGGTCATGATTGTAGGGTCTGCATACTACATAGATGTTTTACAATGGGAAGTATGAAATATTTGCCTTTCAATGTTACCAAGCCTGTTGAGTAGCCCAGATTGTACCCGTGTGTCAGCCTCCCTATGCAACGTTGCGTTATAGGTTGGGGTTATGTTTGCTGGGTCTTCATCGGCCGTGTTTTGGGGAGATGTTGGGGTTTGTTAAAAAGTGCTTGGCACATGAACTGTGGGTACATATGCCCTCCCCCCGCCCCATTTGTCTTGGGACACCAGGTATTAACCTGATTGCAGATGTGGTCAGATGTAGGCCTTGAATGAGTGGGACAATTGTTTAAAGACGTAACCTTCCTGGAGTTGGTAACGGAAAAGGAGTTACTATGGAGGGACTCTATCTCAGTATTTGAATATCTCTACATCAAGGGTAAATTGAAGGACCCAAAGTGGGGTGCATTGGTGGCAAGGGAGTTAACGGTAGTAGAAAAAGTAATCGACTTGTCCACGACAAGAAAAGGTATTTTGTACAAATTGTAAAAAGCTATGAATGAAACGTGTCTACTACAGGGGAGACAAACATTCCAGAGATACTGGGTGGATTTAGTGGGGGAGGAGATTATTGAGGAGGACTGGGCACATATCTACAAAATTGTTTTTCAGGGGGTTGGGGGAGGGGGGCTGTTCACCTCCACGATAGAACACAACTTCAAAATGTTAATGGGCTGACATATGGATCCCCTGAGATAGTCCAGGATGTTTGCGGGAGCTTCTCCCATGTGCCCCAGGGGTTGTGGGAATCTGGGGTCTTCGGCCCACATGTGGTGGCAGTGTCCCATGGTCCACGTGTTTTGGAAACAGGTGCTGAGCTGGATGGAAGAGATCACGGGACTAGGGTTGGGCCTGGACCCGCTTGCTGCAGTCTCTGTTAGGGGTCCCGCAAAAAGACAGGGAAGAATACAGCCTCCCTAAGATATGGGAAGCAAGGGCAGGGAGACTTGCCATAGCCCAGTACTGGAAAAATTAAGCACTTCCCTCGAAAGAGGTTTGGGAGGGGGAAAGTACAGAACATGATGATAATGGAAAGGCTGACAGCGACTGTGAACGATAAACTGGATGAGTTTCAAGCAGAATGGTGCTCTCTGCTGATCAAATGGGGTTTGAAGGAAACCAAGGGGGTTGAATAAGCAAATGAGTGGAACTTGAATGGGAAGGGAGAGAGGAAAGGCCCTGGAGGGAGCAGACAAGGATAAAAGTTAGACGTAATGAGGAAAAGGCCTCTGAGGAGCTGATGAGGGAGAACTTCACCACTGAATGTGCTGGAGTTTAGAAGTGGGGTTGAGGGAGGTGGGTGATGGAGGAGGGTAATTTAGGGGTAGGTACAGTGGGAGAGACCAAGATTGTTGATAGGGTGGTGGCCCACACTTGTAATGTTTGCTTTCTCGAAATGTCTTTTTCCTGTTACAAATGCAAATAAAAATTAAGTTAAAAAAGAAAATGTTTTCGGGTACGGGAAGGATGGAACAAGCAGGGAAATCAATAAAACACTGCTACCCCCCCCCCCCCGCCCAAGCAGGGAAGGAAGGGATTACCTATAAATGTAACAAAACATCTCTCACAATTTTATCACATAATATAAGGGGGTTAAACTCCCCCGCTAAGCACAAAAAAGTAGAGGCGCAGTTGACCCGGTGTCGAGCAGGCATCACAATGCTACAGGAGACTCATATCAAGAAAGCTGACAGAGCTGCGCAAATTGTTGAAAGCGGGGGACTGTTCTATCAGGCAGCCGGGGTCACGATTGGCTTTAGGAGCTCACTCCAGGTGAAGGTACTAAGCACACTAGAAGATAAGCTAGGAAGTTTTTTATTTCTATGTGTACAAATAGGTCCCAGGAAGGTGACGATAGGAACACTATACGAATCAAACACAGGGCAAGAAGGCTTTCTACGTAAAGCTCTCTTAAAGTTAGAAAAGTTTGCAACAGGGGAAATTATTCTTTCTGGTGATTTTAACCTGGGGTGGGACCCAAGAAAGATAGGAGTTTAAGGAGTAACCAGGGAGGATGCCCTCCTTCCAAAACCCTGAAAGAAGCCATCGACAATATAGCCCTTAAGGACATATGACGAATAAATAAAGAGGGAGAAAATGGTTTCACCTGCTCCTCACATGTATACCAAACATTATCTAGAATTGACTATGTCTGGCCGTTGGCAACCCTCCTAGGAGAGGTGGAAGAGATAAAGGTGGGACCCATATCGCTATCCGACCACGCTCCACTGATAGTTAATATAAAATGATGGGAACTGCACAGAGGGTTGTAGTCCTGGTCACTCCCCCGGGAAATACTATCAGATGAGGAGGTGGTGGATCGATTGAGGAATACTTATTAGATAACGATAGCCAGGACATGACACAAGAAGGGATCTGGGGGGCATTTGAAGCAGCAATGGGGTGGGGGGGGTTAGATTGTAGCCCTTCAAGCCCAAAAGCAGAAACTAAGGACAGCTATGGAAATCGACCTATAATCCCAGCTACAGGAGACCATGCTGACCCTAACCAAGAAAAAGTGTAAAGCTACGTATAAAAAAATTGAAGGACATTAAGAGCCAATTAGAACTGCTCTGACCACGCAGGGCAGAACGATCCCTACTAAACACCAGACAATACTATATAAGCGTGAATAGGGCAAATAGACCCTTAACTAGACAACTGAGACGGGCCGTAGCGAACTGCACCAGAACGGCTGTGAAACAGCCGGATGGGTCAATAGCCACAGGTAACGAAACGATTAGGAGCTCCTTGGAAGAATTTTATGGCGCATTATATAAATCCGATAAGCCAGACCAACGAGAAATCCTGGAATATGTAAGGAGCTCCCGATTGCGTAAGCTGGGGACTGCTGACAGGGAAAGATCGGAGGAAGAAATCACAGGGGACGAAGTGGAAACAGTAATTAAAGGTCTGTCGTGCAATAAAGCGTTGGGCCCAGGCGGCTTCCCAGCGTGCCTTTACAAAAAATTCCGTAACCAACTGAGCCCACGATTGCCCAGTCTCTTTAACTCAATGAGTCAGAAGCTCAGTGACCCAATCAATGACTGAAGTGAAGGTGGTGGTGATACTTAGCAAACCAAATAAATAACTGACGGTTTGCGGGTCCTACTGCCCCATCGCACTTCTAAATCTGGACAGAAAAATCTACACAGGGGTCCTGGCGGCCAGACTGTAGCCCCTCCTGCCGGAACTAGTTGGGAACAGACCAAGCTGGATTTATAAAAGGGGGGCAAACATGGGACAATACCAGGAGGTTGGCCCACCTAATAGAGAAGTTGGAGCGCCGTAGGGTTCCGGCTGTACCGATCTCACTTGATGCCGAGAAGGCCTTTGATCGAGTTGAATGGCCCTTTTTGTTTGCGACTATGGAGCAAATGTGTATGGGACATATTTTCACAAACATGGTCAAAACTAATTATAACTCCCCCACGATGCAGCTCTCCATTAATTCTCGCCTGTCAGATGAGGTAAAAATCTTGCAAGGGGCACGGCAGGGATGCCCCTTGTCTCCACTCCTCTACGCAATCTATCTAGAACCACTCCTAATATCTATTAGGCAAAATCCAGCTATAACAGGGATAAAGTTTGGGGTGGAGGAATATAAAATTGCGGCCTTCTCAGAGAACTTGATGTCCTTAACTGACCCAGAAACCGCTATACAGGTACTACTTAAAGAGCTTTTTGAGATGGAGTAGGCCGCAGGACTAAAGATCAATATGGGCAAATCGGAACTATTGTGTGCTTAGGGCTTAATCACCATCAGGTTGAATCTCTGCCAACATTCTCACTGTTCAAATTGGCTAAGGGAAAAATCGCCTCTCTTTGAGTGAACCTAACAGAGTTTATCTCTGTATTATACGGGGCAAACTACCCAGGCTGCTCTCCAAAATCAAAGCAGACCCAACTAGATGGTCTCTG
Organism: Ambystoma mexicanum; assembly: GCF_040938575.1. Classification (NCBI taxonomy): domain Eukaryota; kingdom Metazoa; phylum Chordata; class Amphibia; order Caudata; family Ambystomatidae; genus Ambystoma; species Ambystoma mexicanum. Next base: position 52,679,130 of record NC_090939.1, read on the forward strand.
ATGCATATATCTTGGCTGGGGAGACTAGCCACATTAAAAATGAATACGCTTCCCAAATGAATACGCTTCGTAAACTACTCTATCATTTTCAAGCTCTTCCCTTTAAAGTCCTGCAAGTCTTTTTCAAGACAGTCAACAAACTGGTGGCACAATTCGTATGGCAAGGTAAACACACTAGAATAGTGCTGGAAACTCTCTCAGAGGCTGAAGGAAGGATTAGGACTGCTGAATTTCGCCAATATTCGCAGCGGCCCCACTACAGGTCCTTAGCGAATGTCTTTCAAACGATATGTCAAAACCGGGGGCTAGAACAGATCAGGCTGCTGTGGCAGGGACTCCCCTAGAGGGGCTGCTGTGGCTGAAAAGGCAGGACAGATCCTGTAATGTAGGGAGGAGTCAAATATTAATGGTTGTAACGATGCCATCTTCGTTCACCCCTCTGTTTGGGAACCCGCAAAGTGGGCTCATTTTTAAGATGGCAGGAAGCGGGTGGGGGCGCTGTTGCGCACGAGAGAAGATAGCGGCTCTCGTGTGAGCTCCGGCTAGACCCAGGGCCGCAAAGCCAGAAAAAGACAATTTGCAGGCTCCGGTTACCCGCGATTTTTGCAGAGGACGGGTAACAACATCTTCAGATACCCCACACGAAATTTCAGACTGATCGGCGAAGGGATTCCAGAGATAGAGGCCCGGACGGTCTCCGGGCGGCCCGGAGATCGGCGACCGGCAGAAGAGAGAGGAGCCCCGGCGTGGCAGCATCGAGCCGCTCCTGAAGTCCACCCAGCGTGAGGGAGCCGCGGCTGTCCCGGATATCGTGCACTGCCCGCTGGCCCACCTGCCGCCTTCTTCGCATGGGAGCCTGAGAGGCCGGAAGGGTGAAGGCCTGCCCTGTGGTCGGACCGCACTTGAAGAGGTAGGCCCCCCTCGCCTCAAAACCAGAACGCCACCCAGCTATCCCCAAGGGGGCCTCCCCGCACTGCCTACGCGGGCCATCATCTCTCAGGGACTGATGACCGTAGGCGCACCGAAACTAGCGCTCCATTCATCCATATATGAAAGTGAGAAATGGCTGCCCCCTCTAACAAAGCTGCGACGGGGCACGGACTCCACCGCCGCCGGCAGATATAGCACCGAGTGAGTCGTGGTGGAACCAACAGCGCCTGGATAACCCACATCTCCCATTCTGGGGACGATGTCCAAGAACTTTGGCCCGAAGAAAGGCAGAGGAACCATCGCCAAATTCACGACCGCGATGCAGAGAGAAGCGGAGCCCGAGACAGACCATGAAACGCCGGTGCAGGAAAGCCAGGCGGCCCCGGCTACAATGATGGACCCCCAGGCCGTTTTTCAGGCGATGCAACAGGGCTTCGCTGCCCTCACGGACAAATTAGATGGGATCACGGCAAGTGTCGCCACCATTAAGACACAACTCGACAAGACAACCACGCGCATGACGAAGGCGGAATCTAGGATAGCTAGCACTGAGGACGCTTTAGAGGCCCTGAAAACCATGGTATCCACAATGGCTATCGAACTTGGAACGGTGAAGTCCAAATGTGCAGATTTGGAGGCGAGATCTAGGAGAAACAACATCCGCGTTATTGGCGTTCCAGAAGGCGCCATGAAAGGATCAATGGAGAAGGCAGTGGAAGATCTCCTCCGCACACTATTGGGTGATCCCGGTTGGTCACCGATGTTCATAGTCGAGAGGGCGCACAGATCACTGGCCCCGAAACCCGGGGCATACCCCAGGCCCATCATAGCACGCATGTTGAACTACAGGGACAGAGATCTGATCCTTAAAACCGCCAGGGAAAAACAGGAGCTCAAATGGGAAGCAAATGTTATCCGCATCTTTCCTGACTTTACCTTGGCGGTCCAACAAGAAAGGAAGCTTTTTACAGACGTCAATAAAATGCTACGCGACCGGCAATTTCAATACGCAATGCTCTACCCCGCCAGGCTCAAAATCCAGCATGAAAACAAGTCCTACTTTTTCACATTTCCCGAAGAAGCAGCGACCTTTATAGAAAAGCACATCCCCCCGAACACGGGACAGACGTAAAGTGTGGGCGACTGGAACAAAACAAGACCTAAATATTCTCATCCCGTTCTAGAAGTGAAAAGGAACAGCAACGCCTGAAGCCTCCACCCTGGAGGCCCGCATCTGGGACACTACAGTAGAATGTATATCTCTAATCGGCTATAGTAGCACCGTCCCAGAAGTCCGTAGGATGTGCGAGAGCAACGTGCTTAAACAGGACACGATACCTTTAAGTGAAGCTGCCTTGGGCTCTGGAGACGCCGCAGTCCCCCCTGGAGCAGGTGCTTGAAATGTTGTTGGGTGGGGAGGGATGGAAATCTAATGGCACAGTTGAAGGTTGGAGAACTGTGAGGGTGGGGGGAGGGATTTACACGGGAGTTGCGGGTTTTGTTATACAAGAAAAAGCACACAGATTTCAGACATGCCGTCATTCCATCCCACAATGGCAGATTATAAGAGGCCGCATGGCTTTGTACACCCCATAGACAAGGGCTAGCTTAGACAGAGACAACATCAATATGCTTAGCTGGAATGTAAGGGGCCTGGGATCTAGGATTAAGAGGAGGAAGATACTGGCCTACCTCAATAGACACGCGGCCAGGGTGATCTTCCTACAGGAGACGCATTCTGGACCGCGACAAGGAGGACAATTGATGCCTAACTAGGGCTCACATCAGTATTTCAAGACATACTCCAGCCGGGCTAGAGGGGTAGCAATTCTGATTCATAAAACACTGCCCTTTGAGTGTATTGATGTTGAGTGTGACCCGGGGGGGGGGGGATATGTCATGCTTCATGGCAACCTATATGATAAAGAATTTGTCTTTCTGAATGTGTACGGTCCGAACATCGACCAACCAGACTTTTATGCCTCAGTGTTTGAAAAATTGGCAAGATACCCGACAGCCCGGGTGATTTGTGGCAGGGACTTTAACACAATATTAGATGTACATCTCGATCGCACATCTACGCAAGCTAGAACACTGACTAAGGCCGCGCAAGCAATACACCTACATATGGCTGATCTACAACTGAAAGATGCCTGGAGAACATTGAACCTGATCAGTATAGAATACACCTATTACTCCACAGTCCATGACATGCACTCCAGGATAGATTTATGGCTCATAGATGGGGACATCATGGCATGGGTCACAGACTCCCATATACACCTAGGAACGTACTCAGACCACTCACCGATACAGCTAACACTAAGAATCCCTGGTTGGGTCCTCTCCAGACCACCTTGGAGATTCAAGCCGGCAGCCCTGAAAGATCTGGTCTATAACACCTCGATGAAACAATATATACAGGACTACTTCGATAACAACGAACACTCTGTCTCTACCCAGTCTATACTATGGCAGGCGTTCAAAGTCTGCATCAGAGGTCACTCAATATCCGTAGAGGGGGGAATCCTTAAAGACATTAGGAATAGGTTAATTAGGCTAGAATCTCAAATAGTATGCATCCTCTCCGTCACCCCAAATCAGCTCTGAACTAAAGACCAAACTAGACGAATACACCGAGACCGCAGAACAAGAAGTCAGATACTTTGATCGACCAGCTGCAGCCCGTAGATATGGGGAAGGGGAGCGCCCGAGGAAATGATTAGCTAGAACAGCATGCATAGAGAATGGCCCCACTACCATACCATGCATACAGATGCCTGATGGCGCGGTAACCACCGACCAGGACAAAATGAAGGAGACCTTCTATGCCTATTACAAAGACCTATACTCCCCGCAAAGCACTGCAACAGATGACGAGATTGAGAGCTACCTGGCCCAGATACCCACAACCCTTTTAGCGGACACCACTAGGGAAACACTTGAGCTACCCATCACCGAACCTGAAATACTTGAGGCAATAAAGGCTCTCCACAATGGGAAAGCGCCGGGTTCAGACGGGCTAAGTGCTGAGTTCTATAAAGAGTTTAGTAGTGAACTGGTTCCCAGGCTTCACGCTGTATGGATAGAGGCTCTGGGCACAGGGGAACTCCCCGAAACCACCAGGGAGGCTAGAATTACTCTCCTGCTGAAATCGGGGAAGCCCACTGGGGACTGTGGATCATACCGACCTTTATCCCTAATAAACACCGATGCCAAAATCCTGGCCAAAATAATAGCATCTAGGCTTACACCACTGATGCCATACATGATACACGAAGATCAGGCGGGGTTTATATTAGGCAGATCTATGGCAACGAATATAAGGAGATGCCACCAAATCATTGCCACGATACCCCCAGAAACCCAAGGTATAGCTGTCTCCTTAGATATGAGGAAAGCATTTGACACTGTCTCATGGCCGTTCCTGTTCGGGGTGTTACGAAATTATGGATTTAGCCCAAACTTCATAAGGTGGATCCGAATACTTTACATGCGACCATACGCTAAAATCAGAATTAATGGATCTTTCACAGATATACTTGAACTACTGGGGGGTACTAGACAGGGCTGCCCACTCTCCCCACTACTCTTCGCCCTGGTTATTGAACCCCTTGCGGACATACTCAGATTCTGTTTTAGCACATTCGGGATATGGCTAGAGGGTAAGCCACATATTATAACGCTTTATGCAGATGATATCTTATTATACCTGAAAAACCCAGACTGCACACTGGGCAAGGGGCTGGCTGCAGTGAAAGAGTTCGGTGAATATTCAGGTCTTCGCCTAAATCCCAATAAGTCGGAGATATTCCCACTCACAGATGCCACCATGCAGCCCCAGAACCTCCACAGCCTTATATGGAGTCCATTACACATTGTTTATCTAGGTGCGGCAATCGCCAGATCCCCTCAACTCTCCCGAACACTAAATTACACCTCACCGACAGACACACTTTGCACCAAAATAAAGCGCAGGAATGCCCTTCCAATATCAATGATGGGTAGGATAGCATTAATTAAAATGATCATCCTGCCTAAGCTTTTCTACCTGTTCAGCACAGTACCGGTGTGGCCGGGTCGCACACTATTCTCCAAAATGAATAGTGCATGCATAGCGTTTGTATGGGGAGGTCACTCGAGGCTGAACCGGAGGGTGCTAACAGATACGTATCCCAGAGGTGGCCTAATGGCTCCCGACGTGGAATTGTATTACCTGGCAGCGCAGGCACATTACGCTGCTGACTGGGCTACGTGCTTCCTCAACCCTGGCCCCCACCCCCCTCCCGCGAGGGAACAGGAAGCGATACTGGCCCTACAGAAAATCACTAGGCCCACACCTAAACGATATAACACTATGCATCCATCCAATGTCACAATCACTGCATGGCCCAAAATAAATGATAAGTTTGCAGCCGGAAAACTATACCACCCGAGCATGCCAATATGGGGCGACCCACACACACACCCTTCCCCTTAGACAGTGCGGTGGCAATACACCAGACTGCCAAAGGAATAACACAATGGGGACAGATGTTTCGGGACAAACAGTTTGTGGAGTGGGAGGAGATTAAGGACATGGTAGGAAACACAAATGCACACAGACAGCAATTCCACAAGGTTGCAACAGCCACACAACGGATCTACCCATCATTCCCAAACGAACCCGAAAGAAACATGGGCCTTGGATACATATTCACGGGGGGGACTCAGAAGGTTACGGCCTCCACTCTCTACAAAACTATAATGCAAACACGCCCGAAAACACCCCACACCGCAAAGGCCGGCTGGGAGCGTGATCTGGACCAGCCGATAGAAGAACAGGATTGGTCCCAGATCTGTGCACTGACTAAGCTGGTGTCCTGCAACTCGAGATTCAAATTGATTCACTATAAAATTATCCATAGAACCCACTACACGCCAGCGAAACTCAAGCGTCTATATCCCACTCTCTCTGGCAACTGCCCAAGATGCAATTCTGAAAATGCTAATATATATCATATGCTGTGGGACTGTGTAGAACTAAGTCAATACTGGGCCGGGGTCTGTGGAGCTCTGGATAAGATGGCGGACCAACCGGTCCAATGGACACCGCAGTTGTGTATATTGGGGGCGATTGGGAAAATGAACCCAACCTGGCGAAAACTGCTCAATTTAAGTCTGCTGTTAGCAAAAAGGGTCATTCTGATGAGGTGGAAAAACGTTTGCCTGCCAACAGTAGAGGACTGGAACAGAGACATGTTGTGGGGTAATGACACCGAAGAACTGTATATAGACTCAGTTATGACCCCCTCTAGACCCAGAAATATATGGACACGGTACAAACAGTATCTAGCAGAGCTACCACCCCCTGAGGATGTAAATGTAATGTGAAATTGGCCAATATATGTATTATGATCACTGAAATTGAATGTCGCAAATGTAACTGCATAGTCTGTGTGCAAAGTTAAATAAAGTTGTAAAAAAAAAAAAAAGATGGCAGGAAGCGAGATGTACAAAAATCAGAGTCATGATGGAAGCAGGCGATGTTAGGACACTCGAGGAGTGTAACCAGCAACCTGGGCAAACAGAGAAAGAGTAGTATCAACTGAGGCACTGGCTGAAACAACCAGATATAAAAAAGGCAGCACTGAGGGGTCTGACTCCATTTGAGAAATTCATCACAACGCATACAGAGGATAAACAACTGGTTTCCAAATTTTATGGGATCCTACAAGGGGAGGGCCCTGAATGCACCTGGACGTACATAACACGTTGGCAGAAGACACTCGGAGAAGAGATACCTCAAAGCACTGGGAGAACTTATGGGAACAAATACCGAAACTAACTAGATCCATACAATCCAAAGAGGCATGGTACAAAGTGATGGTACAGTGGCATTTCACACCAGAAAGATTGCACTCGATGTACCCAGGAATACTGGAGAGGATGCTCATGGAGAGGGGACTGGAGACATATATGGTGGGACTGCCCAATACTAAAGAGATTCTGGGAAGAAATGAAGGTCCATATACAACAGATGGTATGCAGTGCCCCATTATACTCACCCAGGGAATGGATGTGCAGCCTTTTTGACCCCGCGTTTCAAATCCCAGCGAACCCCCAGCGAAAAGCGTTCATGATCCTGTTCATAGCGGCCTGGATAGTGGCCTGGTTAGTATTAGCTAGGAAATGGAAACAGAAAACGCCCCCCCCCCCCCCACGAACATTGAATGGTTGCATAAAATATGGAGGATTCTGGCTATGGAGTGGGTGACCTATGGGAAACAAAGGGAGAGAGACAAATTCCGCAAAGATTGGGGAATGATACTGGACTTCCTGAGGGAAGATTATATGCAGCAATGGTGTCCCCAAAACTTGAAGATACTGGACAGAATGTAGACATTAATCTGCGACTGGAAGGAATAACTACAAACTATCCTACCACAGTAGAATTCAGGCACAGGTGGGGGGGAGTTTTATATATGTTATACATGTTGAGAATGCCAATAGAGACACATTTTAATATATTTTTTTTTTTAACGCATGCACAATAAACCATGGGTAATTTAAGGCTATAAAGAATTTTTAAAAACCGGCCCTAATTCAGTCACTTCACTGGGGAGGGAGTGTTAAGCCTCCAAAACTTGCGGCCCCTTGGGACCCTCTTCTGTTGTGACAATGCCCCCCCACCCCAACCCCTCCCGTAATGCTGCCTGTTTAGGCACCCCAGTCCCGTCACCATTACTGTTCTTTTCTCCCTCTGAAAGATGCTGCAGGACCTGCTCCGCTTCTGCTACTTTGGTCACCCGATAATCCACTTCCTTAATCTTAAAACCAATGCACACGGGAATGTCCACCTGTAACGGATCCCTTTGTTAGCCAACCAGGGCATAAGGGGGCGACAATCGCATCACCTGGCCAGCGTAAAGCTCCAAAGATCCTGATGAATCTGAATCACGTCCCCTTTACACCGAGTAGTGCAGAACCGTTTTGCCCTCTCAAGAAAAGCAGCTTTCTCAGTGTACCTTGAAAACTTCACCACCACCTATCTCGGACCTCTTCCCCTGACCATGCCACCAGGGTGGGCTCTTGCCATTTCCAGCTCCATTCCCCCTTCTTCAACAAAAAGGGCATTGACCAAGCCCTTGATCTTCCACACCTTGTCACTAGCAGACTCTCCCTTTTTCTCCTGGAGGACAACGGCCCACAAATTATTCCAGCGTTCTCCGTTTTCAAGGTCGTACATCTTCAGCTGATAATATTCATCCTTAGACTCCAGGTCGGACCGCCTCCCCTCCAACTTCATTTCCACCACATCTACACGGAGTTGATTATTCTCAAGTCCCAAGAACTTGGCCTCCAGGACCTCCACCTGGCCCCAAAGATCCAAGACCGAGGCCTGCACTGCTCCTGCAGTATGTGTATTCTTCACATCCTCCTTTGTAGACTCGACCTGCAGGCCTCCCCCTGCTTCCACCTTCGAGAGAGCGACCACCTCTCTTCCGTCCATCACCTCGGGCCTCCAGAATTGTTGCAGAGCCCCTATACCGTTTCTGACCTTGGCCGCCAGTGTTTCAATCCTAAAAATCCCACAGGACGCAAAGAAGCAGTAAAACTCACAGCTCCACCAAGACCCACACTGCTTCACAAAGAAATGACGATCACAGGCCTATCTGACCTCCAAGGCCCCCTTCTGACTATCCCAGGGACACTTCAGCCAGAGAAGGACGACACCTGGGATTAGTCCACCCCACAGTCCACAGAAGTACTGCCATTAATAGAGCTGAACAACGCCTGCCTTCCAGCGATCACCAGACAGCTCCTGCACCTCTACAGGCCATCCACAGCTTACCACCAGAGTCCAAAGTCCATGACAAGTTGCACCACCCCCCCCCACCTCGCCACATACAAGGGCCTGCTCCCAGGACACAGTCTAGCACATCTCCTTCAGGCACCAATCAAGGCCTTGCAAATCACCAGGTCCACGGCTTGAGGGCCCGGCCTAATCGAAAGTAGGCAGCTACCACAATGGGCTCCAGCAATTAAACCGTTGGTCCCCACCTCCTCACTTTCCTGGCAGGCCCCCACGGCAAAGCGAACCCGACCCCCACGAGGGACCCGCTCTCCTATTCCCTGCGCCCGCAGGCCTGGATGCACTATTGCCCACACGTGATACCGGCAGGCATTCCGAGACTGCTGCACCATTGCCACTCCCTACTCACAGATGAGGCCTCCCTGTCCTGCCAGCTCCACCAGGGACTCCCGGGTCGTGCACTCACTGGGGCTCACTGCCGCTTCCCCTTACATCCAGCGGTTCTCAGTTATTCCAGCACGGGAGGTCGTGCACTACGTTCGTGCCCCCCCGGAACACGCATATGCCCCCGTCACGCTCTGCAGCACGGCCACTTGCGGTTACCCCCAGCAAGACCACTCCTGATCACCCCTGAGCAGCCGCCGACATCAATGGTCCCTCGCTGCGACCAGAAAATGGGGGCGGCTGCCACCTCCTGCGCCGGTGCAGGGATTGCCAAGCCACTGCGCCCTCGCCACCAGGCAATATCCCCAGGCCCGAGAGGACATCAGAATGGCTCCTCACTTGCATCGGGCCAGAGACGAGTCCACAGAGATCCAGTCTGTGCATCACCAACCAGTGCTTCCTTGTAGCTGCATGCTGGGGGCTATTGCTCCACTCCCTGCATTCTCATACCAGTAGGCCTGCCTGGGGAACTGGGGAAGACAGAGCACCCTCAACACGCGACCATACTCGTTTGTGCCCCCTGGCGGTCTCACATTCCATATTTTAACCAACACCCATACCTGCCCCACCCCTGCAAAGAGTACAATACTCTCCCAACATGTTAGTTGCAATATCACCTAACACATCATGTAAGGTTTTTCACTCTGCACCAAGGCGGGCTAAGAGGGTGACAAGGAAGAGTAGGATTAGGAGTAGGATTAATGAAGATTACCGGGTCATTACCTCCACGTCCCTTTTCCTCATCCCAGTACTTACTTGTGAGGCATACCAAAGAACACAGTAAAAAAAAAAAAAAAAAGAAAAATCGATCCATGAACACAAAACAGACCACCCAGTGTACAAGTCCAACACCCCACCACCAACTTTATTTCAAAACACCACGACAAATGACCCCCGAGTCGCAGTTAGAGCAATCAACACCTCTTGCCCAAAGGAAGAAGACGGTTGCATGTGAAAATTGAGCAAATAGTGCCTAGAAAACGTATTTGGGTCGGTCCGCGTAGCCGCCCTGCTCATCTCCTGGCCTCCGCCGAAGATATGATATGATATGATATGGTATTTGTAACGCGCCTATACACAAGTGTTTCAAGGCGCGACGAGGCAGGGAGGGAGGGAAACAAGGGGAAGACAGACAAACGATCCTACTAGGCCAGGTGTCATTCAGATCGCGCAAGTGCAGAGGTAAGGGGAAAAGGAGGAAGTGCAGGGGGAGGAGGTGGGGGGGAAAGTGCAGTACAAGGTAAGTAGCGTAAAAAATAATAAATAATAAATAATAAATAAAAAGGGCCAGCTGGTGGCAAGTGCGAGGTAAGTGCAGAGCAAGTGCTGGGAAGGGGGCTGTAGGGATACAGTGACAGTCCCACAGTGCAGGGGGAGCCAGGGAGGCAGTGCAAGTGGAGAGTGGCTGGGCCCTGGACCGTGGTTGCTGAGAGTGGCCCAGATGCAGGTTTAGTGCTGAATTCAGTGGGGAGTTAAGCAGGTTTAGCAGGGGAGAGGGAGAGAGAAGGCAGAAGCGAAGAGGAAGGTTTTGAGGTGCTTCCGGAACCGGAGATGGTTCTCCTCAAGTTTCAGGGAGGCAGGAAGGCTGTTCCAGAGGGAGGCCCCTGCTGCGGAGAGAGATCTACCCCCAGCTCGTTGCTTCGAGAAGCGGCTGACCATGAGGGAGTTGGAGACGGATGAGCGAAGGGCTCGTGAAGGAAGATATTTAGGAAGAGAGAGTTGAAGGTATTTAGGTCCCAGGCCCCAGAAGGCCTTGTGGACAATGCAGAGGGTTTTGAACTTAATCCTCGCAGCCACTGGGAGCCAGTGAAGAGATTTCAGTCCTGGAGAGATACGGTCCCTGGGCTTGAGGCCAAGGACAAGTTCTCAGTTCTGTTCTGGATAAGTTGCAGAGGGCGGAGAGTGGAGGCAGGCAGATTAAGATAGAGGCTGTTACAGTAGTCCAGCCTTGAGAGAACCAGGGCTCGGGAGACAGTGAGCTTCTGGGGGAAGGAGAGGAAGGGAAGAATACCTCTGAGGAGGTGCAGCTGGTAGTGTGACTTCTTAGAGACGTCAGATATATGAGGAGAGAAGGAGAGTGTGGAGTCGAAGATGACCCCGAGGTTTTTAGCCTTGCAGGTAGGGGCAGGAAGGGGGCCAAGGGAGGCCGGCCAGAGAGCTGCAGGGAAGGAGGGAGTGGGTGTGCCGATGAGTAGAATCTCAGTCTTACTGGCGTTGAGGCAGAGGTCATTGGCGGCACACCATTCCTGGATAGCAGACAGACAGTCGGAGATGAGGGAAGGAGAGGAGGAGGCCGAGGGTAGCCTGAAAATGAGCTGGGTATCGTCTGCATAGCACTGGAAGTAGGGGCAGAGAGCGGCGATGCGGTGGGCAAGGAGTGCCAGATACTGGTTGAAAAGCCAGGGAGAGAGGTTGGAACCCTGGGGGACACCACAGGTGGAGAAAAAGATGTTAGAGAGGAAGGAGCCCATTTGGACCTGGGAGGGTCGACCGGAAAGGAAAGAAGTCAGCCATGCCAGAGCCTGACCAGTGATACCCAGGTTATCACGGAGACGGTTGAGCAGGATGGCATGGTTGACAGTGTCAAAGGCAGAGGAGAGATCGAGCAGAATGAGAACACAGGGAGTGTTGGAATCGAGGTTCAGGAGCAGGTCCTCATGGATGTTCAGGAGAGCAGTTTCCGTGCTTCTGGCCGCTCTGAAGCCGGATTGATGGTCATGAAGATGCCGCCATGCCCCCTGATGAGCGACCATGAACAGAAGCCGGCAAAGACACTTGTGCCCCAGAATAGGCTACGGTAATGGACAGCTTAATCCAGCATCTAATCGCAGTCACTGGTGCTTTCATACTAGGCTTCAAAACACCAAATGTCACAAACTGTAAGACTGTTGAAAAGACACTGTTCTGTCCAAGTAGGCGAGGTGGGACTAGGAAATAAGGACGGCAGTACAACATCCTGATGGAACTTTGAAAGGACTTTAGGAAGGCAACTCTGAACACATCTAAGAACCAGAGAATCCAGGAGAACTGGCAGGAACGGAGCTGTGCATACCACTTCAATTTCACCCAGTCTCTTTACCTAGGTAAAGGCAACCAAGGACACGGTTTTGTGAGTGAGAAACTTCATATCAACGGACATTGGTTCAAAGGGAGAGTCCTGTAAAACCAAGCAAAGGTCCAGAGGAGGAACACCCGCACACAACATGGGTTTAGACAAGAAGAAACTTTTTAACAGCCGGGAGACCAATGGCTCACACCTGGAACTGAGAACCCATGGGTCCCTGAAAGCCTGGATTGCCTAAGAGAGGACACCACAAGACCCAAGTCCCAGCCATCCTACAGAAACTGCAAAATTAAAAAAGGTAAAGAACAGTGCAGGGCATGCACCGACTTCCTAGCGTACACCTTGCTAAGGTCTTCCAATGCACCTCATACACCTTCGGCGTTGAGGGAGGCTGGCCCCCCGCCCCTCCCATGTCAGAATCCAAGTGGCAGGAGGGCAGAGCTCCATTCAGAGTGATATGATATGGCATTTATAACGCGCCTATACACAAGTGTTTCAAGATGCAACAAGGCACAGGAGGGGGGAAACAGAGGGAAGACAGACAACGATCCTACTAGGCAAGGTGTCATTCAGATCGTGCAATTGCATTGGACACGGAAACGAGAGCAGGAATCATCCCGGAGCCCCAGCCAGGTTGAGAAGAAGAGGATACCAAGAGCGCCATCGCCACACCAATGCCACCAGAATCACCTCTGACCAGAGTCCCGAATCTTCAGCAGCACCTTGAGAAGCAGCAGGATCGGATGTTAGGCATTAAGAAGCCCCTGTGGCCATTCCAGTGTCAAGGCATCCATACCCCAAGCCGCCGGAGTCGAGAACATGGAGTAAAACCATGGCAGTTGAGCATCCATCAGCAATGGAAATAGGTCCAGCAGCGTTAACCTGTACATACGACAGATCATGCGAAACACAGACCTGCGCAAGATCGAATCGGATGATGGGAAATTCCTGCTCAAGCCATCCGCCTGGACGTTGTTCACCAACATGAACTGCTTGCAAAACTCCACACATTATCCCAAATGGAACACCAAAGACTCCATGCGATGTGGCAACTTCCTACCAACCTGTCGATTGACATACGCCAATACCAACATATTGTCTGTCTGGACCAGAACACAGCTAACCTGCGGATGGCACAGGAAAATGTTTGTAGTGCCAGGAATATCGCTGCTAGCTCCCACCGACTGGATGATTTCAATGCATGCATCTGCGTCCAGCGCCCCTGAGCACTCTGGGCCCTAAACACCAACCTCCACCAGAGGCCACTGGTACTGAAGTAAAAATATTGTTTAAGGGGCGAGCCAACGGAAAACCCTCTAACAGAGTGTCCAGATCCATCACCAATGGAGCTGAACCCTCAGATCTGGGAGAACGGCAATCTGTGACTCGTACGTCTGGGAATCCATCCACCAAGAGCGGTGTAGGTGGGACACCAGCAGTCGCATGTGCAGACATGCCCACTGGACTACAAAGACCCATGCTACCATGTGACTCTGTACCCGGAGAACTTCCCCCTGGCCATATCCCAGTCCTGGTGCAGCAGAGGTCCCAAAAAATGCAGACGGTCTGCCCAGTCCAGTGGCAGCAGAATCCACCCCTGCATGGTCCAGAAACTGGCCCTATATACTGTAGATCCTGATAAGGCTCCAAACACGATTTGTCCCAATTTATCTAGAACCTCAGATATTTCAACACTTCACAGACGATGGTTATCTGCTCCCTCAACAGCTCCCTGGAGGAAGCTATGAGTAACCAATCATCCAGGTATGGAAACACCTGTATCCCCCTTGATGAAGGATGCCACCACTGGACCCAACATCTTTGCAAATACCCAGGGAGCTGTTTTCAGACTGAAGGGAATAGCCCAGAACTTGAAATGGCTAGCCCAAAAAGAAAAATCACAAATACTTTTGAGAACAGAGGGGGTGGAGCCTCTAAGTTTGCCCCACCCAGTTTGTAAAGTGACCCTGTCCATATCCATTAGCCCACCCCCCCTACAAATGTAGGTTTCGTTGCACTCCTGCTCCACATACCCCTATCCTATGGTGTCCACTAAAGGACACACCATGGGGGAGTATTGAACTCTCTTGAGGGATGGGGCAGGGATGGGTGTTGGCTGAAAGATGGAATAGATTGCTGAGATGGAGACTGGGAACAGGGACGTGGAAGAAGTAATGCTTCACTTTTGGCTACATATGGCAACTGCTCGTTACCGTGCATGGTGGGTCTTGTCTGATATTCATAATTGTACTATAAGTCCAAAGAGGCAAAGAAAACAAAGCCTGGATCAGCATCCCCGGAATGACAGGGGATGGGGAGAACAAGTGGGCATGCATAGGAACAGAAACACATCTTTGAAGTTCACAAAAGCAATTGGGTAACTTATCAGTACACATGCGGGTAAACATCACAGAGAAAAGAAATGGTGAGAGCATACAAACAAATGTCACATGAGAGCTTGCGACCAGCCACGTGTGACAGACACCATGCCCCAAAAGAAAGCATTATTTCGCCGGTTAGGACTTCACTTACCCTCCCTTATCTAGCCTGTTCCTTCTGCAACACTCGCCACACGCTGCACAGAAGTGTAGACTGCTAAGCAAAACTAGAGGGAGCACTTTCCCATCCGGCGGCCATCTTGGATTGGGGTTCTTTGGTACAGAGGAATTGCGTCATCCATCTTGAAAGGGGCATGGGGGGTGTACGGACAGGTGGGAAACGATGTCGTGGCCATTTTGCAACAGGGATCAACCCACGAGAGCGGCCATGCTGCACCGGTGTTGTTTTACACTGAAGCATCCGTTGCCCTGTTTGACGTTCTGGTCACACATAAACGCTGCTGGATGGCACGTGACGACATGTGGCGGCCATCTTGAATGTGAACCAATCAAATGTAAGGGATCGCATTCGCCACCTGCCTTGTCCCGAATTACAATTGAACTCATATTTGTGTTGAGAATTTAAGAACAGGCCCGTTTCTGGGGCCCGGGGGACAGAGCTAAATAGCGCAGGAGGTGGGCGAATACGGGGCCCACCCAGAAAGCTGCATCTGAGTTTGTCAGACTAAGACGAAGCCGCCTGTCATAGGAAGATTATTCCCCTGCTCTGTAATGGGCGGCTGGTTGCTCTCTGCAGACTTGTGGATGACCGCTGTGCTCTCTGCAGACTTGTGGATGACTGCAATGCGTTGGGAATATGCGGAATGCATATTCCAAACAGCATGTAAGATATGATATGGCATTTATAATGTGCCTAGCAGCCTATACACAAGTGTTTCAAGGCAAGACAAGGCAATGGAGGGGGAACAGAGGGAAGACAGAAACAGCAATCCTACTAGGCCAAGTGTCATTCAGATCGCGCCAGTGCAGGGGGAGGGGAAAGGGGAAAAGAGCGGGGTGGGGACAGTGCAGTGCATGGGATAAATAGAATACATAAAACAATAAGAGAAGTATGGCTAGCTGGTGGAAGTGCAGACATCAGGTGTCAAGTGCTGGTGGGGGACTGTAGGGATACAGAAAACAGTCCCCAAGTGCGGAGGTTGCCAGGGAGGCAGTGCAGGAGTGCAACTGGTGGGGGAGGGGGCCTGGGCCGAGATCAGAGGGTGGTCAGGTAACCAGTGGAGTTTCAGCCAGGAGTTCAGCAGGGGAGAGGAGGAGAAAAAGCAGAAGCAAAGAGGAAGGTTTTGAGGTGCTTCCGGAACTGGAGATGGTTCTCCTCAAGTTTCAGAGAGGCAGGGAGGCTGTTCCAGAGGGAGGCCCCAGCAGAAGAAAGATCTACCACTAACTTGCTGCTTGGGGATGCGACTAACCCTGAGGGAGTTGGGGGCGGATGAGCGAAGAGCTTGAGAAGGAAGATATTTAGGAAGAGAGAGCTGAAGGTATTGAGGCCCCTGAAGGCCTTGTGAAGAATACCGAGGTTTTTTAACTTAATTCCCGCAGCCACTGGGAGCCAGTGCAGAGATTCCAGTCCTGGAGAGATACGATCCATGAGCTTGAGGCCAAGGACAAGTCTCACAGTCCTGTTCTGGATGAGTTGCAGAGGGCGGAGACTAGCAGGCAGATTTAGAAAGAGGCTGTTGCAATAGTCCAGCCTAGAGAGAACCAGAGCTCTGGAGACCGTGAGCTTCTGGGGGAAGAAGAGGGAAGGAAGAATATCTCTGAGGAGGTGCAGCAAGTAGTGTGACTTCTTAGAGACGTCAGAGATGTGAGGAGAGAAGGAGCAAGGAGATGCTCTGGAGTCACACAACCTGCGCCCCTCATTCTTTGTGCTGACAGCCTTTCAAGTGGAGCACTTTATAAATTTGGCTCATTTAACAAGTCATTGTTTTTACACAGCATGTCCTTAACATTTCAGTGTTAAGAACTGAACATGGGCCATGTTTATTCACCAGGCCAGCACAAGTATCAGTTAACTGACCAAACCTGTGCATTCTTCAAAGAGAATTAACGTGCCACACAGAAAAGTTGAAAACTATTTTCTTTATTTTCATGTCTCTTTATTTGACACACCAAAACATTTTTTTTGTATATTACTTTTTAGTTACATATGGCGCATCCCTGGGAAGGTTAACTCTCATTTTCTTAAGTATTCTAGTGGCTGCTTTGGGACATGGACTAAATGCATCTGCTCAGCATCAAAGGTCTTTTACTTGTCTAAACAAGCCAGCCACTGCCTAGCGCACACACCAGATGGCAACTCAATGTCACTTGGCACATTGATTAGGAAAGTAGAATTCATTTTGTGTCACCGTGCAGACAGTAGTCCATGGCAAATCAATGCAGTGATATGGTTGAAACATTTATTTGTGCGCTGCACAAGTCACCACCCTGTTGGTTAATGGTGTCTATGTGGTGCTCCCTTATGTAACAGCACAAATACCTGTTTTTGCCTGATATGCCCAATGTCCCTACAGGAGCACGCTGGAATGTTTTGTATAAGTGACTCTGACAAGCATACCACCATACTGTGCCCACAGACATAAAGGAATCAAAGAAGTTGCCTCACAATGTAAATTCACTAGGCGAAATGCCCTTTCTACACTGCCACACAATGATTTTCACTAACTGCAGGCCAGCACTAATAAGATAGGCTAATGCCAGCTGTGTTAGATAAAGCATGGGCATGCTCTTTTTCTGCCGAAATAACCCTTGAGGCCTGA
This sequence comes from Ambystoma mexicanum, assembly GCF_040938575.1. NCBI lineage: Eukaryota > Metazoa > Chordata > Amphibia > Caudata > Ambystomatidae > Ambystoma > Ambystoma mexicanum. The sequence continues at coordinate 52,696,521 of NC_090939.1, forward strand.
GTATTTTGAGGAGGTAGTGGCTGAGGAACTGTGGACACTCCCCATGCATTAGAAGACAGTTTTCTTAAAAAATGCTTTATCAGCTTATTACTGGTCAGGCTAAAGTTTGAAAGTGGTACACTCCTTTCTGTGTAGCTTTTCTGTGCATTGTTTATTGGGTCTCTCTTGTGCAGTATCCTGCCCTGTCTGGAGATATAATTCCCTAAAGATGTTTCTGTATTGGGGTTGGGCATGCCCACACTGAGACCGAGCCCTTCCTCCTCTACAATTCTTCAGAAACAAGAAGCAAAAGAGCCCTTGTACCCCATTTGAGTGGCTGATGTTGCAACCATTTTATACTTGCTACCAAAAACGTAAGCTGTCCAAATGAGCATGTATGGTTCATAGTTACAAACATTTTGATGTTAGGGTGAGTATTGTGACCCGTGATGTGAGCACCAAGCCATGCATCAGTTATGAATTTAGGGATTCACACATACAATCCTTTTATCACAGACTTGTTTATCAAATGTAGTGATCTCTGATCACTGTTATAGTCCTGAAATGCTCTGTGATTTAATTCAAAGCATACAGGAATCCTCATTGGTGCTATTTGTCCCCTTTCCCACTCTCAGGTATTTTGAAAGAGTACAATAAGAGTGTACCAGATGGTCCATCTTGGAATGATAACCTTCTATCAGAAAATAATTCTTATGGTTAGTCTAGTATTGCCCCTTGAGAAATACAAGTGGGGTGGTACGATCAGAACACCTGCAACACAGGGCCAGGCCAGTGGGCCCTCAGATGCCGATAGGCGGTTCACACCGCAGTGTGCCAGTACGGACAGTTTGAAACTGCATTCAGGCAAGGACTTCCCTAAGAGCAGGTGACAGAAAAACCATTTACTTGGGCAGCAACAGCTGTGTTTTCACATTAGAATTCTTCTGTAAAGTACTTGAATTACAGCTTAATTCATATAGCAATTATTTATTCATATTGAGGGGTTTTGTCACACGACAGAGGTGTAGTTTGGGAGTGACGTGTGCCCTTTGGAAGGTGGGGGGGCACATTCTGATGTTTCGCCCTAGACACCAATTTGGCTAGAAACTGCCCTGTATAAGAATTACACAAATGCAGAAGCATTATCAAACATCACATATAAGTGAATAACTGGTCACAAAATGCATGCTTAAGCACTAATACGTAAGTGAGGGGGCTGGCTCTCCAGATGTTTTGGACCGTGACTCCCATGATCCCTCACCACTGACTATGCTTGTTAGGGGTGATAGGAATTGTAGTCCAAAACATCTGGAGAGCCAAAGGTTGCAGACCCACTAGGGAGGGATTGTATCAAATTATTTTAGTCTTTACACGCAAACTGAAATGTACATTGTTCAGTAGTTGTACAATTGTTTTTTCCGCACTACAGGCTGCAACTTGTAGGCCCACCGTTGTAATGGGAAAAATGAAAATATAAGTTCCAGCATGCAACTGGAAGCAAACACCTGGACTGGCTCCAGGTGGCATGCATGGAACTGGTTAACTTGGCAGGAGGCATTAGTATAGTCATCATCTCCATAGCCCTCTTCCTCATCCCAGTACTTGTGTAAGGTCCCAACCTCCACTCCAGGTATCCATTCCATCTTTTTAATATATCATATAAGCCCCACTCCTCTCCCCTGCGAGTAATACTCATGCATGCATACTTGCCAACCCTACCTATTCAGGCGGTAGGCTACTGCTTTTGAAGCAGTACTACCGCCTACAGATTTTTCTGTCAAAACCTACTGATTTAGGAGGCCTGGCTGCCCGAGGCCCAGAGAAGCATCCTCGAAGTTGGGCATGTTAGTGGCCCATTACTTTTGATGATGACATGCAACACTGCCTGGTGTGAAACAGACACTCAACTCTGCCCGGCGCACTGTGATGTCCAGGCAGTGTCAAAGCATCAGCGTGACGCCTGCCATCCCGTGCCTCTCTGGGCTGCTGGCCTCATTGTGCTGTGACAGAGCTCCGAGCTGGTGGTCTGTCCGAGTCTACTCTCACTAGAAATTCTTCTGAACTGTGCTCAGCTCTGCTGTAAATATTCCTGTTTCCCCCGCTTTACAGGTTGGGAAATCTGAACCCCCTCCATAGCCCAGTGCAGGTGGGGGAGTTGTGGGTTAACTGGAATACCGATGAGCGAGATATTTATGATAGAAAGTCCAGGAACAATACTTTCAATAGGACAGTGCAGCAGTTCTCATCAGGTAAGCGATACATTTGGCATCTTGTGCATCCTCTGACAAACTGGCCTGCCGCCTGCTCCAAAGGCAATACCGGCTCTCTGTCTGCACTAAGAAGATATCCCACATCCAAGCCCGCGTCTCTGCAGCATCTAACAACTGGGCTGAACTCTTTAAAATCTGCAAGGAGCTGGCCAATCCTGCTGCAGTCTCTACTTCTCCTGTCCCCTCCGAGGCTCTCTGCACAACCCTGGCTTCTCATTTCATCTCTAAACCCCAGGACATCCTGTCCACCCTCCCGTCCTCTCATCCTTTTACCGCTAATCTCTCTGCTACCTCCGGCCCCCCTACGCCCACCTCTCCTTCCTCTTTCTCTTGCTTTCTTCTGTTCTCCCCTGACTGTCACGCCGCCCGTCCTGGGGTCTCCTTACCCGCTACGGCGCTCCCCGTCCTGGAGGCTGTATCCTCGTTTTCGGCTTCGGGGTCCGGGGGTGTCCTGGGTCCCGGGCGCTTCCGGGTCTCCTACGCGCACTACTTTGCGCATGCGCGGGCGTCCGCTCTCCGCTCTTCGCGCATGCGCAGTGCGCAGGATGCTCGATTCTGGAGGCTATGCGGCTCAAGCCTCGTTGTGGGGCGTCCGATGCCTGGGAGACGGCACGGCTTGCGTTGCAAGCCTCCCAGGTGCTGGCAGGCCTATTTAAGGAGCCCTGATCCTTTTCCAAACCGCGTCTCAACGCGGTTTGTTTTGGATCGTGTCTTTGCTGCCTTGCATTGTATCCCCGTTGCCTTCCACCTTCCCTAGTTCTGCCTGGGGAACCCTTGCCTTCCACCTTCCCTAGTTCTGCCTGGGGAACCCTGCCTTCCACCTTCCCTTGTTCTGCCTGGGGAACCCCTGCCTTTCACCTTCCCTAGTCCTGCCTGGGGGACCCCTGCCTTCCACCTTCTCCTGTCTCGCTCCATCTCCCTCCTTCCTTCCTGCTCCTGAGGTTCCGCTCGCCCTCCTTGGTCCTGGTCCCAGTTCAGTCCTTCCTGTTTGTTATTCGCTCTGAGTCTACCCCCACGAGTTCCGTGCTCCTCTCCTTACCAGCCTGCTCTTCCTGTTTCCTTGTCCTCGTCCCTGGAGGGACCGTTCTGCTTCCAGTCCCCGGACCTGCCTTCCGTCGGAATCCCACTAAGGACCCCGGACCATCTACTCAGAGGCTCCCCCTGCCAGTGCTTGCACTGTCCTGACGCCACTCAATCAGGGGTGAGCCAACCCGTGGCGTTGGGAGCCGGCTCACCTCCAATCCGGTTCCATTCGGGCTGGTGTTGGGCTGATTCCCCGCGTCATCAGTCACGTCTATCCGGATCATCTGACAGTCTGGCCTCTTCACCAAGGAACCCAACCGGACGAACAGGTACGCAGCGTTCTCGTGACGCTATTTACAACAGATTGAGACGCCTGTCTTCTGACACCTCGGACTCTACGATGGAAGAGGATCCGGGTCTTCGTAACGAGCTTCAAGCGCTTCGTGCCGAGATGGCGGCACTCCGTCAGGAAAATGTAGCCTTACGCCAAATGGTGACACAGAACGTTGGTGCCATTCCACAACCTGAAGGTCCCATGGCTCACACAGCTCCCATCAAGTTCGATGGAGATCCCCGCCGTGTGGGTGAATTCTGTAATCATTGCCGCATACACTTTCTCTTCCGTTCATCTCACTTTACCAATGACAAGGCCAAGATCGGATACATATTGGGCAACTTATATGGTAACGCGCTTGCCTGGGCAACTCCTTTGGTCGTTACTAATAACCCAATCCTGAATGATTTTTTAGCCTTCGAGAAAGCATTCTTGGATGTGTTTCAATCCCCCAATCTGGCCTCAGCAGCACAGAACCAACTGATGGATCTACAACAAGCCAATACCGACATCATCTCTTACATCAGCCGTTTCCGTCAATTGGCAACTGACTCCTTATGGCCAGAGGTAACGCAAAAGACCTTGTTTCGCCGGGGATTAAGAGAGGAATACAAAGATGAATTGTTGTACATACCGGAACCTGATGATCTACAGAAACTTATTGAACAAGTTCTGAGGATAGACCAGAGGTTGACCGAGAGAAAAGGTGAGAGACGACGGTTTGAGAAGGGAAACCTCAGACCACTGTCTTTTCCTACTGGGATATCAGCACCTTCGGATGCTACCCAAGAACCAATGCAACTGGGAGCTGTAAGGGGCCCATTATCGGAAGAGGAGAAGAAGCGCAGAAGAAGTCTGCGACTGTGTTTATATTGCAGAGGCGCTGGACATTTTCTGGGAACCTGCCCTCTACGTCCTATCAAGAAAGGGGGAAACTAGAAGACCTGTCGTCTAAGGGAAAGGCTACGACAGGTCCTTTCTTGCTTTCAGACCTTTCCAGCCCTGGGTTACAACTGCCCCCAATGCAGCCTGCCGTCTTGATGATTCTAGAGATCACTTTGAAGTGGCTTGATAAGACGATTGATGTCCATGGTCTATTAGACTGCGGGGCTTCCGGAAACTATATTGATGAGGCATTCGCCATCAACCTTGGTATGCCTTTATTTACTAGAAGAACGGTTGTACCAGTAGAGGTCATCAATGGTACACCCTTAGCTTCCGGTCCCATTCGGTTGCATACCATCGGCATGCTGTTACAGGTCAAGGGGCACGAAGAAAGGATAGCCCTCGACGTCATCAAGTCACCATCGTATCCTGTGGTTTTGGGACTGCCTTGGCTTTTGCGACACAATCCTACAATCGATTGGGAGTCCCGGACTTTGAAATTTGTTTCTGCCTTTTGCCTCCGTGAATGTTGCTGCCACAACACCTCCTTGAAGTCTACAACCTTGATCCCTCTAGTCCCAGGAGAGGACTCATCTGCCTTATGTTCCCTGTCCCAGATTCCGAATGTTTACGCCGACCTTTGTACTGTGTTTTCGGAACCCGGTGAAATACCTCTTCCTCCTCATCGGACATTTGACTGTCCCATAGACCTGATCCCTGGTGCTGTGATTCCTCATGGGAAGTTATACTCTCTAACTCAGTCTGAAAAACAAGTACTCCGGGATTATCTGGATGATTGTTCTAAGAAGGGTTACATCGTACCCTCCAAGTCCTCCGCCGGTTTTCCGTTGTTCTTTGTCAAAAAGAAAGAGGGGACCCTGCGGCCCTGTATCGATTACCGTCAATTGAATGACATAACACTCAAGGACAGGTACCCATTACCTTTGATTCGGAACATCATGGAGTCCTTACGTTCTGCCAATATCTTCACTAAGTTGGATCTCCGGGGAGCCTACCACCTGGTTAGAATCAAAGAAGGCGACGAGTGGAAAACGGCATTTAAAACACCCTTTGGGCACTACGAATACAGGGTAATGCCCTTCGGGTTGTGTAATGCTCCAGCCGTCTTCCAACGGTTTATGGACAACGTGTTTGGCGATCTGGTTGGCATCTCGGTCTGGGTTTACCTAGACGACATCTTGATCTTCTCGGACGATCTGAAGGAACATGTCTCGCATGTCCGTGAAGTACTTTTGCGTTTGTCACGTAATCACCTGTACGCCAAAGCCGAAAAATGCTCGTTTCACCGAAATAGCATGGAGTTCCTGGGATACGTAATCAGCAATGCAGGTATACACATGGATTCGGGCAAAGTGAAGGCTATTCAGAACTGGAAACAACCACATCATGTGAAGTCCCTTCAGCGGTTTTTGGGGTTCGCCAATTTTTATCGGCGCTTTATTCCGCAGTTTTCACAGGTCACGGCCCCATTGACACGTCTGACCAGTGTTAAGATACCTTTCCTTTGGGATCAAGAGGCATCGACAGCCTTTGAGTGCTTGAAGACAGCGTTTAGTACAGCTCCTGTTTTGCGTCATCCTAACGATGAAATGCCATATGTCATCGAAGCAGATGCCTCCAACTTCGCTGTTGGAGCGGTCCTACTGCAAAAACATCCTGCATCTGGCGATGAACATCCTGTGGCCTATTACTCTCGGAAACTCACCTCTAGTGAGCTGAACTATGCAGTCATTGAAAAAGAACTTTTGGCCATCAAGACGGCGTTTGAAGAATGGAGACATCATTTACTTGGTGGTCGTTTCCCTGTAGAAGTTCGTACCGACCATCGCAACTTGCAGTTCCTACGAACACTGCAGTGTCGCACTGCTCGCCAAGCCCGATGGGCCTTCTTCTTCTCTCACTTTGATTTTACAATCACATACATTCCTAGCTCCCAGAACCAGAAGGCAGATGCCTTATCTCGATCCTTGGACAAGGAAGAAGTGGGAGCCGGTTTGGACACGCCTATGATATCTCCCAAACACTTTCTACTAACCTTAGCTCCGCATCTCCAGAAGATCATTCAAGAGACCTTGAGGGATCCGGAACGTGTCGATCTGCTGAAGAAACCCCAGATCTGCGAACGCGACGGTTTTTTGTTCTTCCTGAACCGATTATACATACCTTTGGCTGCCCTTCGCTTGGACATTCTCCATGGTTTTCACGATTCTCAAGTAGCTGGTCATCGTGGTATCAAGGCCACCCAGGAGTTGATCTCCAGACAATTCTGGTGGCCTGGATGGGCCAAAGAAGTAAAGTCATATGTGGAAAGTTGTCCTATCTGTGCTCAGACGAAGACACCCAGAAGAAAGCCTTTGGGACTACTTAAGCCTACTGAAACTCCTCCCTACCCTTGGCATACTATCGCCACCGACTTCATTGTTGAGCTTCCGCCCTCTGCAGATCACACTTGTGTCATGGTGGTAGTGGATTGTTTCACTAAATATGCACATTTCATTCCCTTCATAAAGATCCCAACTTCCTCCCAGATGGCTTTGGCTTTTCTACACGACATTTATCGGTTACATGGACTCCCTGAGAAGATCATCTCTGATCGTGGTTCACAATTTCTTTCTTCTTTCTGGCGTCAGTTGTGTAGTCATCTAGGTATCCACAGAGCCTTGAGCTATGCCAATGCCACTCAGTCAAACTGGCTAAAGTACCTGGACTTGGCGGAAGTTTCCTATAACAATGCGGCCCATGCTGCCACCGGCATCAGTCCTTTTTTTTGTTCAGCTGGACAACATCCCAAGCTGGTTCCTTTCTCACCTGTGGTGCCCAGCTCTGTTCCGTCTGCGGATCACTTGGTCTTCAATATACAGAAACAACATGTCCTGGCCCGGAGAACCCTTACGGAGACACGTGAGCGCATGAAGGAGCAGGCTGATAGGGGCCGAACCACGGAACCCGATCTCCAGGTGGGCGATCTGGTTTGGTTATCTTCCAAAAATCTACCTATTCGTAATCTGCCCACTAAATTGGCACCCCGGTTCTTTGGGCCTTTCAAGATTGCCAAGCGTTTGTCCTCGGTGGCTTTTCGATTGGTGCTGCCCCGCACTTGGAGGATACACCCTGTCTTCCATGTCTCCCTTTTGAAGCCCTATGTGAAGGATGTCTTTCGACGCTCTGGTCCTCGGCCCTCCTCTGTTCTGGTACGGGGGGTTCCTGAGTTTGAGGTTCAGGAGGTCTGTGATTCGCGGATTCGTCGGGGTGTGCTCCAATTCTTGATCGATTGGAAGGGTTATCCCACCTGTGATCGCACTTGGGAGCCGCGCTATAATGTGCACGCTCCCCGGCTTATTCATGAATACTTTCTTCGTTTTCCCTGGAAGCCTGGGGCCCCGGGCCTTTCTGGGAGGGGGCATAGTGTCACGCCGCCCGTCCTGGGGTCTCCTTACCCGCTACGGCGCTCCCCGTCCTGGAGGCTGTATCCTCGTTTTCGGCTTCAGGGTCCGGGGGTGTCCTGGGTCCCGGGCGCTTCCGGGTCTCCTACGCGCACTACTTTGCGCATGCGCGGGCGTCCGCTCTCCGCTCTTCGCGCATGCGCAGTGCGCAGGATGCTCGATTCTGGAGACTATGCGGCTCAAGCCTCGTTGTGGGGCGTCCGATGCCTGGGAGACGGCACGGCTTGCGTTGCAAGCCTCCCAGGTGCTGGCGGGCCTATTTAAGGAGCCCTGATCCTTTTCCAAACCGCGTCTCAACGCGGTTTGTTTTGGATCGTGTCTTTGCTGCCTTGCATTGTATCCCCGTTGCCTTCCACCATCCCTAGTTCTGCCTGGGGAACCCTTGCCTTCCACCTTCCCTAGTTCTGCCTGGGGAACCCTGCCTTCCACCTTCCCTTGTTCTGCCTGGGGAAACCCTGCCTTTCACCTTCCCTTGTCCTGCCTGGGGGACCCCTGCCTTCCACCTTCTCCTGTCTCGCTCCATCTCCCTCCTTCCTTCCTGCTCCTGAGGTTCCGCTCACCCTCCTTGGTCCTGGTCCCAGTTCAGTCCTTCCTGTTTGTTATTCGCTCTGAGTCTACCCCCACGAGTTCCGTGCTCCTCTCCTTACCAGCCTGCTCTTCCTGTTTCCTTGTCCTCGTCCCTGGAGGGACCGTTCTGCTTCCAGTCCCCGGACCTGCCTTCCGTCGGAATCCCACTAAGGACCCCGGACCATCTACTCAGAGGCTCCCCCTGCCAGTGCTTGCACTGTCCTGACGCCACTCAATCAGGGGTGAGCCAACCCGTGGCGTTGGGAGCCGGCTCACCTCCAATCCGGTTCCATTCGGGCTGGTGTTGGGCTGATTCCCCGCATCATCAGTCACGTCTATCCGGATCATCTGACAGTCTGGCCTCTTCACCAAGGAACCCAACCGGACGAACAGGTACGCAGCGTTCTCGTGACGCTATTTACAACACTGACGAGGTTTCTAGACAAGTCCGATCTGTGAAAGCCTTGTCAAAACAGGTTCTTCCCTGTTGATCCAAAACCATCAAGGACCATATTGACTCCCTCGCTCCTGCCTTGGCTGACTTCTGCAATAATTCGTTCGCCACTGGAGCCTTGCCCTGCCCCTGAAGCACTTTCTTGTGCACCCTCTTCCGAAGAAACCCTCTGACGACCCCTACGGCCCGGCTAATTATTGCCCAATGTCCATCACTCCTTTCCTGGGCAAACCCCTGGAAAAGCTGGCCATCTCCCTGCTTAACCTCCACACTGAAATTGTTGGTTGTCTCCATGACCATTAGTCTGGCTTCAGAGCACCCAGAAGCACTGAAACTGCTCTCCTGAACATCCATGAAGACCTGCTCTCTAACCTTGATTCTAATCTCCCCTCTGTCTTCATCTCACTTGATCTTTCCTCTGCCTTTGACACGGTCAACCATACCATCATGCTCAACCACTTCCGTGATAACCTGGGTATCACTGATCAGGCCGTGGTGTTCTGTTCTTGATGGTCGTGCAGATTAAGATACCTCCGTCCCCAAGTACCACACGGGTAGAAAGTAAATCACTACCAGTGCAATCTTTGAGGCCACAGGTGTAGAGTGCCGTCAGTCCGGAACCAGGAACACCAGAATGACCCCCTGACCACTGCAAGGCAATGAATGATTAGATCAAAACAGTAGCAATGGACAACAATGCAAGGTAACAATGGAAACGTGTCAGAGGGCTTACCCAAAATGTGGTGGCAAGACAGCCTTGGGTGAATAGCGAAAGCAGGAGGGGCCGGTGGCAGCAGCAGGTGGGCAAGGTTCAAGCAGCACTCAGGAAGGAAAAACACCTGAACCAAAACATGTAGTACAACGGATGATCCGTGAGCAATCGAGTGAACAGTCCGAGGTCAGAAGCCAGAAGGAAAGCCAAAGTCAAGAGTTCCAGAATCCAAATAGCAGAGCCAAAGGTCGTAATACCAGAAGACAACAGTTCAACTCAACTCCAGGGGAAAAAAACAAAGCAATCCTTAAAATGTTCCGTGGTCAATGAAGTTCAAAATATCCAAAAAGTCCAAACGCTGTACAGTACTCCAACGAAGCAGCTGTGAAGCGTTCCTTCCGCGTTTCCCCGATCCTTTTGACTGCATAGAATAGTCACATGACGCGAGTCACAAGGGAAACGTGAGAACCGCGTCACGTGACCTGCGAAGTGGACGGAAGCAGTTGCTGGCATTTGGTCATGTGACATGAGGTTCTCCGTGCGCCCATGGAATAGCGCTGCCTCCGTGCGCCTGTGGAGTAGCGCTGCACAGGAGACAAACGCAATGGCAGATGCCAATGCAGGAAGGGCCGTAAGAATCATCCTGGGTTGCCTGTTAGGCATCTCCCCTGTCTGGTGAGTGGTTGCCGCCGAGTGCGTGAATGGTTGCGGGGACTGCAGGGAACTCAACAGGTGATGGGTGCGGGGCCAGGAGGAATGGTACTAGATGTGGATCTTGGAGACGTGGATCTGGGAGACGTGGCATGTGGCCTGGCTGACCTCTTTCCGCTCCAATCGACCCTCACAGGTCCAAATTGGGTCCTTCCTTTCCTCTATCTCACTCTCTACCTGTGGTGTTCCCCAGGGGTCTAACCTCTCTCCCTGGCTGTTCAACCAATACCTGGCACCTCTCGGCCACCGCATTGCCGCTATCTGCTCCAACTTTCAGTGCTTTGCAGATGACACTCAGCTCGTTTTCAAGCTCTCCTCTGCCACCTCCTCTCCCTCTCTCATCTCTGACTGTCTGTCTGCAATCCAGGAATGATGTGCCGCCAATGATCTCTGCCTTAATGCCAGTAAGACGGAGATCCTCATCATCGGCACACTTACACGTTCCTTTCCTGTCACTCTCTGGCCAGCTTCCCTTGGCCCTCTCCCTGCTCCCACTTGTGAGGCTAAAAACCTTGGGGTCATCTTCAACTCTACACTTTCCTTTTCTCCTCACATCTCTGACTTCTCTAAGAAGTCAAACTACCAACTGCACTTCCTAAGAGGTATTCTTCCTTTCCTCACGTTCACCCAGAAGCTCACTGTCTCTAGAGCTCTGGTTCTCTCTATGCTGGGCTACTGCAATAGCCTCTTTCTAAACCTGCCTGCTTCTACTCTGCGCCCTCTGCAACTCATCCAGAACAGAACTGCAAGACTTGTCCTTGACCTCAAGCCCAGGGACCGTATCTCTCCAGGACTGAAATCTCTGCACTGGCTCCCAGTGTTGGCGAGGATTAAGTTCAAGACCCTCTGCATAGTCCACAAGGCCTTCTGGGGCCTGGTGTTATGCTCACCTGGTATCCACGGGGATGCTGTATGCCCTGGTTGCTGGATTCCCCCCAGATGTACTCAATTCGGGATGATGTCTTCTATGGCAGGTGGGCCTGAAAACACAGGAGGACTGGACTTAGGCACAGATTTCGTTTCCTCCCACCAGCCCCTTGGACTCGACCTGATGGCCCCCTCCACACCTTGTTATGATGTCTGGCGTGCACTCTGTCCTGCTTTCTGCGCAGGGGTGCGTAGTTCCTGCGGGTTGAAGTGACCAAGTTAACTTCACTGGTGCCAACCCATTCAAGTGTCTTTAAAGAGGTAAGTTCAATTATTGCAGTTTCTGAGGGCCTTTGCTTTTCTTTCGGGCTATTAATGTCTTTCCCTGATTGTTTCCCCCTTAGGTATGCAGAAGTTTGCTGGGTGCGCTGCTTGGGTTCGGCTCCTGCTGGGAATTATGGACGCGGAGCGTGTGAAGAAAGGTAGGTTCAGCGCGAAGTGCGAGGCGCTAATGTCTTTTTGGGCTAACCTGTATTCTTTATTCCTTTTCAGGTTATGATGGTCTTTCTGGGCGTGCAGTGATTTCTGGAGCAGAACCGGCCAAGATATGCCCAGCCAGGTGAGGAGATTTCGGTTGCTGCTGTGATTGCCGTGAGTAACCTGTTTAACGTTGTCTCTTTTTCTCTCCTCTCCAGGTGCTTCGTTCCGGTGCGAGCGCAATGTCCTGAAGATGCTGCCAACGGGATGGAAGACTGCGAGCAGCTTGGAGCGAAGGATGGAAGACTGCAGGTAAGCTGGAACTGCTAATGATGTTCTTTTGTCTCCTCTGCAGGTCCACGATTCCAGGAACGCTGGGTGCTGGTCTCTGAACACGGTGAGCGTTACGCTGCTGGCTGCAGAATAACACGAAGCACGTTGTTTAGCTTGGGTGTGGTTTATTTAGCCTACCCTGTAAAGTAGTCCAGGTAAAGTAGTCTGGGCTACCACACCCCAAAACACTGCACTGCACAGTCTGGTTCTTAGGGACTAGACTGTGTGGGTGTCTCCATGTTGGCTGCAGGCCTCCACATAAAAAGTAGTCCCTTCAAGTCCCATTCCAAATATGAGCCTGGCACCAAAGGCTGACTCCAGGAGAGTCCCCAGGGAAAATACAAGGCCCTTGGGGCCCCAAATTAACCCCGAGCCCTAACCCTACCGGGCATGTGATCCTGCCAGTGGGGTTCTGGGTCACGGGTCGTGACACCTGGGTCCTCATTACCTTCAACTCTCTCTTCTGAAATACCTTCTTACTCAAGCTCTTTGCTCCTCCACCTCCAACTCCCTCAGGGCCAGTCGCTTCTCCAAGCAACAAGTTGGTGGTAGATCTCTTTCTTCGGCTGGGGCCTCCCTCTGGAACAGCTTCCCTGCCTCTCTGAAACTTGAGGAGAAACATCTTCGGTTCCGGAAGCACCTCAAGACGTTCCTCTTTGCTTCTGCCTTCTATCTTCCTCTCCCCTGCTGATCTCTGTATGACACTGCACTGGTCACCTGGCTACCCTCTGAATTCGGGCCCAGGTCCCTGCCCGCCCAGTTGCACACCCGCCCTGCCTCTTAGCAACCCTTGCACTTGGGTCTGTATCTGCAACCCTACAGTCCCTGCACCTGCACTTATTGGACACCCGCTGTCTGCACTTAACTCTTGCACTTGCCACCTGCCTGCCGCACTACTTGTCGTTTTGATCCCGTGTTCAGCACTTGCCTTTCCTCCCCCGCCCCTGGCACTTTTCCCCTCCCCTCTCCCCTGCACTTGCGCGATCTCAATGTCACTTGGCCTAGTAAGGTCATTGTCTCTGTCCTCCCTCTGTCATCCTCCATTGCCTCGTCGCGCCTTGAAACACTTGTGTATAGGCGCGTTTTAAATATCATTTCATTTGCTTCAATGGTTTGCAGTAATTTTCATGGGAGGTTTCGGTCAATCTGATTTGCTAACATGCCTGTAACTTCTGTGGGTGGCTTGTGCATTTTTTGGCAGCGAGATTGCGCTCATTGGCATGAAATGAATTACCAACACTGAATTGCCCCCATTCTGCAGTGCCATTCTGCAAAGGATACTCTGGCACGTCTCAATAGCGCTTAAACATTTTTATGGAACAGCAGAACAATACTGGCAACTTGCTTATAGTTATAGTGGCCACACAGAAGCATTACTTTGGGAACATACCATACCTGATAAAAGGAGGTTCTTTACTAGGTCAGACGGCATTTGCAAGGACTTCCTTTGGCATGGAACGAGAAATAGTGTGGCCCTCTGGAAGCTACAAATCTCACAGGAGAAAGGGGGTATAAAACTGCCAAACTATGAAATTTATTACATAGCAAGCTAGCTGCAATATGTAGCTAAATGGCTCTCTGAAGAGACAACCTCTGAGTCCAGGCTATTCCGGCAGGACTGTGCTCCATTCTTTTTAAAGGAAATTATGTGGCTGCCCAGGGCAGATATGGAAGGGCGTCCAAAGATGATGATACTTGGATGGAAGGTGTGGCACAGGGCATGCCAGGTGATAGAGAACCCATTCCCGTGTTCCCCGCAGGTACCATTAGTGGCGCTAGTGGGCAAAGAAAAGCAGCTAAGGATGATGATTAGGAAACGCTGGGAACCGGTCGGGATAGTAACAATGGGGGTTATATGGCAAGAGGGGATTATAAGAGACTTCGAAGAGTTGGGGGAGGAAACTGGGTTACACACAGGCCAGTATATCACATATCACAGAGTGGTGCGGAGAATCAGGAGGACATGGTCCGAAGTGGTACTAGGAGAGGAACCACATGCCACCATAGATACAATATATGACATAGCAGAGGGGGGACATGAGATATCTAGAATATATGAGATGATGATGTCCAAAGTGGGGAAGGAAGTGGCACAACTGAGACAGGATTGGGAGGAGGAAGTGGGAGTCCCAATGAGTGATGGGATGTGGGAACGAGCCCAAGGGTATCACAAAAAGGTGTCAAGGAACGCAAGACTACAACAGATGCAATTATACATTGCACATAGGGCGTGTATGACACCCAACAGAATAGCTACACTCAAATTCTTGAGTCTATTCTGTCTTTATGAACTTATGAATTGTCTTCTTCTTTCTTTTTCTTTCAACTTTATGTTTCTTCGACAAGTTATTCTTCATTCTCATCGTTCTTCTTCTACTATGTTTTGTAAAAATCATTAATTTGATTAAATCAACTAAATAAATAAATAATAAAATAGCTAAATTCAAAAATGCAAGACGACAAGCATGTCCCAAATGTGATGAGGAGAATGCCAGAATGGTGCATATGTTCTGGTCATGCCCATTCATTGAGCGTTTTGGGGTGAAGTGGCACACAGGCTAGCGGAAAAAGGCATCAAGCTTGTGGTGGACACAGTGTGGGCCTGCGTGATAGGAGGGTTTCCAAGACCACGTAAACTTAAGCATGTGAGCAAACTAAAAGACTTAGCGTATGTACTCGCAAAGAGGATAAGTGCTATGGTGTGCAAGGCATGCCATAGACCACGACTAGAAGTATGGTGGAAAGATCTACAGAAATGGGCTGAAGCTGAAACTAGAGTATGGCAAGAAGCAAGTAATGCGGGGGGGGGGGAGGCTGAGACCCTGATAGCCTGGAAACAACTAAAAGCAGAATTATTTGGGCCAATGCGAGACCCAACGGAAACCATGGAAGAGGAATCCCTATTACAAGGTGCAGAAACAGAACATGAAAGGGAGTAGGCTCGAAAGCGGGGGAGGGAAAGGGAGAAGCGGTGGACATGATGAAGCAATGTATATTTAAGATTTCATTATATGCACTGCAAGTTTGGATTGTATTGTTTGTTGGAATAAATTAATACAATTATTTTTTGTTAAAATAGTGGCCACACAGAGGACAGTTAAGTGTGCATGGGGTCATCCCCCCTTACCTTTTTGAGGTTATATAATGCTCACTGGTATGCAGTATCAGCCAGACCTTTTTTAACAGCTTCTCCTTTGCCAAACATGTTACTGCCACCCCCTGCCCTACAGGCCTTTGAGAAATAGCCTGTGTTTTACATCCCAACAGTGTTAGCTGTTTGTAATCATGTGCCTACGCTCTGAAGGAGGCATCTTGTTCTCTGACTTTGCTGAATTAACCTTCTAGTCTAATTTCATTTTTAGTTTTGACTATAAGCCAAAGATATTGCATTAGAGTACAACTTGGGAGAAATGGCATATGGGGAAAGACACAAAGCTTGCAGGCGTTGTTTGGTTATTTACCCACCCACTGACTGCCCATGGCCATGCTAATTCTTATGGCCATTCCCTCCCACGTACTGACACTCCTCGTCCAAAATACATTCGCCTGAGATCCCTTTGAGCTACCTTTTTGAAGACTTGGCAACAAATGTTTTCTTTTAAAAGCAGTCTGCTGAGAGTTAATGACTTAATTGAGGCTGTATACGCCTTACTGGTGTAATACACATTTCTTAACCAGGCCTGCCTTCAGCCACTCCATTTATAAGCATTATACATGCCCTTCACTGAAGTCCTGTTAAAAAACTAGCAATGCCAAAGTCAACAGTTTTGGCTTGTGCATGGTATTGGGCATTTGCCAGGCACTGCTATTTTATGCTCAGGTACTCACACCATTTTGCACCTGCTACCATCAGTAGCCAGTTAATACCACTACGGCAGTGCCTGGCATAATGCATTTCCCATGCCTACACAAAAGCCAAAACGTTTGGCATTGACAATGCGTGTTTATTTTGTGTGCCATTACACTTACAATCAGTGCTGTAAATGAAAAAAACGATCTGGGATTCCACAGGGCAGGTGGAGGGGGCTGAATGCCATGCAGAAGGGGCTAGGGCCAGAGTCACTGGCTAATCTAGGCTATTATCGCAGGAGCTTTGGCCGCGCTACCCTTGCTTTCCATAGCCACGTTACTGCTCAGTGCTAGTTGCAAACCGTTGTCATCAGAAAGTCTGCAGATATGGTAAATTACTTTGTACGTTTGTTTAATGACAACAATGATCAGGACAGGGTTGTGTCAGTACACTTCACAAAGTGTGTAAAAGGCAAAGTCCTACAACTTCACACAGTCCGAGCTCTTGGTTGCATAGGGCCATAAATGTTCACCCGTCAACAGACAGGTGGACAAACGGGTATGGTGCAGGCTATATAGTTGTCGGATATACTGTTATATGGAATGCGGCGCTCAAGGCGCTGGAGCAGTAAGCACAAGGGTTAATTTTTGCATGAGCAAAACATCTTATTGGGTGACCCAGGACCGCCAGACAGTTTTTATTCTCTGTCTCGTGTCAGGATGGAGCAGCAGGACGGCCATCTTATTGTCACTTTATATATATGATTTCCTCCTGCCTACACAGGGAGTGGAACCCGAAGGCAGACTCTGTCTAGTACCTGGGGCGAATTCTGACATGACATAGTTCCCTTTCACTGAAATGTGGATGATCAGGGCCCGGGTGGCTTTCGTCTCCCTGGCTCATGCAGGAACTGCAAAGAGTGTAAGAAGGGGCTTCTCTGGTCCATTGGCACACTGGACAGCATCAGGACCTTTCCACCTTTTTTTATTGAAAGGAGCCATGCATCCGCCTCAGGAGGGTCCCAGCAACTGCACTATGTTGCCAGTCAGCAGTCTTATAACACAACACTATATTATATTACTTTGGTTCTGAGGCTTTAAATGTGTGCTTTGCAGCGCTCGTCTTACATGCTGCATTTGCCATGTCCTATCAATTCATTGGGTCAAATTGATGTGACACTATTTCCTGTGATGTCATCATTATGCTCATTACTATTTTTGAAACTAAGATTCCTACAGGTTTTTGGTCACAGAATGTTGGCATGTAGGATACATGGCAACATTTTGGAGCACCTGGGACTGAGATTTCATCATAGAAAGTACAAAATAAAAAAAACTTCATTGAAAAAACAAGAGTCTCCCACCTAAGCCGGGAGGGATGAGGTGTATGAATACTCCTCATCCCGATTTCTGTGGGGAAATCTCCCTCTCAGTGGCTTAAAAATGTTGGCATGTCTGCTATGCGCTGGTTCTGGTTACCTAGTGCGGCATGGCAAGAGGACAGGAGATGTGGCTCCGGGCCGCGCCGAGCTGAGCTTGGTTACGGCTGCTGAATGAGGGGCAGAATAAGCTGCATGTGGCAACGAGCGTCAGCAGCGTTGGGGAATAGGGGGGGCTTCCTTCTTCGGCTGCCGATGTCAGTGTTTTAAAATATATATCAATTTTACTTTCACAATCCTGAATCACCATGTATGGAGTCACCCGTGTGTTACCCTCTGGAGGCCTGGAAAGGATGCAGAGATGACACACAGCAGGAATTGAAAATGGAGCCTTTATTTTACACGACTCCTCTGTAATACATACAGCACCAAACTGGCACATTTCCCATATCCAGTGTTGCCAACTCCTCAGTAAGGAAAGTAGCTATTGGCTGTCCTAAAAGTAGCTAGAAGTAGCTAAGTGACATCATCGCCTAATTTGCATAATTGGCCATGTGCATGATGGGTGATTGCTGAGGGCACGGTTGTTATAGCCTCTCATTCAATTTTTAAGCCAGTTAGCTGCCTAATTGTACATTTTGCCTCAACTCTAAAAAAATGGCTTCAGTTCATACCCCGCAGTACTTCTTTATGTATTCGCTCATAATCCAAGCCTACTGGAATGTGCAGGCGAATGTGGTAGACGGCCTTGTCGGAAGATGGCCTGCTGACCAGGGTCATTTTAGGCAGAGGGCATTGGGACACGGAACTTGCCAAGAGCAGACTGGGCATGAAGGACATTTGTTTGCAAAGGACATTTTGCTTTTTCTAGTAAAGGAATAGTGCGCTCAAAAATGTTATTGCCCCGAGCGTTCGGGCATGTGGTTTTAAGCAAACTGTGATCGATCGTAAAAACATTTCCTATGCACCTGGCCTTAGTTTTCCTCACTTCTACACATGCAAAATCAACGTGCGGGGCGCAGCCATCTTGTGCCAATCTTATCTGCTGCCGCATTGCCCTAAGTTCAAGTGCCCTTGCGACACTAAATCATATCACCGCCTCGGAAGCTGACATCACTATTCCTAGGGATATTCTCCAACTATTTTCATGAAGTTAGTTGGCAGCGTAGCCAAATGCGCCCAGTCATCACCTACGTCTCAATGTCAGTTGACGCAGAACCCGGAATATCAACACACATATCCTTTCACAGCACAGCGCGTCTCAAATCGGAATAGAAAACACAATTTGTAAAGGAAACATTAATACTCTGCAATTTATAATGTGCTTTTATTTCACAAAAAATGCTCAGAGAACAACCATGATCTGCTGATTTCGATTAACCACCAATTTTTGAATGTCTTTGGGTTAGAGCATCAAAAATGTATCATAATGCATAGGGTGTTCCTTTCGGGAGAAGAGGCACATTCGACGCAACTTGAATCGCAAGGCTTTGGCATCAGCTTCTTGCTACACCGTAAACAATGACAGGTTGCTCCTTGTCGCTAGAACTGCCTGTCTTGATATGGGCCAAATCGTCCTCGGGACCAGCCCTCGGGAGCAATAATTACGCAATTCAGCCCAAAATACAGGTTCTATTGTGCTGAGCAGTGATCCCATGCTAGTGACAAATGACACCTTCAATAAGTCTTAGTATTTATTCTAAACAGTGAATTTCATATACATTTGGGATTCAAGTTAGAGAAGATTACAAAGTAGAAAACTTAGAGAAATGCAAAATATAGAGAAACATAGAACTTAGATAAACATAGAGAAACATAGAGAAACACAGTCTTACGCCCCTTCAATCAGCACTGGGAGACCCTGGCCCTCATAAGCTAGCTGTAACAAGCCCCGCTCAGAGGACAGCGCTGCTGGGTGCCGTCAGAGCTCCAATTCTGGGCACTTGATCTTGCTCGAACCAAGTCCACAGGACGATCTCCCACCCGAATCATGTGAGCATGCATATTTTATAATCTCGTGCTGCCCGTCCATGACGCACAGTTCCAGAACTTTCCCTGTGCAAAATATAGGCTGGCTCATGGAAAAAACCAAACTCTGTTAATTTCCACTGTGCTTCTTCTGAGCCCCTCCCTGGCCCATCTGCGCAAAAGCTCAGGAATGTCTTATCAGTGCCTTCCCAGAGAAAAGGAAGATTAGCTTGGGGCCATGCAGGGCTACCGTTAGTGAGGCAGAATATTCTAAGGGAAGCAGGGATGTATTACCCCATCTGCAAGCTCTAAAAGGCATGCACTCATAGCTTAGTGTTCATAGCGCTTAAGACTGGCTATCTAAGCGCTATATAGGTGCCATAATGTTCCAAACACTCCAAAAATGTCTATTAGCTACAGAGCTAGGGCCCTCTCCCTGCCTGTCTATCAACAATGCATAATGTGACCTATCACTCATACTAGGCCTGCATATTCCTTGTAGCTCACTACTGCATAATGGAAGTGCTACAACAGACTACTGTCAGCATTTTTAGCACATACTTTGAATACACTATTGGCTTTCAGCGGCTAATGCTGTCATCTAAAGCCCTGATTGGCGAGGTTGCAATTTTGTGTATCACTACATTCCACCCCTATTCAAAGTGTGTGCGACAATGCTGACTAATACACATCAATATAGTATTTAGTGCAGTGATAAAGACCTTGGGGCTTTGCAAGAGGTTTAAGCAAACTATCTTCTAGCGGTTAGTCAGCGTGGCATGCAAGGCAAAACACTACCTAAACAAGAATGTACACAAAGTGAACAGTGACATATACCCTTGCCAAAACCTGGCCTACACAAAAATACCTACACAAAGTGAACATGGACATTTACTCTAGCCAAAACCTGGCCTACACAACAATACCTAAATAATTATTGTATAACTGATTGTCAGTTAAAAAGCAGCATGCAGTTAGAATGTCATGGCAATCCGGTGTAGTCTAATCTACAATGCACTATTGCATTTATGTATGGTTACCAACTCTAAACCTGGCAGCCTTTCACTCTAAGGGCCTACCCTCCCCCTGATCCCAGGGCATTCAGACGTGACTATGGGCTGTGTGATTAGACACTTCCCCCATGTATGTGGAACCCAACCAGAAACCATCTAATTTCGTGAACAAGGTGAACCCATGGGCACCAGGTTATCTAAATAAAAACAATTCTACTAATTTGCATCAAAGCATGGCATGTGTTATTCATGCAATCAAAAGCAAGCAATTTGATCCATATGTATGCTGGTAACTGTAGCTCTGTGTGCCAGTGTGTGGAGGATGGTCGCCCCCACTCAGTAAAAAGCCAACACCTGCAGATTAAACAATGTTTGCCATACAATGCATCATGTGTATTTAGCAGTCTTGTTGACCTGCCCTATGGCAGAAAAAATGTCTTCATACCTAAAATTCTGCCATCTTCAGTGGTTGCCAATACTTGTAGCAGTGTTGGGCGTATCAATGAACCCCACTAGGCTAGAAGTTCTATAGCAGAGCTGGCATCAGAACCCATAGTGGCTAGCTTATTGTGCACAGTTTCTATGTCACAAACATATAAAGCTCCTGCAATTAATGAATCTAGCTCCCTAGCTACGCGCATTCTAGTGATGGGCCATAGAAATGGACTCCATTTGTAGCAGCTTGGTAGTACTAAGGAAACATTGCCTCATGATAAATCTATGTCTAAGTGTATCACTGTAATAATAGAGGTGTGCATTACCAGCCTACAATTTAAATGTTGCCTTACTACTGGAAAATCTAACATGTTCACAGTGTCTACCTATTGTGACTTGGAGAATACCCTTCTTCAAGTGGGATATCTACCATATACAATATTAGTTTTAGCCACAAACACCATACTACCATCCGGCAGTGGCTGTTTCATCACACCATTGTGTAAAATGCATTTAGTCAAATTATAGTCCATAAAATCTTGGCGAGAATACTTGCTGCAGTTCTTGGTCAGAAAAAACATCACATTAAACAAATTAAACAAATCTTTGTATCCATTCAGTGACAAAAGATGCCCGACAATGTGCCAGGCCAGTACGCTAGCAATTCCATGTGGATACTCATTTGTAGCGCTTTTCCAAAGAATTATTCCAAATGTCTACAATCAAAAAGATGACTCTTTGCATTAGTGTGCTGGAGACAGCTGTCCCCACTAAAACATGAAACTGGTTGGTTTAACAAAAACCGTGTCACACACTGTCATAAAATCAAATAACTAGTCAGTCATGGTTTCATTTACCCGCCTTAAAGCTGGCTGTAAAAGTATCCAGTGTTTCAAAGGTTACCATCTCAAATTAGAGCTCACACACTTGGCAGCATTACTTCAAATTAAGAATCTTAACCTACGCACAGGTGACTTTGATGTGCGCACCCATTTTATCTCAAAATAAATTACGCTCCTGCTTGCATAATTCTGCTGCCCCAACAATTCATAAATCATTTTCCTGCCTACGTGCAACCTAGAAGTCTTTTTTTTTTCCAAAAAAGCAAAGCATCTTTGGTTAAAGCAATTCAGTTGGAAGAGCAAAACCATTTCGTTTTTTCAGATTCATCTCAAAAAGTGCATTTAAAAACCATTTTTCAATGTGTTAGCATTCAAGTGCTGTGTCTCACAGCTGTTTGTGGTGCATGATGTTACAGTCCACAACTCATTGTCCACAGTCCTTTAAACAAGAAAGGCAAGACATGTCAATTAAGTTATTTCCAGCAACTGAATCATTTGAATGTGCAGCATCAAATATTTGATAACTAGCCAAGTCTGCACCGTGCCAGTTCAGCAAAAGTTATTACTCTGTTGGACACCTTTCGCAGGTTGCAGAACAAATGTCCTCATACGTCATGCATGTTAGCAGCATTGAGTGCGGTGCAGGACACGTTCAAAGTTGAAATAGCATCTCGCAGTGACTCGCATATTCTCTGAGATCAGTGTCACCCACAAATTGCACACATCTACTTCTGTTATTGTCTTGCTTTTTTTTGCCTAGGCAAAATACAAACAGAAATGTTAGGATGCCATCAAAAGTACAATGTCGTTATGCTTCACATTAGGATGTCATCAAAACTTC
Organism: Ambystoma mexicanum; assembly: GCF_040938575.1. Taxonomy (NCBI): domain Eukaryota; kingdom Metazoa; phylum Chordata; class Amphibia; order Caudata; family Ambystomatidae; genus Ambystoma; species Ambystoma mexicanum. Next base: position 52,718,864 of record NC_090939.1, read on the forward strand.
AATATCAGCGTTATCCACCCCTTCCCTGAACACCACCCCCATCTTCAGAAGTCTCATCAGGTAACTACACACTTTATCATTGCTACTGCAATTATTTGTCACCCTTCTGCATGTTTCTGGGGGCTTATTTACACTCAACCATACGGGGTGTAACTGCCTAATCACAAACTCATTTGTGCAATGCGACCATAGTTGGTCAATGGTACCTCAGACTGATCTGTGCTTTTACAAAAGCCATATAATAAGTACCCAGGTCGCACAATGCTTTTTTTTTTCACCAAAGCGATCACGAATGCCAGGCGCCAACTTGCTTCCAGTGTCTCATGATCTTGATTTAGTTTGCCCTGCTGGCATCACTCCATTTTTCAAAGGTAAAGTCTTTCAGTCCAATATCGCCTGCAGTTGCACAAGCAGCTTTGTTTATTTTTCTCCATACAGCTAGTGTCTTCCAAGCCTCTGGTTTTTTCACTTATCATTTTCTCAAAGGGTGTTTGCTGATTTCTTGGCCCACCCCTTTGAGAGCGATAGTCTAAGTCAGTTTCTTTTGTTGCTTCAACAAATCATTCATTCTTGCACTAAGCCGTGAGGCTTCTGGATCATGGTTAATGTGCAGTGTTCATGTTGTACTCCAAAGCCCCGCTCTGCATGTTGTCTCTTGCAAAACGGCTAAGCGCTTTTGTCAGTTTTGCTTCCATCTGGAATGCCATAATGTCTTTGTCAGTTACTCCAGCCCTGGCAATGTAGCTTGCATTTTTAAACAGCTGTGTATTTTCACTTCTCAAAGCGCCTAGAGGTTTCTTCTCCAGTGCACAGCGCTTTACTTCAGTTCACATCACATGGAGCACTGGAATGCAGCTTGCACAGCAATGTCGCTTGAAATGGGCAGCTGTCTTTTCTTAGCCCATTCACAGATGCACAGGTTCCCCAAATGTTCAAATGTGATGTGCCCATCTGCCATCCTGCATGCAGCGTTTGTTTTCCTTCCAATGTTGATACTGGGCAAATTCTTTACTTCTGATCAGCTCTGTTATTTGCACCCCCTCTCCTCAGTTTTTTGCTCACACTGACGGTGTCTCTCACAGGGGATGGAATGCAGGAATGTCAATGTTTATCTTTCGCGCAGCAAGCTTATCTCTTTGCTCTATAACTCTTAAACTGTGGCGGCTTCAATGGAAGGCACTCGTTTCAGACAGTTCATCCAGATTAACTCTTTCTTGCACTGTTCCAGCAACTCAGAAAAGCTCCCATATCTGAAGCACCATTTCACTAAACAGGAGCGCAGTATTCTGCTTTTTGTCTGCCTTCCTCCAACAGTTTTTTTTTTTCTTCGCGCACCTCGTCCAAGACAGTGCAAGTTATCTTCAAGGCACAAACTCTGCACACACAGCAAGACTCTTATTTTCAAAAGAGGCACTTTTTCTTGTCATCAGATTCTACTCCATGTAATTTTGCAAAATGTCAAAGCGTCTTTTAGACTGTTTTGAACTGATTAATGTCCCATTTAAAAGCATACATTTTTTTTTTCTTCCTCGTAACCTTGTAGTTTGGCTTCACGAGCTCACTCCAATGCAATGTGCGATCTTTCAAAAGAACCCGCAACCCACTAAATCTTTGTGCTATCTTATCACACACAGATTTTTCATTCTGTTGTACCATTGCCAGAATATAACCACTTATTTCAGTGCATTTAAAAAATGCCATGTTTAATGCAGCTCCCTACATGTTTTTTTTTTTCTGCAAGAGCAACCCACACTCTATATTGCTTGTGGGCTGTTAAATGTGTCAACAACATTTTTCACCATGTATCACAGTCAACAGGTCACTATTTCCAAACATGCATCACTTATAAGGCAACAGTACAAATCCATGGCATAGCGTGGGAACACTCAAAAATACTCCAGGGGCAATTTAGAGGCAATTTAGAAAAATATAAATTGTTTTTTCCCCCCAAACCATTGCAAACTGATTCTGCAATTTCAAATCAATACACAAAAATCGAAAATCCAAATAACATTCACTCACTTCCTTTTTTTAAGTGAGTCTCTCACCCATTAAAAGCATGGCACAGTTTAAAATGCAATATAACCATTTAAGTGTGTTTCCTTTAAACAGAATTCGCCACCAGCACATGGAATTTACAGTTGCCAAAAGAAAAACAAACCCTTTAGGCTCTCAGCACAGATGTTACTCTTTCTCCTAAGCACGGCTCATTCCCCACGTTATCTTCAGGAATGTCAACACTTCAAAAGCATACATTAAAAAAAAAAAAAAGCGAACCTTCGCCTCCGAAAATTACAGCCCCCCACTCGCTAGCACACTGGGGCTGAGTCAATGGTTAGATTACTGTTCACAATTTGCATGTCAAATCCTTGCAACTATTTTCCCTGCCCTCATGACAGAATAGAGTTGAGAACTCCGTCTCACTTTGCATTTCAAATTACAACTTTAAACTGGGGAAACCGCATGATAAAATTCTTTCCTAATTGAACATACATCTTTCTTGACCATTCATCAGAGCGCTTTAAACAAAGCCATTTCCCGCTTGTTTATCGCCTTGTACTCCCTGGCTCCATTCCCAAGCAATAAGTCAGTCACGACTGATTTACTGAAGGGAGTCTTAACCACACAAGCTATCGGCCACGGCAAGCCGACACAACGCTGCTGTCTTTTGAAGTCTCAGAGCTGCAGTGAGACCCCCAAGGAAATGCAACAGCCTGCTCCTCACTCTGCACTGTGTTCTCTCACACAATTTGTCATTTCACAGCAAGGCACTGCTCTGCACAAATCCCACAAAGCTGCCACCAAATGTCTTGATATGGGCCAAATCGTCCTCGGGACCAGCCCTCGGGAGCAATAATTACCCAATTCAGCCCAAAATACAGGTTCTATTGTGCTGAGCAGTGATCTCATGCTAGTGACAAATGACACCTTCAATAAGTTTTAGTATTTATTCTAAACAGTGAATTTCATATACATTTGGGATTCAAGTTAGAGAAGATTACAAAGTACAAAACTTAGAGAAATGCAAAATATAGAGAAACATAGAACTTAGATAAACATAGAGAAACATAGAGAAACACAGTCTTACGCCCCTTCAATCAGCACTGGGAGACCCTGGCCCTCATAAGCTAGCTGTAACAAGCCCCGCTCAGAGGACAGCGCTGCTGGGTGCCGTCAGAGCTCCAATTCCGGGCACTTGATCTTGCTTGAACCAAGTCCACAGGACGATCTCCCACCCGAGTCATGTGAGCATGCATATTTTATAATCTCGTGCTGCCCGTCCATGACGCACAGTTCCAGAACTTTCCCTGTGCAAAATATAGGCTGGCTCATGGAAAAAACCCAACTCTGTTAATTTCCACTGTGCTTCTTCTGAGCCCCTCCCTGGCCCATCTGCGCGAAAGCTCAGGAATGTCTTATCAGTGCCTTCCCAGAGAAAAGGAAGATTAGCTTGGGGCCATGCAGGGCTACCGTTAGTGAGGCAGAATATTCTAAGGGAAGCAGGGATGAATTACCCCATCTGCAAGCTCTAAAAGGCATGCACTCATAGCTTAGTGTTCATAGCGCTTAAGGCTGGCTATCTAAGCGCTATATAGGTGCCATAATGTTCCAAACACTCCAAAAATGTCTATTAGCTACAGAGCTAGGGCCCTCTCCCTGCCTGTCTATCAACAATGCATAATGTGACCTATCACTCATACTAGGCCTGCATATTCCTTGTAGCTCACTACTGCATAATGGAAGTGCTACAACAGACTACTGTCAGCATTTTTAGCACATACTTTGAATACACTATTGGCTTTCAGCGGCTAATGCTGTCATCTAAAGCCCTGATTGGCGAGGTTGCAATTTTGTGTATCACTACACTGCCAAAGGGAAAATCAGTCCTGGGCGATCGTCCCACATCAGCGTAATGGAAATCCATCCGTTTAGCCGTATCTGCCACTGGTGTCTGAAGAAACCAGCTCTTGATACCTGGAAACCATGGCATTCGCAGAACGGTACAATATATCTGTGTTGATAATATAATAAAAATATATTTTAGTAGCCGTTCTTTATTCAAATTCATCAATTTACCCTGCAATTCTGCACCGGATATTAACCTAATAACGAACACAAACCACAAACAATGGAAACACACAGAAAACATCAGAGAGAGTTTGACACCAGGATGCGCTTAAGAGGTTAGTTCTGTGGAGTATGTATAGCTCCCGATAGGATGCAGAAGCTGACAGAAAAATGAAACAACAGATAGACAGCATTATAACAGAATATTTGCATCGAACTTGGGGTTGGTGACCCTAAGTTCCCTGGTGGAACCCAGACGTGGACTCCATGCTCATTGTGCTCGGAGAGGCACAGCTCCACCTCACTGATGAGGCCCAACAAGGCTGAAACACGTGTATGGGATTGCTGTAGGTACTCTTGTTCAGAAGGGAATTGCCATAGCATTTCGGTGCTGGACTACCCATGTGGACGGGACAAAGACTGATATGCAAATGCATATTTCCCATCTGTGTAAGGTACATTGAGCAAAAGGCGATGGCTGCGGACACTCAAGTGTGAAAAAAACAAATAACACGTTATCATGCCATGTTCTTTCTAGAGAGGGGCACTCGGAAGTGAACTGCAAGTGCTGTTCTGCTGCTCGCCTCGCTGTGCAGACCTTGATGAATTGCTTTGGCGGTGCTAACTGCTTTTACTGCTGCTTCGACTCGAGTCTGTAAGAGGAAGCTGCGCTGTTCCTTCTGACGGCAAATCGATCCTGGGACTCCTGCACCCCTACTCCTGACAGCCTTTAAGAACAGAGGGCACGCGCAACCGCACGCGCACCCGGAAGTGCACTGCAAGTGCTCTTGTGCTGGTCGCCTCGCTGTGCTGACCTCGATGAATTGCTGTGGCGGCGCTAACTGCTTTTACTGCTGCCTCGACTCGTGTCTGTAAGAGGAAGCCATGCTGTTTCTTCTGTTGGCGAAATGCTCCTGGGACTCATACATTCTGTAAAGTCCTGTCCCGGCACTGCGGCAGCCGGGGGACAGGGTGTGCGAGGCCGTGGCGGTGGGCCTCAGTGGCGCAGCTCCAGCGGGAGCTAATAACACACACACGTACTGCTGGTTTCTCTGCCGCGGAACTGCCTCCTGTCTGCAGGGGCGGGGCTTTTATTTAGACACCCTGCGTCACCGCGTAGCATGACGCAGGGCGGATGCAACATCCCTTCTTTATTTTAACTTAAAACAAATTAACAAACATGTCACCTACATTTGCAACTACTCAAACTACAAACAGGGTGCCTCCCCTTATTAGAGTCCTCGTGGGGCTGATTACCACACATAGGGCCTCATTACTACTACTAGCGCCACGGTTGCCGCCGGTATTTTAACGTGTCCGCCTTGGTGGATGGCGGAATTACCGGCCTACTCCAAGGTGAGCGGGGCCGGTAATTACCCATTCACCAAGGCCCTTCCCCATCCCCATTTTTGCCCCCATAGGGCATAATGGGAATGGGGAAGGTGGTAATTACGGTACCGCAAATTGCGGTACCGTAATTAGCACTGAGGTCCCTTTGCGGCACCCTACTTTAACGGCTGGTAAAACCAGCCGTTAAGGTCGGGTCCCGCAAAGGGACCTCGTAGTAAGGCGGTAAGGGTCTACCGGTACCGGTAAACCCTTACCGCCTACCGTGTAATGAGGCTCATAGTCTTTGAGCCGAGATGGCGGCTGGGTGGCGCTTCTCAAACCACATCCCCCACCCATGGACCTGGGCTCCACTGTCTCATTGGGTGTCTCACCTTCAGTGTCTGGCTCACCCATTTCTGGTTCATTCCGCAGCGCCAACGTTCTGTCAGCCGCTTCTTCTCCGCCATGCGGGTGCTCAGGTTCTCCATCACTCGGCAGGTGGTCGTTGTCTTCTTGGGCACAGTCCCCGTCGGTCCATAGGTTTCTTGGCATGGCCTTGAGCCACGACGCATTTCGTGTCACTTGTCGGTGTCCTCTTTGTACAGTTATCATGGTCCCTTGTCTCTTACTGATGGTCCATGGGATGGCCTCATAGCGAGAGTCCAACTTGGATTTCATCGGATTCCGCCGCATGACCACCTGGTCACCCACCCGGTGGTTGGATTGTTTCGCCATTCTCTTGGCACTCATGTGTGCTTTGGCTCCAGTTCTCCTTTCTTCTGTTTGCTCATTGTCAATCCTGTCCGGGCTTCTGCTGGGGTGGTGCGGTAGGGAAGACTTTATGACTGTGCCAAAGATCAGGTCGGCCGGCGGGACGCCAGTCGTGCTGTGAGGTGTGACCCTATAGTTTCGCAAAAACCAATACAGGTCAACTTGCCAAGGACTAGCATTGGCCCTTGATAGCCTCAAGACCTTGTTGAGTCTCCTCATAAATCGTTCCACGTCCCCATTCGCCTGTGGCCACCTTGGCATAATGTGCTGGTAACGTATGTTCAGTTCTTGCAGGTATTGCTTGAACTCCTCCCCTTGGAATGGTGGGCCATTGTCACTCTTGATTCTTGTGGGGAGTCCATGTGTCGCAAGCATTTTCTCAATCGCAGGAATAACCACCTCCACTGCCGTGGAATTTACAACCTCGACTTCTGGGTATGGGGAGTGGTCATCAATGGCCACTAGGAGGTGGAGGCCTTCTTGTAGCTTTCAAAAGTCGATGCTTATTGCGTCCCATCTGCCAAGTCCTCGCACCGCCGATTGAATCGGCTCTGGGTCAGGTGGAGCTCTGGTTATTTGGCATGGTAGACAGGTGTTGATCAGTCTATCGTCTATCTGCGGGAACCACACTCGATGCCGAATTCAAGCTTTTGTCCGTACCATTCCTTGGTGGCCCACATGTGCTAATGCCACTAGTCTGTCCTGGAGGCTTGGTGGGATGAACATTCGATTTCCCCTGAGTAGTAACCCCTGTTCCGTGATGGATAAGTCCTGCCGTATGGTGAACATCCCTGTGAGGAACGCCTTTGCTTCCGTTGTCCTGTTGTGGGTGTTCTTCATGAATGACCTCCAATCCCCTGAAATAATGGTGTCCTTTATCAGGTTGCAGCACGGGTCTTTGTGTGTTTCTGCTGCAATGTCGTCGATGCTGACGGCCTTTGGTCTCATGGCGCGCACCACCTGGCAGATATGTTCCTCTGTCTCCTCTGCTACCTGAATTTCCTGTTGAGTCGCCGCTCGAGGATGCCTCGAGAGAAAATCTGCCGGATTTCCACTCCCTGGCCGACAGGCCAGTTCAAAATTGTATTGTTGGAGGTGTAATAGCCATTTGGCAATTCCGGCTGGCGGGTGGGAGGATGTGCCCATGAAAATGGGCAGTAAAGGTTTGTGGTCAGTATATGTTGTGAACCTTCTGCCATACAGGTAAAGATGGAAATGGCGACACCCCCATAGTACGGCTATCACCTCCTTCTCAATGTGGGAATACTGTTGCTCTGTCAGCGTGAGAGCTCTGGACGCGTATGCAATTGGCCTTTGCTCACCTTTTTTGTCACCTGTGTGAGGATGGTCCCTAGGCCTACGGGACTGGCGTCCACATATAGTTCAGTTGGGAGCGTGGTGTCATAGTACGGCATTGTGGTGTCTGTTGACAGTGGCTCTTTGATGTTTTCAAAAGCTTCCTGGCAAACCTGCCCCCATTCCCACTTTGTGTTGATCTTGGTAAGTTCTCGAAGGGGTTCCGACAGCGTGGCCAAATTTCGGATGAATCTCCCACAGTACGTGGCCATCCCCAAGAAACCGCGCTCTTCGGTCGGCGTGGTGGGTGGATTGGCGGCCTGGATGTCTGCGACCTTCTGGGGGTCCGGTGAAATGCCAGTACTGCTGAACGTGTAGCCAAAAAAAGATATCTCAGTTTTGAGGAATTCACATTTCTCTTTGTGAATGGTTAGTCCTGCCCCTTCTAGTCTGCCAAGGAGCATGTGAAGCCTCTTCATGTGTTCTTCTCTGTCGTTGGCATGGATCAGGATGTCGTCACTCACATTTAGGACACCCGGTATGCCGCGAATGACTTCTTGAATCGTTTGTTGAAACACCTCAGCAGCTGAGGAGATCCCAAAACTCAGGCGCTTGCATCTTCGCAAGCCAATGTGTGTTGAGAAAGTGGTTATGGATCGGGATTCCTTGTGTAGCTTCAGCTGATGATAGCCAGCTTTTAGGTCCACTTTAGAAAATATCTTTGACCCCGTGAGGTCGGCCACGATTTCGGCCAGTGTCAGCGTGATGTGGCGTTCCCGCTTGATGGCAGCGTTTGGTAGACGCATGTCTATGCAGATTCGAACTTTGCCAGGCTGTTTTGGTTTTTTTGTGACCACCATCAGGGAAACCCACGGCGTGGGTCCTGTTACTTCTTCTATTATCCCAGCCTTCTCCAGCGCTCTGAGCTCTTTTTTTACTTGTTCTCGCATGTGGAATGGGGTCCTCCTGTGTTTTACGGCTCTTGGCTGGACCGACTCGTCAATGTGGAGTCTGATCGACTTTCCTTTTAAACATCCTATCCCCTTTTGCAGGTTGGGGTACTCTCCTAGGAGCCTCTCAACTTCTTGTGAGTCCTTCACTTCTCAGATGAAACTCACCAGCCCCAAGTCTTCTGCCGCATCACCACTCAGGAGGCCTTCGATGCCCGCGTTTACCACGTAAATCTTGGACGGTAACATGGTTTCGCCGTAAAGGTTTCTTGCACCCATATGCGAACAGCAGGGTATCCGTCTCCTTCAGGTTCGGTCGTGGCTGCAGCATCTGAAATGTGCTCATGGGCATGGCATTCATGGATGCCCCAGTGTTTATGGTCATCCAAATTAGCTGGTTTTGGATAGTGACCGGGCATTTGCATCTCCTGAGTCCTTTCCTTGGCGTGGCATGTCCGTGATTAAGGGCTGACACAAGGTAGACTTTTCTCCCTTTTCTCCACTGTTCCTTGACAGACTCCTGTTGGGCCCCGGTCATGTCATCCCCTTCTTCCTCAGTCGAGTAATTTGTTGTCTCCGCTCGTTGGGCACTAGCTTGTTTCTTTTTCTTGCACCCATCCTTTTCTTGGGCAGCTTGCGGTGCTTGTTGTTGGGCACCTGATGACCGGCACACTTTGGCATAGTGGTCCTTTCTGCCACATGTGCCGGATGTGGTCGCTTGTGCTTGGCAGTTCCGCCATCCATGTCGCGGTCCACCACACCATCCACATTCCATGGGCCCCGGGATTCGTGGCTGCCATCTGGCATGCGTGTGGTTTCCACCAGTCTCATCCCTCGTTGATGGTCGATTTGTGACTTGGGCTACCATGGCTGTTGTGAGGGCAGGCTGTAGTTTCTGAAGTGTAGTGCCCATGTGAGCTGCCCTGGCGTGTGATAGTTCTCTCTGACGACCCAGTTCAAGAATGCGTGTTAATGAAATACCTTTTTCACTCAGAACCATCCTTCTCAGTTTTTCAGATTGGATGCCGTTGATTAGCTGTCTGCGAATTTCGTTCTGAATGTCAGTGAACTCGCAGGATATTGCCGGTTTTCTGAGTCTGAGTCCAGTGTGATATGCATCTAAGGTTTCCTCTTCTGCTTGAATGGTGGTACAAAATATAAATGTTTTGTAATCAGGATTGAGTTGTGGGAGAAAATGGGCCGTCAAAGCATCCTTCGCTTGCTGGTAAATGTCCTGGCCATCATCAATGGTTAGCGAGTTAAAAATGCGTAGCACTTCATCCCCCACATTTAGCAACAGGTGCGATCTCATTTTTCTGGCGGTAGTGATATCCTTACTTTCCATTGCCATTTCAAATTTTTGGATCCATAGTTGCCAACGGGGGCCAACTGACGATGGATCAGTAAAAGGGTCAAATGGCTGTATCATTACAGAGGAACCACATTGGGGGCGGGCATGCAGTGTGGACAGCGATAAATTTGCAGCAAGTCTAGATGGCGTGCCAGGCCTGGGGGTGGATGTGCCGGTCGCCATGGCAGGGCCTCACTTTCCACTAACAGGGTCTCCTGCCTCACCGTGGTGTGTTGCTGCAGGGGTCTGTAGTCTTTTTTGTGTGTGTATTCACCTGCTAGGCGTGGATGGGTCTGCTTCCTTTTCCAAAGTGCTTGAGAAATGCTTGTTTTCTACGACCATCCGTACATGCCACATGTTTGGGGCCTTCCAACGTCGTGCCGCGTGTTCTTTTTCAGACCCCTAGGTGTTAGGGGGTCCATTGGCAGTTCCCTGTGGCCATAAAGTGGAGATGGCACCTTCTCTCAGCAAAACGAGCGCGTGAAAAAGAAAGAAACATTTTTTTTTGTTTTTTGTTGGTGGGTGTCCCCACCCCCACCGGGATTCCAAAAATTGTGTGTGTCGCCGCCGTAGCAACTCGCTGATGGTGCTTCTTACACATCACTTGGGTCTCACGTCCCTCGTCGCCAGTGTAAAGTCATGTCCCGGCACTGCGGCGGCCGGGGGACAGGGTGTGCTAGGCCGCTGTGGTGGGCCTCAATGGCGCAGCTCTAGCGGGAGCTAATAACACACACACACGAGCTGCTGGTTTCTCTCCCCGGAACTGCCTCCTGTCCGCGGGGGCAGGGCTTTTATTTAGACGCCCTACGTCACCGCAAAGCGGGACGCAGGGCGGATACAACACATTCCAAGTAAATATATCTATTTGACTTTTGGACTTTGCTTCTTTAACAACCCACGGGCGTTCTTTGCAACATGCATTGGTCTGCCCTTGTGGAACGCTACGTTCATACGTGTGCATTGTCTCACGTTGCCTTCTTTCTTTTCACAGAGAATTGTCAGTCATCCGGTGGCCCCGCCCCCAACTCCCGACAGCCTTTAAGAGCAGGGTGCACGCGCACCCGGAAGTGCACTGCAAGTGCTGTTGTGCTGTTAGGGTGTGGGGGCGTTAGGGTGCAGACTATGGTCCTTGGGTCCTTTTTTTAGTTTTGCGCTCAAGGTGCTCTGACATTGAGCTCTGCTAGTATTCTGCTAAATGTTCAAGGTATGGCATATTTATTCCTGCAACTAAATGGTATAGAATTAAACCGACAAAGATACCTATATGTCTCGAAGATGGGATATTGAAAATTTGCTTTTCTTCACTAATTAATACTGTACATTTCTTTGTTTCATTGACGTGCAGTGTATTATGTTTATTTTTTCTTTTACTGGTCTATGTCATCTTGCCAGCTGCTTCCCTGGTTTACAATGGAGGTGCGTAAAAGTGGTACCTCTGCTCACCTCCTGAGTCAACTATGGCAAGCAGCCTACGTAGTGGGAAAACTTGTAAGGCAGCAATCCAAACTATTAATTCCTCGCATAAAATGAGGTACCTCATCGTTCGCTCACCGCCAGCGACGAGTGGCAGCACTATGCCTGTAGTCCCATATAACTCACTAAATATCGTATAGGTTGAATCAGATCCGGTCATTACGATGCAGTGTACAAAGGAAGCAGATATTGCCCAGGAGGTGGCGTTTGCTTATATGCATGCTCAAATATATGCAGACGCTGAAAATGTTAACAGTAAGAAATCCTTCCCTTTCAAAGAAATGTATGACTGTGACCACTCAGTGCAAAACAGTTTCCTTAGCATGTGCGAACCCGCTTCTTCCATCTGCCTGCCTCCAGTAGTGCTAGAGCCTATATATCGCTGTATCTCTGGCAGAACTGGGTAAGCGCACTCGTCTGTCGCTCGGGCCCTCCACGGCCGCCACGGGGGTGAGTGGTGGGATTGATAGCGTGCAACTGCATAATATGCAGTCTGCGGACTACAGGAAGCCAAGTAGCAATTTTCATACCAGTGCTTCTCTAATGCAAGAACCACTGGGTGCCTTTACTCCCTCCAGTGAAACCCCAAGCGAGCAAGTCAAATTTAGACACTGAACAAGCTCCACGAATTTGCTCTAGTACTATGGGCTCCAAACAACTTCCATTAGATACCCATGAAGGATCTCATATTGCTTTTTTGGGACTTCATCCGCCCTACATGATATGGAAAATACTGAGCAACAATTTCTAATATTAACCTGTATACTTAACCTGCCAGATAAAGGGCATGAATTGACCCACCTTGCGATTAGGGCCTTGAAACACACATCATTGGAACTGAAGGCAAAAGTTAGAAAAGTGGAGGGTTTCTTATATGGAAAAATGTCGGCTAATGCAGAAACCATCCAAGGCATTCGTGAGGAACCTACTGGTAGAACGACCCGAACTCAGAGTTCCCAAACCCATGTACATTTAGCATGCTTAAAACAATCACAGACCCACTCCTCCGGGAACTCTGCTTTATATTCAAGACGTTCTTATGCTCAGGCGGTGACTTCGCCTGCTCTCACTGATCCAGAGAAGGGTACTGATGGGTTTGGCAATTCCAAACCTCACAATGCTCATCATACAGGTGCAAAAACGGACAAATTGGAAAACACGATTTTTCAACTCTCCAATAATTTATCGCAACTTGCCAATCATATTGGCTTACAATTCAGTGACACAGATGCTTAATTCGTCAGCGTCACTCCAGACAGCCCTTCTGCCCTAATGAATATCATTGAGCAGGAAGATATGGACTCCAGAGTGCAGGACACGGATATTAATTCCCCAACAGGTAGCAATACTGTGGATACTTGTAACGGTGGGGCGGCATCGGGGGGTTTCGTTTCACGTAAACAAAAACACCTGCATTTAAGGGCAATTAAAAGAAGAGCGATTAAGAAACCTCATTTAAAAGAAGATGATAAAGAAATCCTCAATCCTCTTTCTTCAAAACCAACTTGTCATAGTGTCAATGTCAGTAATACTTGTATCCTCGTGAATGAGGAGGCGTTATTAGATCTAGACCAGTTGAATGAAGAAAGCAGGAAAGCCCTTGAAAATGCATGATCCCTACAACAAACCAGATGCTGATACAGTGACAATAAATCTAACCAGAAAAAAACAAAAGAGAAAAATGTTTCCTTGATGTGAATAGCAAGGCTTTAATGGCCCCCAAACCATCTAATCGCCCAGCTCAAAATCCCATGCAATCAGTGTCGAATAAGCAGATAATAATCAATACTGAACTGAAAGATAGTAAACAATCTCAACTATCCTCCTTCTACCCTCTCACAAAAAACACCACAAAAATTGTAAATACTAACATCTTGAAAGTCCCTTGCACTTCTGTCGCGGATAGCCACAGCACACCATCCACATCAGCTGCAAGTGATGATTGCAAATTGCAATCGATTCCGCCTCAGCAGTCTACAGGGAGGGGTATTGATGATATTGAATCACACAAATTTAAAGAATACCATTTTTTGGGTCCAATCCATTCACTTGGCAGACCGAAGTGGATATCCATGTTGAAGAAGAGCAGTTATACTCCCATGTTAATCAGACTCTATCTGCTAATACGTCTACAATCATGGGATGGATTAGTGATCCGTAAATTAATGGTGAATCACGTTTAAATCGTGCGTTCATCTTCAAAGTTTTTTTATCAGATTCCCATGTTAAGAATTCTTATTTCTGAAGAGATAGAGTGGGTGAAGCTTGCGCTTGACAACAATCTAAGAATGATATGCCAAGTTAATTCTCCAATCATCTTAAAACTAATATGGGAGCACTGCAAGGACCTCAATGTGTTAGGAATTCATATGGTCCTCTTTATTAAAGCTGAGCATGCTCAGTCGTTCATTGAATTCTGACTTCCTCGAGCTGCAAGTGTCTCGGGCTTGCCAGTAGACAAGCTGCCTTCTGTGACAACGCAAGCCAATCTTATATCTCATCTCACAGCTATTGCATCAAACATCAAAGAGTGGTCGTGGGTGGAAAACCTCTTAAAAACCATAATGACAATAGAAAATTCCGAAAGCAAACTCTTAGCTACTCCAATCGTAAATTCCATTCTTGGAATGTATGTGGATTTAACAATCTTTTTGCATGTTTCAAGTCACAATCCATTTTTGACACTTCTTCCATAATTTTCTTACAGGAAACTATGTATATGAATCAGCTATGTGGGGATGGTTACACCTCCTTTTACTCCCCTGCCAAAAATCAGGTCAATGAACACTCTAGAGGCGGCCTTGCCATCTTAATTAATAATGCTTTGAATGTGCATGCCACTCTTATGCACCCCTTTGATGATTTTTTAGCTATCAAATTACTCCACAAGGATGTTGATTCAGATGCTTTCTTTTGAATATCTCTCTATTGGAATCTTGCAAAAATGTCGATAAACAAGGTATTTGATCTTCTGGATACAATTCTCAAAAATGCCCTGGTACATAATCCCCATTACAAGATCATTGTGCGAGGGTATTTTAATTATAATTGTTCTAATCTATCCAGAAAACTTGAATCTCAGCGAAACTCAAATGCTGCTTATGATGATGCTAATTGGAATCATTACTTTGCTACATGGAACATGTTTGTAGTCGGACATAGACAGAATGTGCCAATACACATGTCAAAGAGGGCATGTACAATCAATCATAGATTTCTTTTATATTTCAGCTAATCTAATGGATTTTTGTGGAACATGTGAGACCTGTGACTTTGGATATAGTGATAATTGTGTAATTTCGATTGATTTGACTGTGACATGTAAACATCTTGAGAAGATTCCAGCACTATGTTTAGTGGAAATAGAGCGTCCACTACTCTCGGTTCAATGGAACAAGAAGCTTTGTATTTGCTTGCTTTCTAATCGTGGGACGACTGTGAAATTTAATCCAAAACTGTTGTATTCAATGCAGGACATCACTTATTTAGAAGATCACAACAATCGCATTGTCCGAGAACAACTTGTGCTTTTAGCACATAACAAACGTTCAAAGATGCTTCAACATACGCATAAACATCATTGGGAAAATGCCCAATTAAAGCGTCAGAAGAATAGAGAATTGAGGATCTTAGCAAGACTACACTTTTCCACTCAATACTACACAACTTCAAAAAAACAAATTCTTCAAACTTACAAGAATGCATGTAAGTCTCTTAAATATAAATTAAACATAGATGATATATGTAAGTCTCTTAAATATAAACTATACATAGATGATAATCAGGCCATAGTAAACCATCTTTGTAAACATGATATCAAATCTATATGGAATATGATCAAAGAGAAACCATATAAGAGCTTAGATCCCATAAATGCCTCTATTTCAGCAGATAAGTGGTCTAAACATATCACTCAAGCCTTTTACCTTCCTGATGTTTGCAATACTATTACTTTTCAAACAATTAAACTATTTTCTTTGCCGCAAATCCAATTGTCAACTGATGACATCATATGGGCCATAAGCAAATTAAATCTTTCTAAGGCATCAGGCCCAGATGGTATTCCAGCATGTGTGATAACAATGTATGCATTATTCTGGGCAGGCATTCTCAAGATAACGTTTGAGAACATCTTAAACCCAACAGAATTCCGCGCTCATGGCAAACATCTTTAATTATTCCCATTTATAAAAAGGGCAGTCCAGCTGAACCTAATAACTATCATCCGATAGCCTTGATGGATGCATCATATAAAGTTTTTACCATTATAATACTAAAAGAACTTGAAGCATTCATTTGTGAGCATGATTCTTTGTCTCAATATAAAACGGGTTTTCGGCAATATATGGGGACTGCCCTCAATGCAACCGTGCTATCACACGTTCTGGAAGCCGTTAAGAAGACTTCAGGAGGCTCCGTTTAGATGGTCTCGTTGGATGTAAGTTCTGCCTTTCATTGCGTTATTCGCAATCTGCAATGGTATAAAATGAGCAAATTGGGATTTTCTACATTTATAATTCAATTAATTTCCACATTACACAGGGACACATGCTACAGAGTTCGGATTGACAAGCAAGGGGCTCTCACAGGGGAGAGTTCAACACAAACAGGGGTGAAGCAGGGATGCAACCTTGCTTCCACCCTTTTCAATTTATACCTCTGTGATATAGATTATATTTGGCAGCAATTGATCACTTTTCCGATATAAATAGGACATCTACGATTAAATTGGCTTGCATTCGCGGATGATATCTTATTATTTGATAGGACGCCCTTTGGGTTAAAGAACAAATTAGAGGCATTTGCTAAATATGCCTCCAAACATAATCTGCGGGCAAATATTGCAAAATCTAAAATATTAGTATTTACCGGCAGAAAGAAAATTCTCTCTTATTGCTGGACATTGAATGGTTCAGCTATAGAAAGGATTCCCGAGCTTAGGTGCTTGGGCTATGATCTGTTGGATGTGTCTTCACAACTAAACTGACATACATCACTGAAACAGAAATTAAGACCACTTATCTCACAGTTAAACATTGTGTATAGAAAGTATTGTACGTTTTCACTAAATCCGGAAATTCAATTCTACTGAATGAAAGTGAAAGCCATATTATTATATGGCCTTGATTTGTGCCTATATGACATACACAAGTTTCTCAATTCCATACAAGCACAAACCTGGAAGCAGACTCAGGGACTGGCCAATTATGTGCCAAATGCATGCATTCACATTGAATTGGGCTTATCCTCTTTGTCTGCTCGCGTTCAATGGAGGCAACTGAATACTTATGCAAGGGTTCTCCAACCTCCTAGAAACTCATTATGCCAAGAACTTTCAAAGATGCTTGTGATGTCAAATCCCGAGTCTATGGTGGCATTTCAAAATAAGATGGAAAAAGTTTTGAAGACAATTTATATCACGCAAGATTATCTATCGATGCGTCCTGCCTATGCAAAGAAGAAATTATACCAATTGGACTGGGCTCAAACCATAGATGAAATAGGTGGCTACTGTCATGATGCCTACCCCCGGGCATCTGGAACAAGCCCATCAGCCCCGGGAGCAGGCATCCAGGTGCTTACTAAAAGCCCAGCAGCCCCGGCTAGGGGCTGTCTGGGTACAGTCCTGGCGCCATTGGCACCAGGCTCATAGCGGAAATCAGTCCTGGCGCCATATGCGCCAGGCTCATGTACATTACTTACCTCATGCAGACCATGCTGCAATGAAGTCAAGCCAACGTGAGGCCTGAATGGGACTACTTTACTTCAGGGACTATTTTTTACTCGGGTGTGGTTCTGGGGGAACTTCTTACCTGGGACTACTTTGAAGGCTATTTAAACCACGCCCGAACAGCAGCACATGCTTCGCGTTATTCTGCATCCAGCAGCGTAACGCTCACTGTGCCTGCAGTCAGCATCCAGTCTTCTGCCACGCCCGCCTCGAATCCAGAGCTCCTAGAAAAAGAGGAAAGAAGAAGGAAAGGTTACAACACGGACATTATTTTAATTCCTTACCTGATTCCGGATCCATCACGTCTTTGAACTTGGAAAGGACATTATTTCTGCATGCGCCGCATCGCCAGCTGCAGCGCTGCGCCATACTCACTAGTCCTCACAGCATTTTTCGATTCAGCGCTTCCTCCATCGTTTTCCTCGCCGAACTCCAGCATCTAGGGGACAAAAGAAATATAAGGTGAGCCGAGAGAGTCTACAAATACAATCTCTTTTTACCACCATAAACTTACCTGATTTACCACCAGAGGCATTATTCTTTAACATCCCGCAACTTCTTACGCCGCACCTGTAAGTAGAGAGAAAACAACAACAAGTTAAATACATGCATCTTTTACCGGACAGTGTTGGGTAATACAGACTCTTACCTGAACGCCATCAGCTGCCACAAGATAATTTTCTCTTGGACCCAGCTGCAACACAAGAAGGGAATGGGACAAGAGTGAACATAGGACATATTGAACTCTTTGGACTTTATACTTACGGGTTCTCGCCAGGAACCTCGGAGTCAATATTCATCCGGCACTCTTCCAACGCCTTCGAACCAGTGAAGTAACTGGTATCTACGCGCCCCTGCATTCCACGCAGGATGGAGAGCTCATCATTCAAAAACATAAGGTGAGATTACTGAAAGGGAATATCGGAGGTGATTAGTGGGGAGAACAGTGGGGTAATATTACTAGAATCCACGGGTGGCTAAATCCCTTTCGCCACTTGCAGGAGAATACTTCTATGGGTCAAACAGACGAGATTGGGCGGGCCAGTCCAGTCTGTCACCTCTGCACTACACTTCACGTTGAAGGAGACCGCAGCAGTCCGGGTCCCATCGACGCCCCTATGGGAGCCAGGTGAGCGTAACAGCTGCAAGTTATATCTTATATATATATAAGGTTGTGCTTGCGGGTCGTCGATGAATAATCGTCACACTATGCTCCAACTAACAACCCATAACAATGTAAGCAAGCAATCCCGATCATGAAATGAAACCTTTACTCATTCGTCTTTAAACTGTACACAAATATAAATTATTAGTAGACTTATAAACAGCCCACGCGTTACGCGATTGCTTTTTTAAATATGTCGCAGTATAAATTTGATCTAGGGAATAAATAGTTGTGAACTGTTTTTTCGTCAAATGGCATATTCGTACGTCATTGAATTGTTCCATATGCATAGAGCCCAATGGCCGTTTCGAATTGCAATTTTTTTTGGGATAATTCAACTTACTTTACATTTGGTAGTTTCTCTTGCCGTAACGCAGAGTGTCCGCTCAGAACAACGGTTTGCATAGATTGAAAGTAAATGTTACAATGTCCAGTTTCAAAATAGTGAATGTTTTCATTTCTGTGGGTATTCAACACCTTCTGTCCTTCAAGCCAATAGCGATTCCTCCCTTTTGTCCAAGGTCGAATAACAATTGAAGCTTGTTTAGAGCGTGTGTGTCTGATAACTTTCGTTTTTGTGAAGGAAAGCCACAAAAACGAAAACATACCGTACAAGACGCGTCGGTGGGAACTCTCCACAAGCAACATCACACCAAGTGACCTTCACTCCATGGGAGCGATGAGCCCGGCCGACCAATGTGGCATTTGAAAGTTGCCCGAAAAATAAACAAATTGTTTGCTGGCATCCACCAATGCCACGCGATCACGAACATTTTTAGTGCTAGTGATTTAGTTATTTTTGGACAATAGTTACACTGAAGGTAAGTAAAACAGATAATACAAGCCACTGAAAGTCTGGTGTAACCCAAGATTCCATTTGTGTCTTTCTGAAACAAACCATGATATCATATGATGATATGATTTTGCATTTATAACGTGCCTATCCACAAGTGCTTCAAGGAGCGACAAGGCAATGCAGGGGGAACAGAGGGAAGACAGAGACAACGATCTTACTAGTGTTGGGAAGTAGACGATCCTTGCCCCCTCCCCCTCTTTCGTCACTCTCGAAACATAACATATGTAATAACCAAGGGGGGAGGCGTAGTCAACCCCCGCAACATTCCGTTACACCACACCCCATCGCAAATAACACATACACTATAGTTTCTAGCCCAGCATTAGGACACCATTTTGAAATAGCCTGAATGACATCTTTCTACTAGGCCCGAAAATCCATCTCTCTGTACAAATGCAGCTCTCCCATCTGCAGCGCCTCGCTCAGCCAGCCCACACATCACCTCCCCATTGCCACGTCTGCGAGCGCCCTGTGCTCGCGGAGGAATGTGCTCTGCGAATAACGTGAGACACTGACAAGTCATAAGGCCAACTGCCCATTCATCTCCACTGAACTTCCTATGCACTAACAACATCCACCCCGCTAGGCCTGAGCCCACCAGCTCAGACTCCGCAGTTCCTTTCATGCTGATATCCATCTGACCTTCTCGTGCCCCAATCAGCCAAGGACCCACATCACAGCCCTAATCCCATGTAGTAATATATTCTCCCAAAAAGCAACACATGTCTGCCTATATCCTGAGGACCCAAGCAGGGCAGATGGCAGATCAAACCTTTAGGTTGTGCACTTGGGTACAGAGATTGTGGTATCAAATAGATTCCAAAGGGTAGAGGTTAGAATGGCAATAAATTAGCTCATTTCACCGAAGTACCCCTGTTCATGCAAGATTTTATGTGTGCCATTATTTATGCATTATCAGTTTCTGTTGTTTAGTTTAGTCATAGATGCATTGCTCCCTTGCCATGACCTTCATACCGCGTAGATGAGCCAAGATGACCCACGTGTGCCAAGAGCGACGGAGAGAACTTGAGATCACGCAAGTCCCGTTGAGGGGGAAGGGGAAAAGCGTGGGGCGAAAGCGGGAGGGGGAAAAACCCAGAGTTACACTGTATGGCATCCTACAACAGGCACCTCTTCTTGAAAAGTTGACAAAGAGCATACATTGGAAAAGACAATTTGGACGCTATGGTGACCTATGTCGAGCTCTGCAGAACCCAAAAAAAATCAAACACCTCAAAAGACCAAAACACTATGTAAGTATTTAAAAAAGTGCACACTCGCCAAGGTGTTTGTCAAAATAATACACTGCTAAAGCAAGACGATCTGTAAGTTATGGGGTAGACTTTAGTCAGTCGATTTATCACTGCAATGAAAATCTTACCCACCATAGGCCATCAACACTAGTGCCATGGACTGCATGTGTGGATGTGGTTTGGGTCTAGTAGAGGGATTTACAGACACCAAGCAACCACAGACATGTGTCTTATCGATCGAGGACCAGTAATATAAATTAAGGGAAGGCAAAAGATATAAATTAAAGGAATAGTGCGCTCAAAAATGTTATTGTCCCGAGCGTTCGGCATGTGGTTTTAAGCAAACTGTTATTAACATTTCCGATGCACCTTACCTTAGTATTCCTCACTTTTACACATGCAAAATCAACGAGCAGGCGTGGCCATCTTGTGTCAATCTTATACGTTGCCGCATCGCACTAAGTGCAAGTGCCCTCACGGCACTAAATCATATCACCCGACCCTGAAGCTGACATCACTAGTTGTGTACTGCCCATTTCATAACTCGAATGCACGTCTCGTGTCAACAACATTCTCTGTGCGCCAGGTAATGACGTGTCCCCATGGAATTGGCAGAACGCCTCTTCCCTCAGTGAGTATAAACAGACTGCTTCTCATCAGACAACATCAGAGTTGCATTTTCAATCATTTCACTGTCTTTTTTTTGTATAGCTGAAAGCAAGCGTCCCCAAACAGCACGATCCTCCCCGCAATGAGAGACAATGAAGGACTCTCCCGAAATGGGAATAAGGTCAAGACAGAGTGCGGGTGAGCGTAAATGGGAGTTTATCAATCAGAATTGGGCATGCAAAGAACTCTGCAAACTCCGAGAGCGCTCTGTCTGACAATAGCAAAGACAGGCGTATATATTTACAAAAAACGTCATCAAAACCTACATACTATAGGGGGCACAAGTTCATTGGGATTGGGTGGCGACGACTAACTATAGGTGCTGCTGCGGTGTGGTTGGTCTTGGCTGGAGGACGTCACTGGTCACCCTCGTGGGTTGGGCTGGGCCTGGCAGGTCGGCTTGAGTTCATCCGGGCGGTGTTGGTGTGCCGAGGCGGCCTGTGGCAGAGATGAATGCCTTTTCTGACTTACTTGCCCTCTGCCATGCACACCGCAGTCATTCAGTCATTTACAGTTATATTCTCTTTAGTAAATCTTTCAATAGGTTAATGCAACACAGGAGGAATGCACCTTGTGAGGGGTCTGGAGATAATATATCGAGGCCTGGTTACTCGTGATCTGTTGACCGGGACCGTAGGTCGAGGGGCTAAGCTTCGGGGACTGGGGCGGGTGGTACAGGTCTTTCTGTCTTGTTAGAAGTGGTTATGGATGTTTCGCTGTGTGTTGTCAAAGTGTTGGGTGTCCTGATTGCACAGGGCCATAAGTCTAAGGCAGTCTGGTGGGTTGTGGGGTTTAAGAGGGGGTGCTTGAGTTTAAACTAAGGTTTACTGCTGTGCTGTAAATAATGCAGGTGGCTGGCCGCGGCCTTGGGTGCTGCAGCGGGGCTACAAGTCTTTGAAGCGGCTCCAGTCGGGTCGGGGGAGGCGTGACAACGCAGAGCGGGGCTCTGTTCTCATGTCTTGGCAGCCTTCTGAGGGAGGGAGGGGGATACATCGAGACCTTGTACGCTTTCACAAAGGTATCTCCCTCGTGTGTTGCCGAATATAGGTAAAGACATCACAAACATTTGAACATTTTCTAGAATACTTATTCAAAATAACTTCACAACATGCATTTAAACTTTGCTGGATGTATCTTGATTATATCCAGTCCGCGCACCATATTTGTACGTTATATTTTAACAGCTACAGTGTTTTAGTTACATGCATATATATTCGCAGAAAATGAGGTAGTGTTTAGATCGGTGGAGTGCATAGAAAACGACCCGCCACTGTACGTGACGGTGGTAGCATATGAGGGGCTCAGACATTCGCACATGATAAGTGCATGCTCGCGCATTCTTTACATGAGTTCATAGTATAGTTGCATCCACTTCCTCGTGTACTCTAGCAGCATTAGCTTTAGTTATGGCGCGAAACCATGTGAGGTAGGCTTCCCAGTGATACACGCAACGAACAGATCCCTGGAGCGTTCCTTTATCATTAGCATCCACCTGTAATGGTGCGAGCTCGCCGTAGCTTATATCACGAGAGCATACTCTCTCATTCTAATACATTCTACAGGCATTTGTATTATGTGGAAGAAAGAAATAATGCAGGCGATCTTGACATTAATATATACATATACATAAAGACTGTCTGCCATCAGGGGACCAGTCTATTGTTCTTCTCCTTGTTCAGGCCTGCTGGCCGGGTCAGGCTGATAGTGATGGTACACTGCGGGAGGTGAACTGTTACAATGTTAGCGTATTGCGCTAGCTTATGTCCGTCTTGTTCGTGGGAACGTGCTCGCAGCGGATCTGCCAGGGTGCTGCGGCAACAGGGATGTTCTCCAAGGGTGGGGGCCGCGCTACAGTGTGCTGAGCTCACACCATCTGTACCGGGCAGAGAATGGTTTCTGGGCCTAGCTAAATTTGTGTGGCAATCAATACATGTGGGCATTCGATACGTGTGGGCAATGTCTCCAGTGGGTGAGCCCTCCACCACCTGGGCCCGGGTGGCATGAGGGAACGCCCAATGGGCCATAGCCCTCACCTGGGGAAGAAACGCAGGCGAGAGAGGGGTCTCCTGGACCAGTCCTCCCCTACATTTCCCCCCTTTCGTTACTTAAGTAACGAATTCTTTAAATCCTCTATCCTCCTACATTCTGCTTCGTCCATCACCGCCTCATCCCATGCAGGAGTTCCTTTGATAGGCATCCATGCTCTGCACACCCCCCTTAAGCTCTCACCTCTCCTGGCGTATTCATCTGGAGTACACGTAAGATATATGCACCCACCATCTCCTTCCAAATCTACCCACACTTCCTCGTACCATTCTAGTATGCGGGGCTCTTTGATGGTGGTGTGCCAAAGCTTATCTACAATATCCTTGTCGTGATACATGGGCACCAGTTGGTACCTAGGTGTGTTCTCTACCCCTGTTTGTACTTGAGCTTCTTGAATCGTTTTTATTGTACCGTGTGAGTTGCCCATTGTCACCATCATCATTGCACCATTTGGTACTGCGCTGGCACAGACTCGAAGACCCACCTGGCATAGGCAGAAAATCAAAAGGAGGAACACCACAGCTGGCATCAAAAATGTCATCGTTGTTCCAAGCCATGAGGGGACCCAGGAGAAGAGGTTATCGAACCATGTACTATCTTCTGCTCCGCCTTCCATCTTCATTTTTTCTCCTAGGTTGTGGACTGCTTCGATCACATGGGACAGGGAGCCGTTCTCTGCGTCTTCAGAAGGTACGAAAGTGCAGCAGGCACTTCCTATTTTTCGGCAAACACCGCCGTCCATCGCCGTCAACAGGTCCAGGACATACCTGTTTTGCATGGTCATCAGTCGCAAAGCTCTTAGTTCGACCTTTATTATGTTAAAACCTTCTTCAGTGTCGTTCGCCAGCTGAATTAATTCCCAGCGGGTTATCTGGAGCCATTTTGCGTTAGCCCTTGCTTGGACACTTGATACGATCGAGGCAAAAAATGTTTCTGCTGAGCTGAATAATCGATATTTGTCTGGGATCTGGGCCAATAGTTCTGATGATGCCTTTGATATATAGTTTGATGCTCGTCTGTTGCGGGTCAGCACCTCTCCCTTGCTTCCAGAAGACAGGACATACATTTGTGGTTCTGCAGTTGGTTGGGCCACACTCTGTTGTGTGCGTTCCTGTGTTCTTTTGCTTCCATCAATGTGGCTTTCGGGTATCACCATTAGAGCTGAGTGCAGAGTGGCCATTGACCAGCTGCCACTCCACGATGGGGGGAGGTGTAGGTATGCCTGGTTGCCACATACCCAATACGTGTCCATAAGGGCCGCAGTCCCTTTTCTTAGGTCTGGGATAGTGAGGGTTTTGTTGCACTTCTTGTTCGTCCCCATGGACGTTCTCCCCTCTCCTTTGAAACATAGTTCATAGTCTATTTCATTCTGCAACTTGAAAGGCTTTTCGATGGGCGTAACCCAGGTTAGTTTTGAAATGTGTTCTCTCCATACGGGTCTGCATGTTTCTTCTATCCATTGCAATTTCTCCGGTGCCACACCCCTCAATGCTTCGGCTTTGCACATTACTTCTTCGTTCTTCCACTTGTTATCAGAAAAAAGTGTCCCTTCGATTGCAAAAAATGGTTCTTTCAGACATACAACCCCTGACGGTTTTGGGTAGCACGTTTTCTCGTTCTGCAGCATTTGAAAAGTCACTTCATGTGCCTGGAAGGTGTTCTTAATCCTGCACAACGTGAGATGAAGGAGACATTGGGCATCTATAATCGGCAACTCTTTGGGTAACAGTACTTTGGGTGCACCTGATGCATGAGGGATGAGGGAGCAAACATAACAGCTCTCGTTTGTTGTTTGTTTAGCTGTGGCACTCATGTCTGCATACCACTTATTTGTTTGGTGGGGGTGTCGTGGGTCTTCCATCTTATCTAGACCTAGCCCATAGTACTCATCATACTTTCTCCTCCCTGCTTCCCTCTTCCGTCTATTGTTCTTATTTCTCATATTGTTCTCGATTCCCTGGGCAAGGGACAAACTAGACCCCCCTTTCTCATTCCCGCCCCCCTTCACCCAGTCATCATATAATATTTCATGTGTTTCTCTCATTCTTTGATTTTCTATGGCCGTGGGGGCATGTTGGCTGGTGGGGGTATTATACAACCAGGATATGGCAGAGGGATTTCGGTCGTTTAAGCTGTGAGCATTGTAATTAGACATCTCAGGTGGGGACAGTGTGTTGTTTTGTTTTACAACACTGGATGACGTAGTATAGTAGCCCCACACAAGTTTAGTTCCGTCCCATATCAAAAAATCGCCTTCCCTTGTAGTTGCATTGATACTTGCAGTTGTATTGGTCCCAGTCGTTGTGTTGCCCCCTCCCCCCTCGTTCATCTCGATAGAGATGAACGCTATGAACCAGTATGTAACCAGACCAAATAATAATGTAAAAAACAATATAATGCACGCAGACAGTCCACATTCATACAAATATATACATTTCACAGTTAACCATTCTCTAAGTCTAGTAAATCTATCCGTTGCAGGCCGCCCGTTAGATGCCATGGAAGCTCCTGTTTTAAGATATAAAAGTGCATTGAGTGCGTACATGTAAACATTTTGTTGGCACCATCTGTCACAACTCGCCCGCCGTGGAGACTATACCCAAGATGGAGACTGGAAAGAAGGTAGAAGACGGACTCCTTCCCTGGAATCGCTATGCGCGTTCTAGTCTTTTGACTTTATATTCCCGGAAGTTGCTAACGCACTTGCGTTGCAACTTCCAGTGTTTTGGAAAGTGTTTCCCAGCGCTCGTGTGTTATTTTCCTTTTTTCCTCCTGGCCGCTTTCCGAACGGCTTCCCCTTTCCGTTTCTGCCGTTCTCGGACGGCTGTTCCGCTGTATGCTGTCTACTGCTTACCTTACCTTCTTGGAACTCCCTCTTTCCTAACTCGCAGTTCTTGCGAGGAACCTGATATTCTTCTGCAACCTAGCCCTCCGGACTCCTAGTATCCTGCTGCTGCTGCTGGTGTATATCTGGAGCCATTGTGGACTTTGCCTACTCCTTCAGTATCTCAGTGCATTCTGGGACCAGTAGTCCCAGCAAGATATCACGACCTACCAGGGTTTTTTCGGCAAGGCTTTTTCCCTGGTCTGGGGTGGGCTCCCTGGGGTCCCCACTGCCAGGCAAATTGCATCTCAGGCAAAGTGGCCTCTAGTGGAGCCCATACCCATCGCACCAAACCAGGAGTAAGGACGCCCAAGAAGCCCAGCGACTCTTGGAGACAGAGAAGAAAGGAGATACCAACGGATGAATCCTGGGACTCTGATTCAGACGGTACCTCAGCCATAAAGACTTCAGGTGAGGAGGGGGTTGGTGGAGATAACAAGGATCAGACTGAATCTGAGAGATTGCAACGCCCAGAGATTATGGCCTCCCTAGAACAATACCAGGAAATGGTAAACGCCATCCAGGCCCTGACGGCTGAAGTACAGTCCCTAAGAGCTGACAATACAGCATTACAGCAACAGGTTCAACAGCTGGGACAACGGGCACTTCAACGGGATGATAACAGAGGAGAACTACTCCCTCTTCCCTTGTCGTGTGGGAAATATGATGGGGACCCAAAGAAATTAAAAGAATTCTTGGATGCCTGCACAATCCAATTCGCCTTTCGCCCCAGGACCTACGAATTAGACAGAACTAAGGTTGGGTTCTTGATATCCAATCTGACAGGCAACGCTCTGGCATGGGCTACGCCTTTTGTTACTACTTCAGATCCGATTCTCATTGATTACGGCCTATTCACACAACGACTAAAAGAAAGGTTCGAGAGACCGGAGGTCTTGTATTCCGCCTTTGAAAATCTACTCGACATACGACAAGGGTCATCGGATGTTCAAACGTACCTTGTGAGATTTCAAAGGATAGCTGCAGAAGCAGGATGGCCCGAAACTGCCCAACAGACTATATTCCGAAGAGGACTCCACGAAGACATTAAGGACGAACTGGCAAGAGTTGCCAGACCTAATTCTTTCCAAGACCTGGTCTCCTTAGTCTTACAAGTAGAGTTCCGCATGGCAGAAAGGAAGGCAGAAAGAAGAAGACCACGCAATTTTTTATCAGGACCAAACCCCTCTTCGATGCCTGAAAAGAGATCCACGGAAGAACCTATGCAAATTGGAACCACACGTGGACCTCTATCTACTAGCGAACGCAAAAGAAGAAGGGACTTCGGCTTGTGTATGTATTGTGGGTCGAACAGCCATCTATTAAGAGATTGTCCTGCAGTACCCCCCAAAAGACAGGGAAACGAAGGACCCCAACCTTAAACAGGGAAAGGGAAGGGGTGAACACCATAAATCCCTGTCACTTAGCGCAGCCTTCGGCTTTGGACTGTTGCAGTCTTATGGTGATCAAGAAACTAATAGAATGGGAGCCGACAGGGTCCGTGGAGTGCATAGCCATGTTAGACTGTGGAGCGGCTGGCAACTTTGTGGACGACAAGTGGGCAAAGGAACATCTCTTACCCAGACGACCGAAGATCAGATCTATACCGGTGGAAGGAGTCGATGGTACCCCACTAACATCAGGCCCAATTAGTCACGAAACACAGGAGTTGAAGATAAAGATGGCTAATCATCAGGAATACCTCTCATTTGATCTGATCAGGGCGGCACATTTTCCGGTAATACTGGGTATTCCCTGGTTAAGAAAGCACAATCCTCACATTGATTGGAGTTTGAACACAGTAGACTTCAAATCACAGTACTGCAGTCAACATTGCTTAACTACAGAAATCACCCCAGTCATTCAAGCAACACTGCATCATTCCTTCAGTGTCAACATGATACCAGCTCCCTATCAGGAATTCATTGATGTATTCACAGACACACAACCCCGCCTTCTACCACCACATCGCAGAGAAGATTGCAAGATTGATCTGACACCGGAAGCAGTTGTGCCTTTCGGGAGAATGTTTCCGTTGTCACTACCAGAAAAGCAAGCTCTGAAAGAGTACCTTGCCACCAACCTAGAGAACGGCCTTATTAGAGAGTCATCTTCCTCAGCAGGGGCTTCTCTCTTTTTTATTCCAAAGAAAGGAACAACAGAACTACGTCCCTGTATAGATTACAGAGGTCTGAATAGTCTTACAGTGCGAGATAGATACCCTATGCCATTAATGAAGGACATCATTGAAGCTGTCCAGGGGGCCCGGGTCTTCACCAAGCTGGATTTAAGAGGAGCTTATCACCTTTTAAGACTCCGCGAAGGGGATGAGTGGAAGACGGCTTTCCGGACACCTCTAGGACATTACGAATATAGAGTAATGCCTTTTGGACTAGTCAATGCACCGGCACAATTCCAACGATTCATGGACAATGTGTTTTCAAATATGCTCTACTCCTCAGTGGTCGTTTACCTAGACGACATTCTTGTCTTTTCTGCCACCCTGGCTGAACATCGTGTCTTGGTAACAGAAGTCTTACAACGTTTAAGGAGAAACAGTCTACTAGCTAAACCCGAAAAATGCATATTTGAGGCATCCACAGTACCATATTTGGGTTTTATATTATCTGCAGATAACCTACAGATGGATCCAGCCAAGACGAATGCCATTACAAATTGGCCTGTACCCTCTAATGTCAAAGGAATCCAACGATTCTTAGGACTAGCGAACTTCTATAGAAAGTTTATCCCCAATTTCTCTGAGATTATTCTACCTATCACCAATCTTCTTAAAAAGGGGGTGAAATTCCATTGGGATTCCGGCACTGAACAAGCCTTCCAAACCTTGAAAAGATCTTTTGTAACAGCTCTGATCCTCAGACAACCAGATCAAACACGCCCGTTCATAGTGGAAACTGATGCTTCCCTCGGTGCTATCGGGGCAGCATTACTACAGAAGGAGGAAGACGGCTTAGAACATCCTGTCTCTTATTTTTCGCGCACGTTGACCACTAGTGAACGCAACTATTCCGTGTTAGAAAAAGAACTCCTGGCCATCCGACAAGCGTGTGAGGAATGGAGACATCTGCTACAAGGCTCTGTAGTCCCGTTTTTGGTCCGTACGGATCATAAAAACCTTAAAGTCCTTCAAAAGATGGAATGCCGCAACTCACGACATGCTAGGTGGGCGTATTTCTTCTCACAATTTGACTTTGAGATCACCTATCTCCCAGGAAAGGACAACACTCTGGCGGATGCCCTTTCTCGGAGTATGGGTGAAGATTCGGGAGATCCACCAGAACAGGAACTTATGTTAGCAGGGAAGACATTCATCGTCAACATAAACACATTTTTGGAACGGGTAAAAGCGGAACAACAGAACAATAGGAGTTCAGAAATGGATTTGAAAGGGAAGGGCAACTTTCTCTTTAAAAAGGAAGCTTTGTATATACCAACCCGAGAACTCCAAGTACAAGCAATGTCCTGGTGTCACGATATTCCCTCTGCTGGACACAAGGGCCAAAGAGCCACACTAGAGTTAACATCTCGCCAATTTTGGTGGCCTTCCCTGGCTAAGGATGTGAAGGAGTATGTAAAGACCTGCCTTTGTGTGCTCAAAACAAGTACGATTACCACAAACCCCTAGGACTTCTACAACAAGAAAAACAGCCCGAAGGACCTTGGCAACAGATATCCACGGATTTCATAGTGGAGCTGCCAGAATCCTGTGGACACACCGCCATAATGGTCACAATCGATTCCTTTAGCAAGCTGGCTCACTTTTCTCCTCTTAAAGGACTCCCTACTGCCAGCATGACTGCAGAAGTCTTTCTGAGGGACATAGTCAGGCTTCATGGGATTCCCACCAATATAGTCTCAGATAGAGGCGCTCAATTCACGTCCAAATTCTGGACAGTTCTGTGCAGAACATTAGGAATCAGGAGATCTCTTTCCTCAGGGTTCCACCCGGAAAGCAATGGGCAAACTGAACGTTTGAACGCCACTCTCGAACAGTACATACAGTGTTTTTGTAACCAAGAACAAGACGATTGGTTCCATCTTCTGCCCATGGCCGAGTTCTCTTATAACAACACTAGACATACCTCCCTAGGCATGAGTCCTTTCAAGTGCACCTATGGTTACGACCCAAAGCATATACCTCTCTCTGGTATCCCTCCTACAAACACACCTTCAGTGGATCATCTACTGGATACCATACAGAGGATGCATCGAGTATCAGAATCCAATCTCGCAAAAGCTCGACAAGACTGTAAAAGATGGGCAGATCAAAAAAGAAGCCCAAATCCTCAGTGGGAAGTAGGAAGGCAGGTGTGGTTATCCACCAAGTATTTACCCAGATGGGTTCATCCAGGAAAGTTTTCACCCAGGTATCTTGGGCCCTTTCGTATCTCAGCCAAGATCAATCCTGTGGCTTTTAGACTGGACCTTCCCTCGATTCTCAAAAGAGTTCATCCGGTCTTTCATACCTCACTCCTTAAACCATATATTGAGGACCCTCATTCACGAAAGACAAAAAGCTCCCCGCAAAAGTCTCCAAAGACCACTGAGGAATATGAAGTTTCCGACATCATGGATTCCAGATACAAAAGAGGTGTACTACAATACCTGGTTTTTTGGAAAGGATACCCAAGGTCAGAATGCACATGGGAACCAGTTAAGAACATTTCTGCTCCTCGTCTACTACGGAGATTCCATCACCTCCATCCCGGAAAACCAGGGGGTGGAGGCCTAAAAAGGGGTCATACTGTCACAACTCGCCCGCCGTGGAGACTATACCCAAGATGGAGACTGGAAAGAAGGTAGAAGACGGACTCCTTCCCTGGAATCGCTATGCGCGTTCTAGTCTTTTGACTTTATATTCCCGGAAGTTGCTAACGCACTTGCGTTGCAACTTCCAGTGTTTTGGAAAGTGTTTCCCAGCGCTCGTGTGTTATTTTCCTTTTTTCCTCCTGGCCGCTTTCCGAACGGCTTCCCCTTTCCGTTTCTGCCGTTCTCGGACGGCTGTTCCGCTGTATGCTGTCTACTGCTTACCTTACCTTCTTGGAACTCCCTCTTTCCTAACTCGCAGTTCTTGCGAGAACCTGATATTCTTCTGCAACCTAGCCCTCCGGACTCCTAGTATCCTGCTGCTGCTGCTGGTGTATATCTGGAGCCATTGTGGACTTTGCCTACTCCTTCAGTATCTCAGTGCATTCTGGGACCAGTAGTCCCAGCAAGATATCACGACCTACCAGGGTTTTTTCGGCAAGGCTTTTTCCCTGGTCTAGGGTGGGCTCCCTGGGGTCCCCACTGCCAGGCAAATTGCATCTCAGGCAAAGTGGCCTCTAGTGGAGCCCATACCCATCGCACCAAACCAGGAGTAAGGACGCCCAAGAAGCCCAGCGACTCTTGGAGACAGAGAAGAAAGGAGATACCAACGGATGAATCCTGGGACTCTGATTCAGACGGTACCTCAGCCATAAAGACTTCAGGTGAGGAGGGGGTTGGTGGAGATAACAAGGATCAGACTGAATCTGAGACCATCAGTGCCAATATACATGTGACGGGGAATGGAAGCGGGTGGGGATACGGGGAAGGGTATTCACAGACAAGGGTGTATACAAGCTCATAGTTTGGCATTCCATTTAATATATGTACATATATTCACACTCAACAAGATGAAAGTTAAAACACAATTTTTTTCCCCCCTTTTTTTTTTTTTTTTGCATCTTTATCAGTTGTACATTCCTTCAAATTCAGTACCAGCACATACACGCAAGTTCATATTCAGTCATTCTGCTCAGTTGCAGTGTTTGCTGTTGTCTGTGCCTCCCCATCTACCTCCTCTTGTACGTTGCTATATGCTTTCCGTACATCGGTCAAGTGCACCCAGTACCTCAATCCCTTGACCTTTACCGCCGTAGGCGTGCAAAATATTACTTCATATGGGCCATGGAATCGTGGTGCATTCCACCGACGCACAAAACTTCTGACATATATCCAGTCGCCTGGCATTAGTTGTAGTTGTTGCCCTGGCTCCGTGTCAGCGCCTGTTGCGTTTCCCTCTTCTCTAGTGAAGGGTGGGGACAATTGCTTTGCTATCACGCGCGCTGCCCTTGTCAGTTTCTTTAAATAGTCTGTGAACTCATCTCCCAGTATCGCGGCGCTTCTGTGAGCGTCTGAGTGTTCGCGCAGTGGTGAATGTGCTGTGTTCATCCGTCTCCCATTCACGATCTCGTGTGGGGACAAATGGTGGTCTTTGCTTGGCTGGTTTCGTAACTCAAACAGCGCAAGCGGTAGGCAGTAAATCCAATTCTTTTTTAATGAAAAGCATAGTTTTGACAACCTGCCCTTCAACAGTCCGTTCATCTTTTCCACTATGCCGTTACTTTGAGGATGATAAATTGAGCATAATTTGTGTTTTATTCCCAACAATGTAGTCACTTCCTTAAAAAGCTCATTCACAAAATGAGTGCCATTGTCTGAGCGGATCACGTCACAAATTCCCCAGCGCGGGAATACTTCCCTTACTAGGAACTTGGTGGCACTTTTGGCACCGGGGCGCGCGCAGGGTCCTGCCTCCACCCACCTTGAAAATGGGCACACGACCACAATCATGTACCGTGCACCATTACACCTTTCCCCCATGTCTGCGTAATCTATGTGTAGTTCCTTGAATGGGCCAATGGGTTTAGGGATTGTTCCCCGGAGAGTGCGTAATGTCATCCCTGAATTGTATATTTGGCATGTTGTACATTCCATTGCCAATCGGGACACATGCTCCTGGAGACAGGGCACGAACCATTCTTCCTGTATTTCTGCTGCGATGTGTTGTTTGGTGTTATGTGCAGGGAAGTGTAGCTGTTGAAATGCTATCTCTAGCAGCTGAATTTGCATTACTACCTTCCCCGAGTTATTTGGCCTCCACAGCAGGTCTGTTCCTGACTTACTGCACCCTCGCTTTGTCCACAATAGTTTTTCCTCTTCACTGGCTCCTTCCTGCAATTCTATAATTTGTGGTATGGGCATGACATTATATCCCTCTGGGGGCTCTTCGTTTGTTTTGTCCTTAAGCATGTATTCACCTGTGTCATTTTTCTGAAAGTAGGAAGCCTCCTTGGCGGCGGCGTCCGCTGCCGCGTTCCCTAAAGACACAACAACTGTGTTGGATGTATGTGC
Organism: Ambystoma mexicanum; assembly: GCF_040938575.1. Taxonomy (NCBI): domain Eukaryota; kingdom Metazoa; phylum Chordata; class Amphibia; order Caudata; family Ambystomatidae; genus Ambystoma; species Ambystoma mexicanum. The sequence continues at coordinate 52,751,885 of NC_090939.1, forward strand.
TTGGCACTTTACTATTGCTACTGCAGTGGGGCTTTGCAGGGCCTCAATTAACTCTTTTAACAATTCTGCATGCTGTACAGGTGTTCCATCTGCCCTCCTAAAGCCCCTCCGCCCCCACCTTGCTAGGCCCCCATGTACTGTCGTTGTCATGTAAGCTGAGTCTGTGTATATCGTCACTGCACAACCCTTTGCTGCATGTAGTGCTTCTATGAGCGCAATCAGTTCTGCTGCTTGCGCAGAGTAGTGTGATGGGAGGCGGTATTGTACCAGTGTTTCATACTCACCGTCTTCTAACCTCACCACTGCCATGCCAACGTGTTTTTCTCCCGTGTCTGCGTCAATTGATGCGGACCCATCCACAAAGTACACTTCCCCTTCGCTTAGAGCGTTCTCACACACCACTGTCTCCTCCCCGCTTCCTCCTGTGTAGGTTGCGCAATCGTGGTTCTGCATGTCTTCGAGCGTGCACGCTTCTGTAATGAATGTGGCGGAGTTCACTGTCTTGCATCTTACTATATGGATGTTGGCACTGGACAGTATAATCTCGTATGCGGTCGCCCGCTGTGTGGTCAGTGTGCTTTTTGATCTCTCGAGTATTGCAAATAATGAATGTTCCACAAACAATGTCACAGGGCAGCCCATTACTATTGTGGCACTTTTCTCAATCGCGAACGCGGCTGCAGCGAGTGATTGTTCGCACGCGAAATGGCCCTGCATCACGGCATCTAAAGTGCCACTATAGTAAGCCAATGGCTTGTGTCCTAAGGATGTTTTTTGTGTCAAGACTGCTGTCATCAGTGTTTTCTTGCAGTGTGAGAATATGTAAAACTCGCGTCCATAATCAGGGTTTGCGAGTACTGGGGCGCTTGAAATCAACTCCTTTAGTGTTTTGAAGGAGGAACTCATCTCTTCCGTCCATTCCACCTTCCTGTTCTCCTGTTGGGCCAACTTTAGTCCTTGTAATAAGGGCCTGGTGTATGCTGCATAATCTAATATCCATGCTCGGCAGTAATTGCACATTCCCAAAAATGTCTGCATGTCTTTTACTGTTGTGGGTTCCTGTACTGATCTTATGGCTTCTACCCTGTCTGGTATTATTCTTTTCCCATCTCTTGAGATCAGCTGTCCCAGGTACAGGACCTCTGTCAGACAGTATTGTAGCTTTCCCTTGTCCACTTTGTACCCCTTGTTGGCCAGCAAAGTCAATAATGTTATTGAATCTGTTCTGCATGTCTCTTCGTTTCGTGCGCAGACTAGTAAATCATCTACGTACTGAATAATGGTGCTCTCAACTGATAGGTTTCCTAAGTCTTCATGTAATACGCGGTTGAAGATGCTTGGGCTCTCGCAGTAACCCTGTGGTAATCTGCAATGCTCATACCTTTTACCCCCCAGTGTGAAGGCGGTGAGGTATCTACTCTCTTCAGCCAGGGGTATAGAGAAAAATGCGTTTTTCAAATCCACTACTGTGAAATATGATGCCTCTTTCGGGATGCTGCATAGTATTGATGCGGGGTTCGGGACTAGAGGGAACTCCTTCTGAATTACATCATTGAGGGGGCGTAAGTCTTGTATCATCCTCCAAGACCCCCCTTTTGCTTTTTTGATCGGGTAAATACAAGTGTTACATGGGGAGTTTGAGGGCACTATTATCCCTTGTGCTAATAGGGCATTTATTGTCTCTTTTATCCCTTCTTCAGCTTCACGAGACAGAGGATACTGTTTAACTTGTGGTAAAATTGCTCCTTGCTTTAACTTTATTACCACAGGCTGTACTCCATGCAACAGTCCCACATCATGGGGGCCTGTTGTCCATAAGTTGTTTGGTACGAGCCTCATGTCGTCATCAAAAAACGACGGCGGTGCTCCTACCACTGTCATCAATTGGACGGGAGTCTCCCTTGCTTGTATTAAAATATCACAGGGCATCGCTATTTCCATCACTATTTCACCATCCCCTTCTGAGTCTGAAAAGAGATCCTCATCTGTTACTTCTCGTAGGGCGATGTTGGCGTTTGTGCATAGCACTGTGCGCCACTCACACCCTTCCTCGTCCAATCCGATCACAGCTATTCTTTTTGCTGACACTTGCACAGCGTGCAAATCTAACGATACCACTGATCCTGGTGCTGTGTTGGGGCATACTATGGGGCGGAAGAGGAACTCTGCCGGGATCCTCCAATCCATGCTTCTCAGCTCGGGAATTATGAGGGCCAGAGTCTTCAGCCCTTTGATAAACATTTCCTCATTTTGTGGCAGTCCTCGTATTTCCTGTGTGGTTGTGTAGGCTTGCACTACCAACATTGCACGCAAGGGGCATATCCCGGGTGTGGAACACACTATCCCTCTCTCGGTAAATGATATGGTCATGTTGAGTTTACTCAGGAGATCCCTCCCTAGCAAGTTAATTGGGGAATGTTCGTAATACAATAAGGGTGCCTTCACAGTCTTACCCCCCACTGTTACATCCAAAGCTTCTGTGTAAGGAACTTCAACTACAGCCCCAGAGAACCCCTGCGTCTCTAACTTCCTGTTAGATAACGGGAATCGGCCCTCTCTGATACATGATTTCTCCGCTCCTGAATCAACCATGAATATAAACTGCTTGTCTCCTATCTGCGCCCCTACCAATGGTTCCTCTACTGCATTGTAGGTGGTGGATAGAACTGGACACGCAAGTGTTCTCTGTGGGCTGTCCTATGCGGGGTATCTCGTCGCCCCTCCCTCATTAAAGACATTTCCGGAAACTACCGACATACCGCTGTAAGGTGCTGGCACTGGGGCCCCGTTTGCTGTTGTCGCGAAAGGGTTACCTGGCGTGTATTGCATGCTGTCATTGTTTTGGGGGTGGTTCTGTGTCCTATACTGGTGTCCTTGTTGCTGGGCCGTGGTACCCTGGCCGGGGTTTCTTAGTTGCTGCTGTCCCATTGGGAGACCGTATGGGCTTCCCGGGTGTGGATGACCATAACTCTCCCCTTCCTGGAACCCATTGTTTTGTCTACTTCTGCACTCCCTGGAGTAATGTCCCCATCGTCCACAGTTCCAGCAACTCCCTTGGGGGCCCCTGGGACCCTGCCATCCATTTCCTCCCATTCCCCCATACCCCTGTCCTCCTCCTCTCCGGCCCCTGTACCCACCTCGTCCCCCTCGAGGGGTCCACTCTTGCCACTGCGAACTTCCACCTTGCTCCTGCTCAGTCCACTGCCGCTGTGCTGGTCCTGCCCAATTAGTTGCCAACCTTCCTTGGAGTGCTATCAGCCCCTCCTCCTCCTCATCTCCCTCTCTACTGTGTGGGAGCGCGGCTACTGCTGCTGCAACCTTCACTAACTTTGACTGTACTAACTTTGCCTCGTCTGCCAATCTCTTCTGCGCCACCTCCTTCTCCCTCTCTTTGATTCTTTTACAATGGTGTACTATTATGCTCTGAATTTCTGGCCATCCCTTTGCTTCAATGCCTGCTATCTTGTCAAGCGCCTTCTGCACTTCCTTTGGGAGCCCTCTCTTTATAATAAAATAAAATAAAGATGTCGACTGATACCAGGGCGTGCCCGTTTCTGCTCTCCACATCTCTTGGACCCGAAAAATATAATCCATAGCCTCTTCCCCATCATTCATTGTACACTGCATCACTGACTGCAAGTCCGGTGTGTCTGGGAATGTTTCGCGTAAGGCATCCCACACCCTGGCACGCACCGTGTTAAAGGATGCCCCATCATGGTGGTCACAGTCTAACGTTACTCCCGGGAAACCGGCCTTAACCCATACCCTTTCAGCCTGATCACCTACTGCTGATACGAGTAGACTTTTTACATCTCCTATGGCTAGGGGTACCCCGGCAGTATGTTTCTCAAAGGCATATATCCACTTACTTGCCCCTCCTGACAACGGGGGCAATAGCTTTAATAAATTGGCTTTATCCATCTGTGCCCATGGGATATAGTTAGGCCTCCCTCCTCCCCTGTGTATCAACGGGAGCTGTAGCCTCCCTTTTGTCGTTCCGTCCGGACCCGTTTGAGCTGTTGACGTCCCCAGTGATGCCATTTTTCCCACTCTGTTCCTTAGTCGCCCCGTCCACTCATCATCCAGGGTTCTCAATGAACACGTACCTTCCTCCCCTTCGCTTCCCCCTCCTATCGCCATACTCAACCTGTCGCTTTCTTCTACCTCGTCCCTTATATCACACAGCAACTCTTCTCTAATTCCCCCCCCCCGCCTTTCTTCGCTTGCAGCATCTCCCTCTCCGGGCCCTACTTCTATTATTCGCGTTGGTTCTTCCTCAATTCTGAACAGAATCTCGCCCTTTTTCCACCCTTCTTCGGGCTTTCTATTTTCACCTAGCGCTCTGGACGTACGTCCTGATCTAGTTGCATCTAGTGCCGTTCGTTCGCATATGTCTTTTATCCTCGAGAGCTCATCCTTTGCTATCGTCAGTCTTGATTCTAAATCATCTGTGAGTTTCTCTATATCTACCCTTTGTGTGCCTGCCTGGGCCCGCTCCCTCGTGCTTTCGTATGGCGGAGGTGCCGTGGGCCGGAGGGGTGTGGTATCTCTCGGGGGAGGTATGTAAGTGGGATCACTGTACCCCTCTGCGGGCACAGGCTTCTTTATTATCGGGTACAAACTTATTACCTCTACTGGTGGCGCTACACTTGAGCCTTCTTTGACATCTTTTTGTATTAGCAGTGGATTGTCTGTGGTGGACGGGAGATCAGGATTTAGTGCTGGTGTCTTAGGCGGTGGTATCTCTTCAAATAACCTCCAGAGATCTAATATTTCCCTCCTATGTTGCAGCTGCTTTCCTTTGTATTTTAGATAAATGCATGTGGCCACTGTATCCAGGACACTTTTATCAAACGACCCTCCCTCGGGCCAAATCTGAGGTAACCCCTCCCCCTTTAGCTCAGTCACCCATTGGTCGTGATATTTTTTAATCCGCTCCACGTATCCCGGGAGATTCTTACAAATATGTGATAAGGGTGTTTCAGCCCCCATCTCTGTGCCCTCCTAGTGCTGATGTGCCTAGTGTGTTTGCAACTACAATGTGAATGTAGTATCAATATTATTCTTTATATTTTACTTCACATTCAGTGTTGAGTCCCTTTGGTCTCTCCCCCTCCCTGACTGCACAATACAAAACTGGCCGTACACAATTTCTATTATGTTCTTTTTGAGGGGCACATACAAGAGCAACCCATTCTTTGGTTTGACAGTGTCAGACTGGAAATCCAAAAAGGTACTCACACACTCCACTATATTGACGTTATCTGAAGAGAGAAAAAACTTTTATCCGACCACACTTATCATGACCATTTAACTATTATGCACTTATAATCGCTTACACATTCACAACGTCAAAATCCCTTCTAGCACATACGAGGTGCACACACCTCTTGGCACCATTCACCATTCAAGCAGCCCTCCCTTTCCTTCCTAGCCGGCTGTCCCTAATCGCCTTATTTGAATATCTGGATGCCTATATATATATATAGATATTAACCCGTTTTCCCCTCCTTCTAATAGGACTCTGTTTCTCTTACTATCTCCCCAAGTCTGTGCTAATCACAGTTCTTTATTCTCCCCCCCTACCCTTAAGAAAAGGAAAAAGGTAATAGCGGTCACTAATGTACTCTCAGTGTCCCCTTTTGCTGAACACTTTTATTTTATACTCCACTTCTTCATATATTCCCAGTACTAGTCAAGATAGCACTATGCGGCGCCGTCTTCCACCCCCTTTCGGAGCTAGGTTCCCGTCACTTTTATCTCTTATTCACCTCTTAATCCTAATGGCCATATGCAAAGAAAAGCAAGGAAAATTTTTAAGATGATCTTTAGTAGATCTGCGTACCCCCTCTTCGTTTCCTGTCCTACACTTCACTCCCCGCTCCCCTTAAGATCGCTCGCACTCAGTACTCACGTGCCCGTCTTGAACCGATACTCTCCGAAACTGGGTCCGTCCAGGCAGTGTCGCCGTCAGCTCAACAGTCAGCCCCGGCTCCGGCGAGCGGTACTCAAAGGGGATTTTTCAACCGGGATCCCGTACCCCCTCTCTATCGAGTGCGCACTTCTTAGTGTACCTGTCGCCGTTGGCGGGCAGCCTCCCGGAGCCGGCTCACCGTGCGTATCCCTTTTCGACCGGAGATTCTCGTGCCAAACGGGGACGGTTATAAGGAGGTTAGGAAGAAAATAAAAATCACGCTATCGGGTTCACCACTGAAAGCAAGCGTCCCCAAACAGCACGATCCTCCCCGCAATGAGAGACAATGAAGGACTCTCCCGAAATGGGAATAAGGTCAAGACAGAGTGCGGGTGAGCGTAAATGGGAGTTTATCAATCAGAATTGGGCATGCAAAGAACTCTGCAAACTCCGAGAGCGCTCTGTCTGACAATAGCAAAGACAGGCGTATATATTTACAAAAAATGTCATCAAAACCTACATACTATAGGGGGCACAAGTTCATTGGGATTGGGTGGCGACGACTAACTATAGGTGCTGCTGCGGTGTGGTTGGTCTTGGCTGGAGGACGTCACTGGTCACCCTCGTGGGTTGGGCTGGGCCTGGCAGGTCGGCTTGAGTTCATCCGGGCGGTGTTGGTGTGCCGAGGCGGCCTGTGGCAGAGATGAATGCCTTTTCTGACTTACTTGCCCTCTGCCATGCACACCGCAGTCATTCAGTCATTTACAGTTATATTCTCTTTAGTAAATCTTTCAATAGGTTAATGCAACACAGGAGGAATGCACCTTGTGAGGGGTCTGGAGATAATATATCGAGGCCTGGTTACTCGTGATCTGTTGACCGGGACCGTAGGTCGAGGGGCTAAGCTTCGGGGACTGGGGCGGGTGGTACAGGTCTTTCTGTCTTGTTAGAAGTGGTTATGGATGTTTCGCTGTGTGTTGTCAAAGTGTTGGGTGTCCTGATTGCACAGGGCCATAAGTCTAAGGCAGTGTGGTGGGTTGTGGGGTTTAAGAGGGGGTGCTTGAGTTTAAACTAAGGTTTACTGCTGTGCTGTAAATAATGCAGGTGGCTGGCCGCGGCCTTGGGTGCTGCAGCGGGGCTACAAGTCTTTGAAGCGGCTCCAGTCGGGTCGGGGGAGGCGTGACAACGCAGAGCGGGGCTCTGTTCTCATGTCTTGGCAGCCTTCTGAGGGAGGGAGGGGGATACATCGAGACCTTGTACGCTTTCACAAAGGTATCTCCCTCGTGTGTTGCCGAATATAGGTAAAGACATCACAAACATTTGAACATTTTCTAGAATACTTATTCAAAATAACTTCACAACATGCATTTAAACTTTGCTGGATGTATCTTGATTATATCCAGTCCGCGCACCATATTTGTACGTTATATTTTAACAGCTACAGTGTTTTAGTTACATGCATATATATTCGCAGAAAATGAGGTAGTGTTTAGATCGGTGGAGTGCATAGAAAACGACCCGCCACTGTACGTGACGGTGGTAGCATATGAGGGGCTCAGACATTCGCACATGATAAGTGCATGCTCGCGCATTCTTTACATGAGTTCATAGTATAGTTGCATCCACTTCCTCGTGTACTCTAGCAGCATTAGCTTTAGTTATGGCGCGAAACCATGTGAGGTAGGCTTCCCAGTGATACACGCAACGAACAGATCCCTGGAGCGTTCCTTTATCATTAGCATCCACCTGTAATGGTGCGAGCTCGCCGTAGTTTATATCACGAGAGCATACTCTCTCATTCTAATACATTCTACAGGCATTTGTATTATGTGGAAGAAAGAAATAATGCAGGCGATCTTGACATTAATATAAACATATACATAAAGACTGTCTGCCATCAGGGGACCAGTCTATTGTTCTTCTCCTTGTTCAGGCCTGCTGGCCGGGTCAGGCTGATAGTGATGGTACACTGCGGGAGGTGAACTGTTACAATGTTAGCGTATTGCGCTAGCTCATGTCCGTCTTGTTCGTGGGAACGTGCTCGCAGCGGATCTGCCAGGGTGCTGCAGCAACAGGGATGTTCTCCAAGGGTGGGGGCCGCGCTACAGTGTGCTGAGCTCACACCATCTGTACCGGGCAGAGAATGGTTTCTGGGCCTAGCTAAATTTGTGTGGCAATCAATACATGTGGGCATTCGATACGTGTGGGCAATGTCTCCAGTGGGTGAGCCCTCCACCACCTGGGCCCGGGTGGCATGAGGGAACGCCCAATGGGCCATAGCCCTCACCTGGGGAAGAAACGCAGGCGAGAGAGGGGTCTCCTGGACCAGTCCTCCCCTACATAGCCTATGACTCGTTTATGCTCTGTTCAGCTATCTTCGTTGCCCGGAGCCCCTGCAAACAGATACCTATTGATTTCAATTTTGTCATATAATGGCAACAATACAGCCCTACCAGAACGAGGCAGAGCATTCCGAGGCAGAATTAGTTGATAGAGAAAGATGCGGAAACGATGGGGCATCGGACGACAGTTGGGAAGACGAATCACTGGATCCTGTGCCTGAGCCTAGTCGGATTGGAAGACGTTTTCACCTGGTGTACCTGCAATCGGTGCAAGGTCATGCCAACTGAGGAGGAGGCATGAAATTGGGTGCTCCCCTATTTTTGTTTACGGGGGGTCAAATCTGTATACTGGGGAGAGTTATGATATAGGGGGTCATTACAACCCAGGCGCTAAGTATGCCAACTTTACCACCATGGTGTAAACTATGTTTACACCATGGTGGATGGCGGATTTACCGCCCCATTCCAAGGTGAGTGGGGCGGTAAATCCCCATTTCCCATTTTCCCTTCCCCATTCCCATTTTTGCCCCATAGGGCATAATGGGAGTGGGGAAGGCGCTAATTACGCCACCGTAAATTACGGTGGCGTAATTAGCATCATGGCGGGTTAGCGCCATGGATTTTAACGGCTGCTAAAAGCAGCCGTTAAAATCAGAATCAGGCGTTAAGGGTTAACGACGGCGTTAACCCTTAACGCCTGGGTCGTAATGAGGCCCATAGTCAGCAAACAAAAGACAGATTGACTACCCCGCTCTACACAGTCCCTTCTGCACAACAGGTTAAATTATCTGGATCTACTTTGTCATTGGGTAGATGAACCTCCTAGATCAATTTTAGCATTTCTATATATCACACAGCTTTGGTTACAAAAATAATTTCCTTTATTTATTCATCATAAAACCATTATATAAAACATATAGACAAATAATCTATCATCATCATACACCACTTGCATACAACATTAATGTTACATTTATGGGGTAACTGAATTTGTTTTTCGTCAAACATAACCTTTGGTTAGTTATGCACAAGAGATAGGGAAAAGACATATTAAATTCCCTTTTACAGTCGACATATGTTTCGGCCCTTACAACATGTACTACACCCTCTCTTGGGTTGTCACTTAATCAAAATTATTGGGCCATCTTCAGGACACAAGTAATTTATTCAAGAAGGTGAATTTAATTCCCCAGTGGTGGAATTAGTGATCTAAAAAAGATACATAAAACATTTTTAATAAAAGGAAATGCCATGCTGAACAGCTCATTTGAAGGTCTCCAGGCTCCCCTCTTGCAAACCCTGCACCTGCAATCCACATAAGTGTGCCTCCCTTCAGCAGTGTTCAGGGCCTTCTCGGCACGCCTCATGCCCATCCATCCCCCCCACAGTATCAATGGCAGTTTGCACCTGTGGCTGTGCGCTCCGAAGGGGGCTGGCTGGTTGGGAACGGCTGAGGTGCCAAACACCATGTACACTTCAAAGGTATCTTCCGCACAGGGGCCATTGTTCACATGGCCTCCCCAGACCCAGTGTCTACGGACTCCGCTTTTCAAGTCCGTCCATCCCCTCCCTCCCTAGTATCGATGGTAGTTCACACCGAAGACCATGCGCTCGAAGGTAGCTGGGTGAGTGAGGACTCTCAAGGTGCCATAAGCTGTTGAATAGCTAACCTCTGTTTAGCATTGAAAATATTGATACGCATCATACAAAATTGTGCAGACTCTTTGTTTTTGTGTTGCCAATAAAAGTTTGTGGCTTCTATTAAACATAACAATAATAAACCAAACAAGATTACTGTGTTTGTCACAAATCAACAGGTGTGCAGCGTTATCATGGTTCTCTACTTTTTGGGCACTTGTACTGTGAAAACGGGAGTTGGCCCTCCTTAGCTCACCGACTGCCCCCATTGTGGGCTCTCAGGTCCGTGTGTTGGGGCCCTACATCTTGTCTGGTGAGCACTCTTGCGCTTGCTGACAGCTTCCTTCCAGGCCCATGATATTCGTTGTCCACATGGCGGCCGGACCAGACCCAGTGTCTCCAGGCTCCCCTCTTGCAGACCCCACCCCTGCAATCTACATAAGTGTGTCTCCCTTCAACAGTGTGCCGGGCCTTTTCTGCACACCTCATGCCTATCCATCCCCACTCCAGTATCAATGGCAGTTCGCACCTGTGGCTGTGCGCTCCCAATGGGGGCTGGCAGGTTGGGAATGGCCGAGGTACCAAACACCATGTACACGTCAACGGTATCTTGTGCACAGGGGCCATTGTTCACATGACCTCCCCAAATCCAGTGTCTCCAGGCTCCCCTCTTGCAGACCCCGCCCCTGCAATCCACATAAGTGTGTCTTTCTTCAGCAGTGTGCTAGCCCTTTTCTGCATGCCTTATGCCCATCCATTTCCCCTCCATATCAATGGCAGTTGGCACCTACGGCCGTGCGCTCCCAAGGGGGCTGTCAGGGTGGGAACGGCCGAGGTGCCAAACACCAGGCACACTTCAAAGGTATCTTCCGCACATGGGACATTGTTCATAAGGCCCCCCCAGACCCAGTGTCTCCAGGCTCCCCTCTCCCAGACTCCGCCAGAAACATGTCACACATTCACATACACACCCACTTTTCTAATCCTTTATAAACCCCTTGATATTTTGCAGCAGAACATCTCTGAGCACTGGAAGGCAAATCTTTATCGTGCTACCTGTTCTCCTGCTACTAGCTACCCTACTAGCTGAATCTAATTGTTTGTTAGTCAAGGTAAGGGCAGGTCACCTATTAACTTCTCTATATTCACCTCTTTCTTATCTCAAATTTTCTATCTATTTCGACCAAATTTACCCAGTAGTGTAATGTTCATTCATCTCAATGACTTTACCATTGTCTAATGTTTCAAGTGTTTTGATCTCGATATATAGCACATTTCATCAATGTCTATTGTAATAGAATGGCATCTTTCTTGGACCATGTCTATAAGCATGTTTCCTTTTGATGCATGAAAGTACATTCAACAGACGAGTAACACGTTACGATTTGCGGTATATCAATACATTCTGTATGAAAGTTATCCCAGTGTATATTCGACTACCTTACACAGGTTTTGCTTCTTTCACCAAAACAAGCATTGCATAGAGAGCTGTGATATAATTCCATCAATCTCATGCATACAGTACATTTTTGTAATTATTTATATTTTTTTATACAGATCTTATAAATTTGTCAAGAATGCCTGCTTGTATGGTTTACGGTTGCTCTTCTAGGAGCCATGTCAAAAGTCATGGCACAATCCTGCATACATTCCCAAGGAACATTGATTTAATAAGAAGATGGGTTTGATATTGTGGTTTTGAGGTGGACGAGATTGAAAGTAGAGCACAGAATGTCTTGAAGGATGCGAGGGCAAACCGATTACGCATCTGCAGCCTGCACTTTACAGACGATATGTACGACCAATCGAAGTACACAAAAGCGTCAACCCAGAATATTTCGTAATTGCTTCCAAATGCAATTCCAACTCTATTGATGCACATGCAGCCTCTGGTGAGTCCAGGGTGATGAATTAGCTGTAGGCGGTGGGGTACAGAAAAAAGGTAACTTCTTGAACAGATTGGTGCTTTTGGTGTAAATGTGTCTTATTAAAGTTTGCATATTTACCAGATTGTATTACATTTTAACTATACCACATTTTACTATACATCTGTACCCGGTTTATGGAGCCTCAAATAAAGTAATTATGAGCATAAAAAACAATGCCATAGAGCACTTCAAAATAAGCATAATGTTTTCTTAATCGGTTGCTTGACATGTCAATTCGTTTAGGAGAGCATACTGATGTAAGCACTGACCCTCGCAAGCGACAAAACCACTGACACGTCCAGTATACCAATGGTGAGCCCTACAGACATGCAGAAGTTCATATTCTCGACAGTTGGATCTTCCCACATATCTAATGCAAATCTAATTTTCCCTTTTACCGCTTTATGACAATGCACTGAAAATGAAGGAGGAAGATTCTGCATCCATTTCTTTTCCGGAGTCAACAACAACTCCAAGCGCCTATCAGGTAATTTTATTTCACTTTTCCTTTACAAGAATGTATTATGCTTGGAATTTCAAATAATATGAAAACGTTTATGTATCCTGTAGGTTGTTTACACAGGTGGCATTTATGGGTTTCTCTTTATATATACCATTGTCTGCATCCCATTGTTTCAGTTCCATTTCGGCTTTTTCATCCGTAGTAAAACAAGTACTGTGTTACAGGGGGATACTGGTACTTCGACTACAATTACATCATCCTTGGCAGCTGGTCCAGAGTATGAGGTATGCGTACTTACAGGTCCCTTGAATGAAAGAAAGTACATCTTACATAGGATACTATTGACAGTGACAGGCGTATAAATGTGCAGTGTTTCAAACTTTTATGATATCAGTTCTAATGTTACACTTCCTCTCTAATGCAGAATATATTGCAACATGTTTGGGGGCAACATTACAATCAGTATGTTTTGCACAGTGATCTCTCATCAAGTACACTTGCCATCTCGGATGGCTATCAGGTGAAATTTGAAATGTATATTTTGACTAAATGACATACACTGTTTGCAAGGGTATGTGTGTAAGCGCTTTGTGCGATGAAAGATTTTAATTTCCAATACGATTGACTTTTCTTTTTAAATGAATATTCTGTTTAAGGAATTTACACAAGGTGTGGAATTAGAAGAGGAGGCACATGGATCAGAGGTGAACATAAACTACTATTGGATATAATATGACATCAAATAGCATTTGTAATACATATTTATGTTGTAATTTTTTCAATTCTGTTTGTAGATTTTTAAATATGTTTGTTTGCATGTAAATGAAATGTGCTTGATTTAAACCATATAAAAAAAATATTTCAGCTTGCTGGTGCGGTTGTTAAAGAGAACACCACGGTTTCACAGAAAATCAAGAAAACAAGGGTAACAAACAAAAATTTTGTTTTCTAGAAGTGTTTCAGGCTGGTGTTTTCTTCATAACATGTTTTTGTATTTAAAGCGCTATCTGCTGTAGGTGTGCTATACATTGAACATGTTTTTACAACACATCTCCTAGATGTCACGATTTGGGACTCAATTGTTTCCGTAATGCTCCCTGGACAACACCTATTCATATTATTGTCTTTACTTTTCGTTTGCAAGGCTTTGGAACTTTCGTATTTACTTTTACAAACTACATGTCCCATAATGCACCTTGTGGCAGTTCCCATTTCCTGGCTATTCCTATACAGCAGTTCTAGCACTACAATCCCCAGAAGCCTTAGAGAGCAGTGCAGCTTTCGCTTTCCCAGGACTAGAGAGGGCGGAGGCCAATTACATTCAGGTGTGCTGCTCCAGGTGCTGCTAATTAGCCTGCTTCAGCACAGGGCAGGTCAGTATTTAAGCAGCTGCCTGCAGGAGCACAGGCCTCTTGCATTGAGCTTTCTACCAGCCCTTTGTTGCCCTGTTCCTTGGATATTTGCTGTGTCCTGTGGCTTCCAGTTCCTGCTCTTGTTCCAGAGCCCTGTGCTTCCTGCCTTGCTGCCCTGCTTCTCAGCCCTCTCTCCCCTGCCTTTTGCCTGAACCTCTGCGCCTTCCATACTGCAGCCCTGCTTCCTTGTTTGCAGCCCTCTGTTCCCTGGCTACAGCCCCCTTGCGCTCTTCCTTGTTTGCAGCCCTCTGTTCCCTGGCTACAGCCCCCTTGCTCCCTTTATTTAAAGCCCTCTATTTCCTGGTTACTGCTCCCTTGCTCTCTTCCTTTCCTGCAGCCCTCTGTTCATGATTTCTGTCCTTGTCTTCCTTGAGTCTTCAGTCCTCCCCTTTGGTTATCCACTTCAGTTATACTGTTTCCTTAATTTTCCCCTGCTAGCTTTCTCTTGTCTTTCCAGCCCTGAGTTACTGTTCTTGATTCCCGTGTACAGTTTCCGGTCGCCATTCCCTGCATTTAGATACTAGGTTTTGCCCTTCCTTTCTTCCGGTTCTCTGTTCGGAAACTTGATCTCTTTGACTTCCGTTTCCCTGGATATTTCTGTTCTTGTCTTCACTTGTTTTTTATGTAAGTCCTGTGTACAGAGTTTGACTGTTGGATTCCAGCAGGCAATCTCTGCCCCTTCCCTTGTCGCGTTTCAGTGTTGTACTTCGTGCCATTGTTTACAGTGTACTTGTTCCTGTTTCAGGAAGCAGTCATTGTTCGGTTCCTGCTGGACCTGTACAGGCTTCAGTCTTGTGAGTACTGTTACCTTGTTCGTGCCTTAGGGTTCAGGTACAGACACCCACTGCTGCTGCTCCCAGCCATGAGCATTCAGAGTGGGCCCCTGTAATAGCAATCTGTGCAGAAGGCTGGAGTTTCCCAAGCTCCGTGGAACACTCTTTCCCCATTCTGCGTACACCCCAAGAGGGAACCCAGCGTGTTTGTATCTTTGTATTCCCTGCCTCGCTTTCTTCACAGCCTATGTTGCCTATCCTTTCTTGTCTACATGACTCCTGTAGTCCAGCTTCTTGTGTGCCCTTTCTCCCTTTGGCTTAGTGGGCACGCCTCTACCCTCGGGCCCCTCCTGACACTAGAGGCCCAGAAGGAAAAGAATTATAAAGACACAGATAACAAATGAAACCAAAGATGTCGCTTGCCAAACAGATTTCACCATGGAGCAACTACTATTTGGGGCGCAACGTGTTCTAGTGAATAAGCAGACTCTTGATGTGTATGTCTAATGGCCTGAAACTGAATTGAATGTGACCGTCGAAGCCAGCAAAGTGTCCTTGGACCATTGCTACCATGTGACAACTCGACAAGATGAAACTGAATATATTCCTCGCAGACCACTTGAGACAATCTACATCCGCAAAAAAACATCCACCCAATAAACATTCGATGTTACGGTTTCTCCAATTCGTGTGCATATATCACAAGCTGAACTAACAGAGACTGAAGCTTCAATGCAATTGACAGAGGATTTCGACTACAGTTTGCCTAGTTTTGGCGATTTGTCCACCACAGTGGACTCACAAACCACATTCATCACGGACGATTTGCTAATAAAGAAGCAAAAATACATTGAATTCGACAGCTGCCTGGTAGAGATTATACTGATGCTGAAATGTGTCCATACATTGAGTGGGAAAATATGCGGGAAGCCATTGGTGAATGTGTCTCGTGTATTACAAGGCACTAACCTGAAAATCCAAGCCAGCTGTGTCCACCTCCATGATATATTTTCATGGTCTGCTCAACCACTGCTGGGAAAAGTGCCAGCTGGAAATCTACAGTGTTCAGCAGCTTTACTTTTCAGTGGCTCGACTTTCAGTAAGATGCTCAGTTTCTGTCAATTTGTGGGAGTTCACTTCCTTGCTAAAACCCAGTACTACAAATATCAAAGGGAATTCTTATTCCCCGCTATTAGTCAAGCCTGGAAAATTGAACAGATGTCAATTGCAAGCACATTCTCTGGCAAAACGGTTCAGGCTGGCTGGCGACGGACAGTGTGACAACGAAGTATTTTCAGTAAAGTACTGCACATACCACTTTCAAGATATGAAAACTAGAAAAAATGGTGAGTTCGGAGATCGTGCAGGTGTCCCAATGTACATCCTTTGTGGCCATGGAGAAACATGGTTTCATCAAATTCCTCGAACATCTTCAATCAAGGGGAATGCAAATAGACCTCATAGCCACTGACAGACATGTTTCAATAGCCAAGGCCATGCAAGAGCAGTTTGCAAACATTCACCATCAGTTTGATGTATGGCACGGTGCCAAAGCAGTCAATAAATGAATTCCAGCTGCTAGTAAAAAAAAATGGTTTGGAAAATATTTTACAGTGGTCTCAGTCTTTCAGCAACCATCTTTGGTGGAGCTCCAAAACTTGTGATGGGTCTGTGGAAATTCTACTTGAATAATGGCGCTCATTGATGCAACACTGTTCCAACGTTCACTCATGGACAGAAAGCCAACATTTTCACAAATGTGCCCATGGACCTTTATCGAAGGAGCAGGAACGCAAGAAGAAGTGGTTGGTGCCTTGTTCACCTCCACACAAAGCTCTTGAGAAGATTGTGTATGATAAAACTCTTTCAAGAGACCTAAAGGGACTCACAGAATTCTGTCATACCGGAGATTTGGAGGTGTTCCACAATATGTGCCTAAAGTACAGGCCCAAAGGTTGCATTTCGGCATAGACGATATGCAGGCCCAAACATTACTAGTTGTACTAACGCACAACGAGAACTTAGGGAGAGAACAATCGAGAACTGCCAGAAACATTGGGATGCTTTGTTACACTTTGGCCTTTGCAAAACGAAGCAAACAATGGGTGGCCAAGCCAATATACCAGGAAATGGAATTTGATTTTGTGAAAGAACTCACATTGACTGTGTTGGCCATGCATACTCATGGAATTGATCCTGATTTTGTTCCTAGGGCACATACAATGCCACAAAACATTGCAAACGAGCCCTGTCCACCTAAAGCTGAACTTGTTGAACACTTGACTGCCCGGCCTGAATGATTTGCAGCTGTCACGCCTCTCAAGTCCCCATGCCTCGACTTCAGGGTATGCCAAGAAACACCTGGAGGCTGCCCAGGTGTCTTTCCCAGTGCCACATGGTTCACAGGCATCATCGGACTACATTTCCCAGTAGTCCTAGGCTGATCCAGTCACATGACGCACACACAATGTGCCCTCCACGTCTTCCCGCAGTGTAACATATGAATGAACATCAACCACGGTTTGGGTGCTCCTTAACCGTGCTGGTAACTGCTCCGGTAAAGTTGAGCTTTCTTTTTTCCTGCTGATAATTCTTGTTACCTGACTTCGGATTGCCTTCTACGGACTTTGCTCCTGGATTGCCCTTTTGTTTCCCGACGCTCAGCACCCTCTGATTGTTCCCCCCAGGCTACCAGACCCTTGGTTACGTTTCCGCGACTCTCCGCCTGCCTTGTCCTGCATGACTGATTTGTACTTTGGTACTCTTCTCTGTTCCTGGTGTCAACGCCATGTACTGATGTTGGACACCTTCTGAGAGGCACGCCAACTCCGTGCTGACCATTGTTAATTTTTCTTATCCTCTTTTTCTCCTCTTCACCTCACTGGCTTTTGTACAAGGATGCTCTGCTGTATTCCACCAGGATCTCTACTACTGTTTTCACATTGTTGTTCTTCCTTTGTCTCTTCAAATGGCACACTCGACGCTTTGCTGTATTTCAACACAGGTCACGCTCTGGATTGCTTTCTTTAGTTTCTTTTGGGACGCCTTGCTGTAGCCTCAGGATTTGTTTTGGACTTTATTTAGTTTGCACCCTCGTGCCGTTCGGGTCAGGCTGCATGTGAACAGACATTCTTTTGGGAACTGGGACCTTTCACAATCACTGTTCACTGCAATAAACCACCTTGTGACGCCAAGTAGGTTTCCAACCTTCTCACATCACACAGCAAGTAAGAGTGGGGTTACTGAGGGAGGTTGCGGCTGGGTTTCAGCATATTGTGAATGCTTATTGAACCTGTTTGTATTGTTTTTTTCATTAGCTCTGTTGCTGCTCCTGCCTTTTCACTCAAGCCCCTGGCCTGTCAGGTGATTTATAATCCTGCAGGCTGCGCTCTTGGGGGGAAAGTCCTTTTGTCATCGGCTCTTTTCCGGTCCCCGGACTTCCTCTGAGTGACTTGTCTCTTAGAGGGTGTGGCACTCATACAACACCCTCGGATTTGTGACAGATTAAGGAGCCTTATTCTACACCTGTCTGGTATGGATCCCGGGGCTGACCCGATGGCGGCGCTCATGCAGGCTTTTTCTGCTTTGCGTATCGACATGGCATCCGCCCATGCAACACTGCATCAGTGCATGGACGTGCTACAGAGCTTTGTGCAACCCTTACCCCATGATGAGGAATTCGGTGATGCTGCAGCTGCAGCACCCCCTCCAGTTCAACACGCCCAACCTCCTGCTCCAACACCGGTTGTTCTACCCGGGCCTTTTCCTTTGGATCCTCCTGAACGCTTTACCGGGGAACCCAAAGCATACCAGACTTTTGTGAATCAGTGCCGTCTATACTTTCTTTGTCTCCCTTTGGCGTTTCCGGATGCCACTACTAAAGCGGCATTCGTCTTGTCCCATTTGGGTGGGACCGCAGCAGCTTGGGCCAATCTGTTATTGGAAGCCAACGATCCAGCCCTATACGACATTGATGCCGTAATCCAGGCTATAAATGCCGTCTTTGACACTCGGTGCAAAGCACAGGCCTCTGACCTGGAGTTTTCTCGCCATAAATCAGGGCAAACGGGATCTCCTGGCCTATCTCGCCCGTTTCAACCAGTTGGCGGCCGAGACTACATGGCCTGAACAGAAGAAGGCGGCCGTCTTCTATAAAGGGTTATCGGAGGAGTTGAAAGACACACTGTTAGTGGTGCCAGCTATTCCATCTGGGTTTCCTGGGCTACTGGACTTGGTCTTTCAGGAAGATGCTCGGCTTCGGCAGTGGCGTGGTGAACGTCGGGTTCCCGATGTCCGTTCCTCTAAGGCCAATTCAGTCACTCTGTCCCTGTCAGGAGATGTTGAAGCAATGCAACGCGAGGCCCACTAACTAAGGCTGAGCGTGAGAGACGGATGGCTAACAACCTATGCCTCTATTGCAGCCAATCAGGCCATTTCATACGAGTATGCCCCAAGAGACCTGTTAAGGCTGTGGGAAACGCCAGGACTCATCCTTCAACCGAGCCGTTAGGATGAGTCAGCCAATGGACGGCTCGGGAGGATTTTCCCTTTCCTCACACATTTACCTGTCCATGTGTTTCACAGCCCCAGGCCTTGTGACTTTCTCCAGTCCGGTTATGATAGACTCCGGTGCTAGTGGTAATTACATGGATGTTCAGTTGGCTAAGCGCCATGGATTACCTGTGATTCCTAAATCCAGACCTGAGGAAGTGCATGCCGACCTGAGGAAGTGCATGCCGTAGACGGTTCACGTCTAGTATCAGGGCAAGTAACTAAACAGACTTGTCCTGTTGAGATATCAACCCCTGAAGGAATTTCTGAATGAATTACCTTCGACCTCATTTCGACTCCTCATTTTGGGATAATACTCGGGCTATCTTGGTTACAGACCCACAACCCGTCATTGACTGGGTTAGACAGACTGTCCGTTTTTCTTCTGTTTTTTGTACCAAGCAGTGTCTCCGGACCAGGATGTGGCGGTTCTGTCTCCCTGCCTAGCTATGATGGCTAACGCCGCTTCGATTAGTGCCACTCTGCAAACACCTACCCCGGAGTTACCCCCGGTTTACGGGGAGTACACTGATGTGTTTGATAAAGGACTTTCTGAAAAACTCCCTCCACATCGGAGTTACGACTGCCCTATTGATTTAGTGCCCAGGGCAGCCATTCCCCATGGTCGTATATACTCTTTGACCCAGAAAGAGGAGGACCATCTACGGGAGTATGTGGATAAGGCATTACGCCTGGGACACATCCAACCGTCCCGGTCTCCTGCAGCCTCTACGATATTCTTCGTACCGAAGAAGGAGGGGGATTTGCATCCATGTGTGGATTACAGAGCCTCAAATAAGGTCACGATTAAGAACCAGTATACACTACCTCTCATATCCGAGCTACTCGACAAATTGTCTGAGGGGAGCGTACAATCTTGTATGAATACGGTGAGGGGATGAGTGGAAAACCGCCTTCAAGACCAAATTCGGGCTCTATGAATATTGTGTCATGCCCTTTGGGCATTGCAATGCCCCGGCCACATTTCAGCACTTTGTCAACAACATCTTTCGAGATATGTTAGACTGTTATGTGGTGATATATCTGGATGATATCCTGATCTTTTCAGACTCACTCCAACAACAAGTACAACACGTTTGCTCAGTCGTACAATGACTCAGGGAACACTTTGTTTGCTAAACCTGAAAAATGTGTTTCCATGCACCCTCAGTCGAGTTCTTAGGCTTCCAAATATCCTCAAAAGGCGTACACATGTATTCTTCCAAGGTGCAAGTAGTACTAGACTGGCCCGCCCCGACTTCTGTGAAAGCCCTGCAGTTTTTCTTAGGCTTTTCTAACTTTTACAGGTGCTTTATCGCTTCATTTTCCAAGATTGCGGCAACGTTTACCCGTCTTACCAGTGCCTCTGTCCCTTTCCTTTGGGACTGTAAAGCCCAGTCTGCCTTCCAACCCTTGAGGGAGGTGTTCACCTCCGTTCCTGTCCTGCAGCTCCCGACTCCTTCCGTCCCATTCATAGTGGAAGCAGATGCCTCCGCTATCGCGGTTGGGACTATCCTCTCTCAAACCTGTCCTTCCACACAATGGCTACATCCAGTGGCCTATTATTCTAGGACGTTGTTGCCAGCTGAACGAAATTACACTATCGTGGAGAGAGAACTACTGGGCATCAGAGTGGCATTCAAGGAGTAGAGACACCACCTCCTGGGGGCAAGTCACCCGGTCACGGTTTATACCGATCACCAGAATTTCCAGGCCTTGTCTCACGTCAAATGTACCAACGCCCGACAAATCCATTGGCATTTGTTCTTCACGCTGTTTGATTTCACAGTCACCTACCGTCCTGGCCCTTTGCATGGCAAAGCCAATGCCTTGTCTTGCATTTGTACCGACCTTGGCACTCAAAAACCTGTGACAACAGTCCTACCCTCTGGGTCAGTGGTTTGTGTATGTTCGGTCTCCCCATCGCTTCTGGACAGGTCACGGCAATGGGCTAGGGATCATGCCTCAGTTCTCGATGGTTTGGGTGCCAAACCTATTTCCGGCCTCCCTTATGTGCAAGGGTTGCTATACCTTCCGGATTATCATTCCAGGAGGAAGGCTCTCGAATGGTCTCATGATTCCCGTCTGGCAGCACATCCGGGCCAGGCCTGGACTTACAATCTGCTGCACCGATGGTGTTGGTGGCCTGATATGAAGAAGGATACCAGCCTGTACGTTTCCAGATGTACTATGTGCATTGAGTGTAAAAGACAACTTGGAAAATCTGTGGGTCTTCTGATGAATATGCCTTTGCCTCCGCACCCCTGGTATATGGTCACCCTTGATTTTGTGGTGGAACTCCCTTCAGTCAAAGGCATGTCAGCTATTCTTGTGGTGGTGGACGTGTTCACTAAAATGGCACGTTTTATCCTGTGTCCTGGCATACCTTCAGCAACCCTTTTGGCAGCTTTGTTCTTTAACCATGTGGTGCGGTTCTTTGTCTTCCCACGCTGATGATATCTGACCACGGTTCTCAATTCACGTCGCACTTTTGGCGCGCTCTAACCAATTCTCTGGGCATTGATGCGCGCCTGTCGGCTTATCACTGTCAGATCTCTGTAGAATCCCTGGTGAGAGTTCTGTCCAGCAGTTGAACCCGTCGTGTAGCCGACGAGTTCTTTCTGCCAATGCACCTCTCAGGGATGTAATAACAATCGCCTGAGGAGTTAATTGACCCAAAGATGGATGGACATCACAGGATACTGCTGACCTGTAAAGGAAGGTTGAGATTAGTACCAGCGTGAGCACATAGATAGCTAATAACCAGATTTACAAATGAATACCTTGTTAAGATAACAATATTCCAATACAAGGTCAAGGTTCCTGAGTTGAGTGTGGACGATCCTATAACAATGAATAATAATAGAGGAATTGAGTAAACCAAGAAACTGTATCATGTCAAAATGAGAGAGTGATGAACACAATGCTTACCGTAGGACCAGGGAAGGGATTGCATTGAGATAGAACGTTACCAGTAGAAGGTCCAGCGTTAACAGTAGAAAAGTTCGAGTTCCCATGAAGCAATGATCCACCTGACACCCGCCGGAATGCGGACGCCTAGAAATGTTCCCAGGATAAGTTCCAGTCCAGTGAGGCAACGATCCACCTGACACCTGCCGAAACGCGGACGCCTAACAATTCCAGAAGTCCGGGGATCAGCAGAGTAGTAGACAGCAGGTAAGTTTCTGTGGATGAGATAGAAGATTGAGGCAAGAATAAATGTTCAATGAGTAGAATGGTCGTACGTTCCGAGTCGGTTAACTTGCGGGCAGCAGAAGTAGAGTTCAGCAGCGGAAGCGGGTCGTATGCAGTCCGAGTCGGCAACATGTTTTTCCAGCAGCAGGTAAGGGCAAGACAATGGAGTTCTGCGGGCTGTTTCCGAGTCGGTTTACCTTGCGGGCAGTAGAAGGACAGTTCAGTAGAGGGAGCAAGTCGTATGCGGTCCGAGTCGGCAACAGATTTTCCAGTAGCTGGTAAGGACAAGACAAGGCAGGTCAGTGGGACGTAGCCGGGTCAAAAGTTCAGAGAGTTGTACAAGACAATAATGCATGGGCTGTAGAACTGTTGTAACTTGAGTGTCGTGTAGATATGTGAGACCTCCGTCCCCAAGTGCCGCACAGGGAGAATGACAGATTCACTCCCTATACAACCTTTGAGGCCACAGGTGGAGAAGAATCCGGAACCGCGAAGTACTGGAAGCCCCACGGAAGCTGTGAAGGAAAACAGCGTTAAGTACCAAGCAAGCAGGGTAATGCAAGGGTAACCAAAAAACAGGAAGGATCTTACCAGGAATTGACAGAAGTAGGGATTCCGGGGCTCAAGTAGGCAAAGGTCCCAAATAGGAGACACTTACTGGTAGTCACACCAGACCCCACCTGGGGAAGACCTGCAGGCAGGACTGAACCAGATTGTAGGCAAGGATGGTGATGAGTCGTAGTTCATACAATGCTCCAGATTCTGTGAAGAGGGGTAATCCACAAGAAGTCCGTGACAACAATCCAGGGTCTAGAGCCAAGGGTAGCAGTCCAAGCTGACGGAACCAGGAAGAAGCGGGATCCAAAGAGAAGTCCGTGACAACGATCCGAGGTCAAGAGCCAAGTGTATCAGTCCAAGCCGGTAAAGCACAGATATAACGTAATCCACAAAGAGTTCCTTAGAAGAGTTAGCCGGGTCCAAAATCAATCGTGAAACAAAGTAAGAATCGCAGGCCAGACAGGGTCTCCGAGAAAACCGTTGTGAAGCGCGGTACTGAAGCACTCCACTACTTAAGTACCGTTTGCTTCCTGATCACGTGATCGCGAGTCCGGGTCACGTGATCGCGAGTTCTGGTCACGTGATCGCGAGTTCCAGTCACGTGACTGCTAGTTCCGGTCACGTGATCGGATAGACCCAGCAGCACGATGCAAGGAAGCGATCTTGATCTTCTGATGGCCTAATCTCCACGGCAACTGCCAATGGAGAAACGGTCGCAGTCGTGACTGTGGAGTGGTAGCGTGAAGCTGCTGCTGTAGCTGTGTGCGAGCCGGTCTGGACCGCCAACGTGAGCCCCGGAAGGTAAGTGGGGGGTGTATTCGGGCCGAGGGGAAACTGGGATCACTGGTGGGTCGGATGGAGGGCATGACAGAGCCCCCCCGCAAAGGCCCACGACCGCGTGGGCAGGAAGGATTCTCCCGATGGAACCGAGCAACCAACCGGGGGGCCTGGACATCCGAAGCCGAGACCCAAGACCGCTCCTCCGGACCGTAGCCCAACCAGTCTACCAGGTACTGCAGCTTGCCCCTAAGGAGGCGGGAACCCAGAATACCGGAAACCTCAAAGACATCAGGGGCATCCAGGGACACTGGGCCAACCGGGGAACGGAGGCGGGAGGAGGCAGGACAAGGTTTGAGAAGAGATGTGTGGAAAACAGGGTGAATCCGCCAAGAAGACGGGAGCACAAGGCGGTAGGCCACTGGACTGATGACTCGGGAAACCACATAAGGGCCCACAAAACGAGCCAGAAGTTTTTGACAACCCGCCAAACTGAGATGTCGGGTGGACAGCCAGACCCAGGAACCCACCGCATATAACGGGGCAGAACTACGTTTCGAGTCAGCGAAAGTTTTCATGGATGACTGGGCCTCCTGGAGGTGAACCACGGTCTGGGCATGGATAGAGGACATATCTCTAACACAGGCAGCTGCGGCTGGGTTGACAGAAGAAGAAGAGTCAGGAACGGGGAGAACACGGGGGTGTTGGCCATACAAAGTGAAAAAAGGGGAAGAACCGGTGGCGGAATGTACAGCATTATTGTAGGCGAATTCAGCAAAGTGAACGACCTACAACCAGGTCGCTTGTTGTTGCAGCTTCAAACAACGCAGGTATTGTTCCATGGATTGGTTGGTTCTCTCAGTTTGACCGTCGGTCTCGGGATGGTAAGCCGAGGAAAACCGTACATCAATACCAAGCAACCTGGTCAAGGCACGCCAGAACCAGGATGTAAACTGGGACCCCCTATCAGAAATGAGCACAGAAGGCAGACCAAAGAGACAGAAGACAGATTCAAAGAACAGCTTGGCCAACATAGGGGCAGACGGAATAACCCGGCAGGGAATGAAACGGGCCATTTTGGTGAAAGTATCAACCACCACCCAGATTGTGTCGTAACCCTGGACCCTAGGTAAATCAGTCACAAAATCCATGGTCAATGTGTGCCAGGGCTTGGGTGGTATAGGTAGTGGTTGCAAGAGGCCAAGCGGGCGACCCCTGCGGTGTTTACTTTGAGCACATACTGCGCATGTGTTTACATAGCAGACAACATCACGTTTCATGGATGGCCACCAACACCAGCGTTTCAATAGGTCCAGGGTACGGACCTGGCCTGGATGGCCGTTGAAGGGGGCGTCATGAGACCATTCCAAAGCCAGATTTCTGGTATCAGTGGTGGGTAGAACTAGGCGATTCTGTACATATGGTAGCCCATCACAGTACACTGGCTCCCATTCGGATAGCTGCTCGGGATGCTGCTGGACCCAAGTACGGATTGCGTCCAGCAATGCCAACGGAGGTGTACATGTGCATACAACGTTCTCATGAGACAAGAGAGTGTCGGGAAAGATAGGTAGCGAAACCCCCCCGGGGGAACGAGACAGCGCATCGGCTTTACCGTGCGTCAGACCAGAACGGTGTTTAATTTGAAAGTCGAAGGCTGCAAAAAACAAGTGCCACCTGACCTGCCTGCTGTTCACACATTTCAGGGAGGCCAAGTCCTGTAGATTCCGGTGATCAGTAAACACAGTGATCTTGTGTTTGGCCCCCAACAGATGGTGTCGCCAAGTGCGAAAAGCATCCATCACTGCTAGAAGCTCCTTCTCAGTAACAGTATAGTGGGCTTCTGCAGAGTTGAATTTGCGGGAATGGAAGGCCACAGGGTGTAGGTGTCCAGTAGCGGAGCATACTTGTGACAAAACTGCCCCTAACGCAAAAGAGGAGGCATCCACCTCAACAATGAAAGGTAGGTCAGGATCAAGATGCTGGAGGACAGGGGCGGTGGTGAAGGCGTTTTTTAGATCCTCAAAAGCATGCTGATGTACCTCTAGCCATTTGAAAGGGACATGTGGACTGGTGAGGGAGGTGAGAGGTGATACTATGGAGGAGAAGCCAGAGATAAAACGCTGGTAGAAGTTGGCGAAACCAAGAAACGACTGTAATGCCTTCAGGGTCTGCGGGGTCGGCCATTCTAGGATCGCTCGAACCTTGGAATAATTCATCGCCAAGCCACCAGGTGTGATGTTGAACCCCAGGAACTCGATATTGGTCACATGAAATTGGCATTTCTCAGGTTTCGCATAGAGCGAGTGTTTTTGTAACCGGGACAATACTTCTCGAACATGCTGCACATGTTCTTCTAGGGTATGGGAAAAGATGAGGATATCGTCAAGATATACAACCACGTATATGTCCAATATGTCACAGAACACATCATTCATAAAGTGCTGGAAGGTGGCTGGGGCATTGCATAGTCCGAAAGGCATGACCATATACTCATAAAGGCCGTATTGTGTACAGAATGCGGTCTTCCATTCGTCCCCCTTTCGAATGCGGACAAGGTTGTAGGCACCTCTCAAATCCAACTTGGAGTAGATAGAGGCGTGGGTCAATCGGTCCAATAGCGGAGTGATAAGAGGTATTGGGTACCGATTCTTAATGGTAATGGCATTGAGACGGCGGTAGTCCACACACGGACGTAGATCGCCTTCTTTTTTAGGCACAAAAAAGATCGGGCTGGCAGCTGGAGACGTGGAAGGGCGTATGTGACCCAGGCGCAAAGACTTTTCTATGTACTCTTTGAGGGCTTGGTCTTCGGACTGTGACAGGGAATAGATACGACCCGAGGGTATGGAAGCCCCAGGGGTCAGATCAATCGGGCAATCATAGGGACGGTGTGGAGGTAGGGTTTCAGAAGAGCCTTGATCGAACACTGGAGCATAGTCCTGGTACTCCGCAGGGATGTTTGCGGTGACTAAACCCACTACATGCGGATCAGAGGGAGCACTGTTTTCTGTGATACTGAGTCGGGCAATAGCGCCCAACGCTGATGCAGGCGTGTTCTCTTCTCCATTCATGGGGAGACAAAAATTCTGGCAGAGTTCGGATTCAAAATGCACGTGACCCGAACCCCAATCAATGTGCGGATTGTGATCCCGCAACCATGGCATTCCTAATATAACACCGAACTGGGGCATGGCTATCAAGTCGAAGTGTATGGTTTCCTTGTGGACGGACTGGATCGTCAGTATGAGTGGTGCTGTTTGTTGTCTGATGGGTCCAGACGCGAGTTCTGTCCCATCAACTGCTTGTACCAGTTCGGGTCGATTCTTGTTTACCAAGGGCAGGTTTAAGGCTCGGGCTAAGGTAATATCAATGTAGTTCCCGGAGGCCCCTGAATCAAGAGTGATTACTACGGGATGGATGATGCCAGGGGTGGGCTGCAAAGTGGCTTGTACTTGGATGGGTCTAATTCTGCCAAAAATCGGGACTGGATCCGGGGAGGAACATGAGGAGCTCGACCCTCCCCCCGTGTCTAGGGTCGAGCTGTGTGAAAAACCTGATTCTTGGGTTTCGGTCTCCGGGGACATTCTTTCACGAAATGGCCACCCAACCCGCAGTAGAAACAGGCATTCTCTGCTCTTCTACGTTCCCTTTCCCTAGATGTGATGGGGCTCCTGATACCTCCAATCTGCATAGGTTCCCCGGTGGTGTCTGAGGTGGACGAAGATATGGCAGGGCCTGTGGAATGGGGAAACCCAGCCTCAGCTCTCCGTTCAGAACGCCGTGCGTCTACTTGAAGGGTCACATCCACAAGGGCCGGGAATTGGACGGGCAGGGACGGGACCACAGCTAATGCATCCTTCATGGGATTACTTAATCCTCTGTAGAAGACCACTGCCTTCTTACTTTCTGGCCATGATGTTTCGGGCGCTAGTTGGTTAAATTGAGTGATGTAATCAATGAGGGACCCCCTACCCTGGGTAAGCTCTAGTAACTCTAAATCATGAGACTGCGCCTTGTACCTGGTGTCAAATACTCATGACATCTCTGATACCAGTTGGTCGAAATCATAGAGAGCGGGGTGGTCATTTTCTAATAGGGGATTTGCCCATGCCGCAGCTGTACCCGCTAGGTGTGATAGAGTGAAGGCCGTCTTAGTGGTGGGATCAGGGAAAGCAAGAGGCCGGCATAGAAAGTGTAGTTTGCATTGGTTAAGGAAAGTCCTGAACTTTCTGGGGTCTCCATGGAACCTTTCTGGGGCTGCCAAGGGAAAAGGAGATGGCAGAACGACGGGAACGGAAGTAGAGGCAGTAGGAGCCGGGGTTACAGGAGGAGGTGGCACAGGTACTGGAGCAGCGTCCCCAAGCACCGGGTCCGCGGGCAAGGGATGTTGGGCGCTCTGCAACAAATCAAGGCGTTGATGGATTGCTGTGTTGGCAGCGACAATGTCGGCCCGTAATACCGTGATTGCTTGGATTATAGCAGCCATGGGGTCCTCCGCGGTACCCTCCATACCTGACACGACAAGGCTTCACAGACTGTTGTAACTTGAGTGTCGTGTAGATATGTGAGACCTCCGTCCCCAAGTGCCGCACAGGGAGAATGACAGATTCACTCCCTATACAACCTTTGAGGCCACAGGTGGAGAAGAATCCGGAACCGCGAAGTACTGGAAGCCCCACAGAAGCTGTGAAGGAAAACAGCGTTAAGTACCAAGCAAGCAGGGTAATGCAAGGGTAACCAGAAAACAGGAAGGATCTTACCAGGAATTGACAGAAGTAGGGATTCCGGGGCTCAAGTAGGCAAAGGTCCTGAATAGGAGACACTTACTGGTAGTCACACCAGACCCCACCTGGGGAAGACCTGCAGGCAGGACTGAACCAGATTGTAGGCAAGGATGGTGATGAGTCGTAGTTCATACAATGCTCCAGATTCTGTGAAGAGGGGTAATCCACAAGAAGTCCGTGACAACAATCCAGGGTCTAGAGCCAAGGGTAGCAGTCCAAGCTGACGGAACCAGGAAGAAGCGGGATCCAAAGAGAAGTCTGTGACAACGATCCGAGGTCAAGAGCCAAGTGTATCAGTCCAAGCCGGTAAAGCACAGATATAACGTAATCCACAAAGAGTTCCTTAGAAGAGTTAGCCAGGTCCAAGATCAATCGTGAAACAAGGTAAGAATCGCAGGCCAGACAGGGTCTCCGAGAAAACAGCTGTGAAGCGCGGTACTGAAGCACTCCACTACTTAAGTACCGTTTGCTTCCTGATCACGTGATCGCGAGTCCGGGTCACGTGATCGCGAGTTCTGGTCACGTGATCGCGAGTTCAGGTCACGTGATCGGATAGACCCAGCAGCACGATGCAAGGAAGCGATCTTGATCTTCTGATGGCCTAATCTCCACGGCAACTGCCAATGGAGAAACGGTCGCAGTCGTGACTGTGGAGTGGTAGCGTGAAGCTGCTGCTGTAGCTGTGTGCGAGCCGGTCTGGACCACCAACGTGAGCCCCGGAAGGTAAGTGGGGGGTGTATTCGGGCCGAGGGGGAACTGGGAACACTGGTGGGTCGGATGGAGGGCATGATAAGAACACAAATTCAGAAGCAGGGAACAACGAAAAGGCGGGGCATAAGTAAGGAGCGGAATCACGTGATACTGTGAACAAGGCTTAGCGTGTGAACACACGTGACTGCAAGAACGCTAAAGGAGCGCATCTCCAAGGCAACGACCAATGCCGTTTCTGTAATACACGGCGACTGTTCATAGGGAAAAGGTTCTTTGTGTAGTACGAGGAGGGTTCAAAGCTGATCAGGGACCATGAGTAGGAAGTTTAATCAGGAAGCGAGGCATGATCTTGTGGATCTTTAGGGGAACAGACCGGTAACTGGACCATTTCCTGGCAATCACCCTCAGACCGATGGGCAGACCAAACGCACCAATGCTATGGAACAGTATCTCCGTTGTTTGTGTCTACAACATCAGTTGGACTGGGTATCTGTCTTGGGGGCTGCCGAGTTTGCATACAACAACTCCAGAGACTCCTCAGTGGTTAGTTCTCCGTTTGATGCCTTGTATGGGCTACATCCCAGGATTCTTCGACCGGTTCTGCCCTCCTTGGATCAGGTCCCTGCAGCCAAGTCAGTGCGTGATACCCTCATTGCCATACGCACGACAGTTGCTCAGCATCTGCGCGCTGCTCAATCTCGGGCAAAGGTCCAGGTGGACTAACACTGTTCTCCGGTTCCCTCCTATAACCACTAAACATCTTTCCAGCAGGGGGAAGCGCAAATTGTTACCCTGTTACGTGGGCACATACAGGATCCTGCATTGCCTTAATCCTGTTGGTGTCCGTTTGGACATTCTGGCCCATTGGAGGATACACCATGTGTTTCATGTCTCCTTACTCCGCCCTTTTGTACCCGGCTTTCTGTTGCCCGACCCCGGTTTCTATACAGGGTGAGGATCAGTACGAGGTGCGTGCTATCTTGGACACCCAGCTGCATTGCGGGGTGCGTTCTTACTTAATCAACTGGAAAGGTTATGGTCCGGAGGACAGGACTTGGGAACCGGCTTCCAACCTACATGCACCCCGCCTCCTGGGTGCCTTTTGGGTGGAGCGGCTGCGGAGCACCAGGGGAAATCATCTTTTGCGGGGGGTACTGTCACGCCTCGAGTCCCCCTGCCTCAACTCCAGGGTATGCTCAGAAACACCTGGAGGATGCCCTGGCGCCTTTCCCAGCGCCAGATGGTTCCCGGGCATCATCAGACTACATTTCCCAGTAGTCCTAGGCTGATCCAGTCACATGACGTGCATGCAACGTGCCCTCTGCATCTTCCCGCAGTGTAACATATGAATGAACTTCAGCCGCGGTTCGGGTGCTCCTTAACCGTGCTGGTTACTGCTCCGGTAAAGTTGTGCTTTCTTGTTTCCTGCTGATACTTCTTGTTACCTGACTTCGGATTGCCTTCTACAGACTTTGCTCCCGGATTGCCCTTTTGTTTCCCGACGCTCAGCACCCTCTGATTGTTCCCCCCAGGCTACCAGACCCTTGGTTTCTTTCCCGCGACTCTCTGCCTGCCTTGTCCTGCATGACTGATTTGCACTTTGGTACTCTTCTCTGTTCCTGGTGTCAACGCCGTGTACCGACGTTGGACACCTTCTGAGAGGCATGCCAACTCCGTGCTGACAATTGTTCATTTTTCTTACCCTCTTTTTCTCCTCTTCACCTCACTGGTTTTTGTACAAGTACATTCTGCTGTATCCCACAAGGATCTCTACCACTGGATTCACATTGTTGTTCTTCATTTGTCTATTCAAGTGGCCCACTGGACGTTTTGCTGTATTTCAACACAGGTCACCCTCTGGATTGCTTTCTTTAGCTTCTTTTGGGATGCCTTGCTGTTGCCTCAGGATTTGTTTTTGGACTTTATTTAGTTTGTGCCCTCGTGCCGTTCGGGTTAGGCTGCACGTGAACAGACACGCTTTTGGGAACTGGGACCTTCGACAATCGCCGTTCACTGCAATAAGCCACCTTGGGATGGCAAGTAGGTTCCCACCCTTCTCACATCACATGGCAGGTAAGAGTGGGGTTACTGAGGGTGGTTGCGGCTGGGTTTCAGCATATTGTGAATGTTTATTGAACCCGTTTGTATTGTTTTTTTCCTTATCTCTGTTGCTGCTCCTGCCTTTTCACTCAAGCCCCTGGCCTGTCAGGTGATTTATAATCCTGCAGGCAGCGCTCTGGGGGGAAAGTCCTTTTGTCATTGGTTCTTTTCCAGTCCCTGGACTTTCTCTGAGTGATTTGTCTCTTAGAGGGTGTGGCACTCATACAACACCTTCGGATTTGTGACAGCAGCAGTGTTCTTAATGTGCTCACTATAACATTTGGGATATGTTTGTGACGAGTGGTGCAATTCAAACTCTTTCTCCCCCACAAGCACACTCTCCTCACCTGAGCTGTCCGAGTTGACGGTTTCTTGTAGACGTCATCGTGCAAGGTAGTCTCTTTCTTTCTTGTGATGAATGTGCTTGTCACGTAGGGAAGCCACAGTGACCGCTGGATAAACAGCTGTCCAGTGACTCCCTTTCCGGAACCAAGCCGGAATCAGGGAAAAACCCAAAAGGGAAAAAACCCCTGTGGAGCAGTGTTGACTCTTCAATTCCAGAATAGTCGCTGAAGAGAGCAATGGAGCGAGGCTGATTGTTGGGTAGAAGAAGTCCAATCGTCGAGTCAGGAGAGACGGAGGCTCCTTGTGGCAGTTAGAATAAATGGCAATGGTTCCAGAAAGAGGAAAAATAGTTGCGTAGCTAGCCAGCTCGGAGGAGCCAACAGAAAGAGAGAAACAGGAAGAATTCCCGGAAATCAGAAGAGAGAGAGAGATTGAAAATAGGCCCACCGGAGAACCGCCCGGAGTAGCGGAAGGAAATGGAGGCGTTCCGAGGAAGGAAACAGGAAACACAGGAACAAACAGGAAACCCTCTGGCAGATCCGGCAGAGGATTGGAGCGAGGAAACCCGGAAACAGGATGTGACCAAAGTGGGTTGCAACGCAGCGACTACCGGGAGGAGGGGAGTTTAAATACTTCCAGCGGTGCTGCGTCACGTAACTGGGACTGGTGACAAGAACACAGAGAAAGGACTAAAACACTCTACCTCTGTGTCTCCAGCTCCAACGCGGATACAACCGCCAATTACGGCAATGGCCGTGACGGCGGATGACAGTGTTCCCCAATGTTTGTACATTGTACATCAACAATTGAGTGCTATTAAACTCGAATGTCAATGCTATAACAAGTATTAAGAAGTATTTAATTTTGCAGATTTAATCCGGTTTATGATTCATTAATGTATATCTTTTGCCTTCCCTTAATTAATATTACTGGTCCTCGATCGATAAGACAAATGTCTGTGGTTGCTTGGTGTCTGTATTTCCCTCTGCTAGACCCAAACCACATCCACACATGCAGTGCATGGCACTGGTGTTGATGGCCTATGGTGGGTAAGATTTTCCTCGCAATGATAAATCGACTGACCAAAGTCTACCACATAATTTACAGATCGCCTTGCTTTAGCAGTGTATTATTTTGACAAAAACCTTATAGATCCGTGCACTTGAAGGAAATTACTGATGAGGAGTTATTTGAGGACAGTGAGCAAAATGGGGAGATTATTTTGGAAATCTGCATCCCCTGTGAGATCATGGTGCAGTATAGGAAGGTACAGTGCCCCCTGATGGCAGTGGTGACCCTGTCTTTATTTTTTTAGGAGGACATGCGATATGTGCCAGCATAATTATGAACTATTAAACCACATCATGTTGGTTTACTTAGAGATGTGACCCCAGTACAGAGTACATTGAAGTCAGGTGCCTAGCACAATCATCCAATGTGTGGATGATCTGCTGGTATTTAGGGAAAAAGAACGACGATGGTGCAAGAGAGATTCTGTTGCATTATTACAATTGCTGGCTCACAAAGGGTACACAGCAGATAAAAAGAAGCTAGAATACTGCCAACAGGAGGTACTATACTTGGGAAAACTCACTTTTGCAAACAGGAAAAAAAATATATTACCAGACAGGGTGGCGGCAGTACGCGCCACCCATAGGCCGAGTACTGTGAAGGAAATGTAGCCTTTTTTTGGGCTTATGTAATTATTGTAGGGCATGGATCCTAGACTACGCAGTCTACACAAGGCCACTGTTAGAAAGTCTCAGGGAAGGACAGAGGACTTAAAAGTAAATTGGAATGGACTGAAGAAATGACTAGACAATTTGAGGACTTAAAAGAAGCTATTTGTACAGCCCCTGTTTTAGCAACTCCAGATTATACACAGAAGCATTATTTACTTTCCCACTCTGATGAACGGTTCATGCATTGACGGAAGGAGACATACTATATGTTGATGGGTCATAAATAATTGACCAGGGGACGGGGCGGAGGCACACAGGGGCGGTAGTGGGGCACAGTAAAGGGCGGGAGAAATAGTGACCACCCCTGTAGAAAGCAAGACAATAGTTCCATACACAGCTTTGCCCATATTACAACTGGACCATTATTTCCTGGGGGACTGATCAGCGCCAGGCTTGAAGGTCCATATGAGGTGGTGTTCTGTACTCCTCTCGCCGTCCGTATGAAGGAGTTAGATATTGGGTGCATCTCTCGGATGTCCGAAGAGCACCTGAGACAAGGCAAAGCACAATAAACAGAGTAAGATGAAGGATCCATGCCAGGGTGGTGTGCAGTGGCACACGTCTGATTTTTCTTTTTTTTTTGTTTTTTCATTTTTTTGATCTTTTTTCAATTTTTAAATTTTTTGAAGGTCCAGGACCCGGTCGGCCCTGGTGGAAAAAGAGTGCCTCTCTCTCTCTCTTTCTTGATAACCTTTTTCTCCTCTCCAGGAATGAGCAAGGATGCCCGACCAACGTGTTCAAACCTCTCTTCTATGTAGGGATACGATTAAGATAATTTGTTCTAGCAATTATGTATTATATATTTTAGGTATTATATTGTTTTGTATGACCCTGGTCATGGTTGTTGGTGTGTATGACGGTATGTCTGTTACATGGGGTGGCCATATAAAGGGGGGGGGACAGTTGGAAAATAATGCTAATATAAATATATAAAAAAATAAAATACAAAATGGCTCACTTTTTGCCAACCACCCCTACAAGTTTTTGTAGAAGAATGAAATGGAAAGTATGAATGATGTATGATTTATATAAAGGGGTTGGGCTTTGACGCCATTTCTGACATCCAGCATTTAGACTCCGTGAATAGCTGGGACTCTGATATGTGCACTGCAGGAAGAAATGTGATAAATGGAAGCTGTCACGTGTGTGCAATTATCCCATACGCATCAGGGGCTCCTAAGGTTTTAGTTCCACATCCAGTCCCAATTACAGAGGCACAATACCTGGTACATTTTGCACTATGAAGGATAAAGGGCACATTCCAGGCACACAGCGTGCAGTTGAGGAGCATTGATCTAGACCCAGCGTTATGCAATAGGCAACACAAAATACCGCCAGTGTCTACAAGCACCATATTTTTCCTTGGGAGGTTACTCAAATGGCAACGACAAATGGCAGGGCACCACAGTGACGTGCCCGGCAGCTGGACTGATCGAGTATAGCGGAGAAGAAAGATCCCTAATAGAGACTATGTGTGCGCAAATATGGTCCCAACAGATCACAAGGCTAACATGGATTGCAACAAAGAAGAAGCCAGTGTGAATACATAGAGCCATAGACTATGAACTTTGTTTTAACAATGAAGGAGCAGTTCCTGTTGGCGCACACAGTGCAACCACATTCTTGTGATCCCTGATACGACTAAAGGCAGCGGTGATGGATTACTACTGGGTTTGTGGCCGACAAGCCTACTTGCACCTTCCACTATCCTGGAGGGGCATGCGTTCACTGGCCATCGTGCACTCAGTGCTACTAGTAATCCTGGGAGAACACCTGAAGGGAGAAGAAATGCCTGTTGAGGTGCTAACAGCCACTCCAGCACCTACAGAAGCAGAAAGAAACTTGCAGATCACACACAAGTTTGGTATGCTGCCAGAAAAAGGACGATTTCAACTGCAGGGAAGAAAGAAGAGATCAAACTATGTCTCAAAAGCACCCTTCCACACTGCCCACAGAGATAACAGAGGAGGTTAGACTTTTTAGCTCAGCAGAGGCTTTCTTGTTATGTTTTTTGGCTCCTAGGGGTACAAGCAGCTGCTGCACTTTTATTCTCCCGCAGGATGCTGAGAATGGGTCACTATCACAACGTCATCAAGGCGGTGCACAATCTAGGTGATCAAATGAAGAAAGCAGGTGGAGTTCAGAACGTGGATTGGCTATTGCTTGCCTTTGATTGCGTCCTGTCATGGCTGGGGGCAGCAGTAAATATTTTGGTTCCTGTTATCGTATTCTTCTTGGTCCTCTTTTGCACGTGCCAATTGGGTCTCCGATGTTGTATTCATATAGTCCCTAATAGTGCAAAGATGATGGTGCCAATTGGGGGATCTAAAATATCTGGCCATACAATAAACAGTGAAACTCAAACTAATATTTCTGGGGTTGTAGATATGTCGGATGGGGATGAGTTTGTTACTGTAGAAGTAACGAAATGGGGGAATGTTGGCAAGGAGCTAGTGCCTTCCTTCATTCCAAGCACTTTAGAATTAGGCAAGACTTCTTCTAACTGTTTATAGGCACTACAAAGAGACCAGGGGGAGAGGAGCAACACTCAACAGAAGACAGTATTTAAGTATAAGGTGCAAATAACTATTAGCTGAATGCGGGGGTGTGGCTAAGCAGCCGATGTAGTGAGACGTGCCGCTGAGGATCTCCGGAGCGATCCTGACAAAATCCGACAAAACTAGCATAAATTGGTTCCAGAAGACCACCAAAGTCTCTCCACAGAGACCGGAACACCTGCTGCCCACCCGGTGAAGCCCCCGCAGAGAATCGGGCAGTGGAAAAGAAGAGCCGGGGAGGAATCGTTCCACGAAATCAAAATGGCGGATGCGCGAGCTGTGGGAGGACCCCGGCCGCGTAATACAGAGTGAGCCGGAGAATCTACACGATCGGCTAGAAGGACACCGACCGCGCATAACGCAGAAACCAGTGCAGGGAAGACCCGAGCCTGAGTCAATCCCACGACATGGAGACCAGTGCGACCGGTGGAAGTGGGACGCAGAAGCAGGAGAGGCCCGGAGGCGTAGACGGGGACTGCAGTACACAACCTATGGAGACCAGCGCCGCCGGAGGGAGAAGGACGGCAAAACAGAGGAGACACGAGGACGCAGACGGGGATCAAAGCGTACATTCACCGAACGGCCAATCCCGTCCGCGAAACCCAGCGAGGGGGTCAGAGGCACACGGAACCGCACCACAGAGAAGGCAGTGAGGCTGGAGGAAAGAGAACCCCTGTATCAATACTGAAGCCGAACCCCGGTGCCGGCGAACACCGACATAGGGGCAAACCTACCCCCTGATACGGTGAGGTGACTCCCGGAGCGCTCATACGCAACACAGGCAACACGGGGACACAGCAGCAGGCACGGGAAAGGCCTGAGGCGACATCCGACAGGCGACATCCGATAGCAAAAAGCGTCGGGAGCAACGAGGGCATCAAGGATACAAAGGCCCAACGTATATACCTGCCGGAAGAGTGTAACAACCCTATTACAAGGTGGAAGGTGCCTGAGAAACATACACTGGAGAGACCCGCAAACACTGAGGAGCAGTAAGAGCAGGGCGGAGGAAGAAACAGGGGCCACGGCATGTGGGGCACAGCCAAGGCTGGTACTGGCAACACAGGCAGAGGACGGTACCCCCCGCGATGCCAAACAAGAAAACAGAAGGGAAAACCAAGCAAGTAAGCATGGAAACCTTTACTAAGGCATCCAGACACAAACTGTCGCCATCAGTGGACAAGACAGGAGCCGCAGATGACTCCTCACACCCAGCGGAAGCCGCCAACGAAGGCACGATACTGGAGGCAATCACCTCCATGAAAGCATCCCTCGAAAACAAGATGGACACAGAAATAGGGGCTCTAAAAGCATCTCTAGAAAATAAACTGGATACAGTAATGGTAGATGTGGGCCTCCTCCGCCAGGACGCAAGGAACTCAACAGAGAGAGTGACGGCGACGGAACAGCAGGTGCGGCAAAATGCGCAGGGGTTGCTGTAATGCAGACACAGATGTCGGAGATATTACAGAGAATCAAGGTTCTGGAAAGGAGAGCGGAAGATGCAGAGGGGAGAGCGCGGAGGAACAACATCCGCATAATTGGAATTCCGGAAGGTGAGGAAGGCAAAGACCCCACCGAGTACAGGGAAAACATGCTCCTTCAGGAGTTCGGAGCAGGTGTACTATCCCATGGCTTTGTGGTAGAAAGGGCACAAAGAGCCCTGACCGGAAGACCCAAGCCGGGTGCCCCCCCCGAGAGCGATGATTGCTAGGATCATGAACTACAAAGACAGGGAGAAAATACTAGCGTTCTCAAGGAGGGGGGGGGAATCATCAGAAACTCTTCCAAGATCACAATGGATCCGGACTATACGGCTATGGTTCAGAGGCAACAGGCACAGTTCGGCCCAACGAAAGAACGCCTCAGGATCGCGGGGGTGAAATACATGCTCCTGTTCCCCGCTAAACTCAAGGTGATACACCAAGGCAAAACATGTTTTTTCGACTCCACCGAAGAGGCCCACAGTTGGATGGACTCGAAAGGCACCCCTCAGCTGAGGCAGAGAAACGCTACCAATGCCGGAAATAGACCCCGATGAGGAGTAACAAAGGCAACCTGGAACAAAGAAAATAAGCATTACATAAGTTAAAAGAAGCTGGAAGAAAGCATAGAGGAGGAATCAGCCCCACTTTAGCTGTGTTGGCTGAGAGAAGCGGCGCCCCCGGGAAGAATGAACTACTAGTTTGGATGTCAGTTTTAAGGCATCACGCTGCAGCGAGTCTGCCCCTCTCACAGGAGCATGACGAGAGAAGTGGCAGAGCCCGAGCAGGGGGAGGGTGGCTGGGCGTTAGTTTTCCAGTTTCTGTTGAGGTTAAGGACGTTGAATGGAGTAAATGGGAGGCACACGGCACAAACTATGGAAGGACTACCACAAAGGACATTAAAATAATACAGACAATAAGCGACCGGAGTAACATGGGGCAGGAATCCTGTGACAGCAGCAGCGGCTGCATCAAGAGGCAAGGATCCAGGACCAGGACACTGAGGGAGATAGGTACAAGGAAACCAAAGGGCAGGGTGCAAGGACACGGCAGTGGGATAATGAAGCCAGGCAAACAGAGAAGATCATGGGACCAGACTAATTGACAATAGCTACCTGGAATGTGAGAGGACTCAATGCGCATGTCAAGAGACTTAGGGTTTATGCCTGGCTAAACCGGATGAAAATCAAGATAGCGATGTTACAAGAGACACACCTCACAAAAGACAGACAGGCCAAGGTGGATAAGAAATGGGGAGGACAGATATACAGCGCCACATATTCAAATTACGCACGAGGAGTACTAATATGGATTGCCCCGGGGGTCCCGTTCCAGCTACTCAAGCAGGAGACCGACACAGAGGGACGGATGGTATTAGTGCATGGCATGCTAGAAAACAAAGAGGTGTGCCGGGTCACACCTACGCACCGAATAATGACGCAACGGACTTCTTCAAAAAGCTAGCGCCCATGTTAGCGCAATATAGGGAGGCAACGTTCATCTGGGCCGGCGACTTCAACTGCACCTTGAATCCCCTCCTCGACAGGTCTGATAGTAAACACAAGACGCCAGCACCCCCAGCCAAAGAACTGCATAGGATCCTGGAGCAGCTACAGCTAGCGGACGTATGGAGGCAGGTACATGGAGAGGGGAGGGGTTATACACACTACAGCGCACCACATGGAACATTCACACGTATAGACTATATATTTGCGGGCAGGGAATCACTACAAGATATCACGGGAATCACTATCAAAGCACGCACACTTTCTGATCATGCCCCAATAGTGGCGACATGGGCACACACCAATAGGAAAGCCCCTATTCCAACATGGCGACTTCGAGCAGAGGCCCTGAGAGAGGGTGAGTTTGAGGAAAACCTCCAGGAGGTGATCGATGATTATTTCAAGCAGAACAAGGGCAGTGTTGAGAGTGGCGCCGTGTTATGGGACGCATTTAAGGTAGTAATAAGGGGAGCGGCAATAGGCAAAACAGGAGGATTGACGGGCCATGAGGGAGTTTAATGAACTCGAGAGGGTGATCGAATTGAGAGAACAACTAGCGGGGATAGAGGGGGAGGAACCGGGAGAGCTGATAGAGCTGCGGACTAAATGTATGTTGCCCTGGGAAAAACTAGGGAGGCTAAACTATGGGAGGTACCTACAGCGGTTACTCGCGGAAGGGGATAAACCTAGTAGGCTCCTGGCCTGGCTCACCAGACACGAGAGTAAAAAAGATCCCATAACGGTGCTAGAAGACCACACCGGGACAGAGACCAGGGACCAAGAGCACATTAACGCTATGTTTGCGCGTTTCTACGAGCAACTGTACGCCCCGAATCCGGAAATAGACCTGGAGGACATAGCAGATGCACTGGTAGAAATAGGGTTGCCGAGGCTGGAGGAAGAACAGGTCCAGCTATTGGACGCACCCCTCACGGTGGAAGAAATAGAGACTGTGATCACAGAACTTCCCACCGGCAAAACCCTGGGCCCAGATGGGATCGGGAGAGTTCTACAAGACGTACAAGAGCGCCATTGCCTCGAAACTTCTAGAGACATTTCAAGACGCATATGAGACCATGCGTCTCCCGACAAGCCTGTCAGAATCAATAATTGTCCGATCCTCAAACCAGGGAAACCCCCCAGGAAATGCGCCTCATATAGGCCGATATCCCTTATTAATCAGGACGCTAAAATACTAACTGCAGTCCTAGCCAAACGCTTAAAACAGGTAATACCCACACTGATTCACATGGACCAAACGGGCTACGTTCCGGGAAGGAACACGTCCTGGAACCTCCGCAGACTTCACCACATGATAGATGAGACAAATCGACTACAAGACGAGAGCGTAATAGTGTCTTTGGATGCTGTCAAAGCTTTCGACTCTGCGTTGGGAATGGCTGGTGAGTGTACTCGCCCATTTTGGTATTGGGAAGGGGTACCTCTGATGGATCAGGTTATTATATAAGGAACCCAGAGCAAGGGTGAAAACTGGGCGATTCATTTCCAAGGAGTGGAAGATACATAGAGGAACCAAGCAGGGGTGCCCGCTATCGCCAATGTTATATATCCTGGCCCTAGAGCCATTTGCGGTATTCCTTAGAGTAGAATATAGAGACACCAGACTAGACATAGATGGGGTACTCCACCAAATCTCGCTATACGCGGATGATATGCTCCTATTCGTAAGCAAGCCAACCACAAACCTACCCTGCCTCCTAGAAGCTATCGGGGCGTACACCAGGCTTTCGGGCATAGCGATTAATAAAGAGAAGTCCCTCCTCTTCCCCTTGGCAGGTCTAAAACACGTCCCCCCACATTGTCTGCTGGACCTGGGCCTGACATGGGCGCCCTGCACATTCAAATATTTGGGTATAGGGATACATCATGACACTGCTGATACCCATACATCCAACACGCTCGTCGCTCTAGAAAGAACACGGCGGTCGATGACCTTCTAGGGGACACTCCCACTGGGAATGATGGGAAGAGCAGCCCTCCTGAAAATGGTGGTGCTGCCCCGCCTATTATACTTCCTCACGAACATCCCATACAGCATACCCAGGGCCTTTTTCACTAAACTAAACACGATAACGCGTTCATTCCTATGGGGGGAGGGAGAAATAGGATCGCAATAAGGACCTTGCAGAAGGACTACGAAGAAGGGGGTATCAGACTACCGGACTTCAAGAGGCACTACTTAGCAGGGCAGCTGCAATTTGCAGTAAAATGGCTGGGAAAGACGAAACAATAGACACAAGCATTTTCCAGCCAGCACTGAAACAATGTTATCTAAGGGAAATACTAT
Organism: Ambystoma mexicanum; assembly: GCF_040938575.1. Lineage (NCBI taxonomy): Eukaryota > Metazoa > Chordata > Amphibia > Caudata > Ambystomatidae > Ambystoma > Ambystoma mexicanum. Next base: position 52,792,976 of record NC_090939.1, read on the forward strand.
GGCTCGACAGATCCCGGCTCAGAACCCTGACGAACATGCTCAACATTGCAGTGGACTTATGGAAAAGAGTGTGGAAACTCCAAGGGGTAAAAGATCTGCAGTCGGCACCAATCACTCTAGCGGGCCTCCTGGGAGGGAACACAAATACATTAGCAACATATCAAGCACATTGGGAGGCTAAAGGTGTAGCACAAATTGGAGACCTGAGAAGGGAGGGAAGGTGGGCGGACTTCCACGAAATGGTAGACGAATATGAAATACATGTGGGTCAATTCATCCTATATACCGGCATGCTGAGAAACATTACGAGAAGATGGCCAGATTGGGATGACCAGGATGAAGAGACAGCATTAGACGTATGGTATGACATTGCGGAGGGAACGCACACAACCTCCAGGTTATATGAACAGCTACTGAAAGTCAAAAACCCACAGGAGCAACACACAAGGCAGCGTTGGGAGGAGGAGTTGGGGAGACCCCTCAGCGACCAAGAATGGACCAGGGCCCTACGATACTCAAAAAAGGTATCCAGAAATGCAACATTTAGGCAGGCGCAGCGATATGTAACGCACAGAGCGTATCTCACACCCAAAAAGATGAATAAAGTCCAGATGGGAGGCCAGAGCGGGTGCCCCCGCTGCTCGTCAGAAGAAGCGGACATGGTACACATGTTCTTGTCCTGCCCAGTGATACAAGAGTTCTGGGACGGATCAGACTTAAGATAGCAAGAAGCGGACTTCAAATCCAGGCGGAATACCCCGAAAAGTACCTACTGGGCCTCTTCTCGAGAGGGGGTAAACACGAATCGCATCTGGCGAAGATGAAAGATTTAATAAGTATACTGGCCAAGAGAAGGATAGCAATGACATGGAAGTCAAGGGAGGGCCCGCGCATAGAAGCATGGTGGTCAGACCTTCAGAAGTGGACGCAGGCAGAGACAGTGGTGTGGACGAGAGTAGTAATAAGAGGGGAAGGTGAAACTGCGCACAAGTTGACTGCATGGAACACACTAATACAAGACCTCTTTGGCCACCCGTAGGAGGGAAGTTCCGAACGTCTCTCGGAAACAGAGGGTCCATAGATGAAATAGAAAGGCCAAGCAGGAAGCCCAAGAATAGAACATTATGCGTACCAGACCTGGTGTTCGACCCAACAGGAGGTCCGGACTGAACTAACAAGGTCGTTGGGGAAACTATGAAACTACAGCGGAAGGGCAAGATCCGTACAAAGTGTCAATAAGCCATTTATGTTATGGATGTTTGTATGTTATGTGTTTTGTTGTTGTTAAAAGAAAACAATAAAGACATTTTAAAAAAAAACTATTAGCTGAATGCATTTGTAAATGTTAAAACATATGCAGTTCTTGGCATGGTATGAGTCAAAAATACTCCCCCTCCCTTCCCGGAAAGAATGCAGCCTGTGCTAAAAATGGACTACAGGCATTGCTGTGGTGTTCGCTAGCTCTGGCAGGCCAGCACGTAACTCAGCAGCTGTTTGCTGTCTGTCAAAAACCTATGTATGCTAAAATGGGATTGTACATGCTCAATGCATGACATGCAGGAGTATGAAAAACAAGGTTTTAAGGAGAATGACTGCACCAGATAAAAATGTGAGTATAATGAGTGACATATGGAGAGCATGAGAGGAAAATGTGTTTATATATAAATGTTCATAAGTAACAAAATGATGAAAAATGAAGCTACAGTATATTCTTGCATAGGCTAGCAATATGTTAAGTAGCATGGCTGCCAGAAATTGCTGATGAAGAAAGGAAGACTTTGCAGCACCCCTTTTAGGGAAGGGCAGTTTTGGATGAAACCATGCCAGTTTCAAGTGACCAAGTCAAGAAGTATATACGCTCCTGTCTGGCTCCAGTCTGCAGGAGCTTGGAGCGGTTGAGGGACAGAATATGCCATTCAGGGAGCAGAGTTCTTTGCCCCATCCTCATTTCTGTACAGATTAAACTTGTTATCCTTGCAAGATAAGACGCTTAGCTTTGCTTCCCTAGAGGGGTGTATTTACTCTGGTGTGAGCGTGATTAGGGGTACCCGTATAATAAAGGGGTACCCCTCTAACTTGGGCTACCTTTCACACCTGATATTCTTAAGGCTACAGCTGACAAGAAAAACATCATTACATCAGAACAACTGTTGATTAAATATACCGTAGATCTCAAGAATCGCTGTGGGGGAACACATTGGCATTAATGTAACACTTTGTTAAAATAAAGTAATGGCAGTGTGCAGTGCCTATTCATTCATGTAAACATAAATTCAGTGCTTTGATGTGGATATCACCATCATTTGCGAATACTTCATCAAGTTGTGAGGATGCTCTATTATTTGTATGTGGAACAATTGCAATTCTTACTTTTTGTAGGTGTCTGGAAAAAAACTGGAATGAAGAACAGAAATCATTTAGCTGAGTGTGCAGTTTTTGTAACCATCCAGGTATGAATACTTGAGTCTCATTTTGACGTTCCAAGCCATTGTTTGTGTTAATGCCAATCAGCAAGACACCTGATCTACAGGAATTAGCCGATCGCTGTTTGTAAAATATGAATAAATAAAACTCATCATGCCATGTACAAGTTAGACCTCATGAACTAGCTACAAACATGCAAGAGAGATGTTATCTACTCCAAATAAAGAGCAGTATTACAAGCACTCTTTTTAAAAATAATATGCACTTTTGACAAAGGTATATTCTATAAAAATACATTATGACTAAGTTACGGTCAAGGATTTAAAAATGTGTGTGACCCATTGGGTACTGTGATGATGCCCATGGCGTCATCACTCCTTTCCCAGCGGTGACCTCTCCCCATATGGCAGGGGATGGCAGCTTCTACCTGATCCTGGGGGCGGCTATATGAAGGAGGATCACCTGGGGGGGAGACAAACCCCAATGGAGTGACATGATAATCGGATGAGAAATGGTATTCACCTTTTTCTTTTGAGGATACCACATCCATTCCCCATGCCTTAATGGCATATGGTCAGACCTTTCCTCACCCACCTAGGAAGGTTACGGAAACGTCACCATACGCTGTACAGAAATCGCCAAAACCAGACTTGCCTTTCAAAACTACTTTTCCATACTTTTCATAGAAGTCCTCAAGAACTGACTTGCCTTTCAAAATGACTGAAAATACTTTTCCAGACAGGTCATCGAGAACTGACTTCTTTTTCCCTAAATGCGAAAGTACTTGGACAAGGAAGATGTGCAGAGTAATAAAGATCAATGGATGCCAAGAGCACAAGCTGCACTCTAGTTGTTGCAGGGAGTGGCAAGTTGCCGGGAGATGTAAAACGGCAGACCAGCTGACAGGGAGAGCTGGCTGGAGAACTCTAGTCCTCTCTGTGTCGAACAAGGGTCTGTGGGGCTGGTGCGAGCTCTGTGAAGCCAAACAACTCAGCGAAAAGAAACTGGGTAGGAGTGGACTGTAAGGGACAGCACGCTGCAAACATACCAGAAGCAGACAATAAGCTTCAGAGCGTTTGCAGGTGCCGAAAGGTAGCCTTCTCATCGCATGAGCACAGAGAAAAGCTGAACGGAAGAACGGGAGTCATGAGGCACTTGGATTAATATCAGGACCATAATAGCAAATTTGTAGGCTGTGCCTTGTAATTTTACCACGGATGGTTGCTGCCTGCAACTTGTGATAAAACTTGCCCAACAAGACTTGGCCAACATGATCGATTGGTGTCCCCTTACTTTGTGCCAGGTTTATTAAATATTACCTTAACTTCAGGCATCCACTTGTGTGTGAATCTTTGTCTAAACTGATTGGACGTCTTCTAGATGAGGATACTTGTAAGTTGCTTTATAGCCATGTTATGATCCTCCATGGTTGCAGCATGTGCTATATTGCCAAGCATTTTTAAAACCATGCTTTGGCAGGCAAATACACCACAGTCTTTTTTGTTCACCCACTCCACCCAACATTTTCACGGTGGAAGTCACAGAGTAATATATTTGTTTCTACAATTAAAAAACAAGTACTAGTTAAACGTAAATAAAATGACTTTGCTCTATGTAATGTAGGCAAACTAACCTTACTACAGATCATAATGTAGATTCATAGTTTCTTAAACAGAGCAATATAACAGGTGTTTGGCTATCACTGGCTCTTGTGCACTTATTTTATGTAGAGGTATTTACCATATTTTATCATTTTAGAAAGACACAAGATGCTGGGAAGTTAGTATTAAGAATATGTGACAATTAAAAGACTGAAATATTGATATGTTAATATTGAATTACTGAAAATGTTGACTAATGTAGCTCAACTTATAACTTCCAAGTTTGATACTTTTAAATTGCCTCTCTGTTATAAGTTTATGACTATTACTATTGACTAACTTGGTAATGAACGATTGAAGGTGTGGCCTGGCGAGCGAATTGATGCTTGCGCCTACCGGCCCTACTCTACATTTCTTTAAGTGGCAACTTTATTTTTGAGCAGATGGTTTCTGGTCTATCTGCTGTGCAGACTTACCCAACCAGTTAGTGAGGAGAGTGAGCAGAGCAAAGTAAATATTTACAGTTTGCAAGTATGTGTATATATTCTCAGGGTAATTCATAGAATTTCGCACAAAAGTGGCGCACGCGGCTGGCGCACAGTGTCCCCGTGCGATACACTGCGCCAGCCGCATGCGAAAAAATCCATTTCATCGCACAGCGTATTCATGGATTTTAGCCTCCAAAACCAGCCGTGGCACAGAGTGGCGCAGCGACCCTGCAGCAGCGCCAGTTACGCCCCCAAGAACGCCCTCGCGCAAGGAAAAGCCATCAAAATTCCCAATTCATCGCAAATGTCTGCGCTAACCCTGGACCAGTCCACAGGGCTGCGAAACAGCAAACGCCAAGTGGGGTACGTGTATTTCAGTGGTTCGCGGGAAGTTTCACACGCGAATGTCCTGGGTACGTGTACATCAGGGGTGTGCGTGAAGTAATACACGCAAATCCATCAGGGCACGTGTATTCCAGGGGTGCACGATAAGTATCACACGCAAATTCAGCAGGGCATGTGTATTTCAGGGGTGCGCGGGGAGTACTACACGTGAATTGTCCGTGTAGGTCCTTCCAAGTGTTCCCTCTACACCGTCCATGGCCCTTGCAGGCAGCCCACACCACAGGGGACTACCCTGCACCCCTGCTCATGTCCCGCAGGCAGCCCATCCACCATGGGCATGCCCCCCAGCCAACCCACAAGTCACCTTGCACCACTGATCAACAACGCATGTCTCCCAGCACCCTCACCCCCCAGCACTGTGGGGCACCCTCCACCAGGCCCCCACTCCTGTCTCCCTGCACCCCCACCCCCCTGCATCCAGGGGCACCCTCCACCAGGCCCCCACTCATGTCTCCCAGCACCCCCACCCCCCCGCAGTGCAGGGCACCCTCCACCAGGCCCCACTCATGTCCAACTCATGTCCCCCTGCACCCCCACCCCCCAGCATCCAGGGGCACCCTCCACCAGGCCCCCATTCCTGTCTCCCTGCACCCCCACCCCCCAGCATCCAAGGGCACCCTCCACCAGGCCCCCACTCCTGTCTAACACCCCTCCCACCCCCCAGCAGTGCGATCCGTCTGGGTACGTGTATTTCAGGGGTGCGCGTGTAGTCTGACACGCGAATTCATCAGGGTACGTGTATTATGGTTCCGCGTGAACTTCCACACGCGATATCAGCAGGGTACGTGTATTACGGGGTTCGCGTGAAGTTCCACACGCGATTGCCCTGGGTACGTGTATTCGGTGCGCGGGAAGTTCCACACACGATTGCCCTGGTTACGTGTATTTCGGGGTGCGCGGGAAGTTCCACACGCGATTGCCCTGGTTATGTGTATTTCAGGGTGCGCGGGAAGTTCCACACGCGATTGCCCTGTGTACGTGTATTTCAGGGTGCGTGGGAAGTTCCACACGCGATTTCAGCAGGGTACGTGTATTCCAAGGTGCGCAGGAAATTCCACACGCGATTGTCCGTGGTGCGTGTATATCTGGTTGCGCGTGAAGTTTCACACGCGATTTCAGCAGGGTACATGTATTCCAAGGTGCGCGGGAAATTCCACACGCGAATCCAGCAGCCTGCGTGTATTCCGGGGGTGCCGTGGAGTCCTACACGTGAATCGGCCATGTGGGTTCTCCCAGCTGTTCACTCTACACCCTCCACGGCCCCTGCAGGCGGCCCACACCACAGGGGACTACCCTGCACATGTCCCGCAGGCAGCCCATCCACCATGGCCATGCCCCCACGCCAACCCACATGTCACCTTGCACCACTGCCGACCAACGCAAGTCTCCCAGCAGCCCCACCCTCCAGCACTGTGGGGCACCCTCCACCAGGCCCCCACTCCTGTCTCCCTGCACCCCCACCCCCCCACCAGTCAGAGGCACCTGCCAGCAGGCCCCCACTCAGGTCCAACTCATGTCTCCCTGCACCCCCACCCCCCACCAGTGCAGGGCACCCTCCACCAGGCCCCACTCATGTCCAACTCATGTCCCCCTGCACCCCCACCCCCCCAGCACTTTGGGGCACCCTCCACCAGGCCCCCACTCATTTCCAACTCATGTCTCCCAGCACCCCCACCCCCCACCAGTCAGGGGCACCTGCCAGCAGGCCCCCACTCAGGTCCAACTCTTGTCTCCCTGCACCCCCACCCCCCAGCAGTGCAGGGCACCCTCCACCAGGCCCCCACTCCTGTCTCCCTGCACCCCCACCCCCCACCAGTCAGGGGCACCTGCCAGCAGGCCCCCACTCAGGTCCAACTCATGTCTCCCTGCACCCCCACCCCCCAGCAGTGCAGGGCACCCTCCACCATGCCCCACTCAGGTCCAACTCATGTCCCCCTGCACCCCACCCCCCAGCACCTTGGGGCACCCTCCACCAGGCCCCCACTCATGTCCAACCATGTCCCCCTGCACCCCCACCCCCCCAGCACTGTGGGGCACCCTCCACCAGGCCCCCACTCCTGTCCCCCTGCACCCCCACCCCCCTGCATCCAGGGGCACCCTCCACCAGGCCCCCACTCCTGTCTCCCTGCACCCCCACACCCAGCAGTGCAGGGCACCCTCCACTAGGCCCCCACTCCTGTCTCCCTGCACCCCCACCCCCCACCAGTCAGGGGCACCTGCCAGCAGGCCCCCACTCCTGTCTCCCTGCACCCCCACCCCCACCAGTCAGGGGCACCTGCCAGCAGGCCCCCACTCCTGTCTCCCTGCACCCCCACCCCCCACCAGTCAGGGGCACCTGCCAGCAGGCCCCCACTCCTGTCTCCCTGCACCCCCACCCCCCAGCACTGTGGGGCACCCTCCACCAGGCCCCCACTCATGTCCAACTCATGTCCCCCTGCACCCCCACCCCCCAGCACTGTGGGGCACCCTCCACCAGGCCCCCACTCCTGTCCCCCTGCACCCCCACCCCCCACCAGTCAGGGGCACCTGCCAGCAGGCCCCCACTCCTGTCTCCCTGCACCCCCACCCCCCAGCACTGTGGGGCACCCTCCACCAGGCCCCCACTCATGTCCAACGCATGTCCCCCTGCACCCCCACCCCCCAGCAGTGCAGGGCACCCTCCACCAGGCCCCACTCATGGCCAACTCATGTCCCCCTGCACCCCCACCCCCCAGCACTGTGGGGCACCCTCCACCAGGCCCCCACTCATGTCCAACTCATGTCCCCCTGCACCCCCACCCCCCAGCACTGTGGGGCACCCTCCACCAGGCCCCCACTCCTGTCCCCCTGCACCCCCACCCCCATGCATCCAGGGGCACCCTCCACCAGGCCCCCACTCCTGTCTCCCTGCACCCCCACCCCCCAGCGGTGCAGGGCACCCTCCACCAGGCCCCCACTGCTGTCTCCCTGCACCCCCACCCCTCACCAGTCAGGGGCACCTGCCAGCAGGCCCCCACTCCTGTCTCCCTGCACCCCCACCCCCAGCACTGTGGGGCCCCCTCCACCAGGCCCCCACTCCTGTCCCCCTGCACCCCCACCCCCCAGCAGTCAGGGGCACCTGCCAGCAGGCCCCCGCACAGGTCCGACTCATGTCCCCCTGCACCCCCACCCCCCCAGCACTGTGAGGCACCCTCCACCAGGCCCCACTCATGTCCAACTCATGTCTCCCAGCACCCCCACCCCCCAGCAGTCAGGGGCACCTGCCAGCAGGCCCCCACACATGTCCCCCAGCCAACACGTCATCACAATCTAGATCCCTGGCCCTTATGGGCAGCCTCCACATGCCAAACACCCACCCAAGTATTGCATCCACCCACTTAGAAATGCCAATTACATGATACAACCCCAATGGCAAGTATGTAAATTAACACATCTCCTTCACAACACACAATGGCCCTCATTACGACCCTGGCGGAAAGTGACTGACCGGAGCGCCACAGCGTAAATAGCGTTTCCGCCATTGCACGAAGGAGCAAAGTGCGGCCCATTCCGACCCATCGGGCACGAGCACCACGCCACGGCGGAAGTGCAAAGTCCGCGATGGCGGAAATGACCCCAAAACGGCCCACACCGCCGCCGTACGGCGCCCTAGGTGCTATACCGCCACCCCTCTTAGCGGTCACCGCAGTGTGCGCCTACCGGAAAGTACGTTGACCGGAAATATACGGAAACGGAAGTAAAAACATGGGCCCGGAACGGGAAACATCCCGCCGTACACCTATAAAACCACTAAAACCACACAACCACTAAAATCACTACCCTGAAACACACCCCAACCCGTCACCCACCCTAGCGAAACCAAGAAAAATGGGAAAAGTAGCGAAGAAAGCGTGCGACCGCAAGCGGCAGGTCCACTTCTCCCGTGAGGAACTCACCGTGCTAACAGAGACCCTCCAGGAGAATGCTGCCGTCGTCTTCGCCACGCAAATGACCAGAACGGCACTTGCAAACAAGAAGACCATATGGGCTCTGGTGGCACAGCGGGTAAGTGCGGTGGGGACCGCACCCCGCACCCCACAGCAATGCCGCAAGCGATGGGACGACCTGCGGATACGCGTCCGCAGCATACTCTCTGCCAACCGCAACATTGCCACAGCCACCGGGGGAGGTCCTGAATCACCCATCAAGTTGACCCCCTGGGAAGAAATCTGTGCCTCCACCATCGGAATGGAGAGCATAGAGGGAGTCGGAGGGATGGAGAAAGGAGTGCAGACATCCGAAGATTCAGGTAGGTGGGCCAGATAAAACAATGCCAAATCCACACAGTCCATCCATGTGAAGTACCATGCGTCCACATAGTGCAACAGAAACACATGTCCAGGAGAACGTCCACACACATCGGCCTGATAGCGCACGTTAAAACCCACAATAAATACATAAATAATTAAAAACCCCTAATACACGCACTACACGTGCAGCAGGCACACCCTAACTGCAGGCTGCCAAACAACTGCACCCTCACTCCACACACAAATTAAAGCACCTCCAAGGCCCCGACCCAAATCACCCTCAGGTACCACCCCAAAGCATGTGATATAATGCCATTCCAATTCCCACAGACCCATCAATAACCCTCGCCCTCCTTTACTCCACCACAGGGTCCGATCCAAACGACGAGCTACAGGACACCCCTACCAGCACACCTGCAAAGAGGGCCAAGACCAACGGCCAGAGACCCTCCACCTCAGCTGCACGCATCAAGACACGGCAGCAGCACAAATCAGGTGGCAGCACAGAGGAGGGAACATCAACAGGCACCCCAGCAGCCAGCATGCCCACAACGCCACCACCACAGGTCCCCCCAATGGATGCCACAGAAGGCACTGCCTCTGGTGGCAGCAGCACCATAGGTGACACCCCATTGATGGCAGCATGCTCGGACACAGAAAACGGGGATGTCGAAGTCAGATCCATCCATGACCTGTCCCAATCCCCCTGTCTGTCCCATCCCGTACAACATGAGGATACCACGCAGGGGCACCCACAAGACGACGACTGGCCATCCCCCACAAGCCCTGTGGCAAGGCAACATGAGGACAACAGCCCCTCTGTGACACCCCCGCAAATGGCCATGGCCCAGCAGAGGCAACAGTCCCTCGACCAGTTAATCGTACAACAGCAGCAACTGGCCACACTCCTCAAGGACCATGCCGATGAATGTGGGGGCACTAAGGCAGACATAGAAACATCAACTGAGACACTTAGGGCAGAAATGGAGAGAGGTACAGAGACGCTAAGGGCACAAATGGAGAGTAGCACCGAGAGCCTGAGAGTCCAAATGGAGAGTAGCACCGAGAGCCTGAGAGTCCAAATGGAGAGTAGCACCGAGAGCCTGAGAGTCCAAATGGAGAGTAGCACCGAGAGCCTGAGAGTCCAAATGGAGAGAAGCACCGAGAGCCTGAGGGGGGAACTGCATGCGACGTCCAAAGACGTATGTGCCGAACTTGCCGCAGTGCGCCGTGTGCTCACTGAGCTCTCGCAAACCCTTAGGGACATGCATGGACGTGAGCAGGCAGACACATCATCCGTTGCAAGTTCCGTCCAGGGCAGCCCCCAACGTAGATCTGGAAGGAACCTGCGCTCCACAGGCAGGGGTGCCCCTGATACCCGCAGAGGGGGCTTGCAATAGCGACAGCCCACTGACAATGAGCATCTTTGGACACTGGTGTTCGGGGGGGAGGTAGGAGGGTGGAAGGGGTGTGTTGGGCTCACTTGGGTGGCGGGTCGATAGGGTGTTCAACATGACATCACATATGCCATAAAAAGTGCACGATCAACCAATGAGATGTGTGGACATTGATCTTTGTGTACTAGGCCATCATAGGCGTACAGTCCATATTGTGCATGTCCCAGACACACGCAGTGCCACGAGTCCCGTGTCCATGTATCAGCCACCAGGCGTGAGTACTAGAAGCATGCATCAATGAGATGCTGACGAATGTCACGGGCCTCCGGTGCCTCGCAGACTCCATGAGGTGCAGCCACATCCCCACCCTCATCATGACCATCATCAGGTGCTTGCAGTTCTGCGTCAGGGGGCATGGGCACATTTCTACGTACGCACATGTTGTGGAGCATGACACATGCCATGACCATCTTTGCAACCTTCTCATGGCGGTACAGGAGTGCCCCGCCAGACCTGCTGAGGCAGCGGAAACGAGTCTTCAGTAGGCCGAATGCCTGTTCAATGACTACACGGGTACGTGAGTGGGCATGGTTGTAGTCCTCCTCATGCTGGTCCCGTGGGTTCCGGACTGGTGTGAGGAGCCATCTCTTCAGTGGATATCCAGCATCACCTGTATGTGGACGAGAAACGTATGATGTGGAATGCCATTGATACGTACGCACACCCCCCCCCTTCCTGCCAGGTCATTGCCAATTCACATACCCCACATAATCATGCATGTAATGAGACTCACCGAGTAGCCAGGATCTGTTCCCTGCGTGTCGCTCCATGTAGCGTGGTATTGTAGAGTTCCTCAAGACCATAGAATCATGGGTTGATCCAGGGAATCGGGCACAACAATGCGTAATGATCCTGTTGGAGTCACACACCATTTGTACATTCAGGGAATGAAATTGTTTTCGGTTGCGGTACTGGGCCTCCATGGCATGTGGGACGACCAATTCCACATGGGTGCAGTCGATGGCACCAATGCAACCCGGTATGCCGGCAAGTGCATGGAATCCCACTTTTGTGTTGGTAATTTCCTGCTCCGAGCGTGGTAGAGAGATGTAGTCGTCTGCGTGCTGCAGGAGGGCATCGAGCACTTGAAATAGTGTCCGTGAGAACAGTGGCTGAGAAATGCCATGCAACTGTCCGACTGTGTGCTGGTAGGTGCCTGTGGCCAGGAAGTGGAGTACAGACACCACCTTCAGTAGGGGTGGGATGGCGGTTGGGCTATCTATCATGCTGACAAGGTCAGCCTGTGTCATGTCCACAATGGCGGCTATGGTGTCCCGGTCCAGACGGTAGAGGGTGTGGATCTGCTCATCAGTGAGGTTGAACGGATGTGCTCGGAGGCGTGGGATTGCGGGCTGCCTGCGTGGTGGTAGTGGCTGTGCTGGTGGGCCTTGCTGGCCCTGCCTTGGCCTCCTCCTCCTCCTGCGTCTCCTCCGTGCGGCTGGTTGTAGTTGGTGTTCGTCTTCTTCTTGGAGTTGGAGCACTTGCAGTGCTATCAGGTCCCCCAGGGCCAACATCGCGAGTCCTGCCGGTAGCATTTCGGTGTGGTTGTGGGAGGAGACTGGCTGTGCAATTTATGTGTTTTCAGGCTGTATGGCCTCCACCTGTGGTGATTAATTCCACCTGTGCAAACTGCTCTCCCCTTTGGCCGAGCACGTCCCGCGCACAACGCTGCAATTCGGGGAATGGCATCTTGCTATTGCAATCATGTATTTGTACCCGATGGCCGTGTAAGATTGGTTGATATGTTCATTCTGCTGTGGTCCCATTGTTTCACATACTATCTGTGCAGTCGCGAACAGACTTGTGAAGGGTCAGTGGAACGTAGTACTCGAGTAACGGTGGGCCCTCATGCATCACTGTACCGAGTTGCAACGACGGGCGGGGCGTCCCATTTGTGGGTGAAGGCAGTTGCCATTTTCACACACAGCCGCACTCGATGGAATAATTAGTGATTTCAAACGGCCACAGATGCCTTTTCGACGTGATGTTGCAAATGAGGAATTCGAAGGGCGGCGCTTTCGGTTTCCAGCTAGCGGCGAGGAGATGCCCACAGGTCTGACTGCAAATATAACGTTCTATTGTTCAATGTCCTTGAGACAGGGCCCATGGCGAGGAAGCAATGATTGATATGAATAGTTTGGGATGCGCAATAGCTACGTGGGCGATGTGGCCGGCCGTTCCCAAATACATGTTACTTCACAACACTGGAATTACGGGCTGGGGCACTGTGGATTTTGCAGGCTGCATAACGCACAGACTCAATGGATGTTTCTAATGTTATGTGAGTAATTATTCAGGCGTTTTGATCCCGGGATGAGGGAATGATGAATGGATGTATGGGCAGGTGATTTGATACAGAGTTTGCCATGTACAGGGCTTCTTGGGATCTATCCGCCTCCCCTACGCTATGTGATGCAGGGCTGCCATAGTGGGACCATCGTCTATCTGGCCTTGTTGAGCCCTCCCTGTCTCGACGCGCCCTCAGACACTTGTGTCCATGCACGTTAACATTCCCATCTGATGGATTCTGTTTTGACAGACGCATGCACAGGTACACTCGTTTGTGATGGTGTTTGCACCTCGATATAGATGGTTATGAGTCGCAAGTGGTTTTGGGGTGGTGATGATCCTTTGGAGTGGGCTAGCATGCATATGGCTGTGGATTTCGTGTGATCATTGAAGTGAGTTGTTGGAATGTAGTTCTGATGGCCATTCTGTTCTTTTTCTTTTCTTTTGGTTGACAGGTATCTCCTCCCCTTTTGCCACTGCCATCTGTATGCCACTCCTGCAGATGGGTTTTACTCCCGACACCTGCTGCTTCGTGTTAATCAGTGGAGCAGCATTACGATCTTATGGGACGATCGCCAATGGCCCACATGCCCTTACGCAGTACTGGTGGCTCGGAGCAACATTTCGGCCTTTCAGCTGGACTAGTGCCTCCCCATTGGGACGGCCCTGCGGTTCTGTGCGCTTCCATGTTGCCTTTTCGTACGTGAATGTGGCTCTGTGTACCATGGGGGAACAGGGCGACACACAAGTAGTGGCTGGTCATTTCTTGCGGATGCAGCCCACAATGGTGATTAGTGTTTTGGAGTTCATGGCCTGATGGCTGTATGGGCTTGGTGACTTTGATGTGCATAAAATTTCTATTCTGATTTGGCCCGTGTAGCGTTTTTCTTTGCAAGTGATGTGGCATATGCCTATTTGGGGGGCGATGTATTGTGAGGAGATCTGCATTGGGTTCCAGCTTCGGAGTTTAGTTGCGTGGTACTGTACTGGGCGCGTTTGCCTACTAAGCCCGTGAGGTCAGGGATGGGGGCTGCCAATATGACAGTTTGAATGTTGTCATGCTCAGGGGCGGGGGATTGGGTTTTGTGTAACAGATGCCGGTCAGCCAGGTGGACTGGTGGAATGATGTGATTCTCGGAATATTGCTGGTCACAGGTGCCTGTGTTTGCGTGCGTTTCTTGGTGGGGGACTGTGGTCATGTCCATTGGGATGGCTTCTGTATTCGTGCCATCTGTGCCCTGCAGCTCCCATTGGCCCCTCTTGTGTTTCTTTTGTTCGTTGCCATGCATGGGTGACTTGTACATTTCAATGGTTGCATTGTAACTTCATTGCACCTACGGGGAGTTGTACTTTGTGGGCAGGGAGCGGTGTACAGGCACTCAGTGGGGCCGTTTACGGTTGATTCGCGATGCCGTACTTCTCACCATGGCGGAATGGTACATTACGCCATGCCTGATGGCGTTAGGTACATGTCCGCTAGGGTCGGAATTGGCGTACCCTTGCGCCATGGTGGTGTTTGCGGTTTCGCATGGCGCGCGCGCGCGTGCTTGGTGCAGTTAGCGTTGGCGTTCACTACGGTGTCGCTAATGGCTTCGTACTTTGCGGTGACGGGTCATAGTCGCACAGAGCGCTATTCGATGGCGGTATTGCATTTCCGCCATCGTTTTCCGATTTCCGCAAGGGTCGTAATGAGGGCCAATGGGTGTCAGGGAATGTCAAAACCCATATCATGACATGCATGAAACCAATGAGACGATACTACACATTGAAGTATGACGAAAAAATATGTATTAAAAGCAACATAAATGGAATCAAAAAGAAACAAACGAAAATGTGAATTAAAAACAAAAAGCAGCATGTCCGTAAAATAATGTAAAACCACAAATCATAATCCAAAGGAAAGGTGTCCAAAGTCACAGTTCACAAAAGTAAATCCAATGTAAAATTAAAACCAAAAACCATTGCTCCATGGGTAAAATCAAACAGTCAACTATATATAGATAAACAATCCAGGGTCCATGATCCCAACAGAAGAAATGAAACCTATCTAATAAGACTACCTAATAAAAAATAACTATATACAAAAATGTGGCCCATTGTCCAAAAGGTCCAAAAAAAATAAAAAAGCAAAGGAAACCTAACACTAACTACAGAACTATTTACAAGGGCAGCGGGCTAGTCCGACGGCTCACTTCGGGATGTTCCGGGCCAGAGCATCATCAAACTCCTGCTCAATGTCCCGGAGGCGGTCCTCCTCCATGGCCCCGAGGGTCCACAGGGCTGACGACATGTTCACCTCCAACTCCCTGCGGATTGCCTCGAGGCACTCGGCCCGCCTCAGGGCCCTCTGCATGGAGTTCTCCGCCCTGACCATCGTGAGCCGTGCCTCTTCCGCCCGCTGCCGCTCCGCATCTATGGCGTGGCCCAACCGCTGCCACACAGAAGACACTTCCCGTCCTGGGTCCTCCTGCCCTCCGGCCGATGCCTGCCCCTCCGATGTCGAAGGCCCCGAGCCATCATGGCTCCCACCTCGTTGCTGCTGCTGCTGTGCCTCTGCCCGTGCCCTGGCTCCTGCTGCCTGCACATCCTCCACCGGGTGGGGTGCAGTCGTTGATGTGGCCACCCCTGCTGGACGTCCGACTCCCGACTGTGGCAGGGATGCCTCCTCCACCAGCCTGGCCGCACCGTTAGAGGCAGCTCCACAGGGCACCCAGGTGACAAATGGGTGGAAAGATGGCACAGAGGACGACTGGCGCATAGGGTGTTCAGTTGAGGAGGGGGTCGGAGCAAGCTGCAGCAAACAGAGGAATCCGGCCTGGGCGGCCTGTCCCAGTAGGCCGACGCGGTCAACGAGCCATTCGAGATGACGTGCAGTCTCCTCATGAAAAGACTGCAGGTCACCTCCCATGGCCCGTTGACGCAACGCCACACCAGTCAGGACAGGCTCAACCCGTACCTGGATAGCCACGTCCGCAGGCAGAGGAAGGCCAGTTGTTGTGAGCTCATCCCCTGCCTGAAAACGGGTCTGGACGTAGGCATCCCTGCTGGTGCAAGATGATGCAGTGACAGGATCAGGGACAGGATTGCACACAGGCACCTCCGCGGCGGCCTGTGCTGCCTCCTGTCCCTGGTCCTGCACTGCACCACTAGCACCAGTGGAATCCCCACCTCCAGACCCCGTCTCTGTCGCTTGCACAGCCTCCTCCTCCACCAAACCCCCCACCAACCTGGATGACTCTGTGCCATCTTCCCCCGTTGGGCCCTGTGGGATCCCAGCTGCCCCTTCTGCTGCCGAGGAGTCCAACTCCGACCTCCGCCTCTTGGATCTCCCCCCGGCAGCTGCAGCCTGGGACGCGGCACCGGACTCCTCACTCCCCGACGAGATCACAACCTGGGAGGGGAGCCGGGCCTTGCATCTCCGGCTGGCGGTGCGATCCCAGCCGCTGTGCTCCACAGCACCTTCTCTGCCCTCTTCATCAGTTGACGCTGCAGACAGGGTGAAATAAAACAAAGGCATCAGGGCACTGTAAAATGGACACATACACACATGACAGTTGTACATGAGTGGCATTGGCAAACCTCAGACATGGCATCACAATCGCCAACACACATGTCATTTCAACTCGCACACATGAGCCATACCACAGCCATATCGCAACAGCCAGCACCATCCATACACATACAACAGCATGAGCAGGCAAAGGTGAGCCAGACATCACATGCAACACAGGGAGTGCACTACATATGCACACACACCACCACACTTGCATGCATGTGTACACCTCTGCCAACTGTGGCAGTGTTCAGATTGGCATCCATGTCACATCTGCCAATCAGGCTTCCACATCCCGCTGTCACATGCATCCATGTTGCATCACTGTTGCACCCTTGTAAAATACACACACATGCACATGTACACAGTGCTGATACATGCAGCTGAAAACAACATCCATGTGTGACATCACGAACATGCCTACTTACATACACATTCATCCAAACATGTGTGCCCACACAACTGCATTTGGCATGCAAGCCTACACACACAAGCACCATCCATGTCTCACACATGACTGCCCTCGCATGTGTTAGCCTCACGGCCCTGTACACCCCCCCCATACTTGGCCCCATAAAAACACATGTGCAACCTGCACACTACTGGCACATCACCACACGCACAGCACACAATCATGATGCATGTGCACTTACCGCTCGACTCCAGACCGGTCTACCTCTCAAGGACCTGGACATGGAGCGCTGGGGATATGCGTTCCAGGACCCTCATCTGATCGTCCGACAAGTGGCCCCGGCGCCCCTTAGCATCCGCTGCCTTCAAGAGGCGCCGGGCCTTGTTGAGGGTCCTGGACCTGAAGTCCTCCCAGCGCTTCTTGACATGATGGAATAGTCGGACTGCCACCCCCTCCGCGTTGATGGCAGTCACGATGTCCGTCCAGATCCGAGTCCGTCCTTCCTTGTCGGTGCGCAAACTTCTGAAGAGGGCATCATACTGCCCCAGGACTTGCTCCACCAGGACACCAACTTCGGTGGCAGTGAAGCTGGTGCCCCTCTGCCTCTCTGGCCGGGGGTTGTCAGTGGTGCCAGATGTTGCAGTGCCCGACATGACAACCCCAGAGGCAGGAGTGGGTGGGCAACTGGGTCCTGGGGCTGGTCTGTGGAGCGATGGAATCCCAGTCGGGAGTCTTCGGTTCCAGCAGGGGTGGTCACAGCAACAGCACCCCTGGCTAATGTGCAGGCAGCAAATGGCAGGGCACGTGGGCAGCAGGCAATCAGGCAGCAGCAGATGGCAGGTGGGAGCGTGCTCGGGGCACTGGGGGGCAGTAATCCGGCCTTCTGGGCAGGAGCGTGGTCTTCCGTGTGCTTACGCGTGGCCAGCTTGATACGGAGTGATTTGGCACGTGAAAATCCAGCACGTCTGCGTGTAATTCGAGGAAAGGGCCTTAGCGCATAAGCGCGTCAGCACACGTACGCGAATTAATTGGCCCAAAGGCCACTAGCGCGTATGCGCGTCTGTGAAGTGCGTGCGCGGGCATTTCCCTGTACACGGGTGCATGTTACACGTCCAATGACAGCACGTCAGAGTGTCAGCTCGTGTAATTGGAGGATGGGGCCTTAGCGCGTACACACGGAAGTGACGCTGGACGTGTGGGCATCTTTAAAAGGTACGTGTAGAACGCCATTTTCTTGTACGTGCTTTTCGTGGAGAGCGAGTGGGTGAAATCTGTACTTCTTGTCGGTTCACACGCGATTTACTTCACAGCGTTCCAAGTTCGTACTACCTGTTACCTCTGACAGCTTTTTCTCTTCTTGTCTTTTTCCTGGGCCTGTTTCCTCAAACAGCGTTCACTTCTCCTGTTGTCCTGTCTCCTCAGACAGCGTACAATTCTTCTTTTGGCGGGGGTGTTGCCAACGCGCACACGCGCGCATTTTTCACACAATATTTGCTGGCAGACGGTGAGTCGCGCACGTATTTGACATCTGTGCTTGCCCCGTGTGTTGCCTACCCCTTCAGAGATCAGTCTAGGCTGCGTGTGACACGCATACGTTCATTTTTGTGTTTCTGGGTGCCACGGCGTAGTGCAGGTTTTTTTTTCCGCGCACGTGGTCTAGGAGGGGTTGCGTGCACATTATCTCCCTTTTTCAGGGTGCCTGTGCGTTGCGTGACCCGTCATCTTCCCCCAGGGGTCACATACAGCCTTGCTAGAGCACTAGGGTACGGATTCCATCTAGTACTGTCAGGAATAAGGGCCTGTGGTGCAGGAGAAAGCAGGTACGGCATATTTGAAAACTACAATTCCCAGTAGGCATGGGGAATGTGTAGTTCCTTGGGCCCGCCGGTACTCAGCTGCCGGCACATGGTAATTAGGGAGTGGGCTCTTAACGGCTGCTCGCCCGTGCTCAGTTGCTGTTGATTAATGTTGGATAGCACGGGCGGCGGCAGCGGCGGCGGCAGGAGCGAAGCAGCAATGCGAACGCTAGAAGGGTAATCTAGCGGCGTGAAGGAGTCACGCCGGCGATGCCTCCAAGCATCTTCTTTCCCCGAGCTACGGCGGTGAACACTCTTTAATCTGCCTCAGTTCTACAGGTCCGGGGCAGCCGCAGCAGGCTCCTGGACCCTAAGTTAAGTGCTTCTGTGTTTGTTTGTTTTGCCGGGTTGCGGCGGTGATACGGAGTGTACAGACGCTTCATGCATTTCTGTCCGGACGTAACAAGGAAAACGTCCGGACCATGAGTTAAGTGAACTCTCATAAAAAGAACGTATATGGGTGTTTTACCATTCTAGGTCTAATGTGACAACTAGGTTTTGGGCAAGATAAACGTCAGTCTGGTTCCAAGCGCATTGTTTTCTTCACGTTCTAAAAACAAGGGAAAAACAACCCGACTAATCTACATTTCCAATTAATTGGCTTTTCCACATGGAGAAAAGCGTCTGTCTATGTGCAGTGTGTTATGTTAATCCATGTTATATGTATGTCTCTATGTTCTCTGCTCACGATCTAAGTACTGTGGCTTTAACGTCATGAGTGCTAAAACACAGGAGGTCATGTGTAATAGGTTATGTATGGTATGAAGAGTATGTTATGTTCTACGAATTGCTGAAGGTAGAGTCAGGTCAGGTTGCAGGAGTATTACATTATCGAGTCAGGAATTGTAGAGGTCTTTTGCTGTTTATGTCTTGTTCCCCTACTTCCCTTTATTTGTCCATCCCCTTTCCCTAGCTCCTTCTTCCCCCCATTGGCTGCCACGTGGCTACCTGTAATTCGAACATCCAGGCGCCCGTGCCAACCACGGTGGAAGGGGTCGATCCATTCGGCTTCTGTGGTTCGGGAGAAGGGATTGAAATCCTCCTCCCTAAATTCAGTTGTGACAGAATCAACAGCCCCCGATTTCGGGATTACTGAACCACCCAGGTCAAATGGATAACCCTCCCTCGTTGGCGGAAGTGTTAAAGGCACTACAGGAGATTCAGGTGGAATTGATACATGTAAGACAGGAATCTAGTACTCTGAAGAATCAAGTGCAAGGATTGGTAGCACAAGGGACTCCATTGGAGGAAGCAGGGTCTTCTACCGGTAGAACAGGAACAAGAACGCCCACTGTTGTGGTTCAAGCTCCCAGTAGTGTGCCGTTGGCAGCGCCCGAAAGGTTTTCTGGGGACCCAAAAAAATACATGACGTTCCTGACTCAGTGTAGGTTACATTTTTTGTGTAAACCATCGGCCTTTGAGACTATTCAAGCAAGAACTGCCATTGTAATTTCATACCTAACAGGAGATGCGGCGGCTTGGGCGATGCCATTGGTACAGAAAGATGACCAGCTATTGTACAATTGGGATAACTTTCTGGCAGAATTTGGTCGATTGTTTGACCGAAGGGAAGTGTCATTGGCACAAGACAAGGAGTTATTGGCACTAAAACAGGGTACCAGAGATTTGGTTTCTTATGTGACACATTTCAATAGACTGGTAAGTGAAACAGATTGGCCAGAGAATAAACAGACAGTTTTATTCTATCAGGGATTGAAAGAAGAATTAAAAGACGCTATGGCGCAGGTGGAGCCGCAGCCCGACAAATGTACAGCTATGATTGATTTGGCATTAAGGTTGGATCATCGGATGAATGAACGAAATGGAGATAGGAAGAAACCAGAGGGGGTACCTTTTGTACGATTGGATAAAGGAAAGGTTAACAGAAACGGTGAATGTGAACCTATGCAGATTGGAGGGGTGAGGGGACCTTTATCGGCTACAGAAAAGGAGCAGAGGAAGGCTAATAATTTGTGCCTGTACTGTGGTCAACCTGGACATTATATTCGTACTTGTCCAAATACTCCCAAGAAGATAGGTGGGGGAGACAAGAGCAAAGGCGAGTTGGGAAAAAGATTGGGCCGGCCTTAGGGGGAACACAGGTGTCAGGCTCAGTGGTTGAAAAGTTCCCCACTTGGGTAGCAAATACTTCACGAAAAGGTAATTCTCATTTGTATATTCTGGTAACTTTATTTTTTGCTTGTACAAAACAGATGGTGTCAGCCATGATAGATTCAGGGGCAACTGGAAACTTTATTGCCATTGATTTGGCCAAAAAACTGGGGTTGTCATTGAGAGAAAAGACTCAGGTGGAAGGGGTGCAGTCGGTGGATGGGTCGCCTTTAATTTCAGGACCCATTTGTCAGCAAACTCAACCCATAGAAATGAGGTGTCAGTCTGGACATGTGGAGGACATTGTACTGGATCTAATCGCAGCTCCCCAGTTTGGTCTTATTTTAGGAATTCCTTGGTTGACTCAGCATAATCCAAGAATTGATTGGGTAGCTAGAGAGATTTTTTTTGAGAATCCAGAATGCATTGGTCACATTGAGGAGGAGGTGAGCCCTGCATTGTTTTTGGCTGATCAGCCACGGGCAGTGCAAGTGGTAGGGGCTGTGGGGTTACAGGTTCCGGCTCAATATCAAGAGTTTGTAAATGTTTTTGACAAAGGAGGAGCGGAACAATTGCCTCCCCATAGACCATATGACTGTGTCATAGAGTTAGAACCCGGGGCTAAATTGCCATGTAGCCGAATCTATGCATTAACGGAAACTGAAAACCAACATCTGAGAGAGTATTTGGATGAGATGTTAAAGAAAGGATTCATTCGACATTCCACATCACCAGTCTCATCTCCATTGTTTTTTGTGCCTAAAAAAGAAGGTACGTTGAGAACATGTATTGATTATCGTGCATTGAACAAGGTGACAGTAAAGAACAGATATCCACTCCCTTTAATTTCTGGCCTGCTGGATCAAGTGAAGACAGCAGTGGTGTACACAAAACTGGATTTACATGGAGCTTATCATTTGATTCGGGTTAAGGAGGGTGATGAGTGGAAAACTGCATTTAGAACTAAGTTTGGATTATTTGAATATTTGGTTATGCCTTTTGGTTTATGTAATGCTCCTGCGGCATTTCAATTTTTTATGCAGGAGGTTCTGAGTGAGTTTTTGGACATCTTTGTTATTGTATATATTGATGACATTCTAATTTATTCCAATTCACAAGAGCAGCATGTGAGCCATTTAAGGGCAGTGTTAAAGAAATTACAAGAACATCAGTTATATGTGAAATTGGAAAAATGTGCCTTTCATGTGAAAAGAGTGGAGTTTTTGGGCTTCATATTGACCCCGGAAGGGATAATTATGGACAAAAGCAAGGTGCAAGCAGTCTTGGATTGGCCCAAATCCCAGTGTGTTAAAGATATTCAATCTTTTTTGGGTTTTGCCAATTTCTATAGACAATTCATTACTAATTTTTCTCAGATTGTGGCACCTATAACAAGATTATTACGAAAGGCAACAAGTTTTTTTTGGGATGTGGGGGCGGAAAAATCTTTTCAAGAATTAAAAATGGCATTTACCTCAGCTCCAGTATTACGTCATCCAGACTCGGAAGGATGTTTCAAGTAGAAACGGATGCGTCCAATGTGCCATAGGGGCGGTGTTATCTCAGAAGGATCCAGAAGGAATTTGGCATCCAGTAGCATACTATTCACGAAAGCTCACTCCATGTGAACAAAATTATTCCATCACTGATAAAGAATTGTTAGCTATCAGGGCAGCATTCTTGGAATGGAGACATTATTTACTGGGGGCTAAACATCAGGTGTTGGTAGTAACAGACCATAAAAACCTACAGTACTTTGAGACAGCTCACGCATTGAGCCCTAGACAATTAAGGTGGTCTCAATTCTTCAATGAGTTTGATTTTGTGGTGACCTTCTGGCCGGGAAAAAGAAATGGAAAGGCAGATGCCTTATCACGCCAACAAAACATGGACAACATGGTATCTGAAACAAAATCTATAATCCCGGCAGAGAGGGTTGTAGGGGCCGTAGTCTCTAAGTTAATGAAGCAGGTGAAACTGGCAATGAGGAATCAAAAGAATCAGAGTTGGGGAGTGAATAACCCTTTGGAAACATTTAAAGAGAATCTCCCTTATTATGATGGAAGACTATATTTGCCTACTGTGGAAATCCAAAAAAAGGCTATGCATTGGTGCCATAATTCCCCTTTGGCTGGACATTCAGGGAGTAAAAAGACACAGACTCTAGTGGAAAGGTATTTTTGGTGGCCCCATTTGAGACAAGAGGTAACCTGGTACGTGCAGGAATGTGAAACATGTGCGCGAAGTAAAGCTGATCGCACCAAGAAGTCAGGTTTACTTAAACCATTGCCCACTCCCACCAAAATATGGACACACATATCAATGGACTTTATCACAGATTTACCACCAGATGATCAGTATGATACGATATGGGTGATAGTGGATTACTTATCCAAACAGGCTCACTTTGTGCCTTGTACCGGCATTCGAGGTGCAGGGGAATTGGCGAAATTATTTTTGCAGCATGTGGTTCGCCTTCATCGACTACCACGTACTATTGTTTCTGATAGGGGATCGCAGTTTACATCAAGGTTTTGGCGCGCTTTCTGTCAGATGTTAGGAATCAATTGTGCCCTGTCCACTAGTTATCATCCCCAGACCGATGGACAAACTGAAAGAGTTAACCAGACGCTTGAGCAATACTTGCGCTGTTATTGTCAGGAGGGTCCGAAATCTCCTCTTCCTCCTGAGATGCCCCAGACTCCCTTTCCTCCCCTTCCTCCTCACCTCGAAGTCTCAGGTAGACTGGACCAGCAACCAGTTGAGTTTTTTGTCTCTATTTTGTAGACAGCATTACTTCTCAAGGTCATTTCAGAACAATCACCAGACTGCGACGATATTAACAAGTGGTCATGTGGGAATCCACGCTTTGCCACATTTTTGTTTACCCTACCAGGAGGTCTTCAAGGAAACAATACCAGCGAAACTACCTCCACATAGGCCAGAAGATTGCTCTTTGGAACTAGAACCAAATGCTTTGGTCCCTTTCAGCCGGATGTTCTCCTTAACCCAATCTGAGAGACAAGTATTAAAGGGATATTTGGATACTAATCTGCAAAACGGTCTTATTCAACCCTCCAAGTCTCTGGCAGGAGCTTCTTTGTTTTTCATAAAAAAGAAGGACTCCCCCGATTTGCGTCCTTGCATCGATTACAGAGGACTTAATAAGGTTACCATAAGAGACCGTTATCCCATGCCCCTCATTTCTGAGATCATAGAGGCTGTTCAAGGGGCTCGCATTTTCACCAAACTGGACCTACGTAATGCATACCATTTGCTTCGCATTGCCAAGGGTGATGAATGGAAGACGGCATTTCGCACCCCGTTCGGTCTATACGAATACAAGGTGATGCCATTCGGATTGGTGAATGCCCCAGCTATATTTCAGAGGTTCATGGACCGATTATTCTCCGATCTACTTCTGGTCACGGTCGTCGTCTACCTGGATGACATTTTGGTTTACTCATCGGATCTGGATTCCCATATCCTTCATGTGACTCAAGTACTAGAGCGTCTTCAACAATACAAACTTCTAGTCAAACCAGAGAAGTGCGTGTTTGCAGCCTCCTCAGTGCACTATCTCGGATACGTTCTCTCTGGGGACGGTATTTCCATGGATGCAGGCAAGGTCGAGGCCATACTGGGTTGGTCCTCCCCTGGTAATGTGAAGGAGGTACAAAGGTTTCTTGGTCTCTCAAACTTTTACAGAAGGTTCATACCAAA
This sequence comes from Ambystoma mexicanum, assembly GCF_040938575.1. NCBI lineage: Eukaryota > Metazoa > Chordata > Amphibia > Caudata > Ambystomatidae > Ambystoma > Ambystoma mexicanum. The sequence goes on from NC_090939.1 coordinate 52,817,564, forward strand.
CTTCTCTGAGGTAGTTCTTCCCATCACAAGTCTCTTGAGGAAAGAGTCAGGGCCTTTCTTGTGGTCACCAGAAGCTGAACAGGCTTTTAGGGAGCTGAAGAGATTGTTCTGTTCTGCTCCGGTTCTTCGTCATCCAGATCAAAACCGACAGTTCATCGTTGAAACAGATGCATCTGCCATGGCTATAGGGGCAGTACTTTTGCAAACCTACAATGCTGTGGAACATCCAGTCGCCTATCTCTCTAAAACATTGTCCCCCAGCCAACTCAATTATTCGGTTCTCGAAAAGGAACTACTCTCAATGAAACTGGCTTGTGAGGAGTGGCGACATCTACTGATGGGAGCACGTCATCCCTTTATCCTCAGGACAGACCATAAGAATCTCAAGGCATTACAAAACATGGAGTGCGTGAATTCTAGGCAGGCCAGATGGGCTTATTTCTTTGCCCAATACGACTTCCATATCACTTATGTACCTGGCACCTCTAATAAGGTGGCGGACGCCTTGTCTTGGAAGGAGATTCCGGGGGAGGGTGCCCCTAATCCTCGGGAGACCATGTTCAAAAGGAATAAGATCCTGGGATTTATCAATGTTTTCTTTCAGGGAATTAAGACCGCTTTAGCTTCGGAAAGGTCAACGTCTCTGGGACCACAAGGAAAGGCATACACCGAGAGGGAAGGTTTAGTGTTTTTTGGTAACCGACTGTACATTCCAGAAGGTCCTTGGCGCAAGAAGATCATTCGGTGGTGCCATGATTCACTGACTGCGGGTCATAGAGGAGTGCTTAACACAACTGAACTCATCGCAAGAAGGTTTTTCTGGCCGATTTTAAAAGGAGAGATTAAGGACTATGTCAAGGCTTGTCCGACATGTGCCAGAGCCAAATATCCCTCTGGAAGGCCCTTAGGTTTGCTTACCCAACCAGAGATGCCAACACGCCCATGGGGTCTCATATCGACCGATTTCATTGTGGACCTACCAGAGTCTGATTCCTGTACTTGCATCATGGTGACGATAGACACCTTCACTAAATTGGCGCATTTTTCCCCGCTGCCTGGATTACCTACCGCCACTCAAATGGCGGAGACCTTTACACGAGATGTCTTTAGACTGCATGGCCTACCAGATAAGATCATTTCCGACAGAGGTAGTCAGTACGTCTCAAACTTCTGGAAGGCTGTCATGAGCAGCCGACCCTGGCGGGTATGGAGAAGGTGGAAATGGTAGACGGACACCGCCCTTGTAAACTTCAGGCGCATTCTAGTCTTCCAGCCTATAAAAACCCGGAAGAAGCTAACGCGCATGCGTTGCAACTTTCCAGTGCTACGGGAAAGTTTTTCCTTATCGCTCCTGTGCGTTTGTTTTTCTTCCCGTTTTCAGACGGGATCCCTTCCTACTCCTTTTCCGGCTTCCCTGCCCTTCCATCCTTCTGACTACTTTCCAGTACGTAGTTCCCTGTGCCTAGTACTTTCTTCCTGTTCCGTGCTTCCCTGTTATTTTAGCCTTGTGCTCTACTTACCTTCGTCTGACCTCTCCCTCTGTTGGATTCTCCGCCTGACCATCTTTGCTGTACAGTTGCTGCTCCATTTCGCCGAACTCTTGCGAATACTCGCATCCGCATCACAGTGCATCCTGGGAACTGAAGTCCTCAGCTGAATTACGCCGTTACAACTTGCCAGGGTTTTTTCAACAAGCTTTTTCCCTGGTTTGGGGTGGGCTCCCTGGGGTCCCCGCTGCCAGATTTACCCACGTTTCTGGCAAAGTGGCTTCCGGTGGAGCCCATACCTGCAACTACAAGCAGAAGGGAAGGATTTACCCGAAGGAGATCAGCGAAACTTGGCGACAAAGAAGGAAAGGACTATCCTCAGACCAATCGGAAGAATCCTCTACAACTCATACCAGCTCAGGTGAGGAGGGGGTCGGGAAACCTGGTGTTACCATACAGTCCAAACCTGAGAGATTGCAACGCCCAAAAATGGCCTCTCTTGAACAGTTTCAGGAAATGGTAAATGCCATTCAGGCTCTGACCTCAGAAGTGCAGTCCCTGAGAGCGGATAATTCCGCACTCAGACAAACTGTCCAACAAATACAACAAGCAGGGCAGCATGTCCCACATCAAGATAACTATCGTGGAGAATTGCCTCCCATTCCATTACCTTGTGGGAAATACGACGGAAACCCTAAAAAGATCAAAGAATTCTTGGACGCTTGTATTATCCAGTTTACCTTTCGGCCTAGAACTTATGATTTAGATAAAACAAAGGTGGGATTCCTGGTTTCCAATTTGACAGGAAATGCCCTTGCATGGGCCACTCCTCTGGTGACAAGTGCAGATCCGATTCTCACTGATTATTCCGGTTTTGTCCAAAGATTCCGGGACAGATTTGAAAGACCCGAAGTAGGGTATTCGGCATACGAAAACCTGTTGGACATCCGCCAAGGTTCTTTTGATGTCCAGACATACGTCACGGGTTTTCAAAGGATAGCTGCCGAAGCTGGATGGCCAGAGACGGCTCAACAAACTATCTTCAGAAGGGGACTCCGTGAGGATATCAAGGATGAACTGGCGAGAGTAGCCAGACCGAATACCTTTCAAGAATTGATTTCACTAGCTCTTCAAATAGAGTTTCGCATGGCCGAAAGGAAAGCAGAAAGAAGAAGACCAAGAACCTTCGTTCCAGGTCCAAACCCCTCCTCAATACCTGAAAAAGGATCTATGGAAGAGCCGATGCAAATTGGATCCACCACAAGAGGACCGCTTTCCACCAGTGAACGCAAGAGACGGAAGGACCTTGGGTTATGCATGTATTGTGGTTCAAATGGTCATCTGTTACGGGACTGTACGGAAATCCCTCTCAGAAGACAGGGAAACGAAAGACCCCAACCTTAAACAGGGAAAGGGAAGGGGTGAATAACGTAAATCCCTGTCACCCAGCACAGCCTCCGGTTTTGAACAATAACTGTTTATTGGTTATCAAGGTTCAGATCGAGTGGGTCGAACATGAACCGGTGACATGTCTAGCCATGGTTGATTGCGGAGCTGCCGGCAACTTCGTGGACGATAAATGGGCTCTGGACCAGCAGATTCCTAGACACCCCAAGATACGACCTATAACCGTAGAAGGGGTAGATGGTAGCCCGTTAACCTCCGGTCCCATCAGTCATGAAACTCAGGATCTTAAGATCACAATGGCTTCCCATCAAGAATATCTAACTTTCGATTTAATCAGGGCGGCACATTTTCCAGTGATACTAGGCATACCCTGGTTGAGGAAACACAACCCGTACATCGATTGGAGTCTTAACACAGTGGACTTCAGATCTCAGTATTGTGAACAACATTGTCTTACTGCAGAAAGTTCAAGGTGCGTACAAGCAGCACTACACCCTTCTAATGGTATTCATATGATTCCAGCACCCTATCAAGAGTTTGTAGATGTGTTCACTGACAGACAACCCCGCCTACTACCTCCTCATCGCAAGGAAGATTGCAAGATCGACCTGATTCCAGACGCAGTCGTTCCCTTTGGAAGAATGTTTCCTTTGTCCTTACCCGAGAAAGAAGCCCTAAAGGAGTATCTTGCAACCAATTTAAAGAATGGTCTCATCAGAGAGTCGTCGTCATCAGCTGGAGCTTCACTTTTTTTTGTGTCCAAAAAAGGGACGACTGAGTTAAGACCCTGTATAGACTACAGAGGCCTGAACAGTCTTACGATGCGGGACAGATACCCTATGCCCCTAATTAAGGACATCTTAGAAGCGGTTCAGGGAGCTCGAATATTCACGAAACTGGACCTGAGAGGGGCTTACCACCTCTTACGTCTCCGTGAAGGGGACGAGTGGAAGACCGCTTTCCGGACACCACTAGGTCATTATGAATATAGGGTTATGCCATTTGGCTTAGTCAATGCACCTGCTCAATTCCAGCGTTTTATGGACAATGTGTTTGCAGATATGCTATTCTCTTCAGTAGTAGTCTACTTAGACGATATATTAGTGTATTCTACCAACCTGGACGAACATCGCACGTTGGTTATAGAGGTTCTACACAGATTAAGAAGACACAGTCTATTAGCTAAGCCCGAAAAGTGCGTCTTTGAAGCAACCACGGTACCTTATTTGGGTTTTGTTTTATCCGCTGACAATGTACAGATGGACCCAGCTAAGACCAAAGCAATCACCCAGTGGTCCGTACCCTCCAACGTGAAGGAAGTACAAAGATTCCTAGGCCTTGCGAACTTCTATAGAAAATTCATACCGAACTTCTCAATGATTGTTCTACCCATAACGAATTTGCTAAAAAAAGGAGTCAAATTTATTTGGGACACAAGCACCGAACAAGCCTTCCAAGTATTGAAAGAGACATTCGTAAGCGCTCCTATTTTGAGACAACCGGACCAGACCAGACCGTTTATCGTGGAGACCGATGCCTCCCAAGGTGCGGTTGGGGCTGCTCTTCTACAGAAGGAAGAAGATGATTTGGAACACCCTGTCTCCTATTACTCACGGACGTTAAGTCCAAGTGAAAGGAACTATTCAGTCCTAGAAAAGGAGCTTCTAGCTATTCGCCAGGCCTGCAAGGAATGGAGACATCTTCTCCAGGGTTCCGTGGTTCCCTTTCTAGTTCGCACCGATCATCGAAACCTTAAGGTCTTACAACAGATGGAGTGTCGTAATTCAAGACATGCCAGATGGGCCTACTACTTTTCACAGTTTGATTTTTCTATCACCTATCTTCCAGGGAAAGAGAATACTCTAGCAGATGCCCTTTCACGCAGCTTTTGCGAAGAAGCAGAAGAGCCACATGAACAGGAACTCATACTAGCAGGAAAGACATTCATCAACACAATCAACTCTTTTTTACAGAAGGTACAGGCAGGACAACAAAGAAACCCCAGCACGGAAACAAGTCTTAACCAGAAAGGTGGTTTTCTTTTCAAAAACGATGCCTTGTTTTTACCTACCCGAGACCTACAAACACAGGCGGTTTCATGGTGCCATGATATTCCGTCAGCAGGACATAAGGGACAGAGAGCCACGATAGAACTTACATCCCGTCATTTTTGGTGGCCTTCTCTGATCAAAGATGTAAAGGAATATGTAGCTACTTGTCCAGTGTGCGCTCAGAGTAAATACTCCTGCCATAAACCTTTGGGTCTTCTTCAACAAGAAGCACCTCCAGGTGGTCCATGGCAACACATTTCTACGGATTTCATTGTGGATTTACCGGACTCATGTGGATACACCGCCATAATGGTCACAGTGGACTCCTTTAGTAAACTGGCTCACTTTTCTCCACTTAAAGGACTCCCTACTGCCAGTGTTACCGCAGAAGTATTCTTGAAGGACATAGTGAGGCTGCATGGGCTCCCCAACATTATCGTCTCCGACAGAGGGACACAATTTACGTCCAAGTTCTGGACCGTTCTGTGCAACATGTTAGGAATAAAGAGAGCACTTTCTTCAGGATTCCATCCAGAAAGCAACGGACAAACAGAACGTCTAAACGCCACCTTAGAACAGTATGTTACATGTTTTTGTAACCAGGAACAAGACAACTGGCTCCATCTTTTGCCGCTGGCTGAATTCTCATATAACAATGCCATCCATACCTCCATTGGAATGAGTCCCTTTAAGTGCACTTACGGTTACGAACCCAAGCATATACCACTGTCTGGTTTGCCTCCTACCAATACACCTTCAGTGGATCAATTACTGGACACGATACAAAGATTGCATCGGGATACGTTATCTAATCTCATGAAGGCCCGACAAGACTGCAAGAGATGGGCGGACTCCAAAAGGAGCCCAAACCCTCAGTGGGATATAGGAGACCGCGTATGGTTGTCTACTAAATACTTACCCAGATGGGTTCGTCCAGGAAAGTTTGCACCCAGATTTCTGGGCCCCTTCCGGATAACAGCTAAGATCAATCCAGTAGCATTCAAGCTAAATCTCCCATCAAGTCTCAAGAGGGTTCATCCAGTCTTCCATACGTCGCTTCTTAAAGCCTACCGTGAAGATCCCCATTCTAGAAAGATACAAAGACCACCGCAGAAGACCCCGGATTCTACAAAGGAATATGAAGTATCCGGCATTCTCGACTCCAGATACAAGAAGGGAGTTCTGCAGTACCTGGTCTTTTGGAAAGGGTATCCAAAGACCGAATGCACATGGGAACCACTTAGGAACATTTCTGCTCCTAAATTGCTTCGGAAGTTTCATTATCTCCATCCGGGAAAGCCGGGAGGGAGAGCACTGAAGAGGGGTCATACTGTCATGAGCAGCCGACCCTGGCGGGTATGGAGAAGGTGGAAATGGTAGACGGACACCGCCCTTGTAAACTTCAGGCGCATTCTAGTCTTCCAGCCTATAAAAACCCGGAAGAAGCTAACGCGCATGCGTTGCAACTTTCCAGTGCTACGGGAAAGTTTTTCCTTATCGCTCCTGTGCGTTTGTTTTTCTTCCCGTTTTCAGACGGGATCCCTTCCTACTCCTTTTCCGGCTTCCCTGCCCTTCCATCCTTCTGACTACTTTCCAGTACGTAGTTCCCTGTGCCTAGTACTTTCTTCCTGTTCCGTGCTTCCCTGGTTTTTTAGCCTTGTGCTCTACTTACCTTCGTCTGACCTCTCCCTCTGTTGGATTCTCCGCCTGACCATCTTTGCTGTACAGTTGCTGCTCCATTTCGCCGAACTCTTGCGAATACTCGCATCCGCATCACAGTGCATCCTGGGAACTGAAGTCCTCAGCTGAATTACGCCGTTACAACTTGCCAGGGTTTTTTCAACAAGCTTTTTCCCTGGTTTGGGGTGGGCTCCCTGGGGTCCCCGCTGCCAGATTTACCCACGTTTCTGGCAAAGTGGCTTCCGGTGGAGCCCATACCTGCAACTACAAGCAGAAGGGAAGGATTTACCCGAAGGAGATCAGCGAAACTTGGCGACAAAGAAGGAAAGGACTATCCTCAGACCAATCGGAAGAATCCTCTACAACTCATACCAGCTCAGGTGAGGAGGGGGTCGGGAAACCTGGTGTTACCATACAGTCCAAACCTGAGAAAGGCTTTGTGTTCTAGGATCGGCATTGAAAGGGCACTTTCTTCTGGTTTTCACCCTCAGTCGAACGGCCAGACGGAACGACTGAATGCCACCCTAGAGCAATATCTGAGATGCTATATCAACCAACATCAGGATAACTGGGTATCTTTATTACCCACAGCGGAATTTATGTACAACAATTCCACCCATTCCGCAATAGGTCTCACTCCTTTTTTTTGCACGTACGGAGTGCATCCTCGATCCATTTTCCCCTGATTCCGGTTCCCACCAATTCTCCCACTGCAGAATCGGTGCTCCAATCCATTGGGGAGGCGCATAAGACAGCTAAACTCAGTCTACAAAGGAGCAGAATCCGAAACAAGGAACGGGCTGACAAACACCGGCAGGGTTGTCCCGATTGGAAACCGGGGGATAGGGTGTGGCTCTCTACCAAGTTCCTACCTCGATGGGTTCACCCTTCCAAACTTTCTCCTCGCTTTCTAGGACCTTTTTCCATTCTATCTAAAATCAATCCTGTCTCTTTCAAATTGAAATTGCCTCCTCCTCTCAATCGCATTCACCCTGTTTCTCACTCCTCTCTTCTCAAGTCCTTCACTCAAGATCCTCACCAAAGATTCCTTCCTCGTCTTCATATTCAGGGTTCTGGGGGTGCCAAGGAGTACGAAGTTGCGGCTATCCGTGACTCCAGGTTCTACAGAGGTCGATTAGAATACTTAGTCTCGTGGAAGGGTTACCCGGAGTCGGAGGACTCCTGGGAGCCGGTCTCCCACATACATGCCCCCCGATTGCTGAGAGGTTTCCATCAGTGTTTTCCGGGAAAACCTGGGGGATTTCGTTTTGGAGGGGGGCATACTGTCATGCGCTGCCGAGCCGATTGGCCATTACTTCCGCGATGGAGGCTCCGGCGCCGACCGTAGTTCCAGCACGTTGTGTTTGCTTGCGTGCAGTCACGGTCTAGTTTTCCTTCAACATGGCGGTCACTGGGAAGTACATAAGTCTCCCTCTCCCAGCGATCAATGCGTTGCAACCCCCGTAGCTTCCGCTTCTGCCTTTTGGGTGAGACGCTAGTTTTCCGTCTTGCGGCTTGGCCGCTCTGTCTCTTCGCCTTATCGCTCCTTGCGATACCTCTTTTCATCCGCTAATCCCCCCTCTCTTTCTCTTTCCCTTCCTGGTTCTTGGTTGGTTTTCTCTTTCAGTTCCGGTGGATCGCCCCTGCTCCTCGGCTTGAGCCTCTCTCTCTTTCTCCTGGGTCCTGCGGCCGCTCGAGTTCTCTTGCTTGAGCTCCCCTCACGCTTCTCCCTTTTAGTGAGAGCGCTTCCTGGTCTCCGTCGCCTTCGGCTCTGCTCCGCCTCCACAGCCCGCAGCGGCCGTCCACCTTCACTTCCTCGACTGCTGGACTCTCGTACTTTCCCTGGGAAGACTTCTGCTCGACCTCCTGCCTCACAAGGGTTTTTTGTGCCAAGAAGGCTTTTTCCCTTGTCGCCTACTATGGGAGAGGAGTCCCAGGACTGCTTGTTTCAAGCATTCACTGTGGCTTCCTCTCGTGGTAGGCAAGTTACTTCATCCACAAGGAGAGATTTCTGTGCACGTCGGCCTCTCAATACAGACGAATTGGAGGATTACCACTCAGGTGAGGAGGATAAAGGAAAGGAATTGGACAGATGTCCAACAGATCCTCGGAGGCCAGATAGGTGCTCTCGGTTCGAAGGAAGGTTTGCTTCATCAAGGTCTTGAAAGCCTCATAATCCTGAAGCACTGGATCAGTTCTATTGACTAAAGGGGTGGCCCAAGCCAAGGCATTGCCTGACATGTGGGTTTGTAACGCTCACCTGATTCCCACGGAGGCGCAGGTCTGGCTTCGAGTGGTGATGCTTCTTCAATGGTGAAGCGCAGGACTCTGAAGATGGACAGGAAGGGCCCCTCTACTCTGGCTTCTCCGGCTCGCAGGAATATTCCCCTGTGCGTGAAAAGGGAGTATTACCTACTGACTGAGTTATGCTCAAGCCTCCCACTCTCTTCCAACCCTCCACGATACCCTTCCACGATTCCCCGTGAAGTCTCACCTTAGGGTCGGGAAGGATGAGCTCTCCATCCTGCTTCTGATGCAGGGGCGCGTTGAAACCCAGTTACTTCACTGGTTTGAGGATTGATGGGAGTTCAGGTAAGCTTGACTATTCAGGTAAGGCTCTGTAAAAGTTCTGTTGCAAGTTCAAAAGTCCAAGCTTAATAATAATGTTCATTGTCTTTTTCCCCTTAGGGGCCAGGGTTCGGAATGCCAGAGATATGGCGCCGACCCGAAGTGAAACGTGCAGTTCCAGTAAATGACAGGTAAATTCTGGATGAGCGCTCGGGTAATGTCTTTGCATTCGCTCATTCAATGTCTTTGTCTTTTTTCCCCATAGGGGCCGGGTCCGGAAAATGCCTGGAAGCGGCAAGACCCGAAATGAAATGGGAATGACCCAACAGGTAAGACTTAGAAGGAAACTGAGCTTTTCCTATTCCCTTCCTTCTCTCACCTTGTTCTTGTCTTTTTCTCTCTAGGCTCTGGGAAGTGGCTGTGGATGCGGATGATCGCTGCTGAAGATGGTGGCGTCCAGGATATGTGAGTGAAATGCAGCGCTGCAGCGATCGTAGCGAAATGCTTTTAAAATGATGTCTTCCTTTTCAGGATCGTCGGTGTGATGTCTCTGTGGTGCTGATTTAGCAGGTAAGGTCTTTTGTCTCCCTTTGCAGGTAACCCAGGATACTGACAGGCGTGGCAGAGGTCCAGATGCAGGAGCAGAACAACGCGAAGCGTGAGTTGCTGATCGGGTGTGGTTTAAATAGCTTTGGAAGAAGTTCCAAGTGTGTATCCTTCCTCCGATCAGGTATGTATCCTTCCCCGACCACACCCGGGTGGAAAGTAGTCCCACAGGTAAAGTAGTTCCATTCAGGCCTCAAGAGGGCCTGGATGTGGCAGCATGGTCTGCATCAGGTAAGTGCACATTAAAACACTTGAACACATGACTAGCTTTATGAGCCTGGCGCCTAAGGCGCCAGGACAGAGGTCCAACATGAGCCTGGCGCCTAAGGCGCCAGGACTGCGTCCAAAGGGCCCCAGCTTGGGCCCGCTGGCACTCCCCTGGGGGAAATGATGCCTGCCTCTGGGGTTGCTGGGTCGGACCTGGCCCCTTGGAGGTAGGCATCATGACAGGGTTATCATAAACCCAACCTTGGCATGACCAGAAGTAAAGGCCAGTGGACGAAATGAAAAATGTAAGTGACACGCATCCAAGAACTCCTTTAGTCTCTTGGGCGTTCCATCAAACTTCCCAGAGACTAACGGTAGGGGAGGCAAGTCGGTAGTCAGTGATTCCCGCTCTGCTATCCTCTGTTGTAGCGCTGCATTAGCGCCCTTAAGATTCTGGACTTCCAGGCTCAGGTTTTGGACTGCAGCTACTAGCTCCAGAACCTGCTGCGGAGTGGCCATGTCAAATTATTGGCGTTGCAAACTGTCAGGAGGGTCCGAAATCTTCTCTTCCTCCTGAGATGCCCCAGACTCCCTTTCCTCCCCTTCCTACTCACCGCGAAGTCTCCGACGTTGAGTTAGCTTTGGATTGTCCTTTGTTCGAGTCTTCACACCTTTTTTTTGAAGATAGGGACGACCAAGTTAGGATGCCACAGTGACACCCTTTGGGTGATCTGTGGCAACCCTCCTCGGTCGCTGGTCGATGGGGAAAAAGCCAGTGGCACAAAAAACCCCAGAAGAATTGGATCTTCAGACGCAGAGAAGTAGTAGTAAACTCACTCCGGAGGCAGCGGCAGAGGGAGAGGAACTGGTGGACACGGTCCGAAAATAGAACAAGTTCCAACGAGAATCGGGTATGAGACCAGGCAATGGGAAAAGTTCCGGTACAGGATAGACAGAAGAGGGCTTGGCGAGGCAATCCACAGGACAGGCAGTGGTCGGTACACCTGGAGATCAACAGGAAGTAGTTCCGATACAGGATAACCAGATGAGGGCTGGGCGAGGCAATCCACAAGACAGGCTATGGTCGGTACACGGAGAGGAAGCAGAAAAGGAACAGAGGAGGGCAAAAGAAGAGGACCAAGAAAGGTAAGCACAATACTGGAAGGAAGCAAGAATCAACAGAATAAGTATAGAGAGAAAGGCACAAGACGGGAGGGAGGAAGGATGAGAGACGGGAACAGAATAGACAAGGGAGGAGGAGCCAAGAACGAGGGGAGAACCTGGCTCAAGGTACGGAGAGCAAGGAAAGGGAAAATAGGGAGAAAAAGGAAAGAAAGGACAACGGCGGAAAAAGGGAAATTCCACGAAAAAAAACAGCAGCGCTGAATAACAGGATGAAACACTGTACGTTGCAACGCACCCGACCCCGGAAGTGAAAAGATTAAATACCGGTGTCGGGAACGCTGCAACGACAGCTAGACCTGCACAGCGCGTTTCCCAAAAACGTGATGGAACCCGCTATGGCGGGCGCAGCTTCCACCTCTTCCAAAGCCGCCAGGTTCTCTGAGGCGTGACAGTTATTTACATGAAGGAATGGAGTCGTGGGTTCAAGCATTATGGTTAGCTGAATTCACCTATAATAATGCAGAACATGCTTCCCTGGGAATGTCTCCCAACGAGTGCGTGTATGGACAGGAACAGGAAATGTTGCCGGAACAGCTACCAAATGTTGAAAACCTTCCAATACTCCAAAACAGAAAACAGTTGCTTCTAACCATCAGACAGAAGGCGCGAGATAATCTTGAATATGCCAAAACTCAATATAAGATGTATGCAGATAAAAAGAGACGGAAGGCTCCTCAGTACAAGGTGGGGGATAAGGTGTGGCTATCCACACGCAATTTGCCTCTAATTGGATCTCGAAAATGTGCTCCTAAATTTATTGGACCCTATGAAATTGTAAAAATTGTGTCAGAAGTTGCTGTGAAATTGTGTTTGCCTAAGTCTTTGAGAATCCACCCGGTATTCCATGTGTGTCTGCTTAAACCCGCAGCGCCTGGAACACGTGTGCAGAGACCTCCAGCCATCCACAAAGAGGATCAGGTGGAATATGAAGTAAAGCAGATTTTGGACTCAAAAAGGAAGAGACAAGTGTTGTGGTATCTGATCCGGTGGACTGGATATGGACTGGAAGACTGCTCCTGGGAACCTGCTAGTGCAGTGCATGCACCTCGCCTGGTAAGAATGTTTCATGCAAAGTATCCGGAAAAAGCAGGTCCTGGGAAGAGCCCTGTAAGGGGAGGTAATGTCAGGAATAAGGGCCTGTGGTGCAGGAGAAAGCAGGTATGGCATATTTGAAAACTACAATTCCCAGTAGGCATGGGGAATGTGTAGTTCCTTGGGCCCGCCGGTACTGAGCTGCCGGCACTTGGTAATTAGGGAGTGGGCTCTTAACGGCCGCTCGCCCGTGCTCAGTTGCTGTTGATTAATGTTGGAGAGCACCGGCGGCGGCAGCGGTGGCGGCAGGAGCGAGCCAGCAACGCGAATGCTAGAAGGGTAATCTGGCGGCGTGAAGGAGTCACGCCGGCGATGCCTCCAAGCATCTTCTTTCCCCGGGCTGCAGCGGTGAACACTCTTTAATCTGCCTCAGTTCTACAGGTCCGGGGCAGCCGCAGGAGGCTCCCGGACCCTAAGTTAAGTGCTTCTGTGTTTGTTTGTTTTGCCGGGTTGCGGCGGTGATACGGAGTGTACCGACGCTTCATGCATTTCTGTCCGGACGTTAAAAAGGAAAACGTCCGGACCATGAGTTAAGTGAACTCTCATAAAAAGAATGTATATGGTTGCTTTACCATTCTAGGTCTAATTTGACAACTAGGTTTTGGGCAAGATAAACGTCAGTCTGGTTGCAAGCGCATTGTTTTCTTCACGTTCTAAAAACAAGGGAAAAACAACCCGATTAATCTACATTTCCAATTAATTGGCTTTTCCACATGGAGAAAAGCATCTGTCTGTGTGCAGTGTGTTATGTTAATCCATGTTATATGTATGTCTCTATGTTCTCTGCTCATGATCTAAGTACTGTGGCTTTAACGTCATGAGTGCTAAAACACAGGAGGTCATGTGTAATAGGTTATGTATGGTATGAAGAGTATGTTATGTTCTACGAATTGCTGAAGGTAGAATCAGGTCAGGTTGCAGGAGTATTACATTATCGAGTCAGGAATTGTAGAGGTCTTTTGCTGTTTATGTCTTGTTCCCCTACTTCCCTTTATTTGTCCATCCCCTTTCCCTAACTCCTTCTTCCCCGCATTGGCTGCCACGTGGCTACCTGTAATTCGAACATCCAGGCGCCCGTGCCAACCACAGTGGGAGGGGTCGATCCATTCGTCTTCTGTGGTTCAGGAGAAGGGATTGAAATCCTCCTCCCTAAGTTCATTTGTGACAAGTACCCTACCCCTTTGACCCCCAATTGCCCAGGACAATAGTTTAATGAAACTCCCATACGCACAACAACATCAGCGCCATGGTTGGGCGGCGAGCACGCGGTAAGGGTGGCAATGGTGGGCGAGCCACAAGAGGTGGCCGTGGTGGATACGGTAGGGGACGTGGCCAGGACTTGCAGGGTGCCCCTAGCCCCCCATGTGTGGGTGACCAGTCAGGGACACCCATGCCCCCCCCCCTGGTTGAGGGTAACGTGGCTGACACCATCCCTGCTCAGCCCTTGTTGGACCAACCCATTGTGGCACCAGACCTGGCACAGGGTGACTCCATGGATGACTTCCAGGTCAGCAGATCTAGGCCACGTGTGGCGGTGCACGTTGGTGTCACCAGCCCACGTGGATCAGGGGCAGCTATGTCATCTGCTGCCCCGAGTAGGCAGGGTGGGGAGGCTGCAGGGGCAGCTGCGGCTCCATCCACCCCAGCTCTGAGTCTCCCAGCCAGGACAGTGTCGGTCCTAGTCCATCCTGCTGACGTTCCCCCTGACTACATCACATTTCAGCTAATGCCTGCACCAAGTCCCATGGTGAGTGTTCATTCCCACACTCTTAGTCCACAGTCCACCGGGGCTCCTGCTCCTAGTGTCCAGAGCGGCGTAAGACACTCTGTATCACCACCACCTTCCAAGCGGAAGAGGAAGAGTGCTCGTCCAGTACAGGCTGATGCCCCAGACACGGCTACACAGTCCGGCCCACCAAGGAAGCCCAGCTTCAATCAGGCCGAACCTGATGCACTTGTGGAGTATGTGTCCGCACATGACAGCGAAATGGTGATTACTGCAGGATGCAAGACCACACCTGCACAACGTCAGGCACACTGGCAGACCATTGCGGAACTCATAAGTGCCCTTGGATTCGTGGGGCGCACAGCTAATGATTGCTACAAGCGCTGGAATGACCTTAAGCGCAGGGCAAAGAAAAAGCTGGCCTCAAGTCATGCCGCAACTCTGGTGACTGGAGGTAGGTCTCCGGCAGAGGACATAGAACTCACTCCACATGAGTATGTTGCTGGGACCTATGTCACAGAGGAACAGATCCAAGGCGTGGGAGACCTGCCAGATTATGAGGCATTGTCCCGTGAGTGCACATGCATGTGTGTGCCAGGTGAGGGGGTGTGTGCCTGAGTGGTTTGGGTCACCCATGTGCTTCATCCAATACATTCTGCGCACCAGGATTTGGGTGTTGCAGTATCCCTTCTGGCAACAGTAGACATTCAGCCCAACCTCACGCCAGTTGCCCTTGAAGTGTCATCTTGCCACAACATAGTTGCATGTTATTCTGTGTTCATTCAGGCTGATTGTCTGCATTCCACCACTTTCACTAGGCATTTCTCAGTCCTATTGTCACATGTGTGACATGGCTAGGGTACATGCCATCTGTGTGATGGCATGTGTCATGTATGTGTATTGGACATGCCAATCACAGGCCAATGTGTGATGGCACTGCTAGGCAGCATGCAGCAAATTTGTTGGTCTTCCATCTTGGTGTCATCAATGTGTGCCATTTGCCTCCCCTTCATACGCAGTCACAGTGCATGCATGGGAGGGTTATAGTCATGTGGGACATATGTCAATGAAGTACTGTTTCTGTTGCTTCTCAGCCCTAATTGTGTTCCATGGTGCTAATGCCTGTTCCCATTTTTTTCCTTCATCTCTTTGCAGGGGATGACACACTTGATACTGCTGGGGTTGTGGAGATGGTGCAGGCCCAGGAGGGGTCTCAGGCCCAACCGGGCACCAGTGAGGGATGTGGTGTGGTGGTGGGTGAGAACCCACACTTGCTGCAGACCGTCATCTCAAGGGGTGTCTCTGGGTGCACCTCCCCCGAGCTCTATTCAGGTGTCGATTCGGATGATGAGACCTATGTGCCGTCGCAGGTAAGGGTTTCTGGGAGGGATTCTGTACTGTCCAACCCACCTGCACCAGGGGTAGAACCCTCAATGGGGATGTCAGTGTTGGTAGGTCCGCCTTTGATGGTTACGGATGCAGGGTCACACTCCGTTACATCTGATCCTGTTCCTGGGCCAGCAGATCAGAGGGGGAATGCAGTCCTGCAGCCTCAGGCAGTGCCGGCACAGCAAAGCGCAGTTCGCCTTGCCCCAGACAGGTGTGCTGCCCGCCGACGCAGTGGCCATACGCCACATGGCAATACCGCATGGGAGCAATCCATATACGGTATGGCAAACCAACAGGCAGCATCAACTGAGATGATGGCTCAGGCCATGGATAGGGTGGCCACTTCCATTGTCCGCCAAGAAAGGCTAATTGAACAACTACAGCAGGCAACAGACTCCATTAGCCAATCACACAGGGAGGACATGTTGGAGTCCAACAGGGACAGGCGGGCGGCACTGGAAACTCTGCGGGAAGCCATTTCTATTGAGTCCCAGGGCCACATGGAAGCCCTGAGTGTGGAACTCCGTCAGCTCAGGCCAACTCTGGTTGAGCTTGAGGCCTCAGCTAACACGAGGACAGAACAGCAGCTGGAGCGGCTCACACGTACGCTCTCAGCTGAGATGCAGGCAACTAGGGCGGAGGTCCGGGCATTCCGTGAGTTGTTGCATGGGGACCTCCGCACAATTATCCTCCAGAACCAGACCTTCCACACCCGCATGCTTGCTGCCATGGAGGACCAGACTAGGGCTTTGCGTGGGCTGCCTCCCATAGTGCCACCACCTCCTGATGCAGCTGCAGAGGGTGAGGAGAGCGACAGCAGCGATTCTCCCACAATAGGGTAGCCGTGCAGGCCATGAGCCCATGGAGGTGTTTTTTTTTCGCAAGATCCACACAGGTGGGTTTTGGTGTGCACCCTGTCCTCGGACCTCCTGGGTGGCCTCCCCCACCCGCCCGGGCCCATTCATGGCCATTTTTGATTTTTGATTTTTGTGTTTTTTGGTTTTCTTTTTTTTTGGGGATTTTTGATTCTTGATTTTTTGGACAGTGTGTTGCCTTGTGTGGCTCCCGTGGGCATACGCTGTATTGTGGCTGGGCACATGCAGGCTTGTCCTGAATTTGTGTCAGATGCTTGGGTTTGTGTGACACACACCCCTCCTGCTTCCCGTTTCCATGGGCTTGCAAAGGGTGTGCCCAAGTGACATTGACTTACACGGTGATGTTGGACTCCCATTTGATGTGTGGGCAGTCTGTAGTCAATACTGTGTATACATTCCTAGTGCATATTGTTGTTGTATTGTACACTGCATGGTGTATTGATATGTGCCTCTGCATCCATCTCATCCTCCTAATTTGCAGGTCCATTTCTCATGTCTTCACAAGGCGGTCTACTTTGGAACTGGAGTCCATGTTGTAAGCAGTGCACCTACACTTTTGCGTGGCGCTAACACTGTATAGTTGGAAGTGTTCGAAGTGCTGGCATTATCAGGTAGTGAGGCTACCAATTTTTTAAGTCCGTACTGTCATGTTTATGGTAGGTTGGAGGTTGTGTAGGTGATTGGTATTATTGGTAAGTATTTGGTAATGTGTGTTGTTGGTCCTGCATTACTGTGAGCATTTCATGTGTGGCGGGTTTCCATCAGGGACACTGTAGTTGGTGACACTTGGGTCATGTTGTGGGGATTAATTTGTTTGCTCTCACATTGCATGACATGCCACGGTGTGTTGTGTGGCCGTGCCGGGGAGGGGTTGGGTGACATGGCACTGTTCTCATGTTGTATTTTGCAAGTGGGTATTCATTTTTGCTGCATGGAAGTGTGTCTTTTGATGACACTGCATTGGTGGTGTTTGTGTAGGTAGGGATGCACACATTGTGACACTTCCAGATGAACAATCTCAGGCTGCTATGGTTCTGACAGTTGACTGTCTCCTAATTCATCAGAATTGTCAGATTGAGTCATCATTGATTGTCAGATGGTATGTGCCAGGGCTGTGTGCACTCCACAGGAGTGGGATTTTAGGTGAAGTAATTAGCCACCAGCTGCGTACGGGTTGCCTCACCCTGTGCCCTTTCCCCTCCCATGCGCACCGGGCGTGCATGTGGTTGGGGATGTGGTGGCACCACCATGTCCACAGCCAGGCCCCGGCGTGTTGCAACATTGTGCAGGACTACTGGGGGAGCGTATAACAGCTGCCCACCAGAACGGTCAAGGGAGCGAAAGCGTGACTTGAGCACTCCGAATGTGCGCTCCACTATGCCCCGTGTTGCAATATGGGCTTTGTTGTATCTTACCTAAGGAGACGTGATGCGGTTCCGAATTGGCATCATCATGTGTGTGCTCAGAGGGTAGGCACTGTCCTCTGGGGAGGTGGTGATGGGGATCATTAGTGGGGTATTGGCATTACTCTGTATCTGTCATGCATGCGTGTGCTGTGGCATTTCTACTCACCAAGCAGCCATGCATCGCCATGCCGCCCAGCTTCCATGTCCCGGTTTAGAGTTGACATCCTGTAAATGAAGCTGTCGTGGGTGGACCCTGGATAGTTGGCATATACTGAGGTGATGATTCCCTTGGCATCACATACTACCTGGACGTTGATGGAATGCCAGTGCTTGCGGTTTCTATAGATGTGCTCAGATGCCCTTGGGGGACGTAGAGCCATATGGGTGCAATCAATGGCACCTAGCACTTTGGGGAATTGTGCCACCCTGTAGAAATCCTGGCTGACAGCCTGCCTTTCTGCAGGTGTTCCGGGCAGGTATATGTGCCTGCGGACTGATGGGCGTGCAGTGATGATGGCCAACACCTGGTGTAGGCACCGTGACTGCGTGGCCTGTGACACCCCCCCCCCCACTATGGCACTTGTCCGCTGAAATGATCCGGTAGCCAAGAAGTGCATTACATTGAGGACCTTCTCCAGGGGGATGAGTGCTTGGGAGCACAGGGTGGGTGATGTGAGGTCATCCTCCCACTCACTGACCAGGTCGAGTATTATGTGGTGGAAACCTGTACCTCCCATACACCTGGTCATCAGGCATACCAAATAGGCTGGTTCTGGGTGTGAAGATTCTGGCCCTGACTATCATTCTCCTCCTCCTGCGGTATCCCACAGCCACTGCTGCTAGGAACGGTATATTCATCCTGGCGTCTGAGCTTGTTTGTTGTTTGCGCACTCTTTTATGCTGCGCGGGACGTGCGCCTGCTTCATGCTGGCGTACGTGTTTCAGGATTGGACCTTTTATTTTTTGGCGCGCTGTAGGCGACCGTGTAAATCTTCCCGCCCACCCCAGGAATACACGTAACACACTCTCACAGGCCCAATCGCGCGTGGAACTTCACGCGCACACCGAAATACACGTACCCTGCAAATTTGCGTGTGAAACTTCCCGTGCACCCCGAAATACACGTACCCAGGGCAATCGCGTGTGGAACTTCCCGCAAACCCCGTAATACACGTACCCTGCTGGTATCACGTGTGGAAGTTCACGCGGACCCATAATACACGTACCCTGATGGAATCGCGTGTGAGACTACCCGCGCACCCCTGGAATACACATACCCAGGCAAATTGCACGGCTAGGGGGTGGGGGTGCTGGGAGACAGGAGTGGGGGCCTGGTGGAGGGTGCCCTACAGTTCTGGGGGGTAGGGGTGTAGGGAGACAGGAGTGGGGGCCTGGTGGAGGGTGCCCCTGGATGCAGGGGGGTGGTGGTCCAGGGGGACAGGAGTGGGGGCCTGGTGGAGGGTGCCCCTGGATGCAGGGGGGTGGTGGTGCAGGGGGACAGGAGTGGGGGCCTGGTGGAGGGGGCCCTACAGTGCTGGGGGGTGGGGGTGCTGGGAGACAGGAGTGGGGGCCTGGTGGAGGGTGCCCCTGGATGCAGGGGGGTGGGGTTGCAGGGGGACAGGAGTGGGGGCCTGGTGGAGGGTGCCCTACAGTGCCGGGGGGTGGGGGTGCAGGGGGACATGAGTGGGGGCCTGGTGGAGGGTGCCCCTGGATGCAGGGGGGTGGGGGTGCAGGGGGACAGGAGTGGGGGCCTGGTGGAGGGTGCCCCTGGATCCAGGGGGGTGGGGGTGCAGGGGGACAGGAGTGGGGGTCTGGTGGAGGGTGCCCTACAGTGCTGGGGGGTGGGGGTGCAGGGAGACAGGAGTGGGGGCCTGGTGGAGGGTGCCCTACAGTGCTGGGGGGTGGGGGTGCAGGGAGACAGGAGTGGGGGTCTGGTGGAGGGTGCCCTACAGTGCTGGGGGGTGGGGGTGCAGGGAGACAGGAGTGGGGGCCTGGTGGAGGGTGCCCCTGGATGCAGGGGGGTGGGGGTGCAGGGGGACAGGAGTGGGGGCCTGGTGGAGGGTGCCCCTGGATGCAGGGGGGTGGGGGTGCAGGGAGACAGGAGTGGGGGCCTGGTGGAGGGTGCCCCTGGATGCAGGGGGGTGGGGGTGCAGGGAGACAGGAGAAGGGGCCTGGTGGAGGGTGCCCCTGGATGTAGGGGGGTGGGGGTGCAGGGGGACATGAGTGGGGGCCTGGTGGAGGGTGCCCTACAGTGCTGGGGGGTGGGGGTGCAGGGAGACAGGAGTGGGGGCCTGGTGGAGGGTGCCCTACATTGCTGGGGGGTGGGGGTGCAGGGAGACAGGAGTGGGGGCCTGGTGGAGGGTGCCCTACAGTGCTGGGGGGTGGGGGTGCAGGAAGACAGGAGTGGGGGCTTGGTGGAGTGTGCCCTACAGTGCTGGGGGGTGGGGGTGCAGGGAGACAGGAGTGGGGCCTGGTGGAGAGTGCCCTACAGTGCTGGGGGGTGGGGGTGCAGGGAGACAGGAGTGGGGGCCTGGTGGAGGGTGCCCTACAGTGCTGGGGGGTGGTGGTGCAGGGGGACAGGATTGGGGGCCTGGTGGAGGGTCCCCTACAGTGCTGGGGAGTGAGGGTGCTGGGAGACAGGAGTGGGGGCCTGGTGGAGGGTGCCCCTGGATGCAGAGGGGTGGGGGTGCAGGGGGACAGGAGTGGGGGCCTGGTGGCGGGTGCCCCTGGATGCAGGGGGGTGGGGGTGCAGGGAGACAGGAGTGGGGGCCTGGTGGAGAGTGCCCTACAGTGCTGGGGGTGGGGGTGCAGGGAGACAGGAGTGGGGGCCTGGTGGAGGGTGCCCCTGGATGCAGGGGGGTGGGGGTGCAGGGAGACAGGAGTGGGGACCTGGTGGAGGGTGCCCTACAGTGCTGGGGGTTGGGGGTGCAGGGAGACAGGAGTGGGGGCCTGGTGGAGGGTGCCCCTGGATGCAGGGGGGTGGGGTGCAGGGAGACAGGAGTGGGGGCCTGGTGGAGGGTGCCCTACAGTGCTGGGGGGTGGGGGTGCTGGGAGACAGGAGTGGGGGCCTGGTGGAGGGTGCCCCTTGATGCAGTGGTGTGGGGGTGCAGGGGGACATGAGTGGGGGTCTGGTGGAGGGTGCCCTACAGTGCTGGGGGTGGGGGTGCAGGGAGACAGGAGTGGGGGCCTGGTGGAGGGCGCCCTACAGTGCTGGGGGGTGGGGGTGCTGGCAGACAGGAGTGGGGGCCTGGTGGAGGGTGCCCTAGAGTGCTGGGGGTTGGGGTGCAGGGGGACATGAGTGGGGGCCTGGTGGATGCTGGGGGGTGGGGGTGCTGGGAGACATGCGTTGGTGGGCAGTAATGCAAGGTGACATGTGGGTTGGCTGGGGGGCATGGCCATGGTGGATGGGCTGCCTGCGGGACATGTGCAGGGGTGCAGGGTAGTCCCCTGTGGTGTGGGCCGCCTGCAGGGGCCGTGGAGGGTGTAGAGGGAACAGCTGAGAGGACCCACACGGCCAATTCACGTGTGGGACTCCCCGGCACCCCCGAAATACACGTAGGCTGCTGGATTTGCGTGTGGAATTTGCCGCGCACCCGGAGTACACGTACCCTCCTGAAATTGCATGTGGAACTTCACCCGCACACCGAAATACACGTACCCTGCTAATTTGCGTGGGAAACTTCACGCGCACCCCGGAATACACGTGCCCAGGCCAATCGCGTGTGGAACTCCCCGCGAACCCCCGTAATACACGCACAGGATATTTTTCACACAGCGGGTGTCCGTGTTTGTCGGTACCCCTTTGCACCTCATTTGTCCTAGAGGGCCACTGTATGGACCATTCATCATAGCTGTATATGGGTGCTTTTTGTTAGCGCACATTTTGGCGCTATGTGCAATTTCGCAGCAGCCGTGGCGCATGCCGCTGGATGACCTGTGTGCCGGCGTGTGCCGCGCACTTTTTCAGCGCATATCCAATATTTTTCTTGCGCACGGACTTCCATGAATTGATATGCGCTCTTTTCCCTGCAATTTTCGCAGTTGCACTTCGATTTTCGCACTTTTACTGCGAATCGCACGTTTTGGCACCTCTGCGCCGGAATTTTCGGCGAACATTAATTCCATGAATCGGCCTGTTTATATATATATCTGATTAAAGTAATTGGTTTTACATACTGTAATGATTCATGGGATCACGTCACTTCTCCCCGTGGCCCAACAACATATTCCAGATTAATTGCTTCTGAAACATGCAATTTCTCAGAATATCAAGGGTCGTAAAGTCATTAGCTAATGTGAAAGTATAAATGTTACGAATATTACAAAAGGAAACAAAAAGGAATAGTTGGATTGATACAACTAAACAAGTGCTTCACACGTAAATACTTATCCACATGTTGAGCACATATTGGAGATTAAAATGTTTCAAAACTCACCTTCAAAAGTATCAGAGATTGCATATATCTCCTCCAGACAAACGTCAACTATGAAACATGTTACAAATGCTCCAATGAAAGCATAACCTACACAGATAAAAAATAATGGCAGTGCATATCTAGTTGTCCAACAAAGTGATCTGGTTACCATACATTTTGAGTTATCATTTTTGCCAGTGACTTTGGGAACAAAAAAGAAAATGTACTTTATCTTCACAATGCTCTGCAGTTTCATTTGGCCGACAATAAATATTATCTTGTGATCTTTCATGCTGCCATTTATTAACTATGTCGATCACATTTTCTTGGTCCAACGTTGAGCATCGTCCCTCTGATCTTGCTTTACATATGAGATTGTGAATATCTTTTCTTGTTTGGTAAAATCTACGCCTTCATTGTTCTGGGCAGTCCCCACCAGGAAAGATTTCTTGGGTTACATATGCATTCAAGTTTCTCATCATTTCTGACCTTTTTCTAACGCCACTCTGTGTTAAAGCAATCACCTTCTGTTGCACTCAAATCAATCTTTTCACGCATTCTGGCTAACTATTCAACAAAAACGAAACAAATAAAAATAGTCAATATTATTTCTTTACAAAAGAGAGCATTCCAATTATATTTACATTACTGAATTCTAAAAGTTCAATTGATGGCTTACACTTATCTTTATACTATATTACGTAAAATAGGAGAAACTAAGACACTTACTAGAAAAATGAATAATTTAATATATGGCCATCAAAGGTGTTCTAAATGTACTGTTTATAGCTGGACAGGATCACATTTAAGTACCTTCTCCTAATCATAGTCACATACAGTCAGTACCCAATAGACCCCATAAGAGGAGCCTTCTGCCAAAGGAATTAGGCAGGCAAAAGAAAATGCAAATTAAAAAATAATGAAGGTGGGGTGAGGGTATGTCAAGGACAAAGATGGTGGTACCTTCTTGATGCTCCGCTTATCGCCTTTGTTGTCTGGCTGCTTTGCGACAGTAGCACTCACTGAGGCAGTACCAGAGCCAGAAGAAAGTTGGGCAAAGCATAACAATAATAACATTTTCGAATTAAAGGCCAGAAATAGAGACAAAGTATATATGGAAAATAAAATGTACTTGGTTGTTATTATCCTGCACTATTTGAACCCTGCAAACACTTTAGATTATTCATACCTCGCCACGAATTGCAAAGAATTTGTGATCTGATTGCTTAGGAAATGTTGTTACAGTATTTATGTACGCCTTTCACATTCCAGGATCCTGCTGAAGTGCCTTCCTCAATTTCATAGATGCATTTTTCCTTTTCTTTTCAGTGTCTCTGTCAATCTAAGCCAAACAATAAACACAAATTATAAAATATGAACTAGTAATTTGTTTTAAAGCGGTGCATTGCTTGCAAGACTTGGTCAGCAAAGAGTGATCCATTGATTATCTTTGAATATTGCACATTTTCTGATAAGCTCTTAGTCACTTATTGGGCCTTAACTGAACCAATCATAAACTAGCTGGAGGGTATGCACAGGCCAGTATTTATGAATGACAGTATTACAGTGCTACCTTTAAAAGGATTAGAGAAGAAACAGAGGATTTTCCATGCTGACCATCATCCATTAAACATTGCGATGTGCCATCTCAGAATCACAGTTGGTCAGTGCATGTGTTTTACAAAAGATTAACCCACAAAACCCTTTGTTTGAAATGACACACATGCCATTTGTCTTTCAGATGCATCTATTCAGACTGCACCACAAAGGTTCTCTCCTGTATGCACAGGGACAAAGTTCCACGCCGGAAGCTGAGTGATAAGACAGGGATGGCCGTGGGGGCCAGTGCCATGACCCACTCTGTGATGTAGGCCTTGGAGGAGGTGCACACATAGGGAACCCCAGGCTCCCTAGTCCATCACGACCCACAATGTAAATCCTAAACTTTAAGACATATGGGGATATTTAATGGTACTCACTAATCCTATGGGGATACCTAATGATACTCACTAATACTGATTGAATCCGGCAGCAAAAACTCAAATGTTCCTGCCATTGTCTTACAACGACAGCACCATAAATTGAGTGCTTTATATACTTATGTTTATGCAATTAGATGGCTGCAAGCACATAGTCACACAATTGTACTGGCCGGTCAGACAACTTTGAAGGATTTGTAAGTACATCAAATCACGTATATCTTTACTAATATATTGGCAAGCACCATTAGGTCTCCTTATATGCCTGTCTGAGTGTAATTGATTACAAATAAAGCACTTCTTCAAGAACGGCTTTTAATTTAAGTCCCTTTACTATATATAGAAACCTGCTGGAAAAACAATCTTATTTACATTTAAGAGACTTCACATTGCCCACTGTAAGGAGGTGGGAATGTGTGAGGGGAAGACCAGGAAGGGGGTCGCAAGGCGAAGCTTCCTTGGAGCAGATGGGGACCCAAGAATCGTACGCCGATGAAGGGGCAGAGCTGGAGATGGAGTGATCCAATGCTCGCAAAAGGAAGAACCACCACGGCATACATACGGACAAGGCACAACACTGTTGTAACAAGCTGCTCTCACCTCACAGAGACCCCAGTGCAGGCGGCGGCGAATGTATCTCGTCACCAGTGTGGGATGCTGTGGAGGGGCAGCGCTGCCGGCGCAGTGGACCCATCTCCGGGGATGGAGAGGGACGCCGCGCTAGAGTGGAAGGACCCGTGGTGAGATCTCTCCCTTACATTGTACAGCCACAAAGCCAAAGAGTCCAGGGCAGGGCAGGCTTTGGGGACGCCGGGGAAAGACTTTCTTTACTTTTTTTCAATTATCGGAGGCGTGGGCGGACCCACGCAGGCGCTTCCCCATCCTAAAGGATAATGTGCACCAGACCCACCAATCATTACTTAGTTTACATAAACTCACAACTCCTCCCACCGCCCCGTCTGCCTCACAAAATCCAACATCACACTGCTCCTCCTCCTGCCTCTCACCCCGTCACCTCCCAGCAAAGTCCTCCCACTCAGCTCAGCCACACCTAGCGCAGTCAACCGAACCCTCATCAATTCTCTCTCTTCAACATGTCTCTCACACCTAAGCAAACAATGTCCCACAGTCTCAGGCACACCGCACAGTCCCTCGACTCACGCTTCCCCACTCGAAACAGACAGTCATTCAGCCCCACATGCCCTATCCTCAACCGATTCAGCATCACCTCCTCCCCCCTCCTCCATTCCAGACTCCCCGCATCCACCTTCACCGACACTTTTCCATGAACACCAAACATCCACCTTCCCTTCACCCCACTAACCCACCTCTCCTGCCACTCATCCATGACCCGTCTCACCATCACAGCCTTCACCTCATCCACACTCAAAGTCAACCTCACATCAACCGCTCCCCTCCTCATACCCTCACCTGCCGCCAGATCCACCAACTCATTAGCCAAAATGCCACTGTGACTGGGGACCCACACCAACTCCAAATCCGTTCCCCCATGCACACACTGATCAATCTTCCTCCTGATATCCAAAATCACATCCTTCCTATCACCATCCCCTGCCACAATCGTCTGCAACCCACTCAATGAATC
The DNA here is from genome assembly GCF_040938575.1 of Ambystoma mexicanum. Classification (NCBI taxonomy): domain Eukaryota; kingdom Metazoa; phylum Chordata; class Amphibia; order Caudata; family Ambystomatidae; genus Ambystoma; species Ambystoma mexicanum. Next base: position 52,843,243 of record NC_090939.1, read on the forward strand.
CGAGAACACCACCACCTTCTCAAACCCCAACTCGCACACCCTATCAATCGCCAATGCAATCGCCACCAATTCAGCCGTACAAATAGACACATCATTCGTCAGTCTCCCCACTTTATACTCCCCAGTGATTTCCAAATAATACACCATACCCACTCTCCCAGACACAGGATCTTTCGAACCGTCCGTGAACACCTTGCATCCTTCCTTCCCTGCCACATACACCTGACCCAAAGCCTTGATCTCACCCCACAAACCTCGCTTCTTCGACACCATACTCGCCAACTCTAAACACACCTTTGGAGACCCCATCATCCACATCGGCCATCTCACCAAATCCATACCCGTCACAGCCAACAACTCGCCTACACCCCACTTCACCCCTTTCTCCCACATATGAAATCCCAAAGTGCCCCCCTTCCTCCTCCACCGGTCCCTATAGTAGTCAAACCTCCAATTATACTTCAAACATTCACGCACCGGATGAGCCACACTCTTCGCACTGCACTTCACCCACCACCTCATATTCAACGCATCCCTCCTCAACCCCAACGGCATCTCCCCCACAAGCACCTGCACCGCATTCACTGGCGAGGACCTCATCACACCCGAACACACCCTCAATGCCCTCGCCTGCACCCTATCCAACCGCAACTTCTGACTCGCTGTGAAACCCACTGCCACCTGACATCCAAAATCCATCACACTCAAAATCAACCCCTTATACAACATTCGTAAACACTTCTGCTGTGCACCCCACTCTTTCCCAGACACCGCCCACAACAAATTCAACCTACGTTTACACTTATCCACCACACCATCCACCTGCAAATTCCAGTTCAACTTCCTATCCAGAATCACCCCCAAGTACCGAAACTCTTCTACGCTCTTCACCCTCACACCTTTCAAAACCAATTCTAACTCCTGCTGCACCCTTTTCCTCGAGAAAACCATACTTACACTTTTATCCACAGACACCGAAAAGCCCCATTTCCCACACCACTCCTCCATACGCACTATCGCAGCTTGCAGCCGACTCTGCACCAACAACAAACTCTGCCCTTTACCCATAGCACACCATCATCTGCAAAGAAATCCACCTGACATCCGATTCCCGCCAAAGCCCAAATCAACCCATCCACCATCACATTAAACAGCATTGCACTAATCACACTCCCCTGCGGCGTCACATTCTCCATCTTCCAAACCTCAGACAGCACCCCCCTCACCTGAAAAGTCTTATCAGCCAAAAACGCCCCAATCCACCGAAACATCCTCCCTTTCACACCCATCTCCAACAGTCTGACCAACAATCCACTCCTCCGCACCATATTATACGCTTTCTCCAAATCCAAAAAGAACGCCCCCACCAACTCCCCATCACACAACGCCTCCTCCACACCAGTCACCAACCTTACTAACGGATCAGCCACCGACCGATTCCTCCTAAACCCACTCTGGAAATCACTCAATCGCCCACCATCCGTTCCATAATCTTACACATCACAACAGTCAGCACAATAGGCCTATACGACTTACATTCCGTCGGAACCTTGCCACCCTTCAGAATCGCCACCATAATCGCTCTCTTCCACAACTTCGGCAAAACTCCACTCTTCCAGATCTCATTGAACAGCGCCAATACCTCCAACTTACATTCCACTGGCAACTTCTCCAAAAATACATACATGACCCCACCCACCCTTGGGCTGGACCACTGCCCCTTCTGAATCGCCCCATCCAACTCCACCATAGAAAACGGAACCTCGTACTGCTCCTCCCAAGGCCCAACATCCGCCAACAACTCCCGCATCTCCTCCTCAACCACACCCATACCTAGCCTCACCGCTTCTGGAAAATTCCCTGAACTGTGCACCTCCGCAAAATACTCCCCCAACAAATTCGCCTTCTCCCCTTCCTCACTGACCACCTCTTCCCCTTTCAACAACACAGACATACCACCCTGTGGCCTCATCAATCCGGACATCCGCTTGAACTGTTTCCAAACCTCACTCACACCAGGATCACTCCCCAGGGACCCACAATAGCCCCTCCAATGTCCTCGCTTTCTTTCCCTAATCACCCTCTGCACCACCGCCTTAGCCTTCTTATATGCCACCAGATCCACCAACATTCCCGTTCTCACCGCCCTCGCCCTAGCCTTCTTCCGTGCCGCCACTGCTCTTGAACATTCCACCGACCACCAAGGAACCTCGACCTTCCCTCCCTTCCCCTTCTCAAGCTCCGGAATTGCTGCCACAGATGCTGCTCTCATTCCCTGCACCAGATGCTCACTCCATTCATCCACCCCCCCTCATCCCTTCCCTGAGGAACAATCAATTCCCGACACACTCCCTTATACACCTCCCAATCAGCCTTCCTAAAATTCAACCGACTCCCAGACATACGTGGCCTGATCCCTACCTCACCCCTCACAGTCACCAAAATAGCAGAATGATCGCTCCCCAAGACCCCATCCTCACGCACCTCCCAATCACATTCACCCGCAATTGCAGCAGTCACCCAGGTCAAATCCAAGCACGACAACTTCCCAGTCCTCACATCCAACCGTGTACCCGAACCATCATTCAGCAATACCAGACTCAATTCATCCGCCATGTCCTCCAACAGTTCCCCATTCGTATCTGTCCGATCACTACCCCACAACGTGTTGGCACTGTTAAAATCGCCACACAAAACACAAGGTCCCACATGTCCCCTTATCATTCCAGACAGCACACCCACTTCCACCACCTCACACGGATTATAATAATTCAGCACCAATACTTCCGATCCTCCTACCCGAATCCCCGCCCCAATCGCCTCTACTGCTCCATCCACCACAATCTCCCTTGCAACCAACCCCTTTCGAACTGCTAGAGCCACACCCCCTCCCCTCCCCTCCATCCTATCTTTCCGAAACAACTCAAAACCCGGAATCACAAACCTCAGATCACCCCTTAACCACGTCTCCTGAATACAAACCACGTCAACATTCAATTTCCCACACAACACCGCTTTCAACTCCTGACCATTCCTCAACAAACTCCTCACGTTCCACTGAAAAATCCTCATGCCGGCACCCCACTCTGCTTCCGCACTTTAGCAACCATCCTAAACACATCCTGTTCCGCCACATCCACAACACTCAAAAACCTCCTCCCCGCTTCCACCACTCCTTTCGTAAGATCCGACACACACTGATAGACACATTCCCCTGGACCAGCTCCAGCACACTCACTATGAAGCACATAAACTCCGTTTTCGGGACAATCACCATTTCTACACCTTTCACCTCACCCACCACTTTCTTCCTTCCCACAGCCTCATCCACCCCCGGCTCTTTTGCACTCACCTCACTCACTACCCGTGCCGGTTTCACCCTTGCTACAGCCTCCGCATAAGACAAACCTTCCGCCACCCTCACCTGCACTACCTCTCTCGCCACCCTGTGACTCTCACACCCCCTATACGCGGTAGAATGCCCCTCCCACAATTCACACACTTCTCTGGGGTCTCCACCTTGCATTCCTTAATATCATGATCTCCACCACACCTCCCACAGTGTCTCTCATTCCTGCATACTCTCGCCACATGTCCAAACTGTTGACATTTATAACATCTCAAGGGCAACGCTACATAAACTTTCACACGGAACCTCTGATATCCTAACTCCACCACTTCCAGACACTCCGTCCTCGCAAACCTCACTGCCACAGTCATAGATACCACATCCCCATGTGCATCTCTCCTCCCCAACCTCCATGCTTCCACCACCCCCACATCCGCCAATTCTTTTTCCACCTCAGACATATTCACAGACACTGGCACTCCATACAGCACCCCCTTACATGACACACCACTTTGATCAATCACTCGCACCGCATGCCTACCCAGACAACGCACCTCCAGAATCTTAGCCTTGCTACCAGCATCGTCCCCTCCACCAACAACCGGCCCCCAGCCACCACTAACACCCGAGTAACATCCCCCACAGCCGCCTCCACCCATCTAGCAATTTCCAACGGATTCACCCCCAGAAACGTCTTCTCTCGACTCTCCGGCTTCAACACCACCTTCCACACACTGTCACCCTGCATCTTCTCCTCCCCAGACCCACCGCTCTCTGAGGCTTCCAGTCCTTTCAAAACGCGCGTTTCCTGGATTACCGACCCAGTGTTGTTCCGGACCAGCCCCCCTTCATCATCCCTTGGGGATCTGCTGCAATCCTGTCCCCCACTCTCCTCCATCCTTCTTTCCACAGATGTAGATTTTATAGTCAACGTCCTCCCCCTCTCCACCCCCTCCTCCACCTCCTTTTTCTTTCCTTTCTCCTTACCCATCCTTAGCTCCTCCTTAGAGCTCATTCACCCCCAGCCCCAGCCTTGAGAGTCCGCTCCACCTCCTCGAGCCCAGCACCCTCCACCCAGTCACCGCTCCGCCCTGCCTGTGTCCGCCCACTGTTCTCATCTGCAGCCTGACTCTGTTTGCATGATGATGACGTATGAGCCCTCCAGTGTCTAGTTCCACCGTTGCAAGATCAGTCACCGCGCCGTCCTATCAGCGACTAGGCCGGGGAAAGACGAGAGTGCGGGTATGGGAGGCAGCTTTTGAAGGAGGCGGGACACAGCAGGGGCAGCCAATGGAAGGCAAGCTAGGCACAACTAGATCTGAATGGTGGGGAATCAGGGCAGGCAAGGAAAAGAAAAGCCAGCGAACTCACAAATTGTGTTGCTCTTGTTACAGAACGTCGGAGAGGACACAGAGAGAAGGAGGGAATGGCAGAAAGCAAAGGGAAATGAGCCTCTACTCCCTAAAGAAAAGACTTTGACAGTAAAGAAACTGTCAAGGACGTTTAAGAAGACATTTTATTTTGACTGCTTTTGAAGAATAAATATTATTTCTACAGCATCCCTGGGCTCCTGAGTCATAATTCCACACCCACCATAGAATGAGCATTACTCATTTTAATGAATATGACTAGTGGCATGTTGTCTTGCTGGTTATGATATTGCTGATTCTCTAGAATTAGAGACAGCCTGTTTTTCTATCATTACAGGTGGAGGGTTCTGTGCAATGTTGAAACCTAACTGGGGAAGCCTACAGTCTGTCACCATCTCTGTCTCTCTTAGGGAATCTCTAAACGATCACCCCCCTTTTGGTCTGCAGAGTTGAACAGGGTTCTCCACCAGTCTCTATCCCCACACACTCTCTCTCACGCCTGTTTCTCTCTCTAGATCTGTCGCCTCACTCTGATTTTCCTAACTGCACTCTCTAAGAACACTGCTACTCCCCTCAGGACTCTGCTCCAGCATGCCTAGGGCCTCTTGGTTCACCACCTATCCACCGGTCCTCAGCCAAAATGCCTTTCTGTCTCCTCTGTATTGGCTGTTTATTTTTTATAGCCAAACCGTCCCTCTTCTAACACTCCTCTCAGCTTGCATTGCCCCCCCTGGTAACATGCTTTCCATGATCAATCTCTGACCAAGGTATCCTTGGAAGGCTCTTAGCACCACCACCCTGAATATCTCAGTCAGTTTGCATGTTGGCTGTATGTGTTCAGATGTCCTGTTGTCCAAGTAGCCTTCTTCATGGCCTGGTGAGTTTGTTTTGTTTTGGGGAGGATTCCTTGGGCTCCCCGGCAGTCTATTCTCACTCGCAGTTGTTTTTCTGTTTCCCCTACCATTCTCACAGGGGTCCATCCAGGGTTGGTACAAGAGGTGTTGGAGGTGGTATTTTTGTTGAGCAGGAAAAATCGCAGTTTATTCTTGGTCTGTTCTAGTTTCCATCCACCTGGCTCCAGTCCAGGTTTCTTGGTTGCACCCAGGTGCATTCTGGGAGTTACAGTTCTGAAAAAGACAAACGAGAATTCTGTCCAGAAGAGGGGCTGACATGCATTGTGAAACCAACAGCGATACCAGCAGACATATACAATGCACACTCAATGGTGTTAGGGTCTGCCCTCCCCCCGTATTGGTAATTGCCACCTCAAAGCAAAATATTATAAGCTTTCCAATGGAAGGGTTAGTTATGTGTGCAAGATTTAAGTCTTATCATAAATTCATACTGGAGTAATTGCTGCAGTGTTCTAGATCACCTGGGAGTCTGAATATGGGCATTTCAAGCTAGAGCGAGTTAGCATAGCCAAGTCTGGAGGTAATTTAGCTGTAACAGCTATTGTATGGCAGTTGATAGAGATGTATGGGAGGATTTATCTGATCAGCTATTATGATGGGATACAATCTGTGTTTGGAGTACCATTTCGAAATTAAGGACTGTTCAGCTTTCTACTTTGAAGCAAAGTGAATTCGACTGTGTGTTCATCCCATCCTAGACATGCCCCGATCCTTCTGGGTTGCATATGGCAACCCTGATGAACACAGCGCTATGTAGCTGCCCTCGCCACGTTTTCCCATTCCACATTGTTCATGGAAGAACAAACTGCCATCTCCAAGATGGCCACCAAGTTATATCATGCTACCCAAACCAAGATGGCCACCAGGGACCATGCTGCCCAACCCAAGATGGCCACCGGCATCCATTCACAGCTGACAGTCGTTATCAGCAAGCAGTCAGTATAAAAGAAGGAAGCAGTGTCTTGCAATACAGATCCTGAGATGCCATTCGGAGATTATAGGTATTTAGCCTTTCTTTCGCTTTCTTATCTGTACAGACCACTTTCTTAAGTGATTGCTACTAAGTCCTTTCTGTTTTTGTCTGAAGATCTGGACCCTTTACTCTAGACCCCCTTGTCCTAAACCGGAACTTAATTTAAGTACCTTTACAAGATACCCTGGTGGTATGAGCTCTAAGACTGGAGTTTATGGTGATTATTCTTATACTGGGGAAGGGGGCAACAACCTCCTAACTGACCACTATTACTGATATTAATTGGTTGTTATCGTTCCCACTAAAGCTCCTGTTTTGAGGTGCCAGGATACCTACCTGAAGTGTCTATGTTATGTCGCTTCTGTTTTGGTAGTCATAGTCACCTCCTCCGTCTCATTGCTGAACGGGGAGTAGTCTTTGACATCCGATTTAGGTGAAACCCTTCCTTGTGACTCACAGGAGGTCATTTCTGTTTGCCAAATCACAGTTCTGACAATATGCTAGAGTTTGACCAAAGGAGAAGCTGACATTTGGACACTCTTTGCCATCGAGGAGCACACCAGCTCCAAAAGATGGCACAGCAGGATTTCTTGGCCTATGTTGTTAAAGGCCATGCTGAGATCTAAATGTACTAACATATTTGTTACATGTTTTCCTTGGCCTGGTTACTACAAAGGTATTTTTGCCCATTTTGTGGAAGGTTTCTGTGGCATATCACGTGCCATTAATGTTCAGATGGTCAACTGCAGAGATTCAAGCAGTACTTGACTGCCAAGGTGACCCTGAAATTGGTAAACAAGGCCTTACTGAAGAGTGTTGGCATAGAGACAGGCAGTAGGACTTTACTTATACAGAACAGAGTTGGAATGTTTTCTACAACACTGTGACATTGGCTTATGTACAGCTAGAATTATTTTTTACCTTTACATTATGGAGTGCTCAAGACCGGGCAAGATGTATTTGTACCTTTTGAGGACTTGTGTTGGGAAGGCTGCCTTTGGTAGAGGAGCTGTTTGGGGGATATCCTTCCTAGCTTAGGGTAAGAGAGAAAATGTAACTTAGTTTTTTGTTAGATGGGCTAGGAGCATAATAAGTTGGAGAATAGTCTTGACAGTGTTTAAAATGTAGTCCCTAGAAGTGTTGATTGGCACTGGTGAATGCTGTTAAAAGAGGGTGAAGGATTTACACTGTCTGGTGTGTGAGGGTTGTGGGTATCAGGTGTCAGCCAATGGCCTCAACATTTCCCTTTTAGTATGAGCTAGTGGGGAATTTCAACACATTAGTGTGAGTAACTGCGAGTAGTTTTACTCTAACCATAGCAATGAAATAAATAGTGTGGGAAACAAATTGGTTAGAGAATTTTGCAGAGGGGTGCTGGGATGGTTTCTCCATGTAGTATAACTTGAAAGACTATGAGGGTGAGATGTATGCAACAGCCAGGCTTGATCCTCCTTAGTTTGAAATGAACAGGGCCTGAAGGGCGAGAGAGGGAGAGGAGGGGAAGAGAGTAAAGGGAAACACGTACAAAAGACAGAATAAAATAGGGGATATAGAAAGAGAAGGGTGATGGGTACAAAGTCGTGGGAGAGGTGTATAAATAGAGGTTAGGTGCATACAGAAGAGAGAGTATCGGATTTACTAAATGTGATTTAGAGGCTTGAATGTTCTCTATAGCCAAGAGCAAACACTGCTTTGCTCTTTGTAATGCACAAAAGATAATTATGGGACATGAAGAGGGAGGTAAATGAGGGAAAAAGAGACAAAGTAGCGAGTCAGTGATAGAGGATGGGAGCAGGGAAAGGAAGTTGATATGGAAGGAGAGAAATCTAAGGAACTTGGAAAAGTAGACACGTGGTTAGGGGTGAAGGTTAAAGAATGATGGGAGTGCAGTTGGTAAAGTGAGAAAGAGGGAATAGGGAAAGAAAGAAAAAGGATAGTGACAGAGGAAAAAACAAAATATATATAAAAGGGACATAGAAAGGGCAGTGGATAAAGGGGTTTGATGCTCACACGTTCCAATATCATTCAGACTCCAGATGATAGCAATTCCTGAAATAACATTCTTTGAGGTGTGATAGCCTCAAGGAAGCAGGTTATACACAAAGGTAGAACCACCCGGAAGTGTACAAATTGCCACCCATACTTGAGGTTGAATCTACACTTAAAAACAGACGAGAAAAGGCAAGACACCTGTGTTCGACAAGTTTGATGAAGGGTATTGCTCTGTTTGTATGACACAACGAACTGCGATACAAATGCAGTAAAGAAATACATCGCAGTAACTCTGTATATGAATATAGTTTAAGTAAAACAATTCAATGTTTGACCAAGTTTAGTTTTTTTATGACGCCAAATGTAGTACCTCAATAAGCACTTACCTTGAATTCTTCATATCTGATTATATGAATATTTTAAATCTCAGCAGGTCAGTCCATTTTTTTAGTGTGCTGTACAAAATTCCTCGTTCTCAAAAAGCTGTGATCATCGTCCTTTAAGTAAAAAAAATCAGAGGAAGAAGTTTGTTATTCCTATAAAAAGGTAACATTTACTTTGCAATATTACAATTTCCAATAAATGTACAATAAGAGAGATTTTTGAGTAATCAAAGTGTAGCACTGTAATTAAAATATTATTAACTGCATAACTGCAAACCAAAAAATAAAACAAATGTCACTACAGGGTAGTGTTACATTGTGGGACCAACAGAACATTCGGAAGGGGTTCCATAATGGCTACAGGGCATGGTTTGAAATTGATGGGAGCTAGTTGACTGCTGCTTGAAACCTGGAAGAGCCTATTGGCTCGATGCCATCACGTATCAGAGAGAAGAGATCAAGGGAACACAAAGGAAGCGTGAAAGAGGAGCAAAAATACAGATAGAGGGACAGTGCGAGGAGACAGAGGAGGACAAGGAGTAGACAGAACGAGACTAGAAAACACATGGAGTTGACAAGAAAGAAAGTAGAGGAGGCAAGGAACTGCATGGAAGGGGCCATAGAGGAGAAGGAAGGAGGAGGAGCAAGTCGTATGGGTAGAACACCTGCAGTGGAAAAAGCGAGAACAGATGGGAAACCAACCTCGACAGGAAAGTAGAGGAGGAAAGGTAGGGGATGGAACCAGGGTGTTGAGACCAGTTCAAAGCAGCATTAAGAAAATAGTGGTGACAGCTTCCACCAAGGCTCGTCAGGGGCAATGCAGCCTAGCGAGGATATGAACAGGTAACGTGGGGGCTGCCCACATTTACCTAGTCAAGACAACCTAATGCATGATGGTGGTCATGCCAAGTAGCAGGGACCTACGTGATTTTTCCGTTGCGGAAAAGTCTGCGACGGAAATGTTCGCATTGGGAAATGTACGCACTACAAATGTTTCGTACATTTCCCATGCGAACATCCAACAGAAAACCATCCATACATACACCCCCACCCACACCCACAACACACCCCCACACCCAACATACCCACACCACCCTACTTACCTTTCCTTCCTTCACGCTGTGTCCCTGCTGCGTCGGTTCCCTTTGACTTCCGTGATCGGGAACCGGCGCTGCAGGTCCTTTCTTTGGGCAGCTGCACAGGTGTCCCCCCCGCAATCCCCGCTCACTATACTCTATAGTATAGTGAGCGGGTGTTGTAAGTGATATCAATCCGGCACACACCTAAGTCAACGCCTAGCGTGTAATGCACAACTGAAATCCTTATTTATTGTTGTCTAAAAGTTCTTTTATTCTGAACGATGTACCACTCATATCACGCCCCTCTCCTGGAACCCCCCCGGTCACACTGAACCAGGTATCAGGCTGGTTTGCAAAGTTAAAATATTTATTTATGTATTCACAATATAATCACACTATGTTTTAATGGGTACACAATGATCACCAATGGGGTGATGTAACACAGAATAATCGCTTTAATACAAAAGGAGTAATAGTGAACAAAACAATTCAGCACAGATATAATACTTGTGTGTGTGTTCAGATCAAATAGCAGTGTGGTTACTGGTTCCCCCTGCACACTCCCCAACCCCACCCCCAATAGGCAATGTAAAGAGATAGGAGAAGAGAGCAGGTATTCAGGAATGGCAAAATTCAAACACAATATCAATCCCAATTTCCCCCCAGCAACACCAGAGAAAAACAATTGATTGGCAAGCGGTCAGAATGGTTTTAAAGTTATCTTGAGAATGAACTGGGTAAAAACACTAACCGTGAATGAGCGGGTCTGTGCTTGTATGAACCCGCTAATAGCGGGCGATTACGAGTGCGCGAGCACGCGCGTTACCCCATGCCGGTAGTGGCAAAACCGTCATGCCGGTAACGGGCCACCAACCCCCCTATACCGGCATTGCGGGCACCGCCCATTCCGTAACCGAGTCATAACAACCACTAAACACCGGCACAGTAATACCGGCACGGTATTACCGTGGTCGCAAAAAAGGACCCGGAAATTACATCATCACGTCGGAACGGGAAATGAGCCGACGGCCATCTTTAAAAACACAATCCATTGCCATCCTCCATAACCACCACTACACTCGTGTTGTTGTGTGCCACAACTGAAGCAGGATGTCGAATGCCACCAGTAAATCCCCCCAAAGGAAGAGGAAGCAGCGTTTTTCTGATGCTGAACTGACTATGCTTGCTAACACGCTCGAACAGCATGCGGCACAAACCAGAAAAAAACAGGTCTGGCAGGAGGTCGCTCAGAGGGTGTCGGCAGTGGGGAGCACCCCAAGGAGTGTACGTGACTGCCGGAAGCGCTGGGACGACCTCCGCCTCCGGGTGTTACGCTCACCTGACTCCCACGGAGGCGCTGGCCAGGATCGTGCTGCTGTGACCTCTTCTAAGGTGTTGCCCGGGGCTCAGAAGATGGACTGGACCGGACTCCCAACCCCTGCTTGTCCGGCTTGCAAAAGTATCCTTCTTAGGGTCTTGAAGGGCGAGCTCTCCTTCCTGCTTCTGATGCAGGGGCGCGTTGGTATCCAGTTACTTCACTGGATTCTTGGTTTTATGAGAACCAAACTTGCTTGGCTTCCAGGTAAGTTCCTTGAAAGGTTCCCCTTTTGTCCTTGCATCAATATGCTAATGTCAATGTCTTTTTCCCCATAGGGGCCGGGGTACGGAATGCCAGGGAAAAGGCACCGACCCGAGATGCGAGGTGCAATCCCTGTAGAAATCAGGTAAGTCTTGATGAGCGTTTTTGGGTAATGTCTTTTCATTCGCTCATTGACGCTAATGTCTTTTTCCCCATAGGGGCCGGGGTCCGGAAACGCCTGGATGCGGCGCGGACCCGAAATGAAAAGGGAATGACCCAACAGGTAAGTCTTAACATGGAGGTTTAGGTTTCCTCATTCCCTTCTCTCTCTCACCTTTGCTCTTGTCTTTTTCTCCCTAGGCGTGGAAGCGTGGCTGCGAATCCGGGTGATCGCTGCTGAACATGGAGGCGCCCTGTGAAGGTGAGTGGAATGCGGCGCTGCGGCGGTCGATGCGATGTGCTTTTAAATTAAGTGTCTTCCTTTGCAGGATCGTCGGCGAGCTGACTCCGGAATGCGGATCTTGCAGGTAAAGTCTTTTCCTTCTCCTATTCTCTCTTTCTCTTCCTTTGTAGGTGATCAGGATGCTGGCAGGCGTGGCAGAAGTCCGAATGCAGGAGCAAACACGGTGAGCATCCAGCTGCTAGATGCAGAACAACGCGAAGCAGGTGCTGCTCTTCGGGTGTGGTTTAAATAGCTTGTAAAGTAGTTCCAGGTATGTATCCTTCCACTCAGATATGTATTCTTCCTCAGACCACACCCGAGTGATAAAGTAGTCCAAAAGATAAAGTAGTCCCATTCAGTCCTCAAGAGGGCCTGGATGTAGCAGCACGGTCTGCTTCAGGTAAGTGCACATTAAAACACTTACACACATGTCTTGCTTTATGAGCCTGGCGCCTAAGGCGCCAGGACTGGGGTCCAGAATGAGCCTGCCGCCAAAGGCGCCAGGACTGCGTCCAAAAGGCCCCAACTTGGGCCTGCTGAGACGTCCTTGGGGAAAATGATGTCTGCCTCTGGGGTTGCTGGGCTGGGCCTGGCTCCTTGGAGGTAGGCATCATGACAGTACCCCCCCACAAGGCCCCTCCCAAGGTTGTTTCCTCCGGGGGTTTTGGCTTGTTCGGGAATCTACGGTGGAACCTTCGTATTAATCGAGGTGCGTGAATATGGTTACTAGGCTCCCACGATCTCTCATGAGGTCCATAACCCTTCCAGTCAACAAGATAGAAGAGTTTTGACTTTAACATTTTGGAGTCTAAAATGTCTTTCACTTCGAATTCTAATTCCCCATCAATTTGAATAGGATCTGGAGGCTTGGACAGTCGGGTTCCTGGTTGTACTGGTTTCAAAAGTGATGCGTGAAAAACGGGATGAATACGCATGTTGGAAGGCAAATCCAGTTTAAAGGCCACTGGGTTGATTATGGCTTTGATGGGGTAAGGCCCAATGAATCTGGGATTGAAAGTCCGTGGGCCCTTGAGAGATAAATGTCTAGTTGTTAGCCAAACCTGGTCTCCTACTTGGTAAGGAGGTGTTTTACTTCGGTGCAAATCAGCGTTTTCTTTGTACTTTTTCTTGGCTTGCTGTAAATGAGTTGTAGCTTCTTTGAAGGCTCGGGTTATTGTGGAATGCAGATGATTTACTGCGGGCATTTCCAGGGTCAGAGGTGGATCTAGGTCAGAGGTTCGAGGATGGTGACCATACAAAGTATAAAAAGGAGTTTGACCGGTTCCGGAATGCATAGAATTGTTGTATGCATATTCTGCGATCCAAAGAATGTCTTTCCAATTGTACTCGGATTGGTGCAACATGCACCGAAGATATTGCTCGAGAGTCTGATTTGTCCTCTCGGTTTGTCCGTCGGTCTGGGGGTGGTGGCTGGTGGATAATCGCACATCTATTTGTGCTAGTTGGCAACACTTCCTCCAAAAATGGGAAATGAATTGACTTCCACGATCTGAGACTAGTACGGAAGGGAAACCATGTATTCGAACTATATTCTCCAGGAATTCCTTGGCCAGGATGGAAGCTGAAGGCAATCCTTTTAGAGGGATAAAGTGGGCCATTTTGGAGAACAGATCCACGATTACTAGGATAGTGTTGTAACCACCACACGGAGGCAGGTCCGTAATGAAGTCCATAGACAAGGTGTGCCAAGGTGCCGGTGGAATCTCCAAGGGTTGAAGTAGGCCGGCTGGCCTGTTCCTTTGACCTTTATGTTGGGCGCAAACTCCGCAAGACATCACAAAAGACTTAATGTCTTTTCTCCAAGAAGGCCACCAGAATTGGCGTTTGATCTTTTCTTCCGTTTTAGCGATACCAGGGTGTCCTTCCATTAACGATTCATGATAATGAGCAATAACTAGTTCTTGCAATTCCTTACTTGGCAGAAATAACCGCTCTTGGAAATACGGTAAGTTATCCTTAACGGTGAAGTGGGGACCCTTTTGAGTCCATTCCAGTAAGGCTGAAGGGTCAAAAAGTAGTTTGACTCGAGTTTCAACGTCCTCGATGGTTTGCAATGAAGTCAAACCTAAGATTCTTTGTTCAGGTATTATCGGCACAGGTTCTAAACACGAATTGGGTTCTTCCATGCCAATCCGGGATAAGGCGTCCGCTTTGCCATTCTTGCAGCCAGGGCGATAGGTAATTATAAAATCAAATTCTGCAAAGAATAAAGCCCATCGGAGTTGTCGTGAAGATTGGGCTTTGGCCGTCTTTAAATACTGCAAATTTCTGTGATCCGTAATTACAGTGATGGTGTGTCTTGCACCGAGGAGGTAATGACGCCAAGCCTTAAAAGCAGATTTAATGGCCAGTAACTCTTTGTCAGTAATTGTGTAATTAATTTCAGGAGCTGAGAATTTCCTGGACCAAAAGGCTACAGGGTGTAGCTGGTTAGTTTTCGGATCCCTTTGCGACAGGACAGCTCCCATGGCTAAACTGGATGCGTCAGTTTCAACAATATACGGGAGATCAGGACCCGGGTGCTTCAACACAGGTGCGGAAGTGAATTTGGTCTTTAGGTCTTGAAAGGCTTGTTCGGCCTCTGGAGTCCATTCAAAATGTTTATTCTTACGTAAAAGAGCAGTAATGGGTTGGACTATTCGTGAAAACTCCGGGATGAATCTTCGATAGAAGTTGGCAAAGCCAAGCATACTCTGAACCCCTTTCACTGAACCGGGAGATGGCCATTTGAGGATGGCGTCCACCTTTCGTGAATCCATTCGAATTCCTTTAGGAGTCAGAACAAATCCGAGGAATTCAACCTCAGTGGTATCAAAGACACACTTTTACAGCTTGGCAAATAGTTTGTGCTGGCGCAATTTCTCTAGAACTGCTCGAACATGTTTTCGATGATCTGACTCAGAAGATGAGTACACCAGGATGTCGTCGATGTATACGATGACACAAACATCGATAAGTTCTCGCAGAACATCATTCATGAAGAATTGAAAAGCTGCAGGCGCGTTGCACAAACCGAAGGGCATAACCTGATATGCGAAGAGCCCGTATTTGGTGCGGAAAGCTGTCTTCCACTCGTCACCTTCTTTTATTCGCACTAGGTGATAAGCTCCCAGGAGATCTAACTTGGTGTATATACGAGCATCTTTTACTTGATCAAGAAGTTCAGGGATCAGAGGCAGGGGATAACGATTCTTTATCGTTATCTGATTTAAAGCGCGGTAGTCAATACAAGTTCTAAGGTCTCCTTCTTTTTTAGGCACGAAGAACAAAGCGGAAGAGACCGGGGACTTTGATGGGCGAATAAAGCCATTGGCAAGGTACTGATCCAAATACTGACGCAAATGCTGGTTTTCAGGTTCAGTGAGAGCATAAATCCTACTACACGGCGGTTGAGCATTGGGAACTAGATCGATCTGGCAATCGTAAGAACGATGAGGGGGTAGCGTGTTAGCCTGTTCTTTCTGAAAAACGTCCTGGTATTCAAGGTATTCTGCCGGTAGTTGAACAGTGGCGGGGGTTACTGTGGCTAAACCAATAGCTGGATTTCTAGGATAACAAGTGGGACCACAATCTGGAAAAGTTATTCTCTTTGCTCGCCAGTCTATTCGAGGATTGTGTGTTTCTAACCAAGGAATTCCGAGGATTACTTGAAATTGTGGAGCCTTGATAATATCAAACACTATTGCTTCCCGATGTCCATCCTGACTCACAAGTGTCACTTCTGTGGTGGAATGCGTTACCGGCCCATAGGCTATTTCGGTACCATCAACCGTAGTAATGACATCCTGGTTTATTTTTGGATGCAGAGGAAGGTTCATCCTGGAGGCCAATTCGCGGTCCACGTAGTTTCCGATAGCTCCGCTGTCGACGTATGCTTTGATGGCATGCAACCGTTGGGGCTTTTTTGGATCCACGAGCACCATTGGCAAGACAAAATGCGAGGTCAGAGAGTTCGTTTTCAAGCTCGGCAAGCGGACCTCTACGCTTGTCGAGCCAGGTCGTTTCCCGAAACAGGTTCCATTAAGTTGTTGTCAGAGGCACCAACCACCTTCCTAGGTGGTTTTACCGGACAATCACAAAGAAAGTGACCGGAAGCCCCGCAATAGAGGCATAGTTGCTTTTGTCGCCTTCTCTCGCGTTCCTTCTGAGTTAACGGCCCCTTAACTCCCCCTATTTGCATAGGTTCCGAAGCTTCGGTATTCCTGGGGTTTACGAGGGTTCTGATCGGTACTCGGGTTTCAAACTTGGACCGATCTGCTTTCCTATTCTGAAGTCTGTGATCCAGTTGTACCACAAAGTCAATATATTCTGCGCAGCCCTGGGGTGGATTCACTACTTGGGCCAGAATGTCTTTTAGGTCTCCGTGCAGACCCCGGTGAAATAAAGTGATCCTTTTATTTTCAGGCCATCCGGTTTCCACCACCAGTCTGTTAAAGGAGGCTATATAAGACAAAAGATCTTGACTACCTTGTCGTAGAGATAGCAGTTCGTTGTCAAGGGCCTGTCCCTGCGAGTGTCGAGCGAACAACCTTTCCATGCTGGCCTGAAAGCCCTGAAAATCCTGGAGAATTGGATCGTTCTGGTTCACCAAGGGAACATACCAATCGGCAGCACAGCCACTTAGGTACGATAACACGAAGGCCACTTTGGTCCTATCATCAGGGAAGGCTCCTGGTCTGCATATAAAATGTAAGCGACATTGGTTCATAAAAATGGCATATTTCTTTGGGTCCCCCGCAAAACGTTCAGGCGGTGCTAAAGGCATGGATCCCGGCAGATTGATCTGAACAGGGTTACTCGAACCCAACGAAGTGGAAATTCCCCGGGACTAGGTAAAGGAATTTGTCCAGCCTGACTCTGTAGCAATCGTTTGGCCAGGTCATCAGTTTGTTCCTTGGAGAGAATGAGTTCTCTTTTGAGGGCATTAGTCTCTTGGCGAGCTGTGTGTACCTCTGCCATTAATTCCCCCAACAGCTGGGCCAGCTGGTCTGTCTCAGAAGTCTCCATAGCGCCCGGGTGGGAAATTGTGGGTAGGCTTCGCGTTCTGTTACGCTCACCTGACTCCCACGGAGGCGCTGGCCAGGATCGTGCTGCTGTGACCTCTTCTAAGGTGTTGCGCGGGGCTCAGAAGATGGACTGGACCGGACTCCCAACTCCTGCTTGTCCGGCTTGCAAAAGTATCCTTCTTAGGGTCTTGAAGGGCGAGCTCTCCTTCCTGCTTCTGATGCAGGGGCGCGTTGGTATCCAGTTACTTCACTGGATTCTTGGTTTTATGAGAACCAAACTTGCTTGGCTTCCAGGTAAGTTCCTTGAAAGGTTCCCCTTTTGTCCTTGCATCAATATGCTAATGTCAATGTCTTTTTCCCCATAGGGGCCGGGGTACGGAATGCCGGGGAAAAGGCACCGACCCGAGATGCGAGGTGCAATCCCTGTAGAAATCAGGTAAGTCTTGATGAGCGTTTTTGGGTAATGTCTTTTCATTCGCTCATTGACGCTAATGTCTTTTTCCCCATAGGGGCCGGGGTCCGGAAACGCCTGGATGCGGCGCGGACCCGAAATGAAAAGGGAATGACCCAACAGGTAAGTCTTAACATGGAGGTTTAGGTTTCCTCATTCCCTTCTCTCTCTCACCTTTGCTCTTGTCTTTTTCACCCTAGGCGTGGAAGCGTGGCTGCGAATCCGGGTGATCGCTGCTGAACATGGAGGCGCCCTGTGAAGGTGAGTGGAATGCGGCGCTGCGGCGGTCGATGCGATGTGCTTTTAAATTAAGTGTCTTCCTTTGCAGGATCGTCGGCGAGCTGACTCCGGAATGCGGATCTTGCAGGTAAAGTCTTTTCCTTCTCCTATTCTCTCTTTCTCTTCCTTTGTAGGTGATCAGGATGCTGGCAGGCGTGGCAGAAGTCCGAATGCAGGAGCAAACACGGTGAGCATCCAGCTGCTAGATGCAGAACAACGCGAAGCATGTGCTGCTCTTCGGGTGTGGTTTAAATAGCCTGTAAAGTAGTTCCAGGTATGTATTCTTCCTCAGACCACACCAGAGTGATAAAGTAGTCCAAAAGATAAAGTAGTCCCATTCAGTCCTCAAGAGGGCCTGGATGTAGCAGCACAGTCTGCTTCAGGTAAGTGCACATTAAAACACTTACACACATGTCTTGCTTTATGAGCCTGGCGCCTAAGGCGCCAGGACTGGGGTCCAGAATGAGCCTGCCGCCAAAGGCGCCAGGACTGCGTCCAAAAGGCCCCAACTTGGGCCTGCTGAGACGTCCTTGGGGAAAATGATGTCTGCCTCTGGGGTTGCTGGGCTGGGCCTGGCTCCTTGGAGGTAGGCATCATGACACCGGGTCAGGAAGATCCTTGCAGATAACAGGAGGGCCGCAATGGCGACAGGCGGTGGCCCACACTCCCCTGTGAAGCTCACTGCATGGGAGGAGACTGCAAGTGCATTCATTGACCCGGAATCCATAGAGGGAATAGGAGACCAGGAGTTCGGCGCTGCAACTACCACAGAGTAAGGTGAGTGAACCATCACATCCACGTATACCAAAACATGATGTGGCACAAGTGATGTGGAAGTTAGACTAGGCAAGGCAATGCATGTTCCAAGGCTACATCAACACATCCATAGAATAATGAGTGCCACACCCTGCACCACACGCATGCTGAGTTAAAATCCCAATCCCAACAGAGGTGCAACATGACCCAACCATGCTCATGGGACCCACCACACACACATCAAACCAATGCTATGCCACCAGCCATGCATTGATTGCCAACATGTCCCCTCAGTACACCAAATGCCACACACCAGAAATGAAAAGACGCCTGAATGTATGAACATATTACACCGCAATACATCATAGCTGCCATTTGACAACATCACTGATGACCTGCATCTCTTCTATCTCCCAGGCACCGATGAGGAAGGTGGAACACAGGACAGGGGTGCGAGTACATCCAGTGCACGCAAAGGGACCAGGGCCACCGCCACCCCCCGTCCAAGAAAATGCCTGCAGCAACACCCACTGTGCCACGCAAGGCATCAACCCTGCAGGGGGCACCTGCAGCGACAGAACCGCAGCAGGCACCCACAACAGTGGGAGCCGTTCCGCCAGTCACCACAGACGTTGTGTCCACAGAGGTGGATGATGAGGCTGGAATCATGTCTGGAATACCCACCCCAAGCCCCATTGCCAGCCCCCACCCACCTGCGGAGTCTTAGAGCCTGGACGATCCGTGTCTCCATGACTCAGACCTTGGAGAATCAGACATTGCGATCTTCCAGGAGGACAGTGCCCAGGACGAGGAGCCCACGCAGGTGCCTTCCACCACCCTGCCAGCCACCACCCTGCCAGTCACCAGTACACCTGCGGCCGACACCTCCTTCGAGGCTCGTCTGGCAAGGGTAGAGGCCCGCCAAGAGTCAATGCTGCAAATCATGCATCGACAGGCAGATGCTGGGAATGAGGCCATGAGGGCCATAGCCACGGTCATTGCAGCCAATACAGCTGCCGTGGAGGCATCTACGTGTGCATTCAGGGAGTGCATAGGGTCACTGACACAGGCCCTTCTTGCCAACATCCCGCAAATGCAGCGTCAACACCTCGGCCCAGCCATGGGACTGACAATAGACACCTCCACTACAACAACCCTTTCCACCTCGGTGCAATGGAGCCCTGTGCGGTTAACGCGCAGTAGTGCACGTCGCTCGGCCATGGCACCCCCAGACCCAAAAGTCTTGAGGAAATACCTGTATGGGCAATGGAAATGTGAAGAACTACATTGGTGAAGGGAACACTGTTTGTTGCACACATGGGGACATTTGGGATCTGTGGGGTGGGTGAGGGAGTTTGTTGGGGTATTTTCAGGGGTTTGTGGGGTGGGTGAGGGAGTTTGTTGGGGGGTCTGGGAGGGGGGAGTGGGCACATTTTTGCAGTTTTGAATAATACACAAGTTGTGCGAAGAAAAATCCATGGCTGGACATTGTTATTTTTCGTGTGCATCCATTTAATGTGTTACGGTGTTCAGTGCCCAACTCCCAACATTCCCTGTGGGCATGTTCATATTGGCCCAGTGTCTGACTGACAAGTCTTTCATAGTCCCTGTGTTTCAGAAGTATACATGAATTCGTGCTTGCCGTACGGCAGGGCCATCCCGTGCATCACGTACTGGCAGTGGGGCTACTTCACCTCTGTCTCCGTCCTCATCATCCTCTCCCGGCCCATGCATGTCAATGTCAGGTGACAATGGTACATTTCTCCGGACGCACATGTCATGCAGCATGGCACAGGCCATGGTGATCTTTGCCACCTTCTCAGGCCTATATAGGAGTGCCCCACCAGACCTGCTGAGGCAGCGGAACAGCCACTTCGACAGGCCAAAGGTCTGCTCAATGACAACACGGGTATGGGTGTGCACACGATTGTACTCCTCCTCAAGGCCATTCTGCGGGTTAGGCACAGGGGTGTGTAGCCACGGCCTCAAGGGATATCCTCCATCACCAGCAAGCAGATTCAAATAGGTGTGTGTCACTCTGAACTCCCGTAATTCAGGGAGCACAGTCATGCCGCCAGCTATTTGGTGTGCCCATGCACATGTCCCTGTTAGCATGAATAAATGTTATCTAGGTGCAATCTGTACTGTCATGAGGTGTGGTAGTCTGGTTGGCATTCAATAGATGATGCAGGGTGTAATCATGCATGCTGAGGCAGATATGTTGTGGTAGTGCAACAATGTTTTGACTCCAATTCATGATGTTCATTATTTACTTTGCATGGTCACACTGTCCACATAGCCACACTAGCCGTACTGTTCATTCATGCACTGCTTGCCATCGCCATGGTGGCCTGGTTGTGCCTCTTACCTGTTCTCATTGAAATGCATTATTTGTGATCTGTGGCCCAGTGAAGTGTCATGTACCATTTGACTGGTTCAGGTCAGGAGTGTTTGGCTGTGCATGCATTCTCCAATCACCGGCTATTCTGACCCAGGTGCAGTATTGCCCCCCCCTCATGTATCCCCACACATCAGTACCCCAAAGCACTGCCATGGGACGGTTGTGCAACTCACTAAGCAGCCAGGCACATGGTCCGGCATGTCGCTCCATTTGATGGGGTCCGTGGATTTACCCAGTAACATGGCATCATGTGTTGATCCAGGAAATCGGCCGCAGCAATGGGTGATGATCTTCCTGGAGTCACATACCATTTGCACATTGATGGAGTGGTGTTGTTTGCAATTGCGGTACACGGCCTCTATGGCATGGGGGACTATCAATTCCACATGGGTGCAGTCGATGGCACCGACACAATTGGGCATGCCTGCCAGTGCCTGGGAGCCTACTTGGGTTTCGGCTATCTCCTGGGTAGTCGTGGTAGGGATTGGTGGGTTCTTGCGTGCTTCTGGAGGGCATCCAGCACTTGGTTCAGCAAGCGTGAAAATAGTGGTTGTGAAATGCCATGCAGCTGGCCCACTGTGTGTTGGTAGGTGCCTGTGGCCAGGAAGTGTGGCACAGACACCACCTTTAGTAGTGGGGGGATGGCAGTGCATATTTGTATGTGGCTGGCAATGTCGTTCTGTATCATGTGCACTATGGTGGTGATGGTGTCACGGTCCAACCGGTACAGGGTGTGGATCTGCTCAGGGGTAGGGTTGAATGGGCTGGGTCTGGTGCGATGTATTGCTGGCTGCCTATGAGGCTCTGGTGGCTGCGCTGGTGGTGATGGATGGGCCTGTCTCAACCTCCTCCTCCTGTGTCTCCTCTGTGCTGCCTGTTCTTGCTGCTGTTGTTGTTGTTGCAGTTGTTGCTGTAGTTGTATCAGTATAGGCAGGTCCTCCTGCGCCATGTTTACAAATGCTAGTGGTGGCATTTTGGTGTAGGAAGGTGTGTGGTGTTTAGTTGTGCTCCTTCTGTACTGGGCAACTCTGCATTGCCTACACCGGGGGTGGGGGTTTGTGGTGTGTGGGTGTGCTCAGTTCATACTGGCACAGCCTCCTTTGACTCCACCTGTCGGGATTGTATGCACCTGTGGCAGCTGCCTTGTATCTTGCTTGCTGTTTGTGGGTGGTCTGGGATGCCTGTATGGCCGGCATCGTGCAGGCCGTAATTACCGGCCTCGTGATGCCGATATTTGCATGTATGCGTGGGTTGGAATTACCCCCTATTACCGGCATGCCGGTATTTGCTCCCTGAAGGTGCACGTGTACACGCCTATGGCGCTATTAGCGGCACCGTTGTTTGGTATGCCGCTAATACTGGGTTTGCGGGTCGGAATGCTACGGAACGGTAAATGATGCCGGTATTTACATACCGGCATCATTTTTCCCTTACCGGCATACCTCTCAATGAGGCCCTAAACATGGTTTAAATTGCTGAAATTGTTTAAATTCTTATGGGAGATGCTTTGGATAGTTGCACACAAACACTAGCAATGATTTAATACCAAGAAACAATTTGAAATCTTAAAATTAAGGTCGGAAGCAATCAAAAGATGTTTTAAACGTGTCAAAATTTCCCTAAAACGAAATTCGCGTCAAACTTTTCAGTGTGCGATAATCGCGATTACGGGAGAACCATATGGATTTGGAATGCGGTGTTGGATGCAAATTAAAGCTGTGGATGTTAGCTACAAGCAGAAGTTTTGGAAAAAATGAGGAAAAATTGAGGAACTTATGGACGTTTTAGTGGAGGTCGTTTTTCTCAGATAGGCGCAGAAATGGAAAACAGGAATGCACTTCTAAAAGACAAATGGGATTTCTTACACTAGATTATGACTATAGAAAAAGAGAATGACACACATGAATCTCTGCAGTTCCTGGCCAGGGAACCCTTCACGTGGTGGATACCCAATTTCTTTCTGGGATTCACTTTAGTTACTCGCAACACTAATGACTTATGATTTTAGAATACAAATAAGAGAAACTCAGCGCAAGAAAAGTTCTGAAAATTCAAAAATGCTCCTAACAATATCAGGTTCTGAAGACAAGATAGGTTGGGTTTAAGATAGGGATTAACTATGGACAGTACATATGCTAGTGACACAGTTCTATCTATAGATACTCACTAGATATGTTTTTACACGGAACCGTCAGGATTCTGGTCCGTCAAGATTTCTGGTCAGGGGAAGGAATCTGGTTCTGGTCAGACAGCTGGGCACACCAGATTGGACTGGGTCTGTTCACAGCACGGCACAGTACTGGCTAGGATCTGCAATGGTTCTGGTCACAGCACGGCACCGGACTGGATTGGATCTTTTGGTTCTGATGATAATTATTTCAGCAGGCAAGCAGTACAGCACAGCCCGGCTGTCTTTTGGTTCCCCTTAGGTTTCTGGGGTTGGTTCTGGTTCTGAAAATGTAAGGCCTAGCAGAAAATGCTTCAGCTATGCAATGGGCCTTTCTGCTTTGCCGAGTTTCTGGAGTCTGGAGCAAGTAAGATGGATAATTCTGCAGCAGGGTGCTCCGCCAGCATTTGGATAGTGGGTGAATCTGTCTGTCCTTTTCTGCCCTTTGCTGTCTCTATTTATGCTTATGATAAAGGGGGTGTGTGGGCTGGTTTAGCCTAAGCTAGCCCCTTTGATAGGGATTGGTCAAGGTCTCCTCTCTGTCTTCATAGGAGGAGAAAAACAGTGTGTCGTCTTTATGGTGTGGATTTATGAGGCCTAGAGTCCACCCCTAGCCTCTTGAACACAAAATCTACTTTTGGTACAATACATATTTCCACATGTGCAACCTCTATAACAATCATATATACAGATTACATATTTTGTCTAGCAGATACTCCTCCAAGCCCCGTCGCTGGAGGATCTGGTGTCTGCTTTTCACAGAATTTTGCCCTTTTCATCCGGAACACAATGTCCAATTTAGGAGTAAATTTCTATAAATTTGCGCGTTGAACATGGGCATACGTGTATAAAGTTTCATACTTATATCAGAAATACATGTTGTGTAATATCACATTTAACACCGTTTCTTCCCAGAACATGTCACAGAGTTCTGACGCCTTTTAACCCGTGCATCCAGAAATTACATTAACAATGCTGTTATTTCAATATTTTACACAATTTTACATAGGAAGTTACCAGTCTTTTTAAAATGTGTCTTTTGTCCTTGTTAAGCAACAAATGGTTGTTTAGCTCCACCCCTTTGGTCTCTCCCTGGGACCCAGGACCATCTCCTCCCTGTTTGTTCCTTGGCAGAGGCCATTTATGACCCTTCACACCTGGCATTTCCTTTAGCAGGAGGATGTCCATTGTCTTCTTCCCCCTGGCAGACCAAATTCTTCCCCCACCTTATAATCATCACTTAGGTGTGATTTCCTGCTGGAGAGGAGCTGGAGGGAGAGTCCTTGCCTCTGTGAGGAAAGCTGTTATTCCAGTTTGGGTAGCTTTTAGCCAGGCTTAACTTTAAATGTTAATTCAGTTACATTTTTCATTAGCTTAAACAAACTTGTGATTTCAAACTAGCAGCTAGAACACTTATTCCAGATTCTAAACCATGGGCTCAAACAATTACAACATAGGTTACTCTCAGTAAAAGGCCACTTAGATTGCAACCATTTTATTTCAGTTTATATATGTTTTAATGTTTTAAACAGGCTTCTGACAGCTGTCATTCATGCGGCCGAGGGGACTGTGCCCAGATTTTGACAGATTCCACAGGCAGGCAATTTTTGCTGTGAATGTTTCTTTGATACTTTCAGCTTTTCGGGACATTGTAAATTCACAATGATTTCTTGAACTAAGTGAATTGTAGCACCCAGGAAGAATTCTGGATGTTTGAGGGTGTTTAGTACCGGCAGTTCTGCAGTTTCAGCAACAAAGAAAAAAGGATTTAAAGCAAGATTTTGGATTTCTTTTAGCAAAGCACCGCTTTTCCCTCTGTGCCCCCTATTCACTTGTTGTGGAGCCCAGTGACATATTTCAGGAGTAAGACCTCTGTTCCACCACTGACAACATGCGTGGTAGATTGGGCAGCCATCTTTTTGTGCTTTACAACACGCGATATTCAGAGGTTTTGGCGCGCACAAGGGTTTTGCAGCCGTTTTGATGTTTCTGTGTGCCCAAGGAACGTGCAGATGTTTGTGGCCTTAGGCCACCTCTGGCCACATTGCCCATCTGCCAGAACCCAGTGTCAGCGATTTCCACCGTGATTGCGTGGTCCAATGCCACCTCCCCTTCCTGGGAAAGGGCGAGGGCCTCCGTCCTCTTGTAGTCAGGGAAGAATTACAGTAAAGGTCTCGGTCGTAGCGGGACAGGATGGCCAGGGCATTGGCCGCCTTGATCGTGGACGCGGCAGTGCATACGATCTTCTTACCCATAGCATCCAGCTTCTTCCCCTCGTGGTCCGGATGGAGGGCCGACACTGAGGCTGGGTTGGATGAACGCTTCCTTGCCAAGGCCGAGACCACTGAGTCCTGTGATGGCTGCAACCTAAGGCACTTGGGCGCAGAGTCCGGGACCCTGCCCTTCTTTTCCAAACTGTCGCGCTTGGTAGGAGTAGTGTTTGGGTTCTTCATCAGGTCTAAACCATCTTCCCAAATGTTGTCCAGAAAAAGTACCACCATAACGGTCTTCCTGCTGGACTCCCTCTGCTGCTAAAAGAAATCCTCCTTCTTGGTCTCCTCAGGGACCAGCTGGAAAGGTTCAGAAACTCTAGCCACTATGGCGTGGAACAAACCAATTTCGTCTGGTGGAGATGCTTGGTGAAGGGCGTCCAGATGAGGTGTTCATCCGTGTTGGTGTGCCCGTTCCAGTGTCTGTGTGTGTATCCAGATCGGCTGGCGGGTTGGGGCGCAAAGCAGAGGAGGCTGATGCAGAGGTGTCAGGTGATGCTTCCTCTTCTTACAATGAGGCTGGTCTGGCTGTGCCGGGGTCTGTGGGACCACTTCCGTTGGTGTTGGCGGAATTCTCTGCTGAATTTCCATCACCAAGGCATGCAGGGTTGACTGAATGTCCAGGGACGCGTCCCTTGGCCGAGGGGTGAACGGAGCCAGTAGAGTAGAGTCCGGACTGGTCCGTAGCCTCTTGGCAGGCAGAGTAGAAGGTTCTCCCCCCTAGTCGTCTAGGATCGTGTGGACGGATTCTTGATCCTCCTTATCTGAACTGGAAAACATTTCCATTGGCTGATTCATCCAGACCTCTAGGGGTTCATTAAGGGCCACCTCCACCCGCCCACCTTTTTGATACCTGAGGATCCTGAACCAGGCTTATCACCGGGGCTTGAGCCTCCATTGTAGAATGTGCTGCCTTAGCAGCAGCCTTGATGGACGTGTCTCATCTCAGAGGCAACTTGATATTCTGAACATTTGTGACCACCTGGGTAGGGTTGGTCCCCCCTACCATAGCGGATGTGACAGAGGGTGTCTCTTGTAGCGACCGACAGAGTTTTGGACTTTGCCGTCTTCATCGCTGGGGTAGCCATTGAGGGTTCCAGGCCTTTCTTGCCCACCTCCGGTTTCTGCTTCGTCACTTTTTCTGATGGCGGTTGAAGCTTTGTCGGGATGGATGATTTCCTCTTGGAGGAGGAGCCAGACGCCCCAGATGAGGCATGGCCCCTGGCTGGAGCAGAGGCCTTGCTAGACTCCACCCACACTGTTAATATGCTGTGCCTGTCTTTACATGTCTTCTTGGAGAAACCGCAGCAAATCTCGCATCCCTCCTCATCGTGTTCCGGATGGAGACAATACAAGCATTTCTCGTGTCTGTCCTCCACAAATATGTTTCATAGGCCGCATGAGATGCCAGGCCTAAAGAGGAACCTTCCCTCATTCTCCTCCACTGTGCTCTGAGGGCGCGAAGTAGGACTTCCAGAAAGTTGGATAAAACCGGCCCTTGAGGGGCGTGTAGGTTTGCCGACAACGGATACCTGTTGACGGCCGATGTCAACAAAAAAGAATTGTTTCGATAGAAACTAGGAGATTTCTCAAAAAAACAGCAAAAAGCTCAAAGAGCAAACTCTAGGACTCCCAACACTGAAATGTGCGGTAAAAGCTGTCAGAGGCGGTGCTATAGGGAGAGGACCATCATTGGATAGGGGCAGTACCACCAAGAGGACAGTGTTTGGTTTAGAAGAGAAATACAGTTTTTAAGTGAAAGTTAAACCTTTTTCCCTTATACCAAGGATTCCCAGCCTGACGATGGGGAATATTCATGAGCATGTGAATCCATGCCAGACCTCATGCTGGAGAACAGGAGTTACAGGTAATGATAGCAAGGACTGTGGGTTGAGTAAAGGTTCTGTTAGTTGGTGAGGTGCAACCGGCGCCGGCAACGTAGGCTCCGGTAACTCTTGTAATCTCTGCCTCACAGGTGTTTCCCATAGCAAATACTGATCTTCCGCAGAGAAATGGGGTGAGTATCCCTGTTCAAAATCAAATCACGGTAACGTCCTCAGACAGGGAAGCAGTTGACACTGTCGACAACAAGGCCTTTGAGGGCATGGTTGTCATTGATGGGCATGTAGACGAAGTTTTTTGTCGATGAAGATTTTGTTGCACATTGTTTTCCGGTCAACGAGGTCGAAGACGATGGTTTGATGGCTGTCCGCGATGATGATTGTGTCATGGATGACAGTGGCACTGCCGACAGTGGTTTTCAGGCAACGGCGGGAGCAGTTGAGCTCGTCGACGGAGCGCTGAAGGCGGGTTCCATCGTTTATTTTTTTGTACTTGGCGGGTCCCTCATCGGCGGGGTCCTTGACGGACAGACTTTTTTGTTTGTCCTTCCTTTTTCCCCTTGAAGGTAGAAGAAGACATCTGACCTGGCCCCCTTATGAGTTTTTGGCCTGTCTGTTCTGTCCTCCACCGCACTTCTAGAGGATTCAGCCTGTGCAGGGTGGTATCTGAACTCTTAAAGCCAAAGGGCTAGTCTCCTTTTTCTGTCTTTGAGGGTTTCTAGTGCTAAAGGTGGCACACATTTCACAATCCTCCTGAATGTGATTTGGGTAGACAGTAACTCAGAATGCTTGTCTCCCTCATACACTTTCTTTATTCCACATAACTGGCCTGCCTTGAAAAGAGTTTTTTGTTTTTCTTCCATATTCTGAAAGTAAAAAACACTTATCTGTATAGACGTTGGTTTTTTAAAGTTCTGATGGAATATTCCAAAGTTTTGAAAAAATATGCTGGTCTCTGGCCTTTCTTCTCCGTGAGAGAAAGCCCTGAGGACTCCTCAGCACGATGTGCGGTTAGAATCTGAAGTTGGCCTACTGGGTGGGTTCAGTCACTCGACGTCCCATTGGCTGAGGGAGAATATACCCACAAGGACATGGATGGGCTACTAAAGTGAGCTTAAAAGCTGGGAATATTCAAAGCATGTGAATCCATGAAAGATCCAATGCTGGAGAAGCATTTACCTGCAGGGTCTGCTGAATGCATGTCCCAGCTAGCCAACTTTATTCATATTTCTGTGTCGCATGTGTGTTAATAGATAATTGGGCTAATTTTGGGCACAGCCATTAAGCATGGTATGGCAGATACGGCTGTTTGTTTTGGAGAGTCAATAGTCACAGCAATGTGACAGGGTCCGGCGGACACTAGTGATGAGGGTGATTTTGTACAATGCAACTACATGAGGGTACCCTCAAGGCCACACAAAGTGGCACAACAACAGCACCATGACCAAGAACGTCAATAGGTAGGTAACCCTGGACAATCAGTCCATAACTCCTCAGGACTGATGCTGGCGGGAGCGTCAGGTGCATTGGGATCACTGTTTGGGCTCCCTTGCAGAGGGGATGACTGAATTGAGCATCAGAGGGCTATATACCCAGCACTAGGATCATCTGGGGATCAAGGGTGAGCCCGGCATTGGGTAAAGCCAATTCTCCACCATTTAATGTTGATCCCATAGCAAACCCTGTAGAGCATTGGATGGATTTGAAGGATGAGGATCCAGCTACATCTGTGACAGTGAACCTTATGGTGGAAACAATGTTCATCCCCTCTGTTATGGCCCACCCAAATTCAACAGTATGGTTTGTTTTGTCCCATGTTCATTGGTTTGCTCAACATTTCCTCAGGAAGAAGCTGGATAACAGGTCCTGTATAAAGATGATGGATGATTGCCCAAAACCGTGCATGAATGGGAAACAGCAGATTGTGCTGGACGAGGAACTGAAGCTATCCGTCATTTTATCCTGTCATGGGAAAGATATATCAAAAAGTGGCATACAAGCATCCTGATTAGTGCAGTTTAGTGGATATTGAAGTACAGTGGTGATAGTGAGGACCCTTGTGGTACTCCACAGTCGTTGACTTGTGGTGTGGATTTGAAGGGCTTTAACCAGACGGTTTCTGTTCTGTCTGCTAGGAAAGATTTAATCCAGAGTAGTGCTGTGTCTGTTATGTCTTCATGTCTTTTGGTTAGGGTCTCATGGCTAACTGTGTCAAAGGCTGCAGAGAGGTCAAGCAGCATCAGGGCTGAGGTTGTGTCTAAGTCCGCATTTGTTTTTAGGTCGTCCCAGATGGATATTAGTGCCTTTTCTGTTCCTCTTGCGGGTCTGAAGCCGACTTGTGCTTGGTCCAACAGGTGGTGTTTTTCTATGTGTTCTTGGGTTAGTTTGTATACGTAGGTTTCCAGTAGTTTTGCTGGGTAGGGAATGTTTGAGATCGGCCTGTAGTTGGAGAGGTCTTCTACGTCGCCACTTGTGTTTTTTAAGAGTGGTTTGATATATGCTAATTTTAATGTTTTTGGTACAGTTCCTGTTGCTAGTGAGAGATCTAGGAGGTTTCTGTAATATTCTGATGGTGTTCCTTGGGCGAGGATTGATTTGTAGATGTCAGGTGGGCATGGATCCATGGGTGAACCTGATTTCTTGCTGTGTTTCACCAGCAAGACGAAAGCCTCAGCTGATATTTCGGGAAAGTTTTGGAGTTTGTGTTGTGGTACTGTGTTAGGTTCGGTTGGTTGGATGTTATGGTTGATTGGTCTGTTTTGTATGATTTGTCGGATGTCGTTGATTTTGTTCTTGAAATGGTCTGCCAGGTCATTGCAAAGTTTCTCTGAGGGGTTTGGGGTGTTGTCGCAGCCTGGTGGGTTTCTCATTTCTTTAATGATGTTGAACATTTCTTTTTGTGAGTTTGTCGCATTGGTGATTCTGTCGTCATAATGCCTTCTCTTTGCCTTTTGTATTTCCTTCTTGTATGCTCGGATTTGTTGCTGGAACCGTTTATTTTTCTCTAGGTTGTATTCTTTCCTCCATTCCAGCTCCATTTTCTTGTTGTCCTTTTTCATGGGGCTTAGTAGTGGGGTGAACCATTTTGCCATTGCTCTTTTTTTTGATGGGGTGAATGGATTTTCTGGGACGATCTTTTCGATTGTATCAGCGATCCATTTGTGTAACAGATCCACTTTCCCGTCTAGGTCAGCCAGCTCTAGATCTGTAATTGAGGGTTTGGTTGTCTCCAGTTGTTGAAACAGGTTGCTTGTTTTGACGGTTTTCCAGTTTCTTTTTGTGGTGGTTTTGCATTTGGGGGCATGGATGCAGAGTGGAGTTGGTAGTCTGATGATGAAAGGGATGATGAGATGGTCGCTCCACACTATTTGTATCGGTGGTGCTGTGGTGATAAGTTTTTTTCTGGGTGAAGATTGCGTCGAGGGTGTGTCCTGCCAAGTGTGTTGCTCCTTTGACCAGCTGTCATAGTTTTGTGGTTGTAAGTTGTCCGGTCAGTGAGTTTTGGGAGTTGCTGTGATTTGCTTCAAACCAGATGCTGAAATTCCCCAGGATAATTAGATGTTTGTGCCCGATGTCTATGCTGGCGATGGCTTCTACAAAATTCTCAATGAAGGTTGCATCATATGACGGTGGTCTGTACACCAGGATGAATGTGACGTTGGTTTTTGGGTTCGCTGATAGGTGTATGACCATGGTTTCGCAGTTGATGATGTTGAGTTTTTATTTTTAGGTGTTCTTTGAATGCTATCGCAAGACCTCCTTTTTTATGTTTCCTGTTTATTTGGAGGCATTTGACATTGGCTGGGAGGCAGCTTTGGAATGTGATTTTGTAGTTGTCGTCCAGCCATGTTTCTGTGATGAATAGGATGTCAATGCCGTTGTCATCGAGAAGGTCAAAGATCTCTGTTGAATGTTTTGACATGGATCTTGCGTTTAGTAGATTGCAGTGGAGTTTAGAGGTGTGGTTTGGGCTTTATTGTTGGGGTCGTCTTCTGATCAGTGTTGGGGATTCCTTTAAGGTCGATCTCTAGTTGCGGTGTTGGTACAGATGCGTCTGTGTCGTCGTAGACTTCTTCTAGGTTCCGTCTTAGGTTTCCGTTTTCCTCAGGTTCTTCTTCCACAAATTGTGGGTGTCGAGTGGAAGTCACTCTTGCTTTGGTGATGTAGGGTGTTATTGCGTCGATTGTGTTTTTGTTATTTCTAGTGTTGTCTGATCTTCTGCACGCTTGTGTTTGGTTGTCTGCTGTTGCTGATTCTCGCGTTGGGTTGGTTTGTTCTGGTGACTGGTTGTTTGCGAGGTATGGAGTTAAGTACAGAGATTTTTGTCTTCTCGCAGCGTTGTTTCTAATATTGTTGCTGCGAGTCGGGCTGTTTTCTGCAGTTGCGCATCTTTGTTGCTGTTCCGGTGTTTGTTCTTTCTGCTCTTTTTCTTCCACTCAGTACAAGTTGTTTGCGCAGCATTTTGGGGTTGAGTGGCTTACCGCACAGGGTAGAGGCCTTGGCGTTGAGCCACACTGCCAACCTACTGTGATGATCCTTGACGGCCCGCTTGGAAAACCCAAGGCAGCTCATCTGCTTCCCTGTGGTCTGGATGGAGACAGTAGAGTCACTGGAGGTGTTTGTCCTCCACAAACACGTTCCTCATTACGCAGCTTGAGCAGAGCTTGAAGAGGGAGCCTCCCCTCCAACATGGTACAGCGTAGGCCAGATAGCCTTTTGGAATCTTCGATGAAACTTCGACGATTCTTGTCCTTGAGGAGCATTGAAAGATTCTGACAAACCAATCCCTGTTTGCCGGTCCAAATAGCGAAAGAGCACACAGGCTCTATATGACAGAAATAGAACATTTTAATCGAACATAGCATGAAAACGTAGAAAAGCTCACGGAGCAAAACACCAGGACTCCCAACACTTGAATGTGCGGTAGAAATCTGAAGATGGCTGCCAGAGGATGGGCTTAGGGAGAGGGCAGTCATTGGCTGAGGGCAGAATAACCCAGAGTTCAGTGTTTGGTTTAAAGGAGAAAAACTATGAGTAAACTGCAACCTGGGGAACGTGATGCTGTGAGCCTGGAGTCCAGTCACTGTTGCCAGTTTGTGGAGGCTGCTTTGCCTCTTAGCAGGAGGAGCGGCGGGCTGTGTGGCTCACCCGGTCCGCTCTGCCTCCCTGCACATTTTGGGTGCTTCCTCCTGCGAGACTCCGGGTTGGAGCTCTCACGGGACGAATTCTCCACAGATTGTCACAGTTAGCAGGACTAGAGTCACCATCGCCAAGAGTGCACTGCTGTTGTGCAGGCATATTAGGAAAATGTTACTGAAGGGTGCAAGTTGGGCCGGCCGAGGGAGTAATGGGTGGATCTTCAATTTATAATCAGAAGTCGTATCATGTACTTGGTGGCCTCCCCTGACCCTTTGTGGTGATGAATCCTCTATTTCTTCATGTTGAATCAGATATCTAATTTCAATCTGGGCATGCCAGCATTTTCAGAAGTTTCAATTTCCATGAAGGTTGTTCTACGGGAAAAAAACAACATTAAAATATGTATAACAATGTAAGTATATTGTACTGTATCCTGCAAAAATGCAGGCAGATTCACAAGAAACATTAAAGGCTATCATTGAGCCATCTTGGTAATTAGACCTCCCCAATTCCCACCCATACAACCTTGGGACAGACCTCTCCCTCCTATCGCCCAAGGTCTGTTCTAAAACAAGAATTTACCTAAACCCCACTACCTACCAGGATGACATAATATAGGTAAACATCCTCAAACAATCCCTCTCAGCTGTGGGTGAGATTCCTACCAGGGAGGGATCCAGAGCCAGTTCTGCCCGAGATGGACGGTGGCAGAAGAGAGGTCCCCCGTTCCTACACCCCCCTCCCCCCGCACCCTCCAGTGCCAACATGTTTGCTTGCAGACCTCATCTTCAGCCTTACCTTGAAAAAGAGATACTCAGAAGGTCGTTTCTATTGTTTTTAGAAAACCTGAACCTTCGAAAATTGCCAATAAATACATCACAAAAGGTATGATATGATATGGCATTTATAATGCGCCTATACACAAGTGTTTCAAGGCTTGACGAGGCAAGGGAGGGGGAACAGGGGGAAGACAGAGACAACAACCTTACTTGGCCAGGTGACATTGAGATCGCGCAAGTGCAGGGGAAGGGGAGTACATGGGATCGACAGTAAAAAATATGTTTACAAAAATTTGAATAAATAAAAGCAATAAGTAAAAAAGTGGGCCAGCTGGTGGCAAGTGCAGACATCATGTGGCAAGCGCTGGTAGAGGATTGAAGGGATACAGAAAACAGTCCCCAGGTGCAGGGGTTGCCAAGGAAGCAGTGCAGGTGTGCAACTGGGGCTAGGGGATCTGGGCCTGAGATCAGAGGGTGGCCAGGTAACCAGTGCAGATTCAGTTTCAGCCAGGGGATCAGCAGGGGAGAGGAGGAGAGAAAGCAGAAGCAAAGAGGAAGGTTTTGAGGTGCTTCCGGAACCAGAGATGGTTCTCCTGAAGTTTCAGGGAGGCGAGGAGGCTGTTCCAGAGGGAGGCCCCAGCTGAAGACAGAGTTCTACCACCAACTCGTTGCTTGGAGAAGCCACTGGCTCTGAGGGACTTGGAGGCAGATAAACGATGAGCTCGAGAAGAAAGATATTTAGGAAGATAGAGTTGAAGGTATTGAGGCCCCAGAAGGCCTTGTAGACAATGCAGAGGGTTTTTAACTTAATCCTCGCAGCCACTGGGAGCCAGTGCAGAGATTTCAGTCCTGGAGAGATACGATCCCTGGGCTTGAGGCCAAGGACAAGTCTCGCAGTCCTGTTCTGGATGAGTTGCAGAGGGCACAGAGTAGAAGCAGGCAGATTTAAAAAGAGGCTGTTGCAGTAGTCCAGCCTAAAGAGAACTCGAGCTCTGGAGACAGTGAGCTTCTGGGGGAAGGAGAGGAAGGGAAGATTACCTCTGAGGAGGTGCAGCTGGTAGTGTGACTTCTTAGAGACGTCAGAGATGTGGGGAAAGAAGGCGAGTGCAGAGTGGAAGATGACCCCAAGGTTTAGCCTCACAGGTGGGAGCAGGAAGAGGACCAAGGGAGGCCGGGCAGAGAGCGACAGGAAAGGAGGGAGAAGGTGTGCCGATGAGGAGAATCTCAATCTTACTGGCATTAAGGCAGAGATCATTGGCGGCACACCCCTCCTGGATAGCAGACAGAGATGAAGACACCACTATAAAGAAAAACACCCACGCCAACTCAAAGTACAGAACCGTCTAGAAGGTCCTATCCATGCCCTCTTTAAAATCTTTGTCCAGATCAACTCAAATAATCACCCAACCGACCACATCTTGGCATGTGCACATCCAGATCCCCCTTTTAAAAAGCCTGAGTCAGTTGCTTTGCAAAGTCACATTACCACTCTCCAAAGCCCCACCCAAATCCTCTCTGTCAATGTACAACCCCGCCCAACATGTAAACCCCATCCAAAACTAATCAGGCATAGTTCAATCCTGAGGCTTCTCTACAAAGCCACACACAAAACAACCTCTGAAAGGGGCCAATCCTGGTGTCTCCTACAAAGCCCAACCCAGAACACCTATCGAAATGTCCAATCCTGCCCCCACTCTACAAAACCCAATCCAAAAGCACTATCGCCCAGTCCAATAGTGGTGCCCTCTCTACAAAGCACGCATGAGAAAACCCCAAAAAGTAAATCTCACACGATACGCATTACAAACCCGCAAAATATACAGAAATACACCCTCCCCAATATTGCCAAACCCGTGATGCACATTACATGTCCCCAAAATACACTCAATGGGCTACTGGCACCCCTCCCAGGCAGCCTTTTATAGGCTTGACTGGCAGGGGACAGCGCCTCGCCTATTCAGCCTTAATGACGGTGCTGCCCCTCGCCAGCTGGGGAGGGACAGTGTCTCCATTAAGGCTGAAAGGTAAGGACCCTGGAAGCTGAGGCCTTTTTCCTAAATACTGAAACTCCTGTGAATCCGCGGGAGCTTCAGTATTTAGAAAGCAAGGCCTCTGCTTTCAGCGGCCTCATATTTTCTCCATAATGGTGGCACTGTCCCATGGACATCTCTTGGTTAAAGGGATGCCTCGCAGGTGCGGCGCCACCATTATGGTTGAAAGGCATTTTTTTCTGAAGCCTGAAGCTCTCGCTCGTATGCGAGAGCTTCAGGCTTTAGAAAAAAAGCCTTTTCATGTAGTGGCGCCGGCTGCCCGGGGAGATTAATGGGCCCCCGGCTGCGCCCAGCCTCAAAGCGAGATTTCGGTTCCAGCCCACGTAAAGCTCTGATCTCACCCCTGATGCACATTACAAACCCCCAAAATACACAGAAATACCCCCTTCCCAATATTGCTGCTCTGCATCACAGTAACAATCAACTTAAGGTAAATATAAGATTTGCCGTAACCCAAATTCAACTATTCGAAAGATGCTTTGTAAGGAAGGAATCTCTCCCGCTCCTGGGACGTCTTGCCTTCCAGCTCGTGCCTGCCTTCCCGCTCAAGCAAAAAGGATGACGGATGAACGTTTAACGCCCACGTGACGAGGTGAACGTTTGAAACCCACGTGATTAGGAGAACGTTTGACACCCACGTGACTAAGGTGACGTTCGAGCGCACGTGATCCAGAGCAGCCCACGTGATGAAGTGGAGGCGGTACGTTGCTAGGCTCCGTTCTCGGATGGGAACTAGACACTGCCCCTTAGGAAACGCTCACTTCCTGATTCCAGGCAGCATCGGGTGAGTGTGTGGTGCAGCGCTTGCACTGACTTTTATATGCATTTCTTTTCGCAACCATTATCTTAGACGTTCTCACCCCTTTGTTCTTATATTGGTAAGAGGAGCCGCATTGCAACCTCTGGAAATGCACGTCTAAGCTTTAATTCGTTGTATTGCACTTATCACGTGTTGAAATTAAACATTGTAAGTACGTGCTTTACTAAACATCCGGTTTTGAAATTACACAGGACAGCCTGTTGTTGTTGGTATCATTGACCCAGTAGCTGCTCTGAAGCTCTCATTTACGGTACAGTTCAGGTTCTGGGATGCTCGCAGAGGCAGTGACTGCTGTGCAGCTGCTACACACACACCCTGCTCTGGTGTCAGTGACTACATATATAATAATACCTGCACCGGCTAATGCTCGCAGAGGCAGTGACTGCTGTGCAGCTGCTACACAGACCCTGCTCTGGTGTCAGTGACTACATATATAATAATAATACCTGCACCGGCTAATGCTCGCAGAGGCAGTGACTGCTGTGCAGCTGCTACACAGACCCTGCTCTGGTGTCAGTGACTACATATATAATATTAATACCTGCACCGGCTAATGCTCGCAGAGGCAGTGACTGCTGTGCAGCTGCTACACAGACCCTGCTCTGGTGTCAGTGACTACATATATAATAATAATACCTGCACCGGCTAATGCTCGCAGAGGCAGTGACTGCTGTGCAGCTGCTACACACACCCTGCTCTGGTGTCAGTGACTACATATATAATAATAATACCTGCACCGGCTAATGCTCGCAGAGGCAGTGACTGCTGTGCAGCTGCTACACAGACCCTGCTCTGGTGTCAGTGACTACATATATAATAATAATACCTGCACCGGCTAATGCTCGCAGAGGCAGTGACTGCTGTGCAGCTGCTACACACACCCTGCTCTGGTGTAAGTGACTACATCTATAATACCTGCACCGGCTAATGCTCGCAGAGGCAGTGACTGCTGTGCTGCTGCTACACACACCCTCCTCTGGTG
The DNA here is from genome assembly GCF_040938575.1 of Ambystoma mexicanum. Lineage (NCBI taxonomy): Eukaryota > Metazoa > Chordata > Amphibia > Caudata > Ambystomatidae > Ambystoma > Ambystoma mexicanum. The sequence continues at coordinate 52,880,287 of NC_090939.1, forward strand.
TCAGTGACTACATATATAATAATAATACCTGCACCGGCTAATGCTCGCAGAGGCAGTGACTGCTGTGCAGCTGCTACACACACACCCTGCTCTGGTGTCAGTGACTACATATATAATAATAATAACTGCACCGGCTAATGCTCGCAGAGGCAGTGACTGCTGTGCAGCTGCTACACACACACCCTGCTCTGGTGTCAGTGACTACATATATAATAATAATACCTGCACCGGCTAATGCTCGCAGAGGCAGTAACTGCTGTGCAGCTGCTACACACACCCTGCTCTGGTGTCAGTGACTACATATATAATAATACCTGAACCGGCTAATGCTCGCAGAGGCAGTGACTGCTGTGCAGCTGCTACACACACCCTGCTCTGGTGGCAGTGACTACAGTGACTGCTGTGCAGCTGCTACACAGACCCTGATCTGGTGTCAGTGACTACATATAATAATACCTGCCCCAGCTAATGCTCGCAGAGGCAGTGACTGCTGTGCAGCTGCTACACACACCCTGCTCTGGTGTCAGTGACTACATATATAATAATACCTGCACCGGCTAATGCTCGCAGAGGCAGTGACTGCTGTGCAGCTGCTACACACACCCTGCTCTGGTGTCAGTGACTACATATATAATAATACCTGCACTGGCTAATGCTCGCAGAGGCAGTGACTGCTGTGCAGCTGCTACACAGACCTTGCTCTGGTGTCAGTGACTACATATATAATAATACCTGCACCGGCTAATGCTCGCAGAGGCAGTGACTGCTGTGCAGCTGCTACACAGACCCTGCTCTGGTGTAAGTGACTACATCTATAATACCTGCACCGGCTAATGCTCGCAGAGGCAGTGACTGCTGTGCAGCTGCTACACACACCCTGCTCTGGTGTCAGTGACTACATATATAATAATAATACCTGCACCGGCTAATGCTCGCAGAGGCAGTGATTGCTGTGCAGCTGCTACACAGACCCTGCTCTGGTGTCAGTGACTACATATATAATAATACCTGCACCGGCTAATGCTCGCAGAGGCAGTGACTGCTGTGCAGCTGCTACACAGACCCTGCTCTGGTGTAAGTGACTACATCTATAATACCTGCACCGGCTAATGCTCGCAGAGGCAGTGACTGCTGTGCAGCTGCTACACAGACCCTGCTCAGGTGTAAGTGACTACATATATAATAATAATACCTGCACCGGCTAATGCTCGCAGAGGCAGTGACTGCTGTGCAGCAGCTACACAGACCCTGCTCTGGTGTCAATGACTACATATATAATAATACCTGCACCGGCTAATGCTCGCAGAGGCAGTGACTGCTGTGCAGCTGCTACACAGACCCTGCTCTGGTGTAAGTGACTACATCTATAATACCTGCACCGGCTAATGCTCGCAGAGGCAGTGACTGCTGTGCTGCTGCTACACACACCCTGCTCTGGTGCCAGTGACTACATATATAATAATAATACCTGCACCGGCTAATGCTCGCAGAGGCAGTGACTGCTGTGCAGCTGCTACACACACCCTGCTCTGGTGCCAGTGACTACATATATAATAATAATACCTGCACCGGCTAATGCTCGCAGAGGCAGTGACTGCTGTGCAGCTGCTACACACACCCTGCTCTGGTGTCAGTGACTACATATATAATAATAATACCTGCACCGGCTAATGCTCGCAGAGGCAGTGACTGCTGTGCAGCTGCTACACAGACCCTGCTCTGGTGTCAGTGACTACATATATAATAATACCTGCACCGGCTAATGCTCGCAGAGGCAGTGACTGCTGTGCAGCTGCTACACAGACCCTGCTCTGGTGTAAGTGACTACATCTATAATAATACCTGAACCGGCTAATGCTCGCAGAGGCAGTGACTGCTGTGCAGCTGCTACACACACCCTGCTCTGGTGGCAGTGACTACAGTGACTGCTGTGCAGCTGCTACACAGACCCTGATCTGGTGTCAGTGACTACATATAATAATACCTGCCCCAGCTAATGCTCGCAGAGGCAGTGACTGCTGTGCAGCTGCTACACAGACCCTGCTCTGGTGTCAGTGACTACATATATAATAATACCTGCACCGGCTAATGCTTGCAGAGGCAGTAACTGTTGTGCAGCTGCTACACACACCCTGCTCTGGTGTCAGTGACTACATATAATAATAATACCTGCACCAGCTAATGCTCGCAGAGGCAGTGACTGCTGTGCAGCTGCTACACAGACCCTGCTCTGGTGTAAGTGACTACATCTATAATACCTGCACCGGCTAATGCTCGCAGAGGCAGTGACTGCTGTGCAGCTGCTACACAGACCCTGCTCTGGTGTGACTACATCTATAATACCTGCACCGGCTAATGCTCGCAGAGGCAGTGACTGTTGTGCAGCTGCTACACACACCCTGCTCTGGTGTCAGTGACTACATATATAATAATAATACCTGCACCGGCTAATGCTCGCAGAGGCAGTGACTGCTGTGCAGCTGTTACACAGACCCTGCTCTGGTGTCAGTGACTACATATATAATAATACCTGCACCGGCTAATGCTCGCAGAGGCAGTGACTGCTGTGCAGCTGCTACACAGACCCTGCTCTGGTGTCAGTGACTACATATATAATAATACCTGCACCGGCTAATGCTCGCAGAGGCAGTGACTGCTGTGCAGCTGCTACACAGACCCTGCTCTGGTGTCAGTGACTACATATATAATAATACCTGCACCGGCTAATGCTCGCAGAGGCAGTGACTGCTGTGCAGCTGCTACACACACCCTGCTCTGGTGTCAGTGACTACATATATAATAATACCTGCACCGGCTAATGCTCGCAGAGGCAGTGACTGCTGTGCAGCTGCTACACACACCCTGCTCTGGTGTAAGTGACTACATATAATAATAATAATAATACCTGCACCGGCTAATGCTCGCAGAGGCAGTGACTGCTGGGCAGCTGCTACACACACCCTGCTCTGGTGTAAGTGACTACATATAATAATAATAATACCTGCACCGGCTAATGCTCGCAGAGGCAGTGACTGCTGTGCAGCTGCTACACACACCCTGCTCTGGTGTAAGTGACTACATATAATAATAATACCTGCACCGGCTAATGCTCGCAGAGGCAGTAACTGCTGTGCAGCTGCTACACACACCCTGCTCTGGTGTCAGTGACTACATATATAATAATACCTGAACCGGCTAATGCTCGCAGAGGCAGTGACTGCTGTGCAGCTGCTACACACACCCTGCTCTGGTGGCAGTGACTGCTGTGCAGCTGCTACACAGACCCTGATCTGGTGTCAGTGACTACATATAATAATACCTGCCCCAGCTAATGCTCGCAGAGGCAGTGACTGCTGTGCAGCTGCTACACAGACCCTGCTCTGGTGTCAGTGACTACATATATAATAATACCTGCACCGGCTAATGCTTGCAGAGGCAGTAACTGTTGTGCAGCTGCTACACACACCCTGCTCTGGTGTCAGTGACTACATATAATAATAATACCTGCACCGGCTAATGCTCGCAGAGGCAGTGACTGCTGTGCAGCTGCTACACAGACCCTGCTCCGGTGTCAGTGACTACATGTATAATACCTGCACCGGCTAATGCTTGCAGAGGCAGTAACTGCTGTGCAGCTGCTACACACACCCTGCTCTGGTGGCAGTGACTGCTGTGCAGCTGCTACACAGACCCTGATCTGGTGTCAGTGACTACATATAATAATACCTGCCCCAGCTAATGCTCGCAGAGGCAGTGACTGCTGTGCAGCTGCTACACAGACCCTGCTCTGGTGTCAGTGACTACATATATAATAATACCTGCACCGGCTAATGCTTGCAGAGGCAGTAACTGTTGTGCAGCTGCTACACACACCCTGCTCTGGTGTCAGTGACTACATATACTAATAATACCTGCACCGGCTAATGCTCGCAGAGGCAGTGACTGCTGTGCAGCTGCTACACAGACCCTGCTCCGGTGTCAGTGACTACATGTATAATACCTGCACCGGCTAATGCTCGCAGAGGCAGTGACTGCTGTGCAGCTGCTACACAGACCCTGCTCTGGTGTAAGTCACTACATCTATAATACCTGCACCGGCTAATGCTCGCAGAGGCAGTGAGCTAATGCTCGCAGAGGCAGTGACTGCTGTGCAGCTGCTACACAGACCCTGCTCTGGTGTAAGTGACTACATATAATAATACCTGTACCGGCTAATGCTCGCAGAGGCAGTAACTGCTGTGCAGCTGCTACACAGACCCTGCTCTGGTGTAAGTGACTACATATAATAATACCTGCACCGGCTAATGCTCGCAGAGGCAGTAACTGCTGTGCAGCTGCTACACAGACCCTGCTCTGGTGTAAGTGACTACATATAATAATACCTGCACTGGCTAATGCTCGCAGAGGCAGTAACTGCTGTGCAGCTGCTACACAGACCCTGCTCTGGTGTAAGTGACTACATATAATAATACCTGCACTGGCTAATGCTCGCAGAGGCAGTAACTGCTGTGCAGCTGCTACACAGACCCTGCTCTGGTGTAAGTGACTACATATAATAATACCTGCACCGGCTAATGCTCGCAGAGGCAGTAACTGCTGTGCAGCTGCTACACAGACCCTGCTCTGGTGTAAGTGACTACATATAATAATACCTGCACTGGCTAATGCTCGCAGAGGCAGTAACGGCTGTGCAGCTGCTACACACACCCTGCTCTGGTGTCAGTGACTACATATATAATAATACCTGCACCGGCTAATGCTCGCAGAGGCAGTAACTGCTGTGCAGCTGCTACACAGACCCTGCTCTGGTGTAAGTGACTACATATAATAATACCTGCACTGGCTAATGCTCGCAGAGGCAGTAACTGCTGTGCAGCAGAGGCAGTAACTGCTGTGCAGCTGCTACACAGACCCTGCTCTGGTGTAAGTGACTACATATAATAATACCTGCACCGGCTAATGCTCGCAGAGGCAGTAACTGCTGTGCAGCTGCTACACAGACCCTGCTCTGGTGGCAGTGACTACAGTAACTGCTGTGCAGCTGCTACACAGACCCTGCTCTGGTGGCAGTGACTACAGTGACTGCTGTGCAGCTGCTATACAGACCCTGCTCTGGTGGCAGTGACTGCTGTGCAGCTGCTACACAGACCCTGCTCTGGTGGCAGTGACTACATATAATAATACCTGCACCGGCTATTGCTCGCAGAGGCAGTAACTACTGAGCAGCTGCTACACAGACCCTGCTCTGGTGTCAGTGACTACAGTGACTGCTGTGCAGCTGCTACACAGACCATGCTCCGGTGTCAGTGACTACATGTATAATACCTGCACCGGCTAATGCTTGCAGAGGCAGTAACTGCTGTGCAGCTGCTACACAGACCCTGCTCTGGTGTCAGTGACTACATATATAATAATACCTGCACCGGCTAATGCTTGCAGAGGCAGTAACTGCTGTGCAGCTGCTACACAGACCCTGCTCTGGTGTCAGTGACTTCATATATAATAATACCTGCACCGGCTAATGCTCGCAGAGGCAGTAACTGCTGTGCAGCTGCTACACAGACCCTGCTCTGGTGTCAGTGACTACATATATAATAATACCTGCACCGGCTAATGCTCGCAGAGGCAGTAACTGCTGTGCAGCTGCTACACAGACCCTGCTTTGGTGTCAGTGACTACATATATAATAATACCTGCACTGCTGCGCCGTCTAATGCTCGCAGAGGCAGTGACTGCTGTGCAGCTGCTTCACAGTCATTGCTCTGATGTAAGTGACTACATATAATAATACCTGCACCGGCTAATGCTCGCAGAGGCAGTAACTGCTGTGCAGCTGCTACACAGACCCTGCTCTGGTGTCAGTGACTACATATATAATAATACCTGCACCGGCTAATGCTCGTAGAGGCAGTAACTGCTGTGCAGCTGCTACACAGACCCTGCTCTGGTGTAAATGACTATATATATAATACCTGTGCAGGTTAATGCTCGCGGGGGCAGGGACTGCTGTGCAGCTGCTGCACAAACCCTGCTCTGGTGTAAATGACTACATCTATAATACCTGCCCCAGCTAATGCTCGCAGAGGCAGTAACTGCTGTGCAGCTGCTACACAGACCCTGCCCTGGTGTAAGTGAGTACATATAATAATAATACCTGCACCGGCTAATGCTCGCAGAGGCAGTGACTGCTGTGCAGCTGCTACACAGACCCTGCCCTGGTGTAAGTGAGTACATATAATAATAATACCTGCACCGGCTAATGCTTGCAGAGGCAGTAACTGCTGTGCAGCTGCTACACAGACCCTGCTCTGGTGTAAATGACTATATATATAATACCTGTGCAGGTTAATGCTCGCGGGGGCAGGGACTGCTGTGCAGCTGCTGCACAAACCCTGCTCTGGTGTAAATGACTACATCTATAATACCTGCCCCAGCTAATGCTCGCAGAGGCAGTAACTGCTGTGCAGCTGCTACACAGACCCTGCTCTGGTGTAAATGACTATATATATAATACCTGTGCAGGTTAATGCTCGCGGGGGCAGGGACTGCTGTGCAGCTGCTGCACAAACCCTGCTCTGGTGTAAATGACTACATCTATAATACCTGCCCCAGCTAATGCTCGCAGAGACAGTAACTGCTGTGCAGCTGCTACACAGACCCTGCCCTGGTGTAAGTGAGTACATATAATAATAATACCTGCACCGGCTAATGCTCGCAGAGGCAGTGACTGCTGTGCAGCTGCTACACAGACCCTGCCCTGGTTTAAGTGAGTACATATAATAATAATACCTGCACCGGCTAATGCTCGCAGAGGCAGTGACTGCTGTGCAGCTGCTACACAGACCCTGCCCTGGTGTAAGTGAGTACATATAATAATAATACCTGCACCGGCTAATGCTTGCAGAGGCAGCTTTATGTTTCCATTTGTGTGCCACCACAAGCGTTGCTGCCACTATCAGGATGATGTATGTCTGTCTTTGAGCTTTCGAAGGTAGATTTTAAAGAAACCTACCTATTCCCAGTATGGCCATCCTTGTGTTGTCTGGCATCTGACTCCCAAAATACTATATTGTTGTACAGGTCATGTCCCAATAAGGCTGTATGACTGGCCATTCCCACCAGATATGCTTCCACAATCCCAGTTGATCACATCCCATCCAGCAGAGTGCTGATACAGTTGGTAAGAATTAATGCAGTGTTTCTGGGCTGAGATGCCATTGGACCATTATCTTAACCCACATCTCCTGAATCTGCATGGCCTGTATGAGCTTGGGGATATCTGCCCATAACTGAGTCCAGAGTTCCCCCTCCAGCGGCTGCCCCATTGCAGTTTCCCACTGCTCCATATAATGCCATGCCTGGCTCCTTGCCCCTTCTGCTATAATCCTATGTAACGCTCCTACCAAATGCCTGTACCCGTGTCTATCGTTGCAAACCGTTCAAAGGGCGTGAGATCGCTGGTGGCAGCTGACCTTACATTGGGTTTGTAAGCCAGTGCCTCAGTTGAGAGTAGTGAAACCGGTTCTCCTAGTCTAACCCAAAGTCCTGCTTGCACTGTGCAAAGGATTTAATGTCCTGAACCAAGAACATGCCATGTAGTTTGCAGCACCCTGCCAACTCCACCCATTGAAGGCACCCCTTTCCATACTCTGTGTGAACTGGGGATTCCTAAACATCGACGTCTGCGCGGGGGGGGGTGGTCAAGTTCACCCTCCGCACCACCTCATACCATGATTCCCCCACTAGGACCCCTATCCTGCTATGCTACGTGTTTGCATGTCTATTCCCCTTGGGTCGCCACAACACCTCGTCCTGCGGCGAGCCCACCACCGCTTTGTCCATTCGACACCAGACCTTCCCGCAGCCGCCCTTGAACCAATCCCAGCTCACTCTGATTTGAGCCGCAAGGAAATGGAGACGGAAGTTTGGCACTCACAGCCCTCCCTTGCTTCTGGGAGACATTAGCATCTGCATAGCTACCCTGGTTCTCTTGCAGTTCCGAATAAATGACCCCACATGTTTTTGAATGGTCCTGAAGAAACCTTGGGGACCCCTCACTGGCCGGGCCCTGAAATAGTATAGGATTTGTGGCAAAATCACCATTTCTAAGGGCATTTATCCTCCCCATCCAGGATATTTATAAGGGCACCCATTCCGCCAGCAGCTGGTGCCCCTTTTCCGCTAGAGGCGGGTAGATAGCACGGTAAAGAGCACCCAGAGAACCAGTAATCTGGACACCCAAATATTGAATGCCTGTTTCTTCCCATCTATAGGGTACGATACCCCGCAATTCCTAAACCTTTTCTGAGGGGGCGGTCACGTTTAATAACTCTGACTTGTGGACATTTATTTTTAACCTTGCCATCTCCCCAAATAGAAGTTCCTGTAAGATCCCTGCAAATGAGGTTTCTTGTTCTCTGATCAACAGGAGCGTGTCATCAACAAACGCTGCAACTCTATTTTCCCCCTCCTTTACTATCCGGAGTAGGTTCCCATGGGAAATTTCTCTGCACCCGCCCCCACCTCAATCTCGTTTTGAGCACTTTTCTTTTTTGGCTTCCCATGAGATTCTTGCAGTAATCGCTTGCATTGAGCCAAAAAAAGAGACTTTTGTCTGAAAAGCCTGACTGCTGCAATGCTCCACGGGAGACACTACTGAACGGATTTCTACCAAACCAAGGAATATCTGCTCTGCTTTTTGTGCGGTGTAAATCCGCTGAGTGGTATCCATGCTACCGGGTTCAATGGTAGCACCCTTTTCTCTATGGGAAAATGGATTGGATTAGGCCAAAAACAGCCTGTTTTTTTAATAACCTTTGGACCATTAAACACATCTTCGCAAACATGTCCAGTTTGGAGGCGCATGTGCCGGAAAAAAAAGATGAACATTTCATGCAGATCCGCTTAGAAAGTGATCTGTTATCAGCAGTAGAATTTTGGGAAAAGTCAATGATTAATCTTGTCCTATAATGTTGTTTTGACCCCTGACCACAGTTTGTGAAAGCAACTTTACAAAGTTCTGACCTAAAGTTTGTTTGGGTTTGGCGCGCTCTATAAATAAACAAACAAAGGTATCTGGGAGTTTTAGCTTGGATAGTGATTGGTAGTGGCCTTGATGCAGGTGGACTTCCTGTATGACATGCCTGCGGCATTCACGCCCATTTCATCGCATGCTCGAGGCAGATTTGTCTGCAAATTTGTAAGGCATCTGCTCACAAATATATATGGGGGTAGGAATGGGCTTAGCTATTTAATTATGGTGGGGGGCATGTGGGGGCTTCCGGCACATCTGATTCTGCATTTTATTTGCGTGGAAATGTAATGCTAACAGATCGCCAAAAACATACAATTTAGAACTCTGAAGGGTGCATCCTCATTGCCTTCATGTATGAAGTTTGGTGTAACTGTTGATGGAGGGTTGTGCCACCTTGACCCCGCTGATCCTACTCGGACAATGTTTCGCCGATGCTGCCTCCTTGGTGATGGGTTGGTGCTGCTTTAGGGGTATTAAATGACTGTTCATTTTTTTCAGGGTTTTGTGTGACTTGCAGCTTCTCGTGTTTATTAAAATACAGGGCTGTGCGCGTGATCTACCTATTGCATTTCACACCAGCTGTGTTAGCTTCATTCTTTTTGCGTGAAATTCTGCACTTGTGAGTTGACGTGATGTTTGAAACCATGGGCAGTAGTAGTCACCATGCCAAGATGGGGGATGCACCTGCAGTGTTGGCAGCTAATAGACCTGACCAGATCACAGGCAAGCTACCCGGGTGTTGGAAGGCACCAAGATGTCAGTTCGTTGTGGACCTTTCGCATTCAATCATTGGTATTGTTTAAGGTTCCTGATATAGACCTTCATTTACTTGGGGCTAGAAAGATAGTCTTTTCTTACCCCAAATTATATTGTTTTTGTGCTTCTGTTATCCAGGGATGTGTTCATTGAAGGACGTAGGGTTGGGACTATGTCTTCTGTTGCATCCATCCATAAAAGCAAGCACCATTTATTTCACTTAAAGGGTAAAGTAGGGTAATAACAGCCACTGTTGAATCAATCGCTTAGAAGCTAAGCAACGATGACAAATGGGGACTGTGGCCTAGCTGACTGCTCCTTTCCTTCCTGCTCTTGACTTGAATACTCACTGTGTCTTTAGCATTACTCTGGCTTACTCTGCACTATGGTTCCGTGATTCTCCCCTAAGCCTTTGGTATTCATTTGTTGCCCCCACCGTTTTTGCTTTATGGTTGTTCTAAATGTTCACTACCCTGCAAGCACAATTTCAAATGTTTGTTTTTGGTCCTCTCCTCCCTTAGCTTCTATATCTTGTATTGAAAATTGCTTGTCGTGTCTCGTGTGTACGTTCAGGAATTTTAATGTAAGCTTTGTGACGAATCTGAGGATGTTGTCCCTTCTCCTCTAGTGGGAGACCTTTCCTAGAGGGCCATGGCGGTGAGTCTACAGTACAATAAGTCCCCTGGGGGGTGGTGCACAGCAGTAGGATCACCTGGGAAGGGACGCACCTTATGGGACTGGGGATGATCACCTTCAGGAGACGCACTGTAACTCTGCTGAAAACACTTTAACCCCTTTTAAGGCGTTAAATCACATCTGCCCTGATGAGACTGATATGATGTTCAAAACCAATCCACTTAGGCAGAGATGAGAGCAAACCAGTATGGACTTATTATATTTGGGATTATACAATTACTGTGCCCTGTTTAGAGCGACTCCTCCCCCCCACCCCCCCAAATGCTGACTTTTTTTCCAGCTCCCCTTTCACCCCATATATATGTGGGGGGATGGGTACAGTATATGATGGATGAGGGGGGCTGGTGGGTGTCACCCCCCCAGCATATGTATGGGGTGAAAAGGGGGTCGAAATAAAGTCTGCATTTTCGGGGGTTCCAATAAACTGGGTGCAGTAATCCCATAGAGCCTTATATTTGAGTCCATGTACTGAGACGAGGAAGAGGATGACCTGTCCTGATGAGGATTACCTTGTATGTACTGGCACGAGGGAGAAATATAGAGGAATGAAGAGCACTCCGGTAAACCAAAGTAAGCAGTCTAGGTTGACAAGGAATCTGATTGGTCCAGGAGGAACTTGCTTTCCCAACGGAGGAGTTCAAATCTGTCATGGCAGTGAGACCAGAGAGAAACCCTCTGTGGAGTTGTGAGCGGAGACGGAAGCCGCAGGGTCGTCAGTCAGGCAACCTGCGAGATGACATGCACCGAGCAGGAAGGTAACCCGGGGGCCTCTTGTCACGCTGTCCGCAATTCCCTCCAGGCGTCGCAAGGTCTTGGGAGCTGTACAGCGCACAGGCTGCAGCCCGAGAGGCAGCTAGAGCTGCCGGCGAGAAAAACTCTGGGGCCGACGAGAACCTGAAGACGAAATTTGCAGGGAAACCACCGTGCAAGACGTGGACCAGAAGGTCAGGTGCGCAGGCAGCTCAAAGGGTTCTGGAGGACAAGTGCAAGAAAAGAGGGTCTGGGACTCTGCGAATGATATAAGGAAACAATGGTACATTTGGGAGAGAAGGGAACCGAATGAAACTGAAACAGTGTTGCAAGTCAGGGACCTGCACTCTTATGTGAGGCAGGAGCCTAATGTGAATACAGATAAAAGGGTCTGGCACCCCATAAGAGGAAGTAAGACAGCCTATGAACGATCCATTGCTTGGCAGTAGAATAAATTAAGCATTTCAAGAGAAGTAGGAAAGATGGCATATGAAGGGGCTATTCCTAGGCAGCAGAGTAAACCAAGCCGCCTAATATTGGAACACTATTTCTTTACAATTATTTTGAGTCCTTTCTGTAAGGCTCTACTGGCTTAGAACATTTTGATTAACACTTTTTTTTTCTTTTGCAGGAATAATCTAGCATCATTTTGTTAGTTTATAGAGTGATGGACAGAAGTAGGCTTTTGGGACATTGTAGGCTAGTCCCTTTTTTACGCACACTTCAGAATAAAGACAACCCGCTAGGGAAATATGCCCAAAGATAGCGTTGCAAGGACATCAAGGTTTTAATTGTACAAAATACAAATCTCAGCAAAGTACTCGGCTGCTCGAGAGCGCTCTGACTTGTCCTGCTGCAAACAGGGGCTTAATATCCCAACAATCGTCATTATATACAGACTAATTGGTGGCAACCCTACACATGAGCCTGCTCCATAGAGATGGCCAGGCTGTAATTGGTTAGTTCTTTCCTGTCGGTCTGGATCCACGTGGGTCAGCTAGGCTTATCCTTGCGCTGAAGGTCAGGGCACACATTACTACATTGTTTCATACTAAACTAAACTTGTTTGTTTTATTATTTATAATGCACATCATACCCGGGGGGGTATCAGGGCGCAGCAGTTACACATATATGCAAGGCTTAGTTACAACAGAAAAGGTATGAAAACTACATACAAGTCATTAGTTACAAGAGGGTATATACAGATGGTACATATTTACAGGCGTAGAACTTGCTACGCCTAGTTATATAATTGTGGCAGGCACTTGGGCGGCACAGGAAATGGTGTCTGGGGGAAGGGAGGATGTCATACAGTCGTGCTGACCCACACATTCAGGGAGTTGTTGATACCGCAGTTCCCGCACTTAAGGTCTTCACCCTGGGCTTTTATCTTTAATTTATCCCTCCCTGTACCTCGTGTTAAGAGATATGTTTTCATGCTTTGAAAAATACAGCAGTGCATGCTTGATCTTCTGCAGATCCTTTGTGTTGAGTCGGGGGTATCTTGCGCATATTGGGGGGCACAAAGGTGGGGTTGTTAGGTTGGTGGTGTGGAGCTGGGTGGGGGTTAAAGGCCTACTGGCAGTTTAGTGCAGATGAATGGACGTAGTGAGGAGCCTGGTGTTGTCTCGAGCTCTTGCAGGGCACATTCCTTTGGAAGATACTAAATATTCGCAACACTGGAGGGACGAGGGGGAAGTGGACTTCTGTGGGAACGGGGTTCTGTGGATTCATTTAGCCTTAATGAGATTGGGGCTAGATATTGGGGCTGGTGAGCAGGGTTCGAGAACCGTGCGATCCTGCAAGCTTGTTCCTTTTAGGCCTAATACAAAATGAAGTCATGTGCTATGGGTTTTCTAGTGCCACACATCTAAAGTTGGTGCTTCAGTGCCCCTACATGTTGCCGAATAGTGCGGATTGCTCCCCCCTTATCACTTCATATGATGTTCGGCCTAACTGAAAGCGCCTAGGAGGGGTGGGATAGGCTCATTTCCATCCCAACAACGTGACTGGGACAGACTTTACTTTCGGACATCCTGTCATCCTCACTAGTTTTTCTTTTAGGCAGAGACCCCCTCTTGGATTTAGGTATAGACAGATCTTTATCCCAACCCTTTTGGATCAATAACATTCTTTAGCCAGAAACATGCCACCCTTGCATCTGTCTTACCTCTGGTACCTCACGGCTTCCTATCCCTGACTTGCTCTGCATTCCTCGAGAGTAGATGGTTTTAGCAATTGAGGCTTTCGGCCCAGGGTTCTGCTTTTATTCACCAATGTTGAGCTTTTCTGAGCTGCACGTTGTCCGATTGATGTCCACAGCTGATGAGGATTGCCAGGCATGGCCCGTCTTGGTTTCAGACAGTGCAGGCAGCAGCCTGACGTGCCAGCCTCTAGGGGACGCCGCACCAGCAGTCCGAGAATCTAGGATGCTGCTGCATTAATCTAAAAAAAGAAAATGTTATTTAAATCAATACTATTGTGTAGACACTGTAGAGCGTATGTTTTCATTCATTTCACAGCGCCTCAGACTCACTCTGACTGAGCAGTAGCACTGACAGGCTGCATAAGTGCTTAGTGCTCCTGCTTCTGTCCAGCAAAGCCAGGCACCACATTGATTATTTTATGATGCTAGCCTGCAGTCTCAGGCAGCAAATAGCAACGTTTGTTGTTTTCACTTCCCCAGGCCTGGCTGCTCGTGCCCTCCTTCAGCGTATGCGCTGCAATGACAGGGAGTTGATTGGGTTGGCAGTGGCTGCCTATCCTGTGACCTGTGTCAGTGCATGGTCAGTTGGCATTGACTCAGACTTTTTTGCCAGAGGATCAAGGCCGAGCCCGCCAGGACGTACAGGAGGCAGGGGTGGCCGGGGCAGAACTCGGGAAGAGGCCAGAAGCCTCCTGTGTGCCTGCCAAGATTGACATTTGGCATACCAGTGTTAGCAGTTATTGGCAAGTAAGATTTTATCAGTACCATCGGGGGTTAATGCTGCGATACTATGTGATGTGCAAGGTCGGCGGGTTTAAGGGGAAACACGTGGAACGCAGGGCGGATACTACCAATATCCTGGCAGCATCCACCTTATAGCTAGCAGGGACACTACCTTTACAATAAGGAAAGGGGCCCACAGATTTTGTGAGATGAAAGGAGAACAAAAGACATCGAAAACGCCCTCCCCCATCCTTCCCCTCCCAGCAGTCCTCTCCTGCTGCAGATCTCACAGGACGAACCTGTTAGGGAGGGGATCCAGGACCCAACAAAAGGTGCTAAAAGGCGGCGGGTGCCAGCACCGAAAACCCCAGTGTCTCTCCCCCTCTTCAAAGGAGGAGGGAACAATCTAACAAAAAGTGAGGGATGGGGCGGGTCCCCACGGCAGGGCTGACCGCAGTGTGGCTGGACTCTGTGGTCGCAGACCCAGCTTCTCGTTTGCCGTCATTGTTACATTGCTGTTGGGCTCTTCAGCCCGAACAGGGTTGGGGGCTGCAGTTAAGGTAGCGGAGGGATCAGCCCAGCTGCATTAAAGGAGTGTTTTCACTGTTTAGCTCGATCGGCACGGAGCAGCTTTGAAGCAGGTTGCCGGTCACCAGTGATTTTCCGTCCTGCAACGGGTGCTGAACAGCGTCTGCGTGCAACAGGGGAGCTGAGTGCGACCGAAGTAGGAGCGAAGGAGCCGAGCACTACGGTGCTCGCAGACACAGCGTGGGATGCTGCCGAGTGGAGTTCAGGAGGTCCGTGCAGAGAGTGGACCCCTGAACGGTAAGTTTTGAATATTTGCCAGCAACTCTGGTCCGAGCGCAACTCCCAAACAAAAAGAAGGTGCTTTTGAGTGCGAGGAATGAGTGCTTCTTGCACCCTGGTCGGAGCAGCACGATAGAAGAGGACTCGATAAACCTGTTCTGGTGAAGCGCAGCTTTCTAGTGTGCCAAAAGCCTTTATCGTCACCGGCAAGTTCATGCAACACTTTTGCAGACCCATCACCGGAACAAAAGGATTTAATTTTGGGTGGACAACGCTTGGCCGCATCGCTAGCAGCCACAGAGAAATTCACAGCGCCTGCCTGCAACAGGGGAGCTGAGCGCGCCCGAAGTGGGAGCAGAGGCAGTATTGTAGGATGTTGCCAGGGAGCTGAGTGAAGTAGGAGCAAACCATGGAACTCTGGAAAAAAGACTTTGGCGCAGCCGAGGCTACACAAATGAGTATTTTGACTGACCACTGAGTGTCCGATTCGTTTTTTTAAAAAAAACCTTTTTATTTGCATTTTCACTCTAACCTATACCAGCATTAAACATATAACACCCCCCCCACCCCCACAACCCATATTCCTGGTCTTGGCGCTGTCTGATCTGGCCTCTTCCCTCACGAGACACATCACCCCTTGTCTTCCTCCATGCTGCTCTCCCCAGTTCTTCAAAAATCTGTTTCTCAAGGTGGTTTAAAATTAGATTTTGATAAATCCTTTAGCAACTGGGCCCAATGTACCGTAACCATAGACCCCTCTGTGT
Organism: Ambystoma mexicanum; assembly: GCF_040938575.1. Classification (NCBI taxonomy): domain Eukaryota; kingdom Metazoa; phylum Chordata; class Amphibia; order Caudata; family Ambystomatidae; genus Ambystoma; species Ambystoma mexicanum. The sequence continues at coordinate 52,896,023 of NC_090939.1, forward strand.
TGGTACCCATCCCCTGCAGTATCGTCATTTCAGCAATTCCCCATTTGCAAGTATATGCGGACCCTGTGGATGTTTCCACGCAGTAGCAATTCGCAGCTTAGCCAGCAGGAGTAGAAACCTTACCAGTTTATTTCGTATTTTGTGTTTCTTAACCCCCTGGGAGGATCCCCCAGATGCATATTTTCAGGCTGCACTTCAGATTTGACCCCAGTAGCCTATTCACCTCCTCCACCACCTTCTCCCAGAAAAGAGTAATGATACCACAGTCCCAGATCGTGTGCCAGAACCCCGCCGGTCCTTCGCCACATCTGGGGCATTCATCCGATAGGTCATTGTTCATTGCCCTCAATTTAGTTGGAGTTATGTAAGTTCTGTGTATAATATTAAACTGGATTAAATAAAATCGGGCATTTCGCGAGACCTTCCGGACTGATTCCCATACCGTCTCCCATTCCTTATCCGGGATCAGGTATCCCATATCAGTTTCCCAATTCTCCTTCACCTTCAGTGCTATTGAGGATCCCCCATCCCGCATGGCTTTCTAGATACGCAAGACCCTAGCTGTGCCCCCGCTTGATCCAACAGTACCCTTAACAGCGGGCCCGTCCCTGGTTCATACAGGATTCCCTCCAATATCTCTGCCACTCTACGACCAATTGCCCCGTACGCCAATAATAAGCCCTTCAGGAGGTTGAACTTCACAGACCCTTCAGCGAAGGTTAGCAATTTGAGTGTCTAAGAGTGTCTGATTTAGTTGATCCAATCACTGTGTTTTTCTTTAAGGACTCGCTGTGAGAGGAAGGATGTAAGTGCACATGACGTTAAGCGCTGCTCCGCATATGTTTCAATTCTGTGCAAAGACAAGCTAATGCAACGTTACGGAAGGGCAAGCAAAGGGTGACGAATTGGTGCAGTGCAACGCAGTACTTCCTGCTGAAACCCAATACTCTCCCTGTAAAATTGATGCCAACGAAATTCCAGACAAACTAATGCCGTTATACTGTGCAATGGGCTGGTCGGATAATTCAGCCCATAAAATTAAATCTGATATGACTGAGGGAAAGAATAATTTCTGGGTTTCGTTTGCACTTTTCGTGTCAGCAACGAGCCAGTTTATCTTCCAGTGAAAACGGAGAGCTGTCTCAACAAATTACCTTGAAGCGAGGTATTGAAGGGGGAGACATTGTCGCTGCAAAAAATGAAATTTTACGAACTCGGGGAGAGCCCTCCTCCTCTCCCCTCCCCGGGTGGACAGTCAGAACAGGCCTAACCAGAGGCAAGGCGGCAGGCTCATACCTGCACATTCGTTTGCAAATATCAAAGAAGCACACTACACTGGGAAGAAAATGCTAATTTTTAGCACCGGTGATATAGGCCAGTGCAGTGCTACGCTAGCATGATAGCGGCAGTGCTTAGGTTCGAGTCCGCTTTATGGGTGAATTTAAAAACAAAAAGTATTTTTGTAAAAGTACACTTCCCAAAATTAAGGAAAAATGCTTGGGACTGAACACACAAATATGCAAGTGCAGCTTGTTCGCACATAACGGTTAAAATGTAGGCACATGTGATAAGGTGTCACGCCCCTTCGAGACGCTGGGCATTGTGGCATCGATGGACCATAGGACGGCGGGTGTCAGGCAATTTCTACTACCAAGATGGCCGCCGTAACTGGAGTTGCGGGTCTAGCCTCAGCACACCTTGATTTCCCGGAAGTACTGCCTCCCTACCCGAGTGTGGGTATATCAGTCCCGGAGATCAGCACGGAGTTGCGTTGCTACTCCTCATTAACGACGCTACGTAAGTTCGTTCCTAGGTCTTCGAATTTGACTTGCGAAATACTGTCTTCAGCATTCTAAACTTCCTGTTTTCAATCCTAGTGTCTCTCCAACTACCTCTTTGTCTTCCGATTTCACGGACTCCCCCTCCTCATCAACCAAGTTTGCCTTCCGGTCTCATTCCGGACCGTGGTAAGCTTCATCCAAAATCCGTATATCCAATAACCTCCAATCCCGTTTTTTCTAACATTCACAACTTACTATTATCCTCTCCTTCGTATAGTTACAGGCACATCACACACCGGCATTACGAACACACTGGCAAGACTCTGCACCATCAAAACAGATCTTAGCTCCGCCTCTATTGCCTCTCAGAGGTTTTCTGAAGATTCTGACTGCCATCTTCTTCCCCCCATTGTTCCGGTTTAAGGGTAATCCACATTCCTCTTTACCTTACATTCTATACCTCAGTTTCACTCTGATACTTACCAGTCTCTTTCTTCTTCTCAAAGACGAACACCCTCCTGACTTCGCCGGAATCCCCGACTGCAACGGAGGACAACACACCGCTACCTTCGGTACAGGGTTTTCTTCCCCAGAGGGTTTCCCTGGAACTTCTTCTTCTACCTGGTTTATCCGGGAGGGGGAAGAGGTACTTGGGAGGCTTTCATTATCTTCTCCCCATTTGGAACAAGAAGAGCTTTCCACTACCGAAAGGGGGTCTGCCAGAGGAAGAGGTAACGGTGAGTCCTTGGGATAACCTGCCAATTGTTTGATTGGATAATGCATCTAATTTGTCTCAATTATTGATATTTGACATAAGGTGCGCAATGCTGACCTTGTCATAGGCAGTCCCTAACCCGTATTGAATCCAGTTAATTGACATATGGTGGGTCATTTTTCAACACAAGGCGCCCATTAAAAAGATTTGTTTATACTATATTGACATGCAAAATATGTAGTGTTAAGTCCCTAATCAAAGGTGCTCATCACCAGGAATAACAACGAGCTGTAAGTTTGTAACAGGGAATCTGCATATCTATTTTACACAACTCCTCTTATTGCATGTATTAAAGCTCTGAAAGTACAGTAGGTCTTACTAGATTGGTCAGGAGGGCATTACCACTGTATGTTTCCCACAGATTTTAGTGCCTTAATTTAGCCCTTTCCCCTTTTCATTGTAATATCTGTATATGTACACTTGCTTGAGCCTCCTGTATATCTGTACACGCCATTTTTTATTAGCAGCCTAACTTTTAGAATTCGTGTACTTTAACTGCGTGTTTATTGCATCTTAATTGAGATAGCTTGTAGAATATCGAAATATCTCTGTTGCCAGAATACTATTTTATCAGATTAGCATTATTAAGCACTCTTAGTGACTTACTTTGTTTAATTCTTTTTTAAACAGCGTCGTTAATCTCAGTACGTTCCTTCTTTGTGGACTCTCACTGCACTATACTCGCTGAACCGTAGCGACTTAGAACTTCAAATACCTTCAGTATTGTAGTTCCTGCACCATACTTCTAGTCACGTGAGGCGCGTCGGCGCGTCTGGGACGGTTTGTGGCGGTTCGTGGCAGTGAATATCTGTATCCGCTACTATCCCTATCTTAATCCTTATTTTTCATTGATTTCTCCCCTATTCTGATTAAATATGACGTCTCTGTGACCTGGTAACAACCATCTTGCGTAATCGTAGAAACAGGTTACTCTCGGTAACACATGATTATGCTGCTACTAGTTCTGCTCCAGCTCTAATACATACGACAACAGACTCTAGTCCCAGCCAACCTGAGCAGATTTTGCCATCAGAACCTACTTTCTGTGTGGCCCCAAACATACCAAGTAAAACTACATTTAAAGAGACTACAATTAAGTACCTGCTATTGAATACACACTCTCTAGTCAAGCATTGCCATGAGGTAGCCAACCTCATTGTACCAACACAAGTGGATATATGTGCTCTTACGGAAACTTGGGTACTATTACGCTCACCCGGTCTCTGCAGGGACGTTGGGTCACGGTTGGAGCCCTCCCTGGATTCGGCTCCCGGGATCGGTTCTCACCCCCAGCTGCTGCCAAGTATACTGTTCTGGATGCTGGTACTGCCCCTGCGGGAACACGAGAGGCAATGAGAAGGGTGTGGAGGTATTGTGACTCCCCTCGGACCTTTCGTGCCAAAATGAGGTAAGTACGCGTTTACCCATATAGGCTCACCTGATATATAGTTAGGGCGAGCTCTCCGTCCTGCTCCTCATCAGCAGGACAGCTTCAAGATGACCCAGTTGCTTCACTGGTCCATAGATGTGGTGGCCCAGGCCGGCTGTGACCGAACCACTTTGAAGGTAGGAGTCTTTGTGATGATTATTGTTCATATAAGTATTAATGTCTTGTCACATGATTTAAGTTTGCACTCTTAATAATGTCTCTTTCTCTCTTATAGGTGATGGCAGCCCAGTGGAGCCGTTGCGTCGGTGGAGGACTTCGAAGTGTTCCCAAGAAGATGACTAGTTGGAATCCAAAGGTAAGCGCTAGATGCAATGGCGCGCGACCTTAGCAAATGTCTCAATTAGGTTTCTAACCTTATTTGTTCTTTCCTCCTGCAGGTATAGTCTGGCGGCGCTAGGAGAAGAGTTGCGGTTCGCGGTCCTGGCGGCGGGTGAAGGATGCCTGCGACCGCGACCAAGCTGCCTGTGTAGAACTTCTGAGTTGGTGTCTGAGCTGAAGATCAGGTAAGGCGTGCAGTCAGTGGTTGTATCCCACGAGCCAGGTAAGTGCGCTGTGGTCGATCGCGGATGGAGTCACTGCGAGCAGGTAAGAGACACTTCAGCGATGATCCAGCTGGTTCTGATGGAGAAAACGGGTAAGTTGCGCCTCCGCGATGGTTTGGCTGGCTATGTGGGTAAGATGCTTCTCCGTAATGGTTTCTCTGGACGACCGGTAAGAAGCTTCTCCTAGATGGTTTTGCTGTACGACAGGCAAGATGCTTCTCTGAGATGGTTGCACTGGAAAACAGGTAAGATGCTTCTCAGGCGGCGGTGAGCGCTACGCTGCTTAGGCAGAATAATGCGAAGCCTAGGCCTTTGGGCGGGGCAAGCTTAAATAGCCTGGTCCCGGCCACACCCCCTTGCTCTGCTAGATGGTTCCACCCTGCCACCCCCAAATGATGCTGCACGTGCAAATTCCTATGACCACGCCCGGCCCAGATACACGTGGTTGTCTGATATGAGATGGAATGACATGTGCCCAAGGGAAAAAGTGTGCAGAGCACACTTTCTTATGAGCCTGGCGCCAAAGGTGCCAGGACTGGGTCCAACTGGACCCTTTAGGGGATGTGAACTGGGGTTCCTGTCCAGTGGCCATGATGGGTACATGATGCTCCTATTCATTCTCTCCAGTTGGCCACCCCACCTGGTTATCTATTTTTTCATTCAGATAGACAATAAAAACGGGGTGGCGGTGTGGCTCTAATATACAGAAGTACCTTGAATCTGGTAAACCAGTCTTGGATCAACGCGAGGCACTTTTTCTTAAACTTAGTCTTGACCCAACATCCTCTCTCAATCTATTGCTGATTTACAGACCTCTCATTCATACACCCCTCTTTTAAGAACAAATACTGGCTTTTGTTGGTAACATTTGTACGCCACATTCTCGCACTATTATTATAGGAAATATTAACCTATGGGCCAACAATCCATCGGATGGAACCTCTATCTCTTTAGCTGAGTCTTTATCCTCATTATTTTTTACCCAGCATGTTAAGGTTCCTACTCGTATAGGTGGCAATACATTAGACTGGGTTATATCAAAAAACATTCCTATCATTAATATTAAAGTGGACAAATGTATTTGGTCAGATCATCACTTAGTATGCTTTGAGACGGATCATCATCACACTATCCACACTGACAAACAATTGGCTATACCCGGTATGACGAGGAATGTACGAAAAATTGCGCAAGCTGCCTTTCATGCTACGGCTCTCCCATTACTACCATCCCTTGAAGAACCTATGCCGCTTGAAGCTTTTGTAGCAAATATAAGATCTGCGGTTGATGTAGCCTTCAAAATACTTGCTCCTCTTAAACCTTCTATAAAAATAGGAAACCATACCTACTATACTCCTTTCTCAGCTGAGATAATTGAAGCTCGGACAAAAAAACGCCAATTGGAACGACTATGGCGTTAACGCCCATCTGAGACAAGTCTTACTCCATATAGGCTTGCTGTCAGGCACTATAAATCCTTTATCCATCTCACTAAAGAATCGCACCTTAATTCTCTGATTTTCAAAGCAAAATCTAGCTCAAAAGAGCTTTTCACTATTCTTCAGGAATTAAGGGGCTGTACCACAACCTCTGTGCCCCAGGCCGATAGTTCATGGTGTCAAAATATTCACAATAGTTTTGTTAATAAAACTCTAAGCCACCAAAGTAATATTAATGCTCAGATCAAACTTATCTCTGACCATATGTCATCTACAATAGACAGCATATATATTGCTACAGATTCCCCTATATTTTCCTTTAAAACCGTCTCTACCGAAGAAGTTATTGATACAGTTTCCAAACTTAAACCCACTTCTTGTAAAGAAGACGTCTTTCCTGCTACCTTTTAAAGAACATATCTCAACTCTTGCCCCATGGATTACCACCTTTTGTAAATCGATCCTTTCAGGAGTCGTATGTCCCTGAGAACATTAAAGGAGGCATGGGTCACACCCCTGCTTAAGAAGGAAAACTTGGATCTTGCTGAGGCGGGGAACTATCGTCCTATCACAAATGTTCCTTTCATACTGAAAATTTTGGATAAAATTGCCTACTGGCAATATCAGACCTTAGTCGATGAGCATGATATATTAGCTAACCAGCAGTCCGGTTTCCGACCTAATCACGGGACCGAGACTACGTTGTTGGATTTGAAATCGTATATATCACGGGTCTTATCGATGAAGGCATGACAGCCTTGCTGCTGCTTTTAGTCCTGTCCACCGCGTTCGATCTCGTTGATCATCAACTTTTGGTGGACAGGTTGACTTCAATTGGTAAATGCTCCACAGAAGCATCAGCATGGTTTAAATCATTTTTGGGCCCACGAAATATGACTAAGGACAATGCTCACTCCATTGCTTCTATATTATGCGACGTCCCTCAGGGTTCATGTCTTTCGCCCTTGCTCTTTAATATTTACTCACGTCTTCTCTGCGCTCTTCTGTCCGCTATGGGCATTTATTTTGCCAATTATGCCGATGACACGCAGATTGTTATCAAACTTACTGGTGAGTATCAAAAAGACCTAGAGCATATTAATTACATATTTGCCGAAATTCAGAATTTGATGGCTTTAAACTCTCTGGCCCTCAACAATGCCAAAACCAAGTTGCTGGTTTTGGGCACTCAGCAGAGGCTAAAGAAACTGGATATAAAATATGATAATTTCTTTGATTGGTCAACACGTTATCCACATATCAAAATCTGTAACAACCTTAGGGGACTTTTTTGACCCTCAACTGTCTTTTAGCCGACAGACCAACTATCTCAAATCTTCCTGCCATTACTATATCCAGCTCTTATGGCAGATAAGCCCATATCTGTCCAAAGGAAATCTTGCACTGATCGCAGCTGCGATTGTGAACTGCAAGCTGGACTACTGCAACAGTCTCCTGATTGGTACTTCCCAGGTCAATCTTAAGACATTGCAGGTGATTCAGAATAACGCAGTGCGAGCTGTGATGGGACTCGAGCGCAATATGCATGTTTCTGAGGCACAGTCTGCACTGGCTGCTGGGTCAACAGTGGCTACATCATAAAGGGCTGTCCATTGTGTATACATGCCTGTACGGCAAAGCCCCATCATATCTCTCTGCTAGGATTAAAAAAGAAGCCGGCTGGTCGCTCATTACCATCCATTAGCGACACTACCCTAGTCCAACCCCTGTCCACTTTAAAAAGATTTGGGGGAGCTGGTTTTAATTCCTGGACTCCTGCCTTATGGAATTCTATGCCTAAACACCTTGCTGATGGCACTTCTCTGAGTATCTTTAAGAAACAACTAAAAACTTTCTTGTTTGACATAGGTCAAAGAAAACTACTTCATCTATGCTGCTGGATTATTCACGCTTGTATCCCACTGTGTGTACTCTTGCACCGGTTTTCGTTGGTTTTTTACTAGATGAATACGGCCCTTCTTTGTGTCTCGCTTTTTTTTCTGAATTTCTTTACTTGTCATCTGTCTTTTCTCTCCCTCCTGTGTGTGCCTTGAAGCCCTCGGGTTAATGGCGCAATACAAGAACACAGATAGATCTGTATCTCTGTAACCGTAATCATTTTAAGCGCCCAGATACACCTGGGTCAGGCGCGCTATATAAATAAAATAAACAAACAATTATTGTGCATTCTGGGACGTATAGTTTACCACTTAGGTTGGGAAAATTGAAACCACAAGGTTATCCTATTAGCGTAACATGTTGCCAGGGGGATTTACAGGTTGGCATGTAGCCTTATTATGCAACCTGTTTTGTAAAGTAACTGTATGACCTTAAAGTATTTTGAGCCTGAGTGGTACGACGGACGATCTGAGGAAAGGTTTTAGTGCCAACATCCACCAGGTGCTATGTCTGGCTCCCCAGGCCAACTGGTGCAGTACAAACATACCAACTCAGGTGAAAAGGAGATAACTGGTTATTTGATGTATGATTGATGTATACCATGCACAGCTACCACCCATGGGGAGGCAGAGTAGTGTGTGGCACAACCTATTATTGCACGTTGCCGTAAACCCATTCCGCAACAACGTAATGCAAAAGTATACGAAAATAAGAGTTATAATTGTGCTGTAAATGTGTGTATATACAGCTACACCCGCAATAAATGCCCATAGTTACCATGCCCTTCCAGGCGACTGGAGGAGTTGGACCTGCAGCACCTTGGGTAAAAGCTCCTGTTGAACCAGGCAGTGCTCCAGATAAGATTCTGGAGTGAAAGTATTTTGCTCCCTTTTTTTAGAATTGGAGAGTAAATCCAATTTTAAGAATAAAAATGGGTTTCCTCCTTCGCAAGAGAGTAAAAAGTGCCTGACAACTATCCAATTTGTGCGTAAAATTAAAATGTTGTTCAAGAACATTAGTGGCAAAACAGCTGTACTTCAAAGTGGTTCTAAATAATTTATTGCACCGGTGGAAAACATTTTCCCCATACAAGAATCTTGTAGATGCATACTACCCAGCTTCGTCTTCATGATACTTGGGCACAAACTCTGTTAAGAGCTACTACAGATGCCAGCTAGTTACATCGGGTGAGTCATGAATCAAGTGCCTCACTCCACCAGCATCGCTTCTCTGCCTCTCAGACCTACTGTTGCTACCTGGCACCACCTGTTTGACAGCTACTCCATATTTTTGCTCCATCTCTACTCTTTCCCCTGTCTCTCACTTTCTGACGCTCTGCCTCTCACCCTTGTTGCAGTGCCACGTTTTGTGGTCCGTTTCTCTGTCGCTCTGCCTCTCCCATCTCTGCATTCTATTGTTGCCGTTTCCCTCCTATATAACGCTGTATCGGTTGATATAACTTCTCTTCCTCTATCATGTCATTACTCTGCGTATATCTGGTTTTTCATTTTCTCGGTTGTGGTTGCTACTCCTTTTTATTATCATTCTTGCACTGTCTCTTACGTTATTGGCCTGCCCTTCTCTAGTCTTGTTTTTCTATTTCCATCTCTCCCCACCTGCTGTTGATCTGTGTTTTTATTTTACTGTCTGTAAATGCCTCTATTGCTCTTCTTCTATCCCTCACTCCTATTGTGTGTTTGTCCTATTATTAACTCTGTTTCCCTTCTCACTTTCTTTGTTGCCCTGTCATGTAGCTCATTGCTCTCTCTTCCTGTTGCTTGAATTCCTGTTTTGTATTGTCTAGTATGTTCTCTGTCCCTTCGCCGCCCTTAGCCGCCACACCTTTGTTCTCCTGTATTGCTTAGGCTCAGAGTTGCTCTACCTCTCCTGTTTTTCTGTTTGTCTTTTAACATAGCACCAATAATATCCAAAAAGCTGAAAATGTGTTTTCTATTGGAAAATCTAGTGCAGCTTTACCATTGGGTGCTCCTTTGTAGATGTGTGCAACCCTTCTTTTGGCCACTAGGCTGGGAATTATAGAGTTAGGAGTTTGTCTGACCAGATGCAGCACTTGCTTGAATGCAGATTCTTTACCAACATGGTATGCCATTACAAATAGAAGAGCCCATATGGGATGTGTGTTCTGATCCATCACAGGTATAGCAGCCCAGATGACGTGTGTTCTGAGCCATTACAAGAAAAGCAGCCCTGAAGAGTTGTGTTCTGAGCATTCGCAGATATAGCCGCCCTGATGAGGTGTGTGTTCTGAGCCATTACACAGAGCATCCCCAATGACATTTGTGTCCTCTGAATCACTAAACATTTAGTAATCCTTTTGATAAGTAACAAGTCAACTCTGTTACATTTGACGGTTACCTGCATCCTAAATGCACACTAACTCGCCTATCGACAGGATTTGAACTAACAGGTCACACAATCTCTGCAACAGGGTTATTGACCCACTGAGCTGTCTTTCCCAACAGACTTTTGACACTGAAAGGCACATAGGGTTAGGGCACTGGCAGTTCCATGTGAGGCTTGCATGACATACATGGCTAGTCATAAGCTCTTGGCTTGTTTGAACTATCCTACATGAGTCAGGAGATTCATAATGAGGCTTTGAAATGTGCTAGAGTTTTGGCAGTGGGACTCAGTAATCGACATGGAAGAAGCAGATGTTTGGAAAAGTGCAAAACTGAGTAGAGGGGATTGAAGTATATGATAGCAATGCCCTTCTCACACTGTCTGCCAGTGTGCATAACTACCGCTCAGGAGGTTGGTAGAATAAGCTCAGACACTGTTCTTGCTCAGTACTTTAGCTTGCTACAGAAAATACCAACACACATTTGTGCTTTGTCATTATAGCAGCTTTGTTAAGAAATGCAGGTACTGTCCCAAAACGTAGCACTCCTGCTAAGAAATGTGGGCATGATGCAATCAGCTCTGCTGTGAGTATTTGGCATTGTGCCATAACATGCGTATAGCCTGAATATATAGCTGTCCTGTTGAGAGGTACCGGTACAGTCTGCCACTGAAAATATATACAGCACTGCTTCTATCTGTATCCAGTATACCTGCTTGCAGTGTGTGGTCATGGAGTTGGTTCAGCCCACATGCCTAGCTATTTGTTGCTCTCTAAGAAAATAAACTGTCTAGTGCCCTTTCATGCATGCAAACACATGCAATCTTAAGAGAAAAAAAACACGTCTTCATATAGAACACCCAAAATAAATTCCTTCTCACAAAAGCCAAACAACTGCTTGCTGGGAGTCTCTTTTAAAACGTCAAGAGATCAAGAAGCCCAAGCCATTAAATGCAATTGATGTGCTTCCGTGATGAAAAGAACGCAAAGTATGAAATACTCATGCTGCTGCACCTGCCCTGCCTCTATTAAAGCAGATTAAGACTGAGGAAAATGAAGCAGAAATGCAGCCCTTCTTTAAGACAATTTTCATTTTACATAATACTACATGTGTCGTAAAGCAAAGTGAAAGCATGTTCATGATTCAAGATGCTTTAATAACACTGTAACCTATGAAATGCAAGCAGTTGAACAAAACACAAATTCCCTTTTACATTAATCAGAAAGTATTATCTTGATAGAATCATTAACAGAGGAGAGTGTTTAAATAATTAAACAGACAGGACTCGTCCCAGTTGCTGCTTTGCGTTTATAAAGAGTAGATTGGCAAACTGCTGCTAGCCAGGCGGTCACCAGTGAGCTCCCTGATTCATGGGGGTGCTGCCATAAATAGCCTGTGTATGTGGTACGCAAGGAATAATTAAAAGGGCTGTATTGACTAGATTTCTGTGCGTATAGGCACCTTATCTCGAGGGCTGCAACCACATATGTTTTAAAGTTCAATAGCGACCCGGCAAGATATACACTGCCGGGCTGGGACAACAGCTCAGCTCAGGGGCAGCACTATGTCATGGAAGCAAGGCAACATTGTGTAGCATTGGTTTCAATACACAGTCCCGCATTTAGAAGACGGGCCCCAGCATGAAGCGCATAATAAAAGCCCAACCCAATTTACAAGAGCCACAGAGTTAGAATGATAGCTCTGGATAAGGTAAGGGTAAAGCTAGCTAGGACCTGCTAGAAGGCTAAAGAAGGAGAAAAATAGCATCCAGCTCTATCCAATTGCAAACCCTGCATAGGGGGGGGGGCACGTGGGGGAGGCCACTCTGGTAGGGGTGGGTGTCGAGCAAACCAGGCTCCGCAAAGCTGCAAGCGGGAGCCAAACAGTTCCCAGCACTCCGCCCACCCCTTCCCCCAAATTTCAGACTCGGTTTTCAGGGGTAAAATGGGGGACGCCAGCAGTAACAATAAGGTAGAAATAGGGTTTACAGGCGTGGCACTGTTGGGCCCAGATGGGTGCCCCTCGTACAAAGAGACAGAGAATTACAGGCTCTGGCTAGCAGGCTCATCTAGCAACAAGGGAAAGTTTCATTCCAGAAGCTTAGTGCTAAAAGACTAAGGGTTAGAAACTCCTACCTACACATAAGATTAGGGGCAGAGGTCAAGAAGATTTTCAATACATCAGGCATATGGCATACGCCTTTAAATACGGGTGGGCCAGAAAATGTAATTGCTGCAACGGTGTCCAGTCAAAGTTTCAAAACAATCATTTCGAATGTCAAAAGTTTCGTCACAAGTGCCGGGAAAAAAAAAATGTTTTTTTTTTAATTTATTTCGTATTGTAAAAGAAGTGTTTTTAAAATAAACAAACATAGGTTTGGGTGAGGAACTCTTCCCCGCCCCCCAAAAAAATTAAAAAATCTAAACTTTTTTCCAGCACTTTTGTGTCGGAACTATTGGCATTCAAAACTATGCTGTCGAAACTATAACTATAAACCGCTGCAACCCTTCCCCGAATAAATTGCTTTAAAGCTATGGGTGATACAGTTAAGCAGCAAAGATCTGTTAAAATTGGTGCTGACCCTTTGCCAAAGGCTTGGCACAAACAGGGTTGGGCCAGAACCATGGCAAGATCTGGTAACCTTCCCCACAGGAAATGCCCTAAAAAAAAAAATAGGGGCTACACAATTTTGAAGTAAAGTTGGTTTGCGGACCCTTAGCCAAAGGCATGGTGCCAGCACGGGTTGTCCAGGAGCATAGCGCTGCTTACTATCTTCCCCACATGGTCTGCCTTAAAGCTACAGGTTGCCGAGTTGAGCAATAAGAAGGTGGTAGTCTGGTCAGATAATTTGGCGGTAGTTGGCATCAGCAACGAAACAGCAACGTCTGAACCCATGGGTGCTGAAAGAGCTACGGGTAACAACCACAACTTCTCTGAACAACATAGAAATGGAAACAAAGGCAAAACACAGTGCAGGAGCAGAGAAGGATGTTGCAGATACCCTTGCACCTGCAGTGAGATGCATTCCGGCGAGACAATGACAGACAATGACAGAGTGCCAAAAGAGGTTTGGGAGGTTCTGACAGGAAACTCATAAAAACAGTTGATTTGTACACGCCGAACGGCCAAGGCCAGAAGGAGTAATCGGTGGGCGACAAATGCACCTCTGAGCCAGGTGCCTACTGAGGCTCACTCCCTGCCAGACACCCAGAGGCCCCGACTAGGGTCTTGATGGAGCTGGCCAGCAAGGCATTGGCAGCAGAAACAGCTAAGCAATACAGTAAGTGCCTGGCGACAGTAAATGAAACTACATCTATAGCACACAGAGGACATAAATACGATGGAGGTTAACACATTTGTTAGATGGCTTATAGCCAGAATAAGAGGGCATGTGCTAGAAGGCATGTGCTAGGATGCACCATCAGCCATAGCATATTTTGTAAAATTGGCTGTGGGGAAAGAACCAACCCACAGCACACTGATAGATTGTGCTTCCAAGGTGTGGGGGTAAACTCGAGAGGCCAGGGAAAGACAAAAGACAGCCCCTGAATTTCGAAATGCTAAAAAATGTTAAAACTGGGTGAAATATATTCACACTCGAGACCAGGTATATAGGGCACCTTTGCCCTGGCCCGCTTTGGGGCCCTCCGGGTCAGTGAGCAGATAGCCTCTAATACAAGGGCCAATAATGGTTTGGCCATGTTAGATGCGTGCATGGGGCGGGACTACATGACAAGCGAGATAAGAAAAACGAGGAAAGATAGGTTGATCAACCTATGCTGCATTGAAGATGGGGGTCAATCTGTCCGTTATGCATTACAAATGATTTTCTTGCAACTCGCCCTCACCTACGTGCCCAGTTCTCAATACACAGGGAAGGCAAGGCCCTCGGCAGTTTTCAGTCCCAGGCCACCCTCAGGAAAAGCTATCGCTATGGCTGGCTGGGACAGCACAGACTAGGCAACCCACTCCTTCAGAATAGGTGCAGCAACATCTGCATGGAGTGAGAGCGTAGGGCAGCAAGGGGTCAAGAAAATAGGGGGCTGGACAAAAGGTTGTTTCAGAAGTTACATAAAGTGAGATCTAATTTAAACAAATATTGCTCAACAGATGAAGGAGCAGCCCACAAATCTGCCTAGATAGGAGATAGCTGTGGAACTTTTGAAGGGGTGGGGGACAGAAGGGGGCGCCAACGATGCTTCCCGCTTAGGGTGCAATCTGGTGTAAGCCCTGTCGCCAGGCCAGGCTGCATATTACGCTGACACTGCATGTTACAGTATCACTTGTTTCGATGGAGTATCCAGAGTCTCTTGCCCTATTTTTGCACTTAAACCATGTTTGCTCCGCTGTGTATATGTCTTGGGCCTAGTGACATTCTGGAGCTGATTTCGCCCCATCACTTCAGCCAGAATGCAGTTCCTTGCCTATTTAGCACTCTTTCTGGTACCCCGGAGCCTCTCCTTGCCTGCCATTTGCCATGATCCGATTCGTTGCTCTAAAATGTCTCTCACCGTCCCCGATCACAGCCCTAGCTTTCACGGCTATGATGGGATTGGAATGGATTCTGGGGCCACATCCGTTTTAATGCATAGCTACAATTGGCAGTGAATTCAAAACCTTGTAGGATTTGGGTTGTGCAACCCTAGAGCCACGACTTTGCTTGTTTATGCTCGCCACCTCGTTCTCCTCTCCTTCCGCCTGTTGCACACAGTGCTGGTTGTGGTCCCTGCGCACGTGACCTCCTACCGTTTTTGAAGCAGACTTCGCACCTTCTGGTTGCCATCTTTATTGCGAAGACATGCATAGCCCGGCACTGGAAGGGGACGGCTCTGCAGTTATGTACACGGTGGGTATACCGCCCCCCCGTGATTTTTACTCAATTCTCTATTAGTTTGAAGGCATTGGAAAATGTATAAGACCCCCTCACTTTTGTGGTGACCTCCAACACGGTCACTCCATCATGTACTGCTCCGCGCTGTTCTCTGTGTTCCACTGCCCAGATGGTTGGATGTTGCAGCCCTATACAATATCTATCGGCGAGTGCGTTTGCACGTACACTGCCCCGGAGCATCTCGTTGGCCTCTGGGCGCTTTATTGATGTGTT
This sequence comes from Ambystoma mexicanum, assembly GCF_040938575.1. Lineage (NCBI taxonomy): Eukaryota > Metazoa > Chordata > Amphibia > Caudata > Ambystomatidae > Ambystoma > Ambystoma mexicanum. The sequence goes on from NC_090939.1 coordinate 52,911,376, forward strand.
TGGCTGTTGGGCTTGTGGACGATGCCGCATGGATCACCGGCAGTTTCGGCCTCTCACGCGGCTGGCTCGGCGCGCCTAGTCCATATGTGTCCGCTATAGGCGGGCGTAGCTGTGCTTTGCTCTGCAGTGACCTTCGGCACAAAAGGGAACTCGCTCATCTGGTTAGGTTGGCAAGTGCTCTGCCTTCGTTCATTGTCCAACATGAAACCGGAAACCTGTGAGAGAACCTCTGGGGGCCAATAACGAACAGGAGTGTAGCTGCATGTGGCCTAGAGTCTGCAGTGCCTGCTGCATTCAGACCACAGGGCTCTGCCAGGGGCTGGGGGTTGCTTGATCGCAGTAATATTGGGGAATGGCATTGCAAGGTTTCCTGAACATCAATGGGATGTACCCAACTAACGGGCATAGTGCGACCCGCCGCTGGCACAAGGTTATGCACATCTAAACGAAGGCAACAGTGGCCATATCTCTGCTGTATAGCTATCTATAGGTATAGCTGCTGAGCCCTCACTTCTATCACTGCTGCTGCCCTGTATCTGCAGAATGGCTCCCTCATTGATAATCCGTCATGCTTGAACCAGTTTGAGGGGGCACTTGAACCACCAGAAAGAACTTGCGGTGTTTCAAGGCTTCTGCTGCTGGACCTTTCAAACGTTCATTTATAGGCAAACGCGTTAAAGTGTTAAAAGGAGACCAGGGCAAGCGTCTGTCTCCCATTGTTTTTTTTCTCTAAAGTTTCAAGCTTGAGTTCCAGCTTCCGCAAGAAATAGAATAATGGGGGCGCGGTCCATCTCTAAACGCCCCCGCCTTAGTCCTATTTGCATGCCCACTACACCGAATTCTCCCCGCTCAGCACATTGCAGTATGCTTTATTTCACGGGTCTGTGGTCATTATTTGGACCGAAGGAGCCGGATTAAACCATGAAGGCTTGGCATTTGATAAGGTGCACAGAAAGTCTGGAAGATGTTATTTGCTGGTCTTGTCTTGTTGCTCTATACCGCAGTACCAATGGCGCCCCTTCACCATTTTGGGTAACACCAGTCTGTCTGTGTATTGCCATGTCTGCTTGGCGCTTAAACCCTATAATTTGCAAGAATGCCTTCTGTTGAGTTACAGTAGTTTTGACCTGGTGACCTGGGGGTTCGTTTAAGGTGGAACGTGTCCAGTGTTTTGGGAAATGCACTATACATATGTCGGTTTCTGTGTTCCCAAAGAGCCCCTGGAGTAGGAAGGGGTTATAATGAACTGCCGGTTTTACTATTACTAACATTACGTGTTGCACAGAACAGAGATGCAACTGGGCGGGTCCTTGTGCCCAAAAGCAACGCACATGCCCACCGCTATGTTGAAATATTGAATGACAAGCCTCGCTAGTTGAACAAAGATTTGCAGATTAAGGGGTGAGGTGTGGGGTTTCTCAACTTGCCCCGTCTCTTTGCCTTTGTTTTATTAGAACTTTGAACAAAGCTGAGCTAAATTCTCCTTTTCGTTGTCTTTCTTGTGGATTCAGCAATACAAGTCCTACAGATAAAGGGGGGGGCACTTTTACTCCTTAAAATAGGAAAATACTCCCAAGAAAAACTAGTGAATGGACACAGTGGAGCTTGCGCCCCGGCTTTCACCCACGCAGCTCCATGGATATGTTTGGATCAGTCATCCATGTAGTACAACAGGAAGAAGCGACTACTCCTACTGCCTGATGGGAAGAAATGTACATCTACCTTTTAATGTGTAGAGTAACTAGGCGCGAATAACTATTACAAAAACATTTCTGTTTTTCAGTAAAAACATATTTTGTACTCACTTATAAAATACTCCCATTGGGAATTGTATTTACGACTTTATTCCCTCAACTTTGAATAATAGGGAGTAAATACTCCCATTTAAAATGTTATCTGGAGCTCGGGGTACAACCAAACTAGGGACTGTTTCCTGCACTGATTTATAACTCGACCCCATTTTATTATTGGCCCATAGTCCATATACTAGTTGCTTGTTATCTACCTGCATAGTTGGTCACTGGGCAATGGCAGAACAGACTGTGCAAAATGCATGGGTCTAGAGCCATTTATTTAGCAGGCAGCATCCAGCTCCTATCGTACCAGCTATTGCCCATTATTCTTTTGCACCGTGTGACATTTTCTGCCTGATGGAGATATTTCATTGTATAGCTTTCTGCCCATTGTGTATACTAAGAGGGAAGTTTTTCCTTTTTCTTCTTTCAACTTCATTTTTGGAAACCATTATTTTTCATTTTATGGTTTTGGCAGCATATATAGAGGAGCTGTAGCACCACCCCGTGGCCAAACCATTGCGTCAGAGGGGGGGAGAAAAAAGGCGTTGAAAAGCAGAATATTTTGTTAGCATGTATTGGCAGCATCACAATGGTTTTTTATTTATTTATTTTTTATTTTGTGCGTCCTTCCACTCGCCATGCTTTCTTCTAGTCCTTCATCTTGGCCCCTCTCGACCATAATGCTTTTTTCCTTATTCTCCGATAGTCCTTCACAATAGCCTGTGGCCTCCATGAGGACCCTCTCCTTTACCATAAGACATTTGTCATTTCTTCCGCCAACCCTCGTTCCTTTGCTGTGGTCCGCCTTCTCTCCCACCCTCCCTCCTTACCTGTGGTTCTACCTTTCTTCCTCTGCCGTGACTCTCCCTCCCATCATCTTTCCTTTGCCATGGTCCTCCCTCCCATCCACTCGTATTCCTTTTGCCATGGTGTGGCTTCCTTTTCTGTGTTCCTCCCTCCCCCCTCCCTCCCACCTTTCTTTTCTGTGTTACAACCCTCCTTCCCTCCCACCTTCCTTTTCTGTGTTCCTCCCTCCCTCCCACCCACCTTCCTTTTCTGTGTTCCTCCCTCCCTCCCACCCACCTTCCTTTTCTGTGTTCCTCCCTCCCTCCCACCCACCTTCCTTTTCTGTGTTCCTCCCTCCCTCCCACCCACCTTCCTTTTCTGTGTTCCTCCCTCCCTCCCACCCACCTTCCTTTTCTGTGTTCCTCCCTCCCTCCCACCCACCTTCCATTTCTGTGTTCCTCCCTCCCTCCCACCCACCTTCCTTTTCTGTGTTCCTCCCTCCCTCCCACCCACCTTCCTTTTCTGTGTTCCTCCCTCCCTCCCACCCACCTTCCTTTTCTGTGTTCCTCCCTCCCTCCCACCCACCTTCCTTTTCTGTGTTCCTCCCTCCCTCCCACCCACCTTCCTTTTCTGTGTTCCTCCCTCCCTCCCACCCACCTTCCTTTTCTGTGTTCCTCCCTCCCACCCACCTTCCTTTTCTGTGTTCCTCCCTCCCTCCCACCCACCTTCCTTTTCTGTGTTCCTCCCTCCCTCCCACCCACCTTCCTTTTCTGTGTTCCTCCCACCCACCTTCCTTTTCTGTGTTCCTCCCTCCCTCCCTTTTCTGTGTTCCTCCCTCCCTCCCTTTTCTGTGTTCCTCCCTCCCTCCCTTTTCTGTGTTCCTCCCTCCCTCCCTTTTCTGTGTTCCTCCCTCCCTCCCTTTTCTGTGTTCCTCCCTCCCTCCCTTTTCTGTGTTCCTCCCTCCCTTTTCTGTGTTCCTCCCTCCTTCCTTTTCTGTGTTCCTCCCTCCCTTCCACCCACCTTCCTTTTCTGTGTTCCTCCCTCCCTTCCACCCACCTTCCTTTTCTGTGTTCCTCCCTCCCTCCTTTCCACCCACCTTCCTTTTCTGTGTTCCTCCCTCCCTCCTTTCCACCCACCTTCCTTTTCTGTGTTCTTCCCTCCCTCCACCAACCTTCCTTTTGTGTTCTTCCCTCCCTCCACCCACCTTCCTTTTGTGTTCCTCCCTCCCTCCCTCTCTTCCCACCTTCCTTCCTTTTGTGTTCCTCCCTCCCTCCCTCCCTCTCTTCCCACCTTCCTTCCTTTTGTGTTCCTCCCTCCCTCCCTCCCACCCACCTTCATTTTGTGTTCCTCCCTCCCTCCCACCTTTTCTGTGTTCCTCCCTCCCACCCACCTTCCTTTTTTGTGTTCCAACTGTTCCTCCCACCCACCTTCCTTTTCTGTGTTCCAACCCTCCCTCCCTCACTCACATCCACCCACCTTCCTTTTCTGTGTGCCCGCCCGCCCTCCTTCCTGTGCTGTTACCTCCAAGAAGTGTAAAAGCGAACATAAATGTGATTATGTGGTGCACTGGCCTCTGTTGGTGTAGCCAGTCTGGTACTTTATTTCTGTAGCATGGCATTTTTTGTGGGCAAATGCATTGGAAAACGGTCAAGTGTACTGTTGGTGACTTGCATTTTGTTTTCATGTGCTTCCATACAAAACCAATTGCAAATGATGTAATTTTTTCCAAATCCTTTACACAAAGTGCTGTACAATGCACCATTAGTTAAAAAAATATTTGTTGGGGGAGCACCTCGGACCCCCTGCTGGTTTGGGTCGTGTTCCCTCGCAGCGCTCCGTCTCACGCATATTCGGCGCATACATTTAAACCCTCCAGTTCTAAAATTCCCCAGCCACCACCTTAAATGCACAATAGGAGTTTCTTCTACTCAGCAAGCGTTCTAACCCAATTCTACAGAAAATCGTACAAACCATCTTGTCTCCCTTTGTAATAGTTCCAATATAGGAAAGTTCATGTCTCTTTCATAGGTGCAGCGTCTATTCTCCTCCTTTGACACTTTTGCTGAAGTGTCAAGAACTGGCTCTGCCCATGAAAACAACCGGGCAATGCCCTGACCACAAACGGCCTAAAACTCATGATGTTCATGGGTCCAACCACAAGAGTTGGCCAGTAACGGCATGTGAAATACTGGAAGTTGCAACTTGCAGCCAAGCCCGCGTGCTCCAGCTATCTCTGGAAGACCGCCCAGCCACTTGCACCAGCAGCCCTGCGGGCGCAGGCTGGAGCCGGCTGGATCCTCATGGCACACTCGCATCGCCCCGCCTCACTCTGCCTCACTGGACATTACATGGGCCCGTCAGCCATGCCAATTCTTATGTGATAAAAGGCTGCTTCATTTCAGGCCGGTTCATTGCTTACACTATCCCCCCATATTCCTCTTCATATCCGACCTGCCTACCCGATGTCTAAATGCTCTTTTTTCCCCTCCCCCACCGTTCAACATTTTCCCTACTGGTTCTCCAGCTTTCATGCCTGAACATTGTTGCATGGCTTACCTGACCACCCCAGGACCAGGTAGAAGTGCTCCCTCCTCTTGTTTCCAAAACATCACCTAAAAACACAGATATTATTTTAACATTTTGTCCGTTTATTCCTGTAATTTCCTTGCCACTCATCCTTCTTAGATGCTGTTGCTCTGCCTCCCACCTCCCCTCCCCTCCCCTTCACAAACTCCCCACACCACTTCCATAACCTTCATGGGATAGGTATCCCCCTGCAGGGAGGATACATGGGACACAACCCGCCTAAAGTACCCAGGCCGCAGAACGGGCATCCGCCCTCCTTTTAAAAAAAAAAAAAACAAAAGCTTTTATTGGTATTTCAAAAATGGAATCACAAACCGTGCCCACCCTATCCCCAACAATTTTCCTGCTGCGCCCCTCCTGCCTCCTACCGCACAATCAAGATAGAACACTTGAGGATGCCACTTTACAACTTTATCCTAGTTCAACGTTTCAAGCAGTGTCCAGCAGGCCTTGCCTTTGAGGGCAATGTTGGATGTTAGTCTTTATATACAAATATTAGCACAACGGCCCAGTGAACTTGGAGAGATCCCCCTGCTAAGAATATGTCATCCATTCAAGTGATAGAAAGTTCCATACTTTAGAGAACCATTCGGAAATCTGGGGTGGATCTTTGCACTTCCAGTTCTGAGCTGTTACTAGGAGAGCAGCCAGTTGCAACATCACAAATGCTTTTTGAGCAGCCTTCGTCTGATGTCATTATCCTTCATAAGTAACATACATGTACGCAGGGAGAGGGGGGGGCATGCGTGATAAAGATTTTACATACGTATGTATTCACCTCACCCCAGTACTTGGCCAGCTTTGAACAACTCAAGCAGACATGTGTCCAATTCTCCACATGATGACATTCCCTTCAGCATTTGTCAGAATAATAGTTGGTTTCTTTCGGGCAAGTCGGGCTGGTGTATAGTTCCATTGCACCATGAGTTTGAGCAAGAATTCCTTCATTTGAATCGATATGCTGAGTTTAGGCATTGTTCTCCAGAGTGTCTCCCAGTCTTGGTCAGTGATCTCTTCCCCCAATGTAGCATGCCAACCTTTTATAGCTGATCTCAGGCTGGATGTGCCTTCCCCCAATATTTTGTTTAAGTTAGAAATCAAGGCCGAGTTCCTTGGGTGTGATATGTGGAATTAAGCTCGGAGACAGGTGGATGTTGAAACAATATCTTTAATCACTGGTTGAAGGATAGCGTTATGTTTAAGGGAATTACTATCAAGTCCTCCCGGTTGACTTCACCGGTGTCTTGGTCTTCCAAAATATAACGACGTTAGTCCTGGTCTGGTCTTATCTTGAGGTGTCCGGATAGGCCCACCACTCTGGTTCTCCCCTCTCTCCTTTCTCCGTGTCCTGTGGAATGAGAGCAACCCATTAGTTTGGTTTGGCGCCATTTTATCATAACAGGAGGTTTCAAACCCCCTCCAATCACTGAGAGCCTGGGCTAACCCCCTTCTCATTGGTTCCTGGGACGTTGTCCCGCCTCCCTTAAAGGTTGCCGCCCCGGGCTGTCCCCATTCCCGATTTCCTTGAGGTGGTGAGGGTTCACACCGGCCATGCGGCTGTGGCCGCGCGGTGTAAGGACGCATCCGGACGATGGGTGTCCTTTTCCATCCACATGCGGTCCTGGCACCATCAGTAGGAGCACGGGGGCGGCGATCCGGTCGCTGCCCTCCTGCGTCCCGGCACCACCGCGAGCACGACGCCCCTTTTCCCGGGCCGGGGTGGAACCCAGGTGAGTGTTCCGTGGGCCCGCCGCGGCTGTCCCCAGAGGCTTCTCTCGCGGCTTTGCCGCGGCTGTCAATAGCGGCTCTGTCCTCAGCATCGCCGCGGCCGCCAGCAGCGCGGCTGACCGCGGCGGCTTCCCCTTTCCTTGCTACAACGGGAAGGGTGGGCATGCCGCCAGGGTGTCCCGTTTCTCCGGGCTCGTGTGGGTTGAGTGCACGCCGCGGCATCACCCGAGGCATGACTCCACACATCCCCACCCCGATCCCAGGCCGCTCGGGCCAGGGTGAGCATCTAGACAGATAGTCCGACACCAGCTGGAAACTGGCAGGTCTGTGCAATGTGTCGAAGTCGAAAGGTTGAAGGGAGAGAAACCAGCGGAGAACCCTCTGGTTAGTGTCCTTATGCTGAGCCAGCCACTGGAGGGGGGCATGGTCGGTATACAGGGTGAACCGGCGACCCAGCAGATAATACCGGAGTGAGTCAACGGCCCACTTGATGGCCAAGCACTCCTTCTCAATGGTCGAGTAAGCGGCCTCGTGGGGTAACAGCTTCCGACTGATGAAGCACACCGGTTGCAGATCCCCACTGGTCTCCTGCGACAGTACAGCTCCTAAACTCTGGTTGGAGGCATCTGTCTGTAAAAAGAAATGTTTCTGGAAGTCCGGACAGCAGAGAACCGGGTTTGACGTGATCCGTCGCTTCAGGTCCGCTATGGCGTTCAAGGCACTTGGGTTGTTGGTCAGATTGGGATTTCCCTTGAGCCTTAACGCGTCTGTCAAAGGTGCGGCCACCGAGGAGAAGTCAGGGATGAATCTCCGGTAATACCCAATCAACGCCAGGAATGCTCGTATTTGTTTCCTGTTGGTGGGAGTCGGTATATCACGTATAGCCTGGGTTTTGGACAACTGAGGTTTAAGCACTCCCCCACCCACTATGTGGCCCAGATATTTGGTTTCGTGGGTTCCCATCGTAGTCTTCTTGGGGTTGATTTGTAACCCTGCCCTCTGTAAATCAGCTACTACTAGTTCCAGATGGTCCAGATGCGACCCCCAGGATTGGCTGTACACGACAATGTCGTCCAGGTAAGCAGCAGCGTATCCAGTATGCGGCCTTAGTATGATGTCCATCAGCCTCTGGAAAGTGGCGGGGGCCCCATGGAGTCCAAAGGGTAGAACCTTATACTGGTATAAGCCTTGTGGGGTGGAAAAGGCAGTTTTCTCCCTATCCTGGGTGCGTAGGGGTATCTGCCAATATCCCTTGGTTAAATCCAGAGTACTTAAGAAGTGAGCTGCTCCCAGACCCTCCAGTAGTTCATCCATCCGAGGCATTGGATAGGCTTCGTATCGGGACACTGCATTTAATTGTCTGTAGTCCATACAGAAACGGACCGAACCGTCCGGTTTAGGAACGAGTACTATGGGGGACGACCAAACGCTGACAGAAGGCTCGATGATATCCATCCGTAACATTTCATCCACCTCTGATTTGATGATGTTCCGCCTGGCTTCGGGTATCCGGTATGGTCTAAGCCTCACTGGTGGTCCGGGGTCTGTTTTGATTACATGCTCAAGCACGTCGGTTCGTCCAGGTAAGGAGGAAAAGGCGTCCGCATAGGGAAACAGCCTGTTCCTAAGGTCTGTCTTCATTTCGGGGGAAAGGGTGTCACCCCAGTTGACTGCATCTAGGGTATTGGGAACGGTGTTCAGGATTTCTTCCGATTCGGGTTCCTCGATGCTCACAAAGGCGCCCAGACGAGGCTCGTCCCATTTTTTAAGAAGGTTGATGTGATAGACCTTTTCTGGGGTAGTACGATCGGGTTGTTGTACCCGGTAGGTCACTGGGCTTAGCACATCAATGATCTTGTAGGGCCCTCTCCATCTGGCTAAGAGCTTGTTGGTGCTGGTAGGCAGAAGTACCAATACCTGGTCCCCTGGGCTGAAGGTTCTCATCCGGCTTCCCTTGTTGTAATTTCTTTCTTGAATTGTTTGGGCATGTCCAAGGTTGGTCTGGGCTAGAGTACGTAATGCGGTTAGGTGCTCCTTTAATTCCTCTGTATACTCGGTTAAGGACACCTCTTCCGTGGATTCCCACTCCTCCTTAACCAGGTCCAGTATCGTCCGAGGTTGTCTCCCAAACAAGAGTTCGAAGGGAGAAAAACCGGTGGAAGATTGGGGGGTGTCTCTTAACGCCATTAACACCAGGGGGATCGCCCGATCCTGGTGGGTGGCCTGGTCCCGTCACCCTTCTTAGCATTTTTTTGATTGTCTGGTTATATCGTTCTACCAGCCCATCAGTTTGGGGATGGTATACTGAGGTTCTTAATTGTTTGATCTGAAGCTGTCCACATATTTGTTTTAGGAGGGTTGACATGAAATTAGTGCCCTGGTCGGTGATTATCTCGGAGGGTATCCCCACTCGGGCAAAGAACGGGATTAGTTGGTCGCACAATACCCGGGCCGATGTTCCCTTTAGGGGAAAGGCCTCTGGTTAGCGGGTGGTGTAGTCGACTACGACCAATAAGTATTTATAACCGCGGCTGGCTGGTTCCAGGGGTCCCACTATGTCCATGCCGATCCTCTGGAATGGGATCGAAATGAGGGGCATTTTCTGTAGTGGTGCCTTGGCGGGTAGTACCCCACTGGTAAGCTGGCAGGTGGAACGATTCTTGCAATGTTGGGCTACCTCCCCATAAATGCCAGGCCAGTAAAACCTTTTTAGAAGATTTTGTTGGGTCTTAAGGGAGGCCATGTGACCCCCACAGGGATGGTTGTGGGCCAGTTGTAGCACTATAAGACGGTGACTCTTCGGTAACACTAATTGTTCTTTTACGGCGTCATCGTCACCCTTATACCTCCGGTATAGGAGACCATGGCGTAGAAGGAACCCTGGGCCACTGGATAGGTTGGGTTCCCCTTCCCGGGCTGCCCTTTCCCTGGCCACACGTAGGGTCGGGTCGGTTAGGGTCTCTCCCCTTATGGTGTCCTCGTTATCTTCAAGCTTCCAATCGATGGGTCGGGTCATATAACTGGCCTGACACCATGCCATCCGGGTCCGCCTCTTTCGCCCGGGTAGGGATTCTCGGGAAACGGGGACCGTTCCCGTAACATCGGATTCGGGCGGGTACTTCTCCTCCCTTAGGTCCCTTAAGGTCTGTTTGAAGTGGGGAAGGTCAGTCCCAATTACCACCGGGGTGGGAAGACAAGGTAGGACGGCAACCCTCAAGGGAGTGGAGGTTTCATTTAAGTCAATCACTACATCCTTCATTGGGTAACACTTGGTGTCCCCGTGAATGCATCGGATAGGTACCGTTACGTTAGATAAGCAGGGAGAGGTACTCACGGTTGGTGATATGGCTGTCTGCCTGCTGCCGCTGTCCAAGAGTGCACGCGATGGTCGGCCGTCGACACGAATGTCCATCACATAGGGTCCCAGGACGCCCTCCTCGTCTATTGGGTTCAGGTAACCGATGTCCATGGGTTCAACCGGTCTTCTCCTGGGACAAAACCGGGCTATGTGGCCCCACTCGTTGCACTCATAGCACTGCGCTTGCTTGTAACCAGGTGTTGCCATTGGGGCCTTCTCTTCGCTTCCTGGTCTCTTGTCCTCTGATCTCCTGGTGTTCTCGTCTGAGGGTTTCCATCTTATGGGTAGGACTCGGCTACCCCTAATCACATGGGGGTCGGAAACCGGGATGGCAATGCGGGCTGTGGGTGGTAGCCGGAAGTGACCTGCCTTCTGGTATGCCGACGCTATGTCCACTGCCTCGGTTAGGGTGGGCCGATGATGCTGCCTGACCCATTTCTGCATTTGCCCAGGCAGGGCTTCTATGAACTGTTCCAGTATAATTTTATCGAGCAGGGGTTAGTTAGCGGGGTTTGGAGCCAGCAACCACTTCTCGGCTAGGTCTTTTATCCTGTAAAACAGCTGGCGTGGGCTTTCCCCAGCCCTGAGTCTGGCTTCCCTTAGCTGGATCCGGTAGGCTTCATCGTCCAGGCCTAAACGGTCCAGTACTGCGGCCTTGATCTCTCCGTACGGCGTATTGCCGTTGGGGTTTACCGCCTGGTAGGCGCCCTGCATCACCCCAGATAGAAGGGGGGCGACATACTGACCCCACCGGTCTGGAGGCCATTGCGCATTCCTGGCTATGCGTTCGAAACTGGTAAAGAAAAAGGCAGGGTCCTCCCCGTCCCTATACTTCTGCAGGAGGGCCGAGGGCACCAGTGGTTGGTTTCTTGTATTGGCTACTGCATCCGTGAGACGGGTTATGGTCTCATGCTGTGTGTCCTGCTCAGTGGTCTGCATAGTACCCTGCAGCTGGATGGCCTGTTGAAAGGCTTGCCGATCCGCAGCTGCTTGTTGTGACTGTAGCTGCACCATCTGTTGCAATTGCTGCTGACCCTCCGTCAGGGTCTTTATCAATGCCTCCATAGCGCTGTCAGAAATCCCACCTTCGTCGCCAGTGTGGAATTAAGCTCGGAGACAGGTGGATGTTGAAACAATATCTTTAATCACTGGTTGAAGGATAGCGTTATGTTTAAGGGAATTACTATCAAGTCCTCCCGGTTGACTTCACCGGTGTCTTGGTCTTCCAAAATATAACGACGTTAGTCCTGGTCTGGTCTTATCTTGAGGTGTCCGGATAGGCCCACCACTCTGGTTCTCCCCTCTCTCCTTTCTCCGTGTCCTGTGGAATGAGAGCAACCCATTAGTTTGGTTTGGCGCCCTTTTATCATAACAGGAGGTTTCAAACCCCCTCCAATCACTGAGAACCTGGGCTAAACCCCTTCTCATTGGTTCCTGGGACGTTGTCCCGCCTCCCTTAAAGGTTGCCGCCCCGGGCTGTCCCCATTCCCGATTTCCTTGAGGTGGTGAGGGTTCACACCGGCCATGCGGCTGTGGCCGCGCGGTGTAAGGACGCATCTGGACGATGGGTGTCCTTTTCCATCCACATGCGGTCCTGGCACCATCAGTAGGAGCACGGGGGCGGCGATCCGGTCGCTGCCCTCCTGCGTCCCGGGAACCACCGCGAGCACGACACCCCTTTTCCCGGGCCGGGGTGGAACCCAGGTGAGTGTTCCGTGGGCCCGCCGCGGCTGTCCCCAGAGGCTTCTCTCGCGGCTTTGCCGCGGCTGTCAATAGCGGCTCTGTCCTCAGCGTCGCCGCGGCCGCCAGCAGCGCGGCTGACCGCGGCGGCTTCCCCTTTCCTTGCTACAACGGGAAGGGCGGGCATGCTGCCAGGGTGTCCCGTTTCTCCGGGCTCGTGCGAGTTGAGTGCACGCCGCGGCATCACCCGAGGCATGACTCCACAGATATCATAAATTGTTGAAAAGATGTTAGTTCCCTGGTGGCCGCTGCTTAACCGGGGGAGCCAGAGAAATACTGAAACCTGGTGTAACTCCAGCTCCCGTTTACATTCTAAAAATGATTTTACTGTTTCTCCTGAGAACATATCTGTTTCCCGTACCCTGCCACCTTCCATTCCCTGAATGCATTTGGGTCTAGGCCTGTAGGAAATTGGGGATTGAAGAATAAAGGTGTGAAGGGAAAAGGGAAGGTTGTAATACTGTGTGTTTTCACTGCATCATCCCAGGTGTTTCCCACAGTGTGCATTATTTCACTCGCATGTATATTGGCGGGGCAATCGGAATTTGGCAACCAAAGAACATCCTTTAGTCTAGGTCCCCCACAACTAGTTCCATCTGCACCCAATGTTTCTCAACTGATTCTGCGGACCATTCCTTTATCACTCTTATTTGCGCCGCACAGTATCATGCCAAAAGGTTCGAAAGGCCCATCCCACCCTTGTCTGGTGGTAGTATTAAAAGTGGCTGGGGCTATCCGCAGGGTCTTATTTTGCCATACAAAGGTATAGACGGCTCTATATATTGTATGGAAAAAAGACAGTAGTACCTTAATAGGTAATGCTTTAAATAGTGCTCTAGGTAGGGTAACCATCTTCACTGAGTTAATTCTGTTCAGCCACAAAATCATAAGTGGGTCTCATTTTTTTAAGTTGAGATTCAATGTCTTTTAGTAGAGGAGGATAATTAGCGTATAAGGCTTTAGGGAATGGGGTGATACCCCTAATAATGTGATTGCTTCCTGTCCCCATCAGAAGTGCCTACCTGCAAGTCTAAGGTTTCTGCCAAATATAATGATAGGTTTTAGATATCTGACTTATACATGTTTATTTTCGGTCCCGGTGCTACTCCAAATTTTTCTAATGCGCGTGTGGCTGCCCGTAACGTGTTTTGATGCATCTGTTACCATGAGCAGCATATCATTGGTGTAAGTCATTACTTTGTGCTGCACCCCGCCAATCATAACACCTTTATTTCTTTGGTTTGTCTAATTGTAGCCAACAAAGGTTTTAAGTGTAAAGCCTATAACATTGGATAGAGAGGACATCCCTGTTTAGTCCTGCGATGAAGGGAAATAACTGGCCATTTATTGACCGCCTTGCAGATGGATTCTGATAGTTTGCTCTGGTCCATTTTATATAGTGCGGGTCGAACCCCAATCTCTCCAATGTCTGAAAAAGAAAAGACCATTCTATGTTGTCAAATGCCTTCTTGGCGTCTATATAAACTAGCACAGCAGGGATCTGTTTTTCCTCAACCTTTTCAAATATATGGCATACTCTACGTATGTTATTGTGTGTTTGTCTTGATTTGGTCCATGTGTATTAATGATGGTAGTTTAATTTGTTGTTTAATCCTGCAGGCCACCCTTTTGGCAAAGTTTAGCTGCCAGGAGGCGATCCATTTTATTAGCGTTTATGTAGTACCTCTGTTTAAGTGATAACAAGAGCTTTTTCTGCTTTCTTAGATGAAGGTTTAGCTTAAGATACGCTATGCAGAATATTTTCTGTATACTGGGACCATGTCGGTTTCCATCTTTTTCATAATGCATGATGATTCTGCTTCTAAGTCCAATTCTAGGGACATAAGCGGTTTGTGTCTTTTAGCATCTGCTGCTATAAGAACGCCCCTCGTGGTGACTTTAAACGCGTCCCAGATAATATTGAAGGGGATCTCCCCAGACTGATTTAGGTCAAAATATTCTATGTTATGCGCTGCCACTTCATCACTGATGACGTAGTCTTGAAGCAGCGTATGCAGGAATTATGGGCGTAATTTTAGGGGGGGACAGGGGTGTTTGTCCCCCCCAACTTTCATGGCACACCATTTTGTCCCCATTCATTTGGCTGGGGCACCTTTTCTTCAGATGTCATGTCCCCCCAACTTTTTCAGCAAAGTTACTCCACTGGCAGGAATTTTCAGGACCAAAGCTGTGGTTTGGCGGTTGTGACATCTAATTTTACTGTAATTGAGGAGTAACTGGGTCACTAAAGGACCAGAGCAATTTTTAAGTGTTGGAATGACGGAGAACCTCACGAGGATAGTCATTTTTTTATATAATTAATTAGCTTGATAGGGTTAATGCATAAGCACTAATATTAAAATATATACTATTATGGATTTCAGGTACACAGATGAATGTGAACCAAGACTGCAAGCTAGAAATGTATGCTAAACAAGCCCTGATGATGTATAGTATATCCGAAACGCGCCGGCTATTTGTTGAATGATTTCATTGTAACCTAAAACTGTAAATGGACTTGAATTGGGCTCAAGGGAAAGCCATCTTTGTGTGTTTAATACTGCACATTAACAAATGGATGATAGGACGTTGATAGTACCATACCATGAAATATTTTTCTTTGTAAACCAGGAAGGGTATTTCGATGGTGAAATTGAACTTTGCTTCTCAGTAATTTGTTGAAATGTGAAGTTTGAAATTTGAATAAAACATTTTTTATGCACTAAGAGAATTGTGTAATTGTCATTTTTTTATTGTATATGGTTTTATTAAACCTTTACGAAAGTGAAAGAAGAAAAAATGTACAGTACATACATAGTAAAATTAGTCAATGAAGCAAAATAAATATCAGCCGTACAGCAGTCCTCATATGAAAATAAAACAATAACTTATTTTAACAGAGAAGTGAATCACCAGAGAAAAGGAAAAACAAATCAGACAACAAATGGCAGAAGTGACCTGGATATGTTTGCGACAGTTTATCTAGAGCAATCCAATTGAAGATTATGAATGAAACCGGACAGTGCCAATCTCTCTTGCGTATTTTGAATACATTGACAGCGTTGCCATACCAGATCAACAGGTAGACCCAACTACAAGACCTTCAATGCACGTAGACAAGAGTCTCTTAGAATGTTAAATTGTGTACAGAATAACACAAGATGTTTGGCCGTTTCAGGGGCTGACTGGCAAAATCTACAAAGACTATCTTCCACCTTGATTTGTTTTCTGCGCAGTTTAATGAAGGATGTTCCAGCGCAATCTTAACAATGAGAATCGATGGATTCTATTTGGGAAAATAGTGAGAATCTGAGAGAGGCACACTATTTTCTTATGTTCATGTGATAGAAGGTTCATGGAATTATATGAATGGAAACAATCAATGGTGAGGCACCAATCATAATCCAGCAATTTCTTTTTAGTTTTCATTGGGTTGGTAGTTAGTTGTTCTAAATCAGAGTCAACGTTATGGAGAATTGTTTCACATGAGTTGCAGAAATTGGTTAGGAAGCCAGGGTGTTCAATATTCTTTGCAACAAGTTTGTATAAAGTGTTGGATAGTGGAACCTTAAGTTTCGCTTAAATCGTAAGCATCCTCCAGTGAACACGAGACTTTAAGGAGACATAGCCTAATTCATACCGAATTGCAGCCAAAGGGACCGCATTCGGTAGGGAAAGGACCGTCTCCAAATGGCACCTTCGATCGCGTCAAGTTTAGAGACAGATGGCACTATACATAACTCCAAGCCGTATGACAATTTGGGGGCTATTGTCCCTTCAAAGAAGAGGAAAGCTGGTTTAATAGAAAATCGACCGTATTTACGGTCGATTTTTAAAGATCTGATTTTGCAGTGCCTTAGCTTTGTTAAGAAGCACATCTCAGCCTTCTCGAGCCACTAGTAGCACCAGCATAAATAGCCGAGATGGATAAAGCTGTTAGAGGTGGGCTCCCTGACCCCCGCCAAATTATAAGAATAACTTGTTTTCCTATGAAATTCTGATGATGAAGCCATTTATCTTGGCATAGTTGGCAAAAACGTCCAAGAGGCCCTGGATCCCCACCTTAGTTGAGTCAAATAGCAAGAAGTCGTCTGCATAAGCCAACCATACAATCTTAGCGGATCCCAGGCTTGGAGCTAGTAAACCCTCCTTGTGCAAATGTTCAGCTGCATCAGAAACGTACTGATTGAACACCCACAGAGCTAAGACACACCCCTGTCTAACCCCACAGTAAGTATGAACAACAGCTGACATGTTGCCCTTTTGGTTTAAGCGTATTCTCACACCAGAGTTAGTGTAAATCCCCTTCAAAAGACTTAGTAGACCCGTTGGTAGGCCCCAAAATGCTAGCTTGCACCACAGCCTTTTCGCGGTAAACTCAATCGAAGGCTGCCGAGAGGTCTACAGAGTCCACAAAGATGGGGCCCCTGTACCTACTCCAGGCAGCATCCTGAATGCATTTGACCAAAATTCCGTTGAGTTTAGTGGAATGGGATTTGCGAAAACCAGTTTGGAAAGGGCTCAAACGATGGCAATTCTTTTCCCAATCCTTAAGATGTGAAAGAAGTAGGGCAGAGAAGATTTTACAATCTGCGTCTATCAACGCAATTGGCCGAGCATTTTTTGGATCGGACCTACTGCCACATTTAAAGATGGGTATGACGTTTGCTAATGACCATGAATTTGGGCAGACTCAAGATTGAAGAATGTCTCCAAACTCGAGGCACAAGGGATTGGCCCATAAATTTGGGTCAGACTTAAATGTGTTATTTGTTAGCCCGTTAGGGCCTGGTGCTCTAGATCATTTACACTTTTTAATTAGACCCAAGACAAAATCAATCTCAATAGAGGGCTCCCATTTTAGGGTGGGGCATTTTGGTATACAGTCCATGAAGTTGTCCCCCTGAGAAGGATTTAGGGCAAATCTATTGGTATAAGAGTCCAACCAGACTTGTTCCAAGATCGGATTCAATAGGACAGTACCCGGGTGATTGTCTTGTCCATTGACGATGGACCGAAATGCATCCACATTCGACTTTATGAGGACCTGAAGCATTAGTTCAGCATCTTGTTGTAAAAGCTGATGCTTAACAGTTTTGCATAGATTTTTATACACTTGATTGGTCTTTCTAATGAGACCAGATTGTACAGTCACATCAAGGTTAGATAATCTGAGTCTCATAAGGCCTTTATTCTTGATGGTTTTGGCCAACGCCAAATCTGAGTTATAGCAATGAGTATGCCGAACAGCAGGCACATAAATAGCAGACCGTTTCCCCAATTCATCTACCGCTGCGCTTACAAGGGACATGATAGCCACTGTATTAAAGGTGGCCATTTTCCAATTGTAAGTGGTTTGATTGAGCTTTGTCCTTAGATTAAGGTTAAGGGTATCAATGTTATTTGATGTCCAGCGAACAGTGGTGCCAGATGAATTGGGTATAACTTGCAAATGAGTATGCAGTGTCCCGTGAACATAGTTTAACTCAAAGGTGGCTGTTAAGGTGCCATGATCACTCCAACTATTCATGTGGATTTCAAACAACAAACATTTTTTGCATAAGTAGTCATCTACAAAAATATAATCAAGCATGGAGGTGGAATCTCCACACCGCCAGGTGTGCCAGGTGGTGTCGTCAGTTTGAGATTTTAAGTTGCCTGCCAGGGGTTGTAAGCCAACGTTACCCAACCCAGCATACAATGCATAGCCCGCTTGTTTTTTCTTGGAGCAGCATAGGTGCACCATATTCATCTCACAAATTTCACATGTAGGTTTCTCAAATACACATTCACAGTTTTAAGTCCCCCGCTAATAAAACATGGCGAGAGATGTTAATGGAGGACCAATCAAGAATAACCTGAGAAAAAGCTGTAACAAAAGGTTCGACCGCAGCAATCCCATTGTGCCAATAAATGTATGATTAGTAACTTCAAGTCCCCATTGCTAGATGAAAGATTGACGCCCAGTGCCCCAAATGGAAGGCCCAGGAGAGCATTACCCTTAAGACCTATGCAGGTGTCAATCGCAACTAAAAGACACCCTGATGGTCTACCCCCCCAAGTTCTGTCTGGCAAGCTGGTCAAAAATTTGGTAGCCATCTAGGTATGGGGTCGAGGTCATCCAGGTATCCTGTAAGCAAACAATGTTAACATCTCTCAGCAGCAACAGGCCGTCCAAATTAGCGAATAAATGAAGATTGCCTCTAGAGTTCCACGACTTGAGACAGAAGTCCAAGGCACCAGTTCGGTCAGTCCCGGAAGTAGACTGACTAGGGCACAAGTTTTTGCCACAGCGTCGAGATAATGGTGGCCCAGTCAACATCTAAATCATGCTGTTCTGGTGAATTCTTTGCATCTGTCCTTTCTTGAAGGCCACGCAGACGATCCATAGAGGGTTTAGAATTTAACTGGGAAGTAGCGGGCCCCTGAGACTCAGTTTCCCAAGACAGTCTGGATTCCACCTCAAAGCCCAGGTCCCTCAGGGGCACAATGTGAGTAAGGATAAGTTCCTTGACTAGAGGGGAGGAAAGAAGAAGCAAGCTAGTATCTCAACACTCTCGGTCCGGAAAGGCTACCCTGGCGATATCCTTGGAAGAAATTAGAGAAAGGGCAGGTATTTCTGCAAATATAGTCAGAACATTGCATCTGTTTAGGCAAAATGGTACTTCCAACTCCAGCCGGCTCTTTATTCTAATTAAGTTCAGCGGTTTCTTATTGGAAGTATTATTACATTGTTGTCCCTTTAGGGTATCCAAAAAGTGACTTGGGGACCTTTTGAGCTTGCACCATGTAAATTAGGAGAATCAAGCTGCGGAGGCCTGGAAGATGGTTTATGAAGCCGGTCCACCAAGTCTCTTATGCCTGCCGAAATAGATGGATACTGAGATACTGGGGGAATATTGTCTGCCTGGAACTCCCCCCCCCCCCCCCCCCACCCTATCCCCAAGTCCAAAGGAGGTACAAGGCTCAGTTAATGATTAGGTTGATTCTTTGCGGAGGAGATAGCCTGAGGGGGGGCCCCAAATTGGGAGCTGAAATGGTCGGCCAGTCTTTTCATCGGCAGATTGGGCTGATCCACAAGAGATGGTACAAAGTCTCCTTCTAAAGTCTTGGTTTTGCCAGGGCCACATCCCCAGCGCAAAGCCGGGGGGGCTAACAGTGATGTAGTCGGTGGCAGCTGAAGGACGTCTGACCCAGCGATCTTCGGGGTCTTCGGGAAGTTATCTAAGTTGCACATTTGCAGAATGCAGGGAGCATGCGCATTGACAGGAGTAAGCATGTCAGTTTGTGCAGTGGAATCAACCAGTTTTGGTTTCAGTGCGGTTGCAGCTGGGGTCCCCAATCCCTCTGAGATAGGCCCTAGGTTTGGTTTAAATAGCTGGAGTTTTGGCAAACAATAAACTAGGGCATTTTGTAGCCATTTTCCGCTTAATAGATCTCGGTTTTCGTGGCGCCGATCTTGGTAATTACATCCTGGGTCAAGGCACCAGCCACAGTTGGAAATTGGTTAGCCGTAGAATTCAGATTTGAAGAGTTCAGTAGAGACTGATGAGGTAGATGGAGTAGCCCTTATAATAGGGCAGTCGGAGCCTTCTACATTGGGTGGCATCAACGTTGGACGCATAATAGGGAGTTCCGGAGTAGCCACATTGTCCAAGATTTCTATTATCTCAGGTCTTGTTGGAAGAGTCTGCGGGTCAGTAGAGGAGGTTGAGCCACCATATAGGCCACGTAACTGGGCCTGCGCTGTTGATCTCTGAGACAATTCGGTTCCAATCCAATCCACTTTGTTTGCTCTACAAGGATTTCGGTGCCAATACAGTACATTTTAGAGTTGACTTCAGAAATTAGTATTTGAGAGTACTTTAGTTCTGCCCAAATGTTGTCCTACAGGTCAACAAATTAGCTGAGCACCACATTCAAAGCAGAAACTGTCGAGTGAGTAAAACGAATGCGTTCATCGAGGTCTTTAAGAGTATGATGCAGTCTTGGAGATTTTTCATGCCTCTGATTATCATCCCAGGAACTTGCATCCACCGCAGAGTTTACTTTGTTTGCGTCTGTCCCCTCATTGATTTTAGTAAGGGCAGTTGGAGTATTTTGGGAAGGCCTGCCCCTGGTCTGTGGGATCTGGCCCAGAGGAGTTTCACCAGCAGAGGGCAGGTCCATAGCTTTATCTGCGCATTAAATAATACTGATATCAGTAATATTGTTAGTACCGCCGAAAAGTCTTGGGTAGTCATGGCTGAGTGGTCCAGCATAGCGTTACCTCTAAAGGCTTTAGGCATTTTAATTTCCGTACTTGTAGAGGTTGCTTTCAAGATATAATTATCCATAAATGTTTGTCCCAGAATAGGCTGGGTCGATTTTTGTTGTTTGGGAGTTCTGGGGTACAGTTTCCCATTAGGAATAGCAGGAATAATGAATGCACCCACAGTGTCGCAGTTATGAATCAGCACTTTGTGAGTAGGAACCGTGGGACAATGCTCATTATGGATTGATGGTGTTAGCTGGGCCGTAGAAAAGGTAGATTACTGGCCCTCTTTTTAATTCAGTGGAGTGTTAAACAGGGGTGGCGGGGCACAGAGAGAAGTTGAAGATGTTAATTGGCCAATAGCGGGTGACCAACACTTAGCCCCAGCTGGGAGTAGGTGATTACTGCCCACCGGGTCCGGCAGAATGCCATCCGGGTACATGGAGTTTCCTTTTTGGCTTTGTAGGCCAGACCTCATGTTGGTAGAGTAAACCTTAGGGCGATCAGTAGAAACAAAGATAAACCAAGGTCCCAGATTAAAGGACTCGTAAAATAAGAGAATGGAATACGAGCCCCGCAGTCTCTGGGCTGGTTATATTAGAAAAAGACAAGCCAAGATTAGGTTGTAAAGCCACAGTAGCGGAGCCAGTACTTTAGCAAGGAAACATTCAAGACCAGATCAAAGAGCTCGCAGTAATGAAAACGTCCATGCGAGCCCCGCAGTCTCTGGTATGAACAATTGAATTGAAGTTAGGCAAAGATTCTTGACAAGGATAGAGGGCACACAGCGTGTATGGGCTCGGAACAAGTTGAGCTTCAGCAGGCTACGTCTCTTCTTTCTCTCAATTATGCTTGAGCGAAATAAGTGCACCTCATAAAATGGATGGTAATGTCAATATACCATGGTTGTAAACTGGGCTATCGACAAGTTTTGCATAAACGACATTTAATAAACCGGTTTCTCAGCAAAATGGTTGTTAGACTTACTGGTTTCCGTCATCCGGCAGCCAAACAGCCAAACAGCATCAGCCATTATTCCACCCAAGCTTATAGCTGCAAGGGCTGTGGGCTGTCCCTTTTTGTTTTCACACACTGCGAGCGTACTCCGTCAGCTGATTCTGGGGCTTCCCAAAGAATGTTAAAGGAGCCGCACTCCTGCCACAGCCTGCGTAGGAAAGAGGTAGAAATTAAATACAAAAGGCACGCAAGTTTAGAAAAGTGCCCAACAAAGATGCAGCCAAACAGCACCAGCCCTTATTCCACCAGGGCTTATCCTTTTGAATTGAGTTAAAGTGGAAAGTGCCTTTGGTTTAGCACTATACAAC
The DNA here is from genome assembly GCF_040938575.1 of Ambystoma mexicanum. Taxonomy (NCBI): domain Eukaryota; kingdom Metazoa; phylum Chordata; class Amphibia; order Caudata; family Ambystomatidae; genus Ambystoma; species Ambystoma mexicanum. Next base: position 52,932,949 of record NC_090939.1, read on the forward strand.
ACATAGGAATATTTGTGTTCTCCAAAAATAATAGGTCTATTGACCCCATGAGTGCATTTAGGTTACCTGTTTGTGAAAACAGGGTATATTGGAATTTGTTCTAGTTGGGTCTCCATGGGCCAGGAGACGATACCCCCTTGCACCAGAAGTAAAAGAATATAATCCTTAATATTGTCAACACATGACACAGCAAGCAACGCATTTAATAAGAAACATAGTAGTGCACCTCTATGTATTACTACGTTACTCCCTTCTTTCCATTAATAAGGCAAATACCCCACGCCCCCGAGGTTCTTCAAACCCGAGGAAACAGTTCCTCGGGTTTGAAGAAAGTGTTCCAACTGGATTCCTCCTTGCTACAGCCAAGCAGACCCTTGTTCCTGGGCCTCAGTTGTGGGGACAAGAGGGAGGACGTCTGGTGGGCTCCTGTGGCAGCACTCGGGAGCGGACTTCGTCAGCTATGAATTTTCTTCGATTCAGCGGCTGTTTGTGGTTTCAGCACCTTTCAAATGGCACTGATGCAGAACGAATATCCCCGGTTGGACTTAACTTGCTCCCTCGGTCCTGAACTCTGGTAAGGGGACTATGGATCGGGATTTCCTGTTTCTGCAGCGACCTTCGGAGGCTCCTGGAGCTTTTGGGCGGATTGGTTCTGAGGAAGACATTGCACTCGGTAATGGACACTCAACCCCTGGCATCGGGCTTCTGCAGCACTGGAGAGGCACAGCAAGTCGGGAGTTGCGCCAAAGTGGAGTTCGTCTCGGGGCTAGTTGGTCCCACCAGCTTAAGGGGAGAAGTCGTTCCGTCCTGAGTTTCTCTGTCGATTTTGAAAAAGGTCCGCACAGCCGCAGGGCTTCACGGGGTACTTCGAGGTCCAGGAGGTTGCAGCGGGCTTTTCTTCACAATTTCGTCTTGGGATGTTTCTCAGAGTGGTTGACTGAGTCCCAAAAACCTCACCTTTTTAAGCTTGTTCTCATTCATTCACAGCCCCAGGCTGTCAATCACCCAGCAGGGTGGCTGTCCTTCCCAGACAGCCAGCTGGCCAATCAAAACTGGTTTTGTTTAGGCATATTTGGAAACAAAGGACAGGGAGTTTCGGGACCCCACTCACTTCTGTCCTTCCAGACACACTGGAGCCAGGGGTGGGCTTCAGGGCTGAAGCCGCCAAAGGCAAAACACAGAGGGCTCAAACCTGTCTCAACCTAGAGAGTAAAACTTTATTCGCATCATTTGATTTAAAACAAAACCTCAGATGCAAAACACAAACACATAAAATTAAAATAACATCAAGATTTTTAATAAGGGAAAAAAAGAAAAAAAGTTACTCTTAGTTCTAATTATAATACAAAATTTCACAATTCAGAAGTTAAGAAGTTCAAAAGGAGCCAAGCCCCCGAGATTCAATGAGAGAGAGGCTCTCTTTTATGTCTTTTGTGTCAGTTTGCTCCAGAATGCTAAAGATCACCTTCACCAGAAGCCTCCCCCCACCTTAAAATTGGCCACCATTCCTGCAGTGGTCTGGTAACTGATTCTTCAAAGAATATTCCCAGAAACCTGGCTCTCGTGTCAGTTAATGGTTCACAGAACATAACTAGGTGCTTCAAGGTTTCTACCCCTTTTCTGCAGATACAGCACGTAAGAATCCTATTCTCCCGGGCCTTCTTTCGACAGTCTCCCTGGTAGGGAATAAGTTTAGGCGTAATCTGAGAAAGTTCTGCCTTTCCACCTGGGATGGAAACCTCTCCAAGTATGGTGGGACCGTTCCTCGTTTAAAATGTTCTTCCGGTCCCTGGGCTGCCATCTTGTAGGACTTTATATCCAGTCCAAGTCCAACAACTTTATCTTAACCCCAGTCAGAGAGTAAAATCCAAGAAAGACCTTACAAACAGAAGATGGCGAAAAAAGAGAGGGGCCATTTTGACAAAATGGTCACCCATGGGTGCTTGCCTGCAGCTGAGTGTTCAGCGTGCTATAAAAATGCACACTGGTAGTAAAAAGTAAACCAGTGCCACCAGCAAGTTAAAGTAGTAAATGTAACCAAAATGTTACATGAGAAAGTAGGATAAGGGGCTACTAGGTAAACCCCCAGTACTTCACATATGATGGTGTGTGCTGGATCTACAAAGTGAAAAGGTATGCACGATCAATTTCACCTTACTATTCTTGGGAACAGTATTGTACCCAAGAAAAGCTATTTAAACCTTAAGAGAAATCCTAGGGATTTCCTAGTGACACTGCACTGAGGGTGCTGTCATCATACAAAAAGTAGATACCTATGGAGTTTGTCAGAATCCAAAAACAGTGAAAACAAAATCTTAGTCGGGAGGAAAACACAGGATGTAGTAGGAAAAAGGCCCCACTCGCTCAGGACTTAAAATTAAAAAGTCCTAAATCCAGCAAAAGAGCTGGGGGTCTCTTAGGTGGGAGGAAATTGGCACAGAAGATCATTCTCCCGAACACCCACCTATGGTATGACTGAAGAAGACTCACTCTAAGGTGTACAGGGCTCCAATTCTTAGGTTTGGCCTGAACAAGCCAAAAGGTTTGATAGCAATGGGCGAGCAGCCACACTTAGTCTAAGAGGGAGAGGTGTTGTAGGTAAGTACAAAGACCTGGGCACACCTATAGTCAAGAATACCTATACACAGTAGTTTTATAAAAATACTGTTATTTATGATAAACACTAAGGTAGCAAACACAGTGTTAGAATTACAGGTAAGTAAACATATATAAGACTTTTGTAATGCATTACTCGCCTTAATAGTAAACTCTTACATGATAGCTAGGTAAGTAGTTAGAGTACCATTCAAGTTTAGCAAATCAATTCTTATAACCAAAATGTAAAGTAAGCAACACATACCGGTAAGTACTTTTAAGCAACATATACTTCAGCAAGTCCAGCCCTATCTGGGAATGAGTCTCAAAGTTAGTGGGGACACAGGGTGAACAGGGCCCCAGGGCGGAAGAACAAAGACAGGCATACACTGTCAACTTTGTCAAAATACCAGGTTTCTTCTGTGTTGCAGGTAGGTAAAATGTTTAGTTAAAGGTGCTTCATTGAGGTCAGGAAGACCTACCCCCCCACATCCACCCCCCACCACTCTCCCCCGGAGGATTGTTGCCCAAAGGGCCATTGTCCTTGGGTCTGGGAGAACAGTTTGGTTGTCCACCCAAATGGCTGAAAAAGGAACTTTTTGCGGGGGCAGACCCTCAACTTCTTGCAATGGTATGCCCAGCAGGTGATGTTCACGATACTGGCTTGTTGGTTCAGCAACGGTTGTCACACGGCAGGCTTCTCTCTGTTTCTCAGTCCCTGACTTGTAAGGGGAGACGTCTCTGAGTGGAAAAGAGTCACTGTAGGTCGAACGGGATGACCACAAGTTCCAGCTGAAAGTGCGCTTCAGGAGACGATGCACAGCGGATTGGTCCAGGTCCCAGGGTATTGGGGAATTGCAGCCCAGGAGGGATGGCCAAAATTCAGGTTGTCTCGAGACTGGTTAGGCCTATCAGTCCAGAGGAGGAAGTTGTCCGGTCTGGATCTTCCATGTTCATCAGAAGAGCAGGTTGGAGCAGCAGCGGTTGCTGGAGGTGGCTGCAGACTTCCTTCTTCTTCCTCGGATTCTTCTTCCATGGGTTGACTTACTCATTCTGCTCCAGGACCCTCGCCTTTATGCAGGAACCTAGCCAATCGGCAGTCATGCCACTTTGAGAACTGGATTCAAGCCGACAGACTGGAGCGCAAAGACCTGCAGAGTTTATGTACTGCCAGCTTCCTGTCCTCCCAGACACACTTGCGCCCTCGGGCGGGCTTCCCAATGGGATCCCGGAAAAGAGTAAGCACGATCTCTCGCACTAAGGATGGCAGAAGAAGGCTCAAGAAAGGACAAGTTATCAAGAGTTGGTGAAAAAAGACCAGCACCATTTTAATAGTGACCTATGTTTTCTGTACTGCAGCTCCGACAGCAAACTGCGTGTAAAGATCACAAAGTCTGTAGAAAATATCCACTGCCATCAGCCACTCGGATGTACCTGTCACTGTAACTAGAAAGTTACAGATGTGGTAAAGGGATACATTGTGTCTCCTCAACACTCCACATAAGGTGGGGGTGCTGATTCGACAAAATAGGTTGGGTAGCATAACAAGTATCCCTGTTTGAAACAGTAGTTAGCACAAGGTCAAATAAAAAGGACAGCTCAAAGAGCTCCCAGCAACACTACACAGAAAGTGCTGTGTGCTGAAATAATAAATTGCAGATGCTATTAAAGTTGGAGGAAATCGTAACTCTGGCAAGATACAACCAAAACGGGTGGAAAATGTTCCCATTCACTCAGGAAAACTTATCAGAAATCCAAGAGTCAAGCAAAAATGCTGGGGGACTCATAAGCAGGGATAATTTTGCACAATAATGAAGTTCTACCGGGCCATCCTTCTTCTTTCAACTACAGTGTGTTTGACAGCCACCCCAGATCTCTTCATTGTGCTATGTTCTTTTCAGTCTTGTGTTATGGCTATTACGCGTGATTTACAATGTTTATAAAAAGTGCATGTTGCATATGTTTTGACCATTCCATGCTGGCCCTGTTCGGTCCTCCTGAGAGAGTTCTGTTTACACAGAGAATGTACAATTGAGTTAATTTGCCCTTCTTTCTTTTAGCAGGGGATTTCCGAAAACCAGGTTAAATTGTACTCCCCGATTGATTGCTGTCTGAATCCCATGGGCGTCATTCAGCACTGGCAATCTTCAACCCCCTCAAATTGAAAACGTTGGGAGAGGTGAGTTTCATATGTCCTTGGCTCAATTTGATTAGCACATTTTAGTTTAGCACTATCTGCCAGTATCTAATATTAGTTATGAGCCTGGTATGAGTGAGATAATTTTGTTTGCAATACTTCCATTGATAGTTATTTGGACTAACACTTTTTTTGCATCCGTTCTATTCGTTCTCATAAAGGAGTAGGGGACTTTTCGCTCAAAGACTTAGCTTTGTGGTATGTCGTAAGGGGTTAAGCTTCGAGGTTAAAACTATAGCAGTTTAGAATTGGGTTTTGTTTAGGAAGCTTGCCTTCTGTATAAGGGTTTAATTTTAAGCATGTGGTCTTTGGGTTTCTGACCCATAAGGCATTTAGGTTGGCGCACTAGGCGTAGGATTATAGGTTTAGTACTTTAGTTAGAAGGTTAGGACTTTGGCTCTGGGGTTAGGCTTCGGTGTCGAATTGAGGGCTAAACTTTAGATTGATGATATTAGATTTAACATTTACAGTTTTAGATTAAATCTGAGACTTCTACCTTTTAGGATCAGAAATCATAACAGCAAAGTGGTGCCCATGCCATTTTACTCCCTAAAAAGAGGCACGTGTTGCCAACCATGGAAAATTGGGAGTAAAAATGCTCAAGATAAAATAGGAAAGGACAAATCTAGAGCCTCTTCTGCATCTATACACACAGCTCTACCCATGTGTTTGGATCAGTGGTAGCAGTAGAGCAGTGCCATCAAGGCGTTGTAATAAATCTGGCTGGTCAAAATGGGAATTTCAAGGTAAAAACATATTTTTTTATTTTTTTATTTGCTTAACCTAAGTGCAAATAAGTATTGGTTACCAGTAGATATTTGGATACCCTAATTGGGCATTCAAATTGTTTATTTACTCTCCCAAAATGTATTATATTTACACCTTTAAAAGTGCTGAGGATGAGTATGCTCGTCCTATTTGCATACAATTGCAGAGAGCTCAGCATTTAAGGGGTTCCAATATAGGGCATTAAATACTGCCACTACAATCATCCACTGCCCTGCTTAGGTTTATGGTTTCAAGCATAGGGGTTCAGTTTACAACTTTGGGGGTTTTATAATCTGGTGTTGGTAACGTAGGCCTAGACCTGATGTGATACATTGTATGCTTGGCCTTTTCATTTTAGGCTTCAGGATTAGTTCTGGAGGTTAGGCCCAAGGATTTAGGCTTATATTTAGGAGGGTATAGGTGGCTAAGAGTTTCAAGTTAGTGGTTTAGGTAAGCCTAATGTTGGAGTTTGTTGCCCTTGGGGGTTGAGTTTAATCCAGTTCAAACTATTGATGCCAAAACCTTGACCTAGGCTTTAACCTAGACAGGATCTGTTGTGCAGGAGAAAGCCTTGGGATTTATGTTTCGTAACCATATTCAACAAAGTTAAATTGTATTAGTCCAAAAGACTCCCCTCCAAATGAACAGTACACGTTGAATATTCTTTTATTAATTTGGAGGCATGCAGTATCTTGACATTTTTTATTAATTGTACATATGTTACCAGTAAAATAAAAGAATCTACAAATAAGCATATATTCACCTTTTATTACAACGACATATAAGTTTGACTAAAAAGCATAAAATATAAAAGCTCAAGGAATAATAAATTGGATCCTGTACCAGGTATACTTGGTTCTGATAATGCTCGGTCACATGCCTGCCACCAAAGTTTGTATCGCTTCAAGAGGGACTGGGGAGGTTGGTTTCAGAGACTCCACGATGGCTGGCACCAATAGGTGATATTGTTGGGATTGTGTAGATTCTGCAAAGTTGACGGACAACCTTTTAAAAGGACCTTTATTGGCTTTGGCCCTTCCTAAATCTTGCTTGTGTGGTCATGGACATGCAGGTAATGTTACATGCTTGGAGCTTGTTACATGCTTGGAGCTTGTTACAGAGAATTGTCAGAAATGTGCTAATTCCTCTCTACCTTAGAGACCCCCAACTCTTTTGCTGGACTCTTGGACCTTTCCATTTTTAACCTGGAGAGAGTGAGACAATTTTCCCACTCTTTCGTGTATTTTTATGTGATTTGAACACTGTTTCTTTTGGTTTTGGAGTCTGACAAACTCCATAGGCATCATCATTTTACGTTGTGGCACACAGCACCTTCAGTGCAGTGGCACAGGGAAGTCCTTTCAGATTTCCCAAAGGTTTAAATACCTTCTCTTGGATAAACTACTTTTTCCAAGAGCAGTAAAGTGAAATTGACTTTACTTACATTTGTAACTTTTCTAGACCCAGCACACACTATCTTACAATATAGGGTGCTGGAGGGGCTGCTTAGTATCCCCTTCTTCTAGTTTCTCATGTAACAATTTTATGTTATCCTTGTGACAATAAATGGCTGGTGGCAGTGGTTTACTTTTAACTACCGTTGTGTGTTTTTACCACGTACTGTGTTCACAGCTGCAGTACAGCACCCATTGGTGCCCGTTTTGTCAAAATGGCCCCGGTCTTCTTTTTTTTTGCCATTTCTTGCTGGAAAGGTCCTTCTTGAGATTTACTCTGCGTGCCAAACCAGGTTTGGTCCCTTTGTTCGTTTTGTCTTTGGCTGGATTCACGAGTTAAGCCCGCCTCTGGCCCCAATATGTCTGTCAGGGGCAGGAAGTGAGGGAGGTGCCCGACATTCCCTGTTCTATTCCCCTTGGTTACAGGAATGCACTCAAAGGTGATCGGCTGACTGGTGTCCGGCAAGGACAGCCACCCTGCTGTTTGATTAACAGCTATGCTGGAATGAAATGGAAGAAACCTGCATAAAAGGCAAGGCTTTTTGGCTTGGAAGGCATAGTCGACCACTGGACGAAGGAATCTGAAGAAGAACTTGGAAGAGACGCCTGATGCAACTCATGGACCGTTGGTTTGCCCGGTGAAGCCCTGCTACTGTGCTGAAACTCTGAATGCTCCTCGACTAGAGAAGCCTTGCAAGGACGGCTTCTACACTTGAGTTGGTGGGACCAATCAACTCCAAAGTGAACTTGTTTGGACATCCTGTCGAAGCTGGCTGTACTTCCGCTGCTGCTGCTGGAACCGAAGTGCCACGGAGAGGAACACCAAATTGAGTGAATCGCTTTTATTTATTTATTAGTTATTTATAGAGTGCACAACAGCCCTTGGGCATTGTGGCGCTGTTACAAAAGACTTGCTGGTTACAATAATAGTGGTGCGCATATTGGTTACAGGCAGTAGCTGGCATAGTAGTTACAGGGCAGCTGCTTTGGTTTAGTGGTTACCAAAAACATAGTATACATAGTAGTTGCAGGTTACAGTAAGGATTCGTTACAGTTGAGTTTATATACATGCTTGACTTAAATAGGATGCAGTGGATGTTAGTTACATTCATGACTTGGAGGTTGTTTGGGCAGCATAGGGGCATAGTTATGGATTTTTCTTGGTATCTAGGCATTGTTTCGAAAACATAATTTCGAATGCCAAAGTTTTGGAAAAAAAAACATCGAAAAATTCCTTTTTTTTGTAGGGAAAGTTATTATTATTCTTTTTTAACTAAAATGGGTGTTAAGGGGTAAAAAAATGGGTGTTTGTGGTAGGGACCCACCATTACATTTTTTATTTTTAAATGCATTTTTTCAATGCATTTTTTTCGAAACTTTGCCATTCGAAACAATCACTAGGAACCGATATTTTTTTTTTCTTTCTTTTTTTAGGCGAGCGTGAGAGATTAGTTGAACAGAATAGTTTTGAGGGCTTTGCGAAAAATGAGGAGGGATGGTTCTGCTCTCAGTTCGCTGGGGAGAGCATTACACAATTTGGGAGCAATGTGTGGGAAGCATAGACCTCGGGCGTTGGCTCTTTTGATGAGTGGGACTTGCAGTTGGTTGGCAAAGTGACTTCTTTTGGGACGGGTCGAACTAACTCTGTTTATAGTTTGTTAGATAGGATGGTGCTGTGAGACTCATGCATTTGTGCGTGATAGTTAGAATTTTGAATTTGACCCGTTCCTTAACGGGTAGCCAGTGAGCAGCTCTCCTGGCAGGAGTAATATGTGCTTGTTTGGGGATGCTGAGAGCTGCACGTAGCACATTGTTCTGCACTATTTGGAGTTTAAGGTTTTTGGCTGAGGTGCCTGCAAGGATGGCATTGCAGTAATCCATTTTAGCTCAGATAGTGGCACTGGCGATGGAGAGGCAGTTTTGGGGGGAAAGGAAGGGTTTGATGGCATTAATGAGTTTTAGTGGTGTGGGCCGAAGCTGAGGCAATGGCGCTGACTTGTCGAGTCAGAGAGGGTTGAGTCTAAATAGACGCCAAGGGTTTTTACGGTTGAGGAGACGGGGATGATGGTTTTGTCAATAGTGAAGTTGTCATATTTTTTTGTTGTTTGGGCAAGATTTCTTTGGGACCCAGGAGTATAATCTCGGTTTTGTCCCCGCTGAGGGAAAGGCCATTTAGTGCCATCCAAGTTTGTATGGTGGTGTAAATTTGAAGGAGGGCCGCTGCGTCTTGGTCATAGTCACCAGAAAGGGGGAGCAGGACTTGTGTTTCGTCGGCATAATTTGTGAATGCTACGCCGAGCGAGTCCAGTAGGTCACACAGTGGCTTGGTAAAAAGGTTGCAGAGGGTGGGGGCAGTGCAGGATCCTTCGGGTACTCCGGTATGTAAGTTGTCAGTGGTTGTGTTGGCCTGGTCGGAGTAGACTTTCATGGCTCTGCCTTCTAGGAATGAGGTTGTCCAGGAAGTTGCTTCTTTGGAGAAGTAGGCTGCGTTGGCGAGGTGGTAGGTCAGGATCTTGTGATCTACAAGATCAAACGCGACCGAGAGATCTTGGAGAAGAAGAAGAGCTGGTTTGCCCTTGTCCATGATGTTGGTGATTTGGGATTTAAGATCTAATGGGGCGGTTTCTGTGCCGTGACCTTTCCAGAAGCCTGATTGTCTATTACCCAGGATGTCATTGGTTTCTAGTTAGTGTTGGATTTGGGAGTGGGTGGCCTTGTTCAGGATTTTTAGGAGGAAGTGGTGATGGGACGGTAGTTGTTCGGGCATGTGGGATCAAGTGATGGTTTCTTAAGGAATGTGGTACCCTGGCTTCTTCGAGGCTTTGGGGTATAGATCCAGATGAAAAGGAGGCGTTAATGAACGCAGTAATGATAGGGTTAAGAGTGTTGGCGCACTCTTTGATGACAGTAGGTGGGCAAATGTCTCCTTTGCAAGTGGAGGGTTTGATGTGTTGGAGGAGAAAAAAGGGCTTCCCTTTCTGTGACATCTCTGAAGGAGAAGAGTAGGGTATCTGGATGAGCAGGGGCGAATTTCCCTGGTTGGGTAGTGCTTTGTGTTGAGAATGGATTTTTCCTTGAAGGAGCTTGATTTTGTTAAGGAGGGCTACTTGAATGCTGGAGCACCAGGATACGTCTTTAGATATTTCGACTGGTTTTGTGGGAGGGGAGATGAGGTCACAAAATAGTGAACATTTTCTTAGTTTTGGAGTTGGCATTGGTTATTCTGAGAATAAAGGATTCAGATTTGGCTTTGAAAATAACTTTTTTTTGTATGTAGCAGCGCTGGTTTTAAATTCCATCAGGGTGGAGGGCGTGGGCGATGATTGCCACTTAGCTAGGGCCAGGCGTTTGTGGTTGCATAGGACTGCTAGCTCCTCTGTAAACCAGGGCTTACTGTGCATAGATTTATTTTCTTTCCTATCCTTTAAGGGAGATATGGTGTCAATAGCATTGTTAAGAGTATGGAAGTAGATGTTGCCGAGTACCGTGGGGTTGTTGAAGAAGGGTGGTTTGAATTCGGGAATGTCTGGAAAGGGGAGGAGGTTGTCTTTGTTGAGTTTCTTAGAACTTCTGACTTTGGCTGGTGGGGCGTACAAGTGTACTTTAGTGGTGGGTTTGGTAGGGATGGTAATCTGTATGCAATGGTGGGCCGTCCACGAGAGGGCTGAATTATCTGTGATGGCAATTGTGGTCAGTGACCCAATCGATGGAGCAACCTTTGCAGTGAGTACGTTTTGTGATTCTGTGGGAGAATCCTAGGTCAGTGAGGTCTTTGGCGAGTGAGGCGGCTGATTTGTCCTTAGGGTCATGAAGGCCTAAATTGAAGTCTCTGAGTAGGAAGGTTTTGGTGGAGCTTTTTAGGCTGTTTCCAAGAATTTGTAGAAGGTTCTTTTGGTAGTCGGGGGATGGAGGGGGCTGTGCCAGGAGGTTGGTACGTGATAATTATATTTATAGTGCAGTTAGGTGAGTGTGTGAGCTTGGCATAAATAAGGTCAGCGTTATTTTCTCATTGTTGGTCGCAGATTCTAATGGAGAGGGATTCTTTGGTGATGAGGGCTACACCTCCACCTTTGGCAGTCTTGCGGTCCTGTCTAAGAATGGTGTAACCTGCTGGTAGCGCAAGGGTGATGGCTGGGCCTGAGGCATCATGTAGCTAAGTTTCTGTGACTGCTAGCAGATCGAGGTCAAGGGAGCTGACCAGGTCCTTGATTTCTAGGGCGTGCCCCGGAAGGGAGCGAGCGTTGACGAGGGCACATTTGAGGGTGGTGGTGCGTGTGGGGATTGCTGATGGTAGGGGTGTGCGAATTGTCGTCGGGGGAGGGCCTTTCAGCAGTGGTGGGCAGGGGGTCTTGGGTTGGGAGGGGAGGGGAGGTGGGCGGGCTGGTGTGTGGGTATGATTAGCTTGAGGGAGGGCTGGTGTGATGGGGTTGTGGAAACCAAGTCTAGAGTTTCTAAGGTGTGTGGTGTGTGGCGAGTGGGATGTGGGTGGGTGTGCGTGCTGGGGTCTGAGGGAGCCCTAAGCCTAAAGAGTCGGGTAGTAAGGGTGAGGTGATCAATGGGTTTGGCTGGAAGTTGGCTGTGGAGTGAAGCTGGCACGGGGTTGACCATGGATGGAGCTGGGGTTTAAGAGAAGTGGTGTGTGAATGAGTAGGGGGCATGGTGTGGATGAGCCAAAGTGCAGTTAAGATGAGTGTTTGTGCAAGGAGGTGTAGAGGAGTGGAAGTGGTGCAAGATATTTGGTGTTGGTAGAGGAGAGCTGAGTTGCGTGTCGAGCGGTGATGCATTTGAGTGAGAGTGGGGTGTGCGGTTGAGGTAATTCCATTTAGCGGACAGATTATCTAGGTGGGGCTCATAAAATCGGTACAATATATAGTATGGCACAGTTTATGTGGTGCAATACGTGTAGTGCAGTCAAGGCACAAATTGAGAGGGACACAGCATGGGCAAAACGGTAGTAGCCGTGCAGGCGGTTGATGAGAACAAAGACACAATTTAGTTGTGGCAGTACGTGCAAGGCTTGGAAGTGGGAAGGTGGAAGTAGCTAATATTGAGACTGGTAGTGCAGCAATACATATGCATAAAGCTAACAGTAAAATATTTCTAGCAACAAGTTAGGTGTCAGATATGTGTATGCAAGGTGCTAACCGTGGTAAGAATTCAAGCAGCAACATTGCAGGGATTTCGAAAAGCACTGGTTGATTTATCTAAGGTCGCCTATAGTCTATGGGGCAGTATGGTATGTGGGCTTATGGTCACGTATTATATCAAAGACTAGTGAGAGGTGAAGGGCTAGTACCGTGCTCTAAGATGAGTTTGCTGAGAGGCGGTACATGCCGAGTAAGCATAGGCACAAGAGGGATGAGCTCATAGAGAGCCGTCAATGGTGTACAATGGGGGTAGCAGGTTCAAGAGGCAAATTGGGAGGCAAAAAAGGTAACGCATGGAAGGGACGTATTTTTACAGCAATGGCAAGTGCAGAGAGGGAGTTCCCAGGTCTGCAGAGATTAGGCGGCAATAATGCATATTGATCGAAACGTGCTAAGCAAATACATTTTGAGTCAGATATACTTTAGTGATAGTGCCACGGTCGTGACCACAGCTGTATACGAATGAGTAGGCTGCAGTGTAAATACTGGAAGTCTCTTGGGTAGATATAGCGTTGTGGACAGGTGAACAAAGTGCCATTATAACTGGCTGTAACCGCCAAATGTAAAGTCTCACCAGAAGTAGTAAGGAGGACCGACCTGGCGGTGCGAGAGTACAGGTGGTGATGCAGGTTGATATGTAGGGGCGCACAGGGACCTGGAGCAGCTTGCAGCACACTCGTTCGGCTCAGTCAGGATATGGCCTTCTTTCCTAGGCCTTCCTTCATAGGCCGGCTAACGCCTGCCGGCGATTGGAGGACAGGCACATTGCAAGACACGGTCAGGCAGAGATCGATTTTGGGGCAGCGGCCATCTTGGGGCAGGTTGCCTCGTGTGGATTCCTATTGCAATAGCCTGGATATTCAATGAAATAGCATGAACTTCTATTCAGAAAAGGACTGGAGCATCAGGATGGTAATGAATGCAAAATTCCTGGCGGGTATCGGCAGCGCGGATCAGTGGGGCTCTGAGGGGCTACAGGGGAATTTTAAAATATGCCTGGAGCTTACCTCTGCTGCACAGGTGCTTGCTGGTTGGGTGTGCTGCTCCTAGAGCACACAGCGACAATGCTGAGGAGCTCCGGCTCCGGCGTGGAAGGGACTTTTAAGTCGGACCCGAGCTCCAGGAAGATCCTCCAGACTCCCAGGAAGCAGGACTGACCAAGCCTGAGCCACCACAACAGAGTGCTGGACCCCAGATGCGCGAAGTGGTAGCCGAGAACCGCAGTGGTGCCATTTGTTGATAAGCGAGGAGCTGAAACCGCAAAGGGCCGCTGAATTGAAGTTTGCCCTTTGCTGCTGCTGACCTTCCCATTGCAGTGCAGGAGTCCCCAGAAGTCCTCTCTCTTGTCCCCACGTCTGAGGCCCAGGGTCAACAGGATCTGCAGAGCTGCACAGGAACAGAAGCAAGCTGGAACCATTTCTTCTAACCAAAGGTACTGTAAACTAAGGGGATTTACCTCTTGTTGTTTAGCCTTACTTGTTCTCAGTTGAGACTTCTCTGGGTTGCTTCTGTACAGTTGCTTGCATCTTCTACCCCTCACAAGCTTCCCAGCTTGTGGCCCTACATTGATTCTCCTTTTCTACAAAGACTTCTAAAACATTGTTGTTAGGAAGAATTCTCAAAATGTGCTAATTCCTCTCTACCTTAGAGACCCCCAGCTCTTTTGCTAAACCTTGGTACTTTGAACTTTATAATTCTGTTTGTTTTCTGTGTTTATTTCTTTTGATTATGGAGTTTTAAGATCACTCCATAGGCATCTTTTCATGTGTTTTACACAGCACCTTCAGTTCAGTGAGACATGGATGTCTTTTTAGACTTCCCACAGGTTTAAATACCTTCTCTGGGGTAAACTACCGTTTCCCAGAGAATGTAAAGTTAAATTGACTTTACTAGTCTTTTTAAATTCCTAGAGCGAGCACACACTATCTTCCTATAGCATGCTGGAGGGGTTACCTAGTATCCCTGATGTCTAGAAACTCATGTAGCAGTCAAATGCTACCCTTTTCTATTGAAATGGCTGGTGGCAGTGGTTTTACAACAAACTACTATGATTTTTCCTGACCACGAACACCGGTAGCTAAAAATCGCGGGAGCCATGTTTTTCAAGATGGCGCCTTAAGCCCTTTTGTTTAAACGGGTCCCGGTCTTCTTTTTGCGCCATTTCTTTTTGGAAAGGTCCTTCTAGTGTTCGTCTCTGTGTGCCAAACCAGGTTTGGTCCCTTTGTTTTCATGCTCTTTGGCAGGCTTCAGGACTGAAGACCGCCTCTGGCATCTGAGTGTTTGGGGTGGGCAGGAAGTGAGGGAGGTGCCCGAAACTCCCTGTGCTTAGTCTCCTAGGAGACCCAAATGCACTCTGGCGTGATTGACTGGCTGACTGTCCGGCAAAGACAGCCACCCTGTTGAGTGAGTGGCAGCTAGGCTGGAATGAAAGGGAGAGAACTGTTTTTAAAAGGCGATACTCTTGGACGGGAAAGCAGAGTCGACCACTGGAACGAAAGAACCGAAGACTAGCTGGAAGAGGACGGCTGCTGCAACTCCTGGACCGTTGGTTTGCCCGGTGAAGCCCTGCTGCAGATCTGAATCACCAAAGCTCCTTTCGACAGAGAAGCCTCTTCAAGGACGACTTCTCCCTTTGAGTTCGTGGGACCAATCAACTTGTAAGCCACCTGGATACCATTCTCTGAGGTGGTTAGGATTAACCAGGGGGAAGGACACCAGCTTGTGTGCTTGACTACAGCTACTCGGAACTGAAGTGACTCCATTTTGTCTGCGTTTTCTGACGATGCCGTGCAGTGCAGGAGTCCCACGACTGAGGCTCAGGAACAGTGAGCTCTGCAGGAACTGCCAGGAACCAAAGTCTTCAGCTGCATCTTTTTCGCTTCATATTACGGTACTGTGCCAACCCGATTGAGAGACCACATCTGTTTTATTTTTTTATTTTTTATTGATCTAGCTGAATTATAATCAACTTTTCAATATAAAGATACACATTTTATACATAAACCAAAAAATCAGCAAACAATGTTGATCCAATAAAATATTAACGATCCATTCGGTACATCAAGAGGAACACTAACACAAGACCAAAAGAAAATGAGGTATAAACTAGAGCCAAGGCAGAAGGAGAGAAGAAAAAAAGAAAAGCAACATGGAAAGATAAAAACTTTTGTTCTTCGACCCTATACATTTTATTTTGATCTTGATCTATTTGGATTGCATTGTATTTCTCTAAATGTAGTTCCTTTAGGAATGCAATCGCTCTAATTGATATTGATGTTGAAATGCCAGAATAAATTGTTCTCCAGAGTGTTTCAGATGTGGCTACACAGAATGGTTCAGTTATTCGTTTAAAGTAATTTGTTCGTTGGTTTAAAAGTGTTTCGCACTCAGTCAGTAAGTGTTTTAAAGTTTCCACATTCTCTGGCTGATTGCAGAAGCGACAGTTCATTTTATCTTTGTTGATACATTTTCGCTGTGCCAGTACTTGTCTTGTGGGCCATAGATTTAGTCTGAGACGCAACATGTCATTCCGGTACGGCACAGAAGAGGACCAAATTAAATACTGCTCTGGATGAGAATGATTTTTTATTGTGATTATAGCTGGATCAAAATCACAATAACCAGAGCATTTCAGCCTTGTATTTTCCCAATCCATTGCAAATAACCTTGTTTTAGCTTGCGTTGGATTTTTTTACAATGTATCAGGTTAACATCTGCCATCGCCAGGGTCTCTCTGACTTGATTGGGCCATTTGCAAATAAATTTGTCTCTGGATATGCAGCCAACGTTCCCAAAATTGTATCAGAGTTCCAGGCTAGTAGGCATTTTCTGAACATTGCTACTATGAGCCATATATATCTCATGTTGAGAGAGATTAATCCAAGCTCCCGTCGAATAATAGGTAAAGGGGTTGATGAAGGTAAGTGAAGAACTCCTCTCCAGTATTTCCCTGCTAAATTGTTCCAGGAGGTCTCATTTATTATAGTCCTTGTTTCTGCAGAGTACAGCAAAACGGGTGCAACTTTTTGATGATAAAATGATATCAGGGTTAATGTTACGCTCACCTGGCTCCCACTGGGGCGTCGATCTGAACTGGTCAGCAGTTGTTTCCACCAGTGAGATGCGTAGTGCCGAGATGATGGACAGGACTGGCCCACTCAGCTTCGTCTGTTTGGCTCGTAGGAATATCCTTCTGTAATGGAGAAAGGGAATTAACCACCTGTGGAGTTCCAGCGCTAACCCCACCTTCCCCTCTCCCGTAGTTCTTCCCACAGGTCACTTCTGGATTCCCTCTATGCTCTCACCTGATGGTTTGGAAAGATGAGCTCTCCATCCTGCTTCGAGCGCAGGGGCGCGTAGATGGGCAGTTTCCTCATTGGCGTGGAGGAGTTGGGGAGTTCCAGAACGGTATTGACTCAAAGAATGCTGGCGAGACGCCGTAAGTCTGTAGTTCGTAAGAGTTCAAAAAACGTCTGACCTTCACTCTGTCCAATTCCTTTTAGGTTGCTGAATTGCCCTTATGAAGAGTTCCACGTGGCAACCGGTAAAATGCAGGTAAGGGTTTATATTATCCGGCTCAGTTCGATAAAATGGTGTCAATGTATAACACGTGGCTTTTCCCCCATTCAGGTGCTGATGTGGTATGAGGTCTTGGGGGTTGAAGCCTCCTGCGGTAAAAGCAGGTAAGTCTATTGGGAAAAAATCGGTTTCCCCTTATTGCGCCTTGATGTTCTGTTGGTTCCCCATAGGGGCCGGGGCACGGCGGAGATGCAGCGGAGGCTGCGCCGACCCGAAATGAGGTAAGTACCCCCTGTGGTAAATCAGGTAAGTCTTGGGGGGGTAGCTTGTACAGTCTTAGAGTATCCCTTTGGCTCACCTTGCTGTTTTTGTCTCCTTGGGTGTCGGAAAGCGGCCGCGAGATGGAGAAGAGCGTGATGGAATGCTGAAGTGCTGTAAGGCAGGTGAGTACAGCGCGGCGCTGCAGGATGCGAAGTATGGCGTTTTTAAAGACTTCTTCTCCAGCTCCGTGGCGTGATGGATCAGGATTCAGTTAAGGATTAACGGTAAAACTCCTGTTCTGACCTTTCCTCCTTCTTTCTTTTTGGTTTCCAGGAGCTCTGGACTCGAGGCGGGCGCGGCTGAAGACTGGAAGCTGCTGCAGGCACGGTGAGCGTTACGCTGCTGGATGCAGAGTAACGCAAATCGTGTGCTGCTGTCCGGGCGTGGTTTAAATAGCCTTGGAAGTAGTCCCAGGTAAGTATTCTTCCACAGCCCCACCCGAGTAAAAAGTAGTCCCTCCTAAGCCTCATTTGGCTTGTGGCTTCTTGCAGCATGGTCTGCATCAGGTAGGTTTTCGACTATGAGCCTGGCGTCTATGGCGCCAGGACTGACTCTATTCTTATGAGCCTGGCGCCATAGGCGCCAGGACTGCACCCAAACAGCCCCTAGCTGGGGTTTTTGGGCTTGCTACTAATGGCATGATGCCTGCTTCCGGGGTTGCTGGGCCTGGTCTGGTTTCCCGGGGGCAGGCATCATGACAGTTAAGGTGAATTTCCCGTATTTTCTTTGCATACTCTTTGTTTGGTGAGTGAAAGTTGATACCCTATCTTTCAGATGTTGTAAAAAGGTGAGGTTCTGATTTGCCGTCAATATTTGAGCTCCCAGATATCTGTAATGTTTAACTACTTGAAGTTTCTGACCCGTCAGATTCCAAGTGTACAATTTTGTTTTTTGATCTTCTGTGAAACATTGAACATCATGATTTTTGTTTTTTTGAGATTTATATTTAGAAAGTTGATATTAGTATAACTTATTACAGCGTTCAATGCTTTCTGAAGACTTATTGGGGTTTTTGACATAATGACCAAATCGTCTGCGTACATTAGGAATGAAATGGCTTTGTTAAGCAGTTTCGGCGGATCTATACAGATGTTCTTAAACGCCTCTCCTATATCAGAGATGAAATAGTTGAATAACGCTGAAGCCGTCGTGCATCCCTGACGTAGACCTCTGAATGTCTTAATTGCCTCAGACAATTTGCCTTCACTTGTTAGTCTAATCTTTATGGTGTTATCGTATGCAGGTCCTCAATAAGATGTATGATGTATTCCGGACATCCTTGTCGCAACAGTTTTTTTTATTAATAGCTCACGTGATACGGAGTCAAATGCAGCCGTAGATCTATGAAGGACATGTATAGCGGCTGTTTGACTGCTTTGTGATGTTCAATGACTGCTGTTATCTCTCGCAGTGAAAGTTTGTGGAACTTTCCCAACCTACATGCCTAATCAGCTTGTGACCCAACATATGATTATTTTTCGTACAAACTACTTCTGAGAAAATTGGTAAAGACTTTACCGTTTACTTCAAGAACTGCTCTTTCCTATACAAGACACTAGTCCAGTGACTTTGGCCTAGGCCTATTAAACTGAATCGAGCCCTCTAATGAACTGAAACTATTTGCACTGACTAAGAAAGTATTTGTGATATATTCTATTATCTTGTGCCTTTACCGTCCTTTTTAAAGTGACTGAAATGCTATTTTGCTCCTATTTCAGGGGAGCCTAATTTACTCAGAAGCGAATTGGTTTGGTGTTGAAGTTTATTTGTGTATAATATTAAGTTGCCCCCTTCTAGTTAATGTTGTCTAAATGATTGTGTAATAAATTAAAAGTGTTTTACCAATAAACCTTGAGTGTAAGTGTCTGCTTGAACCACTGTGACTGTGTAACCTCTTGTACTGCTCGCATTCCCTCTTGAGATAAGCCTGGCTGCTCAGCTCGCTACCACAAAACTGTGTAGTACAGACTTATACCAAAGGTTGGTTTTGCTTACACTTGTAGTCCTAATTGTATGTGGTGGTCCCAGAGGGTACTGCATGCAATTCTGCCTAACAATTGTGCAAGACATTTACTTAACTACAAGAAGTGCTTCAGCCCACCTAGACTTGCCCAATTGACATTGGTTGGCCTGGCTCCCTGAATGACTCTTCTTCCCTCGGAGTGTGTGTTTTACCTTCCTTCCAGGAAAGGGTTAACTTACTGTGCATGGGGGGGGTTCAGAAGTACTTACCTGCTTCAGAATAATTGTGTGATCTCTTGTTTTATTCTAAAAATCTTTTTCTTTGACACTGATCTCAGTATTGCTCTAAATGTACCAGTGATATATTAATGTCCACAGTGTTATAGCTGTATGTCACCTGAGAGTCTAGGAATATGGCTACATGCTGATTTAGAGAAACTTAACAGTGTATTTTGGAGTGTATTTGTGTGTTACTGTTCATATTGCCCCTTCTGAAGAAGGCTTATTCACACTGACTGTTAAATAAATTAATAATTGTTTAATCAAGAAACCTTGAGTGTAAGTGTTTATTTGGATACTTGCCACTGCGAATATCTGTGTAACCACCCTACTGCTCACATTGGCCCCTCTTGACATATGCCTGGCTGCTCAGTCACACTGCCAGCCTGTGTACTACAGACTTATACCAAAGGTTGGGTTCCTATTGCCAGGAGGTCAAGGTTGTGTAGTGCACCCAAAGGGTACTGCGCCAAATCTTGCCTAACAGAGCTCGACTCCCACTACTTTCATGCTTCAGTTATGAGATCTCAATTTATGTAGAGGGTTCAGCAATACCTCATTTCAAAATGAAATGACACTTCTTGTTTACAGAAGGTCCTGCCTCAAGAACTAGTATCATTGATGATATGCCATAGCTCATGTGTTTTAGTCTACTTTCTTCCTGTAAGCAAATCTAGGAAACCATGGCCATTTTGACAAGGCCCTCCCCTTGGACAATCCAGTAAATAAGGGGATGGGAAGTATATTGCCTCTATCCTTCAAAAATGTATGTAAAGTACTTGACCCTCGAGAATAACATCCCGTTCTAACAGAAGTGGTTGAGAAGACACTCGGAATCTGTTTCCAGTGGTGAAAGTTTTCTGTTCAGTGACATCTTCTCGAACTCTGAGGACCAAGGTCTTGCGTTTTCCTCTTCCATCTGAGAAGAGTGCTAAAGGTTTGTCTAATGAGCGAGGGGGGTGGGGGGTTCTTTCTCATGCGTTTTTCTTGCAGCCTGATTCAACGGATTAATCAACTTGCACTATAGGGTTAAGGTGTGACTTGCTCATTTGCTGTGTGCAACCCCCTAAAAATAAAATAACAAGCATTGGCAAAGCCAGCAATGTTGGCTGTTGCAATAGGTACAGGAAGGTGCCTTGAGCGGAGGAGAGAGCAGCAAGACTTGACTGCCTTCCTGTGCATTCCAAGCAGCTGTAGCAAAGCACAGGCTTTGCTTGGGTTGTACAGCTGGACACGCAGCATTGCTGATCTTTTTTCCATAAACTGGCTTGTCATGTCAAGCAGCTCTCTTTAATGGAAAGTAGCAATGCTGCGTTGCCAACATTTTTAAAGCCAAAGTGTTGGTCGCAAAGTGTTTTGTTGTTTGGATGTGCGGGACGCGGACTTCCTATTTCAAATTACATCGTTAAAGAAGTAAAGCTCCAGCGACTATCGCAAGTAAGACTTTTACATCTAAATACATTTCTTCTGCAGATCCTTAGAGACTTAACTGTGATTAAGGCATAACGAGAGCAGATCGGTGAACTGTGCAAATGCTCTTGTTTGGATCAACGCACCGAGCAAGTGCTCTCACGGGTGTTCTGGCGATTGAAAGAAACTGCTGTTCAACTTACTCAGGCTTTTGATAGCATAAATAGAAGGCGTACCTGGAGGAAGTTAAACAACTGGGTGTTACCCTCATCGCTTCTAGCAATCATTGTGGAACTTCACGAATATACACAATTACACGTGAGGCTGGATAAGACGAGCAAGTTAACTAGCCCGATAGTGACTGAAAAGGGGGTGGGGCTGGGATGCATAATAGCACCCTTCCTTTTCAATGTGTACCTGGCAGATTTGGCTGAGAGTATCGATGGGTCCAGGTTGTCGAGTCCTAAAATTGGAAAGGAAAGGCTCAATTGGATCACCTACGCTGAAGACATCATACTCTTGGAATATACTCCCATAAGGCTCCAGCGTTTGCTGGGAGTCTATGCTGGGTTGAATGACCTTCAGATTAACCCAGCAAAGTCCACAATCGTGAAGTTTGGTCTCCCTCTAAAGCGCGACCCACCTTTTGTATAGAGCTTAGAAGACCAAGTAATACCTGTGGTGAATTAAGTAACATATCTGGGACTTAAACTAAGGCACTTTCCAACTTCAGGATCTTTGACGTCACACTTGGAGGGTAAATTGATGCAATTGGGTGCTCAAATGAAGATAATCTTAGATAAGTGCTGTCAGTGAAGTTCTACATTGGCAAGGTAATTGCATCTCTTATTTATGGTATAGACATAAACCCTGTGTTGAGAGCTATGAACCAGAATAGGTTTGAGGCAAAATTGTGGAAATATGCGCTTGATTTGCCCCAGTCCTTGTCCATAGCGCCCCTCAGATATGAGCTTGCAATCCCTGCGGTCACAGATCAATTGGAGGGTACTGTCATTATACAGGTTGATATTGGTCCCACGGAACAACACATTATTTGAGGACATAGAGGAACTGTTAAGGGAGAATGTTAACCCATATCTAATTTGTCTGAAAACACATGTGCTCGAAAATTCTCCTGAAGTGTGATCGCAGGGAAACTGACTTGATATACAATCCGATGAATGTAAAAGAAGCCTTGAAGAGGGCGGATTGGAATAACACGATCTCAGTGATGCAGTGGTCGCATTTGTTCCAATCATCATTCCTTGACAAACCTAGAGCTTGGTGCCCTTTTGTAATGTGAAAAGCCAACTAAAGAGTGTGGAATCTGAGCTCCACTGGCCTGAATCTTACATTAGCAGGCCTAGCAAAGCACAGGCTCTGCTCAGGAAGCAAATCATTGCTGCTCCGTCCTCCAACCTTGAAGCAGCTGGTTCAGTCCGGTTTGAACATGCCTTGATACATTTCTCTTAATTTTCATTAGATGAAAGGGTATCAGCAACGCCACTTGCCTCGCATGACAGACAAACGCCATGATTGCGCAGAAAGGGGAGCATGGCCTGAGCACTGTTGATATGTATCCAAATGCAATCCCCATCGTCCCCTCTCACTACACTCCATTTCGTTAGTTTTGGATCTTGCGACTCAATGCCAAACTACTGCATACGAACTAGGAAGCCGAATGTGACTGTGAACTTGGGCATACCTCAGACTTGGGGCACCCTGTAGTCTTGCTGTTTGGAGGCACTAGCCAGAGTGCGAATGCTTGGGAATTTTTAGTGAAGGGCTTGGATATCTCATTAGAACTTGACACACCAATTTAATTTTAAGCTTTTTTCTTGCATTGATTGCCTTGTTGTGTTAGGTGCTTAGTCTCAGGAGGATAGCTCAGTGGCAACGTGCTCGCCTTTGAAGGAAGACGACAGAGAGCAACGCAGGTTCGATCCCCGGGTCCACATTTAGAAACCTCTGGGTATTAAGCGCGTAATAAATAACCTATCCCATCATATCCTTGGATTGTTCGTTGGGCTGACTGGTATGGGAGGAATGGTCAGTAACAGTGCTTGTCTCCTCTGTTCTTGGGCGGAGTGCTGTGGTTTAAGGAAGCGCGTGAGTGGAGGGCCAGGCGTGTTTTGTGATATGATCTTATTGTACGTAAAAGCAAAGGGGTGAAGAAACGGCTCACAGTAGAACAAAGATGTCGAAGTTGATCAGGTAAGTTAGTTTTGGGTAAATTCTTCAGTGTCAATCAAGTACCTGGTATGGAAAGGTTTTTCCATCTAGGCTGGCATGTTCAAGCAGAGACAGTGAGACCAGTGATGCAGATGGGGGCAGTCTTGGCAGAAAATGGTTATCTTTGAAAATCGTCTCAAGGAGCAGTTCCTGAAATTCAGTGAAGATGAAGTGGCACAGGCAGTGCTCTAGATAAGATTTTGAAGTGGGAGTATTTTACTTCCTATTTTTAGATTTGGGAGTATTGATTTTTGGACAGTAAAGTTCCTTTCCCAGTGGAGGTTTTTAATAAACGAGTAATGTGTTGTAAATGTAAAATAGAAATATTTTGGAATAAATATTTTTTTACCAAGTTATGAAGGTTCCATGTGTTAATATTCCCGCAAAAATACAGAGATAGAAAAATATCATATTTTTGCGGCAATATTGAGCCATGGACCCTGCGGGGGACACCTCTGCATTATTTTTAAATGTGCAGGGGACACCCCCGCCATCCCCGCTAGCACAAATGACCCCCCCCCCAACAAATATCGCCTATGGCGAGACAAACAACCATATGTACGGCAATATTTTTGGTGGGGATAATATGTAGGGATACTGATATGAATGCACTTTCCAAAGATACATTACCTCTTCAGATATGGCAGTGGTATGAAATGTTCTTCTTGTGTGTACTACTGGACCAAACCGATTGATGGAGCTGCCTGGGTGAAAGCAATGGGAGAGGCTCCTATGTGTTTTTTCTATTTTTGGTCTAGAATATTTGTACTCCATATTTTGATTTTCTTTTTTTGTAAGTATTTGCCCACTTTTAGGGAGTTCAAGTGGCTGATGCACCACTTATCACTAGAGCTGGGCACAGGGATGAATACATATACAAAGGAAAGACTCAAAGCAGTCAGTGGCAGGGAAGCAATACCCTAGGACTGATATACTGCCTGCTGTTATCTGTTGCAGTTTCTGTGAACGTAAGCAACCACAGAGGGCTCCAACATGACCCATTGGTGCATGAGGGACCCCAAGGTGCTTGGCACGAGCGATTATTGCTCCTGTTCTTCCTAGGTCAGGGGTAGGGTGAGTGTAAAGGATGGTTGGCGATGCAGGGTTTCCACGTGACATTCAGGCCCAAGATTTGGCTTCTCATAAGGACGGCTTGGGGAGATGCCAAGAAACAAATGATGTTGGAGAAAGGTTTGAGTTAAACCAAAGAGAAGACGGCACAGTCCCCTGGGAATCTGAGGAGATTGAACCTGGGCACCTGCCTGGGATTAAGATACTTTAGTACAGCACAGGTAGTCTTGGTTCTGGCAGTAAAGGGGCGCTTGCTTCTTGTCTGGCGATGCAGGCTCAGTCTGCTTCAGGAAGACGAGGCCTTAGAGCAGGAGCTATGATCCAGATATCCCCACCAGAAAGGGATGCTGCTTTGGGGTCTGTGAGACCGGCATGGTATCAAAAGAGACGCAGACTAGTCTCAAAACTTTTATTTACGAAGGTTCCTGGGTTAGTGTAATGCCCAACTAGCCCGAACACTCAAGGAATGGTTCCCTTAACTGATCTTTCTTAGGGCTGTCAAAGTCAGAAAGCCCAAAGTAAAAATCTTTCTGTCTAAACCTCTGCTTGCCCTCACTCTTTAACAAAATTTGTTATGCAGTCTCTTAAAAGAAAAATATAGTGGTTCAACAGAAAATGGGAAACCAAGGTTGGTTTCAGTTGGTCTTCTCAACAGGTGTAAGTTGGTCAGCTTCACAAAAATTAGTTAAATCAAAAAGGGCTGTTCATAAGATCTTCTCCCAAGTTATTGCAGTAGTTTTACGCTTTGAATGTCTTAAGTCCCTTGGGATTCCCTTCCCCAAACTTTAACTCTGCCAAGTTCAAAAACATAACCAAAAGGAATATACACAGTTCCTCTCCAGACTTCTTGGGATTCCCTTCCCCAAGCTTTATCTCCTTTACCATCAAACACCAATAAGTGTTAAACTTCGTTGGGCCTCTCAGGGTTCCCTTCCCTAAGCTTAGGCCCTTTTGAGTTCAAACATAATATTGGCCTACGCCTCCCAAGGTTCCCTTTCCCGAGGTTAGGCCCCCTTTAGTTTTAAACACAAGTTCAGCTTGTCAGGATTCACACACATATTTTCACTTGTGGGGTACAATCTGACACTTTCGAAAAGCACCACATTCTTTGCTCCTCCAAGGTGTGACCACTCTGATCTGTAGCCCATCTCTTTATTCCTTGCTCTTCCTTTTTTAACCTTTCACCTTTAGGTGCTTTCTGCACACCTTCTTGTTCTCGTGTGTTTCCTTTGCTGCCTTCTCGTGCACACTTGCACCTTCTTAATCTCTTTACTTTCCATCTGCGCCGATATTGCCTTTTCCTTCTGTTGCTTTCCTCATGTGTATTCTTGCACTTTCTGTCTTCCGCTCCATGCCGCTTTACAAGCTTTCTCGCGCTTTTCCTCTCTGTGCCGCTTTATCAACTGTCTTTCTCCTGCTCCGCAATCGCATTCTCCCGAGTTTCTCTCTTACTGACGTGAAACTCACCATGCAGCCTCTTATTGATAAGCAGTCCCTCTGGATACACAGGAATGAGTTTGGGGGGAGGAGGTCTTACCACCTACCCTTCAGACACCTTTGGGACAGTCAAACGTCCCAAGGGAACAAGCACTTTTCCAACAGCAGGATCCATGGCACCTTGAACCGGCTCCTTGGAGGCCCGGCTCCCTAGCCACGCTGCAGCCCCTTCTCACCACTGGGCTGCCGTCTCATCAAGCCGTTCTCCTCCAGGCTTTGGGTCCTGCTGTTCTCTGCTCCTTGGCCTCTCTGGGCCTGACAACATCCCCAGCTTGCTCTCTCCTCTGTGAAAAAACCCCACCTTTTATAGTTGAACAAACAACCAAGTAGAGTCAGGTGTGAGTGGTCATTATTGAATGCCTGACGGTGCCGGACTTGATTAGTGGGATAGCCTGAATTATTTCTATAGTAGGTTCTCTTACTTTCTCCATGTTGTTTCTATGGGTAATCTTTACTGATCTTAGTTGCATCTTCCTCGTCTCAGTATTTGTTGGAAATACTGAGGGGGAGATGGGGTGTGATTGAAGATACTCCATGAGGGCTGAGGGAGAGGTATGTGAAGTGTAATGGAATTGGAGATTAGCTTGAGTACCTGTTACCTTTTTAGGGAGTTGACATGAGTATAGGAAAGTCTTAAAATTTTGTCTTTACTTAAAGGAATGGTTGCCCCCTTCCTTATGTCTGCGGGTTGATTTATAAAAATGGGGGTCTTGATGGTATTCTCTGTAACTTGGACAGGTGGAGGATGACTGGATCTCAACACAAGAAATGTGTCTTTGTTTTATTTGGGTCTTCTTCCTCCCCCCACTTGGGCAACTGGCTCCTTTATCCCTCTTGGGTCATAACCAATAGGATGGGAATCAAAGGCAATGACACCTGGATAAGAGTTTTTTTAAAAGATTTTTTTATTGAAACACTTTTATGAATTTTCAACAACATAACCTACAGGCACTTGAATCACTACCAATGACACATCATAATATTTGTATGTTTGGCCCCCCGCCCCCCCTACTACCTTCCCTCCCCCAGCCTATTCCTCCTCCAATATCTACCTATGGTGTGTATTACTCGCTTGAACTTCTCTTACAGCTGTAATTAGTACATTATTATGGGGCACCTATATGAAGTTGAGTGTCATCTTGTGTAGGGGAATACAACTCCTGTATTTTCTCCAAACCCCTAAATCCATGTTTTGTTCATCAAAGCCTCAACGGGATGCTTCGTCGCACACAGCAGTTTCTGCCAGTGCCCATTTCTGAAGGTCCTTCAACCACACACCAATTGCTGGGCCCTGGCCTGCCTTCCATCCCATCAATATCTGGCGCTTTGCTAAGGTATATGCTAGGTCTCTGGTTATTGTAATGTCTGGCTTGCTTTGGTCTCGGAAAGATTCCTAGGAAACCCGCTTTGGGAGAGACCAAATCTGACGACAAACCCACATTAGCTAGGGTCCGGGCCACCCCCTCCCAGAATTGGTGTATTTTCCCGCAGGCCAAAACATATGTATCAGGTCTGCATTAATCGAGCCACATTTCGGACAAACCTGTACTGTTGCGTTACTAAATTTGGCAATTTCCTCCAGAGTCGAGTATGCTCCGAGTGACATATAATTGTATCAACTGTAGTTTCGCATTTCTGGACACTTTTTCCTGTGGTACCCGATAGTCCTACTCCAAGCTGCATCCGACAGCTGCTCTTGCAAATCCACTTCCCAACGTTGCCTAGTCTGTGCTAGATGGTTATCCACTCTCCCTGTTAGTTTCTCATACAGCCTGGACACTGCATGCCCCCCTCAGATACGCCGTAGGGTGTCTCGATCCTCTCATCTTCTCCCTCTGATCACAGCCATCTCGATTTTATTCTGTGGAGAAGCAAAGCATGGGTCACATGTTGCCCCGCTTGCACGCCTTATCCTGAAACAACTTCATCAAAGGTCATTGGTCGTCTCTCGTTTAGTATATCACCCACTGTCGCCACTCCTCTAGTTTCCCAATATTTCCTAACATGCAGCCTAAGCTGCTCATCTTCGTTTTTTAGCATCACTCGTGGGATCTGGGGTGAGTATGGGTTTTCTTTGCCCAAAAAGCGACAAGCTCTATGCCATATAATCATACCTAGTTTCAACAACAGAGTGGGTTTGGGATCATGTGGAAATGTGGTCCACACAATCTCTTTTAAAAAGAATGGGGTGCATGCCGTTTGTAGTAGCTCAGTGTTTTGGGTCTGTACTTCTGACAGCCAGTAAGCATCAAACTATAGTTGGCTCGCAATGAAGTACCCCTCGAAATCTGTCACCCTAATCCCTCCTTGTTCATACTGTCTCTGTAGTTTCTCTAGAGACATCAAGTTCCTAGTGTTGTGCCATAGAAAGCTACAGCCAGTAGTATTTAGCGCCTTGAAGAAAGCTCTGGGAATATTAAATGGAACATTTGTAAAATAATCAAGCAGCCGCGGAAGCACTACCATCTTCAGTAGCGCGACTCTTCCCATCCATGAAAGTGGTAGCTTGGCACAGAATTTCATAGTGCTCTATTTTATCCACCGCCTTTACCGATGTGTGTGTGTTCTGATTTAGGGTCATTGTCATGCCTGCCATTCCAGGGCCTGCCATTTCAGTATCATCAGGCTCCTTTCCTCTCCCTAAACGCTTTATCTTACCGGCATCTTCAGCTTTTAGGGCGGCTAGGCCTAGCTATCTGGGAGGCGCCGTTAATACAGCACTTGCCGTTGATGTCATGTTGGGGCTACCATCACTATTGTGTGTGTGTGTGTGTGTGTTTTTTTTTTTTTTTTTTTTTCCCTACATTACGAGCTTGGATCACCTGACCAATGTGTACGTCATCACGTTGGTCAGGTGCACGTCAGCTGACCGCATTTAAAGGAACAGATTGTAAGCGACGGCGCTTCTGATCGCTGTAACTTGAGTTATTGTTCCGGAGCTTGGCATCTGCTGCTTTCTCGCAGACGCTTTTCGTTCACTCTGCAATTTTTGCCTTTCTCAGCCGCACGGAGCGATTGTCTTCCGCGTTCCTACGCGGCGCCCCGCTTTACCTGCTCTGTTCCCGTACAGAGTCACAGCCGTATTTCTACGCGGTGCCAAACAACTCTCAGCTCTAATTCCATACGGAGCATCCAGCCGTGTTACTACGCGGTACCCGGCAACTTCCAGCTCCAGATCCACACGGGGCTTCCAGCCGCGTTCCTACGTGGCGCTCAGCAACTTCCTGCTCCAACTCCATACAGAACCTTCAGCTGATTTGTACAAGACTGCCATATACACCTTGCAGAGTCCGGTTCCCTATCCTGCCTATACTGCAAGAAAGGTTAGTTTCTGTTGGCTTATTCTCGGAGATTCTATTCCCCAACTCTCCCAACTGGACTTCTTCCAACTACCAAAAGGGCATACCTTCCCAGATCAAGGTTCTCCACCTCTTCCTCCTAATTATCTACTAAATAGTGCACTGAACTTTGGACGCTTTCCTCTGTGCACCAACCCGGCTCTAGTGCGGCCCTCATTCCGTACGGGTTAGTTTCCTCACTCTCCCTTCCTTGTCGTTATTTTCCTGGGATTCTTCTGACGTTTTGGAATACCAGTGGCTGTGCAAAAAGTTTAGTGTATATCAGATAGGCTCTTACTGTCCTCTTGATTATTATAGTATCCCGATACGTTTCCTCTATCAATAGCTTGGTGAAACTTGGTCCACTCACGCTCTCTGCCCACTAATTACTCTCTGTGACTGTAGAATTATACCAGTCAAAGAGTGACATTAGTTAGGTTTCTCTTGACTGCACTTCGTTCTACTTCTGCCATCAGTCGGTTGGGAGAAGACGTCGAGTGTATCCTTTACGGCTACCAGTCTGTATCCTTTAAAAGGGAATCCGAGCCATTGTACTCTGTATCCTGTGTGTGTCATTGTCATAAAACCTGAGTTCTAACAGTCATGGAGGATATCCTCTGCGAGGTACCTGAATGTGCCGATCTCCCATTTGATCGGTAACACTGGTAACTCCCTTTTAGCCCTCCGCCTATATCCTGCAAGGGGGGATCAAACTTGACTTCTGGGCATTTACTGTAATCCTTTAGAGGTCCGCATATCGCTGAAGCACATCCAATATATACTGTAAATTGGTAAAGGACATTTTCGTCCGCATAGAATGAAATTGGGTGTGTGCTACCCCCTATATTAATGCCAGCCTCATGGTATTCCTTTTGTAGGTATACCGCAAGCGGTTCCAAGACCAATATAAATAATACGGGGGACCAGGGACAACCTTGCCAAGTATCCTTGCTCAACCTCTATTGCTCTGATATAGTAGGGCCTGTCTTGACCCTCCCCACTGGGTCTGTGTATAACGGCTTAACCCACTTGATATATGTGGGGCCTATCCCGTATCTCCTCAACACAGCTATTAGCTAAGGCCATCTAACTGAGTCAAATGCTTTGACTGCATCAAGCGAGGTTACTGCCATGAGCTGAGTGCTGTCCTGTGTTTGGTCGATGACATGATGCAGCCGTCGTAAATGAAGTGATATTAGCCCTCACGGCTGTCAGGGTCTTCCAATCTTGGTTAAGTGGCGAAAGGGGTCTGTACAAGCCACATTCAGTTTGGGGTTTGTTAGGCTTCAGCAACAGGACTATAATTGATTTTCTTAATAACAGCGGCAAGACACCTTTATCTAATGCTTCGTTCAGCATAACCAACAATGAGGGTGTGATATCTGCCATGTATTCTTTATAGAACTCGCTTGGTAAACCATCTGCACCTGGAGCCTTTCCTGTCGGCAACCCTTTTTATGGTGAGTTCTAGTTCCTCCTTAGTTATAGGGGCTTCTAGACTGTCCAACTCTTCCGCCTCCAGCCTTGGAAGATCAGCTCCAAGGTGTCTTCTATTTCGGATTCATGGGTATCTAAGGTCTCTTCATATAGTGTCTTGTAAAACTCATAGAAACATTTCTTTATATCGTGTTGTGTCTTGCAAATCTCTCCACCCTTTAGTTGTAACTGCACAAATCATGCTGCGTTTTGATTCACTTTTGTACAACCAGACTAACAAGTGTCCCATTTTGTCCCCTTCAGCATGTTGCTTTTCCACATACTTCATATAACTCGATTTACCTAATCTATCCCAGTGCACCAAGCATTCCTGCTGGAGGGCCGCTGCCCAACTTTGGAGTTGATTGGTCCCACCAACTCAAGGGGAGAAGTCGTCTTTGCAGAGCTTCTCTGTCGAGGCAAACTTGGGGCTTTAGCACAGCAGCAGGGCTTCACCAGGCAAACCAACGGTACAGGAGTTGTAGCAGGCGTCTTCTTCCAGTTCTTCTTCGGATTCCTTTGTCCAGTTGTCGACTCTGCCTTCCAGCCAAAAAGCCTCACCTTTCATGCAGGTTTCTCCCATTCATTCCAGCCTAGCTGTCACTCACCCAGTAGGGTGGCTGTCCTGGACGGACAGCCAGCCAGCCAGCCAGCCAGCCAATCATCGCAGAGTGCATTTGGGTCTCCTAGGAGACTAAGCACAGGGAGTTTCGGGCACCTTCCACACTTCCTACCCCCACCAGACACTCTGGAGCCAGAGACAGGTTTCCCTCGTGAAGCCTGCCAAAGACAAAACGAACAAAGGGACCAAACCTGGTTTGGCGCACAGAGTTATCTCAACAAGGACCAAAATAACAAGACATGATGAAAAAAGACAACCAGGGCCATTTTGACAAAAAATGGCACCCATGGGTGCTTTACTGTAGCTGCGAATGCAGCCCGCAGTAAAGACACACAACGGTAGTAAAAAGTAACCACTGACACCAGCCATTAATTGTGTAAAGGTTAACTTAAAAAATGTTACATGAGAAGCTAGACAAATGGGCTACTAAGTAACCCCTCCAGCACCATATTGTAAGATAGTGTGTGCTGGGTCTAGAAAGTTGCAATGTAAGTCAGGTCAATTTCACTTTACTGCTCTTGGAAACAGTAGTTAATCCAAGAGTCAGGTATTAAAACATTGGGATATCTAAAAGACTTCCTGTGTCACTGCACTAAATGTGCTTTGTGACACAATGCAAAAAGATGCCCATGGAGTTTGTCAGACTCATGAGAGTGGGAAAAGGTCTCAGTCTCGCCAGATTAGAAAGTCCTAGAGTCCAGCAAAAGTGCTGGGGGTCTCTAAGGTAGAGAGGAATTGGCACATTTCTGAGAATTCTCCCTAACACAGTATGTTCGTGGTTCAAGGCTCTGACAGTGGCATGGTAGAAAGCGTTTCTCATGAGAACGTAGATGAGCTGACCGGGACAGATAAAGTTCCGCTGTTCATATCAAATGTTTCAATGAATTGTCATTACAATGTGGGCAGTGGGGGTTGCATTATGGCATCAGAAATTCTAATTCAGGGAGGTATGGGAAGGTTTGTGGACCCAATTACTGAACGTAATGTATGTTTTTCTGTAAGGGTATAATGTGTGAGCACTGATCAGCGTGGTGTTAGGAGATTTTTTCATGTTGCAAAGTTACTAGTCAATTAGCTCGGATTGTTATGAAAGTTATAGCTTATGGGGCGTTTCTTTGACTGCGCCTTTTCACGCAGTTCTGTTCCGTTATCTGTTTTAATATAGCTGTCCCAGCTGCGTCTGGACCCTGAATAAACCTGTGTGTTCTTGCCTGCTTACCCTTTTTTTTTTTTTTTTGGGGGTCGGGGGAAATAATATTTTATTTAATTTTAACAAATAATGTTAGTAATTAGATTGCATTACATCTGCCAGTCATTACAAAAGATCAAACAAAAAGAAAGTTCTATTGAAGTATTAGTAAATGTTTTAGGCGGCTTCTCAGTTTCCTTTGATATTCAAACCTCGAACCTGGCGGAGTAAATTCCTACAATCATTATGAACATTCTAACTTACTGGGCAGCCGTTCGAGTTAGTGTGGTATATGGCTATCTCTTACGGAGTAGCGTACTTTAAGAATTGGGGTGCTAGCTTATTTCTTTCCCAAAGCTCCAGAATAGGGAGCCACGTCACGTCTATGTGCGAGAGCGATTCTAATAGTGTTGCTGTAAAACTTTCCATGTCATATATCGCCTTTTGCTTTGCGCAGCCATTTCTATTTTTTCTGTAGCAAACTACCATTCCACCTTATCGTTGGACACACCTGAGCCGCTAGAAGTAGATTTCTGGTCATATGTGTTAATTCGAAGTACTGATCATCTACAAGCTCAATACCATCCAAAACCAGGAGTGGGGTAAATGCTCTCCCGATAGGCTCTGCTGTGGATCCAGGCCAGGATTTCCTTCCAGCAAGTTTGAACTTTGGGTCAATCCCACCATTGGTCCCAGTAATTGCTAATCACTGAGCAGCCTCACCAACAGTACAGGCTTATCCCCGGGTACATTTTTGCTAACCTCTGGGGCGTCGAGGTGCCATTGCACGAGCAATCTGCTGTTGTGCATTTTATATTGGACCAGAATTGTGGAGCTCCAGACCGCCCTGTAGACTGTGGCCCATCCCTCTAGGTCCGGTCCTTCTCCCACCGAGTTTGTGTGGGGAGAAGGACCGGACCTGTGTGTGGTGTCGATAGATGCCCCCTTTCCAACAAAGCGCTGTAGAGCTTCGCTATGAACCCTCTGGAACCCTGGTGGGTGTTCAGCACACTCTCAAGTGGAGTTAATTGTTGCTGGGGCTGTTTGTTCCACTGTGGATTTGTCGGTGCGCTGTTTAGTTGTAGCTGTAGCAATGGTTGGATCTGCTGACCCCGTTGTGCGCTTTCTAGCTCCTCTTTGTGTCCGATTTATTTTCCACAGAGACCACAAAACTACCAAGTTTGGGTGTTCACGCACCCTTCTTGGTAATAATCTTTGGGGGACCCGTAACCATTCTCCCAGTGTGACTGGTGTGAGATATCAATTTTCTAGGTGTACTGATTGCTTTTCCCCTGATTCTCTCAAATGGTCTAGCAACACTCAAAGTTGTGCTGCTCTGTAACACTCATAGATGTCTGGATACGCCATGCCCACTTTGTTCTTTGGAAGGATCAATATTCTGTAGGCAATGCAGGGTCTTTTCCCCCTCTCACAGAAAGTCCAAGAGAGTCTGCTTCACATCAGTGTGGTTTGTATCTGGAAGCACCACTGAGCGTGATAGAAAAAGAAAGGGGAGCCGTGGAAGATAATTGTTGTGAACTTGCCCGCCCACGAGAGTTTCAGCTTCATCCATTTCTGGATGTCTTTTTTAATTACTGTCCATAGTGGGCAAAACAACTGCCTCGTGATGGTCTCTCCCAGATATCAGATATTTTTGTGTTTTTGCTTTAAGCCACAGAATCTTAATAGGTCTTCTGAGAAGGATCTGCCATTCTTTAGCAGCAGGATATCGGTCTTATTTCGATGCATACGAAAACCCGAGTGGGTCCCATATTCAGCAACTGCGGTGAGGGGAGCAGGGATGGACTGGGTTGGGTGAGCTAGATACACTAAGACATTGTCTGCGAACAGCAGCAGCTTGTGTTCTTTCCCAAATTTAATGATTCTAGTAATTGCAGCGTTTTCCCAGATGTTTTGGGCCAGGGGTTCCATGACCAGTGCAAAAATTAGGTGATAAGGGGCAGCCTTGCCTCGTCCCTTGACTCAAGGGGGAAAAAGGGGAGATAATACGCCATTAACCACTAACTTTGCTTTTGTGTCGCAATATAGACCCTGAGCACCTCTAATCCAGCATGCACCCAGGTTAGCTTTCTGCAACACTGTTAGCATGAACAGCCTCTCAACCCTGTCAAACGCTTTCTCAGCGTCTACTGAGACTAGGGTGGGGTCTATGTATTGAGCGTCTAGTGACGCTATTAGATCCAGAGTCTTGCAGATGTTTTTCACATAGCCTACCTGGTCGTTGTTTATGAGCCCTGGCAGTACCCCGCTCAACCTATTAGCAAGGACGCTGGCGTACATTTTGGCATCAATGTTTATCAGGGAGATCGGCCTGTAGGAGCCACACTCAAGCTTGTCCTGCCCTTCCTTGGGGAGAACGATAATGTGGGCCTCTGTGAAAGATTCTGGGACCTGACCGGTCTCCATGATGTTGTTAAAGAGGTGAGTCAGGAAGTGTGCTATGTCCCCGCTGTAGGTCTTATAAAATTCTGGGGTGAAGCCGTCTTGCCCTGGCGCTGAACCTGCCTTTAATTTTGAGATTGCGGCACTCGCTTCCTCCATTTTTATTGGGACGCACAGTTGGTCCCTATCTGGGCTTTGCAGAGTTTTAAGTGTAGTTTTCACCAAGAATTTCTCTGTTTTCATGGGCGGATTTTCTGGCCGAGGTGTACAGTTGTTAATATTACTGGGCGAACCGAGCCGTGATTACAGTATGCTCGTTCAGTGTTTTCCACTTTAGATCTCTGATTTTGTACACTGCCCTTTCGGCTCTCTGCCCTCTTAATTTAGCTGCTAGTAATGTGTGTGCTTTGTCTCCCTTTTCATAAAACCTTTGGTTTACGCACCTAAGCTGCGTCAGTGCTTTCCCACCCCTTAATTCTTTAAGCTCTTGCCTAAGCTCCCTTATATCCACCAGTGTACCTGTTGGATTACTTTCCCCATTTGACAGGTCTGCTTCTTTATGTCTTATTTCTTTATGAAGGAATGTCTCCTGCTGCAGTCTAGTCCTTTTTGTTCGAAGGTTCCCAGCGATATCAGTAAACCTCCTCATCAATGCCTTTGCTGCTTCCCACACTGTGGTTCAGGGGTGGTGGGGGAGAGGGTGTCTGGGTCTCCTGTATCATTTTGTTCGATAAAATTCCCTAATTTCGACAATCCCTGAAGACCTGGTCTTTGTATAGTGAGTCGTTGCAGATCCATCTTCTGTCGGTCTGAGTACTCTGGCCTAGATCTAGGTCAATAGTGTGTATGTCTGACCAACCTACTAATTTGATGGCTGCTTTCACAAAGTTCTGCTCGTGTGTCGCCTCCAAGAAGATCTACTCTATGTGGGTGAATGTTTGAGGGGGAGAGTAAAAAGTGTATGCTCTGGCTTGTGGGTGACAGAATTTCCACCTGTCGATCCACAGGTGCTCTTGTAAAAGGGGTTGGAAATCCCTTTTCCTGGGGGCGTAGTGGCTCCCTCCCTATATGAAACCCAGTCAAGAGCGGGGATCCATCACCATATTGAAGTCCCCACCACAAATTATTGCCCCTGTCTTCCAGTTGTCTAGGAAAGCAAAGAGCTATTTGCTGATGGAGATCTGTTGGCTATTGGGAGCGTACAATGGAACTGCTCTCATTTGATTGACCCTGTTGATCACCAGGTACCTCCCGTTCATGTTTCTATGGGTTTGTGTGAGCTGTAACCCCAGTGATGTCCGATATAACATACTACACCTCCCTTTTTTGCAAGTCTAGATGCCCAAATGGCTCCTCCCAATTGCCTACCCTTTAGGGCAAATTCCTCTCCTCTCTGGAATTTGGTTTCCTGCACAAATAGGATGTCTAAGCTTGACAGATTAAATGCCCTTACCAACATCGATCGCTTTTGGGGTGAGCTGCGGCCTTTTACATTTAAGGACCCTAACTGAACAGTGTTATTTGCCATGTCTATAGCATAAAGATTATCTAGTGATTCGCCGCGTTCCCAGCGCAGATGTACACCCTCTCGTGCCGAAAGCCGCTGTGGTCCTCAGTGTTTTATTTCCCTTCAGGTGTGCCATCCATGTATGTGCGTAAAGTGCTGTTCTTTGAAAGTGTGCCCTGTGCTGAAGTTCCCTGGTCTCTAGCCCCACCCCGCCCTTGCAACCCCCCATGCAGCATTCCCTCTCCCATTCCACCCTTCTACTCCCCCC
Source organism: Ambystoma mexicanum (assembly GCF_040938575.1). NCBI lineage: Eukaryota > Metazoa > Chordata > Amphibia > Caudata > Ambystomatidae > Ambystoma > Ambystoma mexicanum. The sequence goes on from NC_090939.1 coordinate 52,969,203, forward strand.
TAAACTGCAAAAAGCAAAGAAAATAATTCCCTCTAACTGAAGGCGGCCTAGAGAAAAACGTAGGGCCACACTAAGTGGGACTCCTTGAAACCCATAACTTGGTTAACTGTGTTACTTGCTTCAGATCGGCGCTTACAGCTTGCTAGCAACACTTAACACCCAGTCCGGAAAGGAAAGGAAAGAAAAAAGACAGGCCTTCATCTGCAATTGGTGGATGCTTCGGCTTTCTCAAAGATTTCCCATTCCCAAGCCACGACACACTCCTCGGTGGCCCTGGGAAGTCGGATTGTCTGTTTGTCTTATCGTTCGATAACAGCAAGTCATGGTGTATTGAACCGTTTAAACTTCCTGGAGCCCTTGGCACGCCCTCTTCTGGGCCAGTGGCCCTCTTAGTCTTCTGGGTGGTTTGTAGGAGGACGGGAGTTCCTCCATCTCGACTCTGCTTGCTCACGTAACCCTGTAGCACACTGTTTCCTTCTTCTGCGGTGACCACCCGGTATTCCTCATTGCAGTGTTCAAAGGATAGTGCAAAGAGGAAGCCCCATCTATAGCAGATCTTTTGTTTTCATAGCAATGTAGTTAATTTGGTGACACTCCTTTTGGCTAGTGTAACTGCTGACTTCGAACACGTGAGCCCTCAAAGTCAATGTGCTCCTGTTCCCTTGTCCGCGGCACAATTTCCATCTTGTGCTTGTAATGGTGGCATTTTGCTAGGACCGACCTCGGACCATTTGGGGGTTGGGGGGGACCCAGCCAATGCACTCTTTCGAACTCCAGGTCAGGCGTTAGGGGAGTGGCAAACAGGGAGTTGACTAAGGCTTTAACTTGCCTTTCCAGGCTTGATGGGGTTTAATTCAGTGACTCATTGAGGCCTTGTATGCGTATATTGGATCTCCTCTTGCAATAGTCTACCTTGGCTGGCAAGTCCAAATTTCTTTGCTCCAGGTCATGAAAGTGTCCCTCCGCCTTAATTTCTACCAGGTCACTCGACAGCTGGTAGTTTTCCAGAGCTTCCACCTTGTTCTCGATTTAGTCGACTCTATCCTGCAGGGCTGTGACTGTAGTTGCCATGCGGCTCTTTATTGACCTGATTTCCTCAAGGAGTAGCCGAACATCTGCTTTCGTGCATGCTTCTTGATTCCCTCCTGGTATGATTGACAGATCTATGGGGGGTGGAGTCGCCATGCTTGGGCTCGTGCGGCGAAAACCCCTATAGTTCATGTACAATTTCTAGGTCCACTTCACTAGGCATCCACACCTTATGTTAACCGGCTCAGATGGCAGCAGGCCCCTTGTCAAGGCGCTTGTGCCTGCTTTGGTCTTTGGTTCTCTGCGCCAGATGCCTGCGGGGACAGTGGATTGTACTTTCACTGGTATGCAGTGTTTGGGGGTGTGTGCTGCTGTTCAGTGTCTGTCCCAAGGTGGTTGGCCGGTGGGTTACAAAAGGGTTTGTTGGGCGTATGGCACGGCGTATGCACTGCCGCTCTGGTGTTCATGTGCTATTTTGTCCTTGCATCCCGTTAGCCTGAGGAGGAGGGTTGCAGTGCAGCAAGGCTCTAAGTGCGCGCCACCCCCCCCCCCAACGCAACCCAAACTGTGTGCTCATGTTAATGTTAAAGGCTATTTGTACCGCGGACTATCGCCACCGGAGTGGTCCCCTGATGCTCTGGCGGCTCTGAAAAAAAAGGTGGAGTGGGGGTGAGTTTGTTGGAATAAACTGGAAAAGTGCAAGAGAGCAGTGATGTGCTGTTGGCGGCCTCAACCTGGTGGGTCTGTTGGCTGGGCTTAGGGTGTTTTACAGTCGGTCGTCGTCGTGTGCTGTTGTGCAAGTCTGCCTGGTTTGTTTTGTTGTTGCAGTGTAGTGAAGTGTTTGTGGATTGTTGTGTTGTAGGCTTGTGGTTGTGTTTGGTTGGAGTTTGAGAGGTGTATATAGAGGGGTACAATTGTTAGTGGATTGGTTAATTGGCATTGCTGTCCGGAAGTGAGGCACTGAATTTCCGTATTCTTTCCAGGTGGTGTGTGGTAACGTCTCTGTCCTGACCCGGGCCGTCCGATACTCTGTGCCTTTCACACATGGCATAAACTCACATTCATAAAATTAACCAAGTTCGTCTTCGGCCACCTACGTGACATCTGTCTGCATGCGGGGTAGGCAGGTGTTAGTGCGTCTCTTCAGATCTGGCCCAGAGAGCATTCCCAATCCAGTCGGTGCGAGGCATTAACTAGCTAAGGCTACTTACATGGTGGTGGTTGTATTTATCTTCCAACCACAGTCGTGTGCTCCGACTCCTTGCAGGGTGTTCTTCTTGCAGTGTTTCTGGGTAATGCCTCCCACCTCGCTCGTAGTGCTTGCAAGCGAGACGGTTTGCAACGGCGCAATGAAGTCGCCGTCCTTGTGGCTTGTCTGGGTAGGCGGGGGCTCTGCTCTTGCAGAGTGAATTGCGGCGCCCCTTCTCCAAGAATGCGATGAGCTGTGTGAGTGCTCGAGTGGTCTGGGGGATCGAGGGGGGGTTTGCGGCGAAATCTCTGAGGTACTCCCAGGCCACGCAACGTTCACCGCTCACAGCGCATTCCCATTCATGTGCGGTCAGTACCCACTTCCATCCCCTGTTCTTTCTGTGGGCACTGACGTTTTGCAGGGTGCTCCCCATGTGAAGTCACCAGGATGTGCCTCTCTTATCGCCTTCCGTGCTGACTTGCTGGTCTGTTATTAACTGCGTGATCTGATCACCTTTTTTGTAATTCGTCTGGGGGTGGGTTGGTCCCGCACCTACTGCGTTCGTTACAATGGCCCCTTTCCGGCGATCCACTGTGTTTTCGCACCGGGCAGGGTTGACTGCGCACTCAGGAGTTCTTGAGCGCAGTGGTAAGGCCTCTCGGATATATGCTGGCCCGGAATTCCCCCGGAGAGTCAGCCCGCTGGATGTCGGCTGCTTGTCCTCCTTATATATGCACTTATTCCTCAAATGGGACTGGGTTACCGCAAGCGTGCCGCCATTCCTGTGTGAGCTTCCAAGGAAGACGAGGGCTCAGGCAGCCATGTCGTCTGCCCCCCTGGTGGTGTCGTGACACTTTCAGGCCGATTCATGGAATTAATGTGCGCTGAAAAAACGGCGCACGCGTGGGAAAACGTGCGATTTGCAGTGAAATGGCGAAAATCGCAGTGCAAGTGCGATTATCGCACAGAAAACATCGCACATCAATTCATGGAAGTCCGTGCACACGCAAAATGTGGGATGTGCGCTGAAAAAGTGCGCGGCGCACGCTGGCGCGCAGGTCATTGAACGCCATGCGATAAGGCCACAGCGAATTCGCACATAGCGCGGCGCACATAACAAAAGTAGGCGTAACACGGGGCGTCACACGCAGAATGGGGAACAACTCGTGAAAATGTGGGCGTCACGGGGGGGGGGGAAGTACAGGAGGCAAGTGCGCAGATCGCCCACACGCTCGCCTACAACATGTATTCATGGAATCGAATAGGGAAAAAAAGCGCACGGCCAAAGACGCGCACAGGCCCATACATGTCCGCCACACGAAAGCAGGCGGTAGCGTCCCTGCGCAGGAAAAAAATGTGCGCCAAAGTTCTACACGCGCGAGAAGGCCCACACGCGATCGGGCCTGGGGGAGCGTGTGCGTGTATCTCAAAGGTGCGCGAGAAGTTTCACACGCGATCGGGCCTGGGGGAGCGTGTGCGTGTATCTCAAAGGTGCGCGAGAAGTTTCACACGCGATCGGGCCTGGGGGAGCGTGTGCGTGTATTTCAGAGGTGCGCGAGAAGTTTCACACGCGATTGGCCTGGGCGCGTGTATTTCAGGGGCTCGCGGGTGGTTTTACAAGCAATCGGGCCTGGGGGAGCGGGGTACGTGTATTTCTGTGGCTCGCGAGTGGTTTCACACGCGATCGGGCTTGGGGGAGCAGGGTACCACTCACCGTCTGCCTTGCGTGTAGAAGAACGCATAGCCAACACCCACCCGCTGTGAAGTGATAGCGTGTGAACCCCAACGCCTGCAAAACACACGCCTGCAAAACACACGCACCGCACCCCACGAAAAGCAACGCCCGTGCGCGATACGTCACAGACACGCATACGCGCTAAGGACCTTTGGTCCAATGGAATCGCGTATGCGTGCTGACGCGCTAACGCGCTAAGGGCCTTTCCTCGAATTACACGCTGACGTGCAGAATTTTCACGTGCCAAATCACTCCGTATCGAGCTGGCCACGCGTAAGCACACGGAAGACCACGCTCCTGCCCAGAAGGCCGAACTACTGCCCCCCCAGAGCCCCGAGCACGCTCCCACCTGCCATCTGCTGCTGCCTGACTGCCTGCTGCCCACGTGCCCTGCCATTTGCTGCCTGCACATCCGCCAGGGGTGCTGTTGCTGTGACCACCCCTGCTGGAACCGAAGACTCCCGACTGGGATTCCATGGCTCCACAGCCCCAGGACCCAGTTGCCCACCCACTCCTGCCTCTGGGGTTGTCATGTCGGGCACTGCAACATCTGGCACCACTGACAACCCCCGGCCAGAGAGGCAGAGGGGTACCAGCTTCAGTGCCACCGAAGTTGGTGTCCTGGTGGAGCAAGTCCTGGGGCAGTATGATGCCCTCTTCTGAAGTTCCCGCACCGACAAGGAAGGATGGACTCGGATCTGGACTGACATCGTGACTGCCATCAACGCGGAGGGGGTGGCAGTCCGCGACTTCCAACATGTCAAGAAGCGCTGGGAGGACTTCACGTCCAGGACCCTGAACAAGGCCCGGCGCCTCTTGAAGGCAGCGGATGCCAAGGGGCGCCGGGGCCACTTGTCAGAAGATCAGATGAGGGTCCTGGAACGCATATCCCCAGCGCTCCACGTCCAGGTACTTGAGAGGCAGACCCGTCTGGAGTCGAGCGGTAAGTGTACATGCATCCTGATTGTGAGCTGTGCGTGTGGTGATGTTTCAGTAGTGTGCAGGTTGCGCATCTGTTTGTATGGGGTCGAGTATGGGTGGGGGTGTACGGGGCCGTGGGGCTAACACATGCGAGGGCTGTAATGTGTGAGACATGGATGGTGCTTGTGTGTGTAGGCTTGCATGCCAGATGCAGTTGTGTGGGCACACATGTTTGGATGAATGTGTATGTAAGTAGACATGTCTGTGGTGTCACGCATGTATGTTGTTTTCAGCTGCATGTATCAGCACTGTGTACATGTGCATTTGTGTGTATTTGACAAGGGTGCAACAGTGATGCAACATGGATGCATGTGACAGCGGGATGTGGAAGCCTGATTGGCAGATGTGACATGGATGCCCATCTGTGCACTGCGACACTTGGCAGAGGTGTACACATGCATGCAAGTGTGGTGGTGTGTGTACATGTGTGGTGCACTTCCTGTGTTGCATGTGATGTCTGGCTCAGCTTTGCCTGCTCATGCTGTTGTATGGGTATGGATGGTACTGGCAGTTGCGATATGGCTGTGGTATGGCTCATGTGTGCGAGTTGAAATGACATGTGTGTTGGGGATTGTGATGGCATGTCTGAGGTTTGCCAATGCCACTCATGTACAACTGTCATGTGTGTATGTGTCCATTGTACAGTGCCCTGATGCCTGTGTTTTATTTCTCCCTGTCTGCAGCGTCAACTGATGAAGAGGGCGGAGAAGGTTCTGTGGAGCACAGCGGCGGGGATCCCACCGCCAGCCGGAGATGCAAGGCCCGGCTCCCCTCCCATGTTGTCATCTCGTCGGGGAGTGAGGAGTCCGGTGCCGCGTCCCAGCCGCAGCTGACGGGGGGAGGTCCAAGAGGCGGAGGTTGGAGTTGGACTCCTCGGCAGCAGAAGGGGCAGCTGGGACCCCACAGGGCCCAACGGGGGAAGATGGCACGGAGTCATCCAGGTTGGTGGGGGGTTTGGTGGAGGAGGAGCCCGTGCAAGCAACAGAGACGGGGTCTGGAGGTGGGGATCCCACTGGTGCTAGTGGTGCAGTGCAGGACCAGGGACAGGAGGCAGCACAGGCCGCCGCGGAGGTGCCTGTGTGCAATCCTGTCCCTGATCCTGTCCCTGCATCATCTTGCATCAGCAGGGATGCCTACGTCCAGGCCCGTTTTCAGGCAGGGGATGAGCAAACGACAACTGGCCTTCCTCTGCCTGCGGACGTGGCTATCCGGGTCCGGGTTGAGCCTGTCCTGACTGGTGTGGCGTTGCGTCAACGGGCCATGCGAGGTGACCTGCAGTCTTTTCATAAGGAGACTGCACGTTATCTCGAATGGCTCGTTGACCACGTCAGCCTGCTTGGACAGGTCACCCAGGCCGGATTCCTCCGTTTGATGGGGCTTGCTACGACCCCCTCCTCAACTGAACCCCCTACGCGCCTGTCGTCCTCCGTGCCATCTTCCCACCCATCAGTCACCTGGGTGCCCTGTGGAGCTGCCTCTGACGGTGCGGCCAGGCTGGTGGAGGAGGCATCCCTGCCACAGTCGGGAGTCGGACGTCCAGCAGGGGTGGCCACATCAACGACTGCACCCCAGCCGGCGGAGGATGTGCAGACAGCAGGAGGCAGTGCACGGGCAGAGGCACAGCAGCAGCAGCAACGTGGTGGGAGCCATGAATGCTCGGGGCCTTCAACATCGGAGGGGCAGGCATCGGCCGGAGGGCAGGAGGACCCAGGACAGAGAGTGTCTTCCGTGTGGCAGCGGTTGGGCCACGCCAGAGATGCGGAGAGGCAACGGGCGGAAGAGGCACGGCTCACAATGGTCAGGGCGGAGAACTCCATGCGGAGGGCCCTGAGGCGAGCCGAGTGCCTCGAGGCAATCCGCAGGGGGTTGGAGGAGGACACGTCGACGGCCCTGCGGACCCTCAGGGCCATGGAGGAGGAATGCCTCCGGGACATTGAGCAGGAGTTCGATGATGCCCTGGGCCTGGACATCCAAAAGTGAGCCGTCAGACTAGCCCGCTGCCCTTGTACATAGTTATGTAGGTAGTGTTAGGTTTCCTTTGTTTTTTGATTTATTTTGGACCTTTTGGACATTGGCCACATTTTTGTATATAGTTTATTTTATTAGTTAGTGTTAGATAGGTTTCATTTCTTTTGTTGGGATAATGGACCCTGGCTTGTTCGTCTTTACATAGTTCACTGTTGGATTTTATTTTTCTTTCACAATTTACCCATGGAGCAATGGCTTTCAATTATTATTTCCCATTGGATTTGCTTTTGTGGACAGTGACTTTGGACACCATTACTTTGGATTATGATTTTTGGTTTTGCTTTTTTTCACGGACATGCTTCTTTTAATTTTGTACATTCCCATTTCTGTTTCTTTATTTTTGAATCTATTTATGTTTCCTTTAATACATATTTTTTTATCGAACTTCAATGTGTAGTATCATCTCATTGGTTTCATGCATATCATGATATGGGTTTTGAGATTCACTGACACCCATTGGGTGTATGTGAGGGACATGTGTTTGTTTCGAAACTTGCAATTGGTGTTCTGTCATGTAATTGCCATTTCTGAGTGGGTGGATGCAATACTCGGGTGGGTGTTTTGCATTTGGAGGCTGACCATAGGGACCAGGGATCTAGATTGTGATGACATGTTGGCTGGGGAACATGAGTTGGGGCCTGCTGGCAGGTGCCCCACAGTGCTGGGGGGTGGGGGTGGTGGGAGACATGGGTGGGGGCCTGCTGGCAGGTGCCCCACAGTGCTGGGGTGTGGGGGTGGTGGGAGACATGGGTGGGGGCCTGGTGGAGGGTGCCCCTGCACTGCTGGGAGATGGGGGTGGTGGGAGACACGGGTGGGGGCCTGCTGGCAGGTGCCCCTGCACTGCTGGGGGTGGGGGTGGTGGGAGACAAGGGTGGGGGCCTGGTGGAGGGTGCCCCTGCACTGCTGGGGGGTGGGGGTGGTGGGAGACATGGGTGGGGGCCTGCTGGCAGGTGCCCCACAGTGCTGGGGGGTGGGGGCTGGGTAGACATGGGTGGGGGCCTGGTGGAGGGTGCCCCTGCACTGCTGGGGGGTGGGGGTGGTGGGAGACATGGGTGGGGGCCTGCTGGCAGGTGCCCCTGCACTGCCGGGGGGTGGGGGTGGTGGGAGACATGGGTGGGGGCCTGCTGGCAGGTGCCCCGCAATGCTGGGGGTGGGGGTGCAAGGGGACATGAGTTGGTGATCATTAGTGCAAGGAGACATGTGCCTTTGCTGGGGGGCATGCCCATGTTGGGTGGGCTGCCTGCGGGACATGACCAGGGATGCAGGGTAGTCCCCTGTGGTGTGGGCTGCCTGCAGGGGCCGTGGAGGGTGTACAGGGAACACCTGGGAGGACCCAAACTGCCAAATCACATGTAGGACTCCCCGGCACCCCTGAAATACACGTACCCTGCTGAAATCGCGTGTAAAACTTTCCGCGCACCCCTGGAATACACGCACACGCTCCCCCAGGCCAATCGCGTGTGGAACTTCTCGCGCACCCCTGAAATACACGTGCCCAGGCCAGATCGCGTGTGGAACTTTACGATCGCGTGTAGTACTTCTCGCGCAACCTTGAAATACACGCGCCCAGGCCATTCGCATGTGGAACTTCTCGCGCACCCCTGAAATACACGCACACGCTCCCCCAGGCCAGATCGCGTGTGAAACTTCTCGCGCACGCGTGTTCCCGACACCCGTAATACGCGTTCCCCGCTTTGCGTTTGCTGTTTGCAAGTCACGTAAACTGGTGCAGGGTTGGCGCAGCCCTTTGCAATGGTTTTGCGATCTTGATGGCTTTTCCTTGCGCGAGGGCGTTCTTGGGGGCGTAACTGGCGCTGCTGCAGGGTCGCTGCGCCACTCTGCGCCGCGTCTGCTTTTGGAGGCGAGAATCCATGAATACGCTGTGCGCGGAAATTGATTTTATCGCACGCGGCTGGCGCAGACATTCGCACGGGCACGCTGTGCGCCAGCCGCGTGCAACACTTTTGTGAGGAATTACATGAATCGGCCTGTTTGTATTTATTTATTTTTCTGACCACTTTTGTAATTTTTTATTGGCGAGTCCTAAGGCAACCCCACAACACACCCACATGAATCTAACACACGTAGTCACAAGTATTTGCTTACTCTAGACTTGCCTACTTACTATTATCCTAATACACACTGTAGCTTCCCAGCGTGCTCGCTTAACATACATTCTTGACTGAGCAGACTTTGTTGTGCTTAAAACAGTGTGCTAACTTCACGCTATACTCCTTTATGAACAGTATTAGTGTTTGAAATACACTGTTTGCCTCACAGCATTACATTCATGCAAGAGCCAGGTTCCTTCTGTAGATACGGTTAAGGATACTTATCTTCGGCTTGGGGGGGCCTCCCGCAGCGTCCGAGCGTTGATATGCCGGCAATGATTCCTCCGTACGGGGAACGCTGAATTCACAACACGTGCTCCCAATCTCACCACCACACCTGCCGGGCTCAGGTTACATACTCAGTTTCGCCACCAGATCCGTTCCACGTCCTGCCCGTGCTGTAAGGTTCTCGGACAATCGGCACAGGCAGGTGCAGCTCATCAGGACCCGGCAGCACGCGTTCACTGCATGTTGCTGCCGGGCATCATGGGGCTTGAAGTCCTTGGAAAGGTCAGTGGGGCCTAATCACCCACACCTCCAAGGCTTGTTGGAAAAGCCATAATGACTATGTCCACACAGGCTGCCTGTAGCCCCACAAACCCTTCCAGTACCGCTTCTCTCAGGGCCCTCCAAAGGACCTGGTTTATCTGGGTATTTCTTTTGAAACTGTTTTACCAGTGTTGGCGCATGCACTGCCTCTGCTGGTTTCCAGGATCAATCCTCTGGTCCATAACCTGTCTGTTCCACCAACGACCACAAACGTTGTTGACTCTTTCTTGAAACCAGGATAACTCTGCACTTCATATTCCTCTTTCCTATCTCCCATGATGACCGGTGGCTTCTTAGTTCGGACACCAGCCATTGCAGGTAGAATTAGAGATGCATGAAATACAGGATGTAAAAGTTCCAGGAACTTCAACTTCACAGCTGTGTCTGATCTACATTTTACAATCACATAGCGCCCAATGAATCGGGGCATGAGTTTACGTGCTCCACCGTTCTTATGCTCTGTGCAGACAACACTTTTTCTCTCGCCATGCATGTAGGGGCTTCCTGTCTATCTGCATAACCTTTAGATCTCCTTAGCCCTTTCCAGGTTTTGGCGTGCCTTTTGTCTGATGTCCGTAAGCACCTGTTTGCGCTCCAAGTGCTGGCAAATTGACTGATGTCGGAATGTGTTCCGGGAGCATGTTTTGCTCTTAGCCATACAAGCAAATGTTTGGTGACATACCCAATGAAGTATGTTAAGTGTTCTACATGAATTCCGCTAACGAGGGAGCTCTTCCCCATGAGCTCATACTATCAGCCAATAGAAAGCACAGGTATTGCTCCATGGTTGGATTCACCGGTTCTGTTTGAGCATCTGTTTGCGGGTGATAACTGGTGAATAGTGCACAGTTTATTCCTATCAATCAACAAAAAGCACTCCAAAAACCGTGATGTGAATTGAGAACCCCGATCAGACACAATGGTGCAAGGTAGCCTGTGCAGCTGCACTATGTGTTGAATGACTAATACTTTGAGCTGTCCCGCACTCGGAATACCAATAAATGGGACAAAATGCACTTTTTTGGAGAAGTAATCAACACCTACCATAATGGTGTTTTGTTATCTTCAGGTAATTCCTTAACACAATCCATTGATATGTGTGACCAAGAGCCCTCCGGTGTGGGTAATGGATGCAGCAACCCCTTCTTTTTCGAATGGTCAGCCTTGTTCTTCATGAAAATGTCATTGTCGGATGTAAGCATGTACTTTTTTATGCATTCCCAGCGACCAAAAGTATCTTCCTAACAACAAAGATTTTTGTTCCCCCCCGCATGCCCTGCTAGGGGGGACTTGTGGTACCACATTAATGCTTTATCTCTTAATTGTGAAGTAGGGAGAAACAAACTTTTCGCATAGTAGCGCACCCCTTCCACACCTTCCTAAGAGTGCCCAAGGACTTCCATGCATGTTACCCTTCCCTGGTGAAGTTCCTCCCAACGTCTTTCAAAATTCTCTGGGTGACTGCACCTACAATCTTGTCTGCTGGGATTATAGACCGGGATGCCTGTACTACTGTGTCTGGGCCCTTCTGCCTGGTTAGTGCATCTGCTTTGTGTGAGGTAGGCATGGTATCAAGAGACACCGACATAAAAGTAACAGTTTGAAAACATTTATTATAATACTTGATGGGTTGGTGTATGGCGTAACTGGCCCTAACTCTAATGGGGTTGATCCCTCAACTGATGCTTCTAATGGCTGTCGATGTCCGTAAGTCCAAAAACAAAGTTTAGCTGTGTCAAAAAAATGGTGGTCCAAAAAGAAATGCAAACTAGGCTGATTTCAGGTAGCCTTACCTCTTGCACACTTCCTGTTTGCTTAGTGCTGCACGCACCTTTCTCACTTTTCCTTCTTTGTGTTCTTCGAAACTCACTGTTTCTGCTTTTGTGCTGCTCGGGCACCTTTTTTCTCTTGCTTTTCAATTATCGTGCCGCTCGCACCTTCCGCTGCTACTGATCCCACCACCCGCACGCTACTGAGTTGCTCTCGCTCTCTCTCTCGCTCTCTCTCTCGCTCTCTCTCTCGCTCTCTCTCTCGCTCTCTCTCTCGCTCTCTCTCTCGCTCTCTCTCTCTCGCTCTCTCTCTCGCTCTCGCTCTCGCTCTCTCACACGCTCTCTCTCGCTCTCTCACACGCTCTCTCTCCCTCTTCTCCTCTCTGCAGAACTCCACCTTTTATACCTTAACTGAGGGTCAATTGGAGTCAGGTGTGTATGGTTCGTGTCCAGTGCCTGACCCTGCCTCACTCTATTAAGGAGACATGTAAGTTTTAGAATGTAGGCTTCTCCATTCATCTTACACTTCACAGTACTTTTCACAGGGGTAATCTCTCTAACTCTCGGTTGCCTCCTCCTTGTTCGGTTGGAAATGGGGAGGGGTTAACAGGACAAGATGGAAACTGATATTTATAGGCTGAATAATTATAGGGTGATTGAAGGAGGAAAGAGAGGCATCCCCTGGCCCCCGTTTTTATACCACTGGGGTGATTCCCCTTTTGTTAGATTACACCCTACACCTGGTACCCTGCCATGAAAGTACTAGTCTTTACCGCACACCCTATGGTCTGAAATAGGGGAAGATAAGGTGTTAAGGTCAAAGCCATGCTTTTTTCATCTGACCTTCCTGACTGTCTGCTTCTGTTCTGGTATATTTCTGCCTCCCTCTTGGATACGGGACAGTGGGATCTGCATGGGGTCTTCCCATGGACACAATCCTGGCCTCCCCTACCCAGGTGATCTTCCCTCGCTCGTCCACCCCCAGGGTTGGGATCGACAAGCGATGGCCCTTTCCTGGCCACCTGAGCAAGGGATCCAAGGGGAGGAAATGTGAGGATGCCCTCGGGTTTCTCAAACTTGCCATTCTTTCTGCCTGGCCTATAACTGATGATAAAGTCCAACTCTCCAAAATATTGCGCCCAGCGTAATTGTCTGACACTCAGGGTCTTGGCTTTTCTCAGGTACTGTAAATTCGTATGGTCGGATAGGACGGTTACCTGATGATGTGCGCCCATAAGGTAATGCCTCCACTCCTGAAAAGCTGCCCTGATGACCAGTAATTCCTTATCTGTGATGGAATAATTCTGCTCACAGCTCGTCAATTTCCACAACATAAATGATAATGGATGCATGACTCCTGTCTGATCCTTTTGCGAAAGAACCGCCCCCAATGCCAGATTCGAGGCGTTGGTCTCCACCTGAAGAGGTTGCTCCATGTTTGATTGCTGCAAAATAGGCGCTTTAGTAAAAGCCCCATTCAGGTCTTGGGAAACCTGTTCCACCTGCACATCCTTCACACCCTGTGGAGATGGCCAATCGTGACTGTCTGCTTGCACCTTTTTCTTATCCATCTTAATCCCCTTGGGTGTGAGAATAAAACGCAGAAGGTCCACCCTGGAAACATAAGTCACACTTTTCCAGTTTGGTGTACAGCGAAGTTCCCTTAGACGTTGCAGTACTGCTTGAACATGCTGCACATGCAGTTCCCTTGTTTCTGAATAAATCAGAATATCATCGATGTATACAATAAAACAGAAGTCAATGTAGTCCCTAAATGCATCCTGCATAAAATGCTGGAATGCTGCTAGGGCGTTACACAACCCAAACGGCATTACCAAGTACTCATACGGGCTCAACTTGGCCCGGAATGCTATCTTTCTTCCATTTATCCCCAGCCTTCACTTTAATCAAATGATTAGTCCCCTCTTAAATCCAGCTTGGTATAAATCACTGCTGATTTGACCTAATCTAACAAGACGGATATCAGCGGCAATGGAAACCTGTTCTTAATGGTTACCTTGTTCAATTATCTATAGTCTATTCAGGTCCTCATATTACTATTATCTTGGGGACAAAAACAAGGGGGAGGATACCATAGACTTGGGCACCCTTATGAAACGACATGCTAGCATATCATCAATATATTTGCCTGAACGTTGATTCTCTTATCCTGTGAGAGCATATATGCGACTACATGGCATGCTACATGGCAGTTTAGCATTGGCTTCTAAATCGGTCACACAATCAATCGCACAATCATATGGCCTATGTGGTGGTTATGATTCTTCCTTTCCGTTGTCAAATACTTCAGGGTATTCTGCATAGACTTCAGGAAGTACTGTCTCTGTAGCGTCTATGCTTTTTTGACATGCCGCGCCCTCCACCAGGAAAGTAGCTGGTCCTGTCGTGTCATGTTCTATGCATTGTTTAGCATTGAAGTACAATGTGCTTTCTACCCAGTCTATAGTGGGGTTATGGCCACTAACCAAGGCATTCCCAAAATCACTACTAACTGAGGGGCAGCAATTGGATCAAACGTTAATATCTCCTCATGCCCTGGCAAACATAGCATTCGTATTGGTGAAGTTTGAGTAGTGATGGGGCCTGAAGTCAGCATAGAATCATCCACAGACTGAAATGGTTCTGTAACTGCCTTGGCTTGTGTGGGCAACTTCAGTTTGTTAGCTAACATGACGTCTACAAAGTTACCAGTGGCTCCAAAATCAATAATGACTGAAACTGTTACTTTCGTTATAGAAAAAAACAAGGTCACTAGTATGTACAGATGGGGTGTCTTGTTTTGGACTGTATTAGTAATGCAGTTTGGGACCCCTTCACCTTTTGGACTTATTCAGTTCTCCCTATTGACGGGCATCCCCTTTTCCCATCTTTTGGTCTTTGCTTGGTACCCCCCTCTATATTAGGACAGTTGCGAATGAAATGAACCCCTTTTCACAATATAGACAGATTGTCCTTTTGCCGCTTTTCCTTATCCACTGTGAGAGGACCCTGTATACTTCCTATCTGCATCAGGTTCACTCTGTCATATACTCGCCTTTCTACTCTTATCCAACCGAACAAAAGGAACAAAGTATTTTCTTTTCCCCCTTCCACTCACTGATTCTGTGATTCAGCCGCAATGCCAAATCGATTAAAGCTGTGCAGGTGGTTGGCTGGGCTCCACCTGAGCTTTGGTTAATTCTTCTTGACGTCCCTGATAAAACAATACAGTTTGTTTAGCCTCCAGCCAATCTGTCTCAGTAAGGAGCTGGTTAAAATGTTATGCACGTCACCAAATCTCCCTGTCCCTACTTTAGTGCAAGCAATTCTTTGTCCCCGGGCAACCAAGACATTCTTGCGGTCAAACAACCACCTAAACCCTGTGATTAGCTGATCCCAATTGTACAATAGAGGATCGTCTTTCTTAACCAAAGGGATTGGCCAGGCAGCGGCGTCCCCAGACAAATATGAGATGACAAAAGCTGTCTTTGGCTGTGTGGTGTCGAACGCCACAGGTTTACACAAAAAAAGATAGCATTGGGTGAGAAAAGTTACGTATTTCCTAGGAAAAACGTTCTGGTGCTGTTAGCGGTACATTCAAAAGCTTGTTCACTACCACGGTTGTAGGTATACCAGTGGAGGATGATGAAGCTATGAAGCTTCTAGCAATGGTGTACTCTGAGCTGCCAACCCATTGACCTGCGCCTTTAGTGCTGGAGTCTCTTCTTGACATGAATGTGCAAGCTCCCCTTGTACATCCTGAAGAACCTTTAGCACATAGGCTAACGGCAGAGAGGAGGGGACTCCATTTGGCTTGAGAGACTCCTCTTCCCGTTTGGGTGCTCATTGTTATGTCGGCCCCAAATGGGATCCATACCCCCTCCCTTACCAAGGATCCCGAATGCAGTACGACCATCTGACCTTGGTTGGCACAGGTCTCTGATTTCGTACTTGTAAGTCACCACGAGGCAGCCAATGGGGGGGGGGAGGGTTGGGGAGAGGTTGTGGATAGGCGGGGGGAAAGAGGGACATTGGTAAGAGGGTTTGGGTAACATGAATGGCTATGTAAGGGAGTATAGGGAAAATCTCACAATGTTTCTTGCACAAATGATTTGGCATGGTAAAGCCCAGCCCTTCCTTAATTAGTGCCTGAAGCAATTCTGAACTTGTAGTCTATCTGACTCGTCTCCTACACATACTCTTCATTGGATGTGCTCCTTATTACCCAACCTTCCCTCCTGCACTGACAATAGAACACATGAGACCATGATGGTTACATACACATGTAGTCCTGGGGCCGAGTAATTGCTCACCGCAAAGTTGCCTAATTATTATTATCTTAATCAACACACTGAAGCTTCCCAGCTTAACATACATTCATGACTGAACAGACTTTGTTGTACTTAAAACACACGGTTTGCCTCACAGCGTGCTCTCTAAACATTACATTCATGCAAGCACCAGGTTCTTTCCATAGATATGGTTAAGGGTACTTACCTTAGGCCCGGGGAGCCCGCTGCGGTGTCCCCCAGCGTTGCATTGCCGGCAATGATTCCTCTGTACGGGAAATGCTGAATTCACAACAGCTGCTCCTAATCTCACCGCCACACCCGGCCGGCTCAGGTTACACACTAGAGTTTTTCTGCCAGATCCGTTACGTGTACTGCCCGTGCCGCAGGTTTCTATAACAATTGGCAACAAGGCACAGGCAAGTGCGGCTTATCAGGACCCGGCTGCACGCACGCACGCACTGCATGCGCACACACAAGCACGCACTGCATGTTGCTGCCGAGCATCGTGGGGCTTGAATTCCTTAGAAAGGTCAGCGTGCCTAATGACGCACACTGACCAGACTTGTTGGAAAAGCCATAATGACTACATCCACACTGGCTGCCTGTAGCCCCACATACCCTTACACAAACGTTGTGGGGATGACAAATCTGTGGATTAGTTTGGCGCTGGCTGGATGTGTTAGTCCATATTGCCACAGTTTGTGCGAGTTTGTTATATCAATGATTACATCAAGTACACAAAGCTTTAAACCAAAGAGGAACCTTGGAGTTGGTCCCTGGACAAACCAGGATTTAGGCTGCAGGCAGAATTAGCAACAAGCAAATAGCAGATGCGCAGGAGAGAGGGAGCCCCGACACCTTAACTCCAACCAATGTCAAACTACCCTTACACCTACCCCCATAGAGTGACCAGAATCATGTCCATTGACCTCTCTCAACTAGACTACACCAACTCTCTCTACCCGGCCACCCCTGTCTACCAACTCTGGAAGCACCATAGAGTCCAGAGCGCCACAGCTAGACTTATCCTTGCCCTCTGTCCCAGAGAACACATCACCCCCGCCCTCTGTTCCCTCCACTGGCTCCCAGTCGGGCAACGGGTCACTTTCAAAGCCATGTGCATCACTCACTGTGCCCTCCACAAGACGGGCCAAAAATTCCTTCATCAGAAAATCAACCACTGCGACCCCAATAGAAACCTACACTCGGACACCGCTCTCCTTCTGGTGATTCCCCCTTCCAAATCAACCAGAATTGGAGGCACCACTTTCTCCGTCCAAGACCCATTTATCTGGAATTCCATGCCGCTCAACATACGACACGTAGAGGACCACCTGACCTTCCAGAGGGCCCTCAAAACATGGCTACTCCCCCCAGCACCCCGAATAACACTTTACTCCCACGCAAATTAGCTATTCAATCCATGATTAACACGGCTGGAACAAATGTTGCCCAGACGATCCCCAAAGGATGGTATGAACTATGCCAAACTAACGTGACTGAGAATACCCAGTCGTAACCTTGAGAGAATACACTTCGCAGGTATAATACCAAGAAGCCAGGAATAGCAGACCGGTATGTATCGCATCCCATACCTATGGAAGATAACAAAAAGCAAGGATAACCAATGTCTTGCACTAAGATTACGTTTTTAGGGCAGCCAAGGTAATATGTCAGATACATTTCTGAGGATAGTCCATGTACTGCACTTGGTGTAATCAGTGGGAAAACCAGTGTACTGCACTTAGACTATTTGGTGGGTAACCAATGTATTGCACTTACCGTTGAATTTTGAAAGTTAACCATTGTAACACACTTAGTTTTAATACAAACTATCCTAAGGCACCCCTTTCCACCTGCTGGTATCTACAACTATGCACCACGCTACGAATCATTGCACACCATCTCTGCCATAGAATGCAGCTACCCCCCCATGACAAATTCAGCCTAGCTGCACACATACTCTCCTTCGCTTGCATAATGCCCAGACTATCTCTGAGCACCCATACACGACATGCAGCACCTTAAAACACACTGCACAACACCTCTGCCATAAGAATGCAACTATCCCTCATGATAATATTCGGTCTAGCTGCACACATAATGTTTCTCCTGCTCTCGCATATTCTCCAGACCTCCGCTCCACACGCATACAGACACATTGTATCTATCTTGCCTCCGAAGTAACTCTCGGCACCCATTCACATCCCAGCTTAACATGGGTGACTAGCAGGGACTTGGCCACCCCCACCTTCCTTCGCATTGGCTAAAATGCACACATGCATTCTAAACCTTGGACGCCTTTCCCATACCTTGGGACCATACCAATAGTGAAAGGTGCTAAACAAATGACCATTACATTACATAAAATGAGTGAGTTTTTGGATACCTTTTTTCCATTGCTTTTCCTGTAACTTTGCAGTTTCTTCACAAATCTACAGAAACCTTATGATGTTTTGACAATGTGATGTTTAGACTCTTCTAATCGTACTTTGGTAAGTCTTTGCAGGTCACCCCTGAACATTTTTGTATCTGTTTTTGTATTAGCAGTGAGTGCCCAATCTGCACTGCAGGCCTGCAGAGTTGGAAGGCACAGTGGCTTGAGTTGTTGGCTCCATGGATCCTCTGGGGGCACCGTCCCAGTTTGTGGATGTCGATGCCCTGCAGAGCTGGATGGATATGTGCAATGGAGAACCACCACACTCCCTCATATCTGAGAGAAGGGATGTTGTGGAAGAGGTACTGCGATCTCCGTTCCCGTATCGTAGGGACATCAATGCAAAGGTGATTTTATGGTAAGTTTGATCTGATGTTCTCCAGGTCATGATCACTAGTTTCAAGTAAGCTGTTGCTTGTGTCTGTGCATGACATTGAAACTGCACCTGCCCTCTTACAGTGCTTTATTGCATAATGTGTTATTTCTTATGCAGCATTAATACTGCGCCACGGAACTTCTCTGATGGTATTGGAGTGACCCTGGATTATTTTATTTTGTTAGGATGGTTTTTTGTTTGAGCACTTACACTTTTTAACCACATTCAGTTGTTTTTGTACATGCATTGATGTAGCTTGTTGTTTTGTATACATTTTCTATTATTTACTTTTACAATGAGCTATTAAGTCATGAGGAAGTACGATGTTTGCTTTGAAACATTTGACAATGTAAGAAACTGCTGACATGATGTAATTTGAAAAATGTCACCTGAAGTTTTCAATTAATGGTTAACTTGTTGCAGAATACAAATTGTTATGATTTGATAGTTGATTAATGTATTTAATCTTTGTAGATAACTACAGCCAGCTTTATCAGATTGACTTCTGACTTGTTAATTTAACACTCTAAATGAGATGGACTAAGTCTGCCAGGAACATATCCTTTTGTGGTTACAGTATCGGAGTAGTGTATTGCTCTCCTCTGAAAAGTGCACGGAACTACCATAAATCACCAATGCAATTATAGAGCAAATACTTCAACCCATAAACAGACAGACACAATAACTCACAGCCACGCACTCTTTAGAAGATAATCAGCTCTTTACGGCTATTTATTCAAAGATTACAAGTACATAGAAATAACTCATAAAACTAACATGGACATAGATCACAGAAGAAATAAAGAAGTCAAAAGAAATACATCACCGTGAGCGTAATTCTTGTCCTCATCTCGTCCAGAAGCGGCTGGAAGACTCCGGGCGGCAGCCAGGAAGAGAGTGCTACAGCTCACAGGAAGGCCAGACGGAGCGTCCTTCTCTGGCTGAAGTCTCACCTGACACCGCCGGGTTTCCGCATATATAGGAACGCCAAAAAAAGGAGTTAATTCTCGAACCTTCTGGAATTGCACCTGCGCAGTTGAGGAATAGCCGTCGGTTGCCAGCTGGGTCAATCGAGAGCTCCCCCCAAGGAACGCAGGGCCTCCCTGCTCTAAAAACATGCTCCACGGAGAACAGTAGCAAGTCATAACAACGTTGGCTTTTCCCAGCAGAAATGGCCTTGACTGCATTCCAAGTTTGAAAAAGCATGTTTGTCTCAGCACTGTGCATCTAACACTTCAGCAAAATGTGTGCAGCCTTTCACTGCGGAGTGAAGTAAATATCCAACATGGCTCTGAGCGCTCCCAGAATGCATCGCGCGCCCGTGCCATTTTGAACCAAGCATAAATTAAGCAGAACAAGTGGCTAGTCTTGTCTGTAAATAGTTACATTGTACCTATGTTCCCAGATATCCTGACTTTAATCTGCAGAAGGAAAAAGGAGCAAAGGAAAGATCAAAGGTTGGTAATGAGTGCCGCACATAAGAGGGTGAGAGGGATGCAGTAGTTGAAGAGTGTTTTGTGATAGCATGGGTGCATGTCAGTCCTGTTAACTGGAGTGAAGTTTTATGCTTCAGAAAAGGAGGTGTTGAAGCACACTTTTTTTTTTTGGGATCAACTCCTGGACGTACATGAGCTACAGGCAGAACAAAACCGCAGCCATGGTTGGTAAAATGGCTCATCAACTGCAGCCTTGTTTCGGGAAGGCGGTGCAGTGAGGAGTCTGGTTGGCACGTATAGGGTAGCCCACAAGGCTGCGCCGTTATGATGTTCACCTTTGCCTCACAGACTCCCAGTAACAAGGTGATGGCTGGAAGGTTTAGAATGAATCTTAACCACTGGCAATGCTCTGGGCAACCCTCCAGACCACCATTCTTCGCCTGCCAAGCCATTACAGAAGGGGAAAGACCATATGCAAATCAGGCTTGGCCCCACCCCAAAAGGGGCAGTCCAGCCCGAACTGCTAGGCCACATCCCTTCTGCACGAGACCACAAGCATCCCCAAACAGACTCCCAGTAACAAGGGAAACTCCACTAATCTAGTCCTGTTTTAGCCTGAAGTTTGTGAGTTTTACGCCTTCATTTTAGGCTCGGGGTGCTCTGCCAGTTTCCATGTCAATTTCTGTACAGCTGTATTGAAATAAACCCCATTTCTACCTTTGCTGCCTGGGTTGCTTCTTGGATTACTTGATGATGGATTTTCCAGACTCCACTGAGGATATGTCCTGAAGCGTGTGGGCTGCATTGCATTGTGTTCCGAGGCAGATTAGAGAATGGATACTTGGCACACTGTGCAATATTTGGATGCATGATGTGCTAGAGGTGTGCTTCTTCAATCCCAGAGGTTTTGGTGGCTTATTTTGCCAGTGCATGCCTATCATCGGTCAGACTCCAGAATATTAATTATGGGACTGCCCAACATGAGGACCGAGTGTAGCATGTTAACTGTGGACAGTGAAAAAAGGTCAAGGTTTAAAGGGTAGAGAGCAGTCAACGTTGTCCAATTATCGAAGTTCAACTTGACGGCCTCAGCCCTTGAAAGTGAAAACTTTACATTCTGTGTTCATGTGATGAGAAATATTGTTCTAAATCCTAAGAATAACTGGGCGGTTTAAACCATAGGAGCGGCTGTTGGATTTTGCATCCTATTGATGGCTTGCCGGCTTAATTCAGATAAAAGAGGACAAACGTAGATGAAACATACAGACGGAAATGTGCCATTTAGAGCCAAAATGCAACGCAGATGCAGTTGACTAGAATATCAGCAAGGGAAAGCTGAATCCCACGAAGTGTGGGTGAGTAATTGGAGAAAGGGACAGATGATTTGAACCAGTCCATCTTTATCTTTCACCAAATTATCTTCTAAATTGTGTGTCTGAGGAAGCGCCATAACTCATGTCAGTCTGCCTGCCTAACCATAGGTAAGGAAAGACTGTGATGTCCAATACATTAATGGCAAATGATTACAAGTATATATGCATTGCAGACTCTTTTCATATAATCTGTGCAGATTATAAAGTATACAGGTAGGTACTGTCACAACTGAGAAATGGCCTCATAAGCAAAAGCCTCGTCTTATAATTTGCCCTCTCATCACTACACCAAGAAGAATGGTGGTTAAATCTATATTAAGTGGTATAACATTCCAGTTAAGTCCTTGGGTCTAAGCTGTTATGATGTGAAACCCTACAAGTGTAATGTATGGAGTTTACAATTAAAAGATAATCTGTAAATATTAACCCCGTTTATGACAGTTTACAGCTGCAAGCGAAGGAACATAGTATGCATGGTTTTAAATTACACTTGTGTAATAGAACAATTCATTTAAAAACTTTATTTACAAACAATTTAGGAAGAAAATTGAAAACAACAAGAGGCAACAACCATACAACAGTGAGGTGCCACAAACCTCTTTAAAGAGCAATCTAAAGGCGGTCTGAATGGCAGCTGGGGGGGTTACTGGTAAAGTCAAATAATTTGCCATAGCCATGTGTACTGCAAGCTTTTTAGGTATCGTATACCATGTTGTTTTATCTACTTAGGATAACTCTTGTGTATAATGAGACCCTCCATGAAATTCCCGCAATTGGTTTCTTGTTAAGTAGGTTTGAATAGGGCAAAATGTTGTGATGGCAGTTAGTTAGGGACTGTCTCGGATGTGCAAAGGTATGGAGTTGGACATTTAAGGTGCCACTGTCTAGAAGGAAGAATGCCTCCCCCGTTCACCTTTTTGAGAGTTTGCAATATTTCAAGGGTTGGATGCGAGGCGGAGCTAGGATCCCTGAAGCTGTCCCTTTATTTTTCTTTCACGGGATGCTGGTCACAACTCATGAATCGGCTTGAAGGTGATGGCGAGCACTCTATGCCACACGGGAGCCGCTGCAGAATTATAAGTTGGGCTCTCTGCCCTCCATTCTTAATAGTAGCAGTGCCAATGCATACCGCACTCTAGCAATTAAATGTGCTGGAGAACCCGATTTACATACTGTTCATGTAGTCCAGTATGGATAGTATGATGGCTGTAACAGTTGTATATTTTTTGAGGATTGCTAGGAAAGGGGAGATTGTTCTCAGAATTTTAGGTGAATGAAAGCCTACCTACGTAATCTGTGGCTCCAAGAATAAATTGAAGTCCATAATGACTCCCAGTTTCTTAACTTCGAGGGGAGAATGAGCAGGAAAGGGCTGGATATTTGAGGTTGAAAAGAATGTTCATGTGGGGTTGCCTGTGATGAGGAGTTCTGTTTTTATGGTCAACTTGCAGGGGGTTTGAAGCCATTCACTGCTTCATCTGAAGTATGTTCTTGGTAATGTGTAGCGTAGTTGTAGCATGATAGTTTGAGGGATCTCAGAAAAAAGGGTGTGGGGGAAAGAGATTAAAAAGGAGTGAGGAACCTTGGGAGGAAACAAGCACTCTATGGATGCAGAAGCAAATGGCTGGATAACCACCCATTGTGAGTGTCTGTTGAACAGTAGCACTATCATTCTAGGGCTAGTTCCCTAATTAAGTTGTGGTCAACTGGTTTGAAGACAGCCGAGAGATAGAGCAGCAGGTGGGTATCTTAATTAGCCTGACCTCCGCTTGCTTTCAAGTTATTCCAAATGTATAAAATGAGTGACTCTGCGCCATGCCTGGTTCTAAAACCTACCTATACCGGTTCCAGCAACTCAATATCTTCCATACATGTAAATTTATTAATTTATATGGCGCATACAAACGAGAAAAATACAAATATGAAACATAAAACGTAAAGCAAGATAAAATATACAACCTAAAAACCAGATGAGCCCAGTGAAGAAGAATTGTTCAACTCGTAATGTAGAAATACAAATAATGTAACTAAGATATAAAAGATAAGTTTTACTACTAGCTGTGCAGTTAGAGTATTATTTTACAGTTTTTAACCCCTTTTGGGAAATAATTGCACATGTCGAGAAAGACTGGTAGTGTGCTAAACCTGCAGCCCACGATGAGTGTCACTATTCGGTGAGGCACACCACTCACTCAAGTTAATTCAGCGTGTGACTTTCAGATGGGCCTGTACGTTGGCGCAACCATGCTAAAACTTGTTTGCGTAGGGCTTCTCTAGTCTCCGTTCCAGCTACTTTACCGATGTTATAAATAACAACGTTTTGGTTATCCATAACAAAGTCACGGGTACTGATATCCTTGATTCTTGGTATTTTTTTAATTGCACATTCCACGTGGGTGCTTGCTTCGGAACAGCATAGACTTCTGTATCTCGAACATTGGGTTTATGTTCATCATTGTAATCTGGTGCCAGAATGACAGACTGTAATTCCATGTCTGGACCCTCAGAAATGATTCTGGTACGGTTGGCTTGTTCAATAAGGGAAGATAAGATCATAGGAAGTACTAGAGGAGTATCTCTAATAGGATTGAATTGGGAGACTTGACCCAAAGTCTCCACTATTAAGTTGACATGGCAGGCTTGATCCCCACTCTCCACTAGAAGATTGGCTTGGCAGCCAGTATCTGTTTTATTCAACTGGTTCTGTACAGCTGTAGAAGATTGTATAATAGTCTGTGTTTCTGTACTTTCTCTGTGAGGACATATGGTTGAGACAAACTCATTCAAGATGACCATAAGTGCACAGAAGTCCTGGAGACTATGGCACAGGATAAGCTCTTTCAGACTACTCTCTTTAAGGTTTACAAACTGGGATGAGGTGTAGTCAGTTTGAATGGCAGATAGCCTGGGGCCCTTTGCTGGGATTAATGGTGGAGATGTCAAGTAGCCAGGATCTCTCTTGGCATATATCTTTATCCCTCCCAATAGTGACGTCACTGCTGGTGAAAAGGCTGACTAGATGGGGTCAATCATGTCCCTTCCCAATGAGCGTTTTGGGGTGACAAGTACTGTAGTATTGGGCCTTGATGACGAACTGCCCAAGTCGCTGTTAAGATTCTTGCATGTGGAATCTTGTGCCTTAGGGTTCGGGACTGTGCTAAGTTTGCCCCTGTGCAACCTCCGTCTCCTGCAAGAACTTAGGTCACGGACCTCTGTCACATGGTCTGTATTAGACAGGGGAGAGGTGACTGCCAATGCCAGTCCTGACCACGAGACAACATCCCTTGGCTCAGATGTGAGATTATTTAATGCCTGACTACTAGGCAGTGGGCTTAGATAGCCATGCTTGTTTTACGGACCTCCATGAAGAGGCTCAAGGAATTTCTAGGAGAGGGCGAGGGAAGAAACGTACCGCGCTACTATTAATGATGTCCTTCACTGTTAAAATCTGCTCATGCAGAATCTTTGCCGATAGTCACGTTATAATACAAAGCTAGCTCGAGCTTAAAACTCCTCAAAGCGAGGGCGGGTCAAGTTTAAATCAAAAACAAGTGCTGAAACAACAAGGACATGGAGGGGATCACTCAGTAGTTAGTACTGGGCCCTGCAATGCAAAGCAGTGAACGCCAGCAGCATGATCCGGCTCCGCATGAGATTGATTCAGGGGCTTCAAGTGCCGTGTGGAAAGTGTCGCACCTGGCGACCTGATAGGCAGTGAGCAACAATGTACCCCCGGATAGGAAGATGCTTCAACTGGAGCGGCTACCGAGCTCCGGCGGCAACCTGCGACCCACACACCATACGGAAAGGAAACATTAGAGTAAAGGACCCACTAATGCCCTGAATAGATCAAGCCGCACCGCAACAAGAGTTGCAGCTGCCTCAGACAGACTCTCTGCACCCTTCTACTTGAATTATCCCTCCATACAAATCACGGGAGTTGAAGTCCTACAGCTCTGTCAATTGGTGTAGTCAGAAATATACAATTCGCTATAGCCTTATCCTTGTTAGTGTTGTGTAAGTCCTTTTCTTTTTTTTTTTAAAGAGGTTTGTAGAATGCTTCCTTAAACTCACCAGATAGGGTCAGCAAGACCCTTCCTAGTGGTCTGGGCAAGTGGGACCACACTGGGAGTGTCTTCCCTCTTGGAGTCCAGAACTCCCATTCCTACAAGGAACTCCCTGTCCAGAACACATCCTTATACATGGAAGTCGGAAAGACTGTTAACCCTGTTTTGCATTCACTGAACAGTGACATTTCTTCATTCTCTGGGGCTCAGGTAATGATGGATTCCGCATGAATGCCACAGTCAAAGAAGGACACACCCCTTTTGTTTGTGATGATGTGCATAAAACTTCAAGGAACTTTGAATCGAGGAGAGTGAATCCTACGCAGAGGCGAGCCTCTGACGGGAGGATGTCCTGGAGGGGTGGATCCTGGTAGTGCAGAGAGCGAACAAATCGCTCATAAGACAATGTTGGCGTCCTAACTGGTGAAGAAGCCAAGTTCAAGAAAGAGACTGTGAAGTGACTGTCTCGCCTAGTGGTGCGTGAAAGCTGTGCTGGGCCTGGAGACGGTTAACTGACGCCGAGACCAAACTGCAGCAGAGCGTATTCATCTCCGAACTCAGCACGAGTAGTGCATTAGCTGCCGAGCGGCAGAAGGGGAACAAACGCTCCTAAAGAGTTAATGCCACTGAGGGGGGCAAACTGTAATATTCGAGGTTGGGAAAGGTTACGGGGGCCTCATAAACCTGAACAGACAGCCTACCAAAAACAAGCTAAAGGAATCCTATCGGAGAGCCAGAGAGCTTTGCAGAGCTCTGAGAAAATGAAAGACATTAATGTTAGACGTTGGGAAAATCAAAAAGTTATTTGAGACAAGAAAACCCAAACTGGCAGACGCCCCGATAAAGTGAGCCCATTAAAGGGCCTGAGGACTTTGGGGAGCCCAGCAACACAAACCATAACTAACTCAATTGGATAGACAGAGGGGGTTCCAGTCTTTGAGTACAAAACAAGAACAGTGTCAATTGCCATGTCGGAAATGGTGGAATTCTATTGGGAAAACCTTTTCTCCCTGGAGAGAGGGAATCGTGTGATATTTGGATTTGGCATACAGATCCTGCAGAGAGGTTGTGCACTGTGTTGTGAGACATTGACAAACTTTTAAAACCTCTTGGAAAGCAATCCAAGTTATTGGGCCAGACAGAAGCCCAAAGATAGGGGCCACTGCTCCCTCCTTCGTTTTGTCTTTTTCGTAAGTGGTAGGGCCAATCCACGAACAGGATTTGGACTAGGGATTTCTTTTGGGGTTTGACGAGCGACCTTACTTTTTAGTTTTAGGCAGGGAACTTCCCTCATAGCAGTAGGGTTATATAGGTGTTTTCTTTTTATTTAAATAAAAATCCTAAACGGGACACATTTGAGTCCTTCGGGTTCGCCATAGTACTTTCGCAGTACAAAAGGAGGAATTGATGGTTTAGGTTGGTTCGACTAATAATGTGGACATGGGAAGCTCTTGGACGAAAAATCAGGGGGGAGTGGCCAGCGGGAGAGCCGACTAATGAACTTATCTTCTATGGAACTCAAGCTAGTTAAGTTGCCAAAAAGAGAGTGTGAATGTGTGGATGGGCTTCAAGCCTGTGATATGGATGGTAGCTTGTTTTTGATTTGATTGCTTAAGGACGAAATGAGGCAGTGGGTTATAGAGGGATTTCTATTGTCTGTCATTAATGGGAAGAGGTCAAGGATTGCAAAACTCTTGAGATTTTGAATGCGACTTTGTGGGGTTGGTAGCATTTTCTAATCTTCCCAAATCGAATGTTGCTTTTTGACGAAGGAATAAATAGCCTGTTGTGTAAATACTTAGATTTTGTCCTTTTTTGAAAAAAAAATTCTCCTCCCAGTTCTGTTCTAGAGATCTGGTGGTTCGTTTTTTAAGCATTCTTAATTGAAACAAATAGGTTTGCATATTCTCCTCTTGATTAGATGGCGTTTTGGGTCGATAGAAGTGCTCCAGTTACTCATGCATCAAGTTTTCTACTCTTGTGACTGTGTCGATCCTTGCAGATTGTAGTGCTGGATTGGCTTTTTTTCCATATTCTGCAAGAGAACCCCATAGATATGTGTGTTGGGTAAAGTGGGGGAAGCGACTGATGAGGAGAGCACAAAGATCAGCCCATGACAGGCTAATTAATGGAAATGGGAAGGGTGTGACCAGGTCCGGAGGGGCAAATATGGCATTTGCTATGTCAGAGTACATATGTTGCCTCAGTCTTTCAGTTGCATGTACAAACATTCTGTGTATGGGTTTAGATATTTATAGGAATGTTCCAATAAAATATTTGAAGTCCACATGGATGCAGATGTTGGGATCAGATGCTAACTCATTTGACATTTCTTTTGTTTGTTTTTAAATTAAGCTTGCTAGTTCCTTTTTGGATTTTGGGTTATAACTTAGGGTTGGGGATTTTTACATCCATAGAAAGGAAATCTAGACCGCTAGGCAGAACATGGTTTTGATTAGCATGGACTCACAAGATGGTGCTGCAATATCTGGGAAAGAGATGTTTAATGCTTCTTTTTGTACCATCTCCATTGGCCCTGCTCCTTGTTTTCTATTCTTTAAAATAACCTGGTTCGGAGACCACTAGGGGGCACGGAGCATCATGGCCGCCTGAGACCTGAGCGCTGCACCCCGTCTGTGAAATTGTGCGCAGTGCCACCTGCAGAGGAGCAGTTGTCATCACTCCCCGACCCCCCAGAACTGGCATGGAGCTGGGGAAATACCACTGGATGAACCTCAGTGGCTGGTGAAGGCTGACACTGCATGTGAGCGGTGCAGATAACCCTGCAGTGCAAGGACCCCCTTCTGGCCGTGGAGGACAGAGTGCGTTTCCTGAAGGCAGGTAGGACGGGGAGCGGGGTCTGGAATGACGCTGCTGCTGGTTTCGGGAGTGGCCAGATCTGCCGGTAAGTAGTGGCAGAGACTGCTGTGGCTCCCGGGCACATGGTGAGAGCATCGGCGCGGACGTTCACAGCAGAGGGAGGCCTGGCCAGGGGGTGGAGGAGCCCGCGTGGCAGCCCAGTGAACAGGAAGCGTAAGACCACCGCTTCCTGGGACAGGAGCTCGGCCCGCCTGGGAAGGATGAGCTGTGCACAGCGCGGCAGAGCTGTGCACCGGAGTACTGCAGGAGGAGAGGCAGCTCTCCCGGCTCACAAGGTCAGCCACAACATGAGCAGTCATCGGGTCCCCTCAAGGATCATATGTTGGATCCCTGTGACTATGAAAGCCACACAGCTGAGTCCCTAAACAAACACCCCCCTCCCCTCCCTCAGGGCAGGGTTGTCTGTAGATGACATTGGTGTTGCCAAGTGCACGTGAAGAAGCCAAAGTGTACTGGTGGTTATAGGGAGGCCAAGCTGTTGATGGTTGTGGGAAGATGCAGTGGCGCAGGTGGATTGAATTGTGAGGGTGCCGATCGCTGGGCCTCTGACCGACTTGAGCCACGTGGTGAGGACTCTGCAGGTGACAACAGGGGAGTGTTGGTGGCGCCCCTCCTCCCCCCCCCCCAAGCAAGGAAAGAACGCAGGCGGTGAGGGACTGAAGTGGGAGAATGGAAGAAACGGCTCCCAACAATCATTACCCACCCTTGGCCTAGAGGATCACGGCCCAGACACCCACCACGAGAGGAGTTTGCTCATATACCAGATGACCAAGTACCCTGGTACAAGAACATACGGATGTGCCCACCCGTGTGCCCGCCAGCCTGCCATACCCTCGCCGACGCCTGCGGCATGGAGGGACTCGACTGAATCATTCAGCACTAACTCAACACATCGTTAGAGATGCCATGACGACTCAGCCAACGGACAGAATACCCGTGCAACATACACACTGGACACTCCCACACCAATCCGCACAAAGAACATATTCAGTGCTATGACGTAGGTGACGGACACACCCACAGACGCGCATCTTTATTATTTTTCACTTAGGCTTCTCAAAATGCAGAAACGCAAGATGCACAATGTGCTCATCTAAAAGCTTGCTTACGCTTCTCCTAAACCCATGTGCAACAACGAAAAGTCTAATGAAGACACGATACTGGGGACAAAGCAATATGGCACCATGACCTAAAGCGCCCGTGTACCAAACGGCTCCACTTATACACCAGGCCCGAGTAGGCCTCAAGCAAGAGTTTTCCATGAACATTGAATGAGCAAGAGTACAGTTGCTGAGCCCGACGGAAGCAGACAGTCAAGGGCACGATGTTGCTAACTCGCATGCCACAAGTCGACACCAAGGTCACCCTTGCAATTAAGCGAGGCGCACAGTGGAAAATGCAATATTAATTGTGCAGAATTATGCCTCAACCACGGTCCCACCTCACGTGACCAAGCCGAACCTGACAGAGTGCCAGGCCCGGGAGGAGAGAGACGCCTGGATTCCCCGCTTCAAAGGCTCAGGCAGATACAAGTAAGCGTCTCAAAGGACATCTGCAGCAGTGGGAGTAACCGGCCTCCCAGCATATGAATAAATCTTACATTGTCTACACATATCAATAGTGAAACATTGTTGCAAATGACAGGTGCACCGCGAGCTGGGAACAGCGATGGTCCCAGACTGGGGGGCTCGTGTGTGGACCAATCAGAACATGGGGCTCTTATCACTGACGCCACTAACATTGACCAATCCTCAGGGGCCTTCATGTAACAATTTTCATGTATCAATTTGAAGGGACAACCCAAGTATACCACCTGACTAACCCTCGACCACTAACAAAGCTCTCTATACGTGTGCTATACTAACCCTACCACTCGAAGAGCCAATCCAGAGTGGCAATAGGTTTTTTGCTAACTTTCCCAGGTGACGCAAGTAGCGCGTCATACTAAGGTAAAAAGGGCCTGCGAGCCCATGGTGAAGTGAGAGTATCAGGACGGACGCGTACGTTCCTTGACCCATCCCTGCCGTTTGTTCAATAAACAGCAGAACCACCTTGCTTCTTGCGTGTGCCTCATACTCATTTTTGGGATATACAGGAGGAGTTGGGGCCTCTCTGCCCGGAGGTCCGCGGACGGCTCTGCCGACCCCGGGAGAATTTCCCCCAGACAGGATCATGGCGGAAGGAGGCCTGGGGACACAGATGTTCAGACAATTCTGGTGGAACTAAAGGCGTTTCGGTCGTAAGTGCAAACCTCCATGGGAGCCATCATGGAGAGGGGCTCAAAGGGGGAGGAAAGAGTGGAGGTCCTAGAGAACACCCAGAGAGCAGCAGACATTGTGGATGTGAGCCTGGAAGTGAGGGTGAAGGAACTGGAAAGCAGGGAAAGAGAAGTGCATTGTAAACTGGACGATGTAGAAAATAGAGAGGAGGAACATTCTGAGGATCTGGGGCTTGCTGAGTGTTAGGACAGTTTTTCTGAAGTCCAACTAAGGGCTTAGTAAAATGATTGAACTGAGGCAGTACAGGACTCCACTCTTAGTATAAGGCTGTACCACCTGAGTTCAGGGTAGCGTAGACAGAGCAGCCAGGCTCTGCCTTGGGTGGGAGAGAGGGCTGTAGAATAAGTACAAATGATCCAAAGAAACACTGAAATACTATGTATTGTAAAATGCATGAAGGTGCACAGACCAAAGCATATCACCTTATTTGGAACACATAACAGTAGTTCTAGGGAAGTCTAAAGCAATAGTTACTTTTAGATTACTTTCAGTAATACCAGGGTAGTAGACCCTATCAATTGTACCTGATGCTCAGCAAGAAATCACATAGATCAACTGGACAATATACTTTTCTGATCTAGTGAAACACAGATTCTAGGAACACTAGAAACCTGTAACTATATGATTCAGGATAAGTTATTCTAGGGGAGTTGGAGCTTCGGGTGTAATATTCAATTAGTTGCTTTTCAGTTCACAGACTAAGGGAAGCAATAACTCTAACTTATTATTTTATGATGACAGCTTGAGCATAACTAAGTAAAACCTATACACTTTTTACAGGAGCTTTCAGCAACTTAAAGGCAGGTGTAAACCTCAGACTATTATTGTCTGTCTAAAACGGACCAGGGAACGCAAAACCCAGGGTTACATTTTATGAATGACTCAGTTATTCTAGGTAGGTAAAAACTAATGCAGGGTTATTCTGGACAGGCTATCGGCAAGTCGGGGGAAGCAAGACCCTGTTGGGGATACTCGTACATTTATCCTAACAGGAATAGTGAAGCAAAACCAACAGCATTACTTTTGGGAAGAGGCACAGCCAAATCACAGGTGAGTAATATAACCTTACATCTACTTTCTGTTAGAATGGCAAAACAGTATCTAAGGAAAGAAAGATGTTCCATCTACTTTTCAGATTGGCAAAACATTTTTAAGGTAAGTAATAACCTTTGGAACTGTTCACTCTCTGTTATCAATCCACTTCTTTTGCAAGTTAGTATTTTCTAAACACTTAGCAAAAGTCCCAATCCCAATCCTTAGAAGTCTTTACCTTATTCTTGGAGCATGAGTGTTCTTAGTGGCAGAAGGGGGATCTCTAGGGTCTAGTACCCAACAGGCAGGTCAGGATAGGATCTTAAGTAGCAAAAGTCAGAGTTCCTAAGGATGAATGTTGGAACAAGTAAGTACTTTACTTTTCAAGTTCATTTTGGGTCCAGGGGCTTAACAGAAGACACCATAGGAGGATTCCAGCAGGGGCCTGGGTGCACTGGATGAAAGGACTCCCAATCACAGGATACACTCCAAAACGACACCGCAATCACAAGAGACTTACGGTAAGTAGATACCCAAGCCAGCACAGTATCTTGGCACAGAAGATTTTGCAGCAGGATGACTTCAGGATCTGCAGCCAAAAACCTGGTCATTGAATTCCTATATTAAGACAGGACACTGGAAGGACTTTTGCAGCCGGTACCAACAGGGAAGACTCTAGGCAAGGTTTCCTCATGGCTGGATGCGGCTATGTGGATTTGGCGCTTTTTTTCAGTAGCACAGAAGAAGACAGAATATCGCTGGCCGGATTCTCGTCGTTTGCCAGGTTCAGCACTCTGGTAAGGGTACTTTTTGGACTGGAATCGTGCCTCTGGAGATCCTGCAGGATGCCCACGAAGTTTGAGCGAGATTCTGAATTCGGAAGACTGTGCACCGCACAATGTCTCGAGGTCCCTGGTTATTGGGGTATTGTATCCCTTCAAGGTCGCAGCACAGCCTGGAATGGCTCAAAATGCAGGTCTTCTTGAGTCTAGTGAGTCTCACCAGGCTCGGGGTCGTCATTTCGGAGTCCCCAGGTCGATTGGGAGGAAGGCAGGAAGCTAGCCAATCAATCGGCCTTGCAACATTCAAACTTGGGGAGGGGGGGTGGTTTGGGGCTGGGGGGGTTGGCAATCCTTTCAGGACAGCCAGCCTTCCAGTTCGAACTGGAATCTCAAAGGACTCCTCCCTCGCTTCCTGCCTTCACTGACACGCTGGAGCTTGGGCGGGGGAGTCCACAGAACTCCAAATGAAGATGAAAATCATGCAAAGGAATTTCCCGTCCCGGAGGTCAGGGGAAGGAACAAGAAAGGACAAGGAATACTAAAATGGCAAAAAAACAAGATCTGGGGCCATTTTACCAGTGCTGTGCAGACAGTCCGTGGTAAAGATGCACTGAATTAATAAAAAAGGTTCACTGCCACCAGCCATTAAAGGTAAGTTTGTCCTTGTAACATAAATGTTACATTTAAAATGAAAGGGGATACTCAGTATCTCCTCCGCACTCCATATAAGATGGGGGCGGGGGGGCGCGGGTGGTGGTCTCACCTAATACAATGTAAATGGATCCAAAGATCCTTTCTACCGTTGGGAACTGTAGTTCTCAAAAGTTTAGCCAGCAAAAGTTAAAAGGGGATCACCTAGGGCACCCCAGCAACAATAGGCACTTATTGACAAAAAGGATAACTTTTAAAAGACACTATGGAGAGTCTTAGAAATTACACCCATAAAAAGAGTAAAAGATTCTGTGAGTGTGGAAAAAGGTTACCACTCGGAGATATAAGGAAAAAGAATCAACCAGTAAAATCAAAATAATCTGGGGTTACTATGAAAATCTTCCATAACACTGAGTGCAGAGGGGGAGTTGCCTGTAATGAATGGTGCAATTCAATCTTTCTCCCCTGCAAGCACACACTCCTCACCTGAGCTGTCAGGGTTGTCGGTCTCTTGTAGGCGTCGTCGTGCAAGGTAGTCTCTTCCCTTCTTATGATGAATGTGCTTGTCACGGAGGGAAGCCACAGTGACTGCTGGATAAACGGCTGTCCCGTGACTCCCTTTCCGGAACCAAGCCAGAAATCGGGGAAAAACCCAAAAGGGAAAAACCCTGGGGTGTAGTGTTGAGACTTCCAATCCGGATGACAGGACAATCGCTGATGAGAGCAGTGGAGCGAGGCGGATAGCAGAGTAGAAGATGTCCAACAGTCCAACCAAGGAGTAGCAGAGTCAGGGAAGTCGGAAGCTACTAATGGCAGTTCGAAAATATGGCACTGGATCCAGGAAGAGGAAGAGGGTATGCAGCAAGCACAGCTCAGAGGAGCCCAGCAGAAAGAGAGTACGGGAAAGTTTCCCGAAATCAGAAGAGAGAGAGAGAGGAACGGATAAAGCACACCGGAGTACTGCCCGGAGCAGCGGCAGGAAATTGAAGCGAGGAGTAGCGTTCCGAGGAAGGTAGCAGGAACACAGGCAGACAGGAAAACCCTCTGGCAGATACGAAAGGTGGACCGCAGAGGATCGGAGCGAGGAAACCCGGAAACAGGAAAGCATCCAAAGTGGGTTGCAACGCAGCTTCTACCAGGAGGCGGGGAGTTAAATACTCCCAGGGGCGCTGCGTCACGTAACTGGGGCTGGTAGCAAGAACACAGAGAAAGGACTAAAACACCCTACCTCTGTGTTTCCAGCTCCAACGCGGAAACATCTGCTAATTTCGGCTATGGCCGTGACGGCGGATGACATTGCCTAGGGAGCTGGACCTCCTGCTTACCAGAGTGGTGGTGAAGCTCATGGGGGAAATCGTTTCATAGAGAGGTCAGTTTTGACAGTCCATAGAGCCGCGGGAGCAGTAACTGAGTCTCGCTCGGTGGTGGCAAGGAGAACATGAGGCCTAGGTGGTTGGTGACCTGGATTGTGAATGCGCCCCAGTGCAAATATTTCTGGACTTGTCGACATACACTCTGGAGCAGAGGAGGAAGTGTATACCCCTTACGAAGTGATGCAGGAAGAGGGGATAAGCTATCCGTGGCGATTCCCCTTCCCCTTCGCCCTTTCGTTCGAGTACAAGGGGGAACCTTACAAGCTTAAACAGGGAGATGAAGCGGCTCAGTTGCTGGCGGATCTGCAAAGGGAGGGGGTGACCTAGGAACAGGATGGACAGTGTCAATTAAGGGAGAGCTGTAACTGTGCCTTCGCCCCACCGAAGGAGTGCCAGGAAGGAGCCGGTGTCCAGGAAATCAAAGAAGCTCCAGACAGTCGAGGGTCCTGAGTTGAGGGGGTCTGGAGGTTCAATGAAAGATGAGGGCTTTATATCTTTATTCTACTGATGGGCGGGGGTGGTGAAAATGTTTGGAACAGAATAGAATATGTTGCTTGACGGGGTGGCGGTCTTATAGGTACCCTAGTGACCCAGGTGAACTTGGGTCTCTCATGGAAATCGTGCAGGGAACCCAACATGTTCAAGTAATAATGTTGGGTTTATTAGGTTCGGGTGGGGGGGGGCAGAATGCATGCATCACTTTGTCACATTTAAAGCGGAGAAAGGGCTTGCCCAGGGGCAGGTACTGGAAGTGGCACCTATAGCTGGGAAATGGCTAGTTACAAGGTGGCTACGCTTAATGTTAAGGGGCTGAACTCCCCGAATAAGAGATCCCTTCCGGAAAATATGCTCCGCGTATCCTGGGTAGCTGTGCTCTTCCTGCAAGAAACTCATTATAGGCCGGGGAAAGAGCGTGCCCTGAAGGGGGCGGGTATTGGGCAAACATATTGGGCCTCACACAAAACGAGCAAAAAGAAGGGCGTGTGGTCACGGGCTATGCAATTGAGGGAGATCCAAGTTTGAAGTTTTGGAGGCCAGTTCGTGGCATTAAAGGGGAGATTAGATGGGAGGACGCTTACCCTGACGTCTGTGTATGCGCCTAATGTAAACCAGCTGGCCTTTTTACAGCAGATTTTCACAGTGCTGGAAGAATGGGGCGAGGTAATTATAATGGCAGGTAGTAACTTTAATATGATTGCAGATCCCAGAGTTGACCGATGGTCAGCACCGGGTGATAAGTTTAAGGCACAGGGGAGGGAGCACAGAGCGTTCTCTCAAATGCTCCAGGATCAGTTTTGGACGGATGTATGGAGGTTCAAATTCCCCCAGGCGGGAGGGTATACCTTCTCGCCCCATCACCAAACTTATACCAGAATAGACGTCCTACTGGTCCTGAGAGAGCAGGAAACAATGGTGTCGTCACCAAGAATCGAAGTGGTCACTTGGTCAGATCATGACATGGTCACGACAGAATGGTGGATAGAGAGGAGGAAGGGCGCACCATGCTGGAGATGCAATGACCGCCTACTCCGAAACCCGGTGTTTAGGAAATTTGTAAGGAAGGAAATTACACACTATTTTGAGACTAACGCCACGGGGGAGGTTCACTTGAAGACAGTGTGGGAGGCGGCCAAGGTGATGATGAGAGGCCTACTGATTGCAGAAGGGACTCGAAAAAAAGGGAGAGGGTGCTGATTGATGGGAGGCTCCCGGAGGGATTGAGGGGTATGAGGACGATGCTAACGGCACTGGGTGCGGATCTTGTGGGGTTAATGGGTGCGGATCACAAGGAGCTACGGGGGGCAATGCGAGACGAGCAGCAAGAATTGTGCTCTCTCCTGATAGAGGAGGTTTTGAAGAGGATGCGCTACACCAAACAACGGTTCTATGAACGGGGTGACAGAGTGGGGAGGCTGTTGGCGAGTAGGGTTAGGGAATGTCGGATGAAGAGGAGCGTCCACCGCCTAAGGCATGGAGAGGGGAAACGGATGGGCCTAGCCATCTCAGACCGTTTTGCAGAATATTTCGAGAATCTGTATGCCCAGCCATGCACGTGTGGAGAGTGGGAGGTGCAAGAATATTTAGGGAGGGCCCCCTATCCCACGGCTGACCAGGGGGGAAAGATTCATGTTGGAGGCTGACATCATGTGGGAGGAGTTCCTACTGGCTATACAGCTTTCAACAGTCAACTGGTCCTTTATGACAGAAGTCTTGTGGGAGATGGGTATGGGAGAGTGGTGGATGGGTTTCGGCCCTGTACTCCTCCCCAAGGGCGAGAGTGGTGGTGAATGGTGGGGTGTCCAGGTTGATACGGCTGAGCAGAGCCCCCCTGTCGCCCCTGCATTTGTGATGGAGCCCTGGGTAGCTGGCCTGCAGAGCAATGGGGACATAACAGGAGTCCTTATGACTGGGGGGGGAATATAAAGTGAGCTTGTTTGCGGACAATGCTCTCCTTTATGTCACGAATCCACGGACCTAGTGCCTGCTCAGTTAAACGGATTGGAGGGTTATGGGGAAAAATCAGGGTTCAAGGTTAACTTGGAAAAGTCTGTGGCATTCCTGGCTG
Source organism: Ambystoma mexicanum (assembly GCF_040938575.1). Taxonomy (NCBI): domain Eukaryota; kingdom Metazoa; phylum Chordata; class Amphibia; order Caudata; family Ambystomatidae; genus Ambystoma; species Ambystoma mexicanum. The sequence continues at coordinate 53,006,138 of NC_090939.1, forward strand.
GGAGTTGGAGCCAGGAAAACGTGGACTTTATGGCAGAGTGGGGGCTTTGCGACACAGGAGGGATTCCTCTACCTTGGGATTGAGATAACGAGACACGCTGGTGATTTATTTTAATAGAACTACCTCCCGCTTTGGGGCAAGATACAGGCTGACCTGCAGCGTTTGGGATGGATTGGTCGATCGTGGATGGCGTGCTTGAATTGTATCAAGATGACTGTCCTCCCCAAGCTGCTGTTCTTGATCCAGATGCTCCCCACAGTAATTACGTCCCCCTTTTTGGCTAAGGCCCAGAGAACTCTCCTTCATTTTTTATGGGCGGGAGCCAAGCCCAGGGTGGCCTATCGGTAGCACCAGCTTTCTAAAGAGATGGGGAGGGGGTGATTCCCAGACCTTATGGCATACTATAGGGCAGTTCAACTGAGGATAATGGTGGACCATCTAGACCCTAGCTCAAAGAAACAATGGGTTCACATGGACACCTCTGTCCTTGAGCCGGTTACGTTTGGTGAGTGGATGTGGGTCCTGCAGAAGGGAGATCCCCTGGTTGGCAGCGTTTTAGTGACTTTGGTGCTCGAGTGGTGCTTCCCACTGGCTGTCTACATGGCCCTCGTCCCTCAGCTGAATCTGGGCACCGCCACTGAGAAATTTCATTGCGGACCCCTTATGAGGCAGGATTGTCAAGGGCTGGGCAGCTTTGGGAAGGGGGCAAGTTCATGTCTCTGTCCTGTCTTGGGGAATGTTTGAGTATCGGGAGGTGGGGGGGCTCTCTGTCTTCCGGTATCTGCAGCTGAAAGGAGTGTTGATGAGGCCGGAATGGGGAGAAAACTTGGGTAGGGAGTTCACTCCCTTCGAAAAGCTTATGTTGCAGGAAGCCAGCACGAAGGGTCGGATATCTCGATTCTCTGGGGAGCTGAGGTTGAGCGACCCCACTGACCTGCTTCTGACAAGGGCGAAGTGGGCCGAAGACCTGGAGATGGTCATAACTGAAAAGATGTGGGAAAAGCTATGTAGGAGGGCCAAGATGTCCACATTTTCCCTGCAATATCGAATGCAGGCATTTAAATTTATACATAGATAGCATTACTCACTGTTGGCCCTGGCAAAGATGTATCTGGGGGCGGACTTATGCTGTTGGCTTGGTAAACTGGCACGTAGCGATTGTCATATGTGGTGGGGTTGCTCACTTATTCAGAGATTGGATGGAATACTTGGAGCGGCTCAAGGATTTGGATGGAGTGCAAAGGCCTCTGTTCCCGGGTCTGCTGCTGCTGGGGGTCGATGAAGAGGATATGGGACACACCCAGCTAGTGGCAGCAAGGAGCGGTGCGCTGCAGCGCTGGAAGAGAAAGGGTATACCCACAGAGAGGGAATAGATACAGAAAGCAAGGTCCGTATATCATATGGAGTACTTGATGCACTTGTTGGACGAGGCACCAACAGACATAGAGGGGACCTCGCAACTTTTTTTTTTTTTTAACAAATATGGTCATTAGCCTGCCATGGGATTGCAATACGATGAGATATGATTATGTGGCAAGTGACGGGGATATAGGTGGCGGTTATTGCAATGCATGTGGGGCGGGGAGAAGGTTGGGAGTAATTCACATGAGCCAGTTATTTTTCATTTTGATGGAAAAAGTTGGCTGTTTTGAGAAATTAAGTTGATTTTCAAAAAAATCATCTAGTTCCCAGATGACTAGACTTCGTGTACGACGGCAGGATAGTCTTGCTTTAGCTGGGTGTACGTACGACGGCAGGATAGTCTTGCTTTAGCCGGGTGTACGATGGCAGGATAGTCTTGCTTTAGCCGGGTGTACGTACGACGGCAGGATAGTCTTGCTTTAGCCAGGTGTACGATGGCAGGGTAGTCTTGCTTTAGCCGGGTGTACGTACGACGGCAGGATAGTCTTGCTTTAGCCGGGTGTACGTACGACGGCAGGATAGTCTTGCTTTAGCCGGGTGTACGACGGCAGGATAGTCTTGCTTTAGCCGGGTGTACGACGGCAGGATAGTCTGGGTTTAGCCTGGTGTATGTACGACGGCAGGATAGTCTGGCTTTAGCCGGGTGTACGTACGACGGCAGGATAGTCTTGCTTTAGCCTGGTGTATGTACGACGGCAGGATAGTCTGGCTTTAGCCTGATGTATGTACGACGGCAGGATAGTCTTGCTTTAGCCGGGTGTATGTACGACGGCAGGATAGTCTTGCTTTAGCCGGGTGTACGTACGACGGCAGAATAGTCTTGCTTTAGCCGGGTGTACGTACGACGGCAGGATAGTCTTGCTTTAGCCGGGTGTACGTACGACGGCAGGATAGTCTTGCTTTAGCCGGGTGTACGTACGACGGCAGGATAGTCTTGCTTTAGCCGGGTGTACGATGGCAGGATAGTCTTGCTTTAGCCGGGTGTACGTACGACGGCAGGATAGTCTTGCTTTAGCCAGGTGTACGATGGCAGGGTAGTCTTGCTTTAGCCGGGTGTACGTACGACGGCAGGATAGTCTTGCTTTAGCCGGGTGTACGTACGACGGCAGGATAGTCTTGCTTTAGCCGGGTGTACGACGGCAGGATAGTCTTGCTTTAGCCGGGTGTACGACGGCAGGATAGTCTGGGTTTAGCCTGGTGTATGTACGACGGCAGGATAGTCTGGCTTTAGCCGGGTGTACGTACGACGGCAGGATAGTCTTGCTTTAGCCTGGTGTATGTACGACGGCAGGATACTCTGGCTTTAGCCTGATGTATGTACGACGGCAGGATAGTCTTGCTTTAGCCGGGTGTATGTACGACGGCAAGATAGTCTTGCTTTAGCCGGGTGTACGACGGCAGGATAGTCTTGCTTTAGCCGGGTTTCTGTAAGAAATAATGGTGAATGTAGGCTGTTATTCCAAAACAAAATCTGCAGTTTATAAAGGTTTGCTCAAAGACCCCACGTTTTAGTGCACAGGTAGGGAGTATGTGAGGGCATAGTGGCGTGCAGATGGTTTTTCTCATTGGGTTCTTGTCGTGGCTGGTGAAAATTCTCCTATTATCGGCAGAGGGGCCTAGATGCAGTCTGGGGGAATTCCTTCTAGCTAGCGCTGAAGAATATGTTGATGGAGAGGAGCTATTGCAAACCACATTCGAGTATGGCGGCGTCTGTGCTGCCTTCTATTTGGGAAGCCAGGGTGGTGAAGGCGATCTTCTGGGGTAGGAGCATAGTATGTTTCAGATCAGGCTAGAATGAGATCCTAGATTTTCTTAGCAAGTGCGGTGCATGGTTAGGGAATATCTGGGAGAAATAGGGCGGTGCTGTGTGCTCTGTGGGCTAGCAGCTCTTCAGAGATGAATGTTGCTGCAGCAAGCTGCTCCAGGAGCGTGCCCCAAAGAGGATGAGCTGCGAGGATGCTTGCTGTTCAGTGGAGACAGTAGGTGTAGTCATGATTGACTTGCTGTATAGTTGCTGGGGCAAGTCCGAGTACGTGTCGGAGCACTGATGGGTAGGTATAAAATGGATGAGAGGGGCCTTTGAAAAACCCTGTCAGTGGCACACGGATTCTCTAGTGTGGAGAGCTTTGGTCTCACTCTTACTTTAGAACTCCTTTGGAGTTTGTTTTTACAGCGAATATACATGTAAGTAAGATTAAAACAAAATATAGAGAATCTGATGTGAACAAATACAAATCTAAGGATATACATTTTTAGCATCAAATTACTTTAAGACGTGCAGCATTATTTATACGGCAGTTCTGAACCCGTATAAATAGTTCCTGTGGACAAGCCGAAGCAGCCCGGGGTCAGACCAAATGGTAAACGGACAAAATCTGAGAGCTTCCCACAAGGCTGGGTCGAGTAAGCCTGTCAAATTGTGGGAAGTGATGGCTTCGCCGTCCCGTTCCTGGGGCTTATGTCCGGATTTACACATGGATCCGATCCCAAGGAAGTAGAAAATCCATGGGACTTTCATCTCGAAGAGAGACCCAGGAACCACATGAGGGATTCTGTGACCGATGGCTTCAAGAACACTCCTCCCAGAGACCATTATTTTTTCCTTTGTTTTATTTAATGGGGTTCTAAGGCCGTCTTGCCCTCGACAGCTCCTCACTAACCACGCTTCCCTCCCTACACCTCTGGCTGGTCACTACAGATTGGCGACCCCTACTATTTAAAATGTATGTGTCTTGTGTGATGGCCTAAAGGCAAATGCAGGGGACATTTTAGGATTCTTATCCAATGAGTTCCGCAATGTGATGTTATTTCAGGTTGAGTACCGTCCAGACACTGAGGTCCCATCCCATCCTATCCTGCCCTTCTGCGCTCGGATCTTCCTCTCCTAGCTCTGTCACGCTCCTCCTCCTCCCACAATCTCTCTCCCCCTGGTGCCGGCTACTTAGTACCTCTGATTTCCCACAATCTATCCTCTACCTCCACACTCTGATCTTACTTCCTCCTACATTGATACTACTCTCTCCACTACACTTGCCCACTCCTCCTCCTCCTCTCCTTCAACCTTCACACCACTACTACTCCCCCTCCTCTCTGCACTTCAACCTTCACACCACTACTACTCCCCCTCCTCTCTGCACTTCAACCTTCACACTGCTACTACTACCCCCAAACTCTGCACTTCAACCTTCACACCACTACTACTCCCCCTCCTCTCTGCACTTCAACCTTCACACTGCTACTACTCCCCCTCTTCGCTGCATTTCAACCTTCACACTGCTACTACTCCCCCCTACTCTCTGCGCTTCAACCTTCACACTGCTACTAGTCCCCCCTACTCTCTGCATTCCAACCTTCACACTGCGACTACTCCCCCTCCTCTCGGCACTTAACCTTCACACCACTACTACTACTCCCCCTCCTCTCTGCACTTAACCTTCACACCACTACTACTCCCCCTCTTCTCTGCATTTCAACCTTCACACCGCTACTACTCCCCCTCCTCTCTGAACTTCAACTTTCACACTGCTACTACTCCCCCTCCTCTCTGCACTTCAACCTTCAAACCGCTACTACTCCCCCTTCTCTCTGCACTTCAACCTTCACACCACTACTACTCCCCCTCCTCTCTGCACTTCAACCTTCACACTGCTACTAGTCCCCCCTACTCTCTGCATTCCAACCTTCACACTGCTACTACTCCCCCTCCTCTCGGCACTTAACCTTCACACCATTACTACTACTCCCCCTCCTCTCTGCACTTCAACCTTCAAACAGCTACTACTCCCTCTCCTCTCTGCACTTCAACCTTCACACCACTACTACTCCCCGTCCTCTCTGCACTTCAACCTTCACACCACTACTACTCCCCCTACTCTCTGCGCTTCAACCTTCACACCACTAATACTCCCCGTCCTCTCTGCACTTCAACCTTCACACCACTACTACTCCCCCTCCTCTCTGCGCTTCAACCTTCACACCACTAATACTCCCCGTCCTCTCTGCACTTCAACCTTCACACCACTACTACTCCCCCTCCTCTCTGCGCTTCAACCTTCACACCACTAATACTCCCCGTCCTCTCTGCACTTCAACCTTCACACCACTACTACTCCCCGTCCTCTCTGCACTTCAACCTTCACACCACTACTACTCCCCGTCCTCCCTGCATTTCAACCTTCACACTGCTACTACTACTCCCCCTCCTCTCTGCACTTCAACCTTCACACCACTACTCCCCCTCCTCTCTGCACTTCAACCTTCACACCACTACTACTCCCCGTCCTCTCTGCGCTTCAACCTTCACACCACTAATACTCCCCGTCCTCTCTGCACTTCAAAGCTTCACACCACTAATACTCCCCCTCCTCTCTGCACTTCAACCTTCGCACTACTCCCCCTCCTCTCTGCACTTCAACCTTCACACCACTACTATACTTCAACCTTCACACCACTACTACTCCCCCTCCTCTCTGCACTTCAACCTTCGCACTACTCCCCCCTCCTCTCTGCACTTCAACCTTCACACCACTACTACTCCCCCTCCTCTCTGCACTTCAACCTTCGCACTACTCCCCCTCCTCTCTGCACTTCAACCTTCACGCCACTACTACTCCCCCTCCTCTCTGCACTTCAACCTTCGCACTACTCCCCCTCCTCTCTGCACTTCAACCTTCACACCACTACTACTCCCCCTCCTCTCTACACTTCAACCTTCGCACTACTCCCCCTCCTCTCTGCACTTCAACCTTCACACCACTACTACTCCCCCTCCTCTCTGCACTTCAACCTTCACACCACTACTACTCCCCGTCCTCTCTGCGCTTCAACCTTCACACCACTACTCCCCCTCCTCTCTGCACTTCAACCTTCACACCACTACTACTCCCCGTCCTCTGTGCGCTTCAACCTTCACACCACTACTACTCCCCCTCCTCTCTGCACTTCAATCTTCACACCACTATTACTCCCCTTCCTCTCTGCACTTCAACCTTCTGCTACTACTCCCCCTCCTCTCTGCACTTCAACCTTCACACCACTACTACTCCTCCCTTCTCTCTGCACTTCAACCTTCACACCACTACTACTCCCCCTCCTCTCTGCACTTCAACCTTCACACCACTACTACTCCCCCCTCCTCTCCGCTACTACATCCCCTCTTCTCCACTACTCCCACTCTCCTCTTCTGCTGCTGCCTCTACACTAACACTACTCCTTTAACACCACCGCCACTACTACTCCTCCCCACCTTCTCTTGTCCCCTTCCTTTCACTCCCCCAGCCACCCTCGGACTCGCTTTAAGCACTCTCACAGCACAGTACCAGCTTCTCTGTAATCAATACTGCAGCCTTTTTGTTAATTGCCTCCAACTCCACCAATATGCTGTTTGCCAAGGAGTATCAATCGTAGACATGTTATATGTTGGCGAACATCGCCAAAGAGGCGATTAATTAAACTCTCTTCTCGAAACCTTCTCGAAATCTCGGCCAAACAGTCGTGATTGGCTGAGGTTTCTGTATAAAAAAAAGAAACACAAGCATTGTAGTTCTTCTGGTGGGTTTAAGAAGGCTTTTAAAAAAGAAAGGCGTTTCGCGTTTCCCCCACTAGAGGGCAGTGCTTTATACATCATCCAGTTGATGGTTGAGGTTTGTTGAAGTTGCCAGATTTTCGTATGTACTGGGTCAATCCTAGAAGGAAGGGGAGTAGTAATGTACACTCGGATGGGAGTTTAGGTAAAATATAACACACTTGGTAACGCAGTTTTAGTCCTAGTTATTTGCCCTCGCAAGTTGACGGCACTTGTACAAATGTATTGAATTAAATGCACGGGAGAAATTACTTAATTATTTGTAATGCCGGAACACGTGGCGTTACAAATAAAGTAATGAAGAGCAGGTGATTAAATCCCTGTTAAAGTCAACTCCTGCTCCTGGCATGTTGGGTCACAACTAATAGGCTCTGCTCCAAAGAAAAAGCCGGGTATGTGTTGAGTATCTGGGGGACTAGTCCATAAAATATGGGGAGCTGATGTAACCATGACCCGGCGGGCGGGCGTGCGGGGGTGATAAAATAAGACGCAAAGCTACTGCAGCCATTTTCTCGATTCCGTGCACTTAGCGGGGCAGCATATGGGTAAAGAGTGTGGCCATACAATTGTCTCGGGCACAATGAAAAAGTGGCCCACCGTTGCAAATGGCTGTTCATTCCTTTTGTGACACTGTTTGTTTGAATAGTGCCCAAGGAAGGTTTTTTGGGATAAAATGTGATGAAAACACTGTTCAAAACTACTAGCCACAGAGTGAATTAAATCATCAAACTGGCCCACCATGGGCAAAAAGATGGCCCACTTTGTCCCACAAAATTGGCCCACACCAGCATTTTGTGTTTTTGGTTCAGCCATGTGCCTATTGGCCAATCCGAACCTGAGTGTGGGAGGGCCTTTGCTATAGTCCAAAGGAATGTTAGCATGGGTCCTTCACCGCCAACCGTGGTACAGTGTTCAACACCGCCCCAACACCTTTCTACAGGGACCTGACCCTGTCATGAGGGGTTGGAACCGCTCCCAATCTCGCTTAGGAATCCAATTCAGTTCTTTACCAGAGCCAGCCCTGCCAAGGGCTAGGGTTTGGGAGTTGGGCTGCTCCCCCCTAATCCTTCTGAGTCTGCATGACTGAAGAAAGTACCCCCTTTTCTTGACCCATACTTAGATTGCACCACGACTAGTAGGACTAGTCATCCAGAAGGCCTGGCTGTGGAGGAGAGATTGCGAGCAACCCGACGGGGGGAAAAAAAACTGAGGAACTGCAGAGCAATACGCAGATCAAACCGCAGACAGTGCTCTAAGCAGCATGCCCTGGGATCGTTCTCTTACCTGCAGCAGAACCACTGAGCGGTCTACACCTATACCCCCAGACCCAGTGCTCTACGCAGCATGCCCTGGGATCGTTCTCTTACCTGCAGCAGAACCACTGAGCGGTCTACACCTAGACGCCGCGACCCAGACCCAGTGCTCTACGCAGCATGCCCTGGGATCGTTCTCTTACCTGCAGCAGAACCACTGAGCAGCCTACACATAGACGCCGCGATCCAGACCCAGTGCTCTAAGCCACATGCCCTGGGATCATTCTCTTACCTGCAAGCAGAACCACTGAACGGTCTACACCTAGACGCTGTGACCCAGACCTCAGTGTGATATGAACTATAGCATTTGTCTTACCTGGAGCAGGGCTGCAGGGGGATCCCCAAATCAATCCAGCATTTCAGGCGCTCTGCTCTGATGCGACCTGTGACATTGAGTGGAATTTTAGCCCGACGTCCTTGCCAATGCATACCAGAAGGCGTCACTTCAGCCCACTTTATTTCCTGAAACCCAACCCCTGGGGGAGGAAAGCCAGCGGTTGTCCCCGGGAATCAACTGAGGGATATAAACCATTGGAGCGTGATGGTGGCGCATAAAAGGAGTATGGTGGGGTCAGAAAGAGGAGTCGGACTGTGTGAACATTTCTAGACTGGTTTTTATTAAATGATAACATTGTCAAGGCCATAAAGGGGGAAAGGGCATCGCCGCCCTCTCTCGAACCACAGAAGCCGAATGGACTTGACCCTCCCACTGTGGTTGACACAGGTTCCTGATGTTAGAGGCGCAGGTAACCACGAAACAGCCAGTGGGGGTAAGGGGAGGGATTAGGAAAAGATTATGGATGCGTTGGGGGAAGTAGGGAAACTGGAAAGAGCATTAGGGTAACGAGATTGGATGGGTAGGAGGGGGTTTAGGGGAAGACGTCTTGATACCTTGTGAATCATACCTCACCAACCTGACATGTAATCCTATCCAAGTATTGCTCCTAGATTCAACACCCTACACATTCAAACACAGAATATGGAGATTCATATGCACACAGTACTTGGTTTTCACAAAACTCTAGCTCACATGAAACCAACAACAGAAACTATTCCACATGATACTCAAACTCATGGCTTGAACATATCAGAGAAATGACACAAACAGCAGGGTATCGTCTCCACAGGACAAACGCAACTCATGAAATGGACATGGCAGAGAAATTGGGTTGTCCTACATGATATATGAAACTCATGGCCTTGTAGGCGAAGCATGAAATGCGAAAACTAAGCTATCACATAAAGTATTTCCAAACCGACTGGTCTTTTCTCCTCCTCAATCTCCTCCTTTGGGGGAAACTATCCTTCTCCTTCTCCTCCTCCTCCTCCTCCTCCTCCTCCTCCTCCTCCTTCGGGGGACACTATCCTTCTCCTTCTCCTCCTCCTCCTCCTTTGGGGGAAACTATCCTCCTTCTCCTCCTCCTTCGGGGGAAACTATCCTTCTCCTTCGGGGGAAACTAACACTGAACTAAAGATGCTAGTGGTTTGCAGTGTACGCGTGAAGTTAAAACACGTTTGAAAACGAACATTCAGGTTTAGGGAGGAGGAGGAATCAACACAGCCGGTGAGTGAGTTGGGGAGACGATGCAAGAACGCTCTGTGTTGAAGTCAAGGTTGCAAGCAGCAACATTGTATATTGAGCGCTGGAACGAACATTGTTAAACATGTGTGATGAAAGACATGATTAAAGTTAAACTGCTGATGAATGTTTGAACTTGAGAAGGAAATATACAATACCATTGACCGAGTGGTCCGGCATCGTGGATGTTCTCAATCGGTCTCTGTAAGGTATCCCGGACGAGCCCCAATTGTCTGTTAATCAAAGTGGTCTTGTGACGATGTAAGGAAAATCCATTGCACATTCAAAAGACTTTGATTTCGATAACAAGAGCCCGAATGAGGGAGATCCATATCAAGAGGATCCAAGTACAAACTAGAGAGATCCATGGTCCGAGCCCTACGCGGGTAAACCGAGTGTGAACATTGTTGTCACGCACTAACCGAGGGCCCGGAGTCTGGCTTCTCACAGGCTCCTGTTGTTGCACGGACTCTGGGGCTGCCTTGTCGCATTGTCTCCACATCTGCGGGGGTCACTGGGGTGCCGCAGTTCTCTCACACAGCCAGTGTGGTTCCATGGTGCTTCCGGCGACCTGCCCAGTTTAGTTTCATAACTGCTCCCTTTTTGAGTCTATTGGCGGTTGCTATGGTGACTCCAGGACACGCTGCGAGCGCAATTCACTCCCGCTCACGTGAACGACATTGGGTCACATGACTAGACACTACCAGGAAGTAGACCATAAAAGCCCCAGCCTACCTACATTCATTGCTTCTCAGCTATTTTGAGAGTGGAGTTTTTGGGAATTCTTGCTTCCTGATTCCCTGTTTTCTGTGATTTGTGAACTTGGCTCTCGTCTTCTGGATTGCTATTGGATTGCCCATGGATTACTGGTTGACCTGGTGATTTTATCCTAGTTTTTTTTGTCTTGACCTTGTTTTTTTTTTTTTCCCTTTTTTGGATTGCTTCTGGATCATCCTGATGTTTTGATGACCTGGGTTTGCTTTCAGACTCTGAAAGTACTTTGGACTTGGGTTTGGACTCCATTGGATATTTTCCTGGAACTTTCTGCTGGAACATCGACTGGAACACTTTCTATTTATTGCACATTCTTTTCCCTGAGGGAAGTTTTTCAATGCCTGGGGTTTTCTCCTCCCCTCCATTCTTCCCCCCTCTTGGCATTCTGCTAGGAAGGTCACATTACCTGTTTCCATGTTTCCTGTTAGTGCTACTTATTGTGTTATAACATTGTCCTCTTCTTTCTGGCTGCCTGGGGATCCGGTGCTGCGGTTCCAGTCCACCTTTGGCCCTAATAACTGGTCAGGGAGTGGTTTTTGCTTCTCTGACTGGTGCTTGGGCACAAAGGTTTTAGTCCACTTGGAAGGTCACGTCTTGACAATTGTGATAAAAAGGGGGCTTCAGCCTGAAGTGGGAGACCCATGATGACCATTGAAAGAGAGAACTTGTGCATGTGAAAACCCTGATAGGACTAGAACTGAGACTTTGTTACGACAGACCCTTGCAGTAAGACTTATATTGGAAAAGATGCTTTGGCAGAAGGCCCGAAGGTCTGTGCTTTGAACTGTATCCTCGTGGACGAGAAGCCAGAGTGTGTGCGAAGCTTGAACATGCAGCCTTGCCCCGTGCTGATAACGTGGGGAAGGGAAGCCAACTGCTCAACCGTCCTGACATATTATTTCTTGAACACTTTTCACTTTTTGCATACACCATTGTCCCACACCCTTTTGAATTTAGAAGTAAGGATTGGCAATGGGTTTATTAGCATAGGCCCTTTTATTTGACAGACTTGACTAGGGCTGGGTTATTATTATTTGATGGTCGTAGCTTAGTCCAATCATTAGCCTTAGAAAGGCGTTCAACCCATTTGAAATTCAATAAACACCCTTGAACTGTGATCACTTGTGTCTGTCTTCACTGTTTGATACCATACCTTGCTTACCGTATCCAGCATTAACTAGTGACCAGGAGCTACCATTGGAGAACAAGGAGCTAGTACACAGCGTTCCCCAAATCTAACTTTCACATAAGATGCAAACATATAGTTTAGTCCTTTATTTTGACCCCTTATGGTTTAAATGTTGCATAGATGTGTCCTCATGTTTATAGGTCAGCCAAATGCAGAGAGTTACATTGGCATAGGTTTTGTTCAGCCTCAGTTGGCCTACGGAGCCAAAGGTAGCTCCTGGTAACTGTTGATTTGAAGCTAGCGAGGCTCTGCTAGCCTACAAGTAGGAGCTAAGTAGCTCCCCTCAATTTTGAACCCTGACCTCGCCCCCTTTTGATTGTTATACTCTTCTCTGGGATGAGGGGGCTCTCTCCATTCTTTATAACCGGGTTACTTACATCTTACAAAATCTCCATCCATTTTTACATATATGCCCTCTTTTTGACTTATTCTTTTTACCATTTTCTCTTTCACTGGGACATGTTTGAGTCTTTGTATGTTTCTCAAACTTAATATATTCGTACTCCTCACTGAGACATGAGCGATCGTCCCACTTTTGGTTGTAATTCTCACTGGTATGAGTGGAAGTCTACAATCGTTATATTCGGTTTGCTTATGGCTTGTGAAATCTGTCCCTTTTTACATATACGCCCTCTTCCCCAGGTGGTCTCCTCTCCCCATTACCTGCTGTGTAAGGGGTCTGGGCCACCGGGTCAGTGTTCTCGTTTTCCTCTTTGGATTCAGTCAAAGCTGTTCTCTGGCTTTCTTTCCGCCGACATGCTTCTGTCTGGTGGTGGTATCAGCATTGGAGTTTTTTTTAACTTGTTTGCCTTCCAGGCCACCATCTTCCTTCTTTGCTTCCTGGGTTGCATTCTCCTTTGGTAGAGTGACCTCCTTCAGTCTGGTTTTGGTGTCTCGCCTACCCGGTACACCAAACCTCAAGGCTCCGCTCTGGCCCTCTCTGCATGTCCCTCCTGGGGCTTTGGCAGGCTTCCTCCAGTCTGCGTTGTGTGCCACGCAGTGCTGGCACCTCTCCGGTAGTTTTTCCTATATGTGTGAAACCGCGTCTTCCCAGGTTTCCCAGCCTCCTCCATCGGGCCGGTTTGAATCTCCCTGGTCTCACTTCTTGTTCTCCTGGCCCTCTTCTTGTTAAGGCTCTGTGTTGAAGCTTCGCCGGCGTCTCTGGAAAGTCCTTCCTTTGTGTTTGGGCCACGTTTGTCATAACTCCTCTTAGCGTCCTCCTCTCATTATTTGTCATATAAGTATTCTTTGACTCCTTGGATCTTACTCTTCACAGTACTCAACTGATACTTTTCCTCTGTCATATCACATTAACATATGTAAGAGCAGACTACAGGTTTGCAAAGTAATGATGTTTTACATTCGGTTCTGCAGGATAATGGGAAGGGAGTTCCTCAGTGGAAAGGGAGTCCTCATCCCCAAGAGGGTGGTCTCCCTGTGAGGTCCTGTTTACTACCACCCCTAGGGGGGATGTTGCATAGAAGGCTCGCCTCACAGGAAGGGGCTCCCCCCGTTGGGCAAAGTGACTGAATCCCTCGATTCGTCACAGAACTTAATTTACCTTTTTAGTCAACCTACAAACTGTGGCTTTGGCAACTCGTGTTTACAAATCCCATAGTAAACCCTCCTACAAATCACAGTAAACCCTAGTACTATGGCGGGTTGGAGGAAGGAGTCACACGCTGAGAACATGATTCAATACCTTCATTAAAATTGTTAGTAGAAGACCTAACTTCTAAGACTTTGCTTCTTTAACCACGGAATCCCTAGAATCACTGGGTAGTGCAGTCTTGATCAGATCAAAACCTATTGTTTCTTCATTTTAATTTTTAGCCGGGAGGATCACCTAGGAGGAGAAGGGCCGCAAGTGTAAAGGACGACTCTGATGGGTGAGACGCAGTATTTCTTCCTCAGAGAAAGAGATGTCAGTGATGCCAGAATATGTAATGGCTTGTTGTCAAAGTGAGATTTCTTGTTCCAAAGATAATCATCCTGAGGGTTGCGAAAACTGTCCATATCTGTTATTTATTAGGCTTAAAGCAGTTGTCATCATAAAGTTGCCCAGTAAGAACTATTGTAGCCAGCAAGAGAGCGCTAAATGTGGACATCAGAACATTACCATCTTCCGTTCTGATAAAGCTAACTCTTTTTTGATTCAACAACAATCATTGACTCCTGTTAAATGTCCTTCTGAAAACATAGTCGATAATGGAAGTGAAGTAAGTTTATGTTATTTGAACATTGGGGACTTCAAGCCCCACAATGCCCATAGTACAGGGATGAGGAAGAGGTATTTGGAGGTACTAGACTGCAAGGTGTAGTCTAGTGATTCTAATGACCCACACCTGAGTGTCTGATGAGTATAAAGACCTCCCTCGGGTGTAGGCCATTAGGAGAAGCAGAAGGCGAAGTAATTGTCGAGATTCCACGTCGTAGTGATAGTAGAAGCTGCAGGGAAGCAGAGACGCCAGAGCCACCGCTATCCTGCCCCCACCACCCCACATGGTGGCCTTGTATGCAGAGGTTGCGCAGCGGTAAGAGTTAATCTAAGAAGCTTTCCCCAAAGTTACTTGTACTCTGGTGGCTGGCGAGCACCAGCATGCCCGTGTAGCGAGGAACGCTCCTCTCCCGAACAGCACGGGCCACACAAAGCAGAAAGAAGTAGCTTACTGTGCACCGGGTAGCAGAAGTGGCAGTGGCAGCAGAACGAACTGACCCATATGCAACACCTGGTGAGTTCACTAGTATTGTGTGACCCCGGAACATTTTATATCACTTTTAATAATTCAATGTGGCCGCATAATGCTGGCATTGACACATACACATTACAACAATGGATGCAATATATCAACTCATATAGAACAAAACTGTAGGACACAACGAGCGACAGGACTGTGCAAAGAAATGAAGAGATGTGTCAAGGACGGGGAGTGAAAGCAAAAAAAACTCTAAACAGCAGCTTCCTTTCCTATTCAATCGGGTACCAAAGACGATCACCCTCTTGAATCACAATCTAATTTGATATGAGTTCAACATCAAATGAGAAAAACATAACACATTACTGTCAACCATGGAATCACATTGTAAGATATAATGGGCAGAGAAAAACGTGAACTAACAGAAATGCAACGAATTTCCAGTCAACTAGTGAGACAATTTAAAATCCAATTGTCTTCCATCAATTATAGTCTTGAGCTCTAAGGAATGGGTTTGCGCACTTCCCTTTGTTCCTAGTTTCAAATAAAAAGCCCAGGATGGGCTAGTTTTGATCAGGACTGGTTTGCTGCATCTACAACAAATTGAAACAAACATGTCCCAGGAATCATCATCTGAAGAACAGTAGTGTCTACATAAATTACACATTAACCACAATATGCACTTACTTCACCTGAATAAAGAAAATGCATGGTGAACTGTAGGTGTTGAGACTGGATCACCCGCAGCAACCTCTACAACAAATACCAGAGAAACACCCAGGGTTAGAAATCCGGAATTGTCTAAAAAGCTTTGCCTAAGTGTATGTCTAAAAGAAAAATTAAAACATTACTCACAGGCTGGGAGGACACAATGGTTTTGTTTTAATATGAAATAACACTGTGTAGCCAAGGTCATGTAGCCATGGAAGCGAGAAAACTGAGAAAGCAAAAATGCAAGAGCTCAATGTTTGAAACAAGTAATACTACAATCCTAAATGTAGCAGACAGAAAAGGTTGAGCCTGTGAAACCTGGAATGTCCGGCCAATGTAAGGCATATGGTTCAGAAGCAGAGCATGTGACTACCTTGAGTAGGATGCCTGGAGGTGCTGCCCCGTGAATTACTGCCGCGAGATACGAATCGCATTGAGAGTGTTCCTCATAGCTCTGGGTCGTAAAGGGAGTTAAGGATAATCGCCGTTGGAGGCACGTGGCATTGTGCTGACCGTGGCTATACTATGGCAACCGTGATGTGGGGAAACCAAGAGGATGCCGTCGGACCGTTGCTGTGGTAATGGCCAAACGGAGTACAGCAACTCGCAGAGGAGAGGCCCCGCTGGCGAAGGCGAACAGGAGACGTCCTGTTAACACTGACCCGTAAAATAAGGAAGTCCAGCATTGTAAGTGGAAGGGGAGGAGAAATCCAGACTGGAGGTGAAGACCGCTGGGGCCTAAAATCAAAGGTGGGTGCGGGGGATACGCCATGGAAATGGGCAATGAGAGGGAGAGGTTCGGGTGAGCCAAATGGGCAGCGATCGGAGGGGGGGGGCGGGTCATGCCAACCTGATACAAAACAGCTAAAGTGGCAGAATAAAAACCTTGGTAACAGACAAGAAGGTCATACTTGTAATTCTCCAGCATGGGGTCTGGCATGGATTCACTTGCTCATGAATATTTCCCGTCGTCAGGCTGGGAATCCTCGGTAAAGAAAAAATCAGTATCAGTTTTGTTTCTGATCTGTCTTTCGTAGTAGTAACCAATCACTGATCTCTGCGTCATACTGACCACAGCCAATGACTGCCCTCTACCTAAGCCCTGCCTCTGGCAGCCATCTTCAGATTTTTACCGCACGTTCAAGTGTTGGGATCCTCGTGCTATTGCTCTCGAGCGTTAGTGCTATTTTTCACGTTTTTTCTCAGAAAGATTTCTCTTTTTTCGGTCAAAAGAGCCTCAAGCTCCACCGTTTCTTCATCCGATCAACGGGGACCCGTGTCGGATTCGTCTACGCCCCTCAAGGGTGAAGATTTCGTCAAGCCAAGCTTTTGGAGGTCTCCAGAAGTTTCTCAGGCCCATCTCGGACATGGCCCAGGAGAAGGGAAGCTCGACGCCCGGAAAGCTGTTCAGGGTCTGCCCTGGATGCCAGCTTCAGAATGTCTTTAAGGAGGACGAACACTCCCTTTGCCTTTACTGCCTACATGAGGACAAGTCGCACGTGGAGAAGGACTGTGCGTTTTGCGGCAATATGTCGGAGCGGACCATGAAGGACCGCCATCAACGTCTCGCCACCTGGCTGGAAGGAAAGAGCCCATCAGGCGAGAAGAAGAAGTCCGAGCGGTCTTCTAAGACCTTTGAGGGCGCCCCGGCGACGGGGGTCCAACAGAAGGCCAAGCACCGCGAGTCCGCTGGCACCGGGAGCGCCGAACGGCCGGGCTCTACGGGCGCCAGGCAGGGCGCATCCTCCCCGGCGCCATCAACCACGAGCCAACGCTCTGGCTCGGGTAAGAGGAAGGCCGAGCACCCGGCGAAGCTCCTGGAGAGACCCCGGTCGAGCTCGAAGGCCCCATCGGAGGGGGAGCGAGGCGGTAACCCTCCCCCCAAGGAGAAGGCGGTGAGTGCACCTAAGGTGGTGAAAGCCTTAATCCATCCAGCCAAGGCCTCTATCGAGACAGTCGCGGCGGCCCTGGCTCAGCCTGTGGAGGCTACACCAGTGGTGGCGACCTCGGGGCCCAGAGTCTCCCTGCCACCGCGGAGGGAGTCCTCTTTCATGACCATCAACAGGACCCCCGTGAAACCTCCGACGGAGAAGAAAAAGGGGGGGCAGGAGGTCGTCGTGGATTCGGCCTCAACCTCTGAGGAAGAGCTGATCGAAGTCTTAAGCCACGGCGTTGGCGTGGAAGAAGACCAGCCCATCGGGAGGGACCCCGACGTAGGAGACGACGAGAACGTCGAGGGTGCCGACCGCCCGTCGGACTCCCCTCAACCAGTGCCGCAAGACAACTCGGCGGCCATTTTGTTGGCTATACAGTCCTTATGCTCGGAGATAAGGATGAGACTGCTGTTGCCACCAACGGAGGAACCGCTCCCGACGGGGGACCCGGAGCCAGGCCCTTCTGGGAGCCCTCCCCCTAAGAGAAGGAGGATTCATCCTCCACCTCCTTTTCAGCCATCGCGCCCTGTTCATCCCTCCTCCCCGTCCACGACAGGTGGGGATGATACGGGGACTAAAAAAGGGGTATGGGGTGGGAGGCACTACTGCAAGATCATATAATCAGAAATAAAGAGTAAACCTAAACATAGGTACTTCTTGCTTACAGATTTCGAGCAACCAATTAGTTCAATAAATAAATTTCAGGTGCAGCAGGGCAGATCCCGAGGCCACTCGAGATCAAAACACAAAAAGGACATCAAACAAACATCTGGTGTTGCCAGCCGATAGCCCTGTGTTGCACTCCTAATGGGGTAAAAAAACCCTTATGTGATTTAGTGATCTATCAAGAGAGGGGATCTCCCATTTACCGGAAGGCACCCTCCCAAAGGAGTACATAGAGTTCTCCAATAGACTTGGGTAATCTAATACTCACATGTGTACATAACAGTCATGAACTGTGTATTTTGAGTAAAATAAATGTCCACCTGGTAGAGTGTGTTCTGGAGCCACCAAGAATCTACACACTACAAGTGCATAACACATGTATTTTATATGTCACAAGGTAATTTAGACATGTTACAGCAAACATTAAATGAAATGAAATTAGATTCCAATTCAGGTCTCAAATATACCATTGGATCAGATATCAAACTCAGTGTTTAACAGGCAGCATCAGAAGAACTTTTCATTTGGTGCAATTGTACATTGTAATACATGTAGTCTTTCAACTTCAAAATAAACTAGCAAAGTGCAGAGTATCCAGAAACATAGGACTTCTGTAACTAAACATACAATAGTTCATATTAGCAGATAACAAACGTATTTGCAGATAACAAAAAAAAAATAAACACTTCAGATGAATCCATCTTCAGGGCAGGAAATATGAAGTTCCTTCAAATTTAAATGGGTGTTCCAAGGGAAATATAAATAAACTAGTTAGCTATTTGGGAATTATAAATGTAAAGATAAGTATGGAATACCCAAGGGTATGCACTAACCTTAGTATTGACATTTACAAATCAAGATTCTTACAATCTGTGTAATGAGTGAAAAAAGTCAATGTCAGCTTGTGAAAATTTAAATTTTGGTTCACAAAGTAAGTAAGCAAAAAGCAAAGGAGTAACACTCACCACGTTCAAAGGCGAGTATGGATCACCCCGGAAGTGAGTGGGTTGCTAGGTCAGTCGCACGGTGCGTGTACTGTAATAAATCAAAGAAACGAAATGGAGTTACTGAGGAAACCACAAGGGTAATGATGGTGAAGAATCTCCTAGGGTATGTATGGAGAATAACCCAGTAGAGTTAACAGAGTCTGGTAAACTTAATAAAGTAAAGAGATAAAAGGCAACAAGCCAAAATAAATGGCGGGATCCATGACTACCAAGAATTGGGCTCAGAATTCGTATGAGATGCATAATAGCGATTTGGGATGTATGCTTTTTGCAAAATAATCGATTATACAGCCCCTACGGCTGCTTAAGGGTTCCAACAGTCTTACCTATAATCACAGTACGGCTGCAGAGTACGAGATGTCAACTAGTCAGACGCTCGGCTCGCGAATGCGGGTTTATAAATGGTCGCCATGGCACCCACGCGCATGCGCGATGCTGCGGATGACGCCATGTTGGTGGGGACATGCAGTTAACTAACAATCAAAATTGTTGATCCACGGGCTTGTATCACATCTGAAATGCCTGTTGTTGTAAAGAGTATTATAGAGCTATAGCCGCATCTGGTGTTAATAACTATAGGTTCCGACACAAAACTCATACCTCGAGTGGGTTGCTATGGTAACAACATCAACAGCCAATGCGCTGCAGGGTGCTGCGTCTGGCTGTGAGTGGGCAGATCACGAGGGATCTAAAACTGATGGGTGAATCATTTGGACACTGTATAACCTAACTGTAGCACAGGTAAGTCTGACCTACTGAATTGAAGGTCTCAATGACGGCCCGGGGGCCTAACAGGTGAGCAATCTAGGTGTTATGCATGGCCATACTGCTGTGTGTGTGGAGTGCGAGGAGGGACACCACCGCAGCCTAGAACGAGGCCGCGTGGTGTCCCCCCTCACACCCTGAAATAGTGATGCTCAGCCAGACCGGCCACAGAACAAGGCAGGACAAAGCCCGCGTTCAGTCCGTCTGGATGGCTGGTTAAAGTGAGTTAGTATTATTAGCATCTTTGGTGGCTAAGGTTAAGCCAGTCGGTGTAATGTAGGAAACATACCTCTGAAACATAACAGAGCGACTAAGATGGTTGCATGTATACAAACAACAACCATAACTTGAAATTGACATTAATGTATTAAAAACAAGCATAGGCATAACATAATATTAGACAAAGCACATCAGATCGAACTCTCAGTTCATGCCCCTTGGGGTTAAACAATCCAGCAGATCAATCCAAAATATTTCCCTTTGCAATAATCGTCTGTGTACATCACCCCCTCTTGGGCCTGCTTGTACTTGTTCCAAAATAATGCATCTTAATTGGGCAATTGAGTGTCTGGCTTCTAAAAAGTGTATTGACACTGGAGATCTCAAATTTTTGTTTCTAATGTTTGATTTATGTTCGGTCCATCTCAGCTTTGCTTTCCTCATGGTGATCCCCACGTAATATAGACCACAGGGGCATTTAAGTGCATATACAACATTCGTTGAGTCGCATGTAAAGGAGTGTTTAAGAAAGATGGATTTGCCCGTGTGGGGATGTGAGATTGTGTTGCCCAAAAGAAGATTACTACAGTGCTGGCAATTGTAGCAGGGTTGTGTACCTTTGTATTGTGTAATTGTTGGATGGTCAGATCCTGTCTCGGCTCGAATCAGGCTGTTCCTGAGAGCCCTGCTGTTTCTATATGCAAATATCGGGGGCTCTTGAAAAAGGGATTGAGTTTCTGGGTCCATTTGTAACATTGGCCAGTTCTTGTGGATAATGTTCCTGATTTTTCTGCTCTGATTAGAATTGGAAGTTACGTACACTAATTTCTCCTCTTTGCTCTTGACTTTGGTCGTGAGCAGAGTGTCTCTCTGCACATTTGACACCTTCTCTTCAATCATTGCGATCGAGGCCGATTTGTATCCCCTCTCCCTGAATTTGTGACGTAGGGCCACTGATTGTCTTGCATATTCTGATTCCTCTGAAATGTTCCTGCGATAACGTAGGAACTGACTCAGTGGAACGCTTTCAATTGTCCTCTGCGGATGGAAACTCGTAGCTAGCAAGAGGCTGTTCCTGTCAGTTGTCTTCGTGAATATCCTGGTTTCGAGTTTAGCATTTTTCACATAGATTTCCACGTCCAGGAAGTTGATCTTGAATTTACTGGTTTGGGTGGTGAATTGAATACGTGGGTGCATGTTATTCATCATATGGAAGAACTCCACCAGTTCGTCCTCCGGGTCAGACCATATGCCAAACACATCGTCAATATACCTTACGAAGATGGTAAGGTGGCGCAGCCATCTTGCTGAGGTGAGAACATGTTCATTTTCCAGATAATACATATATGTATTGGCATAAGTGGGGGCCATGGCCGCCCCCATGCTGGTACCTGAGAGTTGTAAGTAGTACCTATCTTCAAATCTGAAAAAGTTATTCATAAGAACTAATTTCAGCAGTGTTAGGACAAAGATCTTGTCCCCTTGGCAGTCGTCCGACCTCAGAAGGAGCCATTCGACTGCCTCAAGTCCCGCCTCATGTACTATATTGGTATAGAGCGAGGTGACATCCATCGTAAACAGGGTATCTCTTCCATCAACAAAGAGTACTTCCTTAAGTTTCTGGAGGAAGTGTGTGGTGTCCTTAATGTACGTCAGAGTTTCTTGTACAAGAGGTTGCAGAATCTTGTTCTGATATTTAGCCAGTGGTTCCAGTAGACTGTCTGTGGCTGCTATAATCGGTCTCCCCGGTGGGTCTAGTAATCTCTTGTGAATCTTGGGAAGAATATATATCACTGGTGTGATGGGGTGTGCTTTTTCCAGAAATGTGCGAGTTTTTTCAGAGATAACCTCTCTGTCTTCTGCCTCATCAAGTACTTGTTTGATTAGCTTCATCAAGTCCTCAGTTGGATTGTAATTTATTTCTTTGTAGGTATCCTGATCCGCAAGTTGTCTCTCCACTTCCCTGATGTATTTGATTTTATCCATTAGAACTAGAGTCCCTCCCTTGTCGGCTGGTTTGAAGATAATGTCTTTATTATCTAAGAGTCTTTTCAGGGTTTGTCGATCCATAGCTGTAAAGTTTCCTTGGTTCTTTGATTTGTATTGGATCTTCTTGAATTGGTCCAGAACAGTTCTTTCAAACACAGTCAGAACATGATTATTCACGGGAGGGTTAAATGTGCTCTTGGGTGAAAGTTCCAGAAATTCTGAGGGTTCATTCATGTTTTCTTCTTCTTCAATGGAATCGAAGAATACCTTCAGCTTGAGCTTGCGCATAAGCTTAAAGAAATCAATTTTCTCTTTCAGCAGGCTGGTGTTGTATTGGGGCACAAAAGACAAACCCTTCCGTAAAACTTGTAATTCGATACGTGACAATGTGTAAGATGATATGTTGACCGGGGACTGACACGGCCGCGACGGGTACAGACGACGAGGATCTCCCGTCGTCACCTCCCACCCGGGCTTCCCCGCCCGACGAAATTGGATCGTTTCACTCCATGATCGCCAGGGCATCCGAGCTTTTCCAGCTCTGACCGGAAGAGAAGAAGAAGGAAGGTTTCCTTTATCAACGGCGCGGGGCCAAGAGGAAGACGGTCCTCGCTGTACCTCTACTGGATGATATTTGGGATGAGGGCCTGGCCCTCCTGAAGAACCCATCCATGACGCCGGCTAGAAGGGATCGGTACGAGAAGAAGTACCGGGTCCCGGACGCGGCCCCCTTGTGCCTTCGGGCACAGCCAACCCCGGACTCGGTCGTCTCCGCGGTGGCCAGGAAGAAAGCAGGGGGGGGCGCGGCCTCTACGTCGAACTCCCCGCCGGAGGGCGAGGGAAAGAAATTAGACACGATGGGACGCAGAGTCATCTCGTCGGCAGCAACGACGATTAAGGCGGCCAACGCCTTGGCTATCGTAGCCCGCTACGACAGGGAGTTGTGGTACAAACTGGCCCCCCTGCTGGACTTCCTACCAGACAAGAGGGCAGAAGCCCTATAGATCTTGCAGGAAGGAGAGGTGGCGTCGGACCACGCCATTACGATTGCGACGGACATCGCTGACACTGGATTTCGCCAGTTGGGCAACGGCGTGTGCCTTAGGCGGCGTGGATGGCTCAAGGCTACTGACTTCCGTCAGGACGTGCAGACCAGAGTCTTGGACATGCCGTTCGACGGAAACAACCTGTTTGGGAAAACAGTGGACGATTCCCTTCAAGCCCTCAAGGCGGACACGGAGACGGCCCGGGCTCTTGGGGTTCTCCAGCAACGGCGGCCGCCCTTTCGGAGCGGCGGAGGCAAACAGGGTGCCTCCAAAGGTTCCAGCGGCGGATTTTCCACCTACCGTCAAGCGGCCTGTTCGTCGTCACAGGAAGCTTACAGGGGACGAGGCAAGTCAGGCGGACCCCGCCGTCGTCGCCAAGAAGGACAAGCCGGCAAAGCCTCGTCAAAGCAGGACTGAACCGGCCGTGGGGTCGGGCCCCCACCGAAACACCCCGGTGGGAGGCCGGCTGGCGAGCTTTGTCAGCGTGTGGGAGTCCATCTCCACCGACCGTTGGGCGCTGGACGCCCTAGCTCAGGGTCACGCGCTCGAGTTTCTAAAGAGGTGCCTGCGCGTCCCCCCTGTGGCCAGGAAAGAACATCACGTCCCTCAACTTCTCTTGGAGGTAAAAGCGATGCTTAAGAAGGGCGACATCGAGCTCGTCCCAAAGAGGCTTCGGGGCTCCGGAGTTTACTCAAGATACTTCCTCGTGAAGAAGAAGACGGGAGGATGGCGTCCCATCCTGGACCTATGACTACTGAACAAATTCATCAAGGCACAGAATTTCCGGATGGTCACCCTCCAACACGTCCTGGGTCAACTGGAGGAGGGCGATTTCCTGTCGTCGTTGGATTTGGAGGATGCCTACTTCCATATTCCCATCCTAAAGGGACACCGAAAGTTTCTCAGGTTCGTGGTCCAAGGGCGTCACTACCAGTTCAGAGCCCTTCCCTTCGGATTGAGGTCGGCACCCAGGGTGTTCACCAAGTGCCTCGCACCGGTGGCAGCGCAGCTGCGCCGAGAGGGGATCCACGTCTACCCCTACCTGGACGACTGGCTCATCCGAGCAAAGACGAAGGAGCTCGCCGTGGAGCACACGGCAAGGACCGTCCAACTACTCACGGACCTGGGATTCTCCATAAACTACGCCAAGTCCCACCTGGTGCCCGCGCAAGACGCACTGTTTCTGGGAACGAAGCTCGACACACTGTCGCTTCTGGCCTCTCCGTCGGAGGAAAGGACGAGGGCCATCTTGGGCAAGCGTCAGCGTTCCCCTGCAGCGGATGCTGGTTGCGGACGCGGCCCGGGTGAGGTCCATCAAGTCCCTCCTCGGAATGATGTCGTCTTGCATTTATCTCATCCGCCTGTGCAGGTTCCGGATGCGCCCGTTGCAGGAGTTCCTGGACGCGCGCTGGATCCAGACGACGGGCAGCTTCGAGGAGAGGATCACACTTGACGAGAATTTCCGACGAGCGATCCGGTGGTGGGGCACCCGCGCGCATCTGACGGCGGGCATGGACTTCCAGACCCCCGGCCACCAGGAGACGGTGACCACGGATGCCTCCCTGGAAGGGTGGGGAGCGCACACCGAAAATCTGCACGCGAGAGGCCTTTGGCTTCCGACAGAGAAGTCCCTCCATATCAACGTCCTGGAGCTCCGTGCAGTGTTTTGGGCCCTCAGGTCCTTTCTTCTGTCCCTCAAGGGCAAGGTGGTGAGGATCTTCACCGACAACACCACCACCATGTTCTACATCAGGAAGCAGGGCGGAACCAGGTCCCCAGCCCTGTCCAAGGAGGCGCAGGATCTGTGGCATTGGGCCGTCGCCCAAGGGATGTTTCTGGTGCTGTTTCATCTGGCAGGGATAAAAAACACCATCGCCGACTCGCTCAGTAGAGAGCTGCGCTCGTGCCACGAGTGGGAACTACGACAGGATCTAGTGGACCGCCTCTTCCGACGGTGGGGCACACCCCAGATCGATCTGTTCGCGACGGCGACGAACTCCGAGTGCCGGAGGTTCGCCAGCAGGTTTCCCCAGCCGAGGAGCATGGGCGATGCTTTCTCGTTCCCCTGGGAGGGCCTGTTTCTATACGCGTTCCCTCCATTGCCATTGCTGATCCGGCTCATCAACCAGCTCAAGAGGTCACGGTGCAGGATGATCCTTGTCGCACCTGCGTGGCCGAGGCAGATATGGTTCCCGGACCTTCTGGACTTGTCAGCGTCCCCGTCAATCAAGCTGCCAGTGGACGCGGATGTCATGATCTCTGCTTCCAAAAGATCAGGACTTGCCCGACTCCCTTGGAAGCAGACCCATAACCCCGGTTCCGAGTGCCAGCCTATCCCAATTGGGACCTTTTGGACCCTGTCCTGGCGCCAGTGGCACCAGGCTCATAAAGATGCCCAGTCCCAGCGCTGGAAGCGCCGGGCTCATAATGCTTCGGTGGACTTACCTGCAGCAGACCATGCTGCTTACTTACCTGCCAGTTGAACCCCTGATCCTCTTCTGTTTGGGACTACTTTTCCTGTTGGGTGGGGCAGGAGCCACTCCCTAGGTTCAGAACACTGGAACTCTTCTGGAAAGCAGGAACTCTTTTCTTACCTAGGCGTGGCTGTGGAAGGAGACACCTAAGCACTACAGGAGGCTATTTAAACCACACCCGATGGATGAATCTTGCTTTGCGTTATTCTGCATTCTCTGCAGCAGAACGCTCATCATGTCTTCTGCTTCTGATCCTGGGCCTAAGGGAACAAAGGCTTCCCATCCTGGAATCCAGTCTTCAGCAGCACCTGTAAAGACAAAGAAAGAACAGGTTAGCACTACGGTCTTCAGTGGCAGCGCATCTCTTACCTGGTCCATCGGCTGTCACCAACGCCTCGCGCTGCATTCCGGCATCTGAAAGACAACGGCTTACCTACTCTTCGCATGCTCCGGAGGTCTTCGCACTGCATTCCGGCATCTGAAAGACAAAAGCTTACCAGCTCTTCGCACGCTCCGGAGGCCTTCGGCGCTGCATCCCGCATCTGAAAGACAAAAGAAGGTGCGTTTAAAGACATTGGGCAACTTTATTACTCACGTGCCATTACTCCTTCCCACGCCGAATCCAGTGGGTATTCCAGCACCCTTCAGCTTCTCTAAAGCTCCGAACTTGTACCTGCAAGATAAAAGGGACAGTGCGCATCGTGAAGCAGGTTACAAGCGCTTACTTACGTGCTTCCAGGCGCTTCTATTCCTCACGCGGGTTCGATCCTCAACTCTCATCAGCCCGCCATCCGCCATCGCCGGAACCCTGCAAAACAAGAGATATCATTACAAAGACTTTTAAGACATTTGAAGTGCCCAGAACTTACCGTTCGTGCAGTTAACGACGGACAGCAGTCCTCTGAGGTCAAGAGGCCTGCACCCTTATCCAGTGAAGAAACTGGTTACGGCACCCTGCCCCGAGGCAGATGGAGAGCTCGGCGTTCACTTACCTAAGGTGAGGGCGTTAACCTTTGGGGTTCTACAGGAGAAGAGAAAGGGAAGAGGAGAGAGGCACCCAATAACCCCAGTTCATTAATCCCATATTGTCTATCTGCAGACATCTTACTCTTCGAGTCAGACATACAGTGCACAGAGGTCCAGCCCAAAGAGCCAACCGTGTGTTACACATCACCTTTGAAGATACGGCATTCACCCAGTCAAGACCGGCGCCTCTGCGGGAATCCTCCATCACGACCCGAAGTCGCTGAACTTGCAGGCCAGGCTCCTGCAGCGTTAGAGGTTGGAGGATACGACATACCGGCCGACTGCAGAGAGGTTCTTGCAAAGGCCAGGGCGTCCTCAACTCTTAAATGCTATGGACACAAATGGAAGAGGTTCTCTGTCTGGTGCCACGCACAGAAGATTAATCCTCTACGGATTACGGCTCCCCAGGTACTGCCGTACCTTCTGACGCTGGCCAAAGCTGGACTGGCGCACGCGTCCATCAAGATTCATCTTGCTGCGATCTCCCGATACACCAGAACCACGGGGCGGACGTCTTTGTGGTCTCATCGTCTGGTGAAAGAATTCATGAAGGCACTGTTCAGATTGTTCCCACCGTTGAAGGCTCCGGCCCCGGCGTGGGAGCTCAACGTGGTGCTGACCAAGCTCATGGGACCTCCGTTCGAGCCTCTGCACTCGGCTCCGTTGAAGTTCTTGTCGTGGAAAACAGCGTTTCTTGTGGCCATCACCTCCACATGAAGAGTGGGAGAGATCTAGGCCCTTTCCTGCAAGCCCCCGTACTTGACTTTTCACGACACGAGGGTAGTGCTCAGGACGCACCCCTCCTTCATGCCCAAGGTGCCGTCGGACTTCCACCTCAACGAACCCTTGGTGTTGCCTGTTTTCTTCCCGTCGCCGGCCGAAAGGACTTTGCACTCGCTGGATGTGGCTAGAGCGCTGAAGTTTTACGTGGACCGCACGAAGTGTTTTCGGAAGACGTCACAACTTTTTGTAAACTTTGGACCTGTCAATCAGGGGAAGGCTCTCTCAAAGGCCTCCATTTCCAGATGGCTCTCCGGCTGTATCATGTACTGTCATCGGTTGGCAAACCGGCCGCTGCCTGGCCGTCTGAGAGCCCATTCCACCAGAGCGATCGCAGCTACCACGGCGTTCCTATCTGGTGTGCCCTTGCTGGACATCTGCAGGGCTGCTATGTGGAGGTCGACGCGCACCTTCACGAAATTCTACTGTGTCGATCGGGATTCCAGGGAGGAGTCCAGGGTCGGCCAAGCAGTGCTGCGCAATCTGTTCGCCTAAGGTGAGCCTGGTGAGGAGGTAAGAATTGCTTAATGTTGAGTTTGATGTAATGCTTAATGTTGAGCCTTTGCCACCTCCCGTGGTTGTGCATGTGTGTACTGCTATGTATTCTTTATTCATGAGCATGTGAATCCATGCCAGACCCCATGCTGGAGAAGGAACAAGTTACTTACCTGTAACTGTTGTTCTCCAGCATGGGTCTGGCATGGATTCACATGCGAACCCTCCCGCCTACCCCTCTGCGGCTCTTCACTTGGTCATACTGCCACTTCACGTGCTACCAAATCTGAAGATGGCTGCCAGAGGCGGGGCTTAGGTAGAGGGCAGTCATTGGCTGTGGTCCGTATGACGCAGAGATCAGTGATTGGTTACTACTACGAAAGACAGATCAGAAACTAAACTGATACTGATTTTTTCTTTACCGAGGATTCCCAGCCTGACGACGGGGAATATTCATGAGCATGTGAATCCTTGCCAGACCCATGCTGGAGAACAACAGTTACAGGTAAGTAACTTGTTCCTTACAAAGATCAAAGTATTTGCCAAAACCTAAAGAGGGTAATATGAAGCGAAATTAACAACCATCAACATTGCCAAACCCAAGAGCGGGCAAAGCTAAAGCAAGTTAATAAGAATCAATATTGCTATGGCCAAGAGAGGGCAATTACGAAGCAATCCAATGGTACCTCTATTGCCAAAGAAAGGAAGAGGCAATAGTTGATAAAGACCTAAACCAGCATTATCCAAGCCAAAGAAGAGCAAGTGTGATAAAAAGCTGTTATCAACAGTTGGTTGATGTAAGACTGGGAAAACAAGAGTGGCAGAAGAGCTGCCCTCCTGACAGAAAACATTCAGGAAGAGAGGAGCATAATTTGCATTGTAGGTGGCAATCACAAGGGTGGAACAAACAGTACCAATGTGCTACATGTTTTTCAATAAGAAGTAGCCCATATTAAAGTTGTTCGTACTAGTATTGTTGAAAGCCGAAAGACTTTGTTGTGTCAGGAGAGCGGCCCTCCTGATGGAGCATTCAGGCTTAGAGCAGCATAACCTGCACTTCATGTGGCATTAAACAGCACCAATATGTCATGTCTTTTCAGAGGTAGTACTCGTTGCTGATGTTGTTGAAAGTCAAAACACTTTGCTAAATTATTGAAATTAACTTTGCCACAAAAGTGCCTGTAGTAGTGTCCAAAGCTTTTATTCCTGGCAGGCGGGTATACCAGGGCAAGGGACTTTCTAGTGGTAGACCAGGCAGGTGAGTAGACCAGGTAGAAGTTGTTGAAGTACTGTGTTGTGGTTAAAGACTGTGATTAAGTGGTGGCAAAGAACACTACATTATCTTGTGGAATCATCCTGACTAAAAATTGCTGTTGCTAAAGATAAACTATGGAAGTGTTTTTGTTTCCCAAGAAGTGTGTTTAACTCTTTGCTACAAGTGGAGAGACAGTTATCATTTCTTTTTGAACTGTTGGAAAGTCCAAGTGAGAGACTTTGGAGCAAGACGAACCTTATCACCAGAACTTTTTTTGTAGAACGGAACGTTCCTAATTTTGAACTGTCGATACAAATTCCTGCTATGAATCTGGGCAAGTGAACATTACCCAGGTTACAAGGAGATACCGTTGTTAAATTTGTTGGATGTGACTGTGATGCTATATTTGAATTACCATATATTTCCTTCATATGTTTGTTTGGGTAAGGATAGTGAGGCATCTATCAAACCATTTTAAGTTAATAAAATGGCATTTTATGAAAAACATGTACAAAGTTGTGTGCCTCACATTTCTGTCCCCTGGCATGTTGGATGTATTTTCATTAACAAGTCCAGAACTTAATGCTTGACCGTCCACTTCTTCAACACCATTAAAGGTTTTATTCTATGCTTTTCTCCAGAAAGATGTGGTTAAGGAAAATGTTAAAACAGGAACATCTGTTCCTGGTTATTTCCTGAGGACTGTAAAGAGGGAATGTTTATGTTCTCCTGAACCATTGTCCCACTTAAGGATGGGAGAGGGCGTTTCCCTGTCGTCGATCAGGAGCCACAGGCCACTCTTTGATCAGGTCCCCTTAATTACCCTAATACTTATATAAACCCAAACTTCGTCTTGTTTCTTCCTCGGGTAGAGGACCTCAAGCCACTCCTACTTGAATGAGTTCCTCCAAGTCCCTTTCAGGTTTGGAAGCAGATATTTGTGTAGACCTTGGATTTGCAGTGGTTCGGGAGGATAGCTCAGGGGCAACATGCTCGCCTTGGAAGCAAGACTACACGGAGCACCACACGTTCGATCGCCGGGTCCGCGCTTAGAAACCTCTGGGTATTAAGCGCGTTATAAATAAGCTATCATATCAATATTCTTTTTGCGTTCACTCTTGATGTCAATAGTCTAATCGCAGTCTCATAGTAGTAAGTTCTGTAAAGGTTACTGGTTGTGGAACTGTGGCTAAATCGTCCTTTAATTCTTCTGACACGCCTCTCCGGAAAAAAGTGAACTTAGTGTCTTCTGGCCAAACAGTTTCTTCTGCCAGCTGACGAAACCTAGTAACATACGTTAAGGTATCCTGAGTGTTCCTTGGGCCATATATGCAGTTTTAGATCCGTCAAACATTGTCTTTTTCTTGTAAAGGCTGGCTAACTATCCAATACAGGATTATTAGAGGTAACGGGTGGATTCCCAGACACTTTGGTGACCATGTACCCCACCCACGCTTTATCGGAAAGGAACTGATGGGGTCGAAAAGTATTCTACTGCGTTTTAAGGATTCTTTAAGCCTTCTTGGTGATCCATAAAATCTAAATCCCCCTGGGTGGGTGGGTGGATGGAAGGTCTTGTGTAGTGTTTTCTCTAGTAGCCATGGCTTGACTAAGGGTAATGTTTTCTTATCTAAGTTCTTGGACTTCCATGGGGAGCCTCTGTAAGGCTTGCATGGGATGATCCATTTGATCCATGTCAGTAATTGGTGGGCATTGCAAACTGTCAGCCTGGACAACGATCAAGACTAGATTCTGGCTTGATGGGTGCAAATTCATCAATAGACTCGCCCTTCACAATGTTGCGTTCTGGTGTTCGTGATCCACGGGTCTTGAAGGTGGCCTTAGAAGAGTAGATAAATGGTCTATCCCTGCGAGAAGCCAGCCTTGTGACCATATCAAAGTGGTTACCAGACCGGCCCTCTCGAGTTGAAAGACCCAGAAATAGGGGGAACCCTCAGGGGAAGAAAACTCCTGAAGAGCAGTCCAGCAACACTAGGCAGGGATGATGCAGCTGGTAATCCACAATCCAAGAAGAGGTCTTCGGATACTTGGGTCTTGGGTGCCAGCGGGGGGGAAAGGGAAGTCCAAACGAAAGGAGATAAAGACTGCATACAATGAACTTGGAAGGTAAGAGGAGAGAAGGAATCGGCAGAGAACTGACAAGCGGGAGAAATGAAGAGATGAATTGAGAAGCGAAACGAAGCCAGAGAACATAAATGGAATAATCACAGGGCGCGGAGGCAGGGAGATGAGAAACAGGGGACAAGTGAAGTACGGAGCATTTACCTGCAAGCGTGAGGCTTTGCAACAGGTCTCCAACTAATACCTCCTGGTACTATGTGGTGCGTGATGACG
Source organism: Ambystoma mexicanum (assembly GCF_040938575.1). NCBI lineage: Eukaryota > Metazoa > Chordata > Amphibia > Caudata > Ambystomatidae > Ambystoma > Ambystoma mexicanum. The sequence goes on from NC_090939.1 coordinate 53,037,417, forward strand.
TCACACAACCACTAGACCTTTAACACTGCTTTCGAAGAGTGTATTGCGTACCAAAAGGTCCAATATACCTTGGAAGCATGACCATTTTCCTTGACCCTGCACTTTTATTGGGTTTATTATACTGTGCCAATTCACCCCCATAGTGGTCTCAAAGCGGATAAGCCTTGTCTGTGTTGAGCAGAGTTCTGTCCTACACACGGGACCACAGGACGTTGGTCTGCTGGAAGGAATAGACCAGAAAAAAGAAATGTGAATTAAAGAGACGAATACTAGAGCGTGTTGTGGCTGTAAAGATATATTTTTAATTTTAAAAAGTAGGTTGCTCATGTAAATGATAGAAGAAAAGAAACTGAAGTTATATATAGAGGAATATATTGATTGTTGTTGTTACTCTACGCCAATAACTATTAATTAGTCTAATCACTTAAGTTTTCCTATTCATACTTTTATGCCAATATTTCTGTATTGGTTTACCCCTGAGATGATTCCCACACTCAACTAGGCTAAGATGACTCCTCCTGCCTTAGAATAGGTTTCTCGATCTCTAACCATACCATTCTAATAAATAAAGAAATTGGGTGAGATGTTTTTATACTATGCTGACCCAGTTTGTCAGTTCTTGCTTCTGTTTAAATAAAAGGTGTCAAACTAAATCTAACCCCTTGTATTCCCTTGATTTCATTGAAAATACACATATTCTCGGGCCCTATGAGAGCTCTAGGGTAAATCCAGATTGCAAATCAATTCCTTGAATTGTCATGCTGTCGTTCTTATTGGAAACAATTAGTGTCTGAGGCTAAATTTGTATTTCAATGGATTGCTTTCTCCTGCAAATTCTTCATCAGATATCCATTTCAGCGTCCGCTGCGCAGAAATATTTTCGAAGACCTGCTCTCCAACCGTGAATCTAACACCCTGTGTGTCCTCATCTTGCTTGATCTCTCTTCTGCCTTTGACACTCTCAACCATGCCATCCTGCTCAACCGTCTCCGTGATAACCTGGGTATCACTGGTCAGGCTCTGGCTTGGCTGTCTTCTTTACTTTCTGACCGACCCTCCCAGGTCCAACTTGGGTCCTTCCTCTCTGCTATCTTTTCCTCTACCTGTGGTGTCCCCCAGGGGTCTAACCTCTCTCCCTGGCTGTTCAACCAATACCTGGCACTCCTCGCCCCCACATCGCCGCTCTCTGCCCTAACTAACGGATGACACCCAGCTCATTTTCAGGCTACCCTCTGCCGCTGCCTCTCCCTCTCTGTCTGCCTGCTATCCAGCAAACCTACGGAGTCGCAGCATGCCCGGATTCCCACAGGGGGGCTTGCACCAGTGAAGTAACTTGGTCGCTGCTCGCCCCCCACATCTACGCGCCCCTGCCACGAGGAGCAGGACGGAGAATCCACCTTTTACAATATTAAGGTGAGGAGAAGGCCCAAGGGGGAGGAAGGAGTTGAGGCCAAGGGAGGTGGGGAAAACATTAAGACTATCTGGTATTGAATCCAGCTCTCCTATATTGCAGACCCATCTTTAACCAGAGGCCATACCAAGGGACCGGGAGAGAGTTCGAGAGTGCAAATCATCCAACCAGGGCTGGGTGGCGTCCCCGTGGATACCAGGTGAGCGTAACATCCGCCTCCAACTCCCTCAGGGTCAGTCGCTTCTCCAAGCAACAAGTTGGTGGGAGATCTTTCCTCGGCTGGTCCCTTCCTCTGGAACAGCCTCCCTTAAACCTGAGGAGAACCATCTCCGGTTCCGGAAGCGCCTCAAAACCTTTCTCTTTGCTTCTGCTTTTTCTCCTCCCCTCCTCTGCTGACCTCCTAGTGTAACTGGAATCTGCACTGGCTACCTGGACACCCTCGGATCTCGGGACCAGGTCCTCCCCCGCCAGCGTTTCACCCCTGCACTGCCCACCTGGCAACCCCCGCACTTGGGACTGTCTCTTTATCCCTACAGTCCCCCTCCCAGCCCTTGACACCTGATGTCTGCACTTACCCATGCACTTGCCACATGCTGGCAGCTACTTACTTATTGTTATCCTCTTGCCATGTACTGCACTCTCCCTGCCCCCTTCCCATGCACTTGCGTGATCTGAATGACACCTGGCCTAGTAGGATCGTTGTCCGTCCTCCCTTTGTTCCCCGCCCTTGCCTCGTCGCGCCTTGAAACACTTGTGTATAGGCGTGTTATAAATGCCACATCATATCATATCAGGAGGCGTAGTATGGGTCGGCGGTCGATCGCTCCTGACTCGGTCGTGCCACTCGTCTGCTCCGGGCGTGATGTCAGCCACCATAAATACTTTGTCGCTACGCCACTATACCTCAATTCCTTTTTTCTGCACACTCAGCACGCTCCTTTTCAGAACTTCACTCGTCAGAATTTTCAATTTGATAGAAATTCGATAAAAAGTGTCTACATTTCAATGTGCTTCATCGGTATGTCTCCTCCTAAGGCATCCAGGTTATTGATATTTTATTTGTATCGCGCTCATACACACGTGTTTCAGAGCTTACTAGGCCCAGTGGCATTGAGAACACGCAAGTGCAGGGGCGAGGGGAGAAGTGGAAAGTGCTGAGCAAAGAAATAACAAGTGGTAGTGCAGCCAGCCAATGACAAGTGCTAGGTTTAAGGCACAGACCAGGGGGTGTCTGATAAGTGCAGAGAAAAAAAGGGGGACTGTAGGGTTACAGATACAGGCCCAAGTGCAGGGGTTGCCAGGAGGCAGTGCAGGTGCATGGCAGGGTGGGCAAGTACCTGGGCCCGAAATCAGAGGGTAACCAGATGCACAATGCCAAAGCAGAACAGATCAGCAGGGGAGAGAAGTGAAGGCAGAAGCAAATGGGAAGGTCTTGAGGTGCTTCCGGAACCAGAGATGCCGAAGGTTGCCAGCCTTAAAGAACTTCCGGGGAGGGGCACAAATCAGAGGTACGCCCTGCGCAGGTGAAAAAGGAGCCCAAGTGGTGGCTGAAGAGGAGGGCAGAGAGGGTAAGGTAGCCAAGGGGGGGTCGAAGGTGGAAACGGGGGAGCTTCGGGGGAGAGGGGACAGCAGGAGATGAAAGGAAATTGATGATGCGAAGGACGCGCCCATCAAAGAGGAGGAGATTGGCCGGAGGGCCTTGGACCATGACAGTGCCACTTAGGTAGACATTAATGATGAAATTGGAGGAGTCGAAGGGGGCCATGCGGGCTTCCCAACTGGTGCCACCATTAATGGGAGAGGAGGAGAAAGGACAGAGCACAGAGATCATATGAAGAGTCCATGGATCTAGCAAAGGAACGACAAAAAAGATGTTGATGAGGGTCTGTCTGGAGGAAGCGCTGGAATCTGTCAGCGATAGGGAGACCAGGGTTGGAGGTCAAGGTGTCCTTTTTAATCTTCTTCCTACCAGACTTAGTAAGAGGGGAAAGAGAGTCAATGGAGAAACAGTTAGAGTAGATAGGAGAAACAGAAATCGCCATGGGTGAGGTAGAGAAAGGGGAGGAAGCAAGGGGGAGGGGCAGCGGGTGAGAGTAGAACAAGTAAAGCGGTGTAGTCACTGGGCCAGCAGGTTACAGAAAAAGCATGCAGTACAAGCAAAGGGCACAGCAAGTTTGCAGAAACACAGCTAGGTTTGAAATTATAGCCAGATTCAAAAGGCAAGCAGTGGGTGTAGAAAGCAATGCAATCAAGAGTTTAAACATGGGAGACAAGCAGAGAAGGAAGTGAAGCAAGGGAGGGTAGGAGTTTGACCAGAAGGAGGGAACTAACCCATAGTTAAGGAGGTGTGAATGTCATGGTAGTCCAGATTTCTTTGAGGTGTGAGGTAGCAGCAGCATCATAGAAGCTCATGTGCAGGAGTGCATGAAAATCCCAAGCAGCGTACTGGCACCAGCTAGGGAGCAGACCAGAGCCTTAGAAAGTGGGCCTTAGAAAGTGGGCCTTAGAATAAGGGCCTTCCGGTCCCCGGTTGGCCAATAAGTTTGGCTTGCTGGCCAATCGGAAGCGGAGGTAGTTAGAGAGGCCAAGAGAGGCAGCCTCTACAGTGAAGATATAGCGGCAGCCATGTTTGAGGTAGCTGCAAGGTCGGCAAAACAAAAGCAAACAAAGGCACCAAGGATTCAAATCAGCCCACACAGGTTGCCCAAAAGGCACTTCAAGAAATGATGAGCAGTTCGCGTGAGGGACTTGCGCAGTAAAACAGAGGAAGAAAGCTTGGAACAAAGATCTTCATTTCTTTCTTATTTCCTTTTCTCCAAAAATGCAGTGTGCACATCAGCTGGTGAAAGACATCAATCCGGTTGCGCCCTCATACCTTCAGGCAGCAGTTCCAGTGCAGCCAGGCTGCGATGGAATGGAGAACAGCTGATTGCACTGCAGCAGAGGGAGAGGAGCTGATTTCACCGGCAATCGGCTGATTTGACCCCAGATTCAAGGCGCAAGCTCGTGACCTGGAATTATTACAACACAACGAAAGGCAAGACTACTGGATTTCATTACGCAATTCAACCAGTTGGCTGCAAGACCTCCTGGCCTAAAAACAAAAAGGCAGGCGTGTTTTACAAAGACCTCAGTGATGCCATGAAAGACTATCTGGCCTGAACCCGTTGACTGGACCTGCAGTGTTAAAGGTGTGTCAAGACTGCAACGCCAAGATGTCGATTACCGACCTGCACAACATCTGCATGTGGTTCATTGGTACAGATCGTGTCACCAAAGATTGTGGTTCTTGTTAAAAAAAACTAAATGAACCCCAAGTCGTGGAGGGAACAATCAGCGAAGCTCAGGCAACCTCTGTCAATCTCCGGCTCGCTCGACCGCCAGGGCTTCAGGACACGACGAGACACATAGGGTCTTATGCCTGAGAAAGAGGACAGCGTGGCGGGTTAGGACAGACTGGTTTCTTCCATTTCTGGACTTTTATTCAAAATAAAAAAACATGAAAACTCCTCATCTATAACCTATGGGTCCTCACTAACTAACAAAAACTAACTAGGGTGTTCATCAGTGAGTTCAAAAGGAAGATTGGTCCTCTGTCCAAAGCTAAACTTTTCTGTCCCTACCACTATTGAAACAACACAGGCACAGGAGAATGACTCCCTTAACTCTGGTCTGCTTTTCAGCACAGCCACTTTAGTAACTTAATCGGAGGTAGTTCTTGCCAACTATTTTGACCAGTTAATACAGTTCAGAAATAGGGCTCTTCAGTTTCTCTCGTGTCCTTGACACCTTGCTTTCTCCTTCTGAGGTTATTCTTCTCTTGCTCTTTAGTACACTTGTTGCTTCTTCTGTAGACAATGTCCACTGTTTCTGCTGGCTGGGACAGTGCTAACGATTCTCAGGAACTTATGCTCCTTTCTTTCACTTGATAGTCACTGAGACTAGTATACACATTTCCATAATGATTCTCTGATATTCACGTCTTTGGCTTTACTGGGATGAGTATGAATGTTCCAGTAATTGTTCTCTTCTCTTTCGACTTCTTTAGTTTTTACTAGGACGAGTATAAGTACCAATAGTAATTCTCACTTATCTACACCTTTTGGTATTACTGGGACGAGTATGAGGGTATCAGTAAAGATTCTCTTCTTTATCCACTATTCTTTCTTGTTATGGTCCCCACATAACTTCTCACTCTCCTTAAGGATCCATTGGGTTGTGTTCCTCACTGGAACGAGCATGATTATTTTGCTTGTTATGTGATCCCTCTCGGTTCTCTCGCCTTCCCTGTTACCTTTGACTTTACTTGGGGTTAACGTCCCCAGTCCTACGATCAGGACCGAATTCTTGGTCAGGTTGGCTTCTTGCCTCAGCTTCTCGCTCACCTTCTCTGCACCCGCTCTGTTTTGTGAATGAGCCTGTGGTCTCAGTGTCATTCCTGGACTGAACTGTCCACTGACTCTCGGTCACGCCACCACTTACGACTCGGTAGACTGTCTGTGCTTTCCTCAGCTCTTCCTCCTTCATGCTTTCCTAGCGTGTTCTCATCAGCCTGTTTCCTTGTTTGCAAGCTGCGTGTTCTGGACCGGTTCAGTGATCCACACACAGCTGATTCGATCTACTGGGCTTCCTTTTCTGACAGGATTTCTCCTCCTCCTTTTATGACGCTAAGCCTTCCCCGGCTGATGCATCCAAGTCTTTTCTTTCTGTTGCCAGAGTACGCTGCATGATTCGGGCAATCTTCTTCTTCACAGTATTGTTCACATTTCGTTTCTCACATGGATTTAATGTTTCTCCACCACATTTAACTTTCGGTGTGGATATGGTTCTGGTGTCTTTTCATCTTTCGGGTTTTGGGTGGAAGACTGAGAAACTTGAAGGTGTCTCACCCACTTGTCCCCGGGAAACTGTCATCCAGGTGGCCAGGACACGGCCATCGCTTTTGGATCCAGTTCCTGGGGTTGGACCAGTGCTGGAGGATCATCTGCACGAGAGCACACTCTGAGCGAGGCAAGGCACACGAGGAAGCAGCAGTTCCAAGAAGACAATTTAATACAAGGTGAATCGCAGTAAAACAGAATGGGATCCCATGGAAGGAAGTGCCCTTGATCTTCCCGACGAGGAACCGTTAATTCCATGAACCTTTGAGAATAGAAAACGTAAGAGCAGGAAACAAGGCTGAAGAATCCTGCATTATCTGTCCGAGGTACCCGGGGCTCTCCCGTGTCGATAGTCAAGGTGGGGAGAATTGCTTGCTGCTGTGGTACTGTCCTTGGCTCCTACAACAAAGCAACGCCAGTGAAGTCGGCACAGCCAGTGAGTTGGGGAGATTGATACCAAACCGGCTCTGTGTTGAAGCCAAGGTTGCAAGCGGCAACATTCTATAGTGAACGCTGAAGCAAACAGTGCATGAAGTGTGTGATAATCAACTCAAGTAAAATTGATCAACAGATGAGTGATTGAACTTTGAAGCCAAGATACAATACCTTACAGTGGTCCGGCACCACGTGCATGCTCATTCGAAGTCTCTGTAAGGTATCCGACTGAAAGGTAGCGAAAGAGTGACAAAGAATTCTGATTCGAAGTGGTCCTGCAGCGAGTCAAGTAAAATCCTGTGCACAATAGAAAGTCTACAATGTTAATGACTTAAAAAATATTGATGACAAGGAAGTTGGTCAGAGCCCGACTGCAGGTGACTAATTGAACAGTGTGTTAAAGAGGATCTGAAGCCGGCTGAGCGGAATCCGAGGTGTATAGTGAATCGCCTGAGAAATTGAGTACGTGTCAAATCTTAAGAGGAAAATAACTTGTTTTTGTCGTGTCAGGCCCTCAAGAAGAAGACTTTAAAAGGCAAAGAGACTTGGGCACGGAAGGCTCTGATGCTAATGATTGAACTGTATCCTCATGTTGGAGAAGCGAGAGACTGTGCTAATCTCGAGTGTACCGCCTTGTCTCGTGCTGAAAACGTGGGGAAGGGTAGCCCACAGCCTGAACATCCTAACATCATTTTGTGAACAAGTCTTTCTTTTGCGTAACACGGTTTCCCACACTATTTGTATTGAGAGGTAATGATTGGCAATAGGTTTATTAGCATAGGACCTTTTATGTTGACAAGGCATTACTAGGACTGTGTTTTTATTTGATCGTCGTAGCTTGCTCCCATCTGTAGATTTAGGATTAGATGGGCGTCTTTCAAACCCTTTTTGAAGTTCAATAAACACCCTTGAACTGTGGTCACTTTTGTCGGTCTTACTGTTGATATCATGCCTTCCTTACATGACTCACTGCAAACGACTTCTGAGCACTTATGTGCTGTTATAGTCACAGTAGATAAATTCACATTTCCATCAACCACTTTGTGCTGGCTTTTTATGTATACATTTTTTTATATACATCTTATATTCCTATTTTTCTCTTTTGGACCTCTGGTCACCCATAATGCTTGGTCCTGAGGAAGGCGGTACTTGGATTTTCAACCGCTGAAACGTAAAGCCTCTCCTCGAAGAACTTAATACACAAAGGAATGAGGCTAGGCAGTTATAAAATGTATAACTGCTCTCTACGTAGATCCCTGTTCCATTGTTCGGTTCTCGCTGGCTTAGCAGTGGCCAGCTCCAAGACTAGTAAGATAGCAAGGGCCAAGATGTGGGAATATATCCTGCAAACCCAGAACATATGGTATCCTCCCCCCTCCCCCTTGACTCTTTACATATTTCTAGTCCTCTTTACGATTTAAACCAATCATGTTTAGATTTTTATGGTTTATGCTTTATACTTTTCTGTATGTTTGTATTATACTGTGGATATATGTTTCATGCATCAGTGTTTGTTGTACAATTTAAACTGATTCATTGCTAGTGTAAAATATAAAACCTGTAACGGGGTACAAAAGCATCTGTGATTCCTGAACTTTAATACTTTTTTATTTTTTAAGTGCTGCATTCTACTTGCCCTGGAAATACAGGAGCAATATAGAGCAGAGTACCATTAAGGGCTCTGGTAACCGCCCTATTAAAAGAATTGCATGAATGTATTTCTATTTTGATGCAAATACTTCCTGGCGGGGCACCTTTTTGTAGCTATTACCCCAGCTTGGGGGGGGAGGGGGTTTGGGTCGCTCACAAGTCTATGATCATCCACCGGTCAACCCCTGTCCTGATAAGAACTACTTGCTTTGTGCCCCCTAGCAGGGAAGTCTCTCAGTGGGAAGGGCCTCGTTTGGCGTGACAACCGCTTACTCTCAAAGGCTGTATCCCCTGGCCTTCCCAGGATACTATACTCCTCTCTGCTCCTCCAAGGGCCTGGGTCGACCCCACACAGATTGTGTATAGCGCCTACACCCAGAAAGGGCTGCAAGATAGCCACCTCCTTGCCGGTTGCAATACACTTTTCCCTTTCAACTTCCCAGGTTTCCCCATGACAATATGAGCAAAAGGCCATGGTAGTAAAGCTGAAGGCTTCACTTCCCTGTAAAATGTCAGGACAGGTTCAAAAGCAAAATGTTTGGGGGGGGGGGGGGGGGTCCATACAATATGGAGGGAAAGTTGCCATTATGATTTTGTTTTATTAAGCATTTGTTAGGTCCTTATACAACTGAATAGTGACTCAAAGCGCCTTAAGAGAAATGTTAAGAACTCGCACAATAAATCTCATCCAAACAAATTCACAGGAGGACAGGGACTCTGCAAGAATGCATGTTGGGCACAAATTGGCCCTATCCTGCTTGCCTAGGAAAAGCGGCCTTAGCAGACGGAAGTCATATTACAGGCATTCTCGCATGCCTCAGAGCTTTTTGGCCAAACATGTCAAGGAATCCTACTGAAACAATGTTGCCCTAGTATCCAAGCCTTTGATACCAGCTGTGTTCTTTCATGTTAATCAGTGTTAAAAGGAAGGAGAGCATTTCCTAAAAGAAATGGTGAAGGTGAATATAGTCCTTGGAGATTCACACACGCTCTGAGGAAGGCGAGAACGCTTGTAATATGACCTCTGCTAACGCTGCTTTTCCTAGGAAAGCGGGTGCCTAAAAAAACATGCTTGCCTATGCCGAAAGTGAAAACCATCAGAAGTAAAAGATGTGAAGGCAAGCATCTGTACACACTTTCATTGCAGAGACCTATGCAGTAGAGTCTATAGCCTTGCACGAGCAAGAAACAGTAGTTTAAACATGGCAGTTTGCAGTATCTGGTCAATTTTATAATGTATTAATATGCAAGAGTAGTACATAAAATGTTCAATTCCCAAATGTGTCCCCTCCGAAATAAGGAAGAACTTAGACAGCAGGGGTCAATGTTCACTAGCTACTAACCCGGGCTGAGGGACACCTGTTAAGATGGAGATGCTTTTTGAGACGAGCGGGAGGGACGGCCATAGGGCCCGTTTAAAAATAAATAATAAAAGAAATAGCAAAAAAATAAAAAAATGTATTGTCTTTGGGTCTTGGAGTGTTCTTTCAGTTATCTGTGAGACCTACTAGGGTGGATGCCAGCGCCAGTCCTACCCCAGAGTGGCATGGTGGATGTTTTGGAGGGCCATAGTTCCTATCCCTTCTCTCTGTGTTTACATGTAGGAGAGCAGTACCCCTGGTGATCTCTCCATACTTTCCTTGCATAATGTTGGCCAGGTTTTCTCAGTTTCTTGTATGGAACTAAAAGTAACAGCGTGCCCATTGGTGAAGGAACAACCATGATTGAACGGGAAAAGACAGTGCAGAGGTACTGTGCCGCTGAGCAAGGCGAACAAACCAGCAGATTACTCTAGGAGACTCAGGGCAAAGCGAGCATGCAGACTGTTCACAGCTCACAGGCCGAACAAAACAGACACTTATCAGTAATGACGGGGCCATGGAACAGGCCACATACATAGGCAGTATACAAACTGCTGTGGCATGCCCTCACACGAACTGGAACACGGATGTTGATAGCGGGCCACCATTGAGGAATATTGCAAACCGGTGTACCTGAAAGGGGCGGGGTATACCACCTCTTTTATGCTGTTAACCTTTTGTAATACCTCACCAGGTCAAAGGCTGAGATTAATTGGCCCAGGATTTAGAAGGGGAGAACCCATAGGTGGAAAGGGACTTTAAAAGAGGGCACAGGAAACAGAATCTGTGGGTTGTTTGGGTGAGGTCAGAGGAGGTGGACCAAGTGACCAGAAGGAGGAAGGAGAGTGTAGAGGAGCGTGGAAGCAGTTTATAGACAAGTTGAGGTATTGGCTATTGAGTGAAAATGGTAATATGGTGTGAGTGTATAAGGTGTGTGAGTAAAGGGGGAGTAAGAGAGTGGGGAGTAAGTGAGCGGGTTACTAAAGAGAGGTTGTGGTGGCACAGTGATGTGTGGATTGGTGAGTAGTAAGGAGAGAATAGTACGAGTAGAGGAGAATGGGAAAGATAAGAGCATCGGATGGATTGGAAAGGAAGTGTCGGGGAGAGTGTGGGTGTGGAGAGACTGTATGGATTAGGAGGGAGGAGAGTAGGAGTAGATCAGGAAGAGCACTAAAAGAGCATGGAAGATCAGCTATGTACCTGTATTGATTGATTGGGCACTATGCAACTGGGGTCCCTGATAGGTGTCACAAAGAGTGTTCCCAAAGGAAGTCTAGATAGACAAGGTTTTTACCTTTAGGCCATCACCAGTCGACGGATAGCTTTTAGATAGTAGGGGGTTACCTATCACTGGGGCCGGTCCATGGTCACCTGGATTGGGATGGGGTCTTCCCCATTCCTGCACTAGACAGTGAGGGAAGGCCATTAGAACCTTTTGATAAATTGATCATAAAACCCATTGAACCTTATCTGGGAGTTGGTCTGTTATTGAAGCCATCTGTGAAACTCAGCAGTCTTCACTCTTGTGCCTTTTCTTTATCAACTCTGGTATCTCCTTTGGTGGGACCCCTTACTGCCTGCCAAAACATTACATCTACTGTAGGTCCTTTGCAAAGTTGGTAACTTGTGATCATTCTGACCCATAAACGAGAGTTGCCTATTTATTGCTTTTTGGAATATTTATTTACTTGGACCAACTTTATACAACTATTCCAACATATCTGAAAGGTCTTACTGGCTAAAGATTGCTTTTATTCTTATTCTGGTATTTATTTATTGGATATTTGTAAAGCGCCTATACAACAAATGCTGTTTTAAGGTGCCACAAGACAAAAAAGGGGGTGCGGGGTATGTAGACAAGGGAGAAAGATAACAAAAACGGTCCTACTAGGCGGCCTTGTTACATTTGGATAGTGCAACAAAGGGAGAGTGATGGGGGGAGGTGGGAGTGCCCTGGTCCCCGAAATGCTAGGGTCGAAAGGGAAGTGCAGGGTAAAGAGAGTGAAAATGAGAGGGGGTTTTGAGGGGGGCGGAAGAGGGCCATAGGGGCTAGGCGAGTGCTAAGGGGAGGCCAGGAGGGCAGTGCCAGGTATTGCAGGTGGTGAGGGTCCACATACTAAGTGCGAGGAGGTGGGTGGACTGCGCAAGGGGAGGGGCTGGGCTGGTGCCCTGTAGAACTCAGAGGGAACCAGGTAGCCAGTCACTGCGGCAGACTGGGGTGTTAGCAGGGGAGCGGGAGATGGAAGGAAGGAAGAAGAGAAAAAAATGGCCTTGAGGAGCTTCCAGAACTTAAGGAGATCCAGCTCAAGCCTGAGAGGGGCAGGAGACCATTCCAGAGGGAGGCTGCCGCAGAGGAGAGATCTGCTCCCCCACTATCTGCCTAGAGAAGGATCTTTGTGTCCTTTATGTCTACCTCAATGTTTTCATTGTTGTATTTCTAAATACTATTTCTAGTACTTACCTGTATTGTAGATGCTTTATGCGCACATTTTTATAAAGCATATTTTCAGTAATACACTATGTGAACATTCCATTATTGTGTACTAGTAATAATAAAACAAACAAACTTACCTTTGTCAACTGTACCTTATTGCCACCCCTCTCACTTCAGAGCAAAGCGTGGTCATTCGGCCTAGCAGAACACTCCAGCCATCTGAGGCAGTCCAAGTGTTTATGTAACGCTCACCTGATTCCCGCAGAGGCGCCGGTCTTGACTGGGTGAATGCCGTATCTTCAAAGGTGATGTGTAACACACGGTTGGCTCTTTGGGCTGGACCTCTGTGCACTGTATGTCTGACTCGAAGAGTAAGATGTCTTGGGTAAGTGAACGCCGAGCTCTCCATCTGCCTCGGGGCAGGGTGCCGTAACCAGTTTCTTCACTGGATAAGGGTGCAGGCCTCTTGACCTCAGAGGACTGCTGTCCGTCGTTAACTGCACGAACGGTAAGTTCTGGGCACTTCAAATGTCTTAAAAGTCTTTTGTAATGATATCTCTTGTTTTGCAGGGTTCCGGCGATGGCGGATGGCGGGCTGATGAGAGTTGAGGATCGAACCCGAGTGAGGAATAGAAGCGCCTGGAAGCACGTAAGTAAGCGCTTGTAGCCTGCTTCACGATGCGCACTAACTGTCCCTTTTATCTTGCAGGTACAAGTTCGGAGCTTTAGAGAAGCTGAAGGGTGCTGGAATACCCACTGGATTCGGCGTGGGAAGGAGTAATGGCACGTGAGTAATAAAGTTGCCCAATGTCTTTAAACGCACCTTCTTTTGTCTTTCAGATGCGGGATGCAGCGCCGAAGGCCTCCGGAGCGTGTGAAGAGCTGGTAAGCCTTTGTCTTTCAGATGCCGGAATGCAGCGCGAGGCGTTGGTGACAGCCGATGGACCAGGTAAGAGATGCGCTGCCACTGAAGACCGTAGTGCTAACCTGTTCTTTCTTTGTCTTTACAGGTGCTGCTGAAGACTGGATTCCAGGATGGTAAGCCTTTGTTCCCTTAGGCCCAGGATCAGAAGCAGAAGACTCGATGAGCGTTCTGCTGCAGAGAATGCAGAATAACGCAAAGCAAGATTCATCCATCGGGTGTGGTTTAAATAGCCTCCTGTAGTGCTTAGGTGTCTCCTTCCACAGCCACGCCTAGGTAAGAAAAGAGTTCCTGCTTTCCAGAAGAGTTCCAGTGTTCTGAACCTAGGGAGTGGCTCCTGCCCCACCCAACAGGAAAAGTAGTCCCAAACAGAAGAGGATTAGGGGTTCAACTGGCAGGTAAGTAAGCAGCATGGTCTGCTGCAGGTAAGTCCACCCAAGCATTATGAGCCCGGCGCTTCCAGCGCTGGGACTGGGCATCTTTATGAGCCTGGTGCCACTGGCGCCAGGACAGGGTCCAAAAGGTCCCAATTGGGACTGGCTGGCACTCGGAACCGGGGTTATGGGTCTGCTTCCAAGGGAGTCGGGCAAGTCCTGATCTTTTGGAAGCAGAGATCATGACAGTTTATTAGATGCTGGGGCCGTCCCTCACTCTCCCCTAAAAGCATCACTCCTACCCTAGCTCAGCCTTCTTTACTCCCCACGTTGGTGCTTACTGCTGGTTTCTCCCTGCTGTCTAGGTTCTGACTTTGCTAGAAGGGACAACCTAAGGCAGGGCATCATTTGTGTGGGTATTTTCTCAAACTCAGATTGATCATGATGTGCTGTTGTGGAAACTTTATTATTTTAACTGTCAGTCATATAAGAAGCTTCTATAGAATCAGAGCAAAAATACTAACAATTATTGTGTTTAAAGACCCGCTTAAACATTTCTCATTACACACAATGTTATTCATAGTCAATACATCCATCATTTCCAATGAGCCGGTGGGAGTTGCAGCTTTAACCCATTATATGTTAAAGCTGAAGGGAGCAGCCATCGGTGTGGGCAACAATGGGTGGGGAGCTGCCTGTCTTGCCACAGGCATTCTAGAAAATTTAGTCCTGGCATTTCTTTTATAGAAATTAAGCACTTCCTAAATGCCAGTGCCTGATCTGCCTGAACTCCCTCAGGGACCTCCAAGACTAACTGTACATTATCAATTTGTTAGTATCTACTGGGGATGTGTCTTCAGACACTGCCTGACTTAGTCGCCTTCCTTTCGACACACACGTTCCTTTTTTCGGGTTCTATATCCTATTATCTCCTCCAAACTACCCCACTTTCACTCTTACTCCCTGCGTCATTCCACCTCTGTCCCTCATTCTTTTTATTACTGCCTCTGCCCTTAAATGTTAGGTCTCCCTTCTCTGCACTACTACGCCCTCCTCCACAGTACTACTCCCTCCTTCACATCAATACTACAAATACACCCCCTTCTTCTACTGACATCCTCTTCAAATTCACACTCTACGTTTCCTCTAATAATTACTCACTAGTTTTACACACATACACGCATGCACACAGAACACAGTACCCCTTGCGCTCACCAACCAATACCTCATCTGCTCTATAATTCAGTTCCACACTCACCAACTTTCCTCGTGCTGGTTTCTTGGTCTGCCACCTTTTCTCAGCAGAGGGCTGCCGTGGGGTAGCAATGTGGGCCTATGTTGCAGTGTCCAAGTTTGTGTAAGGGGACCCTGGCAGGGCATCCCCCAAAGAGAAGTATGGTCCTCTTTCTGGATTGATTTCTGTTTGAAGTCCCTAGTGGTCTTGAGTATCTGCAGCGATTCTTCTGCTGCTGGCTCTTGTGCTGAGGACCGGTGTGTGGCGTATCCGGCGGCCGCATGAGCTCTTCGTAGTCTTCTTTGCTGGCTATTTCTAGCTTTGTTGGTCCGGTGCTTGAACGTTGGTGGCGTGGGGCACCAGGGATTTGTACTGCTGGTCTATTCCTCAGCTGCAGCAGTGGCTTCGGGTTTGAAACTGAGCAAATCTGGTGAGCATTTGTAATAAGATACATGTTGTGATGCAAATGAGGTACTGCCCATATAAAGATTGGCACTTGGACAGGAAATGGAGGCTTCTCAACTTCTACCGCCCCTGTTATCCCACCACGGGATAGGACTGGCTCTGGCTTACACTCTGGTAGGCCTCCCTCCCCAGACTGAGAGGGCTTCCAGCCCTTCATGACGGAGTCGAGTTACTGACCTTGTCACACTACCACTAACAAGCTCCGCTCCATAATCCTTCTCTAGAGGACATTTGGAAAATCTCCCCAGCACCCGATGAGATGTTCGGTGATGGATATATTAAAGCAAGATTAAATATACAATCTGATCCATGCAATTCTATAAAAACTGACCACATCATCCAAAATATTTCAATTTGAAAAACCTTTATAAAACCAAAGCTTTTGCAGTTTAAACCGTTTGCAAATAGGATGCAATACAAGCTGAAACATGAATTATATTGGTGAATATAAAAAGGAATACAAGTTGAAGTGCAATTGTGCTTCTGGCTGGTCTCACACAGCCACAGTAAAGGCACAAGTGTGTAATTTCTGTGGGGTACATCCTACTTTACCCCATTGGAGTACATACCAGCAGACCCTATACGAAACCCAGTACAGAGTGAAACATCTGTGCCTGTAGGTCGTAGCACTATTATGGCCCTGTCCATTGCATACCTCTAAGAATGAGGAATATAGTACCAAAAAACAGATTGGCATGGCTAAAAAAAAAAAAATGGGTGTCTGGAATCATGTCGCAATCTACAGCTGAGTAAGCTGTGACTGAAGCTTGTGAAAGTTTGCATGTGGCAGCCCCCCAATGATTGGTAGACTGACAAAGATTGCACTTGCCCTATTTAAGCAGAGGGATCATCTTGTGAACCTGCTACTTAACCATCTTTACTTATGTGAAAAATTGATGTTGTTCTTGGATACGAGAACCGATGAAGATGTCAAACCAAAGAGTACTGTGTGGAATCTGACGAACTGCGTCTTCCTAAGACCAACTTGACTGCAAGGCTCAACCAGTATCTGCAGACATGACTTTTCAACAGATTAGAGGGAATCCAGGAATCAGTGCTGATCCGAGTCCAGCCGCAAGCTACAAGGATTCTCTGCTTGCTACTCATTCCTACGTGGAACTGACTCAAAGGTGGGTACACAAGACAAGCTAGAGCATTAATACGGGACAGAACTCGATCTCTTTCTGAATGAAATCAACAAATAACTATAAATTGTAAAGGTACTGTTGAGGTGCCCACAATTGCTGGTCCTGCCTGTACCGCAGCCACTGGACTTGGACTGCACTTCCTGGTATTAAGAACCACAACTTTTTCCACCGGTCATCTGTACCACATACCTGTGGTTCCCCTACACTCCAACCCATAACCTTCTCCAGTGGCTCTTCCGTAGACGAACCGATATTTTGTTTATTTTTTTTAAATATTTATTCTAATCAACAAACATTACAGTAACATCACCATTGCGAGGTCATAATTATCAAACAATCAATTCCTCTTATTACATATTCCCAGACTAATAGGAATAATACCGAAATCTATACCCGCCCACCAAACATAATGAAACGATAACACCCACAAAGACAACACAAACCACAAGACTAGACACCAACCACACAACACCCCTACAACCCAACACCTCCCCCCTAAATGTCTATTACTATATTTACTAGAAGTAATTCAAACCTACACTCCCCCATACAAAACATTAAAAGGCCCCACCTCTCCAAATATTCCCCTTCTTTGTTTTGTCAATTTGGATCTTTTCAAAACCTGAAAGTACCTGCATATCCAATAGCAATTCTCCACCTGAGATTTTTTTCTTCGTCTTCCATACTTTCATAATTTGTTTAATCGCTACGAATAAGGCTTTATCAATCCAGCTTGAAGCATCACAAGCTTCCACGCATCTACCTTCCTTGGATAGAAAAATCACTGCCATAAAAGGATGCGGAAAGGATATATCACTCTCCTGCATTCCCAAAGCATATGATATAATGTTCCCCTTGACTGCTAACAGCTCCAGCATAGGCCAGTATCAGTCAAACCCATTGCACACATCCTCTCCGGGGTCCAATACACACAGCCTAAAACCTGTTGATCAATGATGACGCAAGTTCAAGTCCTTCTTAGCTTTCACTGCTGCTTTCCATACCTCATCCCATGCTTCAGCCGACACTTCCCTCCCTAATTCTTTTACCCAAGCCAGTCGTAGTCTCTCCCATGACTTTCATACTATTTTCAACTGTTAATAGCTTAATAAACGTTACACCGTATGGGGTGTGGGGGAGGTATCATACAAAGCACAAATTTCAGGCTTATCGATCATCGGCGAACTTAACATTTGTTGTCTTTCAACCATCAATTTTCCTAAAGGTCTACATCTTCCATATTTCCTAAGTCTCAAACCATACTGCTCCACCAACTCTTCAAAGGAAATCATCTTCTCATTCCTCCAAATATCCTTAATTCTTAAGACCAACCGATATTTTTCATCACCTTCAGAACCATTTCTGCACCACTGGAAACGGGGAACCACCACAGTTTACCATCAACCTTGTGAGGATGTGAAACACTGACTAGTAGCTGCAGTAAACATCCAGAGATTTATGATCAAGAGGTTCACCTGCATTTGGATCTTTCCATGTCCGAATATTACAGACCTTTGGCATGGGGTAATGCAGAGCAGTGACATGCGTGTGACACAGGGTAAAGGTGATTAAAGAGTGTTTTATTATTTTGTATTCTTTTAGGAAGGCAGAAGAATGGGCACCTATATGAACTGGGGAAATTACAAATAAAAAGGTCTTGCCGAAAGCAAACAGTATCTTTCAATGGATGAGTGGTGAAATAATAAAAGTTCTTAACATAACATTGAGTTCTTGCCCCTCTTGGGACACTCATCTACAAAGACATAGTCAACGAAAGTTCCAAATCTTAGCAAGGCCTTTGCCTCCTAGCTACCTTTAAGATACAACACAAAGGTTTCAAGCAACAGTCAAGAAGAGTTCACATCTTTCTCTCAAATGTCCAGCCCTTGTCTAACATACACAGAAAGGTTCTCTTTGGAAGGCTTTTCCAGGATTACTCAGTCTTTCTGCTTTCACAAGGCCTCTTGAGACCTACCCCAGGTTTCTCTTTTCAGACTTCACCTTTGTTTCATAGGACTCTGCCAGACCTTGGGTTTCCCAGCATTCATTAGAGCATCAATTGTATTTCTACCCCCACAACCCCTCTCATTCAGGGTCCTATTCAGGCAGGCATTGTTACCTGCCTGCTAGAGGTCTCCTCTCTTCTAAGAATTTAGTATGTCTGTGGGTTTTGGAGTCTCTTGGTTTCACTGCGTGGCTTGAGGACCCTTGCTAGGATCTCTCCCAGAGCTCTAGCTTCTCTGGTTTCTCCCAGGCCACTGGCCTCTCTCGTCTCTCCCAGGCCTCTGCCTTTGCAGAGTCTCCCCTGGGACTCTGGCTTCCCTGGTCTCCTTTCAGGCATGACCCAAACAGTCCTCATGGTGTATTCCCATATCCATTCCTTCCTTGGCCAATACTTCTGCCATTCGTACAGAGATTCCTCTACGCAGCCATCTATTTGCCTCCAACGTATTTTCAACACCAGTCTTGACTGAAAGGATAAAACGCTGGTTAGACGTGCTGGCGCTTTTACATTTGAGAGGACCATATATACGCAGAAACATTGATATTCCCCAATATGACACAAGGCACAATAAGGGAGAGAACAGTAAAGTCCAACTGCTTAAAGTTGAAGCTTTCTACAGCGAAAGTGAAAGTGGCGAGAGATTTGACTAATATGTGCAGCCTATCCGTGAAGAGCATGTCACGGACTGAATAGGAATAAGTGCAATATGTTATAATAGCTTAACCTGACTTTAGACGTGGTACAAGCTTTGAAGTCCTGAAGAGAATATATAAAAAGAAGCAATACTTATGGGACTGGACTCAGAATTATGACCATCTGTATAACCTACGGTCCCACGTTGAAGTACAGAAAGTCTCACACACTTATTTGAACGCACAAAGATATATAGTGTGTTGTCCAAGCCCTGCCTTGAGATTGTTTCTGTTAAAGTTTACTACTAACCAATTGCCGATATTGATGAATCTTGGCCGAAGATATAATATCCCCCGTTCTGAGCACATTTGTCGGATATGTAAAAGCAATAGCACCCGCTATAATGGAGATTCTTGTGTGTTTTGTATGTAATATTGAGTCTATTAAGTCAGATTCCTTTTGGTCATATTGCTTAAAATCCCAGAATGGTAAGCTACAACTTGCATTGTTTAGACTGTGGAAAATGATTTTAGAATTATTGCCGCAGGTACAATCTCAGTAACATATGGTACAGATTGTGTTTGCTTGCTTAGGCTGGAATGCTTATATTGATAGACCTATGTGGTTTGACTATGGGAGTGTTTTAATATGTAAGCTAGTACTTAGTTTTAATTATTATTTAGGATATTAGGAGTAATGCTAGGGTTAACAGTTACAAATTGTGCCCTATAGGGATCCAATAAATGTTTAACTAATATTAATGAATTGCAGTACTGTTGATACAATGGTTTTATATGAAGTGTTAATAATTTTTATATGAACTCTAATATGGAGTGCTATTGGTACTCTATCTCTATACTTGCATTTGTTAATTGAATGTTTGTAAAAGTTGAATTGCTGTATACAAATAAATAAATAATGATAATAATAGCTTGTGTAAGCCGCAAGTATCAGGCTGAGGTCTCTTACAACTAGCCAGCAAAAATGGATCTACCCCCGATGACGTTCCAATGATTTAGTCAATGTTAAAATGAACGTTGTGTTTTAAAAGTAATAAGCAGGTTAGCTTTGGGCCCTGCCAGTGGATGTCGCCCCTTCTTCCCTAGGAGGAGACCTTTCTCATGGAGCCAGGTCGGTGCACCCGCTGTACAACAGCCCCCCCCCGTGTGTGGTGCACCGGGGGAGGATCACGTGGGAGAGGAAGACCCTCATTGCATTAGGAACGACCAACCACTGAACGCGGTATACCTCAGCTTTGTTAGACCCTCCCTCTTCTTCCCATCCTAACTCTCCCTCCCTCTGTCCACCTAGTGCTAATGTCTTTTATTGTAAAGGCAGCCAAGCTATCATGCTAGACTGGACTAAAGCACCAGCGAGCATGATGTGCTTTCCATATAGTTCCAATAAAAGTACTGTGAGGATGATGACCAGGAGTATGGAGCTCACTCCAGTGAACAGTCTAGTCTTTCACACCATTTGTTTGGCCAAAGGGAATACAAAATAACAGCCGGAAAGCAAGATGGGCAGAGTTATCCTCTGAGGAGGAAACCCAGGAGACGCCGACTGGACACAGCTGGAGATGTAAAGCACAGCCCGAGAAAGAAGGAGTGACCCCGACCCAAGAGAGCACCCGAAAGATACTGGAGCCTTGAGCTGACGTGAACCACACAAAGGGGTCTGCGGGCAGACCGAGAGGTGCTAGCGGTCCATGAGGAATCGGGGGAACAACTGCAGAGTGCAAGATAGGAGTGACTGGGTCCCTGAGAATAACAGAGAGAGAAAGAAACAAGTATATGCTTGGCAGGGGAGTAAACCAAGCAGGCCAGTAACATTATTGCGAGGCTGGGACCTGCACACATATGAGATCTCGAGAATAAGCGTGGCTGGGACACTGAAAAAAAGACAGCCCAGAAGGGCATATATGCTTGGCAGGAGCGTAAACCAAGCTGCTATAATTAATCATTTGTGAGTCTGGGACTCGCACCTATATGAAGGTCTAAAAGTAAAGTGAAGAACATTCAAGAAAGTACAGGGTCTGGGACCCCAAAAGAGATGTTTAACAGTGACTATCTGTTATGATTTCTGGGATATGTTTGGCAGGAGAGTGATCCACAGATAAGCCCTCTGTGAACAAAGAAGGGCTGTTTACAGGAAAGCAGGAACCTACATATGCGGGAGACTAGCTCCTATCTTGCCAAGTAGGATGAGAAGAAATCCAGGGGACAGGACCTAATCCTTGGAAAATCGAATTGTGGCAAAGGAACATTTGTTTTGTTTTACAACCCGAGACATTGGGAACTTTCTGTTGACAAGAACTGTCTTCACTTTAGTTCTGAATTCAGCATCCTTGCCCATTAGATTTGAGTTACTAGAGTTAGGGTCAGAAATGGAGTTTGTGGACATGACAGTGGCTATTTATTTGACATCCTGACATTTTCATTCTTTTTTTGTGGCAGGGAACCCCCTCTTAGTTTTAGGGATATAGAGGCTGTTTTTCCAACCCTTTTACTGGTTAATAAAAGTTTATAAGCAAACCTATGTCACCTTTTATGTCTGAGCCTCAAGTCTGCACCCTTACAGTATGTGTGCACTTTAAATTTGGGCACCTTAGGAGTTGTGTGTTTAGATGGGAGGAAAGTACATGTGTTTCTATGTTTGTGATATTAGAGTTGTATGCTTTTTATTACTTGTCATGTTTTGTATATGAAATGTTTGTATGTTGTGAGATACGAGACTGAGCCTGCACAGCAATATATCTAATGATTTGAAATTTTAATGTTTTTCATTGTCTCAATGATGCAAAACATAGTGGGTTCAAGTGTGGTGTTTGGCTATATAGTGGGGCCATGATGTCTGCGCCATCTTGGATTCTTGCTATCTATTGCTTCAGGTTCTGCAGCATTCTGCTTTTTGCACAGGCTAGGGGAGTCTGCTGCGAGGGTAGTGCTACCTGACCATGTGGTCCATGGTCACTGAGTTCTTTGGTTTTCTCAGTGGGTACATTTGAGGATTTTTCCCTTTGCGGTTTGCAAACTCTGAATGTTCACAGACTGAAGTCCAAGGTTTATGGGTGTTGCTGCATACCAGAACATGGTCTGTTTCTCTCTAACTTGAGGCATTCTGAGTTCTGATTTGTCCTTGCAGAATCTACAGCAGGTTTTTTTGCTATCACTCCTCTGAGGCGTGGAAAGTGCCAAGGGAATCCCTCTCCAGCCGCCTTCTTGGAGGAGGCTCACTTTGTAGCTGCCAGACCAACCCAGTCACCCATGTCTCGCTCCCCACATCAAAAACGGTGGGAAGTTCCTCCAACGCATCACAGGCTCCCTGTTTAGCATGGGGGCCTACCACAACATCAGGGCCGCTCAACCAGTCCGAAGCCGGTCATCTCTCCTTTTGATTTCTGTGAGAATCTACCTCCTAGTTGAGCGTTTACTGATGCTCTATTCTTAGCAGGTCTCTCTAGACCTTGGGTTTCTTTTGGTATTCTCAGCAGGTCTCTCCCCATTGAGCATATACAGATCTCAAGGTGCTGAACTCTGAAAGGACTCTTGATAACAAGTCTCCTTACTGGTATGTCTGAGAAAGGATACATGTGATACTCTAGTTGTGAGGTGTAATTAACTTTATTCTCCGTTGTTAAGGGTCAGTTTGGGCAAATCGCCAACTAGACTTATGGCAATATCTAGAACTAATAAGGGTATTTCTAAATAAGGTGTAAGGACTATGACCACACAAATGTGTTTCTTCAGATTGTCCACAGCTTCAAAATCACTGATCCAAAATAAAGACGTCCTGCCCTATTCTTACAAGCCCTTGACCGTCTCTCAACCCCCCACCCCCTCGACACCCTAAACTACAATTGTCAATCTAGTGCCAAACTGAAAATGTTCCAATCTTAGGCTTGGCGAATACTTATCCTCCTGGCTACCCTGGTCTAAAACCTACTCTCCATTGTCCAACTCGAGCCTAATACTACAAAAATAAGTATTCCCCTGGGGAGGTTAATGCGGGTGTTACTCATAGTTGGGACTCTCCTTTAGGCTTACCTCTTTCACCTAGTCTCTCACGTCCTTGTCCAGGACTCAAGTTTCCCAGCCCTCTGGGTTCAGGCTTTTCCTCGCCTTTGCAACTTTCTCTTCTAGGCTCTTCACTGCCCTTTGTCTTAACCCCCAGCAGGTCTCTTCCAGGCCTTGGGGCTCTCTATATTCTCAGCAGGTCTATTCCAGACATTTGGGTTGTCTCAGTATTCTCAATGGGTCTCTCTCAGACCTTGGTTTTCTCTCGGTATTCCCAGCAGGTCTCTTCCAGACTTTGGGTTCAGGATGATTGGGTATTCCCCCTCAAAACTTCTCATATAGGGTCCTTTTCAGGTAGCTGATATTCTTTACCATCCTGCCATAGATATTCCCCATTCCTTCCCTTGGCTCTGGACTTTTTTCCAGGACATTATGCCAGGCTCTTTGTCCAAACTGTTAATTTGCTGAGGTTCGTTTTCTGGTGTTATGCAAGTCCAGGATTTGCTTAGCAGCTTTAAAAATGCCAACATTTCTGCACTGAAACTAGTTTCCCCGTGTATCCAGGGATAACTCCAGAACTCTCCTTCTCCGTTCCCGACTTCTCCCTCCTCTGTTTCTCTACCCCTTTTACACTTCTAGTTCAGGAAGGGCTGTCTCAACATGGTTTTGGATTGGTTTAATTTAAGAGATCCCGGTTTTCTAATTGTTTCATGATCTTGGGCTCCAAGTTTGAATGATAGTAATATTCCCCTTTCGGTTGGTTGGTCTCTACTTGGAAAGCCACAGATGTTACATTGCGATCTAAACATTTAAGGCCATTTTGTGGCAGCAGCGCCATCTTGAAATTCCGTTTGGTTTCCAGCAGAGCGTTGCAGTGTTCCAGGCTGCCTCACATGTCCTGATTAGCTGTTGCCTGGGGTTGTTCCTGATTTAAGCAGTCTGCTCTTCCTGTAGCCACTGAGAACTGTTTTCGCTTCCCTTGTACATCACACCAGGTCTGCGTTGGATGGACTGTACTTTGAAGATTTCCCACCTCTGAAGTCAGTAAGAGGTTTTTGCTTGGCTGGTTTGGCAGGAGTGCCTGCCATCCTCCTTTGGGTTTTAGTTGTTGGAAACGACTCGTAAGGATAACATTTTATATTTACTTGCCTTGCCAGTACCTACAAACAGTGTCTCTGCTGCACGCTGGGACTGGTAGTTTAGGCTTTTCCCCTCACTGGGGTTGAGCCGCTAGAGTGGGTCATTGGAATCCTGCATCAATCACCCTTAAGAAGGCGCATCAGGTGGGCTGAACCATTCCTCACCCTTGCGGCTCAATGCTTCCATACCAAAGGATGGAAAGGCCTATCCACTCGCCATATTACATAAATACTCTACATCATTTTGGTAACTTTCATCGAAGATTATATTATTTTATTAATTTGCATGTGTGGATGTTCCTAATCTACATATGTGTATTATATTTGTGGTCTCTATTTCATTTGTTAGTCTGCAACAGGGGTTTCCCTGTCTCAGCTGCAGTGTATAAGGTAATCTGCTGTCTGGGACAGAAGGGGCTAAGCTTTCAACGCATACAGGGCGCCTGACAGGAGGTGGTACCAGGCTGTCCCCGTAGAGTCTAGAAGGGAGTAACTGTCCTAGTTTCTTCATGATTGCCAACGGACCTGACCAATGGGTTTGAGGACTGTGACAGGAAAGAGAAAGCTGGGACTGATGCAGAGATTCTCTGAGGGGAGAGGGCAGTGAGCGGACAGATTTCAGACGAGGTCTGAATTGATCAATGTCCCTAAACTAAAGTGTTTCTCATTTAAAATCCTTTGCTTCCCCCTCCGCCACGTCGGTCGGGGTGCCTGCCCACAGAATGACAGGACTCCTAGAATGAAGCAAGAGAGCACCTGAGGGGCCAGTTCATAGTTTTGGAGATGGATGAGGCGCCCATGAAGGGGATTGGTACCTTTACCTTAGGAAGACTTGACTTGTTGACTGCTGCCATTATGTGCTTAGAAGCGCGTTTAGCATCAAGCACAGTTACGCAAATGGGAGTATGAAGCCTGTATCCCGGTGTCCTGCTGCGCCCGCCGCGCACCTCCAATGGATAGTTTCAAAAGGCTGGTGTCCTGTATGCCACCGCTTCACAATGGAAACATGTACTGGCTGCGTGGAAAGGAGGTGTTCTGTCCCGTATGGCCTCCGCTTCACAATGGAAACGTACTGGCTGCGTGGAAAGGAGGTGTTCTGTCCTGTATGCCTCCGCTTCACAATGCAAACATGTACTGGCTGGCTGCGTGGAAAGGAGGTGTTCTGTCCTGTATGCCACCGCTTCACAATGGAAACATGTACTGGCTGCGTGGAAAGGAGGTGTTCTGTCCCGTATGGCCTCCGCTTCACAATGGAAACGTACTGGCTGCGTGGAAAGGAGGTGTTCTGTCCTGTATGCCTCCGCTTCACAATGCAAACATGTACTGGCTGCGTGGAAAGGAGGTGTTCTGTCCCGTATGGCCTCCGCTTCACAATGCAAACATGTACTGGCTGCTTGGAAAGGTGTTCTGTCCTGTATGGCCTCCGCTTCACAATGCAAACATGTACTGGCTGCTTGGAAAGGAGGTGCTCTGTCCTGTATGGCCTCCGCTTCACAATGCAAACATGTACTGGCTGCTTGGAAAGGAGGTGCTCTGTCCCGTAAGGCCTCCGCTTCACAATGCAAACATGTACTGGGTGCGTGGAAAGGAGGTGTTCTGTCCTGTATGGCCTCCGCTTCACAATGCAAACATGTACTGGCTGCTTGGAAAGGAGGTGCTCTGTCCCGTATGGCCTCCGCTTCACAATGCAAACATGTACTGGGTGCGTGGAAAGGAGGTGTTCTGTCCTGTATGGCTTCCGCTTCACAATGCAAACATGTACTGGGTGCTTGGAAAGGATTTGCTCTGTCCCGTATGGCCTCCGCTTCACAATGCAAACATGTACTGGCTGCTTGGAAAGGAGGTGCTCTGTCCCGTATGGCCTCCGCTTCACAATGCAAACATGTACTGGGTGCGTGGAAAGGAGGTGTTCTGTCCTGTATGGCCTCCGTTTCACAATGGAAACATGTACTGGCTGCTTGGAAAGGAGGTGCTCTGTCCCGTATGGCCTCCGCTTCACAAACATGTACTGGGTGCGTGGAAAGGAGGTGTTCTGTCCTGTATGGCCTCCGCTTCACAATGGAAACGTGTACTGGGTGCGTGGAAAGGAGGTGTTCTGTCCTGTATGGCCTCCGCTTCACAATGGAAACATGTACTGGGTGCGTGGAAAGGAGGTGTTCTGTCCTGTATGGCCTCCGCTTCACAATGGAAACATGTACTGGCTGCTTGGAAAGGAGGTGCTCTGTCCCGTATGGCCTCCGCTTCACAATGCAAACATGTACTGGGTGCGTGGAAAAGAGGTGTTCTGTCCTGTATGGCCTCCGCTTCACAATGCAAACATGTACTTGGTGCTTGGAAAGGAGGTGCTCTGTCCCGTATGGCCTCCGCTTCACAATGCAAACATGTACTGGCTGCTTGGAAAGGAGGTGCTCTGTCCCGTATGGCCTCCGCTTCACAATGCAAACATGTACTGGGTGCGTGGAAAGGAGGTGTTCTGTCCTGTATGGCCTCCGCTTCACAAACATGTACTGGGTGCGTGGAAAGGAGGTGTTCTGTCCTGTATGGCCTCCGCTTCACAATGGAAACATGTACTGGGTGCGTGGAAAGGAGGTGTTCTGTCCTGTATGGCCTCCGCTTCACAATGGAAACATGTACTGGCTGCTTGGAAAGGAGGTGCTCTGTCCCGTATGGCCTCCGCTTCACAATGCAAACATGTACTGGGTGCGTGGAAAGGAGGTGTTCTGTCCTGTATGGCCTCCGCTTCACAATGCAAACATGTACTGGGTGCTTGGAAAGGAGGTGCTCTGTCCCGTATGGCCTCCGCTTCACAATGCAAACATGTACTGGCTGCTTGGAAAGGAGGTGTTCTGTCCCGTATGGCCTCCGCTTCACAATGGAAACATGTACTCGCTGCGTGGAAAGGAGGTGTTCTGTCCTGTATGGCCTCCGCTTCACAATGGAAACATGTACTGGCTGCTTGGAATTTGGCTGCTTGGAATTTGGCTGTGTCCCGTATGGCCTCCGCTTCACAATGCAAACATGTACTGGCTGCGTGGAAAGGAGGTGTTCTGTCCCTGCCTATGTTAAGTGTCCTGGTCGAACCCTTACCCTTGATGCTCTTACTACATGTTTTCACTGGTGAACGTCCTTTGGTCAGCCCAGGCTTTGCACTTGGATAGGCTTCTCTGTTCTAGATCTTCAGGTACCATGCTACATCCCACAGTGACCCTAAACTGGCCCATACTCATGTGGAGGTGTATAGGTGAAGACCTGGGCAGCCGCAGCTCGAATGATTCCCCCACTTCTGCGCATGGCATTTGACTAGTCCAGGTTGGGGCGGGTGCCAGTCCTTTTCTTTTACGCTGATGGATGCCTGGTGGCTGTGCCTGCTAGATGTCGGTGGTCATTCTTGCCACCTAGAAGCCTGCCTTTGCTCCTTCAGACATTCGCGGAGTAACCCTTGGAGGTGAGGTTATCCGTGACTAGTCCTAGTCCCCGATGGAGTTCATGCCCTATGGGTGTCCCCAGGGCAGAGAGCCAGAATGTATTTGTTTGCCTCTGAGGCATCTGATGGGTCTCTTGATAATGATATATTTACTTTTCATCCTTATTGGTGGCATTTGGGTTTAATTTCTGTCACCATATGAGGACCTGGAAATAAACTGTCCCACAGGTTTTCTACCATGTGTGGAAATAGGTTGCTCCACCAGCAGCCAACATTATTGGTGTTTTAGGAGTAAGGCCTCGTCTCAACGGGCATCAGATAGCCCTGGGTAGGTGGAGGAAGAAGTAAATAAAGTTCCAGGACGCTAGAGGTATCTGGGAGGTATGTAATGGGAAGAAGACGGGGGCAACTGTGAAAGAAACAAGTAGGGCTCCCGTTATTTTTCTATCCCTGTGGAGTAAACGTGATGTCCACATTTCTGATGGCCAGTCATTATTCATTGCAAAATCATTGATGTATGCGCAAGGAGTTCATTTTGTGGCCAGTATTCTCTTTTCCAACTCAGAAATATCTGAACATCTGATTTTATGTTCATCTTTTGTTATCTGGCCGGGCTCAGCTCCAGCTCTTGCTATATATGCAGGTAGCGCCACAATTTGTACAAATAAACAGCAGGCGTTCCAGAGGGTGTCGCATTCTGTTGAACCCCCTCGCCAAGAGTTCATCTTGACTGCTTAGCCACCACTTCAGTCGAATATTGAAGGGAAATCCTGCCGTTAACCTCTTGAGCACTGGGTTGGAAGGAGTCTCATATAATCCAGATTTGCATGAGTCTTTGCTCTCCCTTTGCAACCACCCTCCAATCTTATTTTGTGGCTCTTCATCAGAAGGCACATCTGCAATTTTCTGCTAAGGTCTTCTTTCCAATGACTATCCAAATTATATCGTAAGTTTAGAGGCCCGTAATACGAATGTTGTACTAACTCAATGGCCACAGAGGGTGTCCGATGTTAAATGTAACTGAGATACTGTGAAAATGATGAGCTTTAATCAAGCACAAGTTTTTCAATATGCATGCAGAGGCATTCCACTAACTTTTCTGAGTCAATGATAACTGGTATTAAGAACATCCGTGTACAGCAATTGAATAGACTACCCTCGATATCTTCATTACACACCACAAAGAGTCAATTCTGTTTTTAGCGCACAGCAGAGTGTTTGATATTTTTTGAGACGTTTATTTTGTTTGTTTGCTGTAGCTGTTTTTTAAATGTACTGTTATATATGGCCTCCGCTTCACAAAGGAAACGTACTGGCTGCGTGGAAAGGAGGTGTTCTGTCCTGTATGGCCTCCGCTTCACAAAGGAAACGTACTGGGTGCGTGGAAAGGAGGTGTTCTGTCCTGTATGGCCACCGCTTCACAATGGAAACATGTACTGGGTGCGTGGAAAGGAGGTGTTCTGTCCTGTCCTGTATGGCCTCCGCTTCACAATGGAAACATGTACTGGGTGCGTGGAAAGGAGGTGTTCTGTCCTGTATGGCCTCCGCTTCACAATGGAAACATGTACTGGGTGCGTGGAAAGGAGGTGTTCTGTCCTGTATGGCCTCCGCTTCACAATGCAAACATGTACTGGCTGCGTGGAAAGGAGGTGTTCTGTCCTGTATGGCCTCCGCTTCACAATGCAAACATGTACTGGGTGCGTGGAAAGGAGGTGTTCTGTCCCGTATGGCCTCCGCTTCACAATGCAAACATGTACTGGCTGCGTGGAAAGGAGGTGTTCTGTCCTGTATGGCCTCCGCTTCACAATGGAAACCTACTGGCTGCGTGGAAAGGAGGTGTTCTGTCCTGTATGCCTCCGCTTCACAATGCAAACATGTACTGGCTGCGTGGAAAGGAGGTGTTCTGTCCTGTATGCCACCGCTTCACAATGGAAACATGTACTGGCTGCGTGGAAAGGAGGTGTTCTGTCCCGTATGGCCTCCGCTTCACAATGGAAACGTACTGGCTGCGTGGAAAGGAGGTGTTCTGTCCTGTATGCCACCGCTTCACAATGGAAACATGTACTGGCTGCGTGGAAAGGAGGTGTTCTGTCCCGTATGGCCTCCGCTTCACAATGGAAACGTACTGGCTGCGTGGAAAGGAGGTGTTCTGTCCTGTATGCCACCGCTTCACAATGGAAACATGTACTGGCTGCGTGGAAAGGAGGTGTTCTGTCCCGTATGGCCTCCGCTTCACAATGCAAACATGTACTGGCTGCTTGGAAAGGAGGTGTTCTGTCCTGTATGGCCTCCGCTTCACAATGCAAACATGTACTGGCTGCTTGGAAAGGAGGTGCTCTGTCCCGTATGGCCTCCGCTTCACAATGCAAACATGTACTGGCTGCTTGGAAAGGAGGTGTTCTGTCCTGTATGGCCTCCGCTTCACAATGCAAACATGTACTGGCTGCTTGGAAAGGAGGTGCTCTGTCCCGTATGGCCTCCGCTTCACAATGCAAACATGTACTGGGTGCGTGAAAAGGAGGTGTTCTGTCCTGTATGGCCTCCGCTTCACAATGCAAACATGTACTGGGTGCTTGGAAAGGAGGTGCTCTGTCCCGTATGGCCTCCGCTTCACAATGCAAACATGTACTGGCTGCTTGGAAAGGAGGTGTTCTGTCCTGTATGGCCTCCGCTTCACAATGGAAACATGTACTGGCTGCTTGGAAAGGAGGTGCTCTGTCCCGTATGGCCTCCGCTTCACAATGCAAACATGTACTGGGTGCGTGGAAAGGAGGTGTTCTGTCCCGTATGGCCTCCGCTTCACAATGGAAACGTACTGGCTGCGTGGAAAGGAGGTGTTCTGTCCTGTATGCCACCGCTTCACAATGGAAACATGTACTGGCTGCGTGGAAAGGAGGTGTTCTGTCCCGTATGGCCTCCGCTTCACAATGGAAACGTACTGGCTGCGTGGAAAGGAGGTGTTCTGTCCTGTATGCCTCCGCTTCACAATGCAAACATGTACTGGCTGCGTGGAAAGGAGGTGTTCTGTCCCGTATGGCCTCCGCTTCACAATGCAAACATGTACTGGCTGCTTGAAAAGGAGGTGTTCTGTCCTGTATGGCCTCCGCTTCACAATGCAAACATGTACTGGCTGCTTGGAAAGGAGGTGCTCTGTCCCGTATGGCCTCCGCTTCACAATGCAAACATGTACTGGCTGCTTGGAAAGGAGGTGCTCTGTCCCGTATGGCCTCCGCTTCACAATGCAAACATGTACTGGGTGCGTGGAAAGGAGGTGTTCTGTCCTGTATGGCCTCCGCTTCATAATGCAACCATGTACTGGGTGCTTGGAAAGGAGGTGCTCTGTCCCGTATGGCCTCCGCTTCACAATGCAGACATGTACTGGCTGCTTGGAAAGGAGGTGTTCTGTCCTGTATGGCCTCCGCTTCACAATGGAAACATGTACTGGCTGCGTGGAAAGGAGGTGTTCTGTCCTGTATGGCCTCCGCTTCACAATGGAAACATGTACTGGCTGCTTGGAAAGGAGGTGCTCTGTCCCGTATGGCCTCCGCTTCACAATGGAAACGTACTGGCTGCATGGAAAGGAGGTGTTCTGTCCTGTATGCCACCGCTTCACAATGGAAACATGTACTGGCTGCGTGGAAAGGAGGTGTTCTGTCCCGTATGGCCTCCGCTTCACAATGGAAACGTACTGGCTGCGTGGAAAGGAGGTGTTCTGTCCTGTATGGCCTCCGCTTCACAATGGAAACATGTACTGGCTGCGTGGAAAGGAGGTGTTCTGTCCTGTATGGCCTCCGCTTCACAATGGAAACATGTACTGGCTGCGTGGAAAGGAGGTGTTCTGTCCCGTATGGCCTCCGCTTCACAATGGAAACGTACTGGCTGCGTGGAAAGGAGGTGTTCTGTCCTGTATGCCTCCGCTTCACAATGCAAACATGTACTGGCTGCTTGGAAAGGAGGTGTTCTGTCCTGTATGGCCTCCGCTTCACAATGGAAACATGTACTGGCTGCGTGGAAAGGAGGTGTTCTGTCCTGTATGGCCTCCGCTTCACAATGGAAACATGTACTGGCTGCGTGGAAAGGAGGTGTTCTGTCCCGTATGGCCTCCGCTTCACAATGGAAACGTACTGGCTGCGTGGAAAGGAGGTGTTCTGTCCTGTATGTCTCCGCTTCACAATGCAAACATGTACTGGCTGCGTGGAAAGGAGGTGCTCTGTCCCGTATGGCCTCCGCTTCACAATGCAAACATGTACTGGCTGCTTGGAAAGGAGGTGTTCTGTCCTGTATGGCCTCCGCTTCACAATGCAAACATGTACTGGCTGCTTGGAAAGGAGGTGCTCTGTCCCGTATGGCCTCCGCTTCACAATGCAAACATTTACTGGGTGCGTGAAAAGGAGGTGTTCTGTCCTGTATGGCCTCCGCTTCACAATGCAAACATGTACTGGGTGCTTGGAAAGGAGGTGCTCTGTCCCGTATGGCCTCCGCTTCACAATGCAAACATGTACTGGCTGCTTGGAAAGGAGGTGTTCTGTCCTGTATGGCCTCCGCTTCACAATGGAAACATGTACTGGCTGCTTGGAAAGGAGGTGCTCTGTCCCGTATGGCCTCCGCTTTACAATGCAAACATGTACTGGGTGCGTGGAAAGGAGGTGTTCTGTCCCGTATGGCCTCCGCTTCACAATGGAAACGTACTGGCTGCGTGGAAAGGAGGTGTTCTGTCCCGTATGGCCTCCGCTTCACAATGGAAACGTACTGGCTGCGTGGAAAGGAGGTGTTCTGTCCCGTATGGCCTCCGCTTCACAATGCAAACATGTACTGGCTGCTTGGAAAGGAGGTGTTCTGTCCTGTATGGCCTCCGCTTCACAATGCAAACATGTACTGGCTGCTTGGAAAGGAGGTGCTCTGTCCCGTATGGCCTCCGCTTCACAATGCAAACATGTACTGGCTGCTTGGAAAGGAGGTGCTCTGTCCCGTATGGCCTCCGCTTCACAATGCAAACATGTACTGGGTGCGTGGAAAGGAGGTGTTCTGTCCTGTATGGCCTCCGCTTCACAATGGAAACGTACTGGCTGCGTGGAAAGGAGGTGTTCTGTCCTGTATGCCTCCGCTTCACAATGCAAACATGTACTGGGTGCGTGGAAAGGAGGTGTTCTGTCCTGTATGCCACCGCTTCACAATGGAAACATGTACTGGCTGCGTGGAAAGGAGGTGTTCTGTCCCGTATGGCCTCCGCTTCACAATGGAAACGTACTGGCTGCGTGGAAAGGAGGTGTTCTGTCCTGTATGCCTCCGCTTCACAATGCAAACATGTACTGGCTGCGTGGAAAGGAGGTGTTCTGTCCCGTATGGCCTCCGCTTCACAATGCAAACATGTACTGGCTGCTTGGAAAGGAGGTGTTCTGTCCTGTATGGCCTCCGCTTCACAATGCAAACATGTACTGGCTGCTTGGAAAGGAGGTGCTCTGTCCCGTATGGCCTCCGCTTCACAATGCAAACATGTACTGGCTGCTTGGAAAGGAGGTGTTCTGTCCTGTATGGCCTCCGCTTCACAATGCAAACATGTACTGGCTGCTTGGAAAGGAGGTGCTCTGTCCCGTATGGCCTCCGCTTCACAATGCAAACATGTACTGGGTGCGTGAAAAGGAGGTGTTCTGTCCTGTATGGCCTCCGCTTCACAATGCAAACATGTACTGGGTGCTTGGAAAGGAGGTGCTCTGTCCCGTATGGCCTCCGCTTCACAATGCAAACATGTACTGGCTGCTTGGAAAGGAGGTGTTCTGTCCTGTATGGCCTCCGCTTCACAATGGAAACATGTACTGGCTGCTTGGAAAGGAGGTGCTCTGTCCTGTATGGCCTCCGCTTCACAATGCAAACATGTACTGGGTGCGTGGAAAGGAGGTGTTCTGTCCCGTATGGCCTCCGCTTCACAATGGAAACGTACTGGCTGCGTGGAAAGGAGGTGTTCTGTCCTGTATGCCACCGCTTCACAATGGAAACATGTACTGGCTGCGTGGAAAGGAGGTGTTCTGTCCCGTATGGCCTCCGCTTCACAATGGAAACGTACTGGCTGCGTGGAAAGGAGGTGTTCTGTCCTGTATGCCTCCGCTTCACA
This sequence comes from Ambystoma mexicanum, assembly GCF_040938575.1. Classification (NCBI taxonomy): domain Eukaryota; kingdom Metazoa; phylum Chordata; class Amphibia; order Caudata; family Ambystomatidae; genus Ambystoma; species Ambystoma mexicanum. The sequence continues at coordinate 53,071,057 of NC_090939.1, forward strand.
ATGCAAACATGTACTGGGTGCGTGGAAAGGAGGTGTTCTGTCCTGTATGCCACCGCTTCACAATGGAAACGTACTGGCTGCGTGGAAAGGAGGTATTCTGTCCTGTATGCCTCCGCTTCACAATGCAAACATGTACTGGCTGCGTGGAAAGGAGGTGTTCTGTCCCGTATGGCCTCCGCTTCACAATGCAAACATGTACTGGCTGCTTGGAAAGGAGGTGTTCTGTCCTGTATGGCCTCCGCTTCACAATGCAAACATGTACTGGCTGCTTGGAAAGGAGGTGCTCTGTCCCGTATGGCCTCCGCTTCACAATGCAAACATGTACTGGCTGCTTGGAAAGGAGGTGCTCTGTCCCGTATGGCCTCCGCTTCACAATGCAAACATGTACTGGGTGCGTGGAAAGGAGGTGTTCTGTCCTGTATGGCCTCCGCTTCACAATGCAACCATGTACTGGGTGCTTGGAAAGGAGGTGCTCTGTCCCGTATGGCCTCCGCTTCACAATGCAGACATGTACTGGCTGCTTGGAAAGGAGGTGTTCTGTCCTGTATGGCCTCCGCTTCACAATGGAAACATGTACTGGCTGCGTGGAAAGGAGGTGTTCTGTCCTGTATGGCCTCCGCTTCACAATGGAAACATGTACTGGCTGCTTGGAAAGGAGGTGCTCTGTCCCGTATGGCCTCCGCTTCACAAACATGTACTGGGTGCGTGGAAAGGAGGTGTTCTGTCCTGTATGGCCTCCGCTTCACAATGGAAACATGTACTGGGTGCGTGGAAAGGAGGTGTTCTGTCCTGTATGGCCTCCGCTTCACAATGGAAACATGTACTGGCTGCTTGGAAAGGAGTGCTCTGTCCCGTATGGCCTCCGCTTCACAATGCAAACATGTACTGGGTGCGTGGAAAGTAGGTGTTCTGTCCTGTATGGCCTCCGCTTCACAATGCAAACATGTACTGGGTGCTTGGAAAGGAGGTGCTCTGTCCCGTATGGCCTCCGCTTCACAATGCAAACATGTACTGGCTGCTTGGAAAGGAGGTGCTCTGTCCCGTATGGCCTCCGCTTCACAATGCAAACATGTACTGGGTGCGTGGAAAGGAGGTGCTCTGTCCCGTATGGCCTCCGCTTCACAATGGAAACATGTACTGGCTGCGTGGAAAGGAGGTGTTCTGTCCTGTATGGCCTCCGCTTCACAATGGAAACATGTTCTGGCTGCTTGGAAAGGAGGTGCTCTGTCCCGTATGGCCTCCGCTTCACAAACATGTACTGGGTGCGTGGAAAGGAGGTGTTCGGTCCTGTATGGCCTCCACTTCACAATGGAAACATGTACTGGGTGCGTGGAAAGGAGGTGTTCTGTCCTGTATGGCCTCCGCTTCACAATCCAAACATGTACTGGCTGCGTGGAAAGGAGGTGTTCTGTCCTGTATGGCCTCCGCTTCACAATGCAAACATGTACTGGCTGCGTGGAAAGGAGGTGTTCTGTCCTGTATGGCCTCCGCTTCACAATGGAAACATGTACTGGCTGCTTGGAAAGGAGGTGCTCTGTCCCGTATGCTCTCCGCTTCACAATGCAAACATGTACTGGGTGCGTGGAAAGGAGGTGTTCTGTCCCGTATGGCCTCTGCTTTACAATGCAAACATGTACTGGCTGCTTGGAAAGGAGGTGTTCTGTCCCGTATGGCCTCCGCTTCACAATGCAAACATGTACTGGCTGCGTGGAAAGAAGGTGTTCTGTCCTGTATGGCCTCCGCTTCACAATGCAAACATGTACTGGCTGCGTGGAAAGGAGGTGTTCTGTCCTGTATGGCCTCCGCTTCACAATGCAAACATGTACTGGCTGCTTGGAAAGGAGGTGCTCTGTCCCGTATGGCCTCCGCTTCACAATGCAAACATATACTGGCTGCGTGGAAAGGAGGTGTTCTGTCCCTGCCTATGTTAAGTGTCCTGGTCGAACCCTTACCCTTGATGCTCTTACTACATGTTTTCACTGGTGAACGTCCTTTGGTCAGCCCAGGCTTTGCACTTGGATAGGCTTCTCTGTTCTAGATCAGCAGGTACCATGCTACATCCCACAGTGACCCTAAACTGGCCCATACTCATGTGGAGGTGTATAGGTGAAGACCTGGGCAGCCGCAGCTCAAATGATTCCCCCACTTCTGCGCATGGCATTTGACTAGTCCAGGTTGGGGCGGGTGCCAGTCCTTTTCTTTTACGCTGATGGATGCCTGGTGGCTGTGCCTGCTAGATGTCGGTGGTCATTCTTGCCACCTAGAAGCCTGCCTTTGCTCCTTCAGCCATTCGCGGAGTAACCCTTGGAGGTGAGGCCTGCTCAAAGACTCTAGTAGTGCTTCTCATATAGGCTTCAGACCATGAGGCAGTGAGATTGTGCCTAGCGACAGCCGAACTCTAGCTAGTGTGTGCTCCTTTACAGCCAATCAACTTTGCTAGATGAAATATGGTTTGAACACTCATGGCATGGTTTGAGTCAGAACCCCAGGTGAGCACCTGGCAAATGTGCACCACAGGTTATCACAATCTGGAAATCCCTGCCGCCCACACACCAAATGGATTGTGTATATAACTATGCCAAAATCCCTATGGGTCTTTGCTTGGTACCTGTTCACCCCCAGTAGATGATGAGAAACTCTTATCTCTTTTTTAGGAAAGGTGATGTTGCGCTACTAGGCTGCACTGCCATAGTCAACACAAGCAACGAGGCCTTAACGGATAAGAACCCAGTGTCTGACAGCATCTTTAACTACGCTGGACCCGAGCTCTTGGAGGAGCTTCTAAAACTGAAAGGTACGTTTCTTGGGGTTTACAGCTGTGTGACTGCACTGGTGGTGGTGTCGTGCCATCTTTTCACTGCACTTGTAGCACTGGCAGGGGGAGGATGCTGCATGATTTTCGAGGGACTACTCGAGCTTTGTCTTTAGGCATGTAGATCCCGGTCATCTGTAGATGCGTTTTCTGCCTGCCTTGACTTATTCCCCTATCATACATTCTATCCTGTATCCAATGTTTCCATGGAGTCCGAAATGGCTATATCTCCATGTTTGTTATAGTAGCAAAGGTTATACTTGTCTAACCCAAGGTTCATTGCGCATGCTCTCGACAGCCTCACCAGTCACGGTGGCTGTCCAAGAACACAATAAAAAGATAAACCTGGATCAAAACAGTAAGGCAACTTGAAGACTCGATGGAACAAAGTTCCTTTTGGTCTCATGGTCATCAACTCATCAAACGGTGAGGTTAAATATGGAGCTCAGTGTAAACCTTTTGGCCATGTATTTCCTTTTAATAACAACTGGAAGATGAAAGCTAACTGGCCACTTGTGAACAAATTAGGTCTCTCCGGCGGGGGAACATTAGTGTGTTCTACGGACCAGGCAAAGATGATAATCCCCCCACCCCAGAGCTGCCAATCTAGTGGGCGACGGCAGCACTTATGCTGCGCTCTCCTTCTGCCCCTATTGAAATGCAGGTGAGGTAATTGTTGAGTGGGGCAGAGTAGAATGTGGCAGAAGCCAACAAATGAATGTAGGAGACTGTTGGGTCTAAAGTACTAGAATGTGATCTGTGTGTGCCTGCTGGCTTTTTTCCGGTTGACTTAACTTCTTGTCCCCATAAATGGCTATTGAGGGCTTCAATGGCCTTATAATTCTCTAATATGCCCCTAAGGCAGGGTTTGCTGAAGGTGCCTTGTAGTCTGTCCCCTCCCAACCCACACTAGTTTGGTAATCGACTGTTCGTGTAACTCGATAGCGCACTCATAGGTTTTTGTGTAGTTAATAGATGACTTGCATCTTGCAGAACAAAATTACCTTTATTGGAGCAGTGGCGTGTACCCTGCAGATCTCCCTTAAAATGGCGATATGGCTTTCGAGCTCCACTGAGATTGCACCACAAGGTTGTTTTTATTGTGTAAGCATGAAAACTAATGCATCTACGGTCATTACATTCCTGAGACATCAGGTTGGAGCATGGAGCCTTGAGAAAATCTCTCCAGATTTATGAATGGCTGTCTGGCATAACCTGCCGAATCCTAATCCGTGTGTCTTCCCGGGAAGGTTTGAATGTGGTGACCATCCCCGATCAGCCGATGTTTAAATGGTGCAATGACTGTGATTGGAAGCTGGGTCTACATCCAGTTTCCAATGGTGCTACAAAGATGGGGGTTTCCGCACAATACTGCTGTCATTTCCGGGGACAGCTGAAGAGGTAATCACCTGAGAATGATTATGGCAGCTCTGCTGTAGCATCAGTTCGAAACCTGCAAAGTACTGCTAGCCTCCGTGCAACTGAAACCTGCTTATTCTGCTAGAGGGAAGCACACTGTACTTCCCTTTACTCAGTGTGACAAGATGGTTTACTTGCCCCCATTACTTTTTTCCTGAAAAAGACCTGCTAGACAATGGAGCACAATCTCCTGAAGGTACTGGCTCTGGTTGAGATCTGTGACATACAGCTGCTCAACACATTGGCATCAGCTTCTGGGACTCGCAGGCTTACTTGCCGACAAACCATTGAGCCAGCGATGTTTCACTTGGCCACCCAGGTTTCTTTCCCAGCTAAAGAGTGAGTTGTATCATGGGTTCGTCCGTGCACTGCAGCTGCGTTATCAGGTTCCTAGAGTCCTGCTCCTTCGCTTGCAGCCACTCTCTGCATAACCTACAACTTTGATGTTGATCTGCGACTTTGATAGCTCCTCCCATAACCTAAGTCTTTTTCTTGACTTTTGTCCACAACATACCATTGGGTGGAAGCTGTACACAATCGCACCTTGTGCTGATGCTAGGAGTGTTGGCAACTGTGTTTGCCTATTACTGCAAAGCTTTCCTTTAGCCTTTTATCCTTTTGGACATTGAGGATTGTCAACGATCTAAAAACCATTCCTTAAACATTTGGACAGAAACTGAATCGCTGAACATTGAGTGACTTCTGAGGTGGTCATTGCCCTATGAGAAAGAGACACCCCCAAACCAAAAAAAAGTTATGTTCCTGAAATAAATCACATTTCCTCTCTGCATAAAGATAATATGATGAATACAGTTGTACTGATACATTGTGCAGCTATTGCCTGTTATTGTATGTTAAACTAAACTGGTTTATATCCCTACTATCCTACTAAGAGTGTAGTCTCGACTGCTTTGCCACTTTTACTCCCAGGAGTTGGTCATCTAAGGAGAAGCCTGCAGGCCTAGTTGAGGGTTGGTCTTTCTTTGCCCCATCCCTGTATAATATTCCACCTTACAATAATTTCCCACGGATTATTGGTAAATACCTCCTGCTGTACTGTTGTGTTGCATGGGATTTGTATTGCACGACTCTTCCATTGACATGATGCAGTAGAGTGGACTTTCTTCATGTGTGATCACTGAATTACTCATCTGTGGTGGCTGAGTCTAGATGAGGCGACTGTCCTGGCAGGGGCCAGACCTCTAGCAGCCCATCCCCATCTAGTCTGGGATTGTTATGGAGTGATTCTGTACGGAGTTGGAAACCAACGGCCATCACTGTCAAGTCCGGGTTTAATAAGTTAGTGACGGGCGTGCATGTGCGTATGTGTGGGCATGTATGGCTATGTGTGTTACATCATACACCATTGCCATACAGTCCCCGAAAAGCATGTGAATCATGTCTTGGCTAGTATTCTAATTTGCTGGTTTTCTGTGTAGTCATCCTTCCAATGTCTGGTTTGTTTTGGTGATGCATGGTGCGTGTTGGGTGTCTTTTACTCAACTGTGTTCTTAAATCTACAGGCATAATGAGGCTACTTGGTACTAAGCCATATGCTAGAATGGTTGATGGGCCTGATCCATCAACAGAGGAAGGACTTGGTTGATCCCGGGAGTAGTCATTGATGTACATTTTGAATTTTAAAAAAAGGTTTTCAGCTCTTTAGTGAATCGTTGTTTTTTTTGGTGGTTCACTGAGTGCTTGGTAAGATAGTTCCAGAACAGTTTGCCTTGGGAATTGCATGTTCTAACTCCATGATTCTTTCCTCTAGCTTTCTGTTGACCGACAAGAATAGCACAGCTAAATCTTGGGTACTGATTAAGGTGACATTAAAGAGCCATTGATGGATGATATTTAGTACATTTTCCCCAGATGGCCTTATGCCTGGTGCAGTTGACCTAAAAGTACCTCTTTGCTCAATCTGTGGTGAATCTTGCTCCTGCTTGCTGACATTGAAACTGAGATTAGTTGCATTGTTCACTATTTTCTGTAGTTTCAAGGCTGTTTCTTGAACCGTTCTACACAGATGGTGTTGCGGCAATCCAAGTAAATATGAACCCAGACAATGATGAGGTCTACACAGTGGCTGCATTGGAGGCTAGCTATGGGCAGGTTTACTTGAGTGTTCATTCACTGCCACTTCACCTTGACTGGAGAGACAGAAGTTGGAGTCCAAGAGAATTCTCCTGTTTTCACTTTTTATGATGAGATCAAGGTTCCCTCTGGGCTTTAGGGTACCATAATACTGGGTAGTTGGCCCATTAGTTTTGGCTCACTTTCATCTAGAAATATGTATGCTCTAGGAAACATGATATTGGTCCAGTGTTCGACTTGTCCCCTACGAACTGATGTGGATTTTGCTTGCAAGCATTTGAAAGCTATGTTGGAGTTGCACATTAATTGCATGTGGTGGGGAGGAGAGGAGGGTGCATCCGAGGTAATGTTGCTTGCTTTTGTATCACTTTATTGTTCATGGCTCTCCGCTCTCATGGTGGAGAGGAGTCCGGGGTAGGTGGCTCTATGTGGGGGGGGGGGTTGGGTGGAGTGAGCGGTGCGAAGTTGGCAGCAGGGGTAATTTATGTTTGTTGTCAAGCATGTAAAAAAGCAGTGGAGCGAGAGAAAAGTCTTCTGGAATTCACCTTAAACTGGTAAGTGGTGAGAGTAGAAACATGCACCTGCATGTGCCCACAGGCATGCATGCATGCAGTGCTAGTGCACGCCACTGTGCTGCATATGATCCATGGCAGATAGAAGAACTGTCCCATGTTAATCTAATCTATTGCCCCTTGTAAAGGGCACATACAACATGGTGTGGCACCTCGGTGCATGGTTCAGAAGGGGGTGAGATGGAACATGCAAATGCTTCTATACAAAGACGACTGTTAAGTTTGCATTAAAAAACAAGGTACGATGAACAAGGATATTGCTCAAGGGGGTGTGAGCTCCAGAATGAAAGAGCTATAATCGAAAAAACACACCCACCTTTAAATGCATTACATCGGGGAAAATCAGCCATCTCTGAGATGAGTGGAGGCTCCTAGTTGGGGAATAAGCTTTATTCTGTTTAAAATTAAATAAAGGAAGTCCTACCAGATAGACGGTGATCAACAGTTCAGAGCTTTTAACTACACTCCCTTCGGCCAGTGAAGATTAATGAGACTTGGTGATCTGCACGGAGCAGCAAAGGCCAACAGTAAGACTCGAAGCCGAATCCTTGAAGAATTTGGAGTCGTTGCAGCCAGTAACTGACCAAGATGGAGATTTAGAATAGTGTAATTGGAGAAGTGCAGAAGAAGCAGAAATATTGACTAAATGCAAAAGACAATAAACAATTCATTGGAAAAGACGGGAAGTATACCAACAGGATGTGATCTGACGCTGAGGGGGGAAAAGTAAGCAATGTATCCAATTGTAAACCATGGTGTTTCACTGCAGGGTTGTGTGTAGGGCCTGTCATGGGAACAAGGCCAGAAATCAGAGCACCACTGCTTGCATGATGGTTGTAGTGTAGTAGTTTTGCTTTAGCTGTGGAAGTGAGTGTCCTGTAGACAAAGAGAAGGGTCCTCGAGGTGATGAGGTTATTGTGTTGGTGATATTTTCTAGATACCCTGCGGATCCACCACTCGGCAATTGTTTGTCTCCTGACCGCTGGATTAGTATTCTTTGGACTTGCCTCGCTCTCCAGTTCTGGTTGGGCTGCTACTGTTTAGCTTATGTCAGCTATAGTATTTCTCTTGCTGGGCAATCAGGAGTGCTCATGCTTAGGCCCCACCAATTCCTGCCCTGTCCATCTGGCCTGGATAAAATGCAACAATTCTTGCCAAGTCGAATCCTTCCTCCTCTCGAGATGCTTCTCACTAAGCTTTCCTCCTCCACCTCGCTCCTCCACTAACGCTCCATGCTCCTGCAAACACAAACCTGGGGGATACGGCAACCTATTCCTGCATGGAGCGTGCACTTGCAGTGCAGCCCCTTGTGCTGAGCGGCTACTGTTGGCTTAAATATACGGTGAACCAAAGCACTGTATTTTATCGTGCTTTGGTTGCCAATATATTTAAGTAAAACATAAAAGTATCGGCGCACGGTTCCCAATGTGGCAACTGTTCTGTAGGAAGATACGTGGTCCCGCTTGGTCAGTTTCATTGCTGAATGGATAACATTATTCTGTATAGTCTGGAGTTTGAGGTTGCGCTTGGAGGTACCTTCAAGGAGGAAGTTACAGTAGACTCTTCTGGAGCTGATTACTGCTCTTGCGATGGTTAGTCGATCTTGTGTGGTAAGGACGGGTTTGGCTGCTTTAAGGAGCTTGGCCATCTGGGCAGCTGCTGACACAATGGTATTCACATGGCGGGTCATGGTGCGGTTGGAATCCAGGAAGACGCCCAATGTTTTGATATGTGAGGAGACTGGAATAGTAACGGTGCCGATGGTGTAGGCTTGGAAGGCCAGGTCGATTGTGGACAGCTGTGAGGGGGACCCACCAGGAGTATTTCAGTTTTGTCCCCATTGAGGCATAACTATGCCATCCAGGCTTTCTGTTAGGGAGAATTCTCTGTTAAGGCTAATTTCCCACACCTAGTGAGTCCCCCCAGCAGCTTTGCTGGATTTTTGGGGTTTATTTTTTTCTCCTTCTTAGAGTGAGATTCTTTTTCTCCCACTCTTGGGCATGATTTGAGTATGTCCTTTGACTGTACATGTGTTTTATGGACTAAGGGGTCTTTTACTCCATAGGGCTTCATGTGTTTTTGGTATGTGTGTTACACAGCACCCTCAGTGCAGTAACACAGGGGTGTCATAGTGACCCCCAAACATAGACTCCATACCCTGGGACTGACTACTGTCTCCCAGGGGATGTAAAGTCACCATTGGCTTTACCTGTCTCAAATTGTGAACAGAACCAGTACAAACCATCATATTGTGGAAGTACTGGTAGGGGTAATTCGATTGCCCCGGGGTCTGTTTTCCAAGGGGGCACTGTCCAGTCCCCCTTGTCGAGTTTCTGACTGGTGGCAGTGGATACCACGCGAAATATTCCACCGGAATATTTCCTATGGGATTTTCCCATTGAATTCAAACGCACCACTTTTTGGTGCAATGTTAAAGATACCGCCGGGCTATTTATATAATATTTATTCCCCGGTTGGGTCTTTTTGCCAGGACTCGGTTTTAAAATGGCGTTTGTGTTCACCTCTGAAACTCCAACCCAAGTCGAGCCCTTTGTTCCACTTTTGGCGGGCTTGTGCACAGAAGCCTCCAAAAGTGGTGCCACTCTGTCTGGGTCTACAGGATGTGTGGGAGAGGGGAATAGGCACCCTGGACTGAGTTGCCTTGGAACCTCAAGTCGCACTCTTGTGTGATTGGCCCAGTGGTGAGCCGTCTTAGCATGTTTGATTGACAGCTAGGCTGATGGATGGTTTTCTGCATAAAAGCAGGGCTTTGGGGACTGGAACTTCAGAAGTCGCCACAGGACCTAAAGAATCCGAGGAGGGGAGAAGCTGAGCCATCTAAAACGACGACACCACCGGTGGAGCCCTGCTGTACGAAACTCACCACTTTCCCGACAACAGAGAAGATCTTCTTCCAGGAGAGTCTTCTTCCCTTTGAGCTGGTGAGACCAACCAGTTAGCCTTTTTTCGCCTCCTGGATCGTCTCGTGGTCGAATCGCCCGTGCCAAGCACCCCGGCGGCCGGATAGCCATGCTTCACCACTACCGCGAATAAAAGGGTAGTACCTTTTTAACCGGGAAACTCTGCGGCTGGTTTCTTTGCAACGACCTCCAGCTTTCCTCCACATCAAGATCTTCTCTTCCCCCTGGACGAAGCCCCGTCTTGCACCCGCTGCCAGGAACAACTGCCCCCGCTGGAGCTTTCTCACCATTTCAGGTACTGTGTCCCGCCTGATCTCCCTTGCAACAGACTGTCCAAGGTGTCCCGTAAATCCTTGACTCTCTATCCTGGGGTGACCTCGGACCCGTTAACATTACCTTTCTAACTTGATCCAACCTCTTTTTGATTTTCCTGCAAAGACTTTGAGTGCATTTCCACTGTGTGATCTTGGGCACATTCCGCCTTGCTCTCTCCAAGAGTGGGCCTGGCCTATGAACTTTTTGCTCTACAGTAGACCCTGCCTATCTTGACTTGCTGTGGTTCTTTAAAAGTGTTGGTACTGTGTGATTTTTTCCTATTCTGCCTTTTCTCTCCCTTTTTAAATAAATTATTGGAGTGCCATCTATGGTTACAATCTCACCTCTGTTTTGCTAAATAAGTGGTATCTTAACCTAGACTTGTCAAATAATTAATTAGGGAGGTGTATATATTTCTGGTGACGGTGTTTGAACTTGCTTGACATATTAGTGCCAGTGTATTTTTACAAGTGTGTTTTAAAATAAATAATTATATACTTTTATACCAAAGCTCTGGTCAGTGTTTGCTTGTGCTACTGTATTCTTAGCCCTATTGTGTATACTCTATATACTGCCTAACTCTTCATGAGAGAAGTCTGACTGCTCAGCCACAGCTACCAGGTAAATCTGAGTGGTGCAGAATGCTACCAATTGGGTTTACTGCTTACTCCTGTGGTCTTAAACTTTTTGCAGTGGTCCCTAAGGGAACTGCACAGGTTTCTGCCTAACACTTTCAATGCTTGTTTTTTCCCAGTGAGATGTTTATCTGATGGCATGGATTAGTCCAAGAAGGGCACATTTCTGAGCTCTGCAACTCTAACGGACTAATGTATGCGTGAAAGCAGAGTAACATTACTCTTTAGAGCATCTCAGTATGTCCCCGAACAACCGTATACTGACTCTGGGCATCATGTTTCAGCATGTCTCTGTGCCTCGTATGCGGCGGGAATCTGTCCTGGGTTGGACTATCTCTGCTGCCCAAACCTCCAAAACCCTTAGAGGCTGTTGCCAATAGGAGGAGAGTTAGTCTGCTTCCTTAGTCAGTGGGCCTGGGCGGCATCAATGGTCAACACATTTGGTACAAAGAAACCTGGATCCACCCAACCTTCCATGTGAGACCATTTAAGTCTTGAGCCGGAACATTACCGTGGAGCTCCACAACAATCTCTTGGTTTTCACAGGCTTTTTCCAGTGCTACAGCTTCTGGAACATCCTTTTCCAATGTAAACCTCTAGACCATGAGGCTTCGTGACCTGTGTGTGTAATCTTTGCCCTTCTAGTCTGTCTTGCACAGGCGTACTTTCAAATTGGTTGGAAATCTTGTTATGTTGGTCTATCAAGTGTCTCTGTGCTGGGGCACGCAGTGCCCAGTTAGCCTCCTACAATCTTTAGAATGTTGGGGCTGCTCTGAAGGGGTTCTGTAAAGTGTCTCCCGATCTTGTGTTTTCCAAATGTAGGTTGGATTACCATAAAGGGGATCCATGAATGGGATCTGTAATGGTGTAGAAGGGGTTAACTTTGGACAGCCTGGCGGCAGTACAATCCAGGACTAAGAACTTGCTGTACCTGTGTGGCTTGATGTCACAGCACCCCAAAGTTCAGGTTAGTGGGAGCCGCAGTAATTCTTCCATTTGCGAGTGTGGCAGGTTTCTCCTCTGATAATGTTCCTGCATCTAAGTGAAGCTGTATTGGAGCAGGTCTAGGATCTTGTTCTGTCTGTGATATAATCGCACTCTAATAAGCCTGATTTGCTGCACCCACAATTATTTCTCATGACCCGCAAACTTGAGACATTGGGGTTACCCCACCCATATGCATGCCAACAGTGACCTCTGAAGTTTGTTACCCTCAAATGACAATACCAATACAGCTGGGCTGCTCTTCATATTACATCATCCCAAGTTTATCAACTATAGGAAGTAATTTGACTGGTGAGTGTCCATTGGAATGTTTAAGACTTGGAGGCAGGGGTGTTTGGAACCGTAGATATAAAGGAGGCAGACTTAAGTCAATATTTGTTTACGGTGGGTGCCACACAAGGTTTTCTAAATAACCATTGACTTCTTAACACCCATTTAGATGTGTTGTATTCAAAGTTAAATTATGTGGATGTCCTCGAAGCATGCAGTGGACTTAGCTCTTTGAGGCTCCAGTTCAAATTTCGAAAGAGAGAATCTTAATATAAAAGTTGAAGAGCCACCCCCCCTCCCCCCATCTGCATTTGATAGGGTACCCCCCTGGAAATGGAGATCAGTGAAGTGACGTCCTCTTCCTTCAACTGAAGAGAGTGCCTTGCCAAGAGTGAGAAGACAAGCAGGCAGCAGATGCAAGGAATCCAGCTGCACCGTCTTTCCATAATGCAGTACTTCCTTTCTGCCCCTGACCATCTCATTATCCCACGCCTCTCTCCACTTATATACTTAGTTGCTGTATGAACATCAAAGAATTAATTACCTGCCTGCTTATGCTGCCGCCTCTGCAATCACTACACAGTTGGAGCGGGCCACGCAGCGAAAGATCCCTGGATTTCTGGGAAATAGTTCATTGGTTCCATTCTCTCTACCCTGCGCCCTTGGAGACTTTGCTGGAAGTAGAGTATGCTAAATGATAGCGTTGATAAATTTCCAATGCTGGGACAACCAAATAATCCCTATTTGTTCGGAATGTCATCTTAATTTAGAACGTTACCATAGCCCTGAGTTTAGTAACACAGTGTGGATACATGTCTACTATGTGTGGGCTGATACAACCATTATTCACGATAGATCTGCACGGACAATATTTTCAGGCAAGGAATATGTTCCTAAATAATGTATGCTTCTGTTTCATGAACAGGAGTTCGTAAGATTTTGGCTGATTGACCACAAATAAATTCCCTGGTTCAATCTGCTTTTGACATGCCAAGGGTAATTGTGACAAATTGACTATTGCTCTGCATGGATGAGTAGAGCATAAACGTCCTGCTCGGCCCCACACTACCACTAAACCAGCAGTGATCCCAATTGTAAAGGTAAAACGGGCACAGCCCTACAGGTACACCGCCTTCCCCTCTGAGGTAGCAGTGTCTGAGGGCAGGCTATATGCTTCAGAAGGGAATGTGATGTGGCACAGAAGCATCCAAACAGCACAAGAGCCTCGGAAAATGTTTTGCCCAGTTTATTTCGAATTTTCTTGCAAAATGGTAGCAGGCAGGGAGAGGCCATATTGGATGGGGGGGGGCGAGGGTAGAGGTGTGGTGCAGTGCCCCCCCACACCCTTGTGGAGGGAAAAATTAAAAAGTGCAGTAAAAAATGGTTGGTTGGAGATTGTTCGATAAAACGCATAGAATCATCCAAACTATAATAGTATTGTGATACCACGATAAATGCAATGCCCAATAAAGTTTCTTTAAAAATGAGTGTTTATTTAAACTAAGAAGCCAACTTGTAGAAAAACTAGCCCACCCTTATAAGAGAAGACCAAGAAAGGCAGACTTTAGAATAACAGGGCGCCCGCTGGATCTGAAGACAAATGGTAGCCAGGTAATTGTTTTTTTTTATTTGGTTTTGAGACAAAAAATAAAAGGATTAACAAAAGATTTGAGCATTTCACTTGTTACAATTCTGTTGGGCATATGGTTACATCAAAAGAACAAAACTAAAGTCTCATTATACAATTGATCGTCCTTGTGTTCGTTTCCGATCTCTAGTAATAACAATTAATATAACAACCCCCATACCCACCCACCTCCCTCCCCATGGTTGGGCAGACATCATTGCGGCATCTTTTCTCTGTTGACATGTTCATAGCGGGTAATGTTCGGTTCACTATTGTGAGGGTTCCTCGATTCTTGGGTCATAACTATCCTGTATTGAGAGTTTTGAGATTTCTAGTTCAATTAAGATCCTGTAGTGTCTTCGGGTTGGAAGTCCGTCGTCTCTGAGAGGTGTTTGCCTCGAAATTCTGACCATAAGATCTCGCATTGCGATGCTTTATGTAGGGATGCCGTGATCAATTCCATTGTATAGATGTTGGTAGACAAGTTGATCCATTCCTTCTTACTTGGAACCTTTTTGGATTTCCATTTTGTTACTAGCAGTGCACGGGCTGCTAGTAATAGGTGTGGGGCGAGTAATAGGTGTGGGGCGAGACCCCGGAGTCTAGTCCATTCGTCCTCGTCCTTTTCCATTCCGAAGAGAACCAAACGTGGATCAACGTCTCTCTGTATGCCGTCTATGTCTTTTATCCATGCCAGGACTTCCTCCCAGAATACCTTAATGCGTGGGCAGCTCCACCACATGTGCCAATAGTCGGCTGTTTCTCCACATTCTCGGAAACATCTCGGGCTCAGAGTCTGAAACATCTTGGACAATTTGAGTGGGTCGTATTGCCATCTGTGTAGGAGTTTGATGGCGTGTGATTTATATTGGCTGGATAAGGATGTTTTAGATGCGTTTTTGCACATCATTTCCCATTGGTCTGGATCTATCTCCTCTCCTAAGTCTCTCCCCCATCTGCTTCTGAGATGTTCCGTGGACCCGGTGCCTGCTTCGATAAGTTATTTGTACATAGCCGATATCAAACCCTTCATCTCAGACTTAGAATCCAAGAGTTGTTCGAATGGGGCGAGTTCTCTCTGGAGCTTTTCCTTCCATGCATATTTTGTGAGGACTCCTTTTATCTGGATGTATTGGAAGGTGGATAAAGGGCCTATCCCAGGGCTTCAGTTAGTTCTGGAAGAGTTATGAATTTGTCCTTCTTCTGGAGTTGCCCTACTCTTTCGAGTCCCACCTCGTACCAGTATTGGAATCTTCCTACTTCGGGTATGTGGTTGTTTATGCCAGGGGACCATAAATGGCTAAGTGGGGACGGCCAGGTGGTGATCTTGCTCATTGCTTTGCTTGGTTTCCAGATGTTCAGATGGTACTCAGTATCGGGTGGCCCTTAATTTTCCTTTGTATTCTTTTGGGAGGGGTCCATAGCCATTCTGATAGAGTGGCCGGCGAGAAGTAATGATTGTCCATGTGGACCCATTGGAGGTGGTTATGATCACGTAGGTGTGTGGGATAACGATATGTAGTTGTGAGGCTTTATAGTATGCTCGCAGGTCGGGGAGACCTACTCCTCCTTTATCTTTGGGAAGCGTCAGAGTGTCAAATGCAATCCTCGCCTTCTTTCCCTGCCAGAGGGACCTAAGCATACGTTTTTTGGCCTCTTCAAAAAACGCATTCGGTATCTCGATAGGTAACATCTGGAAAGGGTACAGGAATCGGGGGAGGCATACCATTTTAATGGCGTTAATCCGACCTAACCACGAAATCGTGAGTTTGTCCCACCTATTCAGATCGGCCGAGAAGCTCTGGAGGAGGGGAGGGAAGTTAGCTTCGTATAGGTCTGTTATGTTTTGGGTGATCTGGATGCCTAAGTATTTGAAGGCAGAGTGTTCAAGTTTGAGGCCTAAGGGCAAGAACTTGGTTTCGTTTTCATCTTTCGTTCCTTGCAAAGGGAACAATATTGATTTTGTCTTGTTCACCTTAAACCCGGAGAGTTTGCCATATTCTTCTAATAGTTGGAGAGCATGAGGGACAGATACAGAGGGATTGGTAATGTGTAAAAGTATGTCATCAGCATAGAGTGCTATCTTATATTCTTTTGTTCCCAATCGCATGCCTTCTCTTCTGGAGTCGGATCAAATCTTTTGGGCCAGGGGTTCTAGGGAGAGCGCAAAAAGTATTGCAGAGAGGGGGCACCCCTGTCTAGTACCCAGTCCCATTTCAAACCATCTGAAATACTCCCCGTTAACAGAGATAGATGCCGTTGGGGATGTGTATACTGCTTGTATTCTTTTCCTAAATCTCGGCCCTATCCCCACCTTGTGAGGGACTGCCCTCAGGAATTCCCACTCCACTCTATCAAAGGCTTTTTCTGCGTCTATTGACAGTAGGGCAGGGTCACTTGGTAGTTCTGGTGATGAGTGGATGAGATGGAAAGTTTTGCGCATGGTATCAGCCCCTTGCCTACCCAATATAAATCCGACTTGGTCATTGTGTATGAGGTGGGGGATCAGTACTTCTAATCGGGCGGCTAGTACCTTGGTGTACATTTTTGCATCTAAGTTGAGCAATGAAATCGGGCGGTATGAACCACAAAGTTTGGGGTTCCTTCCCTCCTTTTGGATTACTGTTATGAGCGCCTTCGTAAAGGAGTCGGGGGCTGTCCCTGTTTCTAATATCTCGTTAAAGAGCTCTGTCAGGAATGGTGTGTGTTGGTCGCTGAAGGTTTTATAAAACCCAGCGGTATAACCGTCCTCTCCGGGGGATTTGCCTACAGTTAATCTTTTAATTGCCTCTTGGACCTCAGGTTCGGATATCAGAGATTCTAAGAGCTCAGTCTCTGGGTACGAGATTTTGGGCATGTCTATCTGGGAGAGATAGTGATCTGTATCTGATTGTCCTGGAGTCACTTCCGAGGTGTACAACGCCTCGTAAAAGTTGGCAAAACTCTCTGGGATAGTGTGGAGGGTTGGGGGGATCGTGGGGTTTTCTTCAATTATCTCATTCACTCTCCGCTCCGCCCTTTGTTCTCTGAGTCTGGCTGCCAATAGTGCATCAGCCTTGTCCCCCTTCTCATAGAATTTCTGTTTGAGGAATCGGAGTTTGCCAACAATCTGTTTGTGCTCCAATAGTCTTAGTTCTTCCCTTTTACGTTGTGCTATGTTGATATTGTCGCGGTCCGTGCCCACGTGTTCCCTATTCTCGCTTTCCAGTTGGCATATTTCGGACCTAAGTCTGTGCTCTATGATCTTTCTCTCTTTTTTTTGGTAGATCCTTCTCGTATCAGGATGCCTCTCCAGGTGGCTTTACCTGCCTCCCATATTGTCTGCTTGGAGACTTCCCCATTGTTGTTTAATTTGAAGTATTCCTCAATTTCAGTTGCCATTTCAATTTTAAATACTGTATCTTTGAACAGGCTTTCATTACAGCGCCACTTCCCTCCTGAAACAGGTAAGTCTGCCCATCTGAGCCCACACCTCAAAACTCAGACACACAGCCCGCCTCCACAAACGGCCACCTCACCCACGCCCCATCACACTCAAACCATCACAGCTTCATCAAGCAACGTTGGTTTAATTAAAGCTGCCCTGATTAACGCAAGATCCCTAGCTGCGCACGCTCTGGACATTGCTGATCTTATCAAAACTCAGGAACTCGACTTCATCGCCATCACCGAGACCTGGCTGCACGCAGCTTCCGGCCCGGCACTCTCATTGGCCATCCCCACTGATTACTCCATCATCAGATGTGATCTCACCTCGAGAGGTGGAGGAATTGCTTTCATCGCTAGAAACTCATTAGGACTTAGAACCATCCCAAGCACTAAGGTGGAAACTGCAAAGTTACTCTCTGTCAAGCTTGGACTCTCGGCTAACCAAACGGCTACCATCCACCTAATATACAGACCCCCTGGTCCACCCACATCCTTTGTGGATGATATCTCTACCTTAGTACTCAACAATGCTAAATCCAACTCCCAAACCATCATTCTTGGCGACCTCAATCTAGGGCACCAAGATCCTAATGATCCTGCGGCCCTCGACCTAGCTAATACCTTAACAGATTTAGGTTTCACTCACCACATACAGGAACCCACCCACGTTAAAGGGCGATCCCTTGACTGGCTTAGTGACACCAATTGCAATATTAGCGTAATCTCCAACGCCCCTTGCTTGTGGTCTGACCACCATGTCATCACTTTCAGCATTGAAGCAGCCCCACCACCCAGGCCTTTGGTCGCCCCAGCCACCCTCACTAGAAATAAAAAGAACATTACGACAGAAAAAATACTCCCCCCTTATCCTTCCCACACTAAATAATGCTCCTGACACTTGCTCAGACCCCACCAACCTAGCCGACATGTATAACCAGTCCCTGCTTGCAGCCATCAACTCCATCGCCCCGCTCAAACTAAGGAAACCCAAACAACGAGCACACCTTAACTCATGGTTTACTCCCCAGCTTAGAGTGTTACGCAAAGAGAAACGCTCAGCAGAGTCACGCTGGAGAAGTCACCACTCCGACGCCCACAAGGACAGTCTTCTGATAGCCACCCTTAACTATAAAGAAGCTGTACTCCAGGCAAAAAAAGATTCTTATAATAACCGCATTATGTCAGCCCAGTCCAATACTAAAGAACTCTTTAATATCCTTAAGGAACTCGAGACACCTGCAGCCCCCCCTGACTTTTGCTCCAAAGACAACACTTGGTGCACCAATATTCAGTCAGCACTCCTGGGTAAAATTGCTACCCTCCAATCTAAAATCAGGGACAAACAGAAATCCCTACAGCTTGACCAACCACCGACCACACCTACACTTAATACACATTTAACCTATCCACATAAACCTTTCTCTTTCTCCCCACTCACTACTCTCGAAGTAGAAAACATCATAAACAATTTAAAACCTTCCAATTGCCAAGGCGACCCCTGCCCAGCTCCTATTATCAAGGAAGCATCTCATGAGCTAGCCCCGTTCATTACAGCATTCATAAATGCTTCTTTCAAGACGGGTATTGTCCCCGACAACCTAAAGGATGCGTGGGTTATCCCACTCCTCAAAAAACCCTCCCTTGGCCCTAATATCCCAACTAACTTCAGACCTATCACTACAGTCCCATTCCTGCTCAAGATCCTGGACCGCGCAGCCTACCTGCAGATTCAGGATTACCTCGAACTAAACAATCTCCTGGGCTTAAGACAATCAGGGTTCCGCCCTAAACATGGCACGGAGTCAGCTCTGATTGACTTGAAAACTCAGATGGAGTCACTGAAGGACAATGGGAAGCTAGCTCTTCTCCTTCTCTTCGATCTCTCGGCGGCTTTTGATCTGGTCAACCACCAAATACTCTGCCAGCATCTCAAATCCGCAGCCCACTTCTCCGACTCTGCCAATGCCTGGATCCACTCATTCCTGAGCAATAGATCCATGAGGGTCTTCTCACCGCTGGCATCAGCGGATCCCTCCCCCATTCACTGTGGCGTTCCTCAAGGCTCGTGTGTATCCCCTACGTTGTATAAGTTATTCACCAAGCCCTTCTTCGATGTGCTTGACTATCTGGGTGTCTCCTACACTAACTACGCGGACGACACCCAGATACTCATCCCTATCACAGGAGACTACACAGCTGACACCAAAGCCCTTAACGATGTTTACTCGGTCATCCAGGCCTGGATGGCACAGCACGAACTTTGCCTTAACGATGATAAGACTGAGCTCTTACTTTTAGGATCAAATCATCGGCTCAACAAACTAGACCAAACCTACAAGTCCTTCATTATTGACGGCAATGACATTAAAGTCTCCAAAGATACTAAGACGCTAGGGGTCTATCTTGACTCCTCGCTTTCTCTGAACAGGCAAATAAATGCAGTTAGGTCAGCTTCGGCCTATACCTGCAAACTTATCACTGCCTGTAGACCCTTCCTAAACTCCACCAACTGTATCACACTCGCCAGAACTCTTGTTATGGCCAAAATCGACTACTGTAGTGCTCTCTACCTAGGGACCAGTCAGTCTAACCTTAATAAATTGCAAACTGTACAAAATAATGCCTTAAGGGCAGCCTTAAACACCCAGAGACGCTCTCATATCTCCTCCGTCCTATTGGACTTACGCTGGCTCCCGGTAAAACAGAGAATAGCCCTGAAAACCCTAGCTTTCACTCACAAATGTCTGAACAACAACGCCCCACCTTACCTGTCCACTCGCTTCTCACGCCACACCTCCACTCGACCTACCAGAGCAGCCCAAACTCACAGCCTCATCGTGCCTAGATGCAAACTCCAAAAAGCTGGTCTGGTGAGCTTCCCCGTCCTGGCCTCCAAACTCTGGAACACCTTGCCCACACCTATCAGAATTGAACCATCATTCCACTCCTTCAAGAACAATGCTAAAACATGGCTGCTCTCCCAAGACTCATGAGACCTTGACACAGTCCAGAATCCATGTGGGGTACAGAACTGAATATACATTTTCTCTCTGCTCTGTATTATACGCTGTTAATGGTACCCTTCGGTACATGTATATATGCTGTATATTTTTGTAACTCACTGTAACTACTGCTCTTTGTAACATGTCTAAGAGTATGCGCCCGTTTGCCCCTGGGCCTGGTTTTTTTGCGCTTTATAAATAAAATAAAATCAAATCTTATATCTGACAGGACCATGTCATGGTCTGACCATGTTATCGGAATTATTTCTGATAGCGTTGTGTTGTCAAGGAGGTCTTTGGTGAGGTACAAGTAATCAATCCTGGTGAATGTCTTGTGCGGATTGGAGTAAAATGTGTAGCCTCTTTCATTAGGATGTTTAATTCTCCACACATCTTGCAGGTCATATATTTCCATTATGTTGGAAAGCCCAGTGCGATCACTTCTCGTTGGGCTTCTTATCTCGGGGTTGCCTGGTTCCCAGTCTTTAGTCGGGTCTGCCCATTGATTAAAGTCTCCTCCAAGAACAACTTGGCCAGATGCTTCCAACATTATTTTGGGTATCGTCTTTCCTAGGAACTTGGCTTGTCCTGCATTGGGAGAGTATATTACTGCGACTGTTACTTTAACCTTTGCGATTGTCCCAGATATCTGGAGGGCACGCCCGCTTACATCGGACCAGGTCTTATCTACTTCGAAGTTGATTCCTTTATTGATCAGGATTCTGACTCCTGCCTTCCTGAATGGGCCCGAGCCCCAGAATTCCTCTCCCTCCCCCTTGTCAAACTTTATCTCTTGTAGAAGGAGAATGTCTATTTGAGATCTAAGGAATTCCCTTGCCACTAATGATCTCTTGGTCGGCGAGTTGAGGCCTTTCACGTTAAGTGTTCCTATCCTTAGGGATCCCTACCCTCTGCTCTTCAATTGGTGCCATCGTCAGAGTATTTCGGTTGTGGATTCGAGACCCGTGTCAAGTAAATATATTGGTCATAAGGACTCGCGTCGTCTTGAGTGATCCTTTGTATTGCCGATAATGCTTCATCCTCTGTACATTTCTTGTCTGCCCAACCCCCCACCCTCCACCCTCCCCACATTGACGCGTCCACGCGGACCCAGGTAAAGACACTGGTCCTGCATCGAACCACCTTCAGGGACCATCACTTCGGGTCCCCAAGATTATTATAACATCATAATCTTGATTGAGCCCCCATTCACCTTCCCTATTCCGAGCCTAGACATCCTTACACAGTTCAGACCATGGACATATGTATTAGAATATATGTCGTCTTACCAGTGTTGTAGTTCATCGGTTCTCTCCCCCTGGGGGGGTATTACCTCTCTGAAATGTCCTCGATCCCTTGACACGTTTCCTTCTGGGGCCCTGTATACGCCATCCCCTTTCTTCTTGACGTGGGTTTCCTCGATCGTGTTCTTCTGCGCTTGGTCCATGGAGGTCAGAGATGTACGCCTTGATCTCCCCCTCCGAGCTTAGCTTGACTTTGTTTCCGCTGTATTCAAAGGACAGAGAGAAGGGGTACCCCCACCTGTATCTTATGTTCTTTTCTTTCAGATGTTTGGTGATGGGCCCGCACATGCGTCGGAGTGCCAGGGTCATGGATGATCGGTCCTGGTATATCGAGATTTGAGATCCTTGGAGGGTAATTGAGTCGCTGCTTCTTGCTTTCTCGAGGATCCGTGTTTTGTCCTGAAAGCGGTGAAATCGGGCAAGGACGGATCTTGGTCCATCTGGGGGCCCTCTGGCTCTGTGTATCCTCTGTCTTAGGTTCATCGACCGCATCATCGGCAACTAAGAGTTTGATGATGTCATGCAGGGTGCTCTTCAGATCGCTCTCCGTCTCCCCTTCTCGTTCCGGTATTCCGAAAATCCTCAAATTGTTCCGCCTCTCCCGGTTTTCTAAGTCATCAAGCTTGAGTTTGAAGCTCTCCTCTCGTTGCTCGAGTTCGGTCATTCGCTGGTCGAGTTGTGCTTCAAGGGTCTCTATGGACGCTTGATTGTTCTCGACCCCTTCGAGCCTCTCCTCCATGGTGTCTAGACGTTGGGTAATCTTGTCAATTTTGGAGCCAATGCTGGCGCCCATATTGTTTATTTCGCCCAGCAAGGCGGCAATGTCCCCTTTGGTAGCTGCTGATTCACTCCGAGGTATTTTGGTTCGCCATGTTATGGGCACATTTTCGGCAGGAGTCGAGACGTAAGAGAATGTAGGTAGTTTCTCCCTTATGTCCATTGGTTCTCCCAAAGCTCTGTGGTGTCACCAGTGCTGTTCGACGGGGAGATGGGGTCGGGGGCAGAGGAGGCACACGCCCCTGGGTCGGGGGCCCTACCCTCTGCACTCTGACGTCGGTGTACTCGGGAGGTTCGTTAGGTGTTGAGAGGGGTGTCCGTTGTGCGTTTGTGGATATGCCCAGGGTACGTGCTGGGTCACCCGGGGTGCCCTCAAAGCAGTATCCAGGCTCGGCGATGCTTCGGGGGTGTTTTCCTCTTGTGCAGGATGTGGGGGTAGATATTCAGGGCGAGAGAGGTCTGATCCGCCACTGCGTGGTGATGGCGCACCACCCGTTGTTCACGGGGAAGATGGGACGGGCCTACCGCCTCCCCGCTCAGCGCTGTCTCAGGGCCTAGTCCGATCCCGCTCTTCGGAGTCTCCGCTGACTCGAACGGGGCTGTCCCGTCCCCTTTGCGGTGAGGAACGTCGTCGGGAGTGTGAGTTCTGTGGCCGGGGTTCAGGGTCTTTCAGGTTTTCTTCGTTCGTCAGGCCCAGAGTCCACCTCCGACCGTTGCGCAGTTCCCTGCGAGCGGGCCACGGAGCCGTTATGTGTGACGACTTTTTGAGGGAGGTATATCTCAGGTTTGCAGGGGTCGATTTCGATCGGGTTTACGACCGACCGGAGGGGGGGGGGGGTCCATCAGCTGGCGGCACACCGGTGTGGAATCTTGGGGGGGTCGTCAAAGTGGGGGCTCAATCCCTCCTAGGGATCCAAAGCAGCAGAGCTCACGCAAAGTCAGACCTCATCCGCGCGCCCCCTGGTGGCCAGTGCCAAGTAATTGTTTAAGCAACAACGTTCAAGTTCAAAGAAGAGGTCTTTAAAATGGAATGCTCTGGAGTCTTAAATGCCACTAGAGCCCTTTAAGCCAGGCCAGGGAGACCGAACTATTAGTTACCTTTAGAGGCTTGTTCTTGAGGCAAGGCAGTGCTAAGACAGGCTTATAGGTGTGTTCCTTCCGTCCGATACATCGTTGACATTTGATGTGGTTTTGCAGTGAGTCGAGTCAGCACATGAGAAGGGGGAAGATGATTGCTTCTCCAGGGTCTAGTCTGCTCATTATGGGCCTGTGATGTGATGCGGTCCTGAAGTGGTGATCTGCTTGAATCGGGTGATGAACTAAGTGGTGATGGCTGAGTCAGCACTACAAAATGTTAGATTTTAACATGTGCAGCCTTGCAATGTGGTTCTTCAGTGGCGATTGCTGAAATGGCTAGGGAGCAGGCAGGCAATGGTAGAGACAGTGGCTTGAAAGTGAATTTAAAAGCAGTGCGTGTCCAACGAAGCTCGAGGTTGCCCCGCAGTATCTCAAAAAGGGACTTGAAGCAGTCAAGCCTGTTTGAAATGGATCAAAGTGGGCAAGCCGTGCCCAGAAATGGTTCTCTACTTCTAGTTGCTGGGTGATCACATCCATGTTCTCCAGTGACAAGGTGGATCCCTATTCTGCACTGGGCAGCTAGGAAGGTTGCCAGAGAGCACTGGCAGAGGCTGTGGCATCCAGTGAGCAGTTTCCTGGTCTCAGGCTTGCAGGCAGTGTCAAGACAGCATGGTTGAAGGGAGGATCTTGCTCACGTTTTGAAGCCTCTCTCTTCAGCTCTGCAGTGATGGACTTTGGGGCAGAATGTACCCCCAATAAAGCTCCAGGTGATTTAGGTGATTTGTTTTTTTAATTTTTTTATTCTGAAGTTTAAAGATAATGGAATTCAAAGAGTGTCTCACCCACTTTCATAGACTGTTTGGGAGTCTTACATATTCCCAGGGATTATCATATTTGCAGAGTGTTTCAAAGTTGGAGCAAAGTTCAAACTAAAGCAAGGGTGCAAAAGGAGGAGACTGACACACAGGTGGCATGGTTCTTATCATAAACTTTTATTACTAATGAAAATAAGGAGAAAACATAACTTTCTCTAACTCTAAGAGGGGTTTCCCTACCGCAACTAAAAGTGCTAATGGATTTGTCAAGATGTCTATGTAAATCAATAGTCCACCGTTCTGTCAAAAACCTACTTTTGAATGGCTTGTGTCCTCCCACCTATTCCTCATCTTTGACATGTAATGTCCAGCTTCAGCTGCTTTGGAAACCAATTTCGGCAGACGGGGCTGTGCGTCGATGGTGTTGAGTCGATGTCCCTCGAAGGTCTTCGTCGTGGGTGATGTCATCGAAGGGTATATATAGCACGCGCAGCACCCGTTGACCTCAGTTCAGTTTTTCTGCAAACTGCGTATGCTTCGTGTGAAATTTGGCATACCTAATCTGTGACGTACTGTTAATTCGAGACGAAGCCCAGTTTTAAGAAATGCAGAGATTGCGGGTCGAAGATGTCTCTAACTGACCTGCATCGTATCCGTCTCTGGTGCCTCGGGAAGGACCACACCACCACTGATTGTTCCAAGTGCCAATCCATGGCGGGAAAAGCCTTGAGGGAACGGAAGGGGAAACTTAAGGTAGGAAAAGTCCACAAATCACCTAAGCCCCGACCTGCTAGGCCCTCGACCGATGAGTCGAGAGGCGCCTCGCCTCAGAGGAAGACGGCAAAGCGTTCCCACCACTCGTTGTCATCTTCGAAGAAATCAGAGGAGGCTCCGAAGGTTGCCTTTGTTGACTTCTTCAACTGACGGTTCCCCTGAAAGGGTTGCATGCCCTACAAAACAATCAACACCAGCTGAATGGGAAGCTTTCAGGGTGGAAATGTTGAACATTTTCGACAAGCAAAGCCATGCTCCGACTGAGACTTCGGAAGAAGCTGGAAAGGAGAGGTCTCGACTGAAATCCTGCATGCCCTCGAGCCCGGGGTAAAAGGACTGATCCGCATCCAGAGCCCTCGAGGCCTCGATCTAAAAAAATCTAAGGATCACTCAAGACATGGGTAGAGTAGAGGATGTCGACGCAATTGACACCTTCGATGCTGGTGGTGCCTTCGATGCCCGCACGGCCCTCGACGCCTACTAAGCCCTCGACATCTGTTCTGAAGTCTTCGACGCTAACTGCGCCAGATTTGCCATTTAAGCCGTCGGAGCCAAGCGCCCTTTCAAAATCGGTGCCGCCAAAGAAAATATCGACGACAACGAAGCCCCTGGGTACAAAACATGAAAAAAAATATGCTCCACTCCCGAAGAAAGAGTTCTTTAAGTCTCTTACTTCTATATTTGAAGAAGAGCAATCTGACAATGAAGGAGCCCCGTTCGGCTTGCAGTATGGTACACCCAATGTACCAGAGAGCTTTATCTCTGAGGAAAGTAGAATGCAAGACCTATATGAGAACTTGTAAACGGCAAGTGCGGTTGATACCTCCCCTGAACTTGAATTCGGAAAGCCAGAACCAGGGGATCATGCAGACTCTTCTTATTGACGGCTTATGTCAAAGGTGGTCGATCATTTGGGTTGGAGCAGGCCATCTTTGCCCTATGACCAAGACGACCTCACAGGCATTCTGCAGTAGGTCCACAAACTGATCCCATTTTGCCTTTTCATGTGGCACTGCAAAAAAGGGTGGCTAGGAACTGGGAGACTTTGGAATCTAACCCAGCAGTTGACAAGAACTTGACCAAAAAATACTGCCCCCTGCAGTAGTGACCCCGACTACATGCCGAAACACCCCACTCCGGAGAGTCTGGTGGTGCAGGCAGCTATGGCTACTTTGAAACAGGCAGCATACCCTACCATCCCTCCTGATGAGGACGACCAGCGCGTAGATGGATGGGCGAGGAAGATTTTTTCCGCAGGGAACATGGCACTAAAATCTGCCAACTCTACTTGTGCCCTCGCAAAGTTTTCGTATACTCTATGGGACTGTATCTCCATGGCAGCAGAGCACATTCCCAAAGGGGATGAAAGAGATGGCTTCTTGGCTATTGTTAGGGACAGCAAAGAAGCCATGTGTGAGTCTCTTCAATCTGGACTGGATTCTGCAGATGGCATCAGCAGATCCATGGCTACCAGCTCTGTGATGAGCAGAATTGCGTGGTTGCTGAAGTCTGGTTTTGAACCGGATGTGCAGGCTCGGCTTCTCAACATCCCTTTGGATAGGTCTCATCTTTTTGGCAACAAAGCTGACAAGATCCTTGAGAAGTTGCAGACCTCCAAAGCGGCTGCCAAATCTTTAGATGCTGCTATTAGGCAACCTCAGCCTTTTTGTCCTAGTGGGCAACCTTGGAGGGGTAGATCTTTTCGCTACTACTGCTCAGTTGGAAGGGTGAGAGGAATGGCCACTCAAAGAGGCCAGAGAAAAAGTCCTCGTGGTGTAAGAGGTAGAGGTGCAAAGCCAGCTCAAGCAGCAGCCTCCTTTCCATCGGCCTCTGCAGCAGCCTCCACAAACCCACTCTGAGGGCTTGAGTCACAGTTCACCAGTGGGGGTGCAGACTGTCTCAGTATCTAGAAGAATGGCGAGGCATTACTTCGGATGCTTGGGCTCTGGAAACCGTAGTCCACGGTTACTGCCTTCCTTTTATAAAAAAGACCTCAGAACAATCCACCGCGGAACCACTCTTTGAGGATTCTGGATCCTTGGACTGGAAATGTTAACCCTGCTAGAGAAAGGTGCTATAGAACCAGTACCTGTAGCAGGGAGGAACAAGGGTTGTTACTCCCCATATTTTTTGATCCTCAAAAAGGACAGAGGACTGAGACCCATCTTGGACTTGAGATACTTGAACAGGTTCCTCAGGAAGGACAGGTTCAAGATGGCCATACTTTCTCAGATCCTTCAGGCCCTCCAACTTCAGGATAGGATGTTGTCATTGGACCTTATGTTAAGGGTGCTTATTTTCATGTGCCAATCCATCTCAAGCTCAGAAAATACCTGAGTTTCACAGTTGACGGTTCTCGTTATCAATTTCGAGTTCTGCCATTCAGGCTGACCTCCGCCCAAGGGTTTTCACCAAACTGATGGCAGTAGTGGCAGCTTGTCTCAGGAGATGGGGGTGGGGATTCACGTCTACCCCTATCTGGACGGTTGGCTGATCAGGGCGCATTCTCCTGAACAAGCCCTAGATCATCTCACTCACCTGCCACTCTCTTCACAGACTGGGCTTCTCCCTCAATTACAAGAATTCCCATATGACACCTTCCCAAAAGCTCCAGTACATCGGAGCTGTGCTAGATACATCCTTGGGAAAGAGCTCGCCACCCGAGGTGAGGGCTCAAGACATTCTTCAGATGGTGACCAAATTTCAGAGTCCCCTGCGTCTTCCGGCCTTACATTTTTTTTTTTTGTTTGCTCGGCCTCATGGATTCCTGAATTTCCTGGTGCCAGAGGCATGCCTGAGAATGAGATCCCTTCAATGGGCTCTCAGAACACAGTGGTCACAATTATCAGGAAAGATGTCGGAAAATATTCTGAAGGGCAAACACTTTTGGCAACCATGGCCGTAGATTACAGCAGTGACGGACGCCTCACTCACGGGGTGGGGAGCCTACGCCAACGATCTGACAATCACCTTGATCTCCATCGGTGTCCAAACTACACATCAATCTTTTGGAGCTGAGAGCAATCAGACTATCGCTGAAGACTTTTCTGTACGGGGAAAGAATGTCCTGATAAGGACGGTCAACACAGTGGCCATGTACTATCTGAACAAGAGAGTAGGTGTAGTGTCACTACCACTGTGCAGAGAGGCAATGCAGCTCTGGTACTGGGCAATTCAAGAAGGAATCTCCCCATCAGCAGTTCGCCTAGCCGGAGAGGCGAACACAGCAGCGGATGCTCTGAGCAGGCCGAGCACAGTCTCCCAAAAGTAGGAACTAGCTCAGGAAGTCCTTCAAGATATCTTCACCCTTTGGGGACCCCTCAGGTAGATCTCTTTGCGACCGAAATCAATCAGAAGTGCCCAAGATATTGCTCAAGGGAATTTCCCCCAAGAGGAGCTCTAGGAGATGCACTCGTAGCGGACTGGGAGTTTCCACTCCTGTACACGTTCCCTCCGATCCCAGTCATTCCTCATGTAATCAGTAGGTTGAGAAGGTTCAGGAAATACATGATCCTAATTGCCCTGGATTGGGCCAGGAGGATGTGGCCCGGACCTTCTGGACATGTCCATCTGTCCTCCTATACGTCTTCCACAAAGAGGGACCTTCTCTCACGAGAGGTGGGTCGGGTTCTCCATCCAGAGGTCATGACTCTCTATCTTCACGCTTGGTTTCTTAAAGGCTCGGATACAAGGATTGGGACCTCCTGGATGACGTATTGGAGGTGTTGCTTTTGACCAGAACATCAGCAGCAAAGCCTCTGTACCGTTGCCATTGGAATAGGTTTTGCAACTGGTGTAAATAATTTTTTTCTGTGTAACACTCTGGCTGTTTTATCCTTTTTGCTATCCTTGGCTAATAAGGGACTTCAGATTGGTACCATTAAAGGCTACTTGGAGGCGCTGCCACTCTTTAAGCGCTCAAAAGAGGAATGTTCCTATTTCATAATTCCACTGGTGACTCAATTCCTAAAAGGGCTCACTAATGTGTTTCACCCCACATCTCTTTTCCATGTTCCTGTTTGGGACCTCAATCTGGTTTCAAAATTCCTGATGTGTGCTCCATTTGAACCTCTGCACACGTTTGTTTGTTTGTTTGTTTATTTATTTGTATTGCGCGCCAGACGCAAGGGTAACCGGGCGCAGTGAACAGAATATACGAAGCTTACAATGTTGCATAGACATTACAGTGTTACAGAAAATTACAATGTTGCATAGTAATATTTACAGAAGTGATAAAACTTAGAAGGTACATATATATATTCACAATTTACAAAAGGGTTAAATCTTTGATGGTACATATATACCTTCGGATGAATAACATAGCACAAATTGAAGTCTAACAGACCTTACATGTAGTTGTTATTGAGGTTTTTGATAAGATTCGATCTAAAGTGAGGGAAAGGTTGGTCTGATCTAAGGTTGTGTGGTAGGGCATTCCACCATTTAGCGGCTAGTACAGGGAAGCTTGTGCCGCCAATTTTGGCAAGTTTAAATCTAGGAATTTCCAGAGAGTTGGAGTTGGGAGTTCTTGTAGGTCTGCTGGAGATTTTTCTTTTTATTTTGTCCATCAGATAAATAGGGGCAGCGTTATTGAGGGCTTTGTGCGTCAGGGAGAGCATTTTTAGGTGAATTTTGTTGTCGGTGGAGAGCCAGTTGTATTGTTGTCTAGTGGAGGAGATATGTTCCCTTTTATTTATGCCTAAGGCAGCTCTGAGGGCGTTGATTTGTAAGATTTGAAGCCTTTTGGTGATAGTTTTGTTAGCACCACTATAAAGGGCATTACAATAGTCTAGTCGTGATAGTATTAAGGCTCTTGCTAGGATCATGCAACTATTATTAGATAAGAAAGTTTTACCTGCTCTTATTAATTTGCAGGTATAGGCTGTCGTGGAGGCTAAGGAGTTAACTTTTTTGGCAAAAGACAGATAGACGCCTAATGTTTTGACTTCACTCGAAACCTTGATACTATTACCACCTATATTAAACGTGGAGTAGTCCTTGCCTAGTTTGTTGATATTGGCCTGCATGCCCAGAATGATCAGCTCAGTCTTATCATTCAGACAGAGGCCATGTGATGCCATCCATGTCTGAATAATGAGGTACACCCTATTCACCAACTCCCCGCCCTCACTATGATCCCGAGGAAGCGGGAGGAGAATCTGTGTATCATCTGCATAGTTAGTGTAGGTGATACCTAGAAGGTCCAGATCGTCGAAGAGGGGTTTGGTGAATATGTTGTACAAGGTTGGTGAAACACAGGAGCCTTGCGGGATGCCGCACGTGATTGGAAGGGGGTCGGCTGCTGCCGTGGGAGAGAAGACTCTCATTGTTCTCTCACTCGGAAAGGATTCGATCCATTTGGTGGCATGCGTGGAGAAGTGTGCAGCAGTATCCAAGTGTTTGCAGAGGACTTTGTGATCCACCAGATCAAAAGCAGCTGAGAGATCAAGTAAGAGGAGGAGTGCCATTTTACCTAGTTCTCTCAGTTCGTCTATTTGGGTCTTTAAATCAATAAGTGCAGTTTCAGTGCCATGGAGTGGACGGAAGCCAGATTGTCTGGCTCCCAGAAGATTATTTGATTCAAGGTGTCTTTTAATTTGTGTATAGGCAACCTTGTCTAGTATCTTCAATAAGAAAGGTACGGTAGTGATGGGCCAATAATTGGTGGGGATGAGAGGGTCAAGGGTCTGCTTCTTGAGAAGTGGGAGCACCCATTATTGTTTTAGGTTCGCCGGGATATTACCTGTGGCGAAGGAGGAGTTAATCAATTTTGAAATGAATGGTGAAAGGTCTCTGGCAGCGTCTTTTATTAATTGAACTGGGCAGATGTCACCTTTGCAGTTCGATGGTTTGAGGGAAAGGATGATTTTCTCTACCTCTAAGATGGTGGTTTTGGTGAAGGAGAATTTCTTGGTTGGGTCGTTGATGGTTTTGTTGAGTGGCGGTTTGTTTGTGAGGTTTAGGGAATCTTTCTTTAGTTGGATTTTGTTTTGCAGTGTGTTGATTTTATTTGCTAGGGCTGTTTGGATATCTGTGCACCAGGTCTGGTCTGGTCTTTAATGCAGGTATCTGGTGTGGCGATGGGAGATTCAAGTTCTTTCAAGATGGAGAAGAGTTCCTTCATGCTTGAGTTGGCATTGGCAATGCGAGCATTGTAGGAATTAAGTTTTGCTAGACATATTTCATTTTTATAATGCCGAGAGATATTAGTTAAGTTAGCTTTTTTTTCGTCGGTTGTACCTAGTTTCCAGTCGGATTCACATTTTCTTTTGTTTAGGCACAAGGCCTTAAGTTCTGGCGTGTACCACTTATTTAAATGTGCCTTGGGTTTGCTTGTTCGCATTTTGAGAGGGGCAACTTTGTCCAAAGTGGTGTGCATGATATTGTTGAATTTGTTGACCAATGCACTCGGGTTGAGGTTGTCTGGCAGTGCATTTAAGGTAGGAAGGATCAATGGAATGATATTGTCTGCTGTAATATTCTTTTTATTTCTTGTAGGGCAAGGTGGAACTGCCTGTGGGTCAAGACTGGGTAGTTTGGTCGTTAGTAAATTAAAGGACACCAAGGAATGGTCTGTCCAGGAGAGGGGTGTAATAGAGGATACTGTAGCTGAGCAGTTGGAGTCAGCGATCCAGTCAAGTATTCTGCCCTTTGTATGTGTAGTGGTGCTAACATTTTGGGTAAATCCTAGGGTGTGAAGGGTATTGGCAATAGTGGATGCATGGGCATCTGTTTGGTCATTGAAGCCAAGGTTAAAGTCCCCTAATGTCAGCAATTGGGAGGTAGGTTTGGTGTTGTTGGACAGAAGGCTGTGTAGGTCTTCCTCGAAGGTTCCAAGTGGACCCGTATCCATTAAGGTTGTTAACCTTCAAGACAATCCTATTGGTAGCTCTGACATCAGTCTGTAGAGTGAGCGAGTTGTAGGCACTTTCATCCAAGCCACCCTTTACCTTCTTACACAAGAACAGGGTTGTTTTAAGGGTCAAACCCTTCTTTTTGCCAAAAATTATTTCGGACTTTCATTGGAGTCAGAAAATGGTTCTGCCTTCCTTCTATCTTCCACCTCATCCTGGTAAGGAAGAGGAAAGACTCCATAGGTTGGACTCTAGGACACCGTTATGCTTTTACATCCCCAGAATGTCTAAATTAAGAGTTGATAACCAACTCTTTATCGGATACACAGGACACAAGCTAGGCCAGGCTGTTTACAAACAGACCTTGTCTAAATGGATAATTCTCACAATATCAAACTGCTACAGGCTGGCAGGTAAAGGCCCTCCTGGAGGATTGAGAGTTCATTCCACGAGGGGCATGGCTCCATCTACAGCCCTTCAAAGGGGTGTTCCAATTAGAAATATCTGAAGCTGCAACATTGCTGTCTGGATGCTTCCCACTGTCAAGATGGTATGTTTGGTAAAGCAGTACTTTGAAAATGTATAAATAGTAATTCTACACTTGCCTCCAAATATAATACTGTTTTGGGAGTCTGTCAAAGATGAGGAATATGTGGCAGGACACAAGTTACTTGCCCCTGGTAACGTTCTTTCGACTGGATGCTCCTCCCATGTATTCCTCATCGCCCTCCCAACCGAAACCATCTGTAGAATTTCCCACGCTATTACAACTTGCGTTCCACCAAGGCTGAGTACGGCCATGCCCGTATTTACGGGCATCTCTCTGCTGCAAGAGGAGGAAAAACAGAACTGAGGCCAACGGGCGCTGCGTGTGCTATATATACCCTTCGATGACATCACCCTCAACGGAGGCCTTTGAGGGACATCGAATCGATGCCATCGATGCACAGCACCCTCTGCCGAATTTTTTTGTCACAGATGAGGAATATGTGGGAGGAACATCCAGTCGAAAGAACGTTAACGGGGGTAAATAGCTTGTTGTTCTGGCCCTCACACTTAAAACTAAAGGTGTAGTGCATCTTCTTGGTCTTGGTCAAGAAGAATGACTCCCTTCTTCTGGACAGCGGATCACAGTTCGATTTGTTAGGTGGGATCTTTACCTGAAGGAATGACTCCCTTCTGCAGGTGTAAATCCCTTTTCCAAGGCACAAAACAAAATTCCAGGTCGTAATGCCAAAAAGCGGTAAATTCAAACTCTGAAGGTAAAGTTGCAGTTGAAACATTAACATTTCTTATTGCTCATAATTGCTTCTTCACTATTGGGTTCCTGGAGGATGCCTCCCTTCGCCAGGTGTCTGTCATTGTTTTCCACCACTAGGGAGAGTGACTCCCTTCCCCAAGTCTGTTCTAGGAGAAGGCCCCTCTTCTCTTGGTTCTCCAATAGCACAGTGTTTCAACACCAGGGGGAATCACTCCCTTCCCCTGGTTTTCTCTTCACTTGGTTTCACGATTACACAATGCCAGGTGAATAATACCTCCCTTCTCCTGGCTTTCTTTTCACTTGATTTCACGATTTCACAATGCCAGGGGAATGATCTCTTCCCCCGGCTTTCTTAGCTTTGTTCTCATACTGTTGACGTTTACAGCTCACACCACCAGGGGGCATGTCTCCCTTCCCCTGGCCTTTCTAAGGCTTAAGTTAATTGTTGTGGGTCTAGACCCAAGTTTCTTTAGTGGCACATTCTGGGCAGACCTGGTTCACTACCCTGCCAGGTACTGCCACGAAGATGAGCAATAAGGACTTGCACCTCCTCAGGTTCCAGGTCCCAGACCTGACTTTCTTCGCTGTATCTTGTTCCCTTGTTCCCTTGTCACCTGGTTCACTAGCCTGCCAGGTATTCTAATGATTCCAGGTTCTCCATGTTATTTCTGGGTCCCAGACCCTGGTTACACGGTTTATCTTGTTCCCCTCGAAGACCTAGGCAGCCCATGTACCTTCTGGGTTGCTTCCAGATCTTCTCTGCGGCTCTCAGGCTCTTCCGACGTCTTCGGCTTTCTTCGCACTTCTCCTGTATTCGCAGATTTTGCAGTGGCTCTGCAACGTTTCTTATGCGGGTTGTGCGTCTCAACGAACGTGGGGTTCGGCGAATTCTCTCTCCCGGACCCCCATCCTCTTGCTTTCCAGGCTGCTCATACAAGGCGGACCGGGTAGGGATGACTGGATTTTCCCCTCTCATGTCCCGGTCAGCAGCTTCATCTCCTTCCCAAGCGGGACATCCTGCTCGCTTCCAGCACCTCCAGGGAGGGTCTTACTCAAATGTGTGTCCTTATTTACTTTTGATCTGTAGGGGATGATGGGATCTATACTGCTCTTTCCAATGCCTTGGAGAGCTCGGCATGCCTCTACGCCTCCTCGTCTGTGTCTCTATTGGTGGTGTTAGTCCAGTCAGTCCTACTCTTCCTTGTCTCATTAGATGTATAGCTCTTAGTCTTGCAGATGTACATTGAGGTGTGTAATATGGAGATGGGGTGTACGGGATGTGAAGGGTGTCATACAACGTTTCCCTTGTCCCTAGAGGTGGAGTCTCTCCCCATGCGATCCTCTCAATGTGTACCACCCCCAGGGGAACTATCTGGTAGCCGCCTCACCACCCTGGCCTCATGGGGAGAAGTGGTGACATCCAAGGATTCGTCATAGCGCATAAAAACATTTCGATACATATTGTTTGGAAAAGCACTTGTATGGTGTGGTAATTCCTTTAATTTTTATTTAAAGCTGCATATTCGTTAAACATTTTGTACTCCATAATCCACTCTTTGGTCTTATTCCAATCATAATGGGTTAATTTCCTTTTAGGGACTGCCGTATTGTAGATTGAAATTGTATTGGTATATTTACACTATTGAAGGCTGGTTGCTCTGTGCACCTTTGCATCTTGCGTATTCTGTTTGTTCTCATGGCTTAAAATCCAGTCTGTTAGACTTGATAGTAGCTTGTTTTTACAACGGATGTAATAAAGGCAATGAGTGAGATCCTAGACCCTTAGGAGCCTAAACAGATGTAGAATCTGGAGGGCTTCACTCATGCGCTGAGTCGGGTACCTGAAAGTTGTGGAGGGCTGGGACCTGAATGGGTTTGTGGACCTAAGATTATGATCCACCTAGGGTGCGGTGCTCATAGGGAGTGATGTTGGGAAAAGTGAAAGCTAAGGAAGGGTAAGCCCTTTTGCCTGGAGATTACTTTTTATATCTTTGATGATGTTTGCGATGGGAACAATGGCAGAAGGACAGAGTTGGAGACTAGGAAAGCCTTTATTGCTCAGAGCATAGGGTGCGTGAACACTTTACTGCTAAACTGAACTTTAAAAGTATATTAAATCTGTGTTCAGGAGCCTTCTGGAGTCGCTGCAAGAAGGTGTCACAGGGCTTGGGCGGCCTCAGACTAGCTGATGGCTGCTAGGCTTGTGGTCGACTCTTGGAAGTGTAACACAATAACCTGACAAAGTGGGTTTGCATGGTGGAGGTGGTGCGGAAAGAAGGGTTCTTTATTTAGGAGGTTTCACTGTTTTGACCTTGGGAGTTGGGGAAATGTATGGTGGGGTTCATATTGGTAGCCATGTAATGCACAAAAGTGCAGAAGCAATCGGGGCAGTCATATGAAGTCATTTGCAGGCCGGTTGTTGAGTCTTGTACTTTTGTAACTTTGTTTGGAAAATAGCATCTTCATACACTTTAAGGATTAAAACAATCCCATGACCCGCTTGTTTCTGCAATCACTTGTAGTAATGAACTCCACAGAGGACGATGCTTTGCCCAGTTCCCTCCACAAGGCTGCAGCTACCTCTACTCCGCTTACTAAAACCTCTGATGTATATGTTGCTGACTTGCAAATGCATTTTGCCTCACCATTCTGCTAAAGTCGTTGATTCAAAAATTACAGCTTTCTGTCAAAAAAACAGCTCTGCGATTTGTTTAACAACAGTGGTGAAATTTGTGCAATATTGTATTGAGGAGATTTCTGACCCTGCGCTTCTGGTATATGATCAGTCTATGATGGAGTCTGTACTCACAGGTTTGAATCATCTTTCCTTCCCGTTCAATGTTCCAGATGCCTCACTGAACGCTGCTATACACATTGTTGCCTCCACATCTAAGATGATTTATAGTACTGAGCCGCCATCGGAAATGTAACACGAATCAAGTAGTCAAGGATGGACTACTATATTTCCACCGATCTCAGGCTAAAATGCGGGTACCTGAATCACATTGACCCCGATTTTGGTGATCCTTTACTTTTGTAATTTTACTCCGGCTCTTCCCGTTGTCACCTTTTGATCTAGGACCGGATCTTTTTGGCCTCTTGGTGGCTAGGGGAGGGCTTGCCCTTAAATGGGGTCAAAGGACTATGGCATAATTGATGTATTTTTTGACTGACTCACTCTCGAACTTGAGTGTAAAAGCTACCAACGTGTCTAAACGCACCCTATGAAATTACCATGGACTGTGTAAAAAGAGTCATCCGAGAGTATCGCGCTGCTCAGGGAGGGATTCTCAGGTACATACCAGATACTAGAATTGTGTACTCCAAGAGCCTTAAACAGAAAAATCTGGCCATGTTAAAGAAACAGAGACAATCTTCAGCAGAATATATTACCGTTGGGAAAAGGATTTGCCAATCGCATAAAAATCTAGTTATTTCGAGGGGGCGTGGCCAGCTGCGAGGAGATGCGGACGTGGGCTCTCTTTGCTCCCGCGGCCGCCGCATACATCCTGGGGAAAATAGCCTGACATCCATGAGAAATTTCGCTGAAAATAACTGAGAAGGTAGCGGAACATCCGGGCCACCGGCGACCGAAATATGTAGGCTTAGCGAATCCCTTGAACGGGACTGGCGACCCCCGAACTCCTGCTCTGCCCATGCGATGGCAAAAACCAAAATGGCCGCCGAGTCAGACCGGTGACTGTCGCAACCAACAACATCCTGAGTGCGCCGAAACGTGTGGCGGCTGCGGAGGGAGACAGCGTGGACCTGCACCTGAAAGTGAAAAGGGAGTAGTGAGCCCAGGACGAGAGAGGTGGAAACGGGACCCCTGCACACAATACGCAGTGGACGACTCGCGTCCCAGAAAGAGCCTGCAGTGTGGGACCCGCAACAGCAGTAGAAAGGAGATAACCCGACGAGGGAACTCGCCAGTGCTGAGTGCGCTGGGCATAACGAGGAAGGACCCGCCAGTTGCCGTGGGTCAGGGAACGACGGGACACTGAAGTGCGCACTACCGACTGAAAAGCCTGAATGGAAGACAAGAACGGCGGGAGAACGAGCCTGTGAAAGGCACTCCCGACTACACATGCAACCGCGGCACGTCCGGCGTACTCGGAGGTAAGACCGGAGAGATCCAGGACCGCAGGGAACACTACAGCAATTGCCGGCTGTAGTGGGGAGACACCTGCACGTGGCAATAACAAACCACGGTGGCCTGTGGGGGAAAAACATCATATAGGCTGAGTAACACTGCCGCCACCCAGCGAGGACCCACAATTGTGCATAACAATGAGACCCAAGTAACTCACATCTAACGCTAAACTGCACGTCAGGCAACAACACATTGTACCGGCCTGTATCTACTTATACTAACCCACAAGTGGTGTTCGGAGCGTTCGTATACTCCGCGACGTGGCGAGGGGAAGGAAGGCAAGATGGCCCCCGCCAATGATACGGCCCCGGAGAAGTCAGCGCGAGTAAAGCTCAAACGGAACTCGCCGGCAGCCCATAGTAACCCGCTGCGGCTTGCCCGACAAGGAAATCGAGGGAGTGCTTGCCTCAGCGCACTGACTACAGCCTGACACCGTGGGGTGGCGAAACGCACAGAGCTGCCAGCAAGGGTGGCCTCTGGTGAGCCGTGGTCGGAGGTGCAACACAGACACCTGGGGCAGCGCCGAGCGCGGGGGCGACCAGTACGACCAACGACTACTTGATCGACTCTAGAAGGGGTGCCCCGCGCAAGACCAAAACAGCAAAACGCTGCCAGCCGGGAAGCTGTAGAGTTAAAAGCACGTACTCAACCGGCTGCGCGCAGAGGGGCAGGGGACACGTCCAGGACAGCAGCGACCGCCCTGTGTAACAGAAATAAGCTGATCATGTCAAAGACGTGCTGGGAAGGCGCAGTGTGGAACGTGGCACGGTCCAAAAGTGACACTAAACCCGGCTCCTGGTGCTTTGCTACCGTGCACAGGGACATTACGGTGCACCCGTCCCTGCGTAGGCAAGTAAAGAGGACCAGAAAACAAAACACTACCCATACTGTGTGGGCGCAGATCCATGAAAACTCCAGCGGATACGACACAAGCCCCCTGAATGTAAAAACAAACTGACCGCTAAACCCGGCACGGAATCCAGCAGACCACACCTGGGCCGCAGTGAAGATCCATACAGTGGGGCAACCGCTCCCATAACGGTCACAGTCATACTATCCAGGATAGTAATCGCCCCTGCAACCCGCCCCGGATAACCAGGCGGAATCTGCGTCAAACTGTCCACCGACTGACAACACAGACCATGCCAGCTGCTCTGGGAAAGGATAAAACAAGAATACTGACAAGTCAAAGCAAAATGGACCAATTTACCACGACCACGGCGAGCACCCAATCTGAACACGAGCAACCAGACACCATGGTGGAAACAGAGAACATTATATCCCTGAAGGACATCATGGCTGCAATAACTGACTCCAGAACCTCCATGGAACAAAAAATGGACAGCATCAGTACAGACGTCTCACTCCTTCGCCATGATTTACAGAAACTGACCTCCTGCACAGGGGAAGCGGAACAACGGATCTCTGGGACAGAGGACAGACTGCGCACTATGGAACATAGGATGACTGGGGTTGTAACACTCTGAAAACACTGGAGGAGAGGGCAGAAGACGGTGAAGGGAGATCAAGACGTAATAACGTCCGCATCCTGGGCGTACCAGAAAAAACAGAAGGCCCTTCCATGGAGCTGTTCCTTGAACAATGGATTACCGATATGTTTGAGCCCCAGACATTCTCGAGGTTCTTCTCAATTGAACGCGTGCACCGTGTGCCCACTGGAAGACCGATACCCGGAGCACCTCCACGCACCATAATTGCAAAACTGTTGAATTATAGAGATAGAGATGCGCTACTCCAGACAGCACGGGCCAAGGGCACACTGACCATCAATGGGTCCAGAGTGACATTCTTCCGAGACTACACAAGGGAGGTTCAGA
Source organism: Ambystoma mexicanum (assembly GCF_040938575.1). Lineage (NCBI taxonomy): Eukaryota > Metazoa > Chordata > Amphibia > Caudata > Ambystomatidae > Ambystoma > Ambystoma mexicanum. The sequence continues at coordinate 53,110,011 of NC_090939.1, forward strand.
AAGCCAGGCAGTCGTTTGATCAACTCAAAAGACACTTCAGTGACCCAAAAGAAGCGTGGAACTGGGCCGAGAAACACATTGAAGGTGACTGGAGACAAGGGAGTAACAGGAACAGAAACAGGAACCGGCGAGAGCCACCAGACAGCAGGCGCCCGGCCCCACAACCTCCGATGCAGGAACCACCACAAGAGGAAATGGGCTGAAACTGTAACACTAACAAGGAGTACCAGCACGTCGCGACCCAATTAATGGTTATCATACTACCTCGACATAAGTGCGGCATGCGACCCGCGAAGCACAGATGTACTCAAAGTAAGGGCCAACGCCTCGACTTGAGACTTGAGACACCAGACCCGCTAAGGAGCAGTAAGTCGGGGGGAAGATGTAAACAGTTCATATTAAGTTAATCTGGCGACATAGTTGTGAGGTGCCAGTAGAGTTAGGGCGACAGCTACTTCATGTTGGGGAGGGGGGATGGGGATTTGTTTTATGTTAGTTACCTTCCAGAAGGTCACACTATTTATAATGTTAAGAATCACACCGTCTCTAGCACATTCATTGTCATACTACTATTGCTAGCAGCCCACGTAACACAAATGGATGAACATGGCCCGACGGGAAACCAACCTATTCTTAATCACGGCAAACATTACCACAGTGCGAAACCATACAGCACCCTCAGTAACCCGACACATACAGTTGTCTTTCACACATGTTTCAAATGGCGGAACAAACAGAACAATCCGAGTGATGACATGGAATGTGAATGGGCTCGGCAACTGTATTAAAAGACGACTAGTACTGCAATCACTGAACAGACACTCCCCAGATGTGGCATTCCTCACAGAGACACATCTAGCCGGTACCATTTGCACATTCTTCATGCGCACCAACTACAGACTAGCATTCCACGCCGGTTTTACTATGGGGTCACGAGGGGTACTAATCCTAGTACACAAAAGACTTCCCTTTGTGCCTACGTCCATTACACAAGACACGGGAGGGAGATTTGTGCTCACGACAGGAACACTCTGGGAATGCTCTGTAACCATGCTAGCTGTATATGCACCTCCCAACCTACTAACCCTCCTGACCAACGCCTCTATTTATGAATAACCTTGCAGACCTTACATTAATTGGGGGCGGACTTCAATGAAGTAATGAATGTAGACCTTGATAGAACGCATATAAGATCCAGAAACACAAACACACGCACCAAACTTGCCACATTCGCTGACGCATTGGGGCTGCAAGACGTGTGGAGGATACTACACCCTGACACAAGGGAATACTCGTACCACTCCGGTGCACACGCCTCGCTGTCTAGGCTGGAATATTTTCTGTTGCCACTAAATAACATGCATGAGGCACAATTTCTCCCCAGAGGTATATCGGATCATTCCCCACTCATAATAACAATTAAAACCAACAGATCGATCCCCCCATCCAGCTGGCGATTGAACAGCTACTACCTAGGCTTCCCAGAACTAGGTGAACACGTCCAAAAGACCACTCAGGAATATTTTGAGATGAATACCGACTCAGAAGACAGCCCGGTAACGTTATGGGAGGCATTCAAGACAGTGCTGAGAGGGGAAATAATAGCCTGGACCACAGCCCATAAGAAAATACAGCTAGAAGCAACACGTGATGCCGAAGCGAAAGTGCAAAAAGCAGAGGCTGATCACCTAACCAATGACAAATCGGAAACGCATCGCGCACTGCAATTAGCGCAGACACAACTTCAACACATAGCCCTAGACAATGCAATGCAAAGAATGGCACATACTGCGATGCGGGCAAAGATATATGAAACGGGGGACAAAGCCGGGAAGATACTGGCATAGCTAGAACGAAGAGACCTGGGTCTCAACCAAGTCAGGCAGCTGACAACAGAAGAATCGGAACCATTAGTGACAGACCTAGATATAGCGGATGGTTTTGCAAAATACTACGCTAAGCTATATAAGGCACCAACCTCACCACCCGTAATGGACATCCTGGAGTAGATTACCCTCCCCACTCTAAACACAGAACAGTCTAATCTGCTAGAACAAGTAATCACTGAGGAAGAGCTAACCCAAGCCATGTCAGAACTCCAATCGGGCAAGACCCCAGGCCCGAACGACTTCCCCATTGAAATATGGAAAAAAATAGATGCAAATGTAATTTCCCTGCACTTACTTCGCTTACTACAACACTCACACTCACAGGCTGTCTCCCCCCAGACCTAAGAAAAGCCACAATAATAGTTCTGCCCAAAGCATGTAAGCCACCCGATAAGTGCAGCTCCTATAGGCCCATCTCTCTCTTATACTACGAGGTCAAAATATTGGCGAAGGTTCTAGCCAACCCCCTGCAACAGGTCATACACACACTGATACATCCAGACCAGTGTGGATTCATGCCACAGAGGTCCACTAGGCAGAACATATATAGGTTACACACAGCACTGGAAAAACTACCTGAGCTACAGGACCCCCTGGCTCTACTCGCCATAGACTTCGAAAAGGCTTTCGACTCTATCTACTGGGAGGCAATATGGGTTATTATGCAGCGCATGGGCATAGGACCGTACTTTGAGCTGGGTCAAACTACTATATAACCGCCCAGAAGCAGTTACAAAAGTGAATGGACATTTTTCGAATCCTTTCCAACTAGGCAAAGGCACGAGACAGGGCTGCCCTTTATCAGCCCTGATCTTTGCAATAGCAATTGAGCCCTTAGCAATTCTATTGAGATCCACACAAACATGGAGCGGCTTCAGGTGGTCAGGTGACTGGGAGGACAGGGTGTCCTTATATGCAGACGACCTGTTAATATACCTGAAAGACCCACGCGAATCCTGCCCCATAGTGACGCGGTTACTAATAAGGTACGGCACGTTTAGTGGCCTCCGCGTCAACTGGACTAAATCCATACTATTCCCACTGAAGCAAATAGATAACGCAGTGCCGGACGAGTGCCCATACTTAGTCTATTAGGTTATTCGTAATTTGGATGCCTATGTGCCCAAGAACCTACACCCAATAATGACGAGATTCCAGGAAGACGTCCGTCACTGGATGTCCCTGCCACTAACACTACTAGGTAGAGCTGCACTCTTTAAGATGATGGCGCTCCCCAGCTTTCTCTACATACTTCAAAATGCTCCACTACCTATAGCGCCCAGCGAATTCCATAAAATAGATCAGACGCTTAGAAAATTGCTATGGAACGGAGGTCACCCTCGCTTAGCACTAGCCACACTACAAAGATCCGAATGGGAAGGTGGAATTGGACTCCCCCCGCTTGCAAACCTACTACTGGGCCAGTCAAATGGCAATAGCGAATGATGGACTCCATGAGGACGCAACACTACCGCACAACAGAGAACAAAATCCCAACCAATATGAAAGATCCGTTATAAGGCACCTCTACCGTAAAAAAAGACAGATCTGCTGCCCCGTCCATGATGACGCACATATCCCTAATATGGACAGACACCCACAAATACTTAGGCTGGGACAAAAAGTTAACTCCAGCACAACCACTGTGGAATACCAAACTACTCCTGGAAGTGAACACATTACCAAAATGGTACTCCTGGACCCAACTAGGCATTACCAAAATTGGGGACGTAGTGAGAGGAAACGAAATAATACCATTTACAGACTTAATCACTGCCTTCGCACTTCCAACAAATGAGCAGTATCACTACACACAACTGAAGCACATGCTACAGATCCATCTTCCTGAAATGATTGACATGCCTGATTACACCACCTTAGAACGTAACCTATTCCCAGACATGATTAAACACAAAGTTACGTCCACCATGTATAGCGCCATAACATCCTTTGCCACCGGGGAGTTGTCGAGTCTGAAAGCCAAATGGGAGGGGGACGTGGGTGACATACTTCCAGAAGAATGGGTAACTGCCCTGATGTTCCCCAGAGAAACGGCGATCTCCTCCAGGCTCAGATTGATCCAATTAAAAATATTGCATAGAATATATTACCCAAGGGTAGCACTATTCAAATGGGGCAAGACCTCTACTTCATCCTGTCTGAGATGCAAACGAGAAGAAGGCTCGTATTACCACATACTATGGGACTGTACCATAATCCAACAATACTGGCAGCAGTGCTGTGATGATCTCTCAATGGTGTTGGGTAAGACGATTCATAGAAATGCAAAACAGCTACTGTTGGGGATTGAAGATGAGGTTGAACTGTCACACTACGAGAAACTGCTCTTATCCACTTATTAATCAAGAGAAATATAGCACAACTCTGGGGTTCTGAAACGGCACCAAGCTATGAGCAGTGGACCATGGATGTGGACATTTGTATTGCAATGGAGAAGAGAGTCTACACGGCTAGGGGATGCCCTGAGAAAGGCCCCAAAATTTGGCGAAAGTGGGAAGACGCACACTGAGAAGTAGCCTCTGCCAAGAATCGGGCCAACATCCAAAGACATGTACAGGAACCTAAAACTACGTGATACTAGCGTAGCAAACGTAATTAGATGTGTTAAGAGACTCCGTTGAAGTGGATACACGGTGTGAAGTTGTTGTTGGGTGGGAAAGGGAAAGAACCGTTACCTCGCTGTGCAAGGCTGTATGTTTCTTTTATGTGCAGAAAACAATCAAATGTTGTATTAAAAAAAAATTAAAAATCCGGACTATATGGTACAATGGTGCCCGCACAACATCAGAATCACAGACATATTTACCTCATAGACGCTCCCGAGGAAAGCTGGAACATGGAACATGTCTTCAGGAGGGAGGTGGGTGAGGGAGGGGGGGGATCCTTGGGGATGTTATTTTGTTATATCGTACTATGTTACATTGTAAAACAATAAAAATGTTAACTAGATTTTTTTTATTATTTTTTTTATTTCACTTGGGATCGAATCTTCATACTCCTCAGTCCATGCTTTGCCAAATCTACAATGGCAGGGAAAATAAGTTCTGTGCTACAATCAATCGTACTTTGGGCCTAAAGGGGCACAGACTCTCCGATTTGAGGAACAATCCTGGGTAGATTTTTTACGCTAAAAAATATTCTCTCCCGGATTGCTATAAAGATATCCATGACTCAGTCCTGGGACTCGTTAGTTTGGGAATATGCCCTTGGGACGAAGAAGATATAATGTGGGCAATAGGTAGACTCAAGCCCTCTCGTGCACTGTGTCCGGATGGAATTCCTCTGTCTGTTCTGAAGGATGCTCCGCAGATCTGGTCAGGTCTTCCGAAACCTATGTTTGATCAAATATACTCGTTATTCCCATCTCCTGGGCACAATACATCATTATCCCGATTCTATAACAATTATAGGGCGATTGCCCGCATTGATGCTACTAGCAAGGTCTTAGCCCTACTGCTTCTAACCAAAGAGGGGTCGCTGTCCAGGCCAGTCAATTTGCATGTCGTTCTCAAACAAAGGTGTACATTGGCCCCGGTCCTATTTAACCTGTATGTAAGTGATGTCGAAGGCCTGTGGCAGGGGCCATCTATCTCTCCAGCCTGGTTGGGGGAGCCTTAAGTTAGACTAGCTAGCCTTTACTAACGATTTCATTCTTTTCGACAGAACGGCTATGAGCCTTCAATGTAAGTTGAATCTTTTCTTTGGGGAGAGATTGGCCAACAATCTCTCCCCAAATGGATCCATATCCAAGATGGTTGTTTTCACTAGGGGCTCTAAACCGAAGGCCATGCACTGGGAGATGGGCCCTGAACGAGTAGAACAGTCTTTGACTTATTTGGGATATAATCTTATCAACCATGTTTCAGTGAATGCATGAAAGACGATTCTCTAAGAAAACTTGCTCCCTAGATTAAATGCTTCTAGCCAGACTCTGTATGTTTTCTATACTACCAATTCACTGTTTTTACCTGGCTAAGATAGAACGGGTTCTCTTATATGGTTTAGATATCTGCCTGCATGATCTGGGGAACTTGCTGAATATAATACAAGGCAAACTGTGGAAGAAGGTTTTGTGTTTATCCTTGGCAATCCCTAACGCAGTTATCAGACATGCATTATGCCTGTCCTCCCTGAATGCTTGTTGTGTGTGGAAACAATTACTGACCTAGAAGTAACTGCTTGATCCCCTTGAGAACTCACTGTATGTGGATCTAAATAGAATTATGAAGGAGGAATCAATTGCCTCTGTCAACTCCTGTAGATCCAGGATGCAAAGCATATTACTCTCAATTATGGTGTCTGAGCTGGATTTAATACAGCTACCAGGAGTTGTAAAAAGAAGCTTGTTTAGGTCTGATTGGACTGAAACAGTAGATTTAATTGGCACCTATGCTACATACGTGGTTCTCTCATGCGAGAGAGTGTATTCCACAGTATCTCAGTTTAAATGCAACCCGAATCGCCAGAAGCACTTGCAGCTCTAATCTGTTAACCAGCAACAAAATGTTCACCTCAACTGAGGAGGCAAAGGTGAAATCTATTGAAATTTTGCAGGACTCTTCGTGGTCAACCATCATGAATAGACTGGTTTCGTTATCAGCTTTGCTGGTGAATAGACTGGTTTCGTTATCAGCTTTGCTGGTTCTTTACCCTGATGTCTCTACTTGTTAGTCTTCGGATCGGTCAGCTTCAGGCTCGTCGATATTCTCCACGCTAGTACCACAACTGACTCTTCTGCTCCCTTGTCGGCTATTAAGTCAATTCCGACATTGAACTTTGCCTTAGTCATATTAGTAAAACTCTACGAATCGCTGAATGAAAAAACCAAAGACTATAGATCATTGTTAATGACACTAAATGTGAAGGTTACCTTTATTGGAGGGTATATTACATCTCTGAATGTGCAATCAAATAAATTGGCCTCTATTAAGAAATGTACTACTAGCGCGCTGGTGGAGGAGGCTATGTGAGACTTATTGAACCAACCCGTGGAGGAGGACTGCCCTGCGAAGGAAACATCTAGAACTCAGTCTGTTTCAGTACAACTATTAGCTCAAAGTTCAGCGATTGCTATCCAGGAGGACAAACACTTATTGCAAGAAGTTACTCAGCCCACTACTTACGAAAACTCTTGTAGAAGCTACCCATTTGCAAACTAATTATTCTCTATTCTATCAATGGATGAAACTAAAGCAAAGAGGGGACAGAAGGGGAAGCAAACAAAAAAGTTGAAAATCAAAAATCCCTGGTAAAGTTTCGGAGCTATGACTCCAAATATTTTTATTTATTTATCATATGTTCATAGCCATTACACGCTTTACATATACAAACATAGATTAAAACACAATATCACACATTCTTCAATTGTTAAAAATTAACATACAAAAATATCCTCTGATAGGTCCTTTAAAATTGTTAAAATGAGTTCAGAAAATCTCATCATATGATATATCAGATTCGTGTCATTCCCATCCATCAGTCTTTGCCATGTGATTTCTATCTCCTCAATTAGACTAGAATTTTTATATTTTAAGAGATACTTTTCACAAAGATTTGCAAGACTTTCACAGTGACATAGCAAATGTTTGGCAGTTTCAATTTGTTCCGTGCCACATAATCTGCAAAAACTTATGCTTCTCTCATAACCCAATTTTGCACCAAGGATCTCCATCGTGTCACAACGATTAAATTTAAACATGAAATACTGTCTTACAATGGCTGCAATGGGGAAAGCATTCAGATATTTTGGTTTCGCAGATAGTAGGGACCAATGCTCAAGAAATAAGCCACTTGTGGATTTTGTGGCCAAGGAAATCCTATCACGTTCCTTTGCATGGCTATATATTACTCCTTGTAGTAGTTTTTTGATCTTGGCTTGCTTTAAAGGTAACCAGCTCCTTTCATTATCAGCGGCCCATTTCACATATACCATGTGTAATCTGCTCAAAGATTTCAAATGTTTTTTGTGCCCCTCCTTAAAATAGTTATTCATCGATTCGACCACAAATTTGCTAGTGGACAGCGTGCTTAACTTTGCATATAGCATTGCAGATTTATATTCCAATATATCTTTTGCAAATCCAAAATCACCTTCTAATAAAATGTATTCACAGGATATAGCAGTAAGTAATCTAAACAGCCATTTAAAAAATGTTCCTTCTAATTTAGACATTTAATTAGCAAATTTACTTCCCCCATATCTCTGCTCCATAGAGTAGAGCAGATATTATTTAACTGGTATATAATAGTAAAATGGTATTCACTGAAATTCCCCCTTGCTTACCAATGAATTTACTAATTGCACCAGCGTTTTTTAAACATACGAGTTTAGTTGCCCTCCAATGATGATTCCACAACAGCTTCGAGTCTATTATGACTCCAAAGTACCGGTAACATTCCACTTTCTCAAGCATCTCTGAGTTCACCATCCACTTAAAGTTGTTAGACCAGGTTTGTTTCGTATTTCCCAGAAAGGCCATCACCTTAGTTTTTGCAGTATTAATCTTTAGCCCATTCTTTTCTGTGAATTGAATCAGACAGTTTAGCCTTTTTTGTAGCCCTGCCGGCGTGTAGTCTTAACAGGACCAAGTCATCAGCGTATCCTAGCCATGGGAGACCTATCATACCCATCTTCACTGGATTGACCATTCTTTCATCTAACTCGCTCATGCAATCGGCCAGGTAAAGATTAAACCGTGTGGCTGCTAGCCTACAACCTTGTTTTACTCCACATACTGTGGGAATTGCTTGCGAAAGATGTCCTTCTCCGTCCAAACATACTCTAACTGAAGTGTCGGAGTATAGTAGTTGTATCATATATAATAACCCTTCTGGTATCCCCCACAGCTTCAATTTGTTCCATAATTCCTCTCTTACCACTGTATCAAACGCGGCTGAAAAATCTATGAACACCACATACACTGGTAACTTGCGAACATTCCACGAGTATTCAACTGCTCATACTAAATTGATTATATTGTGGGTTGTAGAGGATTTCGCTCGAAACCCTGCTTGATAAATTGGCAGAAACGTATTCCCCTCAATCCATATGTTTAGAAAATCCAATAATACTTTTGCAAATATTTTTGCCGGGATGGCCAGCATTCGGCAATTTTTAGGGTCTTTCCATTCGCCCTTTTTGGATATCGGCAATATTATACTTTCATGCCATGTTTTTGGGATCCTCCCATTCATACCGATCCATCTAAACAGTATATTAAGTACTTTTGCCCATACTTCCGGTGCCAGCCGTTATAGGGCATTGCATGTCCCGCCAGGGCCTGTGGCTCTTGAGGAATACATTTTTTCAATCATGGTAACCAGAGAAGTTTCAGAATAATTACCTACCCATGTTGCCTGACTTATCGTCAACTCAACTTTTCTAGTCTCATCAGAGCCCAAGGTGTTTTTTGCATGCATGATCCAATCTTTTCCCGGCACACTATTAATTATAAGAGTGTGTTTTTTTACATCATTTATTGCTCTCCACATCCCCTGCTGATTGTTACTTCTCGCTTGTGCTGCATTGTATAGCCATGCTTCACATGCTTTATTTTTTTTATGGTTTCGTAGCCACTTCCTATGTTGTTTTTTTTAACCATTTTATCTGTTTGGTGGCATCATTACTCTTGGCTTCCGCAATTCGCTTAATGGCTTTCCTAAGCACATTTTTAGCTTTATTAATTGCTGGATCATATGCTTCCCGTATGTAAGATTCCATTTCTCACAGTTGCTGGAATACTTCTGTTTTTTGGAGGCAGCTTCTTTGGTCTTACTTATGACCACTTCATATTTCCCAATAATTTCGCTATGGGTAGCTACTTGTCTATCATCTATTTTATCCCACCACTTTTGTAATTCATTAACTGCTACCGCATTCACTTTTTCTAATTTTGTGGGATTCCATGTAATCCGATTTGCGGCTTTATTTACTTCTATGTTTCCGGCCATGTGATAATCTGCCTCCTCTTTTGGGTATTCCAACATTACAATTAGTGGTAGATGGTCACTTTCTTCTCGGCTTCCTGTTGCCATATCAATAATGAAACTATTGGCCTTTTCATTCACAATAATGTAGTCAATTGTTGTTATACTACCCCATGCAACTCTTGTCACACCTCGTTTAGCATCACCTTTAGTGGACCCATTAAACATAATCAACTGTTGACTCAGGATCAACGTGCACCAGGCTTCCCCATATTTTTTGCAGAATCCCATTTCAATAGGACCAGAGCCCCTATCCCCACACATTTGATCCTCTGGTAGAATTATTTTAGCCTTAAAATCACCTGCCATTATAATGGAAAGCTCAGGATTATGTTCTGTTATAATTTTTGTTAACTTCTCTACATTTACTTTATTCTGAGTCCTATTTGGGGGGGTTGTATATATTTATGAGTAGAATACTCTGGAATCAGGGGATATTAGTTTTTACAGTCCAAGGATCATCTCATTGGACCAGCTAGATTTAACACCAGTCCATGGATGTTTAATGGCTGTTCAAAGTCCACTTTTTGGGCGGCCTCCAGGACATTTGGATGCCAGGCTTTGAATAGAGCACCATCCGTCTATGTAACTTATTTCATATAGCCATGTCTCCTGCAGTGTGACTAGGCAAAAGCTATCCAAGTTTTTAAGCAACCCATCTTTTTTTTCATAATGCATATTCCCTCTAGTATTCCATGAGATCATCATGTTGATATCATCAGGCTCTTTGTTCTAATCTTGGTTTAAACTCTATTGGTAGCCATTGCCAGTAGCCGATATTATCTAAATCACTGTTAATCTCATCATGACCCTTTATGTTGCCAGCCTTCCTAGGTTGGCTAGTATTACTAACAACAGTTTGTTTCGCGAGCTCTTTTTCATCTTTTGACAATTTAGATGGATTCATTTCTGCTGGCAACTCATTCATAGTTGCTATTCTTGAATTCTCACTTCTTTTTTACCTCTGTTACTGACCTCAGATATTTCATCTTGCGCATAGAAGTTTCAATGCAAGTGTATCCTAATTTGTTAAAATACTCTTGATGGCTTAGAATAAATTCAAGAGTAGTAGCTTCTGTACACCACACATTAGTGGTGACTAATTGTGGAGTTACTAATTGGTCTATCTTAAAATCACTTGATTTTACAGTCTGCAGAGGGACTACCATCGCACAAAGTTCAACTATGCGTGGTCTATTTAGTATCTCAATTTGGCCAGATTTATCAATAGTCTGCAACTGTAATGCATTAACAAAGTTTAGTGGATCTCTCTTGTAGGTAGGTCCGTACACTTTACCATTACTATTTTTGCCTTAAGTGTACTGCTTTTCTGGCCTGTTTCTCCTCCACATCAACTTCCTGGGAAGATTCTGGTTCAGGACAAGAAGCTAGGTCCTGGTCATGCTCAGTACTCTCTTCCACGAAAAGAGTTTTTATAGCTTTTAGTACCTTGGTAGAGATTTCTTGGTTATTCATCTTCTTTTCATTCTTTTCCTTTTTCTTTATTGGGACTACCCACTCATCCAGAGTCGGGGCTACTGATTTATTCAGGAGATTAGTAGACTTTAATATCTTTTGCACTTTACTTGACTACTTTTTCTTGTTCCGACTATTGATTCCAATCTTATCTACTGGAGCGTGGATTGTCGCTGTGTGTTTGTCTGAGTAGTTAGGTTCTTTGGTGATGTGAATAGGTTTGGGTCTCACAGATTCTAACATGACCTCTATTGCGCGTGTGGGTGTACATTCTTCCATACTGTTAGGCATGGCTTCATCTCACAATGCATCCATTGTAGATCACTCTCTCTAGGGCTTCTTGAGACAATGGTCTGTGTATTTTCAATGGTCTTTGTATTTTTTTCTTTGTTTCGTGGACTTTTTCCTATTTCTACAAACCACAGCATTACAATCAATGGAATACCCCACAGCCTGAAGATTCTGATTGTTGTCGCTCTTGGCCATTGTGGGCTTGGGTTCAGAACCAACTGGGGCAACCATATTTGAGGACATTTCAGTATTGGTACTTACTTCTCTGAATGTCGCACACTCTTTGATAGAACCTTTGTGCAATAGGACAGTGTGACTATCTAGCTTGCGTTCTGTAGTATCACATCTGTCTACAATCTCAGTTAGCACCCGTTCCAGGGCTTCCCATAGTTCTTCATTTTTAAGGGGAATAAAGCTCTTATTTCCTTTTGATTGTTTACTATTTATGGAAATCCTACTGGTATTCAGGCTAGGATTGAGGACAGGCACTTTTGTGTTTGTCGCCTCAGTTGATGCAACAGAATAAGTTATTAGACCAGAGATTGGGTCAACTATAACTTTCTTTTGCACCCTTAACTAGTTTACTCTGTTGCTCAATATCAAGGCTACAATCCTCCTCATTGTCAACTTCCTGATACCTAGCTTTGTTTAATGTTTCAGGCATCATAGGATCTAGTTAATGCCAGTTAATAGAATCACTGGCATTGGTCATTTTGGGACGGGACAACTCTGTGCCACTCCATATGGCCATATCGGTACAAGCATTGCGTGGATCTGTCGTACTTGTCATCTTGTAGGCATTCATCTTAACTCTGCTACTTTGAGCTTCTAACGGCTCCGAGAGTAATTTAGCTCCAATACACGGCAGTCTATTAGAGAGATCGTCCACCAGGTCGGCATTTATTTCTTTTATTACACTCTCTGCCAATTTGGTGTTACCCGACTTTGTGGACTCGATTTTATCAAAGAAAGTCGTCATTTTGGCTAATTTGGCTTCAGGCAGTAGACCTTGTTTGCTTATAATCTTCCTTTTACAAGCACGGTTTGGTCGCTGTATCATTTCAGTTAATTTTCTTACTTCCTTGTCTATGCTACTATTAGACCTTCGATCGATCATCAATCAGGTTTTATTAATATGTCAATCGCTCACACTTGGGAAACAAATCCACTCACCTTACGCTTCCCCTCACTAGCACACACACACTGTCGGCTGTGATGTTCCTACTGTTATTAGCGATCATACAGAATTTGTATTCCTCCCTCTAGTGAAGCTGCTTTATATTTTTGTTATCCTACAACATAGGTCCTGCTCTATGCGCCACGTACAGCAAACCGTACTTCCACGTACTTCGAAGTGCGCGCGCGAGGTGCGCTAGGAGCACAGCTGATATGGGTTTCCTCCAGAGCACAAGGGGAGTAACCACACACACGTGACAGAGAAAACAAAGAAAGGTACTAAGTTAGTCAGACGGGCAGAGCCGCTTTACCCAACCTACTGGTTGCAATGAAAGCAGAGAAAGAGGCTAGAGAAATCACAAGGGCAGAGCCGCTCTACACAACCCACTGGCTCACTTGTTAAACACTTCAGGAGAAACAAAGGAGGGGGCTTTAGTTAGCTAAAAACACATAACGCAGGCTTTCCCGTGCTCATTCCATAGTCCACGTATTGAAGGGAAATTCCTGCAATATTTACTTTTCTTAAAGGGACATCAGCCACACGGTGCTGCAGTGAAACTGTTCCTCCGGCTAGATTTCAGTAAAAGTCTCTTTGAAGTCTGTGAGCTTTTAATGTCAAACAGCTTCTCCCACCAGCAAACAGTACTTTCACGTACTTACGTTCCCTCAGTCTCTGCTATGAGGGGTAATGGAGAAATGTCTGACAAAGTAGATGCTGGGAATCCAAAAAGAAGCAGAACCATTTCAGGGCAGGAAAGGTACTTCTGACGAACACGTGTCTGCACTTCCAATTAATTCTGATGAGCAAGTGGATGAAATGATTAATTTCTCCACCTACTCAATGACAAATTTGTTGACCCCCATTAATTGAAGCATCAGCTCAACCAGCTGATCTTGAAAGAGAACCGCAAACTTCCCTTGTGTTATATTCATCTGTTGTGGAGAGTCCTCTCCGTAAGAGCAAAGAGGTTAATGGTCAAACAAGTAGTGCTAATAACCTTGTCCCTCCATTTACACTCTAGAGCAAAAGAGAACACTCTTGAATTGTGATTCAGTGTTGACAAATGTGTTTGCCACCCATAACTACTTTTACTGCCACAGCCGCATTCATATAGCTGCTTACTCTTTGAGAGGTTGCCTACATCTAAAGCTAACACTATTCTAAATAGATCAAATGTGTTGAATTTGTTTGTTATCTCCTCATAGCGCTCTATCCAATCTAGGGATATTGATCAAGTCGAGTTTTTGAGTGACCTCCAGTTAGATGGGGTGTTCTTGGACATTAAGTCGAGATTGGTAACGTCCATCATCTTGGAAGCTGCTCCTTTACGTCTCCTGTTGGGATACGATCTGTATCTGTCTGAAGTTTGTAGAGCTTATTTCTAGAGTTAATAAAGGTTGAGTGTTTAAAGGAAGAGTGTGAAAACAACCGCCCTGTATTCCCATCTCTGAAAGTGACTTGGTGTTTTACCAATTCCTTAGTAAGAAGAATCACTGAGCGATCTCAATCCTCTTGTTTAACGAGGGATGAAGACAATTGATCCTGGCTGGCAGGGGCTCTTGTGGCTGCAAGTAATGTGGAGCTAGATCAGAGAAGGGCATCGGCTGAAATCCTGATGGCAGTCTAAATGACAAGGGGATGGAATTGCAGGAATGAAAACCGCCCAATTTATTTCTTCGTGTCCACATATTTTGCGACACAAGGAAATGCCCTGTTTTTTTTTAAATATTGATTAACACTAATTGGAAGCCTTTAGACTTGACTAGCAATGCTTTTATTGGTAGTATTGCTGATGTATTGAATGATTGTTTAGGTGATTCTGTGATCTATGCAATTGTGCTTTGTGGTGATTTGAACATTGCCTTTTTCCGATTTAGATTCTCACTTGCCCAATCAAGTTGCGGGTCATTTAGCAGCATTACTTTGATGGACTCGAGGTTTATTATATGCTAAATGGTAATGTCGCGGGTGATAATCCAGCCAGGGCCACCTGGGGTACGGAGGGCCAGCAAGCTTCCTTGGATTGCTTTGTTTCAGGTGTCATCTTTATGTATGTATCCAGTCCTGCCTCCATCCTGTACTGATCATGGAATGTTGCAATCCAGGTGGGTTTTGACCTCAATCAATAGGCATGAGAAAATGTATGCCCCTGAATTGGAAGTGAATACCAGAGGATATCGGGTTTGGTGGAATGAAGATTTACTGTTCAAGTAGAATAGAGGCTTGTCTTCTGTGTTTGCTAACCTCAAGACAGGTAAAGATCCATCACTCAGTGATGGTCTTAAATCCCCTTCTGCTCAAAAGGCCAGATTCAACTAGACTATATTATAAACCTAGACACAGGTTTGACTTTTGAGTTCAGCAGGAAAAGAGGGCTTTGAGATCTGCGATTAGGAGTGGCGACTGTTTTGGGTAAAAGTGCTCGTATTGCAGTAATCAAGAAATTGAAATAAAAAGTTGGTTGCGTGGCCATCGGGCTGCAATGGCCCAGCATGACGCGGGAAGGTTTGCTTGTGGTCTTAACGTCCAAACGGTCAGGGGAATTTTGGAAGCTAATTAAGCGATGCCACTTATCACAGCATGCTCAGCAGGTCAATCAAGTCTCTGAGGAGGCATGGATTACTTATTCCGCCCATATTTTTATTTTATTTGGTATTTAGTCACCTTTTCATTAATACAATCGTGTTCATAAACCCGAGTAACCTCATCAACCTTATTTATCATCAACCCCCTCCCCCCCCTCACGTGCTACCATGACCGTCCACCCATTGGGACGTTGAGGCGACTAGTCGCATCCGTAGGTTCTGATATTTCTTGCGTTGCAGGTTCTGCATATAGTGCGCTGGCCCATCAGCTAGCCTATTCAACCAGAAAATCCAGGAGGACCATAGACCACACTTTTTCAGTCAGTCTCAGAGATTAGGGTTTCCACCTCCCCATTTGATTGAGAAGGTTTGCATCCTAGCCCCCCACCCACTAGTTATGAAATGTATGGAAGAAAAGGCCACTTGCACACTCGACAGTGGAGGGGGCATGGAGGCTTTTAGACGCAATTTAAAGACCTGGTTGTTTCCGAGACAATTGGATTTAAGATCTTAGCGCCTTGGTGATTTGTTTGAGGTGAGGCACCACACTATATAAAACTTCCATCTACCTATGACTACTGTGACACTCTGGCGGGGCACCAATGGGAAAGTGGTATTAAAGCACGAGCCTGTCTAGTATATCACCTGTGAGAACAATCATTAAAAGTCAGCGGGAGTAAACCTGCCCATGCCAATCTAGATCATCAACCTGCTGGTCTCAGTGGGCTAATGCACTTGCTGCACTGATCAGTGTATCCTGCAGGCCGCACATTCATTTCCCGATGAGATGCTGATACAGGCGCGCTTGCTCTGCTGGGACCTTGTGACTTCTCAACATTTAGGAAATGGGTTTCACTTATTTATCTCCATGTTTTCAGAGCAGAGGGACAGCGCATGCCTGAGGGTTCCCAGGGCAAGGGTGCAGAATCTAAGAGAACTGATAGTGGGCATGGAGTATTGCGTGGGGTGATCACTCATGACCCCAGTCTAAACCTGCTGTATTTATTTATTCTAATTTGTAAAGCGCGCACCAGCCTGGGCGCATCGTGACGCTTGTTAAAGTTTTCTTAGTTACAGATGGTTTAAACAGTTGCAGATTACAGTGCAGGCATGAAAAGGAGCAGAGCATTCAAAAGGATTAGGTGATGGGGGAGGTTTTGAGGTTTCTTCAGAGTAGAAAACTCACTCCTTGCTTTCTGATGTCTGTGGGTAAAGCGTTCCATAATTTGGCTGCAATGTGGGGGAAGCCTAACCTGCCAGTTTTGGACCTGTTGATGTCTGGGGTGTGAAGTTGGTTTGTGTAGTTAGTCCTAGTAGGTCGTGTAGAAGTGGATTTAGATATAGTCTCTGATGGGTAAGATCGTGCTGTGAGGGTGAGGCATTTGTGGGGGAGGATTTTAAAAGTGCTGCCCTCTTTAACCGGGAGCCAGTGAGCTTCCTGTCTGGCCTGGGAAATATGTTCCCTTTTGGGGATGCTTAATGCTCTGTGTGATTTGGAGTCATTTTCAGATGTACCTGCTAGGAGGGCATTGCAATAGTCTAGTTTAGCACCAATGGTATTAAACTATCCTCCTGTCCTCGATCCCACCTCCTCTCTTCCCCCTCCTCCCGAGGGCAACAGTCTGCAAGAAAACCAGAAGGCACAAGGAATTCAAAATAGAGTGATTTATTGAAGAAGTGTGTCCTGAAAGGTGCCCTGAGATGCGGTCTTTTTCACGGTCATTGTCGAGATGAGACGGAGGTCGGCGAAGGGGCACTTCCGGTGTCTGAGAGAAGCCGCAGCGCCAGTCCAGTGTATAAAATGTACAAATAAGCAGGTGCTTTTCAAGTAAGACAGAGTGGGGTGCAAGCAGCTTGGTCTTCCTCTTGGGGGAGTCTTAGTTCTTGAGCAGGGCAAAGAATTCTGCAATGAAACACACAGGCGGGTTAGTCGAGAGATCAGGAATTTCCCTGCAATGTTTAATGGCTTCAAAGCTGACACTGTCTACGCCGCCATATTCGCGCCTGGGTGGGGCCCAAACCTCCCCCCTTGACCCAGTCCGATTGCAATCCTGGACAGTGCCTACTGGACAATCTGTGATTGAACCTGCATAGTAACCCTGCCCCTAAAACCCACCAATGTCACGCAGAAGAGATCCCAACTGGTTTCGCCCAAGGAGATTGGCTGTCGCAGCCAGTGCCAGCCAGAAGAGCTGGACTGGCTATTGCAGCACTCGCTGCCTGCACCCAGTGCCGCCATCAGGTGCAACTAAACCATGCAGTGCCACCTATACTACCAGCTAGTGCTGCCCAGAAGAGCTGGACTGGCTATTGCAGCACTCGCTGCCTGCACCCAGTGCCGCCATGCAGTGCAACTAAACCATGCAGTGCCACCTATACTACCAGCTAGTGCTGCCCAGAAGAGCTGGACTGGCTATTGCAGCACTCGCTGCCTGCACCCAGTGCCGCCATGCAGTGCAACTAAACCATGCAGTGCCACCTATACTACCAGCTAGTGCTGCCCAGAAGAGCTGGACTGGCTATTGCAGCACTCGCTGCCTGCACCCAGTGCCGCCATGCAGTGCCACCTATACTACCAGCTAGTGCTGCCCAGAAGAGCTGGACTGGCTATTGCAGCACTCGCTGCCTGCACCCAGTGCCGCCATGCAGTGCAACTAAACCATGCAGTGCCACCTATACTACCAGCTAGTGCTGCCCAGAAGAGGCTGGCTGTATGGGCCGCCTAATGCAGCCTGTATCAACCAGTGGAGATGGTCTGACTGGCCAACTAGCTGTGGCACCCAATGAGATGGGCTGTCGCCAGTGCCAACCAGAGGACATTCTGACTATGCCAAACAGTTTCACCCATGGGAGATGGCCTGCCCAGCTAGTCCGTCCACAGAAGGGTAGTTGCTTGTGCTGCAGCAGGAAGGCGCCTTCGAATACCCGGAAGCCATGCAAAAATGGGCGCTACTTACCATCCACTCCAATCTTGCCATCACCATCGGAGTCTCCAGCTGCCAAGAAGGCCTTGGTCTCGGCTGCGGTCAGAGCTCTTGCAGAGGAGTCGAAGTTCTGCAGGAAGAGACTGGGGGGAGGGAGGAGAAAGAGGATTAGGCGACCTGGTCTGTTTGCCTTATGCCCCCCCCCCGCCCATCTGTATGTCCCCTCCTGTGACCTCTGGGTCTTACGCGTGCACCACGCTGTTATGGGTGACCACTCGGAAGGAGGAAAGGACCCATTGAGGCGACCCCTCTAGTATTCTCAACTGCCACTAGATCACAGATCAGCATCGTGTGCATTGATCCACTGAGCAGGCCCACCTTGCTGGCCAATGTGCCGGCACGCTGGATCCAAGGTCCGCCGGATCTCGGGCCCGGCCTGCATGATAATCATGGCTGCACCCCTTCCTCAGGCCACTCGGGCGTCTTTGACCTTTTGCCAGTGCTTTAAATGAGATTAGAAATCGAGGGGGTGGGCTCCCTGGAGGGGGTGCAGCCTAAGTATGGGTGTACTTGGGTCACGCACCCTAATGAGAGCCCCCGCCCCCAAGCCTACCATTAATGCGCACAAAAGAAGGGGCTGGGGCATAAATTGTGTGACACCAGTGTGCCCCAGACCACATGCAACAGGTAGCCCTTTAATTAAAGGAGCCTTGTGGTAGGCAACGCTTTAACTTGGGTTCCTTGAATGAAAGGTCTGCCTGCTGCGGTCTTTATGCTCAGAAACGGGAGGAGGCCTGGACTGCCTAGCTCTCTTTTTGTTACCCAGTAAATGGGTTTAAGTGGGCCGGGGCCAGCCGGGGCTGGGCCCCGTCAGTCTCCAGAAAGGGCTCCTGACTAGCCCCGGCCAGGCGACGCCTCCGGCAGCCATGTAGAGGCTGCATGGTTATACGAGCTGTCTGCAGGTGTCGGCACTTGGTTAGAAGAAAGAACGGGAAAGAAAAGAAAAGGCACTGCCTTTTTCTTGTTTCTAAAGCGAAGCACTGACACTTGCCAGCAGCAGGTGTAACCATGCACTGGGCTGCCTGATGTATGTGTACTTGAAGCGGGAGGAGGCTTCATGATGGGTGATGACTAGTTACTTGGAAACAAAAGGAGAGACTGGGCCCTCCAGCCCTATTCCGGTTTCAAGTACAGAGACACCAGCAGCAAGCAGACCTTTCATTCAATGAGCCTGTGGTTAAAGCGGGCTCCTTGAATGAAAGGGCTGCCTGCTGCGTGCGAGTCGGGCACACTGGCGTCACACCTTTTGGTGCGCTGTTTGAAAGGCGCATCAGAGCTAATAATGCATCAGAGCTAATAATACCAGTGTGCCCCAGCTCCACCTCTTTTACCAGCCCCCTGCCCCCCTTAATAGAGGGGTGGGGGGGCTCTCGTTAGGCTGCGTGTCCTTAGGCCACACCCCCTAACTAGATCTCCCCTTTAACTTCCAATCCCACTTAAAGCATTCCTCATCAAAAGGACAGCTGGTCAGTCAGTCAGCCCTCCCGTTTCTATCCCAAAGCGGATTTACAGTGCCAGTGGCAATGTAGACATGTGTGGGTGCGCCACTGCCATGGATGTGATTTAAAGTGGAATTGATTTAAAGTGTGTGTTTGGAAAAGAAGCAGCATGAAAAAAATTGGAACATTTTTAAACTATTCTTTTGGACATTTCCTTTCGTTGGAGTTCAACTGCCAGCTCCACCCTTTCCGAACTCCGCCTCCTCGGAACTCCACCTTGTGGGACGCTCCTTCCCATTTCTACCAATGGGCGCACTGGTTTGGCATGCGCAGGTTACACTCCGATTCCTGCCACGGGCACACTAAGCTATTGAGTTTCCTGGGATTGGCATGTGTGACCCCTGCTGAGGCCTACGGCCGCATTGTGCCGTCTGCAGCGTGCACATGGATCTCGCTAGCAGAGGCGTTGCTGGGGGGTGGGGTGATAAGGGGGCTCTAGCTAGCCTCCAGTCCCGACAGTTCACCATCAGTGTAACCCCGGATCTTTTCCAGACCAAGCAACAGCCCTGGGTGCGCGCATGTGCCCCCCAGCCTGCTATACTCACCAGAGTTCTTCCTCCTCAATGTAGCCGCTGCAGTCCTGATCCAGGATGGCGAACACCTTCTTGCATTCATCGAGGGACTTGCCCTGGAGGCCGATCTTGGCGAAGAAAGCCTTGTAGTTGAAGGACTCGGCGGCTGTGGGAGAAGAGAAGGGGCACAGCATCAGGCGCGCTGCTCGGGTGGGAGCAGGAGGGGCGCAGGGCACAACATGCCTGCAGTGCTGAGCTGGGAGTGGGGCGCAGGGGCGGGGATCCTAGGGAAGCACTCTCTCTAGGCAGGGCCTAAGGCCGTTCCGCTCAGCTGGGCCTGGAGGGCTGGAGTGGGGTGACCGCTCTAACACTGGACCCGCAGCAGTAAGCGATATACGCCGAGGGTCACAGTCACTCCGTGTATGAGAAGAAGCCGGGATTGCAGGTCGGCTCTTTGGAATGTGAGGCCTGGAGGTGTAAGTCCCACTGAAGGGCCGTAGCTGGCGCAAACCGCACTGTTTGACTTTCCCGTCCGCTCTCCCCTTGCGTTGGATGCAGTGTGGCCTCGTCTCGTGTATTTAAAGGGGGCGTCGGGCGTGTCGGGATGTCCCCTCCCTCGCGCGTGCCAAGGCATCACGCGGGACTAGCAGGGCTCCGGGGTGCAGGGCGGGGCGGGGGAGAGAAGTAGGCGCGTTCTAGCCCCGGCCAGGCCCGGGCATCTGTCAAGGTGGCCGGCCACCCGTACTTGCCGTGGCAGAGTGATTTGCGACACAATGTTTCCCCGGGCGGGGCCCACGCAGCCTCGGACGCCCCACTGTGTGAGTTGTTGGATGTACTGTGTGTTTGAGGGGTGCTGGGGGTCCGGGGACTGGAGAGCTAAAGGAGACCAGGAAGGTTAGTGGGTGGATGACACTCGTGGGGGTGGGGGGGGGGGCGCATCTGAGAGCTGGATGGACAGGGGGCAGTGACAGTATAGCCCAGCATTGGGCAGCGTGTGAGATCCATGCAGGGAGAGGCCGACAGTGTGGACAGGGCAGAGATGCAGAGCCTGTGGAGCAGAGCTGCGGCCGGGAAAGCGCCTCAGTGGGCCACAGGGAGGACGCGAAGCGGATTCCCGCGCGCAGATTAGTAGGGGACGCGAGGTAGACTGGGAGTCTGGGAAAGAGGCCCCAAGCGCACCGTATTGGGTCTGTGTAGAGCTGGAGACCTTAACAGATGGGCCTACAGTGTACGAGCCAGAGGGGCTGCATTGGGATGATGCACAGGCAGAGAGGGGCTGGAGATCATAAAAGACGGGCCTACATTGTACGAGCCAGAGGGGCTGCATTGGGTCGATGCACAGGCAGAGAGGGGCTTGAGACCTTAACAGATGGGCCTACAGTGTACGAGCCAGAGGGGCTGCATTGGGATGATGCACAGGCAGAGAGGGGCTGGAGATCATAAAAGACGGGCCTACATTGTACGAGCCAGAGGGGCTGCATTGGGATGATGCACAGGCAGAGAGGGGCTGGAGACCATAAAAGACGGGCCTACAGTGTACGAGCCAGAGGGGCTGCATTGGGATGATGCAGAGAGGGGCTGGAGATCATAAAAGACAGGCCTACATTGTACGAGCCAGAGGGGCTGCATTGGGATGATGCACAGGCAGAGAGGGGCTGGAGACCATAAAAGACTGGCCTACAGTGTACGAGCCAGAGGGGCTGCATTGGGATGATGCAGAGAGGGGCTGGAGACCATAAAAGACGGGCCTACAGTGTACGAGCCAGAGGGGCTGCATTGGGATGATGCAGAGAGGGGCTGGAGATCATAAAAGACGGGCCTACATTGTACGAGCCAGAGGGGCTGCATTGGGATGATGCACAGATAGAGAGGGGCTGGAGACCATAAAAGATGGGCCTACATTGTACGAGCCAGAGGGGCTGCATTGGGATGATGCACAGGCAGAGAGGGGCTGGAGATCATAAAAGACGGGCCTACATTGTACGAGCAGAGGGGCTGCATTGGGTGGATGCACCGGCGGTGAGGGGCTGGAGACCATAAAAGACGGGCCTACATTGTATGAGCCAGGGGGGCTGCATCAGGTTGACGCACGGGCAGCGAGGGGCTGGAGACCTACCTGAGCAGCTCTGCAGGGCGGCAGCGATGTCCGCATCAGACAGGATTCCAGCGAAGGCCATGGCGAAGCTGTGGAGAAGGAGAGATCGGGTGACTCTCAGCCCTTTACACACACACATTGACCCTCGCCCACCACCCTCTCCAGGCCCGGGCCCAGCTGCTGTTCCCAGAGCGGCCTGCTGCTCGGCTCCCCGTGGACAGCAGGTGCTCTCCCAGGAGGGCCCCTTGCCCGTCCTTGGGACTCCATCGAGCGGCTCCCGTTTTCCTGCTGCCCGCCGCAGCCCATCCACTCACCGTGCTTGGGTTCTGTCTCAAGGTGGCGAAGGAGAGTTGTTGAGATCTTCGGCAATCTTAGCCCGGCCCTGTCCCCTTTTATACCCCTGCGCCGAGCGCCAGGCCCTTATACAGCAGTCCTGGGGCCATGCCCGAGCAGGGGACACCCACCCTCCGCGAAACGCTAGCCGACCAAACTTGCTGGCTGGCCAAAATGATATTTTTATCCCTGTGGAATGCCCCCAGCACTTTCCACAATATTGAACGTTTATAGGCAGGGAGGGCAGTGCGCAGAACATGTGTGTTCCACCCTGCGCCTATCTGGAGGTGACGCCCATCGGGGGTGGCACACGGTCATTCGAAGTCTGCTCTTACTGCTCTGCTCACACTTGCACGACGTTAAAACACGTGTGCACAATGGATACCAAGTCCACTCGCTAATTGTTTTCAGTTCCGAACCCAATTGCTGAAGTGCACGACACTCCAGCACGTCTGCCCGCTCTAGGGACCGCCACTGGCCCAGCTGGTGACCAGGGTCAAGGGGTTCCATCATGGAGGGAAAGTGGTTTGGGCCTAAAAGCTGGATTCTTTAGGGCACTGAGGGCAGCAGAGGAATGGGCAGTGCGTCCAGAAACATGCAGAGCACGGCACCCCTCCACCTGGGAGCGTTGGTGTGGGCACCATAGGAGGCAGAATGCCCGGCAGTGGGCATTTTCCTGTCTGTTTTGTCCTCCATTGAGACCCGCAAGGGGAGAGGGAATTGTGAAGTGGGGGAGTAAGGGAAGTTGGCTACACCCCCACCACTAGCCGCCGTCGTGGAGGGGGGGGCATTATTGTGCCCTCTGCCTATCTCACAGCCCTCAGCGTTATCTCTGCCCCCTCCGGCCCCCCACATATCATGGATCTCTGAAGGAGCATGGCCCGCCAGTGGAGAAACGCACACCATGTCTGCCTATCTCACAGCCCTCAGCGTTATCTCTGTGCCCCCCCGCCCGGCCCCCCTCCCCCCTATCATGGGGCTCTGAAGGAGCATGGCCCGCCAGTGGCGAAACACGCACCATGTCTGCCTATCTCACAGCCCTCTGCGTTATCTCTGCCCCCTCACCCCCCCTATCATGGGGCTCTGAAGGAGCATGGCCCGCCAGAGGAGAAACACGCACCATGTCTGCCTATCTCACAGCCCTCTGCGTTATCTCTGCCCCCCCACCCCCTCCTATCATGGGGCTCTGAAGGAGCATGGCCCACCAGAGGAGAAACACGCACCATGTCTGCCTATCTCACAGCCCTCTGCGTTATCTCTGCCCACCCGCCCCCCACATATCATGGGTTTCTGAAGGAGCAGGCCCGCCAGTGGAGAAACACGCACCATGTCTGCCTATCTCACAGCCCTCTGCGTTATCTCTGCCCCGCCGCCCCCCACATATCATGGGGCTCTGAAGGAGCATGGCCCGCCAGTGGAGAAACACGCACCATGTCTGCCTATCTCACAGCCCTCTGCGTTATCTATGCCCCCCCAACCCCCTCCCCCCTATCATGGGGCTCTGAAGGAGCATGGCCCGCCAGAGGAGAAACACGCACCATGTCTGCCTATCTCACAGCCCTCTGCGTTATCTCTGCCCCCCCCCCCTATCATGGGGCTCTGAAGGAGCATGGCCCGCCAGAGGAGAAACACGCACCATGTCTGCCTATCTCACAGCCCTCTGCGTTATCTCTGCCCCCCCACCCCCCTATCATGGGGCTCTGAAGGCGCATGGCCCGCTAGTGGAGAAACACGCACCATGTCTGCCTATCTCACAGCCCTCTGCGTTATCTATGCCCCCCCAACCCCCTCCCCCCTATCATGGGGCTCTGAAGGAGCATGGCCAGCCAGAGGAGAAACACGCACCATGTCTGCCTATCTCACAGCCCTCTGCGTTATCTCTGCCCCCCCACCCCCCCTATCATGGGGCTCTGAAGGAGCATGGCCCGCCAGAGGAGAAACGCGCACCATGTCTGCCTATCTCACAGCCCTCTGCGTTATCTCTGCCCCCCCGCCCCCCACATATCATATGGGTTTCTGAGGGAGCATGGCCCGCCAGTGGAGAAACACGCACCATGTCTGCCTATCTCACAGCCCTCTGCGTTATCTATGCCCCCCCAACCCCCTCCCCCCTATCATGGGGCTCTGAAGGAGCATGGCCCGCCAGAGGAGAAACACGCACCATGTCTGCCTATCTCACAGCCCTCTGCGTTATCTCTGCCCCCCCACCCCCCTATCATGGGGCTCTGAAGGAGCATGGCCCACCAGAGGAGAAACACGCACCATGTCTGCCTATCTCACAGCCCTCTGCGTTATCTCTGCCCCCCCGCCCCCTACATATCATGGGTTTCTGAAGGAGCATGGCCCGCCAGTGGAGAAACACGCACCATGTCTGCCTATCTCACAGCCCTCTGCGTTATCTCTGCCCCCCCACCCCCCACATATCATGGGGCTCTGAAAGAGCATGGCCCGCCAGAGGAGAAACACGCACCATGTCTGCCTATCTCACAGCCCTCTGCGTTATCTATGCCCCCCCAACCCCCTCCCCCCTATCATGGGGCTCTGAAGGAGCATGGCCCGCCAGTGGAGAAACACGCACCATGTCTGCCTATCTCACAGCCCTCTGCGTTATCTATGCCCCCCCAACCCCCTCCCCCCTATCATGGGGCTCTGAAGGAGCATGGCCCGCCAGAGGAGAAACACGCACCATGTCTGCCTATCTCACAGCCCTCTGCGTTATCTCTGCCCCCCCCACCCCCCCTATCATGGGGCTCTGAAGGAGCATGGCCCGCCAGAGGAGAAACACGCACCATGTCTGCCTATCTCACAGCCCTCTGCGTTATCTATGCCCCCCCAACCCCCTCCCCCCTATCATGGGGCTCTGAAGGAGCATGGCCCGCCAGTGGAGAAACGCGCACCATGTCTGCCTATCTCACAGCCCTCTGCGTTATCTCTGCCCCCCCGCCCCCCACATATCATGGGTTTCTGAAGGAGCATGGCCCGCCAGTGGAGAAACACGCACCATGTCTGCCTATCTCACAGCCCTCTGCGTTATCTCTGCCCCCCACATATCATGGGTTTCTGAAGGAGCATGGCCCGCCAGTGGAGAAACACGCACCTGTTTCTTTTGGGGAAATCACTTTCCCGCATTTATCACAAAAAATGCAACAATACACTTCACGTAGATCAAGCTAGCAAAGCACTGCAAATCACATCTGATCAAACGGGTACAATCAATTGTGCGTGGGGCCTGCCTGCTCCCCATGGGCGTGGGAGCCCTGCCTGCCTGCCTCCATGCATCTCCCCATGGGCGTGGGGGGTCATGCCTGCCTCCATGTAGCTCCCCATGGGCGTGGGGGCCCTGCCTGCCTCCATGCATCTCCCCATGGGCGTGGGGGCCCTGCCTGCCTCCATGCATCTCCCCATGGGCGTGGGGGTCATGCCTGCCTCCATGCATCTCCCCATGGGCGTGGGGGCCCTGCCTGCCTCCATGCATCTCCCCATGGGCGTGGGGGCCCTTCCTGCCTCCATGTAGCGCCCCATGGGCGTGGGGGGGTCATGCCTGCCTCCATGCATCTCCCCATGGACGTTGGGGCATGCCTGCCTCCATGTATCTCCCCATGGGCGTGGGGGTCATGCCTGCCTCCATGTATCTCCCCATGGGCGTGGGGGGTCATGCCTGCCTCCATGTATCTCCCCGTGGGTGTGGGGGTCATGCCTGCCTCCATGCCTCTCCCCATGGACGTTGGGGCCCTGCCTGCCTCCATGTAGCGCCCCATGGGCGTGGGGGGGTCATGCCTGCCTCCATGTAGCTCCCCATGGGCATGGGGGCCCTGCCTGCCTCCATGCATCTCCCCATGGGTGTGGGGGTCATGCCTGCCTCCATGCATCTCCCCATGGGTGTGGGGGCCCTGCCTGCCTCCATGTAGCGCCCCATGGGCGTGGGGCGGGGTCATGCCTGCCTCCATGCATCTACCCATGGACGTTGGGGCATGCCTGCCTCCATGTATCTCCCCATGGGCGTGGGGGTCATGCCTGCCTCCATGTAGCTCCCCATGGGCGTGGGGGATCATGCCTGCCTCCATGTAGCTCCCCATGGGTGTGGGGGTCATGCCTGGGGTAAAAGGAACCCCCCCCGAACAGATATAGATATCCTTAGGACCTCCACTAGCGGTAAACACAGATTTTAAGTCAACATTATTTTTTTAAACCAGCATAGTATAATTGTCATGCCTGCCTCCATGCATCTCCCCATGGGCGTGGGGGCCCTGCCTGCCTCCATGTAGCGCCCCATGGGGGTGGGGGGGGGTCATGCCTGCCTGCCTCCATGTATCTCCCCATGGGCGTGGGGGGTCATGCCTGCCTCCATGCATCTCCCCATGGGCGTGGGGGGTCATGCCTGCCTCCCTGCATCTCCCCATGGGCGTGGGGGCCCTGCCTGCCTCCATGTAGCGCCCCATGGGCGTGGGGGGGTCATGCCTGCCTCCATGCATCTCCCCATGGACGTTGGGGCATGCCTGCCTCCATGTATCTCCCCATGGGCGTGGGGGTCATGCCTGCCTCCATGCATCTCCCCATGGGCGTGGGGGATCATGCCTGCCTCCATGTAGCTCCCCATGGGTGTGGGGGTCATGCCTGGGGTAAAAGGAACCCCCCCTGAACAGATATAGATATCCTTAGGACCTCCACTAGCGGTAAACGCAGATTTTAAGTCAACATTATTTTTTTAAACCAGCATAGTATAATTGTCATGCCTGCCTCCATGCATCTCCCCATGGGCGTGGGGGCCCTGCCTGCCTCCATGTAGCGCCCCATGGGCGTGGGGGGGTCATGCCTGCCTGCCTCCATGCATCTCCCCATGGGCGTGGGGGGGGTCATGCCTGCCTCCATGCATCTCCCCATGGGCGTGGGGGCCCTGCCTGCCTCCATGCATCTCCCCATGGGCGTGGGGGATCATGCCTGCCTCCATGTAGCTCCCCATGGGTGTGGGGGTCATGCCTGGGGTAAAAGGAACCCCCCTGAACAGATATAGATATCCTTAGGACCTCCACTAGCGGTAAACGCAGATTTTAAGTCAACATTATTTTTTTAAACCAGCATAGTATAATTGTCATGCCTGCCTCCATGCATCTCCCCATGGGCGTGGGGGCCCTGCCTGCCTCCATGTAGCGCCCCATGGGCGTGGGGGGGTCATGCCTGCCTGCCTCCATGCATCTCCCCATGGGCGTGGGGGGGGTCATGCCTGCCTCCATGCATCTCCCCATGGGCGTGGGGGCCCTGCCTGCCTCCATGCATCTCCCCATGGGCGTGGGGGCCCTGCCTGCCTCCATGTAGCGCCCCATGGGCGTGGGGGGGTCATGCCTGCCTCCATGCATCTCCCCATGGACGTTGGGGCATGCCTGCCTCCATGTATCTTCTCATGGGCTTGGGGCCCTGCCTGCCTGCCTCCATGTATCTCCCCATGGGCGTGGGGGGTCATGCCTGCCTCCATGCATCTCCCCATGGGCGTGGGGCCCTGCCTGCCTCCATGTATCTCCCCGTGGGTGTGGGGTCATGCCTGCCTCCATGCCTCTCCCCACGGACGTCGGGGCCCTGCCTGCCTCCATGTAGCGCCCCATGGGCGTGGGGGGGGTCATGCCTGCCTCCATGCCTCTCCCCATGGACGTTGGGGCCCTGCCTGCCTCCATGTAGCGCCCCATGGGCGTGGGGGTTATGCCTGCCTCCATGTAGCTCCCCATGGGCGTGGGACCCTGCCTGCCTCCATGTAGCTCCCCATGGGCGTGGGGGTCATGCCTGCCTCCATGTAGCTCCCCATGGGCGTGGGGCCCTGCCTGCCTGCCTCCATGTATCTCCCCATGGGTGTGAGGGGTCATGCCTGCCTCCATGCATCTCCCCATGGGCGTGGGGGTCATGCCTGCCTCCATGCATCTCCCCATGGGCGTGGGGGTCATGCCTGCCTCCATGCATCTCCCCATGGGCGTGGGGGTCATGCCTGCCTCCATGCATCTCCCCATGGGCGTGGGGGCCCTGCCTGCCTCCATGTAGCGCCCCATGGGCGTGGGGGGGGGTCATGCCTGCCTCCATGCATCTCCCCATGGACGTTGGGGCATGCCTGCCTCCATGTATCTCCCCATGGGCGTGGGGCCCTGCCTGCCTGCCTCCATGTATCTCCCCATGGGCGTGGGGGGTCATGCCTGCCTCCATGCAGCTCCCCATGGGCGTGGGGGATCATGCCTGCCTCCATGTAGCTCCCCATGGGTGTGGGGGTCATGCCTGGGGTAAAAGGAACCCCCCCTGAACAGATATAGATATCCTTAGGACCTCCACTAGCGGTAAATACAGATTTTAATCAACATTTATTTTTTTTAAACCAGCATAGTATAATTGTGTGTCCCATACTTCCACTGCCTCACTAACAGCCACTGTGCAGGGTCAGAAGGAAGGGACAGAATCGTTTTTTTCAAGCTTTCGGAACTGAAGGAGACCGGCTCAAGCCTGGGAGGGGGAGGGAGGCCATGCCTGAGGGAGGCTCCTGCTGAAGAGAGATCTACCACCGACGCTCTGCTTGGAAAAAAGTCTGATCTACAGAGAGTTGGCTCTAGAAGATCAAAGGACTATAGCAGGGAGGTATTTTTTCAATTCTTAACTTGATTTTATTGAAATAATATAAAAAATGCCTCTTTTCTATAACTATAGGTTCCCTACCTAACAAAACTAACTGGGGTGTTTGTTGTGCGGTCAAAAGCGATAGTCTGCCAGCCAAGTCGCAGCTGCTCACTATTGTTCCAGAGGGCCAGCAAGTCACCCAAAATATTGTACAGAGCACTTTGGACTCCACTGAGACAGCTGGACTGTGTTAGCTGAAGGAACTCTTCTAAAACTCCATGCTTGGTTACAGAACTCTGGGTTCAAATCCGAGACACATGCGTACCCTTATCAACCAACAGATAGAGGAGTCTGCTTTGTGTGGGAAGGCAGGTGATGTCCCAGAGACAGCAAAAAAAAGAGCACGTGACTCTAAAGTCATTAAACCGAATAGCTAGCAAGCTCTACCCTCACTGCATGGTTTTTAACACCCGCCGCTTCTTTTCAAGGGAAATCCTTTTCAGACCCACACATGCCTCATACACCACAAGAGGGGATCACATGGCACCATGGATATGAAAGTTGCATACTTTCCATATTTCAATGTTGCCAGCACACAGAAAATACCTGAGGTTCAAGAAAGGGGACACTCGCTATTAATTTAAAAGTGCTTCCATTTGCTATTGCCTCAGCCCCAAGGGTTTTTACCAAGGTTCTGGCAGTGGCTACAGCTCACTTACGCAGACAGTCCGTTCTGGTGTACCCTTATCTAGGCGACTGGCCCTTAACAAGAGACACACACCAGGCGTGTCTAGAGAACACCCAAAAGACTATAGACCTATTCTTTCAACTGGGGTTCTCTATCAACGAAAAAAAGGCAAGCTTTGTCTCCAGCCAAGTTAAACAAATTCTGGGAGCTCTAATTTGGACAGAAGACGGCCTTGACTTCCCTTCTAACAAGAGGGTCCAAAACATGTTTCAAATCCCTCCGCATGTAGCCGGTCATCAGATAACCGCATGGAAAGCCATGCGGCTAATGGCATACTGCATTTTTCTAGTGCCACATGCCTACCTGTGCATGTGTCATACGTAAGAGTGGCTCTCTAGCCAATGGTGTCAAGCAAGCTGTCAGTGGGACTTTCTAGTGGTTGTCTCGAAAGCCCTAGTTCTAACACTGCAGTGGTGGACAAGGGAAAACCTTGTAAAAGGGGAAATCATTCACCTCCCCCGCAGTAGAGCCCACTCTCACCACAGACGCATCCCTGTCGGGTGGGGAGTTCACCTTCTCCACCATCTAGCACACAGTACGTGGTCACAATCAGTATCAAGCAAACACATTAACCTGTCGGAGCGACTAGCAGTTTTCAAAGCCCTGGAAGTTTTTCAACAACTGCAAGGGACGACCACTCTAGTCCTAACAGACAGCACCACGGCCATGTTTTAAACAAATAAGCAGGGAGGGACACCCTCTCCAGGAATGTCCAAGCTGGCACAAAGCATTTGGAAGTGGGCACTCAAAGACATGTTCCTCCTGTCACAACATGTTCCAGAGGGACACCATATTCTTGCAGACATACCCAGCAGAAACATTTAACTACATGTAGAACATGAGTGGTGTTTACACCAACACATTTTGAACAACGTCTTTGCAGAATGAGGGGTCCAGACATCAACCTCTTTGCAACACTGGAGAATGCACAATGCCCAGACTACACCTCAAGGTATTGCCAACACATTTTCATGGGGAATGATCTCTGGATCAAATAGTCAGGGAGATTTGCTTATGCTGTTCACCCCAAACTCCTCTCCTCAACAGGATATTTCCCAAGATGCACCAGGAACAAGTTACACTATTCCTGATGTCACCAATGTGGGCTTGTCAGCAGTGGTTCTCCCATCTCACAAGAGGCTGAGGCATCCCTCCCCTCACCCTCTTGAGGAAAAACACCTTGGTCTCATTTTCGACTCCTCTCTCTCGCTCTCTCCTCATATCACAGACCTTGCCAAGAAGGCCTACTTTCAGCTGCATTCTCCTTTCCTCACCTTCGTCCAGAAACTTTCTCCAGAGCTCTAGTACTCTCTAGGCTGGACTGCGGCAACCGACTCTTCCTCAGTCTGCTTAAATCCTCCCTTAGCCCCCTTCAACTAATTCACAATAGGGACTGCAAGACGTATCCTTAGCCTCAAGCCTAGGGAGTGCATCTCTCCAGCCCAAACATCTCTCCCCTGGCTCCTGGTTGTTGCAAGGATCAAGTTCAAGATCCTGTGCATCATACACAAAGCTTTCTGGGGCCTGGGACCCCACTACACCAGACCCTCTCCCTAAATGCCTCCCTGCTAGAGGCCTTCGATCTTCTAGCACCAACTCTCTGTAGATCAGAGATTTTTCCAAGCAGAGCATCAGTGGTAGATCTCTCTTCAGCAGGAGCCTCCCTCAGGCTTGGCCTCCCTGCCCCTCTCAGGCTTGAGCCGGATCTCCTTCAGTTCTGAAAGCTTCTCAAGCCCCTCCTTTTCCGTTCTTCCTTCCCTCTCCCCCCTTGCTAATGTCCTCCTCTGCCACATTTTGACTGATGGCCTGGTTCCTTCTGTGTCATACAGGGCACCAGGCCTTCCTCGCCAAGTCTCCCCATAGCCCCGCATTCCTGGCCTTGCCCTTCCCTGCTCCCTCCGACTGTACTAGCCTGGCGGGGCCTGCACCCCTACTGAGTCCTCACACTTAGCATGTGGACCTTCTTTCCCGCACTTCCTGCATTCCCCTGGCGCTTGTCCTCCTGGCCTCCCCTAACACTCGCCTAGCCCAAGGGCAATTCCACTACTTCTCCCCCCAGAACTTGCACGCTCTCCTCTCCGACCTGCCCATCCCTTCACATCTTAGCATTATCGCATTCTGCTTAGACCAAACCCCCCCCCCCCCATTCCCCTGCACTGTTTGTTACTGCACTTGCACGATTCGAATGACACAAGGCCTCGTAGGACCCTTTTTGTTATTCTTCATCCCTGTTCTTCCCCCAAGCCTCCTTTTTTTGTCTTGTGCCTTGAAACACCATTTGCAGTATAGGCATACCCAATACATAAAATAAATAAATCTCATGGAAATGTCACTTTAGCCTCTAGTGAAACTGCCTTGCCCCTCCAACATGCTATCCCAGGATCAAGGGACAACACTGCACCCATGCCCTCAAACTCTCAATGTAGCAGCTTGCCGCCTGAGATCAGATTTCCGGCATCTCCAACTGCCTCAAAGATGTATGGACATTCTTAGAGTCACGTAAACTAAATTGAGACTCAGAGCTAGTTTCTAACTCACTAAAGGTCCACCTTGTGTCATTACCCTTGCCCCTGGCCCTCACTGGCAAGTCAGCCTTCCAGTTAGGGCCAGGTCAAAGGCCTTAAAACCTCATCCAAGACTCTCTTGGAGTCAGTCCTGGTGCCTTTGGCACCATGCTCATAACCATCATGAAGACCAACATTAGAATGGGATTATTAACTTGGGACTATTTAACTCGGGGGATGGGGGGGTTTAGCCAACATGGAGGCACACATATAGCTCAGTTACAAGGAACTGAGCTATGCGGTCTAGTCTTTTGGGTGTGGCAGGCCTGGGACTACTTTACCTGGCCTACTTTGGGTGTGGCAGGCCTGGGACTATTTTACCTGGACTACTTTACCTGAGACTATTTAAACCACACCCAAACAGCAGAACATGCTTTGCGTTATTTTGCTGTGGGCAGCGTAACGCTCACTGTGTGCAGTTCTTTGATGCCAGCTTACCTGAAACCAAGGACCTGCCGAGAGAGAAAGAACACTACGAAACTTAACTGGAACATTATCCTGTCTTCAATCCATCGCCGACTTCAGTTCCACTCATCTGAAAAAAAATCACTTCTGCTCCAGTTCTACGGCATCCTTGCCCAAACCTCCCTTATATAGTTGAAACAGATGCCTCTAGCATGGCTATGGGAGCTGTTCTCTCACAAAGGGACCCAGGAACTGGCCAGTTACTCCCTGTGGCCTTCTGGTCAAGAAAATTCTCACCTCCCAAACCCAACTATGCTATCGCAGACAAATAACTCTTGGCTATAAAATCAGCTTTCAAGGCATGGCGACACTATCTCCTTGGTGCTAGATATACTGTAACAGTCATAACTGAGCATTGAAACCTGCAATACCTAAAAACAGCGAAGGCTCAATCATCCCGTCAACTGCGGTGGGCTCTTTTGTTTGCTGAATATGACTGTGATCACCTACCGACCAGGAGTCCGAAACGGAAAGGCTGACGCCTTTTCCCGCATGGGTGTTGATGAAAAGGTATACATAACTCCAGATCCAGTAGCCATCATTCTAGAAGACAAACTCCTGGGTCTTACGACAACATTGACACAGGGTGAACTCCAAAACAAGATCCAACTCTTAATGGATCCCACTTTCTCACAAGAGTGGTGTACTCAAGGAGAACATTACACCATTAAAGACCAGTTACCATATTTTAGGAACCGTCTATATTTGCCAAGTAAAGATTTACAAGAGCAGGTTATTTCGGGTTATCACGACTCCCTGATTGAAGGTCGTCCTGGAATTGCCAAAACTCTAGCTAAAGTAAAACGAAACTATGGGTGGCCCACATGGCGTAAAGACATCATACAATTTATCCAATCTTGCGGTGTGTGCACAAAAGTCCCAAAAGCAGAAACCAGCTGGTCTTCTCCAACCATTGGAAATTCCTCCCGCACCATGGCACACACTGTCCCTTGATTACATTACAGATCTACCTCCCAGTCAAGGATTCAACACCATCTTAGTAGTTGTAGACTTGTTCTCTAAAATGGCACACTTTATTCCTTTTAAGGGTCTTCCAAATGCATCCAATTTAGCAAAAGTATTCCTGGAGGAAATCGTACGGCTGCATAGCTTTCCTGGAGTTCTATTCACACCTTTACACAACATTATTGCTTAGATACTGTGACGGGTCAGGGTCTTGTTCTTTTTGGCACCAAAATAAATGTTCCTCCCATACCAAAACCATGACCATTTATAAAAATTCCCCAAATGCCCCAGATTCAAATCCCCAAGTACCATACGCTTATATGTATTTCTCTAATGTGACACCATTAACATGGAACTATAATAGTACTGAGACGAGGAGGCCCCTGGAGGATGCAGGGAGGAGACATGAGAACAGTTGTGAACACTCTTGCCCTTTTCCTTTGACACTTCAGTAGGTAATAAAAAACTGAAAAGATCCAGAGAGAAATGGTCAGAGTGGTTGTGGAAGTTGTAGAAGTGGAAGAAGACAGGAGAAACGGGACACCAGTGGAGAAAGAACTGGGGAACGATAGTTCGGCTCGCAAACCGTTATATCAACTGAGAACGCTGAGGCAGAGCCCTGCAGGCATTGCCCCCTTCGAGTGGCGAAGGGGAGCTGAACGCCGAGAGCCATAGCAGAAGACTGCTGACCTCTGTGTAACAGGGTCGCAGTTTACCCAGCAAACGCTGCATCCGCTGGGAGCTGTCAGAAATGAGAGACGGATACAAGGTTGTTGTATTCTCAAGTGTAGACATTATTATTAAATAAATATGGGTTGGTAAACGCCTTTCTAGCCCTATTGTAAGGAGGAACTTCACTATCTAGAAACTAAAACTAAGGATCTGTCTGTCAGGATTTTCAGTAACTGAAAAAAACGTCCTTGTGTCCAAAACCTGTCTTGACCTTCACACCCTATATCAACAACAAAAGAAGCGAGGAAAATTCATTTCATTTTTTTTTTAAACTCGTGTTTATTGATGGTTTTAGCAGATACATTACATTACACTGTTACGATCATAATACATCATGTCTTCCGATATATCACAAGCATATAATAATACATTTGCATTTATGGAGAAGCATCATCGTCTGAGGCTATCTCACATAAATATATTCGGAACAGAGTCCATATATCTTTGGGGCGATTGCTTATTGGTACAGTCAATGTGTATTGTTCCTCGCATTCGTTGACATATGACGTTTCTCTGAGAAAGTTCTCAACACTTGGTGGGGAGGGGTTCTTCCAGCATTTTAATATGCATTTTTTGGCCACTATACAGGAGACATTAAACAGTCTCCTAGTGGTTTCCGAACTGTTGCCGATATCCCCAAATAAGTATTTTTGGGGGGGTCAGAGAGGCTGGGATCTGAGTTATTTCTTCTGTGATTTCTGATAATTTCCCCCAAAATCCAGCAACTGCAGGGCATTCCCAATACATATGAAATTACCCTGCTTAACCACAAACCTACAGCACAACAAACCGTACAAACTTCACATTGCAACAACAAAACAAAAACACACATAGACTTGCACAACTGTACACAACGACTACTGGCTGCAAAACACCCCAGGCCCAGCCAACGGACCCACCGGGCTGAGGCTGCCAACCGGGCTGAGGCTGCCAACAGCACATCACTGCTCTCTTGCACTTTTCCTGCTTCCTCCCATTCACCATCCCTTCCTCTTTTCAGAGCCGCCAGTGGACCACTCCGGTGGTGATGTAAAATGCTGGTACAAATGTCCTTTAACATTAACATTGAGGTGTTTTGAATTTAGGGCCTTCACCGGTTCCATCAGTTGTGAATTTGTCCACCTTAGCCAGGGTTTAGTGGAGTCTGTTCAGTACCCTGAACTGGATCAGACATAGGCCTGCATTCAGTGATACCTTTTTCTGAGGGCACAGTATTTGGACCATATCTCGTCTGTGATGTTTGTATTTAAATCCTTTTCCCATTTGGTTTTGACATCATTAAGTGTGGGGGAGTGTGTCTGCATCAGTGCGTATAATTTGGAGATTCCTAGCCCCGTGCTTGATGTTGCTGCTTTGTAAGCATGGGTGTATGGGAGGTTCGTCTGTAAAAAGTGGCCAGCCTGCATTAAACGGCGACTTCATTCTACAGTATTGAAGTGCTCTGAGCGGCCCCCATCCCACAGCGTTGCCCAAGTGGTCCTTGCTCACAAACTTTCCATTCGGGAACATGTCCCGCATTCTGATCTGTTTGGGTCCCAATTCCGTTGTAACGATATGTCTTGTGTTTGGGGAATGCCAGGCTAGTTCCAGAGGGGAACGTCTGGATCGTATGGAATATCTATTTTTAATCTTTTATACGTGTCCCATGCTCGAACCGTACTTCTTACCAGGTCATAGAGACAAGAGTCTTTGTAGTGCAAATTAAAAATGATGGATCGGAGGATGCAGCAAACTTCTCCAACCAAATGTGGGGTGAGCGATCTTACAGGTCATACCAGTGTTTGACGAATTCAAAGTCTGGTGCTGCAATACCTCCGGAGCAGTATGGTTCGACCATTTTCTCCATTTCATTCGAGCAACTTTCCCATTGCATTTGAACGTAGATTTTTGAAAAAGGTTTTTCCCGGCCGTATGGGTATGTTCACAAAGAGATAAAGTAGTTTAGGGAGAACAAACATTTTTAAAATGGCAACCCGGCCATTTAAGGATATGGGTAGTTTGGCCCATGTCTGGAATTTAGTGCTGAGGAGCTGCAACACTTGTTTGTTGTTATCTGTGTATAGTGTCTGTCTGTCCCTGGATATCAATATGCCCAGGTATTGGACGTGTTGGATCGACCATTTAAGTCCCAAAGTTGCCGTTGGGCACATAGTGGTTGGTGATTTTTCAGTATTATCCCGTATCCTGAATATTCAGCAAATTCATGTATATCAGTGATAAGAGGTGTTGGGTTGGTTTCAGGGTCACGGATATACAAGAGGGTGTTATCTGCATATAATGAGATGGATTGAGTTGGGCCTGACATTCGTATCCCTCTTTCTCTGTGTTTCGGCCTAATGAATATCGCCATGGGTTCTATGGTGAGTGTGAATAGTATACGCGAGAACGGGCAACCTTGTCTGGTGCCTCTACTCAATAAGAACAGATCGGAGATCGTGCGGTGGGTAAGGACTCTAGCACCTATTGCTGTATATAGTAATTTTACGTATTGTACAAGTTAGGGCCCATACCAAACTTCCTTAGTACTGCCAGGAGATACACCCATGACACAGAGTTGAACGCCTTCTCGGCGTCTAGGGAGACAGATACAGCGCTTGCTTCTAGGTTTATTTGTGAAATTATTCCAAACAGCCTGCGTAGATTCAAGGCCATAGATCTTGTGGGGATAAATCCGCATTGGTCTGAATGGACCAAAGTCGGCATGTTGGGTAATGGTCTATTTGCCAGTACTTTCGCAAACACCTTGGCGTCTGCATTGATCAGTGACAGAGGCCTGTAGGATAACATGTCCTGCGCAGGGCGTCAGGGTTTTAGTAACACAATAATTATTGCTTCCCTCATGGAGTCGGGGAGTATGTTCCGTTCTAGCCCCCTCCCATACTTTTAACATAATTGGGAGCAGTTCTTTCTGGAACTCTTTATACAGTTTGACTCCCAGTCCATCCGCCCCGGGGCTTTCCCAGATGTTAATACCTTTAATAGCTTCAGTAATTTCTTCTTCTGTTACCGGTTGTTCAAGGGCCAATTTAGTTTCTAAAGGGAGCTTCGGGAATTCTAAACCATTGAGGTATTCCTGTATGTCTGGATCAGATTTTTGGTCTCGGTTGGCGTATAACTCTTGATAAAATTCAGAAAATTCAGTTTATGGCTTGTTCCCCTGTGATCACCCTGCCCTCTATTGAAGTTATGCTTGTAATTGGGGTGCGTTGGCGATCTGCCCTGATTAGGTTGGCCAGGGACCTCCCCGCCTTTTTGCCTTCCCCATATCTGCGTGCTCGAGCAGCAATGTACTGTATTTCCCTTGTGGCTAATTTGTCAAATTCTTTCAAGAGTTTATTAATATTCGCCAGAATGTCTTTATTATGGGTGTTACTATAAGCGAATTCCAGATTTCGAAGTTGGGTCTGGACATCTGCCAATTTACGTCGTACGGACTTCAGTAGTCCTATGGTTTTTGATATCAAGGCTCCCCTGACCCATACTTTGAATGCTTCCCAGAGTGTGGCGTATCTGTCGACCGTTCCCACATTGTTGGTAAAAAATTCCTCCATTTCTATATGCAGGGCCTCAATTACATTAGTCATTCAGTATATTGGCGGCCATTCTCCATCGCCTTGGAGGTTTCGGGGTGTCTCGGAATAGCAACTCAAGTGTCACAGGTGAGTGATCGGACAATGTGCATGGGTGTATTTCGCATTTCCCCAGCGAGTCTGACATGGAAGTGGTGTAACGCTCACCTGATTCCCGCAGAGGCGCCGGTCTTGACTGGGTGAATGCCGTATCTTCAAAGATGATGTGTAACACACGGCTGGCTCTTTGGGCTGGACCTCTGTGCACTGTATGTCTGACTCGAAGAGTAAGATGTCTGCAGATAGAAAATATGGGATTAATGAACTGGGGTTATTGGGTGCCTCTCTCCTCTTCCCTTTCTCTTCTCCTGTAGAACCCCAAAGGTTAACACCCTCACCTTAGGTAAGTGAACGCCGTGCTCTCCATCTGCCTCGGGGCAGGGTGCCGTAACCAGTTTCTTCACTGGATAAGGGTGCAGGCCTCTTGACCTCAGAGGACTGCTGTCCGTCGTTAACTGCACGAACGGTAAGTTCTGGGCACTTCAAATGTCTTAAAAGTCTTTTGTAATGATATCTCTTGTTTTGCAGGGTTCCGGCGATGGCGGATGGCGGGCTGATGAGAGTTGAGGATCGAACCCGCGTGAGGAATAGAAGCGCCTGGAAGCACGTAAGTAAGCGCTTGTAGCCTGCTTCACGATGCGCACTAACTGTCCCTTTTATCTTGCAGGTACAAGTTCGGAGCTTTAGAGAAGCTGAAGGGTGCTGGAATACCCACTGGATTCGGCGTGGGAAGGAGTAATGGCACGTGAGTAATAAAGTTGCCCAATGTCTTTAAACACACCTTCTTTTGTCTTTCAGATGCGGGATGCAGCGCCGAAGGCCTCCGGAGCGTGCGAAGAGCTGGTAAGCTTTTGTCTTTCAGATGCCGGAATGCAGTGCGAAGACCTCCAGAGCATGCGAAGAGTAGGTAAGCCTTTGTCTTTCAGATGCCGGAATGCAGCGCGAGGCGTTGGTGACAGCCGATGGACCAGGTAAGAGATGCGCTGCCACTGAAGACCGTAGTGCTAACCTGTTCTTTCTTTGTCTTTACAGGTGCTGCTGAAGACTGGATTCCAGGATGGTATGCCTTTGTTCCCTTAGGCCCAGGATCAGAAGCAGAAGACACGATGAGCGTTCTGCTGCAGAGAATGCAGAATAACGCAAAGCAAGATTCATCCATCGGGTGTGGTTTAAATAGCCTCCTGTAGTGCTTAGGTGTCTCCTTCCACAGCCACGCCTAGGTAAGAAAAGAGTTCCTGCTTTCCAGAAGAGTTCCAGTGTTCTGAACCTAGGGAGTGGCTCCTGCCCCACCCAACAGGAAAAGTAGTCCCAAACAGAAGAGGATCGGGGCAGGTAAGTAAGCAGCATGGTCTGCTGCAGGTAAGTCCACCCAAGCATTATGAGCCCGGCGCTTCCAGCGCTGGGACTGGGCATCTTTATGAGCCTGGTGCCACTGGCGCCAGGACAGGGTCCAAAAGGTCCCAATTGGGACTGGCTGGCACTCGGAACCGGGGTTATGGGTCTGCTTCCAAGGGAGTCGGGCAAGTCCTGATCTTTTGGAAGCAGAGATCATGACAAGTGGAGAGGAGCCAGTAGTCTATACGTGACTCCCGAGTCGTGCACTATGGAATAGTATGTGTATTCTCTTATGTTGGGGTGTAGTTCCCTCCATGCATCCATCAGTGATAATTGTTGTATGATTTGGCCCAGTGTGATTGTCGCCTTTGCCGGAGCCCTATTGATTGTTGAGGATCTGTCCAGCAGTATGTCTAGGACTAAATTAAAATCCCCTCCCCAGATGATGTTGGTGTCTTCCAGCAATATGAGTATTTCCATTATATTTAGGTAAAAACCCGGATCATCTATATTAGGGCCGTATGTGTTGACTAGTGTGACCGATTTGTTTGCTTTATCGCCCCATATAATTAACTATCTTCCAAGGGGGTCCACTTTCTGCTCTTTGGCTTGAAATCCCAACGATGGGTGCAATATCGTAATCACCCCTCCGGCCTGGGTGGAATAATCTGTATGGTATCTTTGCTTTCCCCAGGAGGCCAGTATGTTTGTATTGCTGGTTCCCTGAGCATGTGTTTCCTGTAACATCACTATGTGAGGAGAGTTTACGTAGGCCCCTATTTTCGTAAACTTTGAGGGGTTATTAAGCCCACAAACATTCGACCATAAGAGTTTAATCGTCAGTCTGTCACCTGTGATGGTTGTGGGCATATTTGTGTCTAATCATTGCTTTACTGGTACGGAGTTTGAGTAGTGCAAGCATCTGCAAGACCATGAATTTGAAAACTTTGAGCAGTCCACATAACGTAAGCCGTGGTAACTTGGCTTTGGTGGAGCAATCTTCCCTTCACCCCCAACCCAACCCGCCCACCCTCACCATCTACCCCAACTTGATGATGTTCCCATCTTGCAAACTTTTGGAGCTCTCCCGAGGCTGCCATGTTGCAGTCACATGGTCCCCGGACCCAGGCTCACGACCCAATTCCAAAGATAGCATGTGGGGTCATCCACCAAAGCACAAACATTACTTCAATTACTCAAAAGAATATTAGTTCATTTTTCTTTCAGTCCGCATGCTCTCGTCTCTCCTCTGCAGGAAGAGGTCTGCCATTTTGGTCCGGTCTCCGTTCCCAGGGTGGTAGGGGTATTGAGGCCTCAACATAGGCCATGGCTGCGGCCGGGGTCTCAAAGTGTGCTCTCCCTGTGTATCGTATCCTGATTTTGGCTGGGAATATCAATGAGTATGGCACCTGTCGTGCACCCAGTAGTCTTTTGACTGGTTCATACGATTTTGTCTAGACTCCTGCTGCAAAATCAGGATATATATGAATGTGGTTCTCCTCGTATTGTAGTGTCCCTTGTTCTCTTGCCATTCTGACTATTGTATCCCTGTCTCTGTAATTGAGAAGGTGGGCTATTATTGTACGGGGGTGCCCCTGGTTTGGGTGCTGGAGCCAGCGTTCGGTGTGCTCTTTCGACTAGGAAATGGGTTGAAAAGGATTTTGTGCCAAAGAGAGACTTGAGGAAGGACTCTACTTGGGGCTCCATTGCGCCTTTCCCAAATTTCTCGTAGACAACTACTATGCGAATGTTGTTCCTCCTGGATTGCGATTCGAGATACTCGCATTTATTGTGCATCTTGGATAGGTTTCCTTGTAGTCGGGCAATGTCTCGGCTGTGGTGTGCGATGGTGTCCTCGTTGGTGCGGATTCTCTCCTCCGCTTCAGTGATACGTGAGCTTTCCTTGTCCACTCTAGCCTTCAGGGACCCAATAGTGGTAACGATGTCCTCCAACTTAACATTGATTGCTAGAAAGCCATTTTGTACTATGGTCACTAGCCAGTCTTCTTTGTCACCGCCTTTGCCCTCTGTTTGAGTATTAGACGCTGTTGATGCTCCTGCCGAGGGGCCGGGTGTCTGACCGTTTGTATATGAGTCCATGGGACCCTTTTATTTTTTGCTCTGGTTCCCTTTGTCATTGTGTCTGATCTTGGTGTTTTTTTCTCTTTTCAGTATTACGTTGTACGTGGGTATGCCGCAAGCAGTAGATCAAGCGAGTATTGTTAAATGGAGGTATATGTACAGTTTGAGGTTGTTTGGTACCCTGGTTACCAATGGTGTGGTCGCTGGTTGACGGGCCTTTATGAAGTAGATTGCACCGGGTTGTGGATCTGAGGGAGTGTGGCTGCAATACGTTCTCCAGGCGTTTTGAGTATGTCAGAGTGTGTTGTTACTCGGGCGTTCGTATTGCTTGTGCAGGCACTCACTACTTCTTTCCTGGCCCAGTGCAGAGTGGTTAGGTCAGTGTTTTTATCTCACCAGAAGTTCACTGGGCCTCCCTCAGATAGTCATTAATTATGGTTTTCCGACAGTTTTGTGGTCAATTAACTGGTGTTTTATTGCAGTTTCCAGGCTTTCCAAGTGGATTGCGTTCTCCCACGTAGTGTCCCTCTACGTAGGCTTTATAACATAGTGTTTGCTGTAGCTTTATGGGAGTGTGTAATCTGTTACACGGGATTAGGCCCCCATCTTGGTCAGATATCTGCATTTTTCTGTGGTTGCTGGTTGGTGTAGGGTATCTTTGCACTGGCCATGGTGCAGCCTCCCTTTTCGTGTCCCAGTAGAAAGGGAATGGTGCTTGTTCGTCACCCACGTGCATAAAGGGCTGGGGGTCACAAGTCTATTTCAACTATATATGGGTTCCACACCAGGGTATGAGCGCAGTTAGCTGGGACCCGGAGCCTCTCAACCCAACCTGCAATGTGGTTCCTCATCTGTCCCACTGAGGAAATGTCTGTCGGATGTTCCTTGGTTTTATTTTTTTAACCCCCTTTATTGCTTGTCAGGCCAGTAATGGTCTAATCAGGCTTTGCGGCTTTTGGCCCACTTCCTCCCACAATGGTCGGTAACGTGGCTTGCTCCTGCA
Source organism: Ambystoma mexicanum (assembly GCF_040938575.1). NCBI lineage: Eukaryota > Metazoa > Chordata > Amphibia > Caudata > Ambystomatidae > Ambystoma > Ambystoma mexicanum. Next base: position 53,152,968 of record NC_090939.1, read on the forward strand.
CACCCTTTGTACACTTACTTGTGTTTCGTGCCCTGGGGTCCGATCACATCATCCGTTATGCAGATTACAGCCACTGAGGAAGTGCATTCTTTGGCGAGTCGGGTGCGCCCTCCAGGCACTGTTAACAGCCCTCGTTTCCGTGGATCAATTGGTTCCCCTGGGGGCGGTCATGCACCAGGATTGTGTTCTCTTGGGGTCCAATGTAGGGACAGAGGGCAGCTCTTTGTTCGGGACCCTGCGTGGAGCCCCTCCGTTGTTCCAGCTGCTCAGAGGGCCGTGTTCGTGTTTAAACGACAGGGATGACTCTCCTTTTTAGGGCCGGCCCAATGTATGAACGGGGCAGTCCAAGGGCAACAATTCTCGCCCGATTGGGGTTTTGGGAGCACTGCCAGTCCGGATTGTTTTTGGCAAATTCCTGCTTTCAGTTGTTTTCAGCGCTCCTCTTAACCCGCACATTTTGTCTTGTGCGTGGCTCCTGTAGTGTCTTCACTGCTCCTCCCCAGTTCAGCAGCGTCTCAAGGCAATCCTCTGGAGCTCGTGAGCGACCCGCACCGTCGTCTGGGCAAGTAGGATTTTTGGCACAGTGGAGCTTGGGAGCGGCGTTTCGTGGCAGCTTCAAAATTTCACATCTTATTCTTACTGTTCTGAGCTTCAATCTAGTATGCTTTTTCTGCTTCACTGGTGGCCCCAATGCAGGATTTTCTTGACTCAGGATTTGTTCGGGTCAGAGCTCTGGGACTAGGTGGCCATCTTAGATGTGCGCAACAGCGCCCCCCAAGGAAAATTGTCTTTAACGTGTTGTTGGAAGAAGTGTTCAAAACCAAAAGTGTAAGAATGATTCCAACAAAAAAGTTTTGAAAGGTAAAGACGCTTAGATCCAGAGGATGGTCTACTTTCCCTGGATTCTTAAACAGGATGGCAAAATCTCTTTAGCTAGCAGTTCCTTGGTGTCTTCACTGTACTCAAAAGTTCTTGTTTAACCAAAATGTTCTGTTCAAGCAAAAGGTTCTGTAACAATCTTTCTGTAAATGGTCTTGTGTCTCTGCAGATTACCTGGTATACTCCCCTGCCAGGAAGTTTTCCACTGCCTGGTATACTCACCTTCCAGATCTTCCAATGTATTTCACAGTTCTTTAATGTACCACAATAGCATATACCATTTGCAGCTTGATATACCTATTTGTGGTAACATCTTGCTGGGCCACCATCTTTGGCGATGGCCGACAGCAGTTGCAGTGGGAATGTGCACTAACATCCCGGCCAGCAGCTCCTCTGATTGGCCAGCTGCTCCTCTGATTGGCCAGCTGGGTACTTCTTGAGGACCAATCTGGGGAAGCCAGCAGTTAAACGCCGGCCCCCTACCAAGGCCCACACTAAGGCCCCCCTGTCTGAGCTTGTCCAAGACTAGGAGGACTCGGAGGGCCCCCCCTCCTTTTTTCTCCAACAAAGCATGAGCGGCCACCAGGTGGACAGCTTGTTACGACACAAACTTGGGCTGCAACTTACTGCACCCTGCTGATTACTTGTGAGTAATGACTGAGCATTGAGGACTGCCTCTCCACTAATCTCTAACAGCCGTTGTACCACAGTGTGCCTACAACACTCTACCTCTTCTTTGTCTTACTTAATCTCACTCATTCCTACCAACATCAATGTTTGTCCTTTTGAAATGTTGTTTTACCAATTCCGTTTTGTGTTCAAAGTACCTGTATTATAATCAAAGTTAGGTGCCCTAACTATGTTTTGAGCTTTGTTTGCTATCCCAGTGCATTTGTTTCTTGCTTTTCTCGGCTAGTAGGCCGCCTGGTGAGTTGTGCTTGTACTCTGCAGCCCTCCTCTTTCTTCTGCTTTTCCTCCACCACTATGGCACTCACCATCTCCCCCATTTTTTGTAACTGCTATTCTATCATCTATCCTCCCTGTCTCACAAAGTTTGGAAGGGAAGCGCATAAAAAAGATATCCTGACCACTAACCCTGGCCTATCTATCGCAGACACCTATGTATATGTAAAAACAATCTATATAAATAACTTGCAGACAGATCTTTACGGATATCCTCTTCTCTGTCCGTTCTCCAGATTTATGGACTACTCGGTTCATCTCTACTCTCTCTCCTCTACCATCCTCACCTATTAACGGTGGCACCCAATGGGAAGTCTTCTTGGTGGGCTTTGCATTATCCAGTTGTATCATTAATGTCCATCACACTGGCACTATCTTGGTTCAGAGTCCTCAACCCAACCTCCTCCCCTTTGACCGGCACCTGCTAACCCTTATTAACTTCCTCCCTACTCCTGCTACTTCTTCTTCCACTTTCTATGCCCCCCCCTTATTCGATTGGTTTACCATGCCCCTGTACCCCTCCTCGGAAAACCCTCAAAGGTGGAGATATCTTGCATCTAGCTACGCTTAATGCTTGTACTGCCATCAAACACACTGCCGACACCGGCCTTCTTCTTGAAGACCTCGACCTCCATATCCTTGCTCTTTCCGAGACGTGGTTCAAGGCCAGTCACTGCTTTTGACTCCCATCTCCCTGGTGCCTATAAAATAATCTCCAAGCCTCGCCCTAACCGTGCAGGCAGTGGAGTTGCTCTCATCTTCCCTGATTGGGTCCCATCTTCCCTAATACCCACCCAGCTCTACTCTTCCTTCAAGGGCCTGGTCTGCAAATTGGTCATCTCTCCCACCTCCTCTCTGACCATTGCCACTATCTACAGGCCTCCTGGCTCTACCACCTTGTGACTCTCTGAATGGGCTGATTTCTCCTCTTTCCTCACAACCACCACTAAACGTTCTCTTGGGTGGTTTTTAACATCCACCTTGACTCCTCAATCACAGCATCTACTCTCTTCCATGACCTCTGCACCTCACTCTCCCTCTCCATTCTCTCTTTTGGTTCTACCCACTCGGCTGGACACACTCTTGATGCCTTCATCCACACTGATCTTTCACTCTCACCCCACTCTCCTGGTCAGACCACTCTCTCCTCTCACCTGGGCCCTCTGACTTCGCCCCCCACACACCAGCCATGCCAACCTTGTTCACAAACATCCATCCGATGAAACGAGTGTCGGTTGCTGCCTTCGCATCTACCTTCACCACCCCCTCCCTTTCTCCCCACTCCGGACTCTACCTCTGACTCGGCTCTCAGCAACCTCCATCTTGCCATTACCAATACCCTTGACGTCATGCCCCATTCATAAGGATCCGCCTGAAACATGCCTCTAAACGTAACACCTGGTACAACTCTGAACTTGCAGCCCTGAAACGCAAGTGCAGAGCTGTAGAACGGAAGTGGCAGACTTCAGGCTCACCCTCTGACAAGCTTGCCTGTCGCCTGTTCCAAAGGAAATACAGACTCCCCATCCACACCAAGAAAAGGGCCCACATCCAGGCTTGCGTCTTTGGTGCATCCAACAACATGTCAGAGCTCTTTAAAATCTGCAGGGAACTAGCCAACCCCTTTTCAGTCTCCTCCTCACCTCTTCCCTCCTAGACCCTCTGCAACGCTCTGGCTACACACTTCACTGCAAAAATTCAGACCATCCTGAACACCCTTGCATCCCTCTCGCCGTCAACCTTCCACAACCCCTTACCTACTATGGGCTCCCATCCACCCTTTGCCACTCTCTCCTGTCACACTTGATGAGGTCACTAGAGTTGTCCGCTCCATGAAGGTCTCCTCCAAACAGGTTTCCCTGGCTCCTCCAGAACCATTAAGGACAACATCGGCTTCCTTGCCCCTGCACATGCTGATTTCTTCAACCTGCTCTTTTGCAACTGGATCTTCCCCTCCTCCCTCAAGCACTCCTTTGTGCACCCCTCCTGAAAATACCTTCTGCAGACCTGTCTTGTCCAGCCAACTACCACCCCATATCTGTAATGGTTTCCCTCCTTGGGCAACTCTTGGAGAAGCTAGTCTTTCCCCAACTGACCCAGCACTGAACTCGTTGGTTGCTTCCATGACCACCAATCTGGATTCCGAGCATACAAAGGCACAGAAACTGCTCTTCTGAACACCTTTGAGGATCTGCTTGCATCTCTTGACTCCAACCCGGCAGCTTTTCTTATTCTACTTGATCTCTCCTTTGCATTTGATACAGTAGACCACTCAATCCTCATAAAAAGGCTCCACGATACCCTAGGTATCTCAGAGCGGGCACTGTACAGGCTGACATCCTTCCTCAGTGACTGTATCCCAGGTTATTCTATGCTCTTTCTCCTCCCCAACCTCTATCTCCACCTGCGGCGTCCCTCAGTGCTCCAACCTTTCTCCCTGGCTCTTTAACAACTACCTTGCTCCGCTTGCACATTTATTTCCGCCTTCTCCCCAAACCACCACTGTAATGCAGATGGCACACAACTCTTCTTCAAACTTCCCTCTGATCCTCTTCTTACTCCTTCATTCCTGTCTGCCTGCCTGCCATCCAGTCCTGGTGTACTTCCAATGACCTCTGCCTCAACTCCAGCAAGATTGAGATCCTTCCTATTGGTATTCCTGCTCCCTCTTTCTGCCCCTCACTCTGGCCATGTTCTATAGGCTCTCCCACGTCTCCTTCATCTGAAGCCAGAAACCTTGGAATCCTCTTCAACTCCTCTTTCCTTCATCCCTCACATTTAGGTTCTTGCCAATAAGTCTCACTTTCAACTCCACCTCCTCGGAGGAATTCTTCCTTTCCTCACTTTCCCCCAGAAGCTGTGTCTCTAGAGCGCTTGTTCTCTCTAGGCTAGACTCCTGCAATAGCCTTTTCCATAATCTACCTTCTTCCTCTCTACGACCCCTCCAGCTAATCCAGAATAGGGCTGCAAGACTTATCCTTGGCCTCAATCCCAGGGACCGCATCTCTCCAGCCCTAAACACTCTCAAATGGCTCCCAGTTGCTGCAAGAATCAAATTAAAATCTCTCTGTATCATCCACAAGGCTGACTGGGGCCGGGGACCATGCTATCTACAACTTGCTCTCACTAAATACTCTCCCTCCCGATCATCACGTTCCTCCGGCATCAACTCTGTTTAGCGCTTTGCTAAACAGCGAGCTGGTGGCCGATTTCTTTCCTCAGCAGAATCCCTCCTGTGGAACAGCATCTCTCTTCCTCTTGAGCCGGAGCTCCTCAAATTCTGGAAGCTCCTCAAGTCTTTCCTTTACACCTCCACCTTCCTCCCTCCTCTGCTAAATCCCACAGTTGCTGTGATTGGTGATCAGGGCCCTTATGTGTCCATCTGGGTCCTGGCCTCCCACACCCAGTCACCTACAGTCTCCACTCCTCCGAGCACTTTGCCTTGGCATCCACTGGCCTAAGTCGCGAGTTGCTCCCTCCCTAGCACTTAGCCCCCCCCACTCCCTCATCCGTTGCTCTCTCTGCACTTGCACATTCTGAATGCTCACAAGGCCTAGTAGTTCCGCCTCTATCATTTTGTTTTCATTCCCATGTTCCCTTTCTGTTGCCCTGTGAGCGCTTTGAAGTAAAATAAATAAATAAAATATTTAATTTTTCAAACCTCTCTCCCACATTGGTATTTTATGCTTCTATATTTCATTGGGGTTCGCCTTTACACTTTGCCTTGGCTGCATTCAAACAAACTTTGCCTTTTTATATTTTCTGCATTAGCAATCTTGTACCATTCAGTCACTTGTTGGTTGTAGGAATGCCCCGGGGTCCCCAGTGGCTTTGGGCAGACTCACCGATCTTCACCAGCGTTACCAAGTTGCTCGCGCTTCTTTGCTATGGCTTCTTCCTCAGCTTTTTAGGTTGGGGTGTACCAACGCTTCCCCAGCACCCGGCGTTGCTCTGCGGTCAGACTGCAGCTTTCCTCTGCTGCCTCGTCAGGTGACCAAACTTCCACGAGCTTCTACACTGCTCCTGGCATCTCCACGGTCCTTCCTGCTCACACACGGCCTCCTCTGTTCTGCTGGCTCGGTCGGTGTGCTTTGCGTTCAGAAGCCCTGGCGTGAATGTAGACGTCTGCTTTTGCGCCTCCCGCTGCACCTCTATCCTCCATAGTGCAGTGACCATTTTTAAATGTCCTGCAGATTGCAGGTTTGGAAAAAGTAGTCCACATATTGCACTTTGAGTTCCTTTCACTCTGCACAAACTCCCTTGTCCTCTTCCTCGTCCCAGTACCGGAGTTGTTATAAGTCCATAACTTCTCCTGGGTGTTTAACTCCTTTGTGGTTTTTACAAAAAGGTACATCAAGAAAAAAAGGTGTTGTTAGTTCTGAGTGTTTGGGTGAAAGGTGGTGGCCTGACTAGAATGGGCACAGGAATTTGGGTATCGGAGGGTCTTCCTCATGCGGCACGGGGAACACTGTGACTCCTCCAAGGAAATTATAACCTCTCCTCGGTAGTTGCCTCCTTCCATGTGATCCTCCCTCATGAAACCGCTCCCAGGGTCAGGATCAGGTAGCAGCTGTCGGCCCCTGGTCACATGGGAGGAAGTCACTGCTGGGGAATTCGTGATGGCTCCATTGGATTCACCACAGAACCCAGAAGGTAACTGCTGTAGGCGGTACTCCCTATGAGTGGTGGCAGAGGCAAATTGCCAAAAAGCAAAGTAGGGAACTGCAGACTGATCGTGGAGTACAGCGGCAGATAAATCTGTCGAAACTCGGGGAGTGTTTTCCAGGGAGGTGGGCTAAACTGGAGATGCCGGCGATGTGAGGGGCAAGGTTCAGAGCTGACAACCAGCACACAGTCTCAGACTTCCTCGGGAGCAAAGTAAACGGCCTACCAAAGCCATCGACATTCAAGACCGCTTTTCGTCTGCGGGGAGAGGCAGAAGGGCTTTGGCAAAACCCAGAAAACGCTCTGCAAGGCAATTCAGTCACCTGGAACGGCCATCGACCGGCATTATAAAAAAGAGCCCCGCGATAAGAAAGACCTCAGCAACCAAGCTGAGTATATGATACGACCAAGGAGAGTACATTCCTCAAGTGAAAGATTCCTCAATTCAGAGGGGCTACTGGCAGACCAGGTGGGGAGAGCAAATCTCAGAAAGAGAACTTTGGATCCCCATCAGGAAGTCTGGTATTCCTGTATACCTTGACAACAGTGCTCTTCCTCGTCAAAGTGTTTGGAAAGAGAGAAAGTAGTGAAGCAAGTTTACCAAGAAAGGAGAAAACCAACAGAGGAAAGCTGGAAACCTATACTGGCCCAGATTGTGAGGAAAACCAAAGGAATCATAAGGTACCTTAAAAAGGTATTAAATGGATCCAAAAGTGATCATCCTCGTTGCAAAACTTTGCTGAAAGAGAAGTCAAAGGAGGCAGAACAAAGAGGAAAAGAGCTGCACTGCAGAGTCTCAAGCGAAACGAGAGGAAACTAACCATCCTCCTGGTAAGACTTTAATTTTGAACCTTTGTTTGTTGTAGCGTTTTCTGGATAAAGTGGCAAAGGTTCTGGTTGTGAGGGGAATCAACCCCCCCACTCCCCCGAATCCTATAGAACATTATATTTGGAACTTTACTTTTGAACTATAAAGGCTGCAGGAGGCCAGCCGAGAACCATTTTTCCCCTGTTTCACTTTTTTTAAAGTGTGAGGGACAGACTAGGATTTTGGACACAGGATGAGATCTTCTATTTTGAACATTTTGACATTCATCTTAGTTTTATTGAGGCAGGGAAACCCATCTTAGTGTTGGGGCTAGCAAGGCATTCTGCCCCCACCTGCACTTTTTACTTTAAAAAAAAGTATACAAAACCAACGAACACTCTTGTGTCTGTCACTTATTGCTGATTCCTCACAATGCACATTCTAAGACTGATTCTCAGGTTGGTCTCGCGATTTTGTTACCGCTGTTCCTTCAAACACCCCATCTCCATCTCCTGGTACTACTAGTCTATGCGCAGCATGTGATTCTAAGCAGATTCACAAGCATATAAGGTATGCATTACTTAACGTAATTATATTTCTGGTGGTTGTATCTGCTTGGATTCTCATGTGCCCACCCTTCCTTCCCCTCTATAAGTTAAAGGAACATAGCCATCTTACACCTTTCTATCCTTCTGTACTCACTCATATATTCTCTTCAGGCTCCCTCATGGCAGAACAAAAACATCCAGGGGGACATGGACGCTTGAGGGATCAGGGGGACACTACACGTCACAGTAGGAACAGTGTTACATGCGTTATACAAATGGTTTCTCCCCATCGTTTAGTGGGGGCCCAGTTATACAGAGATGGGGAGCAATAAACTGAAACGGAACATAGGGCATGAACCGGCTACCCCTCCCTTTGCGCACCGTATTGTTCACAACATGGACAGCAGCCACTCATGCATAACTTAATTATAAATGCGCATGTACAGACTCGCATATAATATCATGAAGTCAAAGTATTTTAATACTGTTACTTATCAAAGAACATCAAAATCATTTAAAACCTAAAAACGTATCGTGTAATCCAGACACGATCTATGAACAATAGTGATAGGGGATTGGTAAAAGTGCCCAAAATTGAATACGTAGGACAAATACATGACATAAACCAAGTATCCTATTTCACACATGAGACACGGTCCCGTCCTGATGAAGGCCCATGTAACTACTTGAAGACCGTGTCTGGGTTCCCATATCAGACTAAAATGGCCGAAACGCATAGTGTCAACCATTTCTTGATGTGACCAAGTTCGATTGGGTCATTGCATTGGTGGCATTTCTGAAGGTGACTGAAAAAGAAATTGAGCTTTTAGAAACCTGTGACTGAATAGGTTATCTTTTAGTACAAGTAGCGTATGATTTTATGTTTTTATTTTTTTTTTAGAACATGAAGTGAAGTAACAAAGAAAGTGGGGAAGAGAAAATGTAATATCATGTGATACTGGGTCGACCATATACAAGGTTATATATGTGCACTCAATTACAGAAAAAGACCTACTAAGGAATATTGTGATAATACACCTTGCTTATTTTGCACATTGCTGATTTTGTACATTATGGTTGCCATTTATGCTGACGCTAAAGATTGATTTTGCACATTGCATATTTTGCACATGTGTTGATTCTTGTACATTTGCTAATTTTGCACGGATATGTAAACCTTTATGTAATGTTAAGGTGGATTGTGTATTATGGTTGATATTACGTGAGACTTGTGGATTTAAAATTGTGACAATATATTTGTAAAGGTTTTGTAAACCAAAAACAAATGTCGTTTTCTGTTTTGAATGCACCAAATGACATTTAAATTGGGAGTACTGCTCTTATATATAGAAGCACTGTTGGATAATACTAGTGGATGTACAATTATGTAAATAATTGTTTCCAACTGAGATCCTAAGGAGTAGAGACACCCACATTGTCTCATGTTAAATAGGATACTTGGTTGGTCATGTATTTGTAATATGTACTCAATTGTGGGCTTTTTTACAATGCTACATTGGCTCGGAGTCAAAAAACGAATCGCCTTCAAAACAATGTGCATAACACACAGAGAAATCCACAACCTAGGAGCAGAATTCATACAACTTAAAATCACCATCTACCAGCCGATTAGACCATTCAGATCCTGCAACGACATATGTTTAGAGCCTAAACCAGACACGAGGAAAAAACGTGGTGGATCAGCATTCTCTTGCCTAGCCACAAAAATGTAGAACTCCTTCCCGAGAGAAATATGAAACACGAAGGACCATCTAAAATTCAGAAAACTCCTAAAAAGCTGGCTCTTCAACTCAGAACCTGACGAAAACGAATGAGCTACACCCATAACCCTTGCAATGAACACACAACTGACAAGATGGTGTACCAGACTGAACAATGACAAAATGCAGGGAGTTGGAGAGACCTCTGGGTGGGAGGAAGACTGGGTGCACCCGTTCCCATGGAGGGCCCTACCAGAGGCTTGGGGGGGAGATGGGAGCGTCCTAGGTTGAACCACAGAGGGCATTATAGGGGGAAGGGTGGCTACCGAACGGATAAACCACAGGTCCCAAGGAGCCCAAGGACACAAGGAAAATCCCTCCCTTCAATGTGAATGTGTGCCGAGGTGATCGACATGCTGATTGTATTTACTGTCTATACCCCCACCACACTGTAGAGAACACTGCAAAACCTGTAAATGATGCAGCTCAAAAAACCTTAGACCGAAAAAAGACGCCTGGTGTGCTGGCTAAACGAGGGTAACCACCTCTGACGTCAAGTCCACTAAAAGTATGGCCATCCCCAAGGAGAAAAGACCATGCTCTAAGGAGACAATAAAGTCTGAAAAGAGGCCATTGAAGCATAGGCGCCCTGTCGCCCACTGCTGTGACCAGGCGATGTGGCAAGAGGTGTCTACGCTTGGGTAAAAGAGGCCTTTACCAGAACAGCCGTCATTGGGGAAAATGACTGTCATCAGAAAAAACGGCATCCAGCCCGTTGTCAAGCTCGTTGGCGAAGACAAGGTCACCGAACACCATAAACCTATGACCAATCCTCGACCCCAGCAATGACAGTCCAAGGGTCCACACCACCACCACCACCACCACCACCCCACCCCACCCCGCTGTCGGCAGGGAAGGCACCCTCCTCGACAGCAACAATGTCCTCTAAACCCAAAGAACATGCCAAATCGTCCGGACATTCCAAATCCTCAGGACTGGTTAGGGCACCGTCCAGGCCTTCGTTGACGGCGACCTTGCCAGGGGTGAAGGATTCTTCTAAGGTCAGGGGGCATGGTATACCAAATCGCCAATACATACCAGACCCCCAGACCATGCCACAGCCTCGTCGGTGGTCTCACCATGACCTTTGTCTATGGGGCACTCCTAGACAACGGGGCCCGGGTACTAGTCTGGTACACCAACTCTGACTGGACAACACTTCAAGACTTCCACCACGTCTACGAAGAGTAACAACCAAGAGTGAATCCCCATCGATAACAGATAAGAGAGCGCCAATCGGTAACGCTATGCATAAAATCCTCATGGAGGGAGAGGACACCATGCAGAGAGCTGTCCCACTACTAGAAGAGCCACAAAAACAGGTTGGGACTTCATCAATTTCACCTATCACATACTCCAAAGTAATTTTGGAGGACATATTACAACATGTAATTGATACTGACTTGGAAACACAGCACGAACAACGAATGCAATTCTCTGACTCGTAGGAGTCCATGATAATGCAGGAACCGCAGGAGGCTATAGCATCTCTGTAGAGACCTACCACTCCAGGGAGATGCATTCCTCTTGGCAACCGGTTGGAACACCACCTGCACAAACAAGGGCTGGAGTCAGTACTTCATCCTACACCAGGGCCAAATCACTTGGGTGCACATCATACAGAGATGCGAGCCCTGCTAACCAACCCAGAAGCTGTTGTCTTTACAAGTGCTCTCCTCACTACAGAGGGTGATTACGCACCTGGAGATTGCTTTATGAAAGTCAGTGCTTCCTGCACTGCAACCACAGATCCCACCTCCATCACCACAGCGCTCACCCTTCCCATCCAGGTCAAGGCATATGGTCTGGTCCACAGTGCGTTCTAAAACTCTGCACAAGAACGCCCCCCAAACTCCTCATTCGAGGGGTAGGTACAAATCGTCAAGACCGCTTAGGTTTCCTTGACAAAGGCATCATAGGCTCTCACTGCCTCTGCGGCAGGCACAAGAAGAGGGTGAACTGACTGATACTGATGGGGACAACCTCCATGACACATCGCCAACATCCACGCATACTCCCCAAATGGACGACTGGGATACTGATTACCGCCTCCCTACCCCCCCCCCCCCACCCGTATGACGTCTTGGGGTTCCACACTATGGTCTCAAGGGCCTGGCATGAGTTTGTCCTCATTGCTTCATAGGACGAAAAGGAGTGCTTATTATTTGACATATGGGGAAGAGAAGGAAGGCGGTAGTCTCCATACCCATCATCGATCGCGTATGGCAGGAAGGCCTGAAGGTCATGAAACGTCCATTTACAGCACCGGCAGTGAAGAGACTTTTTCGATTAAAAACATATATACCCCTCTGGACTCCACACCAAAGTGTCTTACCGCACAACCATCCCCAGAATCGGTAGTCTATGGCACCGTACCAGAAAGCCAAATCAGATGAGCAGGAATGTACGGTGCTCCCTGATAATGAGGCATGCAAACGAGATGCTTTTGGCAAGAAAGTTCAGGCAATAGGAGCGACCACCGTATAAAGGCAGCCAATTCCCTCACCATTATCACCCTCTATGATCGGGAGATGTGGCTAGGGGGATTCCCCTGAAGGCAAAGAGGCATCCAACCACAGTATAAACATGGCAGTTGGCCTAGTTGAGACGGGGTTCAAGCAGGATGGCAATGGGGTTGTCTTAAGGCGCCAGATGTGACTCAAGTGCACAGACTTTCACGCCGACGTCCACAGCAAGGTAGTAGACATCTTCACAAAACCGCTGGTCCTTTTCGGCTCTTCAGGGGAGCCTCCAGGAGAGTGGGTACGTCCAACTCAACCAGAGGAAGCAGACAGTACCCCAGGGGTTCGCCGCATACTCTCAGGTGTAGAGAAGATCATACCAGGGCTATCAAACATCGAAGGACTTCAGGCAGACACAACGTTGCAAACCGCTTTCCGGCTCCCAAAGTGGAAGCAACTACAGCGACTATCCACTGAAACAGTCAGGTGGGGGTAGGGTGACAGGACTCACAGTACACCCACAACTGGATTGTCATAACATCAGACAAATGGGTTTTAGAAGTAATAACACACGGCTACATTCGTCTAACTTCATAGAAGCCATCACCAACTTGGCCATCAACCAATAACACCTAATCATCCTGGGGGACTTCAACATCTGGTTTGAAGACAGCCACGCCAACTCTCAAAACTCACTAATTGAACAACTCAGCACCATGAAACTACGACAACTAGTCAAAGGAGCAACGCTCTTGGCAGGACACACCCTAGACGCTATTTTCGCCAAAGAAAAACTCATCACCACGGCACCTCCGATACAAATACTGTGGAGCGACCATCTCATCATTCCATTCGTGATCACTCTGCCTACACAAGCCTACATCCGAAATTCACAACCCCCACCAAAAGAAACTGGAAACACGTCAAAGAAAGCAACCTATTCGAACAACTGGAATTAACAAAACCCTCAATTACAGAACTGGAGCTAGCTGACCTAGACGGGAAAGCAGAGATACTGCACAAATGGATTGCAGATACAATAGACAAGATCGCCCCAGTAAAACCATTCACACCATTCAAAAAAAGAGCAATGGCAAAATGGTTCACCCCACTAGTAAACGGCATGAAAAAGGAAAACAAAAAGATGGAAATGGATTGGAGGAAAGAATACAACCCAGGGAAAAAACATTGTACCAGAAACAAATCCGTGCATACAAGAAGGAAATTCAAAAAGCAAACAGAAGACATTACGATGACAGAATCAACAATGCCAACAACACACAAAAAGAAATGTTTATCATCAAAAAATCAATGACATCCGACAAACCATACAAAAGCGACCAACCAACCACAACATACAACCTAACGAACCTAATACGGAACCACAGCACAAACTCCAAAGCTTTCCTGAAATATCAGCAGAGTCATTCGCAATGCTGGTAAAACGAAGCAAGAAAGCGGCATCACCCATGGACCCCTGTCCTCCAGACATCTACAAATCAATCCTTGCACAAGGATCACCAGCAGAACACTACAGAAACCTTCTAAATCTATCACTATCGACAGGGACTGTACCCAAGATCTTCAAATCGGCATACATCAAGCCACTCTTGAAAAACACAAGTGGTGACGTAGTTGACCTTTCCAACTACAGGCCGATCTCTAACATCCCCTACCCAGCAAAACTTCTAGAAACCTACGTATATAAACTAACCCAAGAACAAGTAGAAAAACACCACCTGCTGGACCAAGCTCAAATCGGTTTCAGACCAGCGAGAGGAACGGAAACAGCACTGCTATCCATCTGGGACGACCTCAAAACTAACGCAGACTCAAACACTACCTCAGCCCTTATCCTGCTCGACCTCTCCGCAGCCTTTGACACAGTTAGCCACGACACCCTGACCAAAAGACTAGAAGACATGGGCATAACAGACACAGCACTACGCTGGACCAAATCATTCCTAGCAGACAGAACAAAAACTGTATGGATAAAACCTTTCAAATCCACTCCACGAGTTAACGACTGGAGTGCCACAAGGATCTTCACTATCTCCACTATATTTCAACATCTATCAGACTCCGGTCATCAGAATCTTCAAAAAATACATTACATGTTACAACTACACAGATGACACTCAGATCACCTACAAAATCAAAGACACTGATGCCGACCACTCAACCCTAACCGACTGTCTAAAAGAAGTCTTCAAATGGATGAATGCCAACAACCTGAAAATCAACCCAGGAAAGACCAAAATCATGATCGTATCCAAAGACCAAGAGAACTAAACCACCATCCCATGGCCTACGGAAATGGGAAGCGCACCAACACCATCGAAGGTAGTAAATAATCTGGGAGTCCTAATGGACAACACCCTAACCCTGGAACCACAAATAAATGCAACAGTGAAGAAATGTTTTTTCCTCCTCCACACGGCAAGAAGAATTCTACCTTTCCTCTCCTTCACGCACAAAATACTTGTCGCCCTAATCATGTCAAAAATCGACTATGCAACAGCCTCTACCTCGGAATACCAGAATACCTCCTGAAGAAAATGCAACGGATCCAAAATGCAGCAGCAAGAATACTCCACAAACTATCCAGAAGAGACCACATCACTCCAGCCCTAAAAACACTACATTGGCTCCCAGTAAAACATCGCATCACCTTCAAAACAATGTGCATAACACACAGGGCAATCAGCGGACAAGGAGCAGAATTCCTACAAAAGAAAATAAGTCTGTAAACCCACGAGACCCCTCTGATCAAGCAACAAAATCCGCCTGGAACTCAAACCATACCTTAAGAAAAAATTTGGAGGCACCTTCTTCTACCACTTAGCCGCAAAAACCTTGAACAACATCCCAAAAGAAATAAGAAACGCTGAAGATCACCTAAAATTCAGGAAATCACTAAAAACCTGGCTCTTCAACACCACAAACTAAGATCTGGAAACCAGAACTGGAAAAAGGTTGACTAAACCGGAAAGGACACAGACATCCCTGACCCGAGAGGGTATCTGCCACTGCACCTGGACAGGTGACACCAGATAGACTGGAACACAGGCGACACGCACGGAAACTGAGTCAACTACCCCAGACAATCCCACCAACACTTTCGCCCGCCCCTTAGTTACCGCTAGGTACCACAGTGATGTGGAATTGTTGAGATATTGGCAATCGCCAAACTACCTGAGAGGTTGACATTGGCAGGTGCACTGGCCAGAGAAGTAAGAAGGGAGGACTAGGGGAGCAATGAGAGAGCTTATTAGAGGTGGGGGGCCAGAGGAGTAAGGAACCTTGTATGCCAGTCGGACCCAGATCAGGACAGAGCCGCATCAGTGGAGACTACGCAAACCGAGCGCCTCAATTCAGGATAGAGACGCAAACTAACCAACCCTACTAACAATTCCCCTTTCTGCATACACCTCTCAAACTCCAAACCAGACACAACCAAAACCTACAGCACAACAAACTGCTCAAAGTTCACTACATTGCAACAACAAAACAAAAACACACATAGTCTTGCACAACAGTACACGACGACTACCGGCCGCAAACACCCCCGGCCCAGCCAACGGACCCACCGGGCTGTGGCCGCCAACAGCACATCACTGCTCCCTTGCACTTTTCCTGCTTCCTCCCACTAACTCAACCCCTCCCTCCTCTTTCAGAGCCGCCAGAGCGCCAGGGGACCACTTCAGTGGTGATAGTGCGCGGTACAAATGTCATTTAAGATTAACATTATATCCTACCAAGTCACCAAACTCTGGCACACGAGTGCCTGCTACAAAAAAGAGCCATGGATCTGCGCAAAACAAATTCATAAGGCAAAATGTACCATGGTAACCCTACAACAGGTCATAAAGGTGGTCCAATGCCACGGCTATCTGGCGTCCCTGTACCTACAGGACACGTATTTCCACATCACAATCCACCCAAGACACCGGCATTACTTGCGCTTTGTGGTAGATGGCGTACACTACCAGTTTTGGGTGCTTCAGTTTGGCCTAAAATCAGCACCCTGCACATAGTGTCTCGCACCACTGGCCCCCCAACGTCCGCACGGAGATCCAGTGGGCCACCATGTCTACCCCTATCTGGACGATTGTCTATTGCAGGCACCCATCATGGCAAAAGCGGAACACTCCACAGCGGAGACAGTTCAGTGCCTGTAGGACCTGGGATTTGCCGTCAGTTACTGAAAAATCCTCTCTTCGGCCATTCAGGAAGTTAGTATTTCTTGACGCAGAGTTCCCAACATGGGAACTAACGTTTTAGTGCCCATCTAACAGTGCACCACTGCATGCGTCTCCTGGGAACTATGGCTTCCTGTATCCCTCTACTCCCACGCTGCAAGCTCCAGATGAGGCCTCTGCTGGAATATCTTGCAATGAATTGGTCTCAGACGGTCCTGGGGGTTGAGGAGGGACATGGTGCAAGTCTTAGCCAAGCTAACGCAACGGAGCCAGTGATGGGCCAACAAAGCCAACCTCACCAGAGTAAAACCGTTCCAAGACACACCCTTCCACAAAACACTCATCAATGATGCTACCATGGTAGGCTGGGGTAGACACGGCGACCAGCTAACTCCATGTGAGGGGATTGTGGACGGCTCAGAAGAGATGTCTGCACATCAACGTCCTCGAGCTCAGGGCCGTGAGATGGGCACTAAAATCCTTCCTACCATTGCTCAAAGGGCAGTCGGTCAGGGTCCTGACAGATATCAAACTAAACTGTACTACCTCAGGAAGCAGGAGGGGGAGACACGGTCCATGACCCTGTCACAAGTAGCACAACGCGTATGGGCAATACCCCACGGCAAATCCCTGCAAGCATTCCATCATCCAGGAGTCCAAAATCAGACAGCGGACAGCCTCTGCAGGCAAGTGTTCCAAAACCACGAGTGGTAGCTTGACCACAGCAGCCTACAGAAGTTATTTCAACGGTGGGGTTCACCCATCGATGGACCGGTTTGCCACAAGTACCAACAAAAAGTGCAGAAAGTATGCCAGCAGGACCCCACAACTGGGGTCATGGGGGATGCGTTCTCCTTCCCCTGGGACGGTCTGTTCGCGTATGTAGTGAAAATAATCGGAGCACACCCATGCCAGTTAGTTCTCATTGCTCGAGACTGGCATCGCCAGACCTGGTACTCTGATTTCATACAGCTCTCGGCAGATCAGGCGATTCGACTCCAGAATAACCCAAACATCATCTCACAGGACCAAGGGAAGATTGTGCATCACGATCCTCAGTTCCTGCACCTAACAGCGTGAAATCTGATGATCCCTCAGGAGCACAGGGACATTTTAATCGGAAGCCAGGGCTCCTTCCACCAACAAGTCCTATAACCTGAAGTGGAGAATGATCTATCTGGTGTGAAAGGCTGCAAAGCACCAACCAGCAAAGCCTCAACCCACTCCAAATCACGCTAGACAAGCTACTTGCATACCTTCTCTCCTTGGCCAAGCAGGACTCTTCCGATCCTTTCCTCCAACTAAACAAACTTCTCCAGTCGAATAGTCTTGGCATGCCTCATGAAAAAGCCATTCTATCCAATGGCCACGGCGCAGGTCAGGATCCTCTCCTGGAAAGTAGCCTTGCCATCACATCAGCCAGGCGAGTGTCGGAAATCCAGGCTCTAGCAATCAATGAATCGTACCCAAGATTTCAAAGGGATAAGGTTCTCCTTAGGACTAATCCACGTTTTATCCAAAATGTCCCTAAAGACTTTCATAAAAACACTTTCATTCCTTTGCCGGTTTTCTTGGAGAAACCAACTTCTCCGGCGGAGATAGCCCTTCATTCGTTGGACATCAGAAGAGCACTTAAATATTTAATCGACAGAACCACGAGTACAATGCAACTCTTCCTCGCCTTGGGCCAGCTAATAAGGGGGAAAGCCCTTTCAAAACAAACAGGGCATCTCAAGGGTGATTTCTTCAGTCATTTCTTTCTGCCATAAGTCTGCGGGTAAGCCTCTGCATGAGCCTCCCCATGCTCACTCCATGAGAGCCGCAGCCGCCTCGTGGTCGAGCGCATCCATTAGACATTTGCCAAGCAGCTACCTGTTCGGGGCCACATACAAGGCACTGCTGCTTGGAGAGGCAGCACACTGCAGATGTTCAGACAGGGAGCGCAGTGCTGCAGCGTCTATTCCAACAAGGTACGTTTTTGCATTTTGGGCTATAGGGTATGCCTTTTCTTTACTTTTGTGCAACCTCCAACTGCTACTGAATCTATTCACTGCATGTGAATCTATGAAAGATCCAATGCTGGAGAAGGAGTAAGTTTTTTACTTGTAACTCCTGTTCTCCAGCATTGGTATCTGTCATAGAATAACATGCACCCTCCATCCTCCCCAATAAGGTAAAAACCGTTAACACTCAACTGATCTATGCAGCATCCTGGGGCACAATCTGAATGGAGGCAGAGGAGGGGCTAGTGCACCAACTACTCGAGATCCCATTGGTAGGGACCAAAAGCACCCATAAAGAGGGTGACCGTGTGCAAAAGGGAACGTTTTCTTTGCTTTCAGCAAGGGAAACCAAATGTAATCGAGGATTCCCAGGCTGTGGGAATGTTCACAGCTTGTGAATCCATGAAAGATACCAATGCTGTGGAACAGGAGTTACAGGTAAGAAACGTACACCTACCGTTATATTTTGCAAAACACCAACATTCTTTTAATAAATGTGCACACATTATGGCACCCTACCCTATTATCTATGAATGGAGTCAGGATATAAATGTACATACATTCCATGTCAAAAAATAGAAAACCTGAATCTACCAATTTAGTTCCATGGAATCGGTGCTTTCAGATCTCATCAATTACTGCTCTTAAATAGTCTGTGGATTTTTCCATGTAGATGTCATTGTTAAACTTATTTCTGCATGTCAACATTTTCCCAACCAATATTGGGTTAAAAATCTCATAAATAGCTTTAGCAAATGGAGTAGTCAGTACCTCTATTAGGGAGATGCGTATTTTTTGCTGCCTCTGTTTCCTTGAGTCCTGTTTAGCGGTGTGCCACAGTCATGCTATGGGTTGGTAAAATAGCATACATAAACGCTCTTGTGAAGTGACTCTCAAACACTCATAGCAAGTGATTGTGCCGCCCCGGTCCTAACTTGCAATGTCCGAGGCTTTCCTTTATTCCTGCTTTAGCTCCTCATAAGTTCGAGCTCCCGCGTCTGGACGGTACACGTTCATCGTCTGCATACAAGGGTACGTCTGAATGAGCCTGCCAGTTGTGTCTATTATTTGTTCACGTTATGTATCAGTACTAGAATGTTCCATCGTCAGTCTCGCATAATGTACACCCAGTTACGGATTCTTTTCATGGTCTACTCATGTGCAGCCATCTTTGAGTAGAAGAGACTAGTTACTACAAACCTCATTCATTGATCAGTTGAACAATTCATCTTGCGCACCTCATTGATGTGCGTTTCATGCTTTAGTCTAAATTTCTGACCTGGTCGGCACGGATATGGCCATGTTCTTGAAACGTAACAATGTGTCGCTCTTATTCAACCCTTCTTGGATAGATTTGGTTATTGTATGTTATTTTTTTAACTAGATCTCCCTTCCTCTGTGCTTGTGTTGATTTCTCAATGATGGCCCGTTTCAGATCACTTTCCAGATGTGATTTCTTCCAAAAATGTAGCACAATTTTATTTGATGCCAATTGTGTTCTTTATTGGATATTTGTAAGGCGCCTATTCAACAAATGGTGTTTGAAGGTGCCACAAGACAAAAACAATGTCGGTGGGGGGGGTTTGATGGGGGTGACAAGAGTGAGAGATATCCACCCTGCTAGGCCATGTGAAATTCGGATCATGCAAGTGCAATATAAAGAAGTGCAATAGATAAAGGGGGAATGGGAGGATGCGGGGGGGGTGGCAGTGCCGGTCTGCGTGAAATGTTAAGTGCTGGGGTGGGAAGGCAAGTGCAGGGTAAAAAAGAGACACTGCAAGTGAAGGGGGGGCAGTGAAAGGGGGAGAAGCCTGAAGGCCGCTTGCAGGGGGAAAGAGTCCACATGCTAAGTGCGTGGAGGGGGTGGACTGGGCAGGGGTTGGGGGGGGCCTGGTGCCCTGTAGAACTCGAGGGAACCAGGCAGCCAGTCACTGCAGCAGAAGGGGGTGTTGGCAGGAGAGGGGGAGATGGAAGGAAGAAGAGAAAAGGAGGGTCTTGAGGAACTTCCAGAACCTGGAGCTCCGGCCCAAACCTCTAGAGCGGCAGGGAGACCATTCCTGAGGGAAGCTCCTGCGGAGGAGTGATCCACCCCCCACTCTCTGCTTAGAGAAGTGTCTGATCTGTGGAGTGTTGGAGCTAGACGACAGGAGGGCTCTACTAGCAGGGAGGTAGCGTGATCTATGCTCATTCATTCTCGCCACAATTATTCTGGTTCTACACCTAGTATAGTTTGGCAGTTTTTCATTGTTTATGCAAAATAATGAGTGTTTCACGAGCCTGCATGGGTTTTAAATGGTTTCTTGAAGGAATTCCCAGCTTACCAACTGCCCAAATACCCCTGTATCCTTCTGCTTTCAAATTGCATAGCCATGGCCGTTAGCTTTGAATATATCCCTAATGCCACCTGTTAACCAAACTAGGCAACTGCAGCTGAAGGAAGGCGTGGAAAGGACCTGTTTATATGCAGATTATTGCCAGGGAAGCCAGCAACCACCTAATAGGAGCCCAGTCCTCAGAGGTTGGCTGGAATGGCACAATCGCTGCTTGGGCTGGAGTTCTCGGCAGAGTGGTCCTTGAGTGCTGCTCTTTGGACACACTGGGGCTTACATTGTTGCATTTGCAGCCTGAAAGGATTCCTTCCGTAGTGCCCGGAGGTGGCCTTGCTGTGGCATGAAGCGTTGTACAGAACAAGGTTTACTTTACGTCTGGAGCGAAGCATGACATATTTACTTGATTCATTCTGTCCAACCCACTACCATGCCTTTTTATTACCAACAACAGTCACCTCTCAGATGCCTTGATGTTTGATCAGTTGGTCTTCTGAGATGGCTTGGCATCCCCAGAATGTTGTTTCAGGAATTTACCTGCAGTACCATAAATGGGCATAGTGTTTTTTTTTATGCCTGCAGATCTGCCAGGATTTCCAGAGCATGCTCTTGATCCCCCTCACACACCCAGTACTGCTTTATCTCCATCTTCTAGTACTCCAAAACTGCTTTGGCATCTGAGTACATATAGCACAACACATAGCCTCTCTGTAGAAGGCAGTCTATATAATATAATGGGCAAATACTCCTCTGTACCAGTACAAACATTTAGCCCTGCCTAACTCCTCTCTGTATTGCCAAACTCCTTTCCTGCTTTCTCTCCCTCTTACATCACCCCTGCTCATTCTATTTTTCCCAGCAAACTATAGTTTTGTGGTGAAACTGGGCAGGGGCACAATACACATCAGGAATGTTTTTTGCGCTTCTACAGTGGCAATTTAGTGCAGTACAAAAGCATAGTAACATGCAGGGTTCGAAATTAAGATTTCATGAGCAGGAGCTAAAATGAGCTCTTGGATATCGGCCAACACCTAGTAGGCAGGAGAAACCCTCGAGAACGAAGAGCTAGTCTACCGCAACAAATCTAACTACATGAGATGCAAACTTTAACTTGTTGTCCATTGTATACCATTAATTATACTTTAAATGTCTTCTAGATGTCGCTAATGGTTCATTATACACATTCCCTGATAAAGAAAGTTGATGCCACATAGGTATGTTTGCATGGCACCCGTTTTCCTCAGAAGCTTGAAGTAGCTCCCGGTAGCTGTTGGTGATATGCTAACCAGGTTCTCCTGGCCTAGACGCAAGAGCTAAACAGCTCCCAGCAGTTTCGAACCTGAACATAACATGTTGGTGCCCTAACGACTTGGTTGTGATGGGGAGTGTAAAGAAGGCATGGTATCAAACAGTGAAGACAGACCCAAGTGATCACAGTTCAAGGGTGTTTATTGAACTTCAATGGTTTGGTTGAACGCCTATCTAATCCTAAATCTAAGGATGGCAGCAAGCTACAAATAATAACACAGTCCTAGTGGAGTCTGTCAAAATAAAACCGTCATTGCCAATCCTTCTAAATACAAAATATGTGGGATCACAATGTAGGCAAACATGAAATGTGTTCAAGAAATAATATGTCAGGATAGTTGAATGGTTAGCTGCCCTTCCCCACGTTTTCAGCATGGGACAAGGCGGCACATTGGAGCTTTCCATACAGTCTGGCTTCTTGGCCATGAGGAAACAGTTCAAAGCATGGGTATCAGCGCCTTCTGCCAAAGTGTGTCTCCCAATGACAGCCTCTTATTACAGAGGGCCTGACATAACAAACAAACATACAAAATCCTTTCTTATCTGGATTTCTAAATCACAGATTCACAATTGGTCTTCCTCGTTCGTGCTCATACCATGGATCCTCCTTGTTCGAGCTCAGATCCCTTGAGCACAATGTTCATGGTTCGTCTCTATTGTTCACGCTCGGACCACTGACCCCCCCCCCCCCCCCCCCCCCCCCTCGTTCGGGCTCATATCCCTTTGTATTAAAAACCAAAGACTTTAGTATGTGCAATGGGTTTTGCTTAAACCATCGCAGGACCACTTCGATTCACACCAATTCTTATTCTTTATATTTTACTTTAGTTTCTGCCACTTCGTAGTTGAATATTTTACAGAGACCTTTGATTGAGCTCACTCGCTGTACCGGACAACTCTGTCACGAATATTATGTCTTCTTATTACTACAGTTTTAACATTCAAAAGCCGTTAGGCTGTCCTTGCGTCTTTCATCACACACGTTCAGCAATCTTTATTCTTGCTCTTTGTAAACAATGTTGCCGCTTGCAACCTTGACTTCAACACACTGGTCTTGCATCGTTTTCCCCAACTCACCGGCTGTGTTGATCTTTCTTTAATCTTGGAGCCAAGGACGGTACTACGGGGAGCTGCTGCTTCCCTCCGACTCGATCAGTCGTGCAGGAGGACCCCGGGTATCTCTGATACACAATACAGAATTCTTCCACCTAGTTTCTTGGTTTTATGCTTTGCAATCCGAAGGTGTCTAGAAAGTAGCAGCTTTCTGCTGGAAAGGTCATGGGTATCTTCCTTCTTGTGCACCCTTCATGGTTTGCCGTCTTTCTTCCCTCGTTCAGCTGCCATCTCGAAACTGCTCTTCCTTCGTGTGCTTGGCCTTGCTCAGAGTGTGCTCTTGTGCTCCGCCTTTTATCTGTGTGGGGAAGTTCAATGGAAGTCAGCTACACAGCTCGGTGTCAGTCTCTTTTCTCCGAGAGCAGGTTGTCCGTGTGAAAGTGTTCTTGTAAAGGGTGGGGGGCGGGGTAGAATGTTCATATTTCCTACTGGGTAGGATGAAGTAAAGGTGTTACAGGGAAAAGAGAGAGAGAGAGAGAGAGAGAGAGAGAGAGAGAGAGAGAGACCCCGAGACCCCTACCTCTGGGGATTAGCGGGTGAGACTTTGTGTAGTTGGCCGAAATACAGTAAATTACAATAATCCACTGTACTAAGAACTGGTGCTCCTACCACCGGGGCATGAAGATGACCCGGGATGAACCTTCCTCAGAGTCCGCAGTTTTTAGTGGCCAGCTTTGCAGACTGCACCCACCTGCTCAGTCATCATCAGCGGATGAGAACATTAACCCCAGATTTCTCACAGTGGGAGAAGGTAAGGGGAACTGGCCAAGAGAGGTAGGCCAGAAGTCTGGGGTCCAGTAGTTAAAGGGGCTGTTTGTCCCGACCACCAGGACCTCTGTTTTACTGCCATTAAGTTTGAGAGAGTTGGTTGCCATCCAGGCACCCAAATTCTGAAGACAGTTCCTGAGCCGCCCAGCAGTGTCGGCACGAGTGAGATCCAAACGTGCCAAGATCTGTGCATCATCTGCGTATGAATAGAACCGCAAACCGTGAGATGGGATAAGAAGGAGAAGAGGCCGGATATAGATATTAAAAGAATAGGATATAGAGCAGATCCTTGCGGCACCCCGCAGAACGGTGCAATAGCCTCTGAGCAAAAAGGAGGTAAGAAGACAGATTGGGACCGGTCCAGTCAAAAAATCTGCAAACCAGCTCAACACCTGGCCCCCCAGGCCAGCGCTCGACAGACGGGAGATCAGTGTAGAATGGTCAACCATCTGGAGGCAGACCTTTAAGCCGAACGCGGCTTAGAGGTCTGCCTCCAGCTACTCGATTTACAAGCACTATAAGTGTCCTTCACTGAAGTTCTGTTAACAAACATTGTCAAAGCCAACAGTTTTTTCTTGTGTATAAGTATTAGGCATTTGCCAGGCTCTGCTAATATATGCCCAGGTACTTGCACATGTTTCGGCGCTACCATAGATGACCAGTACATACCACTACGGGAAGTGCCTGGCAAGTGCTTTTCCCACACAAAATCCCAACATGTTGGCATTGCAAGTGCTTGTTCTTACAATACGTAGAATGCGCCCCAATTCCTAACGGGCATAGAGGGGCTATATGTGATTACGTTATGTTAAGGGATGTTTATACCGAACACTGTCACCACCCGAGTACTTGAAATGCTTTGAGCCAAATGTGTAAGAGTGCTGGGAATGTGCCCGGTGCCTTAAGTGGAAGGGAAAATGAGCCGAGGCTGATTAAGGGGATGTGGCCTAATGGCAGGGGGTTGCCTGCCGGCTTATTAGGCCACTACCCCTTTCCGAGTCCTGGCTTAATGGGCAACAGGCACCCCTGCCAGGAACCCCTTAGCAGAGAACATCACCCTCTCCCTTCTGAGGTAGAGGGTGCTGATGTCTGCCTCCATTAACTGTAAGGATGTGTAAGGATGCCTGGCGGGGAACAGTGCCACATGTTCTCAGTCTTAATGGTGCAGCTCCCCGTGATCGATGGATCTCTTGGCTAAAGATGTCTGGCAAGGGGCAGCTGCACCAGTAAGTTTGAAAAGGTGAGGCTGTGCTAAACCGAGCCATTTCTTCCTAAAGCTCCCACGAATGAGTGGGAGCTTCGTACTTTAGAGAGAAAGGTCTTGGATGCCCCCGGCCTCACCCTTTCGGCACTGGCACACCGGCATCTCTTGGTTAAAGGATGCCTCGCAGGTGCTGGCATCACCAGTATGAAGAAAACGCATTTTATTCTAAAGCCTGTAGCTCTCGCACATGGGCAAGAGCTTCAGGCTTTAGAAATAAACCTTGTCCTCTAGCTGCTGGGCCTGCCAGGGGACATTAGGGGGCTCCATTAGGAACCATATTAACCCTGCCCTACTTAAAGCCCTGAATGTGTCAGTATCGAGGCATTAGAGTGCACTTAAACTCTGGGAAGTAAAGTCCTGTGTGGGCAGCCGCCATTTATAGAGGGCTGGCGAGCCTCCGAGGTAGAGTCCGGCTCGGGTTGCGTTTTATCATTCCATAAATTCGGGATGCCTCATAAATTGTGTTTAATTTGTGGGGGCCGCCGGGCGCGCCGGCTTAATGGGCCTCCCCGACTGGCAGGGCTCTGGATGTCTCCGGAATGCGGCCTCCCGGATCAGGCGACCACTTGGGAATGGTAGATGCTGCACGTTCCTGCAAGCTGCCGAGCCAGGAGTGGGGGCAGCGAGAGGTCACTGCTCGGTCCAGCTGTCGCACGGGTGCAGGGCTGAGCAGGCTCTACTTGCACAGCAGCCGCAGAACGCAAAGACGGGGTCCATAGGCTCGACGATTGGAGGCTGGCTGCGAGGGAGAGTGGCTTGTACAGCTCAGGTAGCCTTTCTGCCAGGAACAGTCTGTTTACTCCCATAGGCTGAGTAGTGTGGGCTCCCTTTGCTCCCCCTCCCAGATCCCTAAGCAAGTAATGATAGCACAGACTAGTTGTATTTGTGGAAATATAGTAGGCCTTAGGCATTTTTATTTTCTTGCAGAAACTACATAACATAAGAAAATAATACATTATCAGCTTTTGGGCACACTGTGTCCAGTTCCGGGTTTGCCCAAGGCTTGTTCCGAGTTCTTGTCCTCCTTGGGCCTCCGTCCCTGGGCACATGCCGCTACACCTGTGGGGGTGTTTCCAACACCCACTCAGGTCCCCCCCAAAAGCCTTCTACCTACAGCCCCGTTCCCTGAGGGCCCTAAAAATGTTCTCTGTAAATACCCCCATTCCTTTCGCTGACAGGTGCACCCCATCCTGATGAAACATGTCAGGATTGTTCTGGTATAACCCGTGCCTCAAGAAATGGAGCCCTGTGCTCTTGCAGTATTTTTCTACAGATTTCTTCAGTTTTTTTTCTGGCTATTTCAATAGCGTGTCTTCTCTGTGCGCCATGCAAGACTCTCCGTGGTATTACTTCCGACATAAAGATTTCAGTTTTCCACCAACAGTGGGCTATGCTGTTCAGGGACCCGCAGATTTTCCTCTGCAATTCTCCCCTATTTGTGCTCACCAAGTCATTTCCCCCGAGGTGTATAATCAGGTACTGGGGGGGAAGGGAGATGGGAGGGGGGGGGGTCAGGGGTGGGGGGGGTCAGGTGGGGGTGGGGGAGAGGGGGTCGGGGGGGTCCCTGAACCCTATAAGGTCCGACAGCCTGTCGTGGATGTCTTCCCAATGCATCCCCGGGGTGCCCCACTATGCTGTGATTGTGCTTTTGAAATGCAGTCCTTGCTCCACTTCCTCCAACCACCTGCCTGCCCGGGTCACGAAAGAGTGCCCCACTATCCAAGCCGATTTGTATGGCCCCGCCTCGGTGGAAATGGGGAGAGAAATGCTCATATCAGTTCCTCCCTTATGTATCTTTTAAAACATTGTGATTTCCACCCCCCGATCTTCTTCACCCCCTCTACTCCCAGGCCCCCTGCCCATGCTGACGTGGCTGCCCCTATCCTAAATGAGTGTGTACCGAAATCGGCTGGGTCCCAACCTGCCTTGGCCACTGCCTGTTTTAATACTGCCTGGAATTGGTACCTGCCGAGTGCCCTGCCGTCTTTGTGTATTAGGAGCTTCCCTTCTACCTTTGGTCTGATGGTTAGGAATTCTTGGGTTATGCATCTGGGACAGTGGTCTTTTTCTTTGATGCAGTTGAGTTCTATTCCTCGCCCCTTACCCGCCTGGTCCGTCTTTGATTTTCTTAACATTATTGACATGCCTTTGCTTCCAACGCTAATATCCCTTAACGCCAGCCCATTCCCTGCCACCGTGTTACTGGCCACCAGTTCCCCCACCCTAAAAGCCCCATAATATGGAAGCACAGATGCTGCCCTGAACAAAGCTGTTTCATATGCGTTATTGCACGTTTTTTCTAATACTCTCAGCAATATTACTAACTTCCCAAAGTTTACTGGCCTTCTGCTGTCTGTTTTTTTTCCCTCCCAATTTTACCCAACCTTTCAAAGCATATTTTATTCTAGGGCTGTTTGTTGGATCCCCCATGCCTGCTGCTTTCGTAGTGTATGCCACTGCGGCCAGATGCGCCGCCGCCGCCCAGCTTTTCCTTTTACCTTTGTCAAATGCCTTCTCCAAAAATTCACACATTTTTTCAGTTGAGAGATCCCCCACATTTCTTGCTCCTGTTTCCATTAATACTTCTTTCACATGCTTTTCATATTGCTTACCCGTATTGTATGTCAGGGCGTTCCTGGTCAATTTGTCGATGACCCGTTCCATTCCCTGTAGTGCTTTGTTTTTCCCTGAGTCGACCTTTTGGCCAACCGTGTGTTCCTTTCCATTTCTTCCAGCGGGACCCATGCCTTGGTTGGCGTGGGCGTTTTCTCCTTGTTGGCGTCGGGTCTCAGCTCCCTGAATTTTTTACACTGAAAACGAGACAAGGCATCAGCCACCACATTTACCTCTCCAGCTACGTGTCTCGCCCTTATGTTTGTATTCCTATGCAGACATTCCCCTGTGATGGCCCGCATTAATTGCAATACTATTGGGCAAGCTGCGCTTCCTTTATTCAGTACGTGCACCACTGCCATATTGTCAGACCAGGCTGTTACTACTTTGTCCCTGAGCTCTTCTCCCCATGCACATAATGCTACCCATATTGGAAAGAGCTCTAACAGCGTTGTTTTTTGTCCATCCTGCCTCATGCCATGCTTCTGGCCATTCCTCTGCACACCATCCCTTCCCCAATATTGCGCCAAAACCCAGTCCTCTTGCTGCATCTGTGAATAATACCCTTCTTTCTTCATTGTTTATCGGTGTGCGCCAGATGACTGAACCGTTAAACTTACTTAGGAAATCCGCCCAGACATCTAGGTCCTTTTTGATGCCTCCCCCTATTCTCACCCTGTGGTGTCCCTCCGTGGCCCCCCTTGTTCTAAGCTCAATGCTTCTCTGGAAGACCCTCCCTTGTGGTATGACTTTCCCAGCAAAGTTTAACTTTCCTGCGAGTGCTTGCAATTCTCTCTCAGTTGGCTTGTTCCTTCATTTTAGCTCCATTAATGTTTTCAGCAGTTCTGTGACCTTGTCCTCTGGTATCCTTCATACCCCTTCGCTTGAGTCAATCTCTATCCCCAGGAATTGAATCACCTGCGTGGGGCCTGTCGTTTTTTCTTCTGCTAGTGGGAAACCCCAGTCGCTAGTTATTTCTATGAATTTGTCCAGGGTTGCTTTGCATTGTTCTGAAACCTTTGTCCCAACAAACAAGAAGTCATCCAGGTAGTGTACTATCCCGGCTTCCCCCATCTCTTTTGTGACTGCCCATTGCCGAAATGAGCTTACCCTTTCAAAGTATGCGCAGGAAATGGCGCACCCCATTGGGAGGCATCTATCTATATAATACTTGCCCTCCCATTCCATTCCCAACCACCTCTGTGATTCGCTGTTAACTGGCAATAGTCTGAATGCTGATTTGATGTCTGCCTTTGCCATCCATGCCCCCTTTCCTGCCTTTCTCACTAGTTCTACCGCTTCCTGAAAATCCGAGTAGGTCACTGTTGCCTCACTTTGAGGAATACCCTCGTTCACCGATGCCCCTGGGGGGGGGTATGATAAGTGGTGTATTAACCTGTATTCCCCCTCTTCCATTTTAGGTACCAGGCCCAGTGGTGAACATATTCACTCTCTAAATGGCATTGTGGAGAAAGGTCCCCCTATCCTACCCAACTCCACCTCTTTTGGGATTTTCTTGGTCACCATTTCTTTGTTCTCCGTGGCTGATTTTAGATTTTTTGGAATGACCTGTGTTCCCTGGCCCCTGAAAGGTATGTGAAAGCCCTCTAAGAAGCCCTGTCTGATAATATTCGCTGCCTCCTGATCTGGGTACTGCTGGAGCCACCTCCCCATCCTGTCAATTCTTACTGGGGTGGCTCCCTTCTCGTTCCAACCCCCAATTCCTTTTCTCATTGTTCCTGCTGCCTGTTGTTGGCGGTCTTGTGCATTTGGAGCTGCTGTGGTCCCCTTTACACCTCTCGCACTTGTGGCTGAACTTGCACTTCCATCCCCAGCTGCATGGTACTCCCTTCTCAAAATTCCTGCATTGGCCCTGTTCTGTTCGTGCCGTCCCCGTGGTCCCATTGCCCCCCCCTTGTGTGGTTGGGGGCAGACTGCTCTGCCATCCCCTCTGCGACCCGTAATTTCTGCTCCGAAAATTCTGATCCCTTGATCTGTCATAGCTGTAATCATGATCTAAAATCGCTCTGCCAATACTGCCTCCTCTGCTGCCCTCCTGTGCTTCTTTCCTTGTTTCCCCATTTCTCTTTTAGTACATTAAATATGTATAGGTTGTAGTTCTCCTCGTCCCAGCCCATATCTGGGAAGCAGTCCATCTCCTTCCTAAATTCGTAATCATATTCCTGCCAAGCATCCCCCCCCGAATGCTGTGTGCACATTTAAGACTCTTTGTTGGTATGAAACCAGTGACGCCCCATCTTCCGGGAATTTCTGCAGTATGATTGAGGACATTACACTAAATGCCTCCATCCAATTGTCAGTTTCTTGTAACTGGCCCCTTTTTTGCCAACCCTTTCTCATCTTTTATGTCTTCTGGGGGTACATCTAGCCCTCTTTTCTGACAATCCAGCAATGTGTATATGTTGATCAATTCTTTCCTCCATATTTTTTCTTTCACTTTATCGCTAATATACCACGCCATTGCCTTCATTGCCCTGCCCTGTGCATCTTTGCCCATTGATGGCCTGCCATATTTTGTCATGGTTGGGCCCTCTCCTGTTGTCCCTACCGCCTGTAGTGGTACCCCCCCCTTGGGGAAGGTTCCCTGCCACTGGCGCTATTGTGGTCCCCAGCGATGTTATTTGCTGTGGAGGGGTTGTTGTCAACTGGTTTGGTACTGCTATTGCTAGTGCCAGTTGTTGTGCCGGGACCAGAGTCTCCATTGGTTCCCTCCCTGTTCCCCCAGCCACCTTACGCTTCCCCTTGCTTACTACCCCCCTCCATTTTACTCATGCCTTTAAATGATCCTTTTCCTCATCATCACTGCTTATTTCCTCTGATGCACTCTCCCCTTGGTCCCCTTTTTGCCCCTTATTTCCTTTGCCTCTTCTGTCACTGGTTATGGGCGACTTACCCTTACCCGTGACACAAGCTTTCAACAATTTTCTCTCCCACATCTTTGCTTACAGTACCTTTTTGTTTTTCTCCTTCTTCTTCCTGGATGCTTCTGGTTGTGTCTGGGGTCTCCTCGGTTCTTCTCTTTCTTTTCTGCCCTTGAGGCACCTCCACCTCTCCTTCACTGCGGCTGGGCTCTATGAACAGCAAAGGCGATAATGCCCTAGCCCTCTCTTCCTTTCCCATCACATCCAGAATCCGCTGTGCTCCATACTACTGTTCTGCTTTCCTTGCCCAGTCACTGAATTCCTGGGCCCTCTGTGCCCTTTCTTCTGCCATCCTCCTTGTTGCCTGCCTTGTGTCTGCCAGGTTATCTTCCTTTCCCCTCCTTGCTGCTGGTTGTGATACATTTTGCAATTATTTCGTTCTATTTTTCAGCTGTTGTTGCTGGAGGCTTCCTACTGTGTGCTTGGTATCTTTTCTTTATGATGTTGTTCGTGTTTTCCGCAAATTCCGCCTGTCCTTTTAAGGGTTTTTTCCCCCCTAAGGGCTTTCGTGTTTTTGCTTGCGGCTCCACCTGCCCCTTTAAGGGCTTTCGTGTTTTGCTTCAGGCTCCGCCCCTTCGCTTCCTCGTACATTCGTTCGGGCGCAAGCTGTTGCTGCTCCTCTGCTTACCGCGGCTGGGCTGGCCTCCTTCCTCTGCGGCGATGCCTCCGCTCGGCGTGTCACCGGGTTTCCAATGCACGTCCTTCTTCCCGACACGTCCTCCTGTGCCGCACTTGAGTCGGATCCTCACTGCAGCTCCTTTCCTCCCTCAACCTCTGGATGCCGTCCTGCTTCCCCGTGCTGGTGCACGCTTGCCGCCGTACAACAGGTAAGAAAGCAGCCTGAAATGTATGCTAACGTTCAAAAGGAAAGATCAATTGAGCCCGCAAGAGCAAAAAAAAGCTTTCCTCTGTCCAGGTCCCAAGGAGCTTACCCGCAAAGGTAGGCTCCTTACCTGGTTTGTGATTTGGTTATCTTTCTTACCCCTCTTATACCCCTCCGCTCTTTTGTCTTTTCCCCTGGGGGCCGGGCTTTCCCTGGCCCCCCGCCGCTACTTTTCGCACCTTTTCCAGGTGCCACTTCCTCCCTTCCTGTTTCCTTCTGTTTTGGTGGCGCCATCACGCCGCCCCTCCCCATGGCTTTCGCGCCATCTTCACCCCCACCCCCCGCCTAAACTCGCAGGCCCTCCCACGGCCCGCATTTCATGCATCCGGGGCCTGGGTCATATTCGCATACTTGCCAACTTTCTGTGACCAAAAAGATGTAGGATTTTTGAAGTTTCAAAAATAATGCTTTGCATAACAATTACATCAAGGGAAAATACAAAACATACATTGTTGGCACCACTGGAGCATTCTAAAATACACAACCCATCAAACAGCACAACATGGAAAGATGTTCAAATGTTTAAAATGTATAATTCTAAATGGTAAATTAACACCGAATTCAATCACCTAACTTCACAGAAGTAGGTAACATTTGCCAATGCTCTGTAACAGCAGCCTGGGCAATACATATTTATTCCAGCAGTGCAGGTTGAACACTGAACAACATGGAGACTGATGCCCTCCTCAGTCTGATAGATGCGGTGTGCTGGTGTTAGGCTCTGCCACTTGCCTTCACTGCTGGTTCACCTAAGGTCTGTCCCAGCAAGAGTACAGGGCAGAGTCATGTAGTTGTCGGGTCACTGGATTGGTCTGAGCCCATCACTGAAAGCAATCACTCACCCGCCCACTGCACAGACAGACTAAGGTGTTGCATGCTTTGTCCTGGGCCGGTCTCAAGCAGCTTGCCTTAGTCACATAAAAAAATCAGTAAGATCCATCACCCAAATCTGTAGGTTGTAGGACTGCTTAAAAAGCAGTAGCCTACTGCCTAAATCAGTAGTGTTGGCAAGTATGTACTCCAGTATGGAGGGAAGCTCACGCACTTTGCAGTTGTTTAGAAGTCCAATTGCCCTTAGAGCGGAAATGCCCGTTGCGCTTGGCCTGTCTCCTGCAGCCAGCGGGGAATGCTTGCGGCTACCATCCGCAGCATGATTACTCCTCAACTAGGATCGCCCAGTTACACCGCCACGCTTCGGGGGTGGCCCCCGACACCCTAGACTTTCAGATAATTACTCACCAACAACATGCAGCTAATAGCAAACATCCTGCTCTTGCCAGTGCCATGAAAACCTCTAAGAGTAATGTTGTGTCCGTCAGCCGATCGGTGCACCCCATCTGGTGTGTAATTGTCTGGGTTTTGCTCCCCAAGCATCCTGTGTCTGAGGAAACCTAGCCCTTCCCGCTGCATAACCTTTGCAATGTCTTGTTTATCAGCTTCCTAGACTTCCCCACTTCTTTTACCCAACCTGGGGCCTCACCATTCCCTCCTGCGGAATGTCTCAGAGCGTATTATTTCCTTTCCTACCAATAACTAAGCAAGGCCCTTATGATATGATATGTTATTTATAACGTGCTTAATACCCAGAGGTTTCTTAGCGCGGACCCGGGGATCGAACGTGTGTTGCTCTGTGTCGTCTTGCTTCCAAGGCGAGCACTTTGCCCCTGAGCTATTCTCCCGAGCCAGGTGTCCTCTGTCTGACGCAGGAGTGACCGCAGCAATTTGGAGCTGCGTCGACCTCCAGTGTTTAACTGTGGCAGCAGGGTGGCTCATCGCATTCCCGGAGACACTGAGCGAAATTAGGTTTCTTTCTGTAAACCAACGTTGCCACCTCTACGTCGTCACTGTAGTATCCTTTGTGCATGCACCACAAACGGATGCCTAATGGCCCACACCTTTGCGTCTGCTGGAGATAATCTGAAACGATTGGAATGTTGTGACAAATCCCAGGATGTCGTCACTGCTTCCGTAGAGGACCTTCCCATGAGGCCAGGAAGGTGAGGCTGCTACCCGATAGTGTACCTGGGGGGGTTGTACTCAGCGGGTGGATCTCATGGAAGGGGAAACCTCGTATGGGACCAGTGATGACTGTTGTGGGAGAACGCTGTATCCACCGAAGACCCCCCCCCCCCTCTACTGCAGCCCCGACTCTTTGCCCCTACCCTCCTTTCCTATAGTATGCTAGAAGCAGAAAGGGCTGAGACGAGGAAGAATAGGAATGACTATCATGAAGAAACTTACGAGGAAGAGGCATGGATCTGCAACGATCACTCAGATGAACATGTCTGAGCGGTCTAGTCTTCATTCACAGGCCTTACTGGATACCGACATAAAAACTAACCATGGACTCGCCTGGGTGTCAGATGCTCCATAGAGGAACAGAGAGAGGGACCGGTGCTCGGCGAGGAAAGCAGCAAGGGCAGACCCAGGCACGGAAATGCCAAAGTGGCTAAGCGAACTGAGAGGCTTGCATGGGAAGGCACAAGCAGCACAGCCCTGCAGGAGCACGCAGTCCTACTTGGGGAAAGATGCTGACCAGGGTCAGACGCTGCAGAGCCGCTGCGGCAAGCCGAGAAAAGCCCCAGCGTGCTGGCAAAGCAGAGAGCGACTCGGGAAGCCTGCGACAGACCGAAAGGGCTGCAGACAAACCCCTAAAGCAGTGGTCTTCAAAAAATGTTGACCTGGGCCTCCCTGAGCAAAATGTATGCAGGTCAGGCTAAATGGACAGTAAGTCAAAATGGCTATGAACTATCCCGTGCGTCGCATAACCTGCTCCCATCAGTCGCTGGACTCCCTCATCCCACTTGTAGCCCAGTCCCTGGGTGCTGCCCACCCCACCCCACCCCAGACCTTGGGCTCTCCCCCACTCTGCTTCCACCACTATCCCATGGCTTCCAACCACCCTGCTCCCACCACAGTCCCTGTGCTCCCCCACCCTGCTCCCACCACAGTCCCTGGGCCATGGCAGCTGGGGAATATTTTTAAGTGGAGGGGCATTAATGTTTCCACCAGATATGCCATTGCTACCGAGCGTAGCAAAGGAGCCCGAACCAACCAGGTTTTGAGTGGGGGCTGGGTGGAGTTTGCCCCCTAAAAATAATGGGTTAAAATGCTGCATTTCTTTTTTTACTCACCACTGTGCGAGCTGGCCGGGGCGTTGAGCAGAAGTAGCAGCTAAGGACAGAAAACTTCAGTCACTGCTGAGAATAGCCCTATAAAGGACACTTCAGACCAGACTGCCTCACTTGAGGCAACTCCTTTTTGGTAATGAACCACCCTGCTGTGCAGATAAAACAGGCAGGTTAATAAATTACCCAAAAGAGCGGGGGAACCACACCAAGCTGCAAAGAAAAGGCAAACAATGTTACACCAAGATATACACTTAGTCACTAGAGGTCTAGAGTAGAGGTATATACCTGAAAGATACTGGCAGCTAGTTCTAAGGAAGGAGCCTGGAGAGAGAGAGAGGATAGAAGTACTTTAGCAATTTGAATACTACCCAGATGAGAAAAAGAAAAGCAGATGGAGAATGTCTTACCCCCTGGTTGTTGAAAAGAAGACAAAAGAGCACACAACGACAGGAAAAAGTAATAAACGGGGTGGTTAGTACAGGGAAAATCCCCGGGCGGCACTAGGGTCGCAACTAGGTCCGGGATGGTGCAAGAAATCAGCACAGCGTTCAGGATTGCACTTGTAACAAACCAGGTGAGTTCCTTAAGTCACGGAATGGTCCCAACTTAGATAAAACAAAGGAAGTACAAAGTACTGGAGAGGGGAAATACAGCTGGTAATATCCTTACCGAAGGCTAATGTGATGTTCGTATCTCTGGCGTCGATCCGGGCTGCAGAAGACTTTCATGTGGAACAGACGTACAACGGAATGCACTGCCGCACGTAAAATGAACAGGAGGCACAAGAAAACAGTAGAAAGAGTTTGGAAGGCCGTTCTGGGTCAATTCAGGCGATATGTTATCAAGGACAGTACAGGGAGCAGGAAAAATGGAGGTCGAGATCCGTGGTCTGAGTCAGGCAGGCAGATCCAAAGCCAGTCAAGGGGCGCGCAGAGGGATGGTCGAGGAACAAATCCGGAGTCAGTCAAGAGAATAATCATAACACAGGAACCGCAGGGATGAACAAACGCTAATTAGAAGTGCCGAGCCCAGGGTCACGTGAACGTTTATGGAAGCAAAGGCATGGCCTGCAAACGCGTGTTGGTTTGCTGAGGCGCGTCTGGATCAGCTGATTGATCACACGCCGCATGGGCCAGCTACGTTGTTTCCCCAGCAACTGCCAAAGCTGCCAGAACGAGGAAGGATAATAAAGCAACCTGATCCTTTAGGCGGTGAAACCGATGCAGGCCAAGACGAGCAGACTGGACCCCAGGTGTAACAATTTTAGAGCACACCTTTTTTTTTTTAAATTGGGTAAAAAGCCAAGCAGTTTGCAATTGGCACTGAGGGGCCCAGGGTGGAGGCATGGTATTTATTTACTGGACATTGGTGACAGCTGCTGTATTGCTCTAAGATCCATTTATGTTTTCAAAACTGAGAATGCCACTAACATGCAGTATGCTAAGAATCAATTCCCAATATTGCTAGAACTAAAGAGGCTGAATGGAATGTTTCAGTATGCCACAAGGGCGCAGGGTATGATGACCCTTTTACCCAAAGATAATGACATTAAATATCCTTTTTAAACTGCCACAGCTGGTTAGTAGGGTTTGGAATGTCAGGAATCAGATGTGGGCTGCTGAATCCAAACACTGCAGGTTGCATGCATGCTACTGCGGGATACTGCGGGAGTCTGTCCGAGTCTCAGCCGCATCTCATTGAGAATTGGTTTGCAATTATATCTCTGTTTATACTTTGCAGTTTGTGTAGCGCTTACACACTGGGTATCCAAGCGCTTCCGTCTTCTGTGCGTGGCTGAGATTGTGTCTGAACGCCAGGCTTTCAGTGTCCCAGACAATTCTCTCCATCACACATTTAGAGTTTGACAGTCTGTTTCCAGAATTCCCCTTTTGTACTTTGAGCCAAAATCAATTATAATTCACATTTCATGTCATTATTTTTAAATGCTTACAAAGCTATTCTGTTTAACTTGCAGAATCTAGACAGAAACAAAAGTAGTGTAATGGCAGAAGTATAAAGGTAAATGATACCATTAAACACACATGATATTTATTGCAAGCTGAAGACCTTTTTTTAATTTCTATAATCTAAATGCTCCGGTAAAAAAAATGTGTTTGTAACACAGTGGGTGCGCAACCTTTGGTCATGAGGCTGCGGCCCTAAAGGTATTTTGGTGGCTGAGTCTATGGAGGGGGTCGCAGGGCGTTTCTAGAGGGTAGAAGAAACCCAGGAACCAACAGTATATGGAAAGTGGGGGAAAGGGGATAACCCCTTCGAGACACTAAGACATAATTACAATACTATAATGAGGGGAACAGGATCTGGGACCCTTGCAAGAACAGACCATATTGTGTTTCAAGAGTACTCTATCTTCTTTCGAGACACTACTTGGAGGGAAGGCGCCCCAGGGCTGTCAAATAAAAAAGATGAAGAGAACTGGGCAATAGACATACAAACGCAGTGCTTGGCAGTAGAGTAAACCCTGTCTGCATGTGAGCTGAAGAGACTGTAAAGAGAACTGTGACAGTAATATATATGACTACGGAACTTGGCAGGCGAGTAAACCAAATCTGTGTTTGGGGCTAAGAGGCCTGAGAGAAAAGGGAATCGGGTCTAACAGCCAGGGTCAAGTACCCGCCAGAGTTTGGAGAAGCATCTAAGCCACTCTTCGTCGCAGTGCCTGGCAGAAAGAAGCCAGGACTGCCAACCAGGGTCAGGGTCCAACCGGAGCTTGGAGGAGCATCCAAGCCGCTCTTCTTCGTCGCAGTGCCTAGTAGAAGGAAACCAGGACTGCCAACCAGGGTCAGGGAACCCACTGCGCTTGGAGGAGCATCCAAGCCAAGAAACTGGAGAAAGGCTGGTTGGGGATGGGAGACAATACACCAGCAGTTAACGAAAAGCCTGGGAGAGGCTGGGGAAGGGGAGATATTTCCCCCAACAATTGAGATTAAACTTTTGGAAACTGGCAAAACCCAGATCTTTTTTTTTTGCTCAGGGGAAAGGAGTCATTCCACTGGACTAGGAAGAACTCCTTTTTGATTTAGTTTAATATAAAGTGTGAGGGACAACTAGGATTCTGATATCGGACTGTCGAAGTTTGCTTTTGGACATCCTGACAGTGACGCTAGTAATTTTGGTTGAGGCAGGGAATCCCGTCTTAGAGTTGGTGCAAGATAGGGTTTTCCTTTCATTTACCACTTTGAATAAAGGTTTGTCAACCACAGTGACCCCTCTGTGTCAATCTTACTTCTGCAACCTTACAATGTACACTTGGGCCCTGTAAACAAGACCTCCATATTTGGCACCTTCTTGAAAAGAACAAACCAAATCAGTCATAATTACATCTTGCAAAAAGAAAAGAAAACATCTTTATGTACACTTTCGTGCAAAGCAACGAATAAACTTTTTAATTAAAACTTTCAAAAGGAAGCCGTCTCTTAATCACAGCTGCTGCTATATCTGGCCTCAATCCCTTTTGTGAGGTATTACTTCACGTTGCTTACAAGGTACACACGTCCCATCCTTCCTGTGAGGTCATTTAGCCATATTTCAGAAGCCACTCTCAATACGCCACCACCCCTCATTCTTTCACTGCCTGCCGACCTAATCCGCCTTCCCCTTTGTCTTGTGCTCATGCCCATCTACCTATCCTCTTTGCCATCCGACCCGAGTCGCCCCTGTGCCCCCTTGCTCTCTGAAGCGTCAGTTATAACCTTCCTTCATTGGAAGAGAGTCAGTGGGACCACATCCTTGTGCTGCAGCAAGTACGAATGCCCCCCAGCCAGTCTGACCGCCAGGTAGTGCGAAAGGAACCTGCAGGTACAACTCTATGCACCAGCTGCCCTATTCAATGATGTACCTACCGCTCCCTTTTGATCTGTTTTAGTACCTCTGTGCGGCTGTGGAATGTAAGGGCCCGATTGGGCAGGAAGGGGTTGTTTCCAGCTGCCATGTCCTAACAGGCTGCGTCCCTGCGTCCTGCCTCCCCTCCAGAGGAGTGGAGGCAACCTGGGGGCCAGAATGGCAACCCACTATGCCAGCTGCACCTCTAGCGCCCACTCTGGATGCTGGAGAAGAGGACCACTGCACTGCAGAACAGAAGGACAGGTGAGGTGAGAGTGGGACCTTCATTCATGGACGCCGAGGATGGGTGGGGAGCAACTGCTATTGAATATTCTGACTGGCCCTGGACAGGTGCGGGTCGGATTGTGACATCGAAGTCCACGGAAGAGTCTGGAAAGCAGATGCAGATGGGAAGCGGGGCTGTCTACGTGTCTTCATGTCCAGGTTGTGGGCTGGTATATTATGGAATGGGCTCCAGTACCATGTGACAGCTGGAGCTTTGTCCTGTCAGACACCCATGCAGCTTTATTTTGCAGAAATGCAGTATCTTCATTTAAGAGTCCTGGGCAGTAAACAATGGCGGTTCTGCATGGCATGGCTGAGAGGAATTAGTCACCGCACTGAAGTGCTAAAAACGCTTCCATCTGTTTTCAAGTACCCTTCATTCGGGTGGTAACTACAGTCCCAAAGCTGGCCATGTTTTGGCAGCCAAAGGAACTTGATTTACTGATCTTGTAAGCACAAAGCTTCTTTACTCTTGCATTCACATTCTGACATCTTAAACAGTTCTTTGATATGCTCAGATCCCTGAATACACCCTAGAAGCCAAGAGGCCTGTGTGCAAGCACTCCACAGTGACATTTACCCGCCCCCACTGTGCGATGGAGTGCCCCCATGCTACAGCTAATAGGCCGGTTGTGAGGACCCATGAGGCGAGCTCAGAACTGAAGGGCTGGTCCCTGAAGTGGAGGCAGCCAGCTCCTTGCAGCAATAGACGTAAAAGGAATCTGGCATGAAGTGCCACTTAAAACACATTATCACTATTGGCAGAACCACCCCCCTTTTAAACATCAGTCTGGAAAGGATGAAGAATGGAGCTGGCACTTCTAGGATTTAAACCTTTCCCCTGCTCAGTTTAGTACCTCTGGCTCAACGCTCTTAGTTATGCCATGCAAGTTCCAACATCTAGGTCTGCAAAAAATCTGGATTGGGACGTGTTAGACTGATGGCATTAAGTATTGTGTCTCTCGTATCATAAGAAGGTATTTTATGAGGTGAAGTATAGGGCTATCAACCAGTTGGTAAGTTTGGCAAAAAGATGTAAAATGGGAGTTAAATTATATTCCCAAAAGATAATGCCATCATTGCTGTATGGAATTGAAGTAACACTCTTGCAATCAGATGGGTATTTGGAATCCCTATGCAACCGGAAATATCATCTATGAATTCTGGAGCCTATGATCAGCTAAACCAAATACTCTACTTTTTCAGATTAAGGCTGTCATGGAGATGAGGAAAATATTTTCTTTATTGAATTTGTTAGTCTTTCACGATTTTCTAGCTCAAATTGATATTTGCCCCAACGTCTTTTGTAGATATTTCTTACCTAGATCTCAAAAAAGTAATGTCTATGGAATGAAATTTAAACTCTAACCAGTTGCTTATGTTTTTTATCGTCGCTAGCACAATCAACAAGCTGCCTCTTTGCCTTCAGGCACTGCCGCAGCAGCTTCCAAACCGTCATGAGGCCTTGTCCCATGGTTCGCCAGTTGGGGGCAGACTGTCTCAGCATCTCGAAGAATGGCGTGCCATTACTTCAGATGCGTGGGTTCTGGATACCATAGCCCACGGCTACTGCCTTCCCTTCCTTCAGCGGCCCGACGACAACCCACCGGGGAAACTCTCTTTGAAGCTTCCGGATCCGCTCCTTGCGCAGGAGATCTTGAGCATGCTAGAGAACGGCGCTATAGAACTGGTGCCTGTAGCTGAGGGGGAACAAGGGATGGTATTCCCCTTATTTTTTGATCCCAAAGAAAGATGGAAGATTGAGACCCATCATGGACTTGCGTTGGTTGAGCAAACTTCTCAGGAAGGACAAGTTCAAGATGGTCACTCTTTCTCAAGTCCTCCAGGCCCTCCAACTTCAGGATTGGTTGGTGTCTCTGGACCTCAAGGATGCTTACTTTCATGTGCCGATTAATCCAGCGCACAGGAAGTACCTGAGGTTTGCGGCTGGCAACTCGCATTTTCAGTTTCGGGTCCTGCCGTTCGGATTGACCTCCGCCAGAGGATCTTCACCAAGCTAATGGTGGTGGTGGCAGCGTACCTCAGGCAAGGGGTGATTCCCGTCTACCCTACCTGGACGACTGGCTGATATGGGTGCGCTCTCTCGAGCTAGCGTTGGATCGTCTCGTTGTCACCTGTGCAGATGGTGGACAAGTTTCAACATGCCCAGATCTCCCGGCTTTCGCATTCTTAAGGTTGCTCGGCCTCATGCCATCCTGCATTTTTTTGGTGCCAGAGGCTCGCCAGTGGATGAGTTCCCTGCAGTGGGTCTCAAGATGCAGTGGTCACAGTTCTCTGGCAAGATGTCAGATCCCATTCAGATTCCACTCTCGGTCTCCCGGGATCTTCTGTAGTGGGCCAACGAAGGGAACCTGAAGAGGGTGGGGAACAGTTTTGGCAACCGTGGCCAGAGGTGACGGTAGTGACGGATGCTTCCCTCACATATTGGAGTGCTCATGCCAACTACTTGACCGCCAGCAGTCGTTGGTCTCCGTCTGAGTCCAGACTCCACATCAGTTTGTTGGAGCTGAGGGCCATCAGGCTAACCCAGAAGGCTTTTCTGCCCTCTGAATGGTGGGTAAGAGTGTCCTGATCATGACGGACAACACAGTGGCCATGCATTACCTCAACAAAAGAGGGGGGAGTGGGTAGGGTCACTTCCGCTGTGCAGGGAGGCAATGCAACTCTGGTTCTGGGCCATCCAGCAGGAAATTTCAATCTTGGCAGTTCATCTGGCTGGAAATGAAAATGTGGCGGCGGATGCTCTGAGCAGGCAGAGCACGGTCTCCCACAAGTGGGAGTTGGCTCAGGAAGTCCTTCAGGAGATCTTCGCCCTTTGGGGAACCCGCAAGTGGATCTCTTCGCCACCAGTGTCAACCGGAGGTGCGAGAGATTCTGCTCAAGAGAATTTCCTCCAAGAGGTTCTCCATCCAGAGGTCAAGACTCTCAACCTTCATGCTTGGTATCTGAAAGGTTGAGGTATAAGGATTGCGACCTCCCGGATGACGTGATGGAGGTGTTGCTTTTGGCCAGCCGGCCTGCAACAAAATCCCTGTACCGTTGCCGTTGGCGTAAGTTCTGCGACTGGTGCAGAGATCGCAATGTTGATCCTTTTCAGTGCTCCATTCCTATGTGTTTGTCTTTCTTACTTTCTTTGGCCCACAGGGGCCTTCAAGTGGGTACCATTAAAGGATACCTGGCAGCGCTGTCTATCTTTAAGCGCTCGCCTGAACAATGTTATTACTGTAAGATTCCTTTGATTTCTCAGTTTCTTAAAGGACTCACTAATGTATTCCCGCCGTCCCCTTTCCAGGTGCCGGTTTGGGATTTCGTTTTGAAAGTTCTCATGGGTGCTCGGTTTGAACCTTAGCACTCTTGTCCTTTGAAATTACTGTCCTTCAAGACTGTGTTCTTGGTTGCGGTTACGTCCGCTCGCAGAGTGAGTGAATTGCAGGCACTTTCATCTAAGTCACCCTTTACTGTGTTTCACAAGGACAGGGTTGTACAGGGAGTACGTCCCTCTTTTCTACCGAAGGTAGTTTCTGAATACCATTTGAGTCAAAAGGTGGTTCTTCCATCTTTCTACCCTCCTCATCCTGCTAAAGAAGAGGAGCGACTCCATTGGTTGTATCCTAGGAGAACTCTGAGCTTTTACGTTTCTAGGATGTCCAGGGTCAGAGTAGACGATCAACTCTGTGTAGGATATGCTGGACACCGATTGGACCCGGCTGTTTCCAAACAGACCTTGTCCAGGTGGATTATCCTTACCATTACGGAGTGTTACCGATTGGCGAGGTGAGTAAGGTCCCTCCTGAAGGGTTGAGAGCTCATTCCACTAGGGGCGTGGCTATTTCCACCGCCCTCCAGCGGGGTGTTCCTATTAGGAATATTTGTGATGCTGCTACACGGGCTTCCATCCACACCTTTTGTAAAACAGTATTCCCTGGATACAATCCATGGTCGGGATATGGCCTTTGGGAAAGTGGTTCTTTATTCCGTAATCTAATTGGGTACTCTAAATTCTTTTCCCTCCTCCATTTACTGTTACTGCTTTGGGAGTCTTTCAAAGAT
Organism: Ambystoma mexicanum; assembly: GCF_040938575.1. NCBI lineage: Eukaryota > Metazoa > Chordata > Amphibia > Caudata > Ambystomatidae > Ambystoma > Ambystoma mexicanum. The sequence goes on from NC_090939.1 coordinate 53,195,827, forward strand.
GTGGCATACGTTGGAGGACACAATCCATTCGAAGAACAAGTTCCTTACCAACTGGTAAAGTTCTTTCGACTGGATGTTCCTCCAACGTATTCCACATCGCCCTCCCAGCCTGCCCCTCAGGAGAATTTCTTATGCGATTGCAGCTTCCGTTTCCGCAAGGCTAAGTGCAGTCAAGCAGGCATGAGACTGATGCCACACGTTCTGTGGGGAAAAAACTTAAACTGAGGCTACAGGTGCCATGCGTCCGATTTATAACATCCTGTGATGTCGCCCTCGACAGAGGCCTTTGAGTGACATTGACCCGACGTCATCGACGTAGGACACCCTTTGCCGAAAGTTTCCGAAGTGCACAGCTGTGGACACTACATGTCAAAGATGTGGAATACGTTGGAGCAGTATCCAGTCGAAAGAATGTTACCAGTTGGTAAGTAACTTGTTAATCTCTACTATCTCTGCAAGTACTTCCAACTCTGCAAAGTCTTCTAGGGCAACTCAATGCTAGACTCCCACCTTCTCAGCCTCCATCAATGCAGGAAAAACCAGGTCAGCAAGCAGTACAAGGATAACGGAACTCCCTTAAATAAATAGCAAAACTCCCTTGGTCACGCTCTCAAACAGGAGTTTGTATCTACTATCTAATAGACCTATCAAACCATAAAAAACGAAGGCTGTTCCTGCAGCTGCCGACCGCGAAGACCGAAGTCACTCATTTACCTGCTTTTCTGCCATCTGAAAACCTAAAGTGCATTTTGCAAGAAAGCCCTAACCACTGTGTTCTGATTCATTGTGAAAAGGCCACTGAGATTCATGAATACCATATATATTTATATTAATGTGCATACATGTTTTTACATTTGGTGAATTTTTTATACTTTTTTTGCATGCGTGAAAGCTAATATGTATCAGCTCGGAACAAAAAGTACATGCGCTCAGTTCGCCACACCCCCAGCCATCAATATGGCACATGCAACATGAATCCCTCGTAATGATGGGGACCCGTCCTGACCATCCCAACAATGTACCCCACTATTGTCATGGTGGACAAGAAGTGCAAGTAGATGGTAAACATTAGTAAGAAAATGCACTAGAATGCCTCCCTTCACTTACAGGCAGACGGTTATAGGTCAAAAATTTGAATCAAAAGGTTCAATGACAATAGGTTCGAATCAAACGGACCGAAAACAAAATTTTAATATTTTTTTGGGGGCGGTCTAGTCCCCCCCCTCCCGCCTCCCATCCCCTGTTTCTGTGGTAAAAAAACACTTTTTTTACCTACACAGAAACCCCCCAAAAAAATGAAACCTTTGGTTTTCAATCCTATTGACTCTCACCTTTTGCATTCAAACCTTTTGTAATCGATCCTTTAACTGGACACCCAAGCAGACTAGTGACAGATCCTGAGAAGAATGCCAAAAACAGGGAAACGCAAACTGCAAGATTGACGAGGGACACTGACTGGAGGTAGCTTCAACGTACAAACTCAGAGCAAACCTCTTTTTTTTTTTTAACAAGTAAAATCTTCATTTGCTTTCTGAAGCATACTGGTCTTCATCCTGATGTCCAGGGGAAGATCCTTCCAGAGGATTGCATGAGAGGCCACCAGTGTTTCCCCACAAACCTTTTTTTTTTTGTGAATTGAATTTGATTGATTTCGAGATAACATGGAAAGATGCAGACAAGCCAGGGGTGCTTGCCCTTGGCACATGTTTCTAACACGGAATCTTTCATCTGTTCTTATCACTCCCCTCAATGCCCCCGTCACCCAATTATCCTTAAAACACATCCCCTGTACGCGAGATTTCAATCCCAGTATATACAACTCCAACATAGAGAGGTTGAGTAAGCTTTACTAGAGCTCTGTGCACATCCTGAACCACCACCTGCCTCGGCCGGGACTGAGCGAGACCAACCTGGGTAGTTGTGCGTCACCTTTCTCGACCCAAAACTGTTGCAGAATTGCTGCCATTCCCCCTCCATGCCTGCACTTCCTCCATGGATTGCTGCAGTGATCTTTTCCATAAGATAAATGTCCCTTGCTGTGTCAGACCATTGCGTTAAACTCGGGAGTTCCCTTCTCTTTCAATGTCTTGCGAGGCATGCCCTTGCAGTTAATAAAGAGTCATATGAGGCAGGGTGTGCCATTGTCCCTTTTGTGTGTCCAAATCAAAAAGTACCAACATAGGTTCTAGCACCCATTCCCGCCCTCCCACATCTTTATTCCATCCCAGGACCTCAGCCCACAATGCACCTGAACCTTCGGGCATCTCCACCACATATGCCAATAATCAGCTCTGTCCCCATAGCCATGCCAGCACAGAGGGAACATCTTAGAAAGCTGCACCGGGTCTTATTGCCACTGGTGCAGTAACTTCACGCCATGGAGTTTATACTGCCAGGCTATTGATGTTTTAAAAGCCCTCCTGCACATTTACTGCCAAAGGTGTATGTTAAAGTCCAGGCCCAGGCCCCTTTCCCAACTAAGTACAAAAAAAGAGTTTGGGGGATTAGACTGTTGGACCAAAAAGCCCCCTAACTTTAGGAACACCTAAATAACATAAACTAAAGATTTGGTCAACAGTATATTGTCACAGGATCGGGTGTCCAACCTCACTTGCGGGAAAACTGAGAAAAGGCGAAGAATCAATTTCCCAGATCTCTAACCAGTTGCTATTCACTGCATAAATTGCACTGTAGAGGGGTAGATGCACGAAAAATGTACAATTAACAACATATTCACATATCAATTTTATTAAACATTCAACAATACTTCAAAATTCATCATAAAAATGCCAGAATGGCACAATTAATTATTTCATGCAAATCTTTGGCACAGTCCATAAAAAATGTGCATAAAAAGAAAGTAGAAAAACAACCAAAACACAGTAGTGACAGTTTAAGTACACAGGGAATAGACGTGTACAAAGAACCCCATAAACAAAGTATGTGGTTAAGGAAGCAGTAACGCAAACAGTTGTCTAAATCAACTAACTCCTTCTGAGACCAACCATAAAAAATAAGGTTTAAAGAAAAATAAGGCTGTATTGACTACTAAATCTCGCACTACTTCACTCCCATTCAACCCAAGGTCCCTTTCCCCCCTCTGTCGGAGTCCCTCCACTGAGCCCCCCAAAGTTTCTAACAAGGCCCTATAGAGTAGCAGGATGAGACCCTTCATCTCCGTGTGTCTTTCAAGCATCTTCTCTACAGGAGTGAGGTATCTTTGAATCCAGTCCCTCCAGTTCTCTGCATTAAAAACCCCTTTAAACCTGAGGTAGAGAAGTATGGGAAACCTTCCGACACCCAAACTGGCTTCCAACTCCTGCATCCCTACGAATCTCCCTTGCACCCACAGTTGACTGATTCTGGATAATCCTGCCTCAAACCATTTCTGATATCTCCCCGCTTCAGATCTCATCCCGCACTGGGGAGAGAGAGGGGGAAGGGGGGGGGGGGTTAGGGGCCCAAATATGACTCATCTGAGAGGGCCATGTGGTGACTCCTTTCACTCCAGCTCCCTTACCCCACACATCCCAGTAAATTCCCAGAAACTGGTGTTTTCTAATTGTCCTCGGGAGCTGCCCCCATGGGACCCAGAGCCACTCCCCCACAATAGCAGGGCGCATGTGGTAATTTTCAAGGTAGACCCACTATTTGTCTGGGTCCTCCCGCGGGTGTGGTTCCATTGCTCTCTTTTGTGCAGCTTTGTAATAAAGAATTGTGCCTGGGAGTCCAACTCCCCCCTCACCCTCCCCCTGTCTTTGGGCATTATCGGGGTATCCTATTCCACCCTTAGTTTATGGTTTTACCAAGGGAACAGCACCATCCGAGACTTGGCCTCCCGGAGGAGGGCCTCCAGAGCCCTTATGGGTAACATCTGAAACAGAGAAGTACCCTCGGCAGAAGGTTCATTTTCAGGGCTTTCAGCCTTTCCCATCCATGCGATCTACCCTTTACCCCAGCTCGCCATGTCACTAAATAATTTGCTGAAGAGAGGGTCATTTTCCTCTCCCAGATCTCTCCCTGGCCTAATGATGGTAACCCCCAGGTACTGTAGGCTTTCTAGTAGGATTTCCAACCCTAGGGGCCGGAGAGCCTCCACATCCCTCTGGCCATCTCCTGCAAAGGGAAATAAGATTGACTTCTCTTGTTCACCTTGAAACCTCAGAAGGTCCCATATTCCTCAATTATTTCAAGGACTGCCGGGTTTGAATTAGTTGGAGTTTCCAAGTGCAGCAAGACATCTGTGTACAGCCCCACCTTGAATTCCCTCTCCCCAACCTTGATCCGCTCTGCTTGGAGGGGGGGGGGGGCCTCCTAAGCCGCTCAGCGAGCAGCTCCATTGATGGCGCAAATAGAAGTGGAAAGAGGGGGGCATCCCTGCCTTGTACCCCTCAACAGATTGATGGACTGTGACAGTTTCCCATTGGCCGCCACCCGTGCCACTGGGGATGAGTACAATGCCCGTATCACCTTCAGAACCCTCTCCCCGAACCTGTATTTGTGCAGGACTCCATAGAGGAAGCCCCAATCCACCCAGTCGAACGCTTTCTCTGCATCGAGGGGGACCAGCACTGGGTTGCCCGTTTTACTTTCGCTGCAGCCTCCATCAGATGCAGCGCTTTGCACAGTGTGTCGGCCCCCTGCCTTCCCTGAATGAACCCCACTTGGTCGTAATGAACCAATTTTGACATGACGCCCTCCATCCTCAAGGCCAACACCCTAGTAAAGATCTTGGCATCCACATTTAGAAGGGATATGGGGCAATATGATTTACAACTCTTAGGATCCCTCCCCGCCTTAGGTATGACTGTTATTAGTGCTCTACCACATCAAGGGGGGGTGCCCTCCCCGAGGCCAGAATGTTATTAAACAGCTTAGCCATGTGCCGGGCCAGACTGCCCGAGAACGCTTTATAAAACCCTGCCATGTACCCATCGTCCCCAGGGGCCTTCCCCAACTTTAACCCACAAATCGCCTTCAGTACCTCCTCCTGGGTAATCGGCATCTCCAATTCTTCAACCTCGCGTTCGTGTAGAGTCAGCAGGGGCACCCCATTCAGATACCTCTCCAACCCCCCCCCCCCCTCCTCGACAACCCTTTCTTCCTCATACAGCTGTTCATAAAACGTGGCAAATTCTTGCAAAACTTCCTCCGTGGTGGAGTGGACCACCCCCCCTCCCACCCGTGAGTCCTCTGCTGCGGTCTCCCATCTCCCACCGGTCAGCTCTTTAACCCCGCAGCCTTGACGCCAACAGGGCATCCGCCTTATCTCCCCCCACCCTCATAGTATCGCTGTCTGAGAAACTGTAGGCCAGAGATGACCTTCCCCACCTCTAATTCCTTCAACTTGTTTTTCCCTTGCCAGTTGTAATTTGTCCACATCCTTCACCCACATGCCTAACTCCCCGGCCTCCAACCCCTGGATCTCACTCCTCAGCCTCTCTTTCTAGTGGGGCCTAACCCTCTTCTTGGTGGCACCCTCTTATCAGGAGGCCTCTCCACGTGGCTTTGGCGGCCTCTCACACCATCCCAGATTCCACCGCCCCGGTGTCGTTGATGCTAAAGTATTCAGCTATCGCCACCTTCACTTCTCTGGCAAAAACATCCTTTAGTAGCATGTCATATCGGAGCCAAAGGGGATTCCCTTGTTCTAAGGCCCATCATCGAGATGTTCATTTCAACCATGTCGTGATCTGACCAACTAATGGTGATAAGTTCACTTTAGACCCTCTGCCTGTGTTGCTCTTGTATAAACCAATAATCCTCGTTCTAGACCCATGAGATGCAGAGACGGTATAGCCCCTATAGGCTGGCTGGCAGGCACTCCCTCCACACATCAACCAAGCCCTGATCACTCATGTAACCAAGGAAGCCCCCCAGCCCCCGCCTCCTGTACTCCTCTACCTCCCGATTAGCCATTTGTGGCCATGCACCAGTCTGCCCACATGTTAAAGTCCCCTCTCCCCCCAGCAATAATAATCCCATTGTCCGGCGGAGTATTTCCCCGTGACTTCCTGAAGGAACTGGGGCTGACCCATGTTCAGACAATATACTGTGGCAAGGGTCACCTAAACTCCTTCCATGATCCCAGAGATAACCAAGGCCCCATCAGCTTTCTTCTACACCCATGGTTTACCCAGTTGAAATCTATGGCTAAGGAGGATACTCACTCCACCCTTCTTGGTGGTCCCCAATGCCCGGAGGTCCTGCCCGATCTGAGCCCCTGAGATGCTCCTTTCCTCACCTCGAACCCGCCTAGTCTCCTGAACCACCAGCACATCCAGCCCCCTGTTGCAAAATTCCCTACGCACCAAGGATCGCTTGATGGGTGAATTTGCATCGGCCCGGCCCCCAATGTCAATGCATGCCATTCAGACTATCCAATATCCCGACCCCTCTATTCCAAAGACCACGGAAACTCAACTACTTTCAAACTGTTCCCTGGCAACCCAAACCCCAAGCCCACCCATCTTCCACCTACCCCCTGAGGCTTTCGTTGGGTTCGAGAACCCTTCCTTACAGGCACCAATATCCTGCCCGTCTGCCCAACACTTCCCCTCCTCTCATCCCCCGTCCACTCCCTATCACCCAGGGACCCCCCTCCTCTCATCCCCCGTCCACTCCCTATCACCCAGGGACCACTGACTCTTCGGAGACGCCCACCTTGTGATGGGCCACCAGAGGCGACTAGTGCTTCGCTATCCATGTCACCTAACACCTCCCTTCTCCCGGTATCCCTTTACCCATTCCTTGCCACATAGGACCTGTATAAACATCAGGCAGTACTTTTCCCTCTTGGAACCTCATGATTTCGCTGGCGGGGGGAGTGTTGAGCTTCTTGCATTTTCTGCTCCCTGGCATTCTCTTCTTTGAAAGTAGGCTGCCCTCCTGGCCCTGTTCCATCGCTACCCCACCAGTGTCTTAACCGGGGCCTTAGTTTTATTTCTCCTCCTTCAGGACATGCAAAACCTGCTGCGCCTCCTGGCCACTGGTAACCTGATAGTCCACTTCCCCTCTCACAAATGACAGCGCAAAAGGGAAGGACTAAAGGTACCTGATGCCCTTCTCCGTTAGCCAATGGGTCAGGGGGCGACATTATCTGCGCCGGGACAGAGTGGGGCCCGATAAGTCCTGAAAAACCTTGACTGTCTCTCCCTCGAATTGAACACTACCCAGTCACTTGGCCTTTTCCAGAACTTCGATCTTCTCCCTGTGTCTAAGGAAGCGCACCACTATCGACCTCGGTCCTCTGCCTGATTCACCTCCGCCTCTGTTGGCCCTTTCCAGTTGAACTTCCCTGTCGCCATCTACCAAGAAGAGTGTTAATCCGGCATTGTACCTTCCTCCCAACGTCCGCTGCCGTCTCTCCCTACTGCTTTTACCCCAAGAATTTGCAGGTTGTTCCAGCGCTCTCTACTTTCGAGATTATCTAGTTTTGGTAGCGTGTCCTCCTCGCGAGGCTCGAGGTTTGTAAGCCGTGCCTCATACTTCATATCCAGGCGGTCCACCTGTAAATGGTTGTTCTCCATCCCTGACATTTTGTCTTCCAATTTGTCCACACGACCCTTGAGGTCCCAGATTGATGCCTGGATCTCGGTTTGAATGGCTTTGATCTCTTTCAAGTAATCTCTGGTTAAGGCTGGTGCGCCCCCGCCCTCAGCCATTATGTCCGAGTCCCACCGGGGCCCTTCGCTGACTTCCTCCTAAAGTGCTAGCGGGAAGCGATTCCCCGACTGCACACCCCTCTGCTGTAGAACTGGGCCCAGGGCCCTATCCAGTGTGCCCGGGTGCTAGCACAATCCCACAAGTTGGCTCTAAACGCGGCCCCAGATGTTTCATTCAGGCTTGTTCACCATGCTGCAACCCACCGCCGCGCTTTCTTTTCCTCCGTGCCACTCAATTCAGACGGTAGCTGCTGGTACCAGGTGCTTGACCCCCACTCTGGTCAGCATCTCCAGATAGCCCCACCGGGCCTCCTTATCACTGTGGGCCACTCGTGCTCCTATCACCTTTGAAGGGAACACTAACCTTCAGTCCACTGCTCACTTCCACTCCAGCTCGGTGGTAGTGCGGGCTGCGCTGAGTCACCCACTCCCAACGGCAACCGCTTCCAACGGCACCCCTCTGTGTCCCAGGTTCCGCCTTCCTAACCCAGAGCACACTGACATTGCGCCTGGGTCTGCCCTGGACCGCCTGCCGTTCTGTCGACCTCCCCCCATCAGGTCTGCGCACGCGGTGGAGGGGGTCCAAACCAAACTCCTTATCTGTCACTCACACGCAGGCCTGCACACTGCAACGGGCCCACGGTACGTCCTGGATCTCCTCTGAATTGGATGATGGGCTGCGAGTGTTTCGATCCGCAGCCTTTCTTGTGCCGGTCACACTCTGGCTCACTGTGCCGTCACCTGGCTTCTATACTCTCCAGGCACCGGTGGGGCCCGTCTTCCAGCCCTGCTTTCCCTCTCTGGCTGGGAATCTCTCCACGCTCCGGCTGCCCCCCGCAGCCTGAAGCTCCGGAAGTTCTGGTAGGGGACAGTGGCCCACACAGCTTTGCAGCCGTTCCCGGGTCAGTCTCCTGACAGACCGCAGTACCTGGGACTGGCCGCCACACTGAGGGAACATGGGGGAGCCCGGGTTTCACTTCAGCTGTACTCTGCGCACTTTCCACGGCTCTGGGCCCTCCTGCCGCACTGCCTCCTTCGCCTAGGCCGGGCAGTCTCCTCACCTGCCAGGGGCCGCGATCTGCCGGTCACCCAGCTCCTGTTGCGTACCGCTGCTCAACACTCCGTAGACGCTCCTTCGGCAACCGGGGGAAGCCAAAACCACTATCTGAGGACAGTGTGGCAGAGCTCGGTCTCTACACGGCCTTCTTGGTCCGCACCCCCTGGTGGTGTGCAAACCTTTTTTACTTTTTTTTTCCGTCAAAGTTGCAACAGCAATGTTTTTCACCAATATGGATCTGAACAACCTTGATAGAAAAGTAGCTCTTTACCTTCTATTTCCAGTATGTCTGCTCAGTTACAACAGACTATGTAGATGATGCAAAGTGCTTTGAAATGAATGCAGGGCCAGAAGCCAATAGAGAGTTAATAAGGCCATAGTAATGTGATCATCCAAAACCGAGAGCAGTGTCAGTCTAGCAGTCTTATTTTGGATGAAATGGAGAGGATAGATTTGGCATTTAGGGAACACAAGGAACAGGTCATAGCAGTAGTCTAGCTTTTGACATAAACATAGCTGTGGAAACCTGTAGGTCTTGCAAGAGATCATGAAAGGGCGGTGCGTGTGCAGGCATACAGCTGGAAATGGGATCTCTTGGCAATATCCTGAACTTGGGGATGGGGAAGAGAGGCGAAGGACCACATGTTATTGACGTTCGCGGACAGGTTTTTGCAGAATGAGATCGGGCAGGCGGTGCACCCATAGAGGATGGCCAGATGAAATGCAGGGTTGGGGAGATAGAGGACACTAAGTTGGTTTCACTGTTTGATGCATTAAGACAAAAAACTGCCTCTATCATCGTCCTGTATTTACATCAGGCATGTCGTGATACTGTCTGAGTCAATGGAGAAGTCAGAGTTTGATGGTGCTATGCGCATCATGGGAGTATGTTTAAAAGGATGCTGAGATGGTAGTGATGAGGCCGGCCAATGGTTTTAGTAGTTGGAGCTAAAGGGGAAGAGTATAGAGTCTTGTAGAACCCCACTGATGGGGAAAGTGTGCCTCAAGGACCTGGCCTGAACTGACTTGGCGCTGTTGGTCAGCTAGGAAAGCAGTGATCCATTTGAGGACAATACCCTCAGTGCCAGAGGAAGAGTTGAGGTGATCCAGAAGAGTAGTGGTTAAAAGTATCAATCCAACAAAATGACAATGGCCTGGCTGTAGCTGCCCATTGACTTGAAGTAATCATCACTTCTATCACAGAAGTGCTTTTTCAGTTCCATTAGATGGTCCCAACCCTGATTCGGGCTCATGTAAGGGATGATGGGATTTGCTGCAAGTCTGTTGCTATTGGTTCACTATTGTTTCAAGAATCTTTTCAATGAAAGCGGGTATTTGAAGTAGACGAGTAGTTGGAGAGAACAGTTGGATAATCTTTGGGTTATTTCAAGAGTAGAGGGATGTGGGCCATCTTGAGAAGGGCTGAAGTGCTTAGAATGCTTGATGAGGTTGGTGAGTGAAGGTGGGAGGAAATCAATATGGTTTTTCATAGTGTTTGCCGGACAAGGAAGAACCTTCTTTGAGGAGGCCTTCATGTTTTAACCATCGTAATAAAGTCTGTTTGAGAGCGAGGATATGGCAATCTGACTATAGGAAAAGCACTCTTGGAAGGTGAGATTGTAGGACCAGAGATTGTTGACCAGAGATTGTGCATTGAATCGATATTGATTTTTTTTGTTTTTTCACACACATTGCTTTTGTGCCAGCACCTCTCCAGTCCTCGATTAGCTTTTTGAAGTTAAGCCATCATAATTAAACCAGGGAATCATTTTGATGGTTGCTTCAGATTCTTGCTTGTCGCTCGGACCACAAGGTTAAGTATTCTAGAAAGTTCTTTATATAGGTTATGCAACTGTGACTCTGGGGAGCCTTATTGTACAATAGGCCTTACAAAGGTATCTGCAAATAGGGTTGGAGTTAACCGCATCATAAACCTAAATTGTATGCATCCCTTGTGTGTGGTGGGCAGCTGGTTACAGCACTTGCTGGCTCTGCTAGTCTAGATAGCATTTAGCAATAGACAGTCCCTAAGATCGGTGTGACCTGCACCACAGAGGGATATCTGAGGGAGGGCGGGAGGGTCATAATAGTCTCAAGTGAATGAGACCTAAGTGGATAGAAGTAGATGGTAGTGTAATCTGGGCCAGTGCAGCACATCTGTCTCGGAAAGATGAAGCACTTAATAGTCCAGTAGTTATTGACCCAGAATGATAATGGAATTGGGGACAGTGGAATAGAGGCTTGACTACTGCAACAGCCGCTTTCTAAATCTACCTGCCTCTACTCGCCGTCCTCTACAACTCATCCAGAACAGGACTGCAATACCTGTCCTTGGCCTCAAGCCCAGGGATCGTATCTCTCCAACCCTGATATCTCTCCATTGGCTCCCAGTGGCAACAAGGATCAAGTTCAAGACCCTCTGTATTGTCCACAAGGCCTTCTGGGGTCTGGGACCCCAATACCTCCAACTCTCTCTCCGGAAATATCTTCCCACTCAAGCTCTTCACTCCTCCACCTCCAAATCCTCGAGGGTCAGTCGCTTCTCCAAGCAATGCGTTGGGGGTAGATATTTCTTCGGCTGGTGCCTCCCTTTGGAACAGCCTCCCTGCCTCTCTAAAACTTGAGCAGAACCATCTCCGGTTCCGGAAGCACTTCTAGCCCTTCCTCTTTGCTTCTGCCTTCTCTCTTCCTCTCCCCTGCCGATCTCCTGTCTGATACTTCACTGGTCACCTGGCTACCCTCTGACCTCGGGCCCAGGTCCCTGCCCAACCAGTTGCACACCCGCACTGCTCCTCGGCATCCCCTGTACTTGTGGTCTGTATCTGCAACCCTACAGTCCCCTTTCCTGCCCTTATTAGACACCTGTTGTCTGAACTTTAACATTTGCACTTGCCACCTGCTGGCTGCACTACTTGTTGCATTGATTACATGTCATGCACTTGCCCACCCTTATTCCACCCCTCACCTCCCCCCTCCACTTCTCCTCTGCACTTGTACAATCTCAATGTCGCTAGGCCTAGTAAGATCATTGTTTTGTCTTCCCTCTGTCTTCCCTCCCCTCCTTTGCCTCGTTGCGCCTTGAAACATTTGTGTATAGGCACGTTATAAATGCCATATGCCATATCATATATCATAGCGGAGATGGTCAAGTGAGGCCAGTCTTTAAAGGGGCCACAGACTGCAGCAGGATCTGCAAAGTGGAGGAGACAGAGGAAAGAGGCCTGATGTCAGGTGTAAGCAGGCATAGAAATAGTATGGAGAGAGCAAGCGTCCAAGCCCAGAGATGCTGCAAGTGAAAGACACCCCACCTTCCCTGGAGTAGGCTAGATGGGGCAGAGGATGTGGAGCATGAGGGATGTGCTATTGGAGGCTACTCTGGAGCAGGAGATAAGCAGCAATGGAATGAAGAGAGCAGAAAAAACGAATTAACCAATGAGACGAGGCCTGACTCTTTGGCTGCTTGAATGACAGACTCCCTGATCAGGATTTCTACCTGGGACTGCTGGAAGTAGAGCTAGCAGCTGCTGGCAGAGGAGGCGGGCGGTGGGGGCGAAGGGTGAAATGAGTGGCAAGGGCATTAATAGTTTGAAGAAAACTGACTTGGCAGATTTTTCTATGTGTATGTCTGATGCAGGGGATTTGCGTTGGGGGTGGGGATGGGGGTTGGGGGAGGATGTGAAGCTGGAAAGACATGGTAAGAGCGAAACGAGAAGCAGGAGATGAAGTCCTGGACACTACCTGAAGGGAAAAGCAGCCAAAATAGCGAAAATAAATCGAGCCTTGTAAGAGAATGAAGAGTGAGGGAGAAATAAGAGCCTACAATAGAAATTTATTAGATTGTAGGGAGGAAGAGCACAACTCAACAAAGAAAAGTGAAGGACAGAGCATTAGATCAAGATATTTTCAAAGAAATGCAGTAAAAGCAGGGTGAACAGTACTTGTGGTAGTCGGAAGACGAGGACCGAACAGGAGGCAAGGCAGAGTGGAGGGTTTTGTGAGCTCTGTGAAGAGGCTAAGATTTTACACCTTGCCGAGCCTCCCTTCACTGAGCCGCTTGGCAAGTCCCCCCTGGTCTCTGTAAGAAGTCCGCCCTGACCTCTGGAAGAAAGTGCCTGAAGTCTTGTCACATGGCCAAGAGCACGTCCAATCAGCCTTGGTAGTTCAGGTAAGGAGAGAAAGCTTACTCTCATTAGCACAACTGGTTCTCCTGTTGCTTTCCTGGTTTCCATTCTGAACTAGGAAGAAGATGGGGAAACTTGAAACTATGTAGTGTAGGCCCACCAGTTGGAATGTTAGCTTCTCAGGAGTGTGTTCCGGGCAATGATCCATGAGGAGTGTGGCAGCGATCTGACCTCAAAGATGTGTGTAGGTATTGGAGAAACCTACAGCTCATCTGGATATTGGAGGGCCCTCTGCCCAGGCACACGACCAAAAGCAAGCTTAATCAGTCTCACTAGTTCAATCAGTCAGGCAAGGCTTTCTCTCGTCCAGCACACTTGCTCCCCGATTAGGGATCATCAGGGTAGTATAATCGAACAGTCGTGTCGTTGGAGCATGTTTAACAAACGCCATCAAAGCTGTGGTGGTAAATGTCTCTAGGACGATTGACTGCCAGTTCCAAAATGTATTGTACTTCTGTGTAATCCTTTTTCTGCTGAGACTGGTTTGTGAACATTTACGCACCAGCATGAACCTCTGCACATGCCAGCATGCATGCAATCTTTAAAAAAAAAAATATACGTTTATACAAGTATTATTGATTTTAACACACCATAGCATACAAACTCAATAGCCATGATCCGATGACGCGTCACATTATTCATCTGTTCGACATTCCCAAATCCCCTCCTCCCCCCCAGCCTATCCCATCTGTTATATCCTCCCATGATCCGAGTTAAACTGCTTGAACCCCTCACCCAGATCCCATACCGTTATTTGTGATGGTGCATGTATCTGTGTCTGTGTCCTCCTGTGAGGAGGACCGACTATTCCTGTATCATATGTTTCCAAGCCATCAGATTCATGTTTTTGTTCCTCCTGGCCCTTTCGGGATGCCTCTTGCCATGCCACCGTTTCTGCCTGTGCCCATTTCTGAAGGTGTCTTAGCCATGTGTTTGTCACTGGGCCCTTACGTGCCTTCCACCCCATTGCAATCTTCTGTTTCGCCAAAATATAAGCTAAATCTCGCAGTTTGCTAACATGCCTTGTCTGTTTAGGTCTCAGGAAAATACCTAGTGGTATCAGGTAATATTATCCCCACGAAAATATCGATGTATGCATGGTCGTCTGGAATGGCCTTAGGCGATATTTTTACTGGGGATAATATTAGAGTTTTTTGGGAGCAGGGGTTGCAGGTGTGTCCCCCGCTCCTTTTTAAAATAATACAGGGGTTGCGGGGGTTTTCCCACTGCAGGTTCCATGCCTTAATATCGCCGCAAAAATATGGCGATATTTTTGTATGCCGATATTTTTGCGGGGATATTAACACATGGAAAGCCTTGGGAGTGACCAAATCTGCCGATAGGCCAATCTTGGTTAACGTTTGGGATATTTCTTCCCAAAATGAGCGCACTTCAGCACAGGCACAAAACATATGTAACGAGTCCGCATTGACCAAGCCACATTTCGGGCAAGTTTGTGTTGTCGCTGTGCTAAATTTTGCAATTCTTCCTGGCGTCAAAAATGCTGTGTGGGTAACATATAATTGGATCAACTGTAATTTTGCGTTCCTGTACACACTCTTATACCCCATGATCCTGCTCCAAGCTTTGTCTGACAATTGCTCCCCCAAGTCTGCTTCCCAACGTTGTTTAATCAGTCTCTCATATAAACCTGATACTGCATGCCCCCCTTCAGAAATATCATAGAGTGTTTCTACTGTTCGGTCTTTGACCAGAACTACCCCCGCTGCCGGCCAGTTCAGCTTTAGTCCATGTTGAAGTGAGGCGCAGGTTATATATTGCCCCTCGCCAATTCATGATTCCGCCACTATCTCGCTAAAGGTCTTCGGTCTCTCTTCCATCAGTTTATCTCTGTGTGACCAGCCCTCTAGGCTCCCAGTATTTCTGCACTTTCAGCCTAAGCGGAGTATTTTCACTCTTGAGTGTAACCAGTGGTATTTGGGGTGAACAAAGTGCATTTTTGCCCAGAAAGCATCTGGTCCTTTGGCACATCACAATGCCTAGTTTCAGCAGTAGAGGAGGCCTAGGATCACGTGGAACTTTGTTCCACACCATCTCCCTCAGGAAGAACGGGGTACATGCCGGTTGTAGTAACTCTGTATCTTGAGTCTGTTCATCGGATAGCCAGTATGTGGCGAACTGCAGCTGACACGCCACAAAGTACCCTTCAAAGACTGGCAATTTTATCCCTCCCTGCTCGTACGTCCTCTTTAGTCTTTCTAGAGCTAGCCTACACCACAAATTGTTCCATAGGAAGCTTTGGCAAATGGTATTCAGCTTCTTGAAAAAGGCTTTAGGTATGTTGTATGGGACGTTCGTAAAATAATGCAGCAGCGTTGGGAGCCCACCATTTTCAACAGGGCGGCCCTCCCCGTTAGTGAAAGCAGCAGTTTGGCCCAAAATTTCGTAGTTTTCTCTATTTCATTGACACCGGAAAATATCCACTCCCAGGTATCTAAATGTTACTGTTTCCCACTTAATTGGTAATACCAGTAGCGCTTCCTGGGGACTTAACTGTACCCAGCTAGGGGGAACAAGTTGGACTTCTGCTGATTAATCGTGATCCCTGACAAGTCTGCATACCGCTCCAGCAATTCTAGTACGTCTTGTAAATTAGTTTCCGGTTGTTGTAGATGGAGGAGCATGTTGTCCGCACATAGGGAGATCAGGTGTGTGTTGCCCCATATATTAATGCCGGCTTCATGGTATTCTTTCCGTGGGTATACCGCCAGCGGCTCTAGGGCCAATGTAAACATTGGGGACCAAGAACAGCCCTGTCTGGTTCCTTTACTTAACTCCCATTGTTCCGATATCATGGTGCCCATCTTCACCCTAGCCACCAGGTTGCTATATAATAACTTGGCCCACATAATATAAATTGGGCCTATGCCAAAACCTTTCAAAACCGCTAGGAACCATGGCCACCTGACTGAATCAAAGACTTTGACTGCATCTAGTAAGGTGACCACCATAGGCTGGGCACTTTATTGGGTCTGGTCTATTACGTGATGTAATAGTCTTAGGTTGCATGTGATATTCCTATGTGGGACTTATCCTGACTGGTCTGAGTGCACCAGTTTATGTATTATGGGTTTCAACCTATTAGCCATTAGAGCTGTCAGTATTTTCCCATCCTGATTAAGTAGCAAGAGGGGTCTGTAAGAGCAACACTCTGTATCAGATTAGTTTGGCTTCAGCAGTGGAGCTATAATGGACTGCCGCAATAACTGTGGTAAAATGCCCTCATCCAGGGATTCGTTCAACATTGCTAACAATGGGGGCGTGATTTCTGCCTCAAATCCTTTGTAGAACTCACTGGACAGACCGTCCGCCCCGGGAGCCATGCCCGTCGGCAACCCTCTTATGATATGTTCCAGCTCTTCTTTAGTTATGGGTGAGTCTAGCTTTGGAAGATCAATCTGCTCTAAGGCCTCTTCTGTCTCCGTCTCTCAGACATCTGACGTCTCTTCATACAATGTCTTATAGAAGTCGCAGAAACAATTATTTATGTCCTGTTGCATCTTGCAAAGCTCCCCACCTCTTTCCTCAATTGCTCGAATCACACTCCGGCTCACTTTTGTAAAACCAGGCTAACATGGACCCTGGTTTATCTCCTTCATCGTCTTAACGTTCCATATGTCTCCTATAACTCAGTTTCCTGAGCTTATTCAAGTGTACTAAACACCCCTGCTGTAGGGCGACTGCCTCTCGAGCGCTCCCGCTAGGGTGGTCGCTTTGACTGTTCATGGCTTCTAGTTTAGTTTCGGCCTTGCGTAAGTCATTTTCTATTGTTGCCTGAACCCTGTTCGCCTTAGCAATTGCTGTCCCTCTAATCACCACCTTGAAATCCTCCCATAACGTGCCTGCTGACTTCACACTTCCCGTATTATGCTTAAAGTACTCCTGCACCCCTGCTTTTAAATGTTCCTGGATCGTCTCATCTCAAAGGGATTCACTATGAAGTCTCCATGTCAGAACATGTGCCCTTGGGGGGAGACCCACCAAGTAACTACCATGATATGACAACACTCGTGCCTTATATTCTGCCCCTGTGAATTCTCGTTTGAGATCTTCGCCTTTGAAAATATAATGTAGCCTAGTATGCAAGTCTAGAGGGGGGATGCTGGGGGGTGGGGGCTGTGTAATGTGAATAGCTCCGGGTCTGCGGTTGCAGAGTCGGCCAGATATCCACGAGCTGAAATGATTGCACCAATGTGCGTAGGAATTTGTCTGATGGGGCTGGGTGCGTATATTTCTGGTCCTATGAGGCTAGCACCCAACGAACTACATCATCCCTCCTCCACCCAACAGTTGCCCAGCTCAATACCTTGTGCTCAGGCATCCCCACTTCTCGCCGTTGATCCAGGAAAATGTCCTGGTGCGTGGACGCAGTAGGTGGATACATAACCTCTAGTATCCTGACAAACTACTCCATCTTTGGGAGTAGGTGCTTCCGTGTGGTGCACGCTTAAATAAGCACCACATTGTGGGCTCATGCATTTATTATCACATCCTCTGTAGCTTCCATTTGAAGGCGTTACCCGTACTGTCGTCACATGTTGCAGACTCTTGTCCTTATAATGTTCCTAGTCCATAGCGCAATCTACTCGTCACACCTCGGGCCCGCATTTGTTCCAGTTGGCAAATTCTGTGTGTCCATCCATTTGTGCGCTTCTTTCGGGTACTCAAAGAAAATGTCATGACCTTTATGGATCACCTTCAATTTGGCCGGTTCCAGCAGCATGTATTTTAGGTTCGGCACCCGCAATCTCTTTTTAGCCCCTATATAGTTCAACCGTAGCTTCTGCACTTGAAGGGTGTAGTCTGGATAAGCTGTTATCGTGGCTGACGCTCGCTGGCTCATCCCTCCTTTGCGGAAGTACTCCAGGATCTTCTCTCTATCACGATAGTTCAGTATCTGGGCTATTATTGGCCTCTGTGGAGCTCCCGGTGGTGTTTTCCTCGCCAATGATCGATGTGGTCTTTCCACTGTAAATCCCTGCGTGAGGGTGCCGGAGTCGATTTATTGCTGAAGCAGGGACTCTATGTATTCCGTCGGGGTTCCTCCTTCTTCGCTTCAGGGAGCCCAATAATTTGCACGTTGTTGCGCCGAGCCCTGCCTTCCTCAGCCCGGTCTTACAGATTGCGTACTTGTTGTTGCAGCACTCTGCTGCCTTGAGAAGTGTCTTTAAGGTAGTTTGTATTTTTTGCAACAGTCTTTTCCAGTGTACTTGTGCGTTCGGCCAGTGCCCTCACATCTTGCCTCAGCAGGTTCACACCTATAATGATAGCATCGATTTTGGCTTCGAGAGACTCCTTCAGGGATGTTATGGCCTCTAGGTTCTGTTGATCCACTCTTGCAGGCGCCGGCTCTGCATGGGGCGACCTGGCACCAGTGGTTTCGGCTGTCGAGGCAGGCTTGGTGAAAGCGTCCATCGTTGGCTTGGTCTTGTTTTTCTGGGGTTTGGAAGCCATGGTTTCACTGCTTCTGCAGTACCCGGAACTTCACTATGACTCTCTGCCCAGGTTTTCGCTGCGCACAGGCGGCCCACTGATAAGTGGGCCTTAGTTCTCTGGTGTTACGTTCCTTTTTGCTGTGTGTCCTTTTACAGCTAATCTCAGCAGTTATGATTCTCACTTTGCCACCCGCAGGGCTTATGGCTGCTTAGGGCTCCCTGTTGTTGCTTGGTAATCCATATGGGGTGCAAGACATTGGGCCTCATTACGATACAAGGCGTTAAGGACAGGACCCGCAAAGGGACCTTGGAGCTAATAACGGTACCGCAATTAGCGGTACCGTTATTAGCGCCTTCCCCATTCCCATTGAGCCCTATGGGGGCTCAAATGGGAAATGGGAATGGGGAAGGGCCATGGTGAATGGGGAATTGCCGCCCCCGCCAACCTTGGAATGGGGCGGGAATTGCTCCATTCACCATGGCGGAATCAGTAAGGTTTTGGAGGCAACCATGGCGCAAATAGCGCCATGGTTACCGCCTGGTTTGTAATGAGGCCCATTGACAGCGGGGCATTAGTTTGCACTAGGGTCGGTAACCACGTGGCAATTGCACCGGGGTGAACTTGCAGTGTCCACTCCCCTGTGTGCGTAGTGAAAGGTTTTGTTGGGTGACTCTCAGCTTGTTTCTTCTGTATATAGCTCTGGCCTGTACAGGGTGCTTCCACCCCTGTCTCTTGTGTCGTGCTGTTCCTGTTTGCCAAGCTAAGCCTGACTCGTGTCTGTCGGCTTTATTTGGATTATTTAGACCTTCCAGCAGTGTTACACAGCTGTTCAGTGTTGGTGCGCTGTTTATAGTTCCGGTGCAAGGGCTGGAGCTGATGTGACTCACTTTACCCTATTTCAGGTGAACCTTGCATCTCTTCTTCAGTTGTTCCCTACGTTGGGCTTGATACCTGTTGGCCTGGGCATTGGGCAGGCCTCTGTGAATTGCACCCAACTTCTGCAGTCTGTGTTTTAGCGTTCCCACTCCACACTCTGGGCTGGCCCTCGCTCCTGCCTCGTGCCGCTGCAGTCTTCGTTCGAGGGTGACGCCACCCTGCTCGCCATGGAGGGGCCGTGCTTATTGTGCTAGTGTAGTCCACAATGGAGACCAAAATGCAGTCTGTTGTGTGAGCTGCGGCCCACGCCTTTTATAATGACAGGCGGCGCCTGCCGGACCGCATGGGATGTAGCTCTGACATTGCTTTGTATTGCGTAGTGTTCTACTTTGGGCGGACAGCAGTGGCGGTCGGCCCTTGATTGTTTTTATTTTGCATTCAATGCGGTCCGACGTATCAACGTTAGTTCAACCTCACGGGCGGACCTTAATGGGAACTACAACCGCGACTTGTTTTACGGTGTCTGGGCAGCTCTCTACATGTGTAATCGGACCACACTGGGAATCGCAGGATCGCGATGGAGGCTATCGCTACTCCCTGCCACTCTGTATGGGCGGCATCCTGCATGTAGAAGTGGACCAGAGTGGAAACCGCACTGGCTATTTGAATTCGATGGATGACTCCACGCCTGCAATGCCGTTTAGGATAATTGCGGCGCGGGCTGTACAAAGGTTGTTGAAGGTACCCACGCCGGTCGCTACTGGACTGGGCTCCACTCTGTTTAGTTGCTCTTTTTTCGACGCTCTGGGGTTGCATCCCTGTACACCGGTCCAGATCCTTTCCTGGACATCGCAACGTGCCCTCCATCAACACAGCGTTTTCAATGCCCTCCACAGCCATGTCCGCTCTCTTGCCGCCGGCGACCTCTGATGTCCCAACTTCAGCATGCCGGGTCTGCCATTTCTGCAGCGTCTCCGACAGTACACGTCCTTACGCGGCACCTCTCACCCATGAAGCTGCTTCCTCCCGGGCGATCTCCAGGCTCTTGGGAACCTTCTCTGCGCACCGGTCGTAGGTGAGGCCAGGTCTCATGCCATTACCGGCTTGCCAGCAGCGTTCAATGCTTTTCCACCGCTCTCCATGTTGCAGCATCGGTCTTCTATAGAAGTCCTTTGTTGTGAGGCATGCGCCATCTTGGCTCTTCGCTTTCCTGCCAGGCTGCAGATTGTCTTGTCAGTAAACCAACCTTTTGCAGACTATCTGTTTGGTCCGCTTTGTTCACGGCCCCTTCACACACACGGGCATCCCTTCAAAGTGTGCAAACAGTGCTTATAGCCACCATTATCGCCGAGAATGATATCTGATCAGCTGGAGCTTCACAGGAACGCGCCCTACGCATGGCTCTTGAGCCATGTCCCCCTCTTTCTCTTAGTTATCACGTTGGCGATGCCTCTGGGAGATTTGACTTTGTGTCCTCTTTTTCAATGTGATTTATGAGATTTTGGCAGTGGTGGACAGTTGAGGTTAGGCGCCCTGACGGGGAAATATGGTGTGTTATGGGGCTGCAAATGGCAGAAGGTTGTAGTCACCCTGCCAAGGTGGCTACGTCAATGGAAATGTTAAGAAGGGGTTTGCTACCATTAATTGCGCACACAAACACGGTTATTAAAGCTCATTGAGCATTGTTTAATGCAGATCAAAAACAGCCAACAGCCGACAAGTGTTGCGAGCCTCAATGCTCTTTTTCCAGGCTTGTGGGAGCTTGAAACGGGAAACTATGAAGTAATACGATTAGAATAAATATATAAACAAGGTGCATTCACCGGCTCCACTATATTGTTGCAGTTGCAATTAACCACAGCGTTTCTGCACGTAGTGAGAAGGACAGGAGCCTTAATAACCGTGTTTGTGTGGCCAATTAATGGTAGCAAACCCCTTCTTAACATCTTTTTCAATGTGCTCTGGTTATTTGTGTCTTTCAAAAATGTTGAATTCAAATACCTGCATACTAGGTTTCTCTTGGTGATCATCAAGTGTCTCGAGAGACTTTGACTTCAAATCCCAACGTGCAGTCTTTATCGTAGGGAGTAGTTTCTTAAAGTTCTTTGGGGACTTTAACTTCAAATATCATCATGCACTGTGTGCTTCTTTTCAGTTATTTGCCCACAGTGCTCTAGAACGATTCTGCACTAGTTCCAGGCTGCAGAGTTTCTTCTTTTGTTCATGTTCTTAATGGCAATGCAGGGCACTTTAAACAGAATGATTGGGTTTGTCCCTACTTACTTACCTTAGTACCCTTCTAATGTTGAGCAGATTAATGAAAACCATCTGTGCAATTCTCCGGCCTGTGCTGTGCTCATTCTGTAAGAATGGGAAACCTCTTCTGTGGCTGCCCGTTCTGTGTTCATTGGTACTACCTCTGCTGTGCATGTGGTTTGCACTCCTGCGCTTGTACCTGTTGTGTGTATAACATGGATCACCTGATTCTGTTCCAAGTGCTCTTAATCCGACACCTTTCATCACCACTAAATTCAGACATCCTGGCAATGGCAGGCCCTCATTTCTCATGGCAATAGAGTGCTGATGGCTCCTGTCATACTTGGAACCATTTTATATTTATAGCCTAATCCAGCTGGATGAGAAGCACAGCCAATGCACGCAGGCTGTGGCTCGCATCATGCTGAAATTACGGTGTATGTGTGTATGCATACTGACTTATGACTTTGTGTAGTACACCACTGTAGATGGAAGCTCAGTCTTGCTGATCCTCCTTGAACTCTGACCTGCCCACTCTCGCTCCCTTACTCTGAATGTGAGCAATATCCATTCTTTGGCAGCAGTAGTTAAGGCATGTGGTTTCCTTCAGGTCTGCTGAGTGTTCTGGGATGTGCCCGAAGCGGATGCAGTGCTTTCATCATTCAGGACCTTAGGCTGAGGTGTATTTTTAGGTCTGGCAAAGATGGATATTGGCTCCTCCAGACATTCTAATGGCAAGGTAACGAGACAGGGACTTCCAGGAAGGGCACTGTATCAGGAAGTCCTCAAAGGCAACTTTTCACATAAGACTTGTCTAGCATCCACCATCTGTGCCTTTCCCCACAGAAACATATAGGACAGCTCAGTGGCAACACGTTTGTTTTGGAAACATGACCATGCAGACTGGGGCACACTTTTAAACCTGCAAGCTACTAGCCAGCCATAAAAATGCACTTCTCTTTAGTTCTCGGAGGTGGTGCACAAAGTGCCCCATCTCTTACTTACCAACAGTCTGTTATCACTCGCCACTGGCAAGGGCACATTTTCAAGTCTGTTCCTCTAATGGCATGAGTTCTTTAATCCCATGTGAAAATCGCACTAGGCACAGATAGAGCTGCCAACAAAGGATGTTGCTCATAAGCAAACTTTCACAGACTTCGAAGCAGCGACTCATACTTGTGCCATTCACCCAGACTGCAAGGCTGACTGTCGATTGCGAGTGTTCTGGCAACAGACACCAGTCATGTCTGAGTTGATGGCATATGGGAGCACATCCAGTAACTGCAGTATGCATACACGTGGAAAATTGGAAAAAGGTATTGGAGATAAATGTGTGTTAGGTGGTAGTGGATAGCACTCACCAACCTTATGTGGCTCATTTGTGGTTTTAGGCTACAGTGCAGCTGATCTCATCACCCGTCTAGTCCCTTCCCTGCCTGCTGAAATTGTGCTTGACGATGTGGGCCCTCAGGCTCCACCTCACAGCACTGTTTAGCACAACAGGGGGATTTGGCATGTCCTTCTATTGCGGTCAGTTCATTGATTGGGAGGGACACAGTTGTGGTAATTCAGCATCAGGAGACTCGAGGATGATGAGTATCAATTGTATTCTCTCTTCAAAGTAAAAAGACTTAGTGTGATATTAAGCCCTATATTATACAAAAGTAAATCCAAAAGGGTGCTTGTCAAGATGACCAAGCATAATTGAAGTTCCCCACCACTGTCTCTCTTTAACATAGGCCCTTCCGTATGTTTACATTACCAAACGTATAGTTTGTGCTCTGCTGTAGAGCCTTCCCAGATTCCAGTTAGGTCTCTTTTGGTTCTTTTGTAGAGTTGAGTTTCTCAGACTTTTCTCTATTTTGCTCTCAACCCTATCTGGGTCCTTTCAGTTGTTCCTCCCCACTGCTGGGCCTGTATGTCTCTGTACCCACTCTGGGGTTTATCTGATCTTTCCCCGCTCTGGGGCTTGTTTCCCTGTGTCTTGCCGTGATGCCGGAATCCTGTTCTGCTGGAGCCACTGTGTACCAGTTAGTGATGGGCGGTGCTCCTCGGGATCTCTTTGCATTCCTCTCAGCAGAGCCGCTACGCGTCTTGTCGACTGGCTTTTGCGCCAGTCAGTGCCTTCTCTCCTTTCCCGGTCTCTACATGTGAAGACTGGTGCATGTTTCATTCTCTGGTTCTTTCTGCAGCAGCTTCTTCTGTATGGGAGGCCTTGCTGCACTTGTCAAATGCACACCACAGCTTGGGACTCCTCGTCTGGCGTCCTTGCTCTCCTGTTGGCCAGCCCTGTGCGCTGTGACGTATATTTAGACTCCATCGGCTGTGATGATATTCTCTCGTCAGATGATGTGGCTCAGGGAGGCTGTTATTTTCGCCTTTCTGCGGTTTCCCATAAGGGCTGAGTCAAGTTTGGGTCAGATGCACAGCCTGCATTAAGGGTATCATAGGGTTATTATACACCTTAGCTACTACACACCCCATAAAGGTGTTAATTTCGGGGGAGGAGGGTTTGGTCACCCCCTCTGTGGGTTTCCTGTCCCAGAAGGGGGAGTCTCCTGCGGAGGGATCCCACTTGCTGTGCCCCCTAGGGAGTGTTAAACATGGGGTCCCAAAGTGGGTGGTTCCCCCTTGGAATGAGATGATGGACAGCGATTGCCCAGAGATGTGCTTGAGGAGTCCTTGGTGTGGTGGCCAGAATTGTCAATTGTCAACTAGCAATTTTAGGCACCCACTTCAAACGCCAGCTATATAATCTGGAAATGACTTATGTAGCATACAAGGGTACACACCTGCACTTTTGATTGGAAACCTATTAAAATGTGTTATGACTAGCTTCATATTGAACAGTATATTTTTAGTTAAATACGCAGTGGGGTCCGTCATGCAACTGGGTGCTTCTAGAGGATATTGATATTGTGTGTTGGCATGCCATCATTCATAGGCTTTGGTATCTTCATTGTTCCTACACATTGCTCACATGCCTCACTTTAACCAGCTATGACGGCATGATTTTTGCACATCTGCATTTTCTTCAAATCAATATGTTTGTGGCTACTGTAAGGAAGTTATGGTATCAAGAATAGACAGACACAAGTGATCACAGTTCAAGGGTGTTTATTAAACTGCAGAGTTAGGGTGGAAAAACACCTGGTCTAAACCTAAATCTAAGATGGGAGCAAGCTACGACTAGCAAATCAAAATAAGGCAGTCCTAGGGGCATCTTGTCAAAATAAAAAAGGCCTATACTAAGAAAAACCTATTGCCAATCCTTATGCTAAATACAAAAGAGTGTGGGATAGGGCTCACAAGAAAATAAAGTAGTGTTCACAAACAATATGTCAGAATGCAGTAGTCGTGGTCTCCCTTCCCGACGTTTTGAGCACAGGACAAGGTGGGACTCTGGAACACAGCACACGCTCGAGCTTTCCCAGCACGAGATGACATTTCCGGGTTCTAGATTATCCAAACTTCGTATTGATGATCAGCTTTTTATAGGCTATACTGGTCACAAACTGGGTTCGGCAAGGATACTCCAGAAGGCTTAAGAGCCCATTCCACCAGGGGCATGGCTACCTCTACAGCTCTGCAAAGGGGTGTCCCGGTCAAAATAATGTTGAGGCAGCTACGTGGTCTACTATACACACGCTCACAAAGCATTACTGCCTTGAGTCTTCCCTCTGTCAGGATTGAAGCTTTGGAAAGGCTGTCCTCCATTCAGTTCATGAAATCCATTGATTGTTAGATTCTTAATCCCCCACCAAAACAAACACTGCTTTGGAAGTATATCAAAGGTGAAGAAAGCGTGGGACGACACAATCCATTCAAAGAGCAAGTTACTTACCCCTGGTAACTTTCTTTCGACTGAATGTTCCTCCTGCGTATTCCTCATCGCCTTCCCAGCCTAAAACACAGTAGAATTCTCCATGTTATTACAGCTTTCGCTCCCTCAAAGCTATAGTACGGTCAAACCCGTGGTTATGTGGGTATTTTCTACTGTAAGAAAAACAGAACTGAAGGCAAAGAGCGCTGGGCATGCTAGATATACCTTCGATGACATCATCCTCGAGACGGAGGCCCTCGAGGGACATCGAGTCGACTGTATCAACGCACAGCGCCCTCTGCCAAATTTTTTTGCCAAAGCAGCTGAAGCTGGATATTGAATATCAAAGATTAGGAATACATGGGAGGAACATCCAGTCGAAAGAACGTTACCAGGGGTAAGTAACTTTTTTTGTCTCTTCCACAAAATAGAAGTTGGCAGTTTTCTTTAAAGTTAAAGGCAATTCTTAGCACATCATATTTATTCTTCAGTTGAAATACTTTTGCCAGGTTAGCACAATTGTCTCTGGTGATGTTCCAGTTCTTCAAATGATAGCACAAGTAAAAACCTCTTTTGTCAGCACCTTTTTGTCACAACAACACTTCAAAAATATAGTCTTTTTACCTGGTATACTCGCCTGCCAGGACTAACTACTAATGACCCCTTTGTTGGTTCACTAGCCTGCCAGGAAGATAAACACCTACAACTACAAATAATTCCAGTGACAATAACTGTTCCAGAGTTCTCCCCACCAGTATCCCTTGGGAGGAAGGCTGCGCACTGGTAGCCTCCTTTTATAGTCTCTGGCTTCTTGGCCATGTGGGTTACAGGTTCCCCCAAACTGGTGTCCCGAAAAAGGAGGATTGCGCCCTGGTTGCCTTCTTATAACTTCTTGTTCACATCCTCTTGCATGTTTTCAATATGGGTTGCATGTTTCCCCAGATAGTTATCCCTTGAAAGGGGAATTGCAGCCTCTTCATTTTTATATGGCCGGTATTCAACTCTATTGGGCATGGCCCAATTTCCAGTTCAGAGCGCCCCAGGGTCACCTTTCATATTAAGCCACATCACTGGTCTGCTGTGGCGTCTCTGTTGCTTCTGCAGCCGACTGCCAGCGTTCCGCTGCCTCTGCTGCCAGCTCCCGCAAAAGTGTAGCAGTCTGTGCAGCTCTTCATTGGAACTGTGACAGGTCTGTGGCGTCTCCGCTTACAATTCTGTACTTGAGTGGTTTTGCGTCGGATTGGGAATAAAGGATGCCCTCTACAGGGGTCTATAGAGACAAACCTTAATTAATAAAGATACTGGGTTTACAGTTCCTCCACTTTGGTGGGTTCACCTCCAGATCTGACAGTGTCTCTGCTTCCTATAGTCACACGTTCATTATTTGGTTCCAATTTCACCTGCTCTCCCAGTTTAAGTATACCATGCCATTTGAATCAAAAAATTCAGGCTCCTGCTATGGAACCTATTCTACCCAGGAGGGTTAAATCAGAAACAAAATAGACCAATGAATAGGTTCAAGGGTACTCCTACATGAAGGGCTCCCACAATTGGTTTGAAAAAATGACTCTTCGAAATTGTTATCATAGAGAAAGATCTCTAGAGGACTTTTTATGTTGTAATTGCATGAGTCAAAAACACAATTTACAGCACATTGATTGCTGTTCACACATGAAAAATCTTATCTGTTGCCTCTTAGTTGGTTTACGTTGTCTTTAGAATTCCGCTTTGAATTGTTTCACAGTTGAACGGTGTCTGTTTTGACAAACCTCCACAGAGGTTGGGTTTGTTGCACACACACCATTTTCAACTTTGTCCCGAGCATTGGTGGTAAATGGTATTTTAAAGCATTTACGTTTATGTTCTGTTATGGTCCAACAAACCATTGATGATGTCTATTCTCTCTCTGTAAATTGTGTTGTGTTTTTGACTCATGCAATTGCAACCTAAAAAGTCCTCTAGAGATCTTTCTCTATGATAACAATTTCGAAGAGTCATTTTTTCAAACCAATTGTGGGAGCCCTTCGTGTATGAGTACCCTTGAACCTGTTCATTGGTGTATTTTGTACCATGCCATTGGGCCTTCTTTTTTCATTTGCCTTGTATGCTCTTGTCCATGAAATATTGCTGAAGGGTAGAAATATTGATGAATAATGTCTAACGAAGTGAGGGCTTATTGTTTGAGTACAAATATTCTCATTTGAATAAAACTCTTCCTCCCAATTGGCCAGTATGCCTTGTATTCCTGCCAATCGGATGGCCAAAACCTTCAGGCCATTTTAATTGACTAGACCTCAAAACCTTCCCGCTATTTCAGCCCCTCACAGCATCCCGTATCCCTAGCAGAAATCAGTATTAGAATTAACTATAATAGTATTTGTTCTGCGACAACCATCTCCCTATCAACAAAACAGCTCACAGACCACCTGTATGCCCCTTTGCGTCACTCCCCCACTACCTGTTAAATATTGCAGGAATAGGTCTTCTTTGCATAAAGCGAATGAGCAAGACTAGTCTAGTGTCGCAACACAATCTGATTTGTCTCTGGGTGGATCTGGGTTGAGAACAGAATGGTCCAGCTCTTTATTTTTCGTACAAGGCCCTTAATTTTGCCGGTCGCCTGTTTAAGCACTCCCACCTTTGGTGGAAAATTAAATAAAGCATCAGGAGGTATATTTAATTTGCCCAGTGGGGAGGCTGCGAATCAAATTCGGGTCTCCTGATTCCACAGTCGGCCATACTCTATACCACTGGTTTTGTATTTTGCTGCATTTTGCTCCTGTCTTGTCTTTGTTGAAACACATATAATGGACAGAAAGTGGCAAACTTCTAAAACAAAAATGAAAACTTGCAAAACAGAAAAGATGTCAAGTCTTTTACGGTTTGCCAGCAAGGAAGGAAGGGATGGAATATTGTATGGTAAAGCGTTCCAAAGACAGGGGCCTGCAGCTGAAACGCTCGATTGGCCTTTGGTTTTGTAGTTGGCTTAAGGAATTAGAAGGCGGCACGTGTTTGGGGAGTGGAAATGCCATGAAGACCATTAAATAGACATCACTTCAGAAAAGTAAATGGGAGACATTTGTTAACCAGCAGAGGATTTTAAATGGCATATCTGTCTGATAAGCCAATGAAGTGCATCATTGAGAGAAATAAGAGCACATTTACTCAGTTAATTTAATGCATCACTTTATGTATCTATTATTTTACTTTTTAAGAGGTAAGGGTAGGTAGTAATTACAGTAGGACTCACTATATCAAAACATGTATTATTTATGAAGCTCATACTTTAAAACCATGTATAAAGGTTAATTAACGCAAATGTTAAAGTGCAAATGCTTCTTGACACAATACTAAACCACATAAATGCTATCAATACATATTCCAACATAGCACATCTGACACATCAATTAAGCAAAGTGCTTTGTGCTGAAACATCATGTAACCAAGATAGTTTAAAAAAACCTAACCCTTAATTTATACATGTAAACCGTGAATACACAACTCATCTATAATTTATACCTAATTCTAAAAACTAGAATGAATGGAATTCCTTTAGTATAGTACCTCTTCAAAACTTGGACCCATTATGGTTGTGACAGTCGTGTACAGTTGATCTATACTATTTTTGACGACTAGCCATCGGCTTGGTCTTCCTTTGGCCTGATTAATTGTGGCTTAATTTTGTGAAAAGACCATGCCAAAGTAAGGTGCCTATGCCTATTGCTACCTGGTCTAACCATTACAGACCACCACGTCTGCGCAACTTCCAGACAGATTGTCACCGATATCCTCATTTCTGTCCCTCATCTTATCTCCACTCTCTCTCCTTTCCTTTCTTCACCCATTAATGGTGGCATCTAGATGGGGAAGTACTCTTGGCGGGCTTCTCAGCATCCAGGTGTAGCATTAATGTCTATCGCAATGGCACTATTATGGCGCAGGGTCCTCTTTGACTGGCGCGTGCCATCCCTCATCAACTTCCTTCCCTCACTTGTTAATCCTCCTTCCTGTCTCTGCCCCTCCTTCTCCTCCCTTCCTCCGACATGTACCATGCCCCTGTACCAAGCCTCTGAAAACCTTTTAAAGGTGGAGACCTGCTTCATATAGCCACGCTTAATGCTTGCTCTATCAAACACACTGCTGACATCTGCCTCCTTCTTGAAGACCTTGACCTCCATGTCCTCGCTCTTACCGACGCGTGGTTAAATGCCAGCTCAGTCACTGCTTTTGACTCTCTTCTCCCTGATGACTACAAGATCATCTCTAAGCCTCGTCCTAACTGTGCTGGTGGTGGGGTTGCCTTGATCTTCCCTGAGTGGGTTCCTTCTTCTCTCGTACTCACCCATGCCTACTCTTCCTTTGAGGGCCTGGTATGCAAGCTTGGCATTTCTCGGACTTCCTCCCTGACCATTGCCACTATCTAGAAGCCGCCTGGCTCCATCTCCCTGTTCCACTCAGAATATGCAGATTTCTCCTCCTCCTCCTCGCCTGACAGCTACCTCTAAACTCCTCCTTCTGGGTGATTTCAACATCCACCTTGACTCCTTAATCACAGCTTCCACCCTCTTCCGGGTCCCCTGCACCTCTCTCTCGCTCTACATTCTACCATCTGGTCCTACCCACTCAGCTGAACTCACTCTCAATGCCTTCATCCATCCTGATCTTTTGCTCTCTGCCCCACTCTCCACCCCGCTCTCCTGGTCAGACCACTCTCTGCTCCTACATGGGTCCCCTTGCCGCTCCTCCCCCAGCTCTGGCAACCTCGTTCGCTGACATCCGCCTGATGACTTCAGGGAAGAGGTCTTTCCCCTGTTTCCTCAAGCACTCCCCTGTGTACCCCCTCCTGAAAAAGCCTTCCGCTGACCCCTTGTGTCTGGCTAACTACCGCCCCATCTCTCACTCCCTTGGGTAACTTCTGGAGAAGTTGGTGCTCACCCAACTAACCCAGCATACTGAGCTTGTTGGCTGCCTACACGACCATCAGTCTGCATTCCGAGCATCCAGAGGAACAGAAACTGCTCTCCTGAACACCTGTGAAGAACTGCTCGCATCTCTTGACTTCAAATCACTTGCTGTTCTTTCTTCTCGATCTCTCCTCTGCTTTCGATACAATTAACCACTCCATCCTCATAAAATGGATCCATGATACCCTTGGTATCTTGGAGGGGGCACTGGACTGGCTGACCTTCTTCTTCACTGACCGTACCTCCAAGGTTGTCCAGGGTTCTTTCTCCTCTCCCACCTCTAGCTCCACTTTTGGCGTTCCCTAGGGCTCTAACCTTTCACCCTGGCTCTAAAACATCTATCTAGCCCTGCTTGCTCACCTTATCTTCCCTTTCTCCCGCACATCCAGTGTTATTCAGATGACACCCAACTCTTCAAACTTCCCTCTGACCCTTGTCCTACTTCCTCTACCATTCCAGACTTTCTATCTTCTATCCAGTCCTGGTCTGCCTCTAATAATCTGTCTTAATGCCAGCAAGACTGAGATCCATCCTATTGCGACTCCTGCTCCTTTCCTCCCTTCATTCTGGCCACCCTCTATAGGCTCCCCCCAACCCCTTTCCTTCCTCTTGGAGCCATCTTCGACTCTTCTCTTTCCTTCCTCACATCCTGGACCTTGCCAAGAATAGCCATTTCCAACTCCACCTCCTCAGAGGTATCCTCCCTTTCATTACTTTTCCGCAGAAGCTCAATGTCTGCAGAGCTCTGCTACCTCTCTAGGCTGGACTACTGCAACAGCCTCTTCCTTAATCTACTGTGTTCCTCTCTCCGCCCCCTCCAGCTAATCCAGAATAAGGCTGCAAGACTTATCCTTGGCTTCAAGCCCAGGCACTACATCTCCCCGGCGCTAACATCTCTCCAATGGCTCCCGGTTGCTGCAAGCATCAAATTTAAATCCCCCTGCATCATCCATAAGGCCATCTGGGGGCAGGGGACCACTCTATCTACAACTTGCTCTCACCAAATACTCTCCCTCCAGATCTCTCCGATCTTCCGGCTCCAACTCTGTCTCATGTTCTTCTTTAAGCAGGGAGCTGGTGGCCACCTCTTTCCTCGGCTGGCTCCCTCTTCTGGAACAGCCTCCCCACCTTGAGCCAGATCTCCTCAAATTCCTTGAATTCCTCAAGACTCTCCTCTTCTCCTCCTCCTCCCCCTGCTAAACTCCACAGTCGCTGAGATTCGTGGCCTGGGCCCTAATGTGTCCTTCTGGGTCCTGGCCTTCTGTCCAATCGCTTCCAGCCTCCACCCTCCTCCTCCCCCTGCACTTGCCTTTGGGCACCCACTGGCCTCTGCTGTCTCACAGGCCTGCACATATTGTACTGGCATGTGAACACATTCCATCTAGTGGTCTCTGCCAGGCACTTACCTGTTGCCTTGCAACTGAAACTCTGGCACTTCCCCCCCTCTGTGGAACCTCAACCCCACCTTCCCCTTCTCTTTTTCTGCACTTACACGTTCCGAATGCTCACAAGGCCTAGTAGGACCACCTCTGTCTTTGTTCATCAATATTATTCTATTTGGCTTTTGTTACCTCCCCTTTGCCCTGCGGGTGCTTTGAAACACAATTTCTTGATGTGTAAGCACCTTACAAATGCACAATTAATAAAATAAATACTATATACTACGTACTCAATAACCTCAAATGTAAATATATTTTCACAACTTCCAGATTAGTTTACCGCATCAGTTATGGCTGCCAGGCTCCCCAATGCAAGCAAGAACACTGGTGGAAAAACACCTTCACGGCTCAAAAACCTCAAATGCAACAAGAGAGGGATAGTAATCCAGAATGCACTATAGTTTGTCTCCCTCCACAACCTTTTACATGACTGATCTTGACTCGGCATATCCTTTTCTGTTTTCGATCACAATGCTTTATCTGGGGAGACTAAGTCATGTTGTGCTATGGTGGTCCAGCTGCTAAGGGATGTGTCAGCCAGAGGGTGAATGAGGAGGAATCCGGCCGACTTGCTGTACCCAGAGAGGCACAGTAACTTTGTCTCAAGAACAGCCCTGTGCAGTCTCTCACCTGGAAACTCCATCCCCCAGAATGCACTCTGAATGAACAAAGGGGGCCAAAAGACAGGAATATAGAATAAAACATGTTGGTGCTCACCGATCTCATACTGCAGCGCTAATACCGCAGGAGGCACTACATCAGGCAGAAGAGACTG
The DNA here is from genome assembly GCF_040938575.1 of Ambystoma mexicanum. Taxonomy (NCBI): domain Eukaryota; kingdom Metazoa; phylum Chordata; class Amphibia; order Caudata; family Ambystomatidae; genus Ambystoma; species Ambystoma mexicanum. Next base: position 53,228,319 of record NC_090939.1, read on the forward strand.
TGGCACGCTGCAGAGCCACCATCCTCAAAGGAGGCATTTCCAAAATGTCATTTACGGCTTAGAAACCTGGAGGCAATAAAGTAGGGGTTTCATGAAAGCCAACCAATCACAGAAGAAAAAAGTATCCTGAGAGGGAACATATATGGGACCCCTTTGGATACAGAGCTACAGTCTCATGGATATGATAGGAACTGGGTCAGCTTACTTTGCTGTCTTGGACTCGTACCAAGCAGACATGCCTGCTGGTGCTCCCTGGATACAAGGGGTGGCTGTTAAAGGAAGGAAGACTGGAAGGACGGTTTCCTGGTGGAGCGCATTGTGCAGGCCTCTGGGTTGGGGGGGGGCTGGAAGGAGAGGTGGAGTGCTGCCTCTCTCCTGCCTTTCTCAGGCCCTTGAGGAAATTGGAAAGCCAGACCCAACGTTTTTCAATTCGTGCCTCCACAGGAAGGACTGAGGCCTTGGCAGGAGGGTAAGAGATTTCAGCTGCTTAAAAATGATTGAGGGGTGAGGGTATTTCATCTACGTGATTATTACGCCACCTATAATTTCAAAGCGGAAAATTAAGAAGCCCCAATTTACGGCGCGCAATAATCGCATAGATCTCCACCGGCCTCTACCCCCTCCTATCCACCACCCCCCTTTTTATGGAAGTGGAGGACACCTCCTCAAGCCCCAAATTTCCAAAATGTTGATCAAGAGGAGCAGGCGACTCTATTATTCCATAATAGGAATTTGTTCTTTTTTACAATGCCGAATGTACATTAAACCCGCATTCTGTTTTTTTTTTCCAAAGAATTTTTGAAAATCAGTTGAAGCCAAGTTACAGGTGGGACAGACCTGCCATTAATCCTGAACCCCAAGGTTCAGAAGAAGCACCGTTTAGGAAGTTTGAATGAAATCAATGTCCAGGAACGGCTGAATTGTGTTTTTTTTTTTTTTTTAATCATCTTTATTTAATTATAACTCAGTCCTTGTGTCAGGAAGTGAGCTATTTTAGCCCAAACACACCGCGGAGCGGTGAGCGGAGTTGGGAGCAGAGGTGGAGAGCAGTCTGCAGCAGTCCGCTGCAGACCCAAAGCAAGACCATAATGGAGCCTGAGGTACGCCCCAAAGGACCCGTCTACTGTGAAAGCAGCAGTCTTGGCTCAGGCAGGAAACCAAGTGTGTCTGGCTCGGAACCGGCTAAAGTCAGACGCGACTCCAGCTACACCCTCGGCAAGAAGTAAAACTACAAAGACTTCCGCGAATGCGGGTCGGAAAGTCCCAGTTTCACAAAACAAACCTATAATTGATTTGGAAAACGTACCAGACCCTACTACAGCCTTGTCAACAGTAATGCCGGTTTCGGGGCTGGGGTCAGGCGCCGTCGAAGCAGTTGAGCTCGGATGTCTCCAGTGTATCTGGCGCCGAGGAGGGCGTGGCACGAGAACAGGTCAAAACGGACTTGGTGAATGGAGCACTGAGGGGAAACCAGCCATCTTCCCTACCCGCGGTCACGAGCAGCCCGTTTTCCGCCCGTACGGCGAGTGCTTCTATCGTGAGTGCTGTCGGAGGACGGCCCCGCCGCGAAGCTAAACGGAATGTTTGTAGCGGGAGGGGGCAACGCGGTGTTGAAGAGGAGCCTGTTGTGCTGACAGGCGCTCAACGTCCACCATCCATAGCACATCCATTGACGGCCGACACCGGAACAAATCCGAGTGTCGGATCACCCGCTGCAGAAGGACCAACAGCGGGGCTTAAAATTCAAGACGCATCTAGGCAGTCTGAGGCAATTACAGGAGAAAAAAGGACTGATCTAACTGAAACGTCTCCAGTGGGGAAGTTGAGCAATACGGACTTGCCCCTGAACTCTTTAATGATAAAGGCAATGATCCATCAGCCGGGTTTAGCTGAGGAAGAAATCATAGTGCCAACAAACGACGCGTTTAACTTGAACCAGCTGGGTAAAGAAACGGGAGTATATGCAAACGCGCCGGCTAACAATCTGGCTAATATGTGCGTGCCAAACAGCTCCAGTTTGGAAGGAGTTAGAAACACGGAGAAAGACACACACGACGACTGGGAGCATTCATCTGAGGAATCAGGGGGTGAATCCGCGAAACAAATATCAAGACCCTCAAAGAAAAAAAGAATGAAATCAAAAAAAGATCCTAAATTGACAACCGAAAAAAGCTATAACTAACAAAAGATTGGGAAAAGATGCAAAAGAAGTAAAACTGATGCCTAAAGGGATGGATGGCGTTAAAATGACAAAAAGGGGAAGCACTTCCACCAAAGGCCTAACTAAACCACTTCTATCGTATCCTCTCAAGGCTTTCTTTACATCACAGTTCAAAAGAAAATATACTACGGAATTCGAAGTTTCAGATGCAGAGATGCTGGAAGCTATACATGAGGACCCCCCCCCCCCCCAGGGTCAAAGCAGAATAAAACTGATCTACTGGAGGGCCAAGCGCCAAAAACAAACTTGTCTGCCGTTGAGCCTCAGACAATCGAGAAAAACAGTCAAAGAGAGAAAATGATAAACAAAGGGGGATTCAACCAAAAGGACACGCATCAACCCCATAACAGCACGGGGCTGGAGAAGAAAGATTCAAACGAAAATAGCAAAAAAGTGAATGTGCCACCCCAGAGACGATCAACTCTGGAAAAGCCAACTGAGGAAAACCTAATGACGGAAGACTCAACGGCAATATTATTGCAAGAGGATGTAGACCAAAGCTCCAAGATGGCTGGAAAGGATCAGAGGCATGCATGGACAAAGCCTCATCTGGAGACATGCATACTGAAGACACCTTTTTGTTTGATGTCGGACGGTGAGGGCCCCATGCAGGCTCTCGGATTATCAAAACAAAGAATCTCAACGGGCAGAATTAGAATAGATCAAGACCAAAGTGCGCAGATGGAATTTTCGGCCCTGAATTCACCGGCTCCCCGAAGAAGACGAGAAAAGTCAAACATCACCAAAAAATTGGCGCCTTAGTGATATAGCAGCAGGCATGCAGAAGGACTCCCCTAACAAGAAACAGGACATGATAGCAATTATGTCAGCAATGTCAGTCGTACTTGCACCTTTTTGCAAATTGTACGAAGTTATCAAAGAGATCCGCGACAACACGGCAATCTTGACAAATATGATCACAAAAGTTGCACATGTGGAAAGTTATATAACGGCGGTAGAAGAACTGAAAAAGACTCCTCGTCATAGAAGAGACACCAAAATTGAAGAATTGGAAAGACAGATTGAAGCTATGCTGCAACGGAACAGCGCTCATACGGTGTCATGATCTCTGCTTCCAAAAGGTCAGGGTTTTCCCAACTCCCTTGGAAGCAGATCCATAACCCAGGTTCCGAGTGCCAACCAGTCCCAATTGGGACCTTTTGGACCCAGTCCTGGCGCCAGTGGCACCAGGCTCATAAATATGCCCAGTCCCAGCGCTGGAAGCGCCGGGCTCATAATGCTTGGGTGGACTTACCTGCAGCAGACCATGCTGCTTACTTGCCTGCCAGTTGAGCCTCTGATCCTCTTCTGTTTGGAACTACTTTTCCTGTTGGGTGGGGCAGGAGCCACTCCTTAGATTCAGAACACTGGAACTCTTCTGGAAAGCAGGAACTCTTTTCTTACCTAGGCGTGGCTGTGGAAGGAGACACCTAAGCACTATAGGAGGCTATTTAAACCACACCCGATGGATGAATCTTGCTTTGCGTTATTCTGCATCCTCAGCAGCAGAACGCTCATCGTGTCTTCTGCATCTGATCCTGGGCCTAAGGAAAAAGGCTTACCATTCTGAATCCAGTCTTCAGCAACACCTATAAAGACAAGAAAGAACAGGTTAGCATTACGGTCTTCAGTGACAGCTCTTCACTTACCTGGTCCATCGGCTGTCACCAACGCCTCGCGCTGCATCCCGCATCTGAAAGACAAAACAAGGTGCGTTTAAAGACATTGGGGAACTTTAATACTCTTGTGCCATTACTCCTTTCCACATCTAACCCAGTGGGTATTCCGGCACCCTGCAGCCGCCCCGAACTTGTACCTGCAAAATAAAAAGACAGTTAGAGCGCATCGTGAAGCAGGCAACAAGCGCTTACTTACGTGCTTCCAGGCGCTTCTATTCATCACACGGGCTCCATCTTCAACTCACTTCAGCCCGCCATCCGCCATCGCCGGAACCCTGCAAAACAAGAGACATCATTACTAAAGACTTTAAAGACATTAGAATTACTCGAAACCTACCGTTCGTGCAGTAAACGACGGACAGCAGTTCTCTGAAGTCAAGAGGCCTGCTCCCCTTATCCAGTGAAGAAACTGGTTACAGCACCCTGCCTCGAGGCAGATGGAGAGCACGGCGTTCACTTCCCTAAGGTGAGAGCGTTAACCTTTGGGGTTCTACAGAAGAAGAGAGAGACATTCAATAACCCAGTTCATTAATCCCACATTTTCTATCTGCAGACATCTTACCCTTCGAGCCAGACATACAGTGCACAGAGGTCCAGCCCAAAGAGCCAGCCGTGTGTTACACATCACCTTTGAAGATACGGTATACGCCCAGTCAAAACCGGCGCCTCTACGGGAATCAGGTGAGCGTTACATACGGTGACACCAACGGGTCCGCCACCGAACCATTGCGAAGAGGGGAGGTGGAACTTAAAAAGCAACACGGCCTCCCCTAATGTGGCTACCAACCTAAAGATGGTAAATCTCGCCCAATCTAAAAAGGGAGACCCACTAAAGACGATTAGTGGACAGCCAGTCCTAATACTTAAGAAGCCGGCACCTCCCCCGGAACAAAAAATTGTTATAGTGGAGGATGAAGTAGAAGAACTCAAGGAAATAAGATCTCCAAAAACAACAGAGGAGCTCTTGACAGACTCGGTCCTAATGAACTTATCCAAACATTGGGAACACGATGACTCTGCTAGCAACGAGGACGAGAGTGCGTCTTTGAAAAAGAACAATGAGAGTCTCAAGATGGGTGACCGGATACATGATACGTTAAAGAACGTCCAGTCCGGAACAGACCAGGGCGGAATCCAAGAGAGGCACTATGAAAACTCGCCGAGAAATAAAAAGAGACGGGAAAGCGAGGACCTAGACAATTTGCCAGCACGGAAAACAAGATGGGGAAGTAGAACCGAGCTTTACCATCAGAAAACAAAAAAAGAGAGTCGGTTATTTAAAATAGAACAAGATGACGCAAAAAAAGAGTTCCTTATACTGAATAGACCTACGGTGGTTCAGATAATGAAGAAAACAAACTCTCTACGGGATTTCAGAAGCAAAACTCTGAATCTAGTTGAACCGTACCATAGGGGGAAAACAGCAAAAGCATACCTTCACATAAAAGTGGAAGGTTTAAAGCACTTTGATCAACTGGCCTTCAAGGAACTTAAGCAGAGGGGTTTTCTACTAACTGAAATGAATAAATTGGAGAGAAAGAGTGTTTCCGGAATAACCAGCACGCAAGGGAAAAAACAGCAAAATGAACAGCAGGGTAAAGAGGAAAGTCCAGTTGGCCAAAAGGATAACGCTAATTCCACCAAATCAGACCAGCAACAGAGTTTGGGGAATAAATACAAAGAGGGACACAGAAGAAAGAGCGCTCCTAGCAGTCCCAGGAAACAGAGGCATCGTTCTGAGAGCGTAGAAAAGGAAAACATGGAGAACGATCGGATCCATGTTTTCAAGTTAGAACAACTGGACTCAAAGAAAGACCATGTGCCATTAAATCGGCCGAATATCCTGCAGATTATGAAGAGAACAAAATTCCTAAATCACTTAAGATCCGAAGACCTGAAGCGGGTTGAACCATATCACACCAACAAAAGAGCAAAAGCCTGTATATACATCAGAGCAGAAGATGCGAGGGAAATTGAACAGTCAGCATCTAAAGAACTGGAGCTGATGAGCCTCCGTTTGACAGAAATAATCAAACGTGAAAGGAGAGAAGGTGAAACTTCCAGTGATACAACAATTAATCAGTCTTCCCACTCAAAGCCAGATAACCAGGGGCAACAACTAAATAGAAGCCGGGTCCCGATAGAGCCTAATCGCCGACCACGCAGAGATCCTTCGTCGAAATCTGATATGCCGAAAGATACAAAAAAGGCGTTCGAACTGGGTCAACGGAACGGGCCGTGGAACTGGCTGACATCAGCATGGAATAAGAAAACATCCAAATAGCAGCGAGATGGGCCGGCCCTCTGCAATCCCCCGCTCGAAACGGTCGGAGAGGAACGGCCCGCAAAGAAGCTTTTCCGCTTAGGATCTTGGAACACGCAAGGACACTCGCACTTAACGATGGTTGGAGACGTGAACCTGGGCACATTTGACATTTTATGTCTACAGGAGACGTGGCTGATGGCAAAGCCGGTGCTTGATGGCTTCACTGTTGAAATTTCTGCTTCTGAGAAAGTTCCGCTAGGAAGACTGTCAGTGGGCTTAATAACAGCTATTAAAACAGGTTTGGGCCTTACGGAACCTCGCAAGTGGAAAGAATCTTATGAGATGCTAGTGACTTTAACTACTTGGTCCCAACGTGACAACACAAAAAAGGGAGGAGAGTACACAAACTTGTTAGCAATTATAAATTGCTACTGGAATCCACAGCGGATGTCAACCAATTAATTTTGCCAAAACATGAGTGCCACGATTGATCAGATTTATGAAGATTTTGAAGATATTGAAATCATCTGCGGTGATCTAAATGCAAATTGTAATAATCCATCTCGAGCAAACCCAACCAGCAACAGGTAATAGGAGATCCCACTAGGGAGCGAGGGAAAGCATGGAAGGACCTGATCTCCACAAGAAACATTCAAAACAGAGACTTTATTCCCTAACCAGATAAACTGCCCAACGTGGGAACGGGGCCGTCAAAAGCAACTATAGATTACATCTGCATCTCAGCTGGCCTAATTGATTACATGAAGAGTTTTCAAGTGGAAAGAACCATCAATAGTGATCATAACTTGCTGACATGCACATGGCAAGGAACGAGACCGGCCAAAACGTAATATCTGCTGGAAACTGAAATAAACACTCAACAAACACGCCTAAGGTTAATGGAAGCCGACATCTCAAAAATCAAGAAGGCATGGGACTGGAAAATCACGACCAATAGGCTGAACAAGATTGAGGAAAGACCAGATTATTTACCATTGCTATTGCCCTATAAAAAACCACTGAAGGGAAGAGACCCTAAGATTGGCCACCCGATACACGCTTTCAATAAAGAGTTGGTGGAACAAAGAAAGTTGGGATGCCGCTTTAAGAAAAAGGCAACGAAAACTAATACCAATGAGGACTGGGAAAAATGGCACCAAGAAATAAAAAGGCACCATAACTGGCTGAAACAACAAAGGGCAACCCAATATCAACGGGACGCCGAGGCCATGATGAAAAGTCTGGCAGGCAAGAAATCAAGTGATTTTTGGGCACTGATAAAAAGTACAGTATCGACGCAAAAGGACCCGGTAAGCAACGCAGTTTCGGAGTCCAAATGGATACAATACTTAACGCGGGAATTTGAAGAGGCAAAGGAACAACCATCACAGAAGGCGTGGAACCCGAATCCCTTTAGGCTTAATCTGTCGAATCCTGAAGACATAGAAGAGAAAATCAAGAAGCTAAAAATATCTAGAGCTCCAGGACCTGATGGACTGACAAATGTCTTACTCAAAGCATTCCCAAGAGAGTGGTCAATCGTGATCAGTAAGATATTTTCCGAATGTGAGGTCAAGCAACAAATCCCAGAATCGTGGCAGAAAGCAGTGATCGTCCCGATTTATAAAAAGGGGAGCCGTGATGACCCGGAAAACTATAGACCAATTGCCTTGCTAGATATTATAGGAAAATATACGCGACCCTCCTGTTAGACCATCTTAGAGACTGGGAAAAAAACAGCCAGGCAAAGGATAACCTACAAACGGGTTTCCAAAAAATTTAAATTAATTAATATCATGATCATTAACATCTTAAAAGCCATCCAACTACAGTTGCTGAGGACTTTTTTTTGGCAAACGTAGAGACTCGCGTGGTGGAAGGCGAATCTCTCCACCTTCAGCTGTTCACAATCCTTGCAGCGTCGTGCTTCGTTCCCAGGAGGGGGCGGAGCCTCGTTGGTCACGTGAGGTGTCACGTGACAGGAAATAAGAATAAAACACACTCGCTCTCTGCCGAGCGGTGTACTACAGTTGCTGAGGACTTTTTTTTGGCAAACCTAGAGACTCGCGTGGTGGAAGGCGAATCTCTCCACCTTCAGCTGTTCACAATCCTTGCAGCGTCGTGCTTCGTTCCCAGGAGGGGGCGGAGCCTCGTTGGTCACGTGAGGTGTCACGTGACAGGAAATAAGAATAAAACACACTCGCTCTCTGCCGAGCGGTGTACTACAGTTGCTGAGGACTTTTTTTTGGCAAACCTAGAGACTCGCGTGGTGGAAGGCGAATCTCTCCACCTTCAGCTGTTCACAATCCTTGCAGCGTCGTGCTTCGTTCCCAGGAGGGGGCGGAGCCTCGTTGGTCACGTGAGGTGTCACGTGACAGGAAATAAGAATAAAACACACTCGCTCTCTGCCGAGCGGTGTACTACAGTTGCTGAGGACTTTTTTTTGGCAAACCTAGAGACTCGCGTGGTGGAAGGCGAATCTCTCCACCTTCAGCTGTTCACAATCCTTGCAGCGTCGTGCTTCGTTCCCAGGAGGGGGCGGAGCCTCGTTGGTCACGTGAGGTGTCACGTGACAGGAAATAAGAATAAAACACACTCGCTCTCTGCCGAGCGGTGTACTACAGTTGCTGAGGACTTTTTTTTGGCAAACCTAGAGACTCGCGTGGTGGAAGGCGAATCTCTCCACCTTCAGCTGTTCACAATCCTTGCAGCGTCGTGCTTCGTTCCCAGGAGGGGGCGGAGCCTCGTTGGTCACGTGAGGTGTCACGTGACAGGAAATAAGAATAAAACACACTCGCTCTCTGCCGAGCGGTGTACTACAGTTGCTGAGGACTTTTTTTTGGCAAACCTAGAGACTCGCGTGGTGGAAGGCGAATCTCTCCACCTTCAGCTGTTCACAATCCTTGCAGCGTCGTGCTTCGTTCCCAGGAGGGGGCGGAGCCTCGTTGGTCACGTGAGGTGTCACGTGACAGGAAATAAGAATAAAACACACTCGCTCTCTGCCGAGCGGTGTACTACAGTTGCTGAGGACTTTTTTTTGGCAAACCTAGAGACTCGCGTGGTGGAAGGCGAATCTCTCCACCTTCAGCTGTTCACAATCCTTGCAGCGTCGTGCTTCGTTCCCAGGAGGGGGCGGAGCCTCGTTGGTCACGTGAGGTGTCACGTGACAGGAAATAAGAATAAAACACACTCGCTCTCTGCCGAGCGGTGTACTACAGTTGCTGAGGACTTTTTTTTGGCAAACCTAGAGACTCGCGTGGTGGAAGGCGAATCTCTCCACCTTCAGCTGTTCACAATCCTTGCAGCGTCGTGCTTCGTTCCCAGGAGGGGGCGGAGCCTCGTTGGTCACGTGAGGTGTCACGTGACAGGAAATAAGAATAAAACACACTCGCTTTCACCCTCGCGGCGTAAGCCCTGGTGGCAGAAGGGCTGGTGCTGTACTGTTAGGCTGTTCGGCGACTCCGGCATAAGGCAAGAAAAGCCTACAGTCAGCAAAGAGGCCAGCAGACGAGTCAGGTAAGAAGGAAACGAAATGGTGGAGGTGGGACCACAAACACGCTCCAAGCAAAAGCTTTGCACACGGCATATTGAAAATACTGAAACTATGAGTGAGAAAACATGTACCAAACCACATGGTTTGGAGGATTATAATTGGTCGAGTTCAGAACAGCAAATGACAAACAAGATTTGTGTGGCACAGGAGGTGCCTAGGACATCAACAAGCGCAAACTCAAAATACTCAAATAATGAATCTTTTTCTGTGTCCCCGCTTGCGCAAATAATCACCAAATATTTAGCTAGTCGTTCCACTACAAACATACAAAGAGAGGTCATGGTGGGAAATGGACACCTCACACAAGCGAAAACATCTACTGGCGCTAATTACATTCTTGAGGCAAATTGCAACATCAATACCAGTGGAATAAACATGGCCAATAAAGATACTATAATGCTCGAGTGCGAAAATATTGATGATCTAAACCAACGCATAGAAAAAACCAATCTGAATGGTGAAAATGCCCTTGAAAAAGAAATCCAAGATGGAGTAGTATCTGTCCACCCGATTGAAATCAATACACTAATGTTTGATTCCCCCTTCGACGTGACCGATCACGAACTGCTACAACTAGCAGTCCCAGAGCGGTCAGGCGAAGAGAGTCTCATGCGCTTTGTTTATCATCCCTCAGACCACAAGAAAAATGATGCAGTAGATGGAAAAGCGCAAACAACTAAGATCTCAGAGAAACTGGGACTTTGTGAGCTCAATAACTCATTTGGATCGGATAAAGGAAAGGAAAAAAAGGACATGGCCAAAAAATCAAGGGTCATGGAAGAGAATATTGAAATCAACTCACAACCAGGGCTACCAACACTACACAAACAAACCTATGCTCAATATAATAATGAAAGTTGGCAGAAAAATACGCCAAAACAGACCCCTAGTTTTGACTTTGCAGGTCGAGAAGCACGCCTAACGGAACGTTTAAAAGCAGATGTTGAAGCCATGAGGCATAAACTTACTGAAAGCTTCACAGATAAATATAAAAACAAAGACAGACGTGATACAACGGGGCCTCTTGAAATGATCGACAAGAACAAAAATAACATAACTATTGAATTGTCTCCTAAAAACCATACTCAAATAGAACAAAGTGCGTCGCTCACCGGAAGGCAAACGCCAAAAAAAAATCATCCACTGGAAAATTCCTCACTTTGTTCAAGCAGCAAGTTACATGATCAGCAAAGGAAAAAAAACCGCCAAAATAACTCCTCACATTTGATGTCAAGTTGTTCAACGCCTGGAATAACACAAGTTGAAAATACGAATCCAGGGACATCAGCTTCAAACACCGCAAGACACAAAGTCGGAATGGAAAGGGAGCCCGAAGAGCAAGAGGCTTCTAATCAAGATCTGGAAAATGAGGCTGCGACAAAAACCAATATATCAACGGCGGCTGCCATTCAAATACATAATAATGTCCTCGCTGCCACCTCGTTGGCTCTAATTCCCTTCATTAAATTATATGAATCACTTCATGACGAACTTCAAAATAACAATGCACTATTAAGTCAGTTAAATGACAAGATCAATAGATTGGAAACCGCTAATAGGGAGCTATCTCATCAAATAGGCAATGAAGCTTCCAGAACCTGGTCACGTCACACTGAATTAAGTACACAGATTAAAAATGATTGCATGGAAAAAAGCCGCCTAATGAAATTTCTGAGGGAAAGTATGAGGCAAGAATCAAGTACACAAGATAGAGAGATGGAAAATGCGGCCGGCATGACAGACCTTGAAGTAAGAACGCCTATTCAGACGTGTGGAGACAGGAGTCCTAACAGGTTTACAATACAAAACAACAAAGAAGTAATAAATATCGAGCAAAAAGACCTATCGCAGGAAAAAACTGCACTAAATCAAATAAATAAATATCCAGCAAATAAAGAAAAACAATCAATTATGGAGAATTGCAGTACACTGCTTAAAGAAGTACAAACAAAGTCTACAGACAACCTGTCTGCAAGAGACCTTCAAAGTGAACCAGCAGAAGACGCTCAAGCTGGGTCATCTACTTACCTGCAAAATGCAACAAACAAAAAAACAACTTATGGCATATTTGGAGGAGCAGCAAAAACCATTACGCACGAAGCAAAGGCTGACCAATCAAATTTGGAAAACCTAAATTCGCATAGAAAAAAAACGGATAAAAAAAAAAACCTGGATGTAATAAAAAAGAAAAAAAATTCCTCTGGTTCAAGAAAGTTTATTCGAAATTTACCCACACCAGCAAAACAAAGTCTTTTTGCAAGAGAAAAATCGGTTTCAATCAATAAACAAGAAAAGGAAAAACCCTTGATAAAAATAACGGGGATAACAGACAACCCTATCCCACCAAATTTGAAAAAAAGAATGAGAATAGACTCTGACAACGCTTCTGTGCAATCGATAGAATCCTCAGTAGACCTATGTGATTTGTCAACTTATACTGACAATTTTGTTGAGGAACAAACGGCTGATTCCGATGTGGACGAAACTAGCGAGTTAGCTTTGAAAGAATCTCGCAATGGATTTCAAAAAGGACACTTCGAGAATCAAAGAGCAACAACAACAAACATAAAAGCGGCTAGAGAAAAACTGATCGTAATGGAAAATAAAAATAAACAACATGAGAAAGAGAGTGGTAAAAATGATATCACGGAGACAAAAAATCAAGCCTCTCTAAATCCAAAGTTAACACTTGCACAATCACAGATTAAATTGCGTTCTGAAGAAAGTCAACAACAAACTAGACAGAAAGAAAAACTAGGAAAAATAAGGATTGAAAATATTTTTCAGGAAGAAAACGATGTAAACCTAAACAGAGGGAATGTTATGAGACTATTACATTCAGTCCCTATCCTAAGAACTATTACAACATATGACATAAGAATCGTTGAATACCTCTCAGAAGAACGAGGAGATCTAGTACTGCTACACATCAACTCGAATGCCGTAAGGAAAACACTCATGGGAGCCAAAGACGAATTATTGTTCATGGGATTTGAAATCACAGATGAGGAAGAATCCATTTCCCAACCCCCTAGAAGTTCAAATACCAGAAAATCAGAAATTGAGGCTAAGGAACAACGTCGTGATACCATGAGAAACCAGATGAAAATCTGTCAGGTGAAAAATGTGAAAAAAAATGAGGCGGATCATAAGTCAAGAAAACAATAGGTAGAGGAAAATGGGCGTGAGGAGGTTGTAACTTTAATCTCATGGAACACACGAGGTTTTCAGCACCTCTTTGAAGAATTTCCAGTCGATTTGACGGATAATTTTCTAATCTGTTTACAAGAAACATGGTTGTGTAGTTCGCCGGTAAAGGACGGTTATCTCACTCTGCTAAATCCAGCTGAAAAAAATGCTCGAGGACGCCCGCAGTCTGGACTAATAACCATGGTCAAACATGGATTAGGATGGGAAATATGTGAAACTAACAATCCAAATAGTTTCGTACAAGCTACATTAATGCGGAGATCAACTAGCCAAGAAACGGAGGTTAAATACATACTTTTAATCAACCTTTACTGGAATCCAACAAAGATCTCAACTGAACTGTTCATCCAAACAGTAACATCGATAATTGACAAAAATCAAAAGAAATATCAAGATTTATCAATAATCATATGTGGAGACATGAACCTATCATGGTTCAATACAGAAAGGAAACTCATAACATCAAATATAAAAGAAAAACGAACCTCTAGTGAAAGAAGAGTGCGCTGGGATCATGAAATGGAAGCGAGAGATTGCGATCTAGTAAATGGACATATACCAGGAGACACCCCTCCTTTGTTTACTTGGAGAAACTTTGGATACAAAAAAATACTAGATTACATTTGGACATCCAGAAATGTTTGGATAAAGATCTTAAATTTAAATATTATTGAAACAGAGCGGAGTGACCATAACATTCTAAAAATGTCTTGGCCAATACATCGTAAAAAGGAAGCAGTCACGTATAATCAACCGGTGGAAATAAATCAAGGACGCAACCGGCTTTGCATAAATGAACAGCAGATAAAGAACCTCACTAAGGAATTTCGAGTAAGACCAAACAAAGACAAGGATTCAATCAACTACACGTCGTTGTTGCCTTACCAACAAAGGAGCAGCCAAAGTTTCTCAAACAACAAACAAATACACAAGCACGAATGGAGCAATTTGGTCAAAAGCCAAAAAAAAAAACTCAACAAGGACATACGAAAATTGAAGCGTCACTGGGGTACACATACCTATCATCAAATAAAACAAAGGCGTCAGACATATCGTAATTGGCATAAATCATTTGCCATAATAAGAGATCAAGAACGAGGACAACAAATGATATCCTTGATTCAATCTAATAACACGCGCGAGATCTGGCGAATTCTAAACAATAACAATGCACACCAAACTGATATGCTTGCAAACGGAGTGTCTGAGAGAGCATGGCACCAACACTTTACAGGCGTATTTAATCAAACAAAACAAGTTTTAGCATGTGATGTGAGTTGTGAACCAACCAACTGGAATGTAGCTGAAACTACAGAAGCTATTCAAATTGCAATCTGCAATTTAAAAAACTCAAGAGCAGCAGGTCCTGACGGTGTATCCAATGTACAATTAAAATCTCAGAAAACTGAATGGGCAAGCTTTATTGCGATTCTGTTTGAAAGAATTGCAAAGCAGAAACGACTACCGGAATCTTGGACAGAAGCTATCGTGGTACCAGTGTTCAAGAAGGGAGATCGTGCTGATCCAGCAAATTATCGACCCATCGCCCTTCTTGACACAATGGGGAAAATAATGGCAACATTCCTACAACAAAAGATCACTATATGGGCCACTAAGAAAGGTATAATGGATCACCGTCAAACTGGGTTCACAAAAGGAGTGGGGACAGATATTAATCTGACCATAATAAATCTACTAAAACTAGAAACCATGGCAAAAAAAACTAATTTATACATATCATTTGTAGATATGCAACAGGCTTTCGACACAGTTAATCGAGATCTTCTGTGGAGAAAACTTGTAAATTGGGGATGTCCAACCAACATTTTGCACCCAATAATGGCTTTTCATACGAAAACCTCGATTCGAGTAAGATTAAACGGTAAAGGAGATCTAACCGAAGCCATAAATACCACCAGAGGGGTGAAACAAGGATGTCCGTTGGCTGCAGTCCTATTTAAATTGTTTATCGCTGACATTCCGAATGCACTGAGTAAGATCCATCGCTTCTCACCGAAAATAAATGGTCAACAAATCTGGTGTATAACCTATGCAGATGACCTAGTCCTTCTGGATCAAACACAAATAGGGCTACAACATCTACTTCAGGGTCTACATCACTATATGAAGACAAATGAACTAAAAATAAACGTAAACAAGACCAAAATAATGAAATTTGGACCAGTCAAAGGAAAGAAAAATCGAGATTTTACATGGAGGATTGACGACGACAATATAGAAGTTGTTAAAGAAATTCGATACTTAGGAATATTAATTAATACGTCAATTTGTGAAAACAATTGGGTTGCACACCTGATACAACGTATGAAAACATTCTCTCTGCAAGGAGCAAAAATTAATAGCTTGTATGGAAAGTTCAGTCTGCTTCCAGTACGACAATTTTATACTCAAAAAGTAATTCCAGGAATTACATATGGGTCGGAAACCATATGGAACTTGGATTATGAAATTTGGACAAAACTGGAGGGCATTTTTTGGCGGAAAGTGTTAAGCTTACCTAATTACATCCCAACTATCGCAATAAGACATGAACTTGCCTTAGAAGAACTGCATGGCTGTGTAATATGGAAATCTCTCGCAATGTTAAGGAAAATGCGGATCATAAACCCTGAACCTGCATACAAAATACTAATGACATCTGGAAATTCGAAGACCAGCAATTTACTTGAGAAATGGGCACATAAGCTCGAGAAAATTTTGAATGCAACTGACATTACACTCAAAACACTTCTCGATCATCCACAAATAGCAAAGAAAAAATTACAACAATGGCTGTGGATAAAAAATATAGAAAAACTAAAAGATCTCCCATCCACCTTGGATAAAAGTCAGTTAACAAACAAACTAAATAACGTGCCCAAATATTTGCAGAGATTCCCCTCGAGACACCATCGGAACGGCTTCTTGAAATTAAGATTAAATGCTATAAAAACAAATCAAATGCTCGTGGCACGTCACATGGTAAAAACACAAGATGACGCATGCAGATTTTGTAAGATACACACTGAAACACCTAAACATCTTATAACAGTATGCCCAGAGCTTAAGCTTAGGAGAAAACTCCATCTTGGGAAATTTGCGCCAAAAAATGATAACATGGACGATTGGTGGCAAAGAATATTAGGTGGAAGTTCGATACATCTAACTTGCTCGACAAACTTTCTAGATGATTGTTTGGCAAATGAAACTTAAACCTGGGTGACGAAGAGTGAAATGTAACAGCTGATTTCTTAAAATGATTTTAAACAAATGTAAAGGAAAATGTTGTGATAAAAGTTTGATTTAAAACTAAAAAAATTACAATAAAAAAAAAAAAAAAAAAAAAAAGCCATCTAGCTTTTATCGACTTATCCAAAGCATTTGATAAAATTGATCGAAATTTGCTGTGGACTAAACTACACACATGGAATTTCCCCCAGTCGGTGCTCGACCCAATCAAAGCACTCCATTCACAAAACACAGTAAAAGTAAAACTAAAACTAAATCAGCAAGGATTGCTATCTGAAGAAATGAAAGGTTAATAGAGGAGTCAAACAAGGCTGCCCTTTGGCACCAGCCTTATTCATGGCTTTCCTGGGCGACCTACAATTCTCTGAAGCGGAGGTGAGAAGCTTCCCCCTGAAAATGGGCAAAACTAACATCCCTAGAGTGTTATACGCTGATGACGTGATTCTAATCGACCAGACCAAAATTGGATTACAATGAAAACTTTCAAATCTGGCAAAATACATCAATGACAATCGGCTTGAAATCAACAAAAACAAAACCAAAATCCTGACGATTGAAAAAGCAGCGAACAAAAAATCTAAACAGCTGACTTGGTTTTTGGATAACGTTAAAATTGAATCAGTCAAAAACATCAGATATTTGGGCGTAGAAATGGACAGTTCGGGAACAGACATGGCAATGCAAAACATGCTATGGGTCAAAGCGAGAAGTTTAACATCGCAAATGAGTCATCGACAGAAAATTCGGGAAGTTCTCACTAAGCCCTGCTTTAAATTTCTACAAAGGGAAAGTGGTCCCAGCACTAACCTATGGGATGGAGGTTTCACTCTTCATACCAACCACGATCTGGAGCAGACGGGAGGGAATGGTCTGGAAAGCAGTTAAATCTACATCAATGGCGGCTATCAGAAGAGAGCTGGGTCTGGTATCCTTAGCATCCACGGTAGACCAAAGAGCCATGAGCTTTTTTAGGAAGATGATACTCGCTGAGAATTTGCCGGCTCTGAACATCATTAAAGATTAAATGGAAAGCGGGCAATGTCTAGCCCCGAACAGCTGGGTGGAAAGGAGGAAAGACAAACTACAGGAAATTGTGTGCACAGAAAAAGAGCTGATAGAGAATCCTGACAGAATTAAGCAAAAAATGGAAACGATGGATTGGATTCAGACAATTGAGTCAGCTACAGAGAACAAATTACTATCGCATCTCCCTGCAATTTTCAATAAAGTGAAATCACCGTTAAAGTACTGCGTCAAATTCCCAGAAAAAAGAAAAAGAATGCTGTTCATGAAAGCGAGATTGAACTTACTTTTAACCCAGGAAATCTTAACCATCAGGGGCGTCGCTGGCAAGCAAGAATGTCGGCTGTGCAAAAAAAAAGGAGGTGAAGGAAACTGAGACATTTAGTGATACATTGCCCTAACACCCAGTATAACAGAACCGTTCACCTACTACCTCTAATCGAGAACCCGTGGATGTTGTATGAAAACGACCTATGGAATAGGTTAATATTGGGAGAAACCACAAGATGGACTGTGGCAATGGCGAACATAATCGAAGCAATTTTCCGACAGATTCGGGAGTTGCCGTCACCGATTTAAGGGGAACGCCGGATTGACACACTCATCAGGAGTGTCGAGAGGACTGAACCTTCAACAGCTGAAAACGTTTTGATAAATTTGCTCAAGTTTTCCCTGATCAAAAAAAGTCAATAAAATAAAAAATTATAACTCATATATAACAATAACTACAATAGTGAGAATCACAAAAGTAACAATATTCCAACAATTCATAAAATACAAGATATCAACTACATAGCAAAGAAACATCATCCAGAATTCCCACCCTAAATCCAAAACATATAATAAAGATACACACAACATATACACACACACGAACACAACACAACACCACCTACTCCCACCCTATCCCAGTTATTAGCCAAATCGATAAACTTACACTTTACCCAAATAAATCATTGAAGGATTCCCAACTTTCACAATATTCAGCCTCCCGATGAAGCCGATAAGCACGAGATTATTCATGTCTCGATAGTATGCGCATATCAACCAACCAACCAACAATATGTGTGTTTTTCTGTGATTTCCAAACCTTCATAATGTTTTACAGCTACCCCCAAGGCCCGTTTTATCCAATCAGAAGCACCACAAATCCTCAGACTTCTACTTTCGTTTGAGAGGAAAATCACAGATTCAAAAGTTCAAGGAAATGAATCACCCAACACTAGATCTACTCGATCCAGAACATCCTTCCAAAAAAGAAAGCACTCTTTCACACTCCCACAACATATGTTAATAAGTTCCTCTTAAATGATTACAGCCCCAACACAAATCTGAATCTATTAAACCCCTCGCCATCATCCTCACTGGAGTCCAATAAATACGCCCTAAAATTCGCTGAGTATATCTTAAATTCAAATCCATTTTATCTCTCACCGTCACCTTCCAAGCAGTATCCCAATCTCTTTCCGATAAATCACTCCCCAACTCAGTCACCCACTTCATTCGCAATGTCTCCCATGAAGTCTGCATGTATTCCTGTACAGGTATCAATTTAGTAAATTTGGAAACTACATTTGAAACAGCACCAAACAGAATACACATTTGTGGTTTGTCACTCAAGGGTTCACTGAGCATTCCAAGTCTTTCCAACAGCAACTGCTTCAAACATCTATACCTCTCGATTTCCCTATTGGTCAATCCAAATCTGAGTACAAGATCCTCAAACGCTACCATTCGATCATCTCCCCACACATCTCCTATCCTCAGAATTCCTTTGTTAGCCCATCCTTTCCAATACAACATTTTATTCTCAATCTGCAAACCCGGATTCAACCATATAGAAGCAGTGCTATAAAGGAATATATTCTCATCACACCCTTTAATCGATGAGACCAAAGTCGACTTTGTAACTTCTAACGCCTCAATCCTTAACCTGGGTTTTAGTAACTTTCCATATGAATATAAAGAATCAATGGGTAACAGGTCCATCTTTTCCTTTTCCATCCGATGCCAAAACGGATCCAAATAACCATCTCCCCTAAAATAATAAGCTTTCTTTAAAAGTAACCCGTTGTAGTAATTTTCCAATAATGGATATCCAAAACCCCCATCCCGAACACTACATGCCAAAATAAACCTTGGAATCTTTGGTTTTTTCCCACTCCCCACAATAATTCCATAAAAACCTTATCAATGCGTTTCAGTAATTTCTTAGTAAATTCTAGAGGAAGAGATTGTATGTAATACAAAACTTTTGGAAGCAAAACCATTTTAACCGCATTAATTTTTGCCCATATATTCAAAGTCAGCCTATCCCATCTATGTATATCCTTCAATAGAGTTTCTTTCAATTTATCCACATTAAAATCCACTGTCCTTCTTACATCTCGCACCAAATAAATACCCAAATACTTTACCAAAACTTCCGCCCATTGACAATCCCAGTCCAATAACCTTCTACTCATTGGATTCATTTTCAATGGTTACTGGGGGAAGACGGAACGGCTGAAATGTAAGCCTAGGGAGAACACCAAGGGACCAGTATATTTTGTTATGTTATGATAGGGATGTACTTTGAAGAGTAGGTTTATGAAATGTTTGCTTTGGCCAATTCTTAGAAATGTATTTGCTTATGGTAACCAGAAGGCTATAGACTCCTAAAGGTTAGGCCTGAGGCTTTCTTTATTAGAAGTAGGGTTTCCCCTGGAGGGGCGAGGACTTAATAGAATGGTTTGGACCTTTGTTTGATCACAGGCATGTAACTGGAAGCACTAGGGTCTCAACCCTCTTGGCGTTTCCCCTAGTTCCTGGTTAGGTGTGTATATGACCCGGACCATTTTGTTATTGGAATAAAGATATTGTTTGAACCTCATGATATGAGTGTATGTTGCATCATTGACTTGAAATTGCCACACTAGCTAACCCTGGGAAGGAAACGGGGAACCTCCTGATTATGTTGACACCTAATTGAAATATGCTTTGCACCTCCTGTACCTTTTTCTCTAGTTGTTCCCAGAGAGGGGTTGACCCAATATCCAATCTTGAGAAACTTAAATGATTTCAATATTTGTATTATATTTTTTGATTTAATGATTGAATAGAAACCTGTATGTGTGACTTTATCAACTCTGCTCTGCATCGTTGGCAACCGCTGAGGTATTTCCTTCCTTTTGGGAGCTAGTTTCTTTGCGAAACACTGCTAATGTTGTGGCAAATATTGGGGATTGCCTGGTAGTCCTATTTGGCACAGGTGACGGAAGGGTTCTGCTACAGCGTCTGCTTGGATCTCTCAGGAGTTAAAGTGCTTCTTCTCCCAGATGGGGTAGGTTGCACTTAGCATGTTGGAATTCACTGGGCCGACTTAGACCTCTTCCCCGTGAGGTTGGTGAATCAAGTGCCATTAATTGGCCTAATACTGGTTGTTAAAAGCGCTTGGAGACAGGAAGAATCTTGCATGGAGCGCTTTACAAGAACTTATTATACGCTTGTTGGTTAGCATGGGCTGAACATTGGTTTGTGCATCCCTTTCACTAACTAAATTGTTCATCTGTAAATCTGTGTATACATACAAATGGAAGGTGCATTTGAAAATCAAGTAGAATTAAAGTATTCAAATATTTTATTTTTTAATTTGTATTTAATTCACAAAAAAATAGAACACAACTAGTCAAAGCAATACATCAGATCAAGACATTTCATCATAAAAAAAGTTTTTTAAAAAGGTTATCAGTACATCGGCATCATAAAAATGAAAATAGTTCTGTTCTAAATGGAGAGAATGGAGCAGAAACCATTGTCAATAGCAAATCACATTAATTTAACATACAATTCCAATAGGTGAGTTAGATCAGCCGCAATGGAGTTACATCAAATTCATACTCTTAAAAAAAGCAGCCATTCTGGAAATGTAGGCATCTCATCCCAGAATATTAATCTGCCAATACAGTGCGATTCAGTTCCTATTTTCCCGAAAACCTCTTGCGTTCTACCAGAGCCTTACAGTATAACATCAAATGCTTAGTTGTTTCGATGGTTACATTACAACATCTACAACCACTATTAATTTGACTAATAGCATTTCTTTGGAGTAAAATGTCCTTTGTTAATGGGGAAGTTCACTCAAAATGTTTGTTTCAAAAGATGGGCAATAATCAAAAATATATGTAAAAATTATTTTTATAGAAAGTTCCTATGTAAATGTTTTGGGAAATTAGGCTCAGCTCAAGGTTTTGGCATGGGGGTGAATCCATTTCGTGACAATTAAGCAGCCTCCTCTGTTCATGTTTAGCTCTGCTCTCGCGGCAATAATCAAGCACAAGCCCCCTAGTGGGAGCTTTTGCTTACTGCTGCCAGAGAGCAGAGCTTAAAATGAAGAGAGGAGGCTGCCACAGTAATTGCCTTGACTTTCATTTTACATTTGCTGAGCCTCCCCAAGCCCAGGGAAAATGTAAAATGAAAGCCACATCAACTATAAATGCTTTACCAGCCGCCAGCTGAGTTTTCATAATTGCTGTGTCTTTATTTTCTAGTTTCCTGGGCACGGGAAACTAGAAAGCAAAAGTTGCGGCAATTATGAATACTCTGCCGGCGGCAGACGAAGTATTCATAACTACCTGCACTTTCTTTTTAAGTCTCCCAGGGGGGGTAGTGGTTAGCCCGGGAGACTTAAAAAGAAAGCCACAGCAATCATACTGTTATATTTATAATTGCCTGGACTTTTGCTTTAATTTCCCGGACTCTCCCAGCCCAGGGGGGCCTGGGAAAGCAGGAAAAATAGAAGCACTCGCCAGCAGCACAGGGCAGGAGGTAGCCTGATAGCATTCTCTGCTCCCTGGCTGTAATAAGCAAAAGCTCCCAGTTAGGGGTTTTTTGCATCATTATTACCACAAGAGCAGAGCTTAACACAAGCACAGGAGGCTCATTCATTTCACCAAATGGATGCCTCCTAGTGCTTGAAATGTTTGACTTTTGAGCCTCATTTCCCCAATTTTTACATAGGAACTTTCTTTAAAAATATTTTGTATACATATTTTATATTGTGGCCAATCTTTTGAGACCTTTTTGAATGATCTTCCCCTTTGAGAGCATATTTCAATGTCTTTTATCGAT
Organism: Ambystoma mexicanum; assembly: GCF_040938575.1. Lineage (NCBI taxonomy): Eukaryota > Metazoa > Chordata > Amphibia > Caudata > Ambystomatidae > Ambystoma > Ambystoma mexicanum. The sequence continues at coordinate 53,250,629 of NC_090939.1, forward strand.
ATTCTCAAATAGGTAATCTGAGTTATCAGTGGTATTTATGCTCCTTCGATGAACCAATTGCAGCCTTTTTCATTCCCACCAGATTTCCTCCCAAATATCAAGACACTAAACATAAGTGGATTTATCCTCAAGTCGTTTGCTGTCGGGTACATAGCAAGTGCATCGAGTTGTCGCTGGAGGTGGAGGCCAATTGGTGTTTCATCCATAATTACTACATCATCTGCATATAGAAATCTATTTACTGGTGTTCCAACTATAGTGGGAGGAAAGCACCTTGTTCCTTTAAATGTCTCCTCCATGTCTGCAGTGTATAAGTAAAGATTGCTGGTGTGAAAAGGCCCCCTTGTTTTAAGCCGATTGTTGTAGTAATTGCATCTGTTGTTAAGGATTTCAGTCTGGCGACACCCCTTGATCTCAGCCTAGTCTGCAGCGCACGATTGAAATGCTTATGTTTTTATGTTCGATTCGATATTGAGATGGTACATCACTCATATCACACCCCCTTTTCAAATACCCCGGGTCACAATGGACCATGAACCAAGCTGGTTGATGAAATGTAATATTTATTTATTTGAAAATTAAAAGAAATCATACAATGTTTAATATGGGGCAGCGATCACCAATGGGATGATGATAATAATAGGAATGTAAGCAATGCACTTAGTTTAACCTTCTATTGACACATCTTCAAAACAGGAAATAGGAGCACTTTTTGAATTTAGGAAAGATAGCACTCAAGTTAGAATTTCCCCCCGCAATGTTCCCTCAACCCACCAATAATCAATTCTACGTGGATAAACAGAAGCAGCAGGTAATCAGGAATGACAAATAGAAAACAGAATAGAAATCCGACCTTCCCTCCCCAAACAAGAGAGAAAAAAGGATTTTAAACCCCTGGCAATGTTATAAAATGACATTCTGAAATGAACAATTAAATAATGAATGTGTGTGAAAAATCTTGAAGCAAATATTATTCCTCACTACAGCAACAATGCAAATGTACTAACAATCCCTAAGAATGGATAACCAAGAGCATACAGTTCGAAAATGAGTGGAAGATTTAAAACATGTGGCAGCAAATGACAATTTGGAAACTTTGCAAACTTTGCAATTCCCGCCTGAAATTACCAAAATGGTTTTTAATAAAAATGGGGGAAATATTGTAAATCGCAATGGGTTTTGTGTTGGGGTGTAGCTAGAGATCATAGGTACAATATGGAAGTGAAATTAGGTCTGTAGCTGGTAAATTGAGTGAGTTATGCAAGATCTAGAAAGGTGCGTTTTGAGTAAAATAGAGCGGAGAAAAAGGAAAGGAAATCAGTTTTGACGAGAACAGTTTTACTCTACACTAGAGCATTCAGGCTAGTCCACCAAAGAGGGACACAGTAAGCTCCTGGGTTGATTCGCAAATTCAACCCTAGCTCCCCAGCACCCGCCCTGGGGGCACCAGTCCAATCACTCAAAATAGGATTAATATTTTAGGATTTACACAAGACAAACTTAGTAAAAGAGCTGGCGCTAGCACTAGAAATCAATGGCAGGGTGGCAAGAATGATTTTGACAGTTTGAACAAGGTATAAGGGTGGCTTAGAGAGTGGGATGAGGACAAAGACAAGGTAGGCTATGGGTTGATGTGGGGTGGTAATTGATACTCAGTCCATTCTGGACAGTCAGCGTTCTGGTCACCACACAGATCTGGTCTACCAAAGGACAGCCAGACAAAATCAGCAGGACAGGATCAGCTGGGCAGGGACTGGTTACCGGGTAGCACTTATGGACTGGCAATTCTGGTCACTGGATAATATAGGTCATCACGGTAGCAGGATGGCAGCTGCATGCATTGAGTGGCGGCAAGCCAATCTGGATCAGGATGCCAAAAGTACCACAGTTTTCTCCAGGTTAATGGGAGATTAGTGTTTTTTTTTATATTGTAGGCCTTGCTGGGCATGGGATCAGCACTGCTTGGGTGCTGCAGTGGACCCTGGAGTAGGATCAGCAATGTTTGGTGTTGTAGTTGGGATCTGGAGTCTGGATATTTGACTGGTACAGGAACGCAGCGCAGGAAATCTGGAAGAGTGTGTGTAGAGTCTTGTCAGGGACCCTTATTTATAGTGCAAAATGACATCATCAAAGTGTAGGCTGGGCAGGGTTAACCAAGCACACCCCTAAATTACTTGGATTGGGCAGGGGTGCTAATCTCCACCTTGCTCTCAACTGGTTGAGTTTAATGATGTCAGGTTTATGAGGTGAGTTTTACAATGTCTAAGAACTCCTACATTTACTTTACTTAAAACCGATTTTGCCGAAAACATACATTTACACCCTTGCAATCTCTTGGCAAATTATACACACAGGTTACATATTATGTGCAGCACAGATCAGTCCGATCCTCAGGTCTGTGGGACCTTGTTTCGCCTTTGATACATTTTGGTAATTTTAAACATGAAAGATTTGGCCTAAAATTCCACAATTTTATACACAGTTGCAAATTATCCCCAGGGATGTATGTACAAAATGTTATGTTTGCAACATTAATACTTTCCTTGGACTCTGTCATATTTTACAACTTCCGTTCCCCATGCAGCAATGAGTTCTACCAAGTTTTAAAAGAAAGCCCACAAAATGATATTTGAAACTGCAAACTTTTTACATTTTTTCTAATTCTTGCTGCAGAGATAAAAAAAGTCTTTAAAGTTTCTCTATAAAATAGTCTTTGAACAAATGGCAGTTTCTTTGTTGGGTCATTTTCTTTTCTTTACCTTCAACTGCTGCCAACTGTCATTTCCTTCAAGGCAAGGTAGTGGTTTCTCATTTTAATTGGAGGTTTTATTGCCCCTTGCACTCGACAGGTTAGTGTCCCAAGACTTCTATTGTCCCAGCCTGGAGCACAGATGAATGTCTGACGAGCGTGTGAACTTTCTTTGTCCTGGCACATTCAAAGTTTTTCAAGCTGGCAATTTTCACTTGCGTGTCCTGGAAGTTTATGGTGTGTCTCCCTTCCTTGGGGAAGTTTCATGGCTGGCAACTTGAATGACTGGTTTTTCTGAGAGCTTGCAAATCCGGCCCATGTGTTTTAAACTCTTTAATTTCTTATTTTGGGTCCTGAATTAAAACAAACGTGTGAAAGAAGATAGCCTATGTGTGTATCATCACCACTAACATAATCCCTTTACATTGCCAAGTAAGCAGGCTTTCATTCACAATTTATTTTTAAACAGGCCAATTTTTTCTTCAGTCAGCAAAGCCCATTATTCCACATGTGTTAAAACTGCTAGCATTTCTTTCTTTAAATTTGGTTTGGCAGCTCCCTCAGATGCCCACACTGTCTTTGCAGCTGTAATCATTTCCTTGAAGGCAGGAGTTTTATCTAAAGCATAGATACATTTGACACTGACCTGGCTCAGAGAGTTAAAGTCTCTTTGAACTGCTGAGCCTGGATACATTTGGAAAGAAATAAACACGTGTTCCCGTGCAAGTGAAGTTGCTTATTGATTTCTCTGAGTTGGTTTGAATGGGCCCGTCACTCAGGAATTATGCCTGGTTTTGGTGAAGCACAGTGAAATATCCTGGGCATGCTCATAGTGGTTTCAGAATGAACAGATGGAATTAGCTTCAAAGCAGCATTTTGAAAGGGTGAAAATGTTTCATTTTGAAGGGGAATTTTGGGCTTTCCACCAAGCAGTGCTGCCTGTTCACTTGATTCCATATTTGTTTTCAGAACACACTGGCATACCTTTTCAGTGTGTCGCATTGTTCCATCTTGCCTGAAGTGTGCTAGGCAGGATGGTGCAGCCATTTTTTTGTTGCTGCCAAAACGCAGTTTTGAGGTCCTGGTGCGCACAGGAGCCAGCACAGCCAGGTTGCTGTTTCTTGGTCAAAAGCAGCTTATTGATGTGGGGCAATGCTGTTGAGTGGGTCAATATATCCCACACAGTTAGGTCTCCAGCTTTATTAAGTCGTATTCGGACTATGGTGATTGTATGGAGACTCTTGATGGCTTCCAGTATATAATAATGATAATGATGTGTTATTTATATAGCGTCTTAATCCAAAGCGCTCTACAGAGCACATATTTACATACAATATCACCCAACTGAAATTGGTATTCATTTATCGACCTCGGAAGGATGAAAGGCTGAGTTGGCCTTGCCGGGATTCGAACCTGCGACCTGCAGATCATGCTCAGATCGCACCACAACCCCAGGCATTTAATTTAGACCACAAAGTTTGAAGATTTATGGAGTCAAATGCCTGCGATAAATCCACTGAGTCCAGATTCAGTTTCTTGCTGTTCTTCAATGTAGTTCTTGCTTTCAACATGATATGGCATTTATAATGCGCCTATACACAAGTGTTTCAAGGTGCAACGAGGCAAGGTAGGGGGAACAGTGGGAAGACAGAAAACAATCCTACTAGGCCAGGTATCATTCAGATCACACAAGTGCATGGGAAGGGGCAAGTGGGAAAGTGCAGGGGGGAGAAAGGGGGCGGGGACAGTGCAGTACATGGGATAATAGAATAAATAAACAATAAGTAAACGTACGGCCAGCATGTGGTAAGTGCAGGCATCAGGTGTCAAGTACTGGTAGTGGGATTGCAGGGATACAGAAACAGTCTCCAAGTGCGGGGGTTGCCAGGAAGGCAGTGCAGGTGTGTGACCGGCAGGGGAGGGGACCTGGGCCTGACAACAGAGGGTGGCCAGGTAACCAGTGCAGTGTCAGGTTCAGCCAGGAAGTCAGCAGGGGAGAGGAGTAGAAAAAGCAGAAGCAAAGAGAAAGGTTTTGAGGTGCTTCCGGAACCGGAGATGATTTTCCTCAAGTTTCAGGGAGGCAGGGAGGCTGTTCCACAAGGAGGCCCCAGCCGAAGAAAGAGATCTACCACCAACTCGTTGCTTGGAGAAGCGACTGACCCTGAGGGAGTTGGAGGTGGATGAGCTATTAGGAAGAGAGAGTTGAAGGTATTGAGGCCCCATGCCCCAGAAGGCCTTGTGGACAATGCAGAGGTTTTTGAACTTAATCCTTGCAACCACTAGGAGCCAATGGAGAGGTTTCAGTCCTGGAGAGATGCAATCCCTGGACTTGAGTCCAAGGACAAGTCTCGCAGTCCTGTTCTGGATGATTTGCAGAGGGCGGAGAGTAGAAGCAGGCAGTTTTAGAAAGAGGCAATAGTCCAGCCTAGAGAGAACCAGAGCTCTGGAGACAGTGAGCTTCTGGGGGAAGGAGAGGAAAGGATGAATACCTCTGAGGATGTGCAGCTGGTAGTCTAAATTCTTAGAGACATCAGAGATGTAAGCAGAGTGTGGAGTCAAAGATGACCCCGAGGTTTTTAGCCTCACAGGCGGGAGTAGGAAGAGGGCCAAGAGAGGCTGGCCAGAGAGTGACAGGAAAAGAGTGCCAATGTGGGGAATCTCGGTCTTACTGGCATTAAGGCAGAGATCATTGGCTGCACACCACTCCTGGATGGCGGACAGACAGAGATGAGAGAGGAAGAGGTGGCTGAGGGTAGCCTGAAAATGAGCCGAGTGTCATCCGCATGGCACTGGAAGTTGGGGCAGAGTGCGGCAATGCGGTGGGCAAGAAGTGCCAGGTATTGGTTGAACAGCCAGGGAGAGAGGTTAGAGCCCTGGGGAACACCACAGGTAGAGGTAGAGATAGAGGAGAGGAAGGACCCAAGTTGAACCTGGGAGGGTCAATCGGAGAGGAAAGAAGTCAGCCACACCAGGGCCTGATCGGTGATACCCAGGTTATCACAGAGACGGTTGAGCAGGATGGCATGGTTGACTCTGACAAAGGCAGAAGAGAGATCAAGTAAGATGAGGACACAGGGGGTGTTGGAATCAAGGTTGAGAGCAGGTCTTCATGGATTCAGGAGAGCAGTTTGCGTGCTTCTGGCAGCTCTGAAGCCAGATTGATGATCATGGAGACAACCAACAGATTCAGTGTGAATATTCAGCTGGGAGATGGCCAGCTTTTCCAAGGGTTGCCCAGGAAAGGAGTGATGGAGATTGGGCGATAGTTAGCCGGGCAGGACGGGTCGGCAGAGGGTTTCTTAAGAAGAGGGTGCACAAGGGAGTGCTTCGGGGGGAAAAGACAAGACTCCAGTAGCGAAGGAGCGGTTGCAGAAGTCGGCCAGAGCAGGAGCCAAGGAGTCAATGTGGTCCTTAATGGTTTTGGAGGAACAGGGATGAACCTGTTTTGACAAGACTTTCATAGATTGGACTTGTCTAGAAACCTCGTCTGGGGAGCATAGGGTAATGGCAGAGAAGGAGGGAGGATAGGTGGCCGAAGAAGGGCCAGAGGAAGATCAGGGAGTAGATGGAGATAGGGGAGAAGAGGAGAGGGAGAACAGGATGAGTTTTAGAGATGAAAGGAGAAGCCAGTGCCACACAGAGGGCCTGGGAAGAGACAGGAGAGCTAGAGACTGCGGCAGGATTGGCCAGTTCCTTGCAGATTTTAGAGGTCAGCCGAGTTGTTGGATGCCACCGAGACGCGGGGGTAGATGTGAGCTCTCTTCTTGGTGAGGACAGAGAGCCGGTATTGCCTTTGGAGCAGGCGGCAGGCCAGTTTGTCAGAGGATGTGCATGAAGCATGCTATTTCCTGTCAGCCACCCAAAACCTGTAAGGAGCAATTTGCATTGGGGTTATTAGTTGACCAAGATTGTATGAACTAAAGAATAACAAAGGATTTAAGGTCGGCAACCACCTTATGCCAGTACACATTAAGCAGTAGGAGTTTAAACTGCAAATCCTCTGAAGTTAACGATATTGCCAAAACCCCAAAGGGAAGGTTACCACTGTCGTTCTCAAAGATGAATCGACCGCAATTAGGAGTCTCCATGATGCTCTACCCTTCCCCCGTGCCCCTACTTGGCTTGGCCGCTTGGTTAACCACTTGAAAACCATCCATCACAGGGATCTCAATCAGCCATGTCTCTTGTAGCAAAATGCTATTTGATTCTTTTAGCACACACATAGCATCAGGGTTGTTAAACAAATGGTGACTCCCCCTCGTGTTCCATGATTTAATACTCTGACTCAGATCTCTCTTCTCAGCGGAGTCACCTATTTGACGGCTATGGATCAGCTTTTCTCCACAGTGTTGTGAGGGAGGGCCAGTCTACATTATTACCAGCTTCATGATCCTTGCAATTTACAACTGATCTGACACCATAGCGAGTTGGGTGGACCAACATCTATTGCCCTTGCCCTATACCCCCTCCCTCCTGCAGGTTAACATTGCTGACATCGAAACCAAGAGCAAACTTTACCTTCTAGAGTACACAACCTCCTTCACAAGTTTGGATTTAAAGTATATGATGGAACTTTCAGGGTGGCATCCATCAGGAAATGCAACACGGTCTACATTGGAGGACGTTAATAATCCCAGAGCTGGTATTTCGGCAAAGATCAGTAGGCTGTTACTCCTATTTAGGCATAACGGGACACCAGGACCCAGCAAACGAGTTACTTTTAGATTAAACTCACTCTTGGTAACTCGCGTTTCTTTCCTGCTTCCCACCTGGTCTCTTCCGGCAGTGCACCTCTGGTGTTTTAATTTGTATATGTGTAACCGCCCCAGAAGTTGCCCCACCCCTGAAGCCACAGTTTGATACAAATTAGATGATAAATGCCCCATAGAACTTTCTCCTTGGTCATTAGATTGGTTGAAACTTTCCACACCCCCAAAACCCGGGTTAGGTAGCTGTTGTGATCCATTAGAGTCTGGCCGATAACATTTATTTAACAAATTCTCCTGCTTATTAGATAGAAGTGGGGTTCTGTTAGGAGGTGGTTACATTTACTTCATTGAGTTTACAATCACATCAGTTCAGCTGCTGCCATGTAACCTAGTTACCAAGGAACCTTTGTTGTTATGATTAAGCAAAGGTTCCACATTCTAGCAGCAGAGAGAGAGAGGATTGAGAGCAGGAGGACAGCCACAGCTGGGGGCCTTTCTCTTGGATGAACTAAAGAAATAAAGCCTCTCTATAAAGACAAGCATCAGCGTGAAGCGTGGTCATTTACATATTAACATTGGCGACGAGGATGGGATCAAGGAGAAAAGGCCCCCAGCAGCAGCAACACTGCAGCAATATTGATTACAGTTTGGATGCAAATGGACGGAGTGTTACACTAGATGTGTTGTGTAATAGCAGGCGAGAAACACGGCCATCCTCCTGGAGCGGAGTAAACCAGCAAAGCGCATTTTGGAGCGGAGCACCAAGAAAGAAGTCAGTGCCTGGCAGTGGAGAGAACCATAAAAGCATACTGGAGCTGAGTACGAATATTGAGGAGGTTGGATGACCTGTGGATCACAAATTGGATCACCTGTGGATTACGGAGGAGGCTGACCTGTGGATCACAAATTGCAACTACCACAGACAGCGCTGACAATATCAGCACAGGTTCCACCTGAAATCACACCTTATAAAATTTAAGTACAAGTAAGTGACAGTGTGGCTGTGTAAGGTTTCCTACCTGGGGGTGACATTAATTAATTCACAACATGGCAAACGTCCCAGCCCCAATTTTCTTCCTGCCTACACCAGGTGAGCCCAGAGTGCGTTGGATAGACTGGAAAGAGGGTTTTCAAAAATATGCACTGGCAGCATTTGGACCCAATTTCTCCAATGAGCGCAAAGAGGCGCTCCTATTTCACTGTTTAGGTGCCGCAGGACAGGAAGTGGTCAAAAAACTACCAGAACCTCCAGACATTCCTGATGGGGGTCCATGTGAGAAAACATTAGCAAAATTAGACAAACACTACTGTGTTGAAGAAAATATAATTCTTGAAAGGTACAAATTTGCCACGAGAACTCAAAAAACTGGAGAGAGTATTGAGGAATTTGTAACTGCTCTTAGAGGTTTAGCCATCAAATGTAGATTTGACCATTGTCGAGATGAGCATGTCAGGGACCAACTCATGATTAAGTGTTCTAATGATAACATCAGGAAGGAGTTATGGAAGGAAAGAAATCCTTCTCTTGATAGAGCAATTGAGATAGCGAAAATGATAGAACACACAGACAAATGTATACAAATGCTTCAAGTGGATAATACATCTCAAGATAAGCCCAAAACTGATGACAATGAAGCTGCCATACATAAGGTTTCGAGAGTGATGCAGAGAGGTGCGGCAACTGCGCGTCGCACTTGGCAAATGGGTAGGAGACCTGAGGGTCGCCAAGGTCCCTTTACCAGAGCATGGGGACAAGGATCATCTACCAGAGGGTCACCCAGTGAGAATGTTACATTCAGGGGTGGCAGGGACTCTGGTTATCCTAGAGGTGCATCAATTAGGAAGTGTTTCAGATGTGGGAGTCTATATCACAAAGCATCTGACAAAGAATGTTATGCATCAAACATTATATGTAATGAATGTGGGGTCAGAGGACACATGGCTAGTTGCTGTAGGAATTTTTATACCGCTCCAAGTCAAATACATGAAGTCAATGCAGATCAAGAATTTATATCAATTGATGATGCTGGTAGAGAAGTTATATTTTCAGTCAATGCCATTGATGGGAAGGTCAAGAAAAAGAAACCATATGCAACTGTGTTAGTTGGAGGGGTGCCAGTATCAATGCTCATGGACAGTGGAGCAGATTATACTTTGATAAGTGTGCAAGTGTGGAAGGAGAAATTTGGATGTTGTACATTGTGGGAGAATGTAGTCAGAGCAAATGCTTATGGAGATGTGCCCATAGACATTTTAGGGTGCTTTGAAGCTGAGCTCCAATTCAAAGACAGGAAGGCGTTAGGGACTATCCATATAGCCAACAGAGGTGGAGAGCTGTTGTCCTGGAGCGATCAGGCAGAGCTCAAGATAAGACTTGAAGCAAGCCACCCAGAACAGGTTTTGACTGTTGAAGGTGGAAAATCCGGTGGAAAATCGGTCTCGAGCATTGTTATGGAAGGGGCCAGAGGGCATATGAGTGGCACTAAGTTAGGGTGCTTGAAGGGATTTGTGCACAAAATTCGTTTGAAAAGGGATGCCATTCCCAAAGTTGCCAAATTACGGACCATTCCCTTGGCCCTGAGAAAAGATGTAGAGAGTGAATTGAATAAAATGGAAAGTGAAGGGGTGATAGAGAGAATTGATTCCTCAGAGTGGGTTAGTCCTATTGTAATAGTGAGAAAGAGCAGTGGATCTCTGCGGATATGCATAGACCTTAGACACCTGAATAAAAATGTAGTGGCTGACAAATTTCCTTTACCCAGAATAGATGATTTATTGGCAGGGGTGTCTGATTCCAAAGTATTTTCTCTTATTGACCTCAAACCTGCATATCACCAAGTAGAATTACACCCTGATTCGAGAGATCTCACAGCTTTCATTACCCCTATTGGCCTTTTCAGATGTATAAGAATGCCATTTGGATTGATTTCAGCAGCTAGTGTATTTCAGAACGTCATGTACAGATTACTGGGAGGAGAGAGAGGTGTCATGTGTTACCAGGATGATGTGCTAGTATGTGGGAAAAATGAAGCAGAACATGATAAAAGGTTAGAGAGAGTGTTGAACATATTCAAAGAGGCTGGCCTTACAGTATCGTTAGAGAAATGCATATTCAAAACTGACAAAGTTGAATATCTAGGTCATGAAATTACAGGTGAAGGGATCAAACCCAAAGAAAAGGCCATAGAAGCTATTCGCAAGATGGAAGCACCAAAATCCAAAGCAGATATACTATCTTTTCTAGGTCTGGTTGAATTTTATGGCAAGTTTGTTAGAGGGTTGGCAAATTTGTCAAGGAACATGAGGATGTTGACTCGTAAAGGTGTTACGTTCAAGTGGAATGAATCTTGTGAGGAAGAGTTTGGTAAGATTAAAGATGCTATAGTCAATGCACCCATCTTGAAAACGTTTGAAGAAAGTAGTCATTCATTACTATTTGTGGATGCAAGTGACTATGGTATTGGGGCAGTCCTAATGCAGGAAGATCAGGAGGGCTTACACACCATAGCATTTGCCTCTAGATCTCTCAAAGGACCTGAGAACAGATATTCAGTGGTAGAAAAGGAAGCATTGGCTTGTGTCTGGGGAGTGGAAAAGTTCAAAAGATATTTGTGGGGCAGAGAATTCACAGTATGTACAGACCATAAACCCCTAATAGGAATATTTACCAAAGGTGGTCTGGAGGGAGTCTCCAGACGCATCATGAAGTGGGTGACATCTCTACAAGGCCTGCAATATGATATGCTTCACATTAGTGGTGAAACCAACGTAGTTGCTGATGCCTTATCCAGATCAGTAGTGAGAGAAACAGTGTCTGAGGAGTCTCCTCTGACTCGTGAGAAAGGTGTTGAAATATTTCAAGTTCATGAGTCAGTAAAGAAAGAGGAGTGGGACAATGCATGTTCAGAGGATGAATTGTACCAGAGAGTTTTAACATTGGTGACGCAGAACAGAATAAGAAACTATATTGGTGATTTAGGCGGGATGGCCAAAGTTAAGGAAGAACTCTGGATTGATAAAGGATACTTACATAGAGGACATCAGATGGTTGTACCTATTAAAATGAGAAAATTAATAATTGAGCTAGCTCATGTTGGGCATTTGGGACTGCCTAGAACCAAAGGCTTGGTTAGAGCAGAATTTTGGTGGCCTAATCTTGACAAAGACACTGAAGAAGTGGTCAACAATTGTTGTGATTGCATTGAAGGTAATAAGGGTCTCAGGATTCAAAAAGTACCCATGACTGTTAGAAAGCCATCCACAGTTCCATGGGATGAGGTTGCTTTAGACTTACTAGGGCCTTTCAATATCAAGGGTGGGAGAGACACCTATGTACTGGTTGTCATAGATTTATTATCCAAGTGGCCCGAAATATTTACACTAAGAGACATATCCAGCAGTAGCATCATTAAATGTTTGGAGCAATTATTTTGGAGAGAGGGATTCCCCAGAAAGTGTTTATCAGATAATGGGACCCAATTGGTTTCCAAGGAATTTAGAGAGTTCTTGAGTAACCATGGAATAGAACAAGTAACCACTTCATTATATCATCCCCAGACCAATGGGTGTGTAGAACGCTTCAACCGCACTCTCATGGATGCAATTAGAATCGCGGTAGCAACTGGAGGTGACTGGATCAGGACCATAATGGAGAGAACATTCCAATATAGACTAGCACCACACAGTGTTACGGGTGTATCCCCATTTGAACTATTAAGAGGGAGGAAACCTAACTCACACATGTGTCCAGGCTGGATGGGAAGGTCAAAATTCGTAGGAATAGATCTGGAGGGAGTGAGAGAGAAGATATTTGAATCTGGGGTCAGATCCAAGGAGCAATATGACAGGAAGAATGCTTGTAGAGAATTCAGTCTTGAGGAAGGTGATTGGATCAATATCAAACTTCCCACCAAGGTGCGCAAAGGTGCATCCATATTTTCACAGCCCAAACAAGTTGTTAAAGATTTGGGATCTTCGGTGCTTGTTAAAGGGGGTGGGGTCTGGAACAAGGAGAGGATAGCAATTTGCAAAAAGGTAAACAACAACTTGTAACTGCACTGCAAGGTATTTAAAGCAATTTAATTATTTCTTCATATACCGGTTTATCAGTTACTATGTAAATAATGAACTACTTATGTTCAATGAAATCTATTATCTAGTTTAGGCAAATACTTATATTTTGGTAAAAGGAAGGGAGGTGTTAGGAGGTGGTTACATTTACTTCATTGAGTTTACAATCACATCAGTTCAGCTGCTGCCATGTAACCTAGTTACCAAGGAACCTTTGTTGTTATGATTAAGCAAAGGTTCCACATTCTAGCAGCAGAGAGAGAGAGAGGATTGAGAGCAGGAGGACAGCCACAGCTGGGGGCCTTTCTCTTGGATGAACTAAAGAAATAAAGCCTCTCTATAAAGACAAGCATCAGCGTGAAGCGTGGTCATTTACATATTAACATGTTCTAGTGTTAGTGTCCAGCTGTGCTGGATGGCCATCAACCCCTTGGGTAGCATATTTAACAATCGATGGAAAATGATTCAGGTTCCCAGTGTTATTAAAGATCCTACACATTATGGTGTCCTGGTTTGCTTCATTTGGTATTGAGACCTGATCTGGTAAGTTTATTATGGTCTCGGTACAATTGATAGGCATCCAATTAGTATGAACAGCCCATGTAGAGGGATTTGCATCCACTTGGTCACACATCGATCCAATATTTCATCTTGAGAGAAATGTAGATGAAGAGGTGTTAGGATCAATTTGTGGTAGTTCAGGGCTGTCTGAGTCGAAAAGTCCACTGTAGATGGCTTAAGAGTTGTCGCCGGAGTTCTACTTTCTTCAAGCAGTGGAGACATGACAGATGGTAGGGAGATATTGTGAGATACTTATTTTTCCTAGAGTTCAAAGTTAGTTTCCTGCCAATTTTAGACATTTTTGCTTTGGTCAATGTATTTGTTGTACAAGTAACACAAGGCAAAGTTTGCACCCCAACACCTTTGCTCTGATTAGTCAATTGCAAGTGAAGAGTCGATTCTCTGGTCAAATCAATTGCTACTCTTTCCTTATTTATAAGGTGGGGTGTCAGTGGTACTTCATTAAGTTTGTAGGGCTGAACGGCTTCTGCTGCTGGGGTGTAGACTGTGACAATTTCCAGAGTTTTCAGCCATCTCGTAAGGATCTAGGGTATTGGCACGTTTCTCCTGAGTGCATGGTTCCTGAAGGGCTGGACACTAACCCCTCCCCAGTAACCCCCCGCACCCCATTGGCCAAGTGATGGAAGATAGATTGTATTTGGGAACAAGTTGCTAGAGTATCAAGTTTAACGTTCACTTCTGATAACATTAGGGTATTGGCTTTCAGCTCATTCCATATGTTATCATATAGAGCCAAAAAGGAACTCCGAACCATATTAAGCGCAGAAACGGTGGATGGGTTAAGCAAGTTCGCTCATCAACTTCTCGCAAGGTGTGATGCATTGGATCACCCGCAGAGACTTCTGCTGCTTCTATTGATGACTCAGTCCTAATTCCTGCATGGCCATCTGGGTCTTTGGTGATTAAGTCATTATCGAAAATGTTAGTTAATTTGTTAAGTGATCTCGGGTGGGAGGCATCGCAAGTTTGTGGAATTACGCTTCCCACAATACAATTTGAAGCTGAGCCTGAGTGCAAGTTGTTCTCCAAGGCCAAGTCGGCAAATACGATTATGCACGAATCGGTAAGGTCTTTTTTCCCTGCTGTGGCACTCTGTTCCCTCATAACCGAGTGATCCAGCATTGCAATTCCTTTAACTGTAGCCATGGATTTGATTTCAGTGCGGGTTCCTATAGTTCTAGCAAAGGAGTAGTCTGTAATTCTGTGGCCAGCAATTGGTGAAAAAGTAGTGTTTAGTCTCAGAGTGTTAAGGTCCAGGCATGACTTCTTCAAAGAGAGTGGGATCCCAGATCTTTTAACTTTCGGTTTTGAGACTTCAACATTGACCAGATTCCCCTGATTGAGACTCGTCCCAGGGTGGTGGTGGTGTTTTTCACTCAAATTGTGGATTAGTTCGGCCACCAGCAATGCCTCATGAGGATTAGATGCAGGGGTGAGTTTGGCCGGCAAAGAGGTCTCGGAGAACGCGTGGATATTCCCTCTACCATTGCATTGAGGGACTGTTAGTTCCAGCTGGTCATCCTGGGCGTGTTGGCTTCAGAGTCCCGGTCTCATGATACCAAAGGAGGGGTTGAAATGAAGTCCGGAGCAGCGCACCACGCGTATGTCAACAGGGGGCCAACAAGGGGTGCATAGATCAAAGGGAAGATTCCCGGCAGTTTCTAGACCACCTAGTGTTGAAGGCTCCCCAAAACAGATGGTTATAGTTAGTTACACTGACCAAATTCGCCGCAGCGAACAGCAACAATAGCTGATAATGCAAAGTGCCTGGGCACCACGGCCCGCGGACTGCAGACTGGCCACTTGTCAGCCCACTTCGCCTTCCTTTTTGTGGGATGAGCCGAGGTTGTAGCTGCGTTGTGAGGCAGAGCTTCAGTAGTAGTAGCAAGAGTAGAAAGACCAGCAAAACACTGCAGACTGTCCACTTTGTCAGCCCACTTCCTATTGAAATCTAATCAAAATTGGTGATTCATCGTTCCAGTCCCTCTGTTTTCTTAAGGAAATCCATGATCCTTGCCATATTAGTTTCATTAAAGAATTCTAATGGCAAGACTACAATATATGTTGCAAAAATCAAACCATGTCTACAGTTAAACTTTCCCTTTCCTTCATTGTTAGAAAACTGATGATGCAATTCTAAACAGGGTTGATGGTGACAACTACAGTGGAAGAGCCTTATGTCATTTTACTTTTCTTTTACTTTAGCCAGACTTAGAAATTGGAAAAGGGACATCGACAGGGCATGCCAGTAATACTATGCCTAGTGTGACGTCCACTGTACCCATGGTCCTTCATGCGTCAAGGTCTCTCAGATTGTTTTCTTCTGCCATCGTGAGTGGTCGCTTCTCGCGGAGTACAATTTCGGCTAACGCCATTTACTTTGACAAAGTTTAAAAATAGTTACTCTTCTTGTCCTTTTCGACCGCCGTGGTGAAGATTCACACTGAAGGACAAGACGAACCGTCAGACGAAGCAACTTCGACAGATTCCTTTCGGCCTTGGAAGGCCCAACGGGCCTAGGCCCTTACAGTAGGGAGAGTGGGGGGGCGGTCATTACACAATGTATTTTTCCACCCCTTTCCCTTGTCGCCCTGCTGCCTCCCTCTAACATGGCTAGGACACCTTTTTAAATTTTGCCCATCCTGTAATAAAAAAAATCCTGTGGATGGGGCGAGGGTGATGGGGGACAGCCACGTTCCCCAGTGCTAGCCTCCCACCCTGGAAGACAGGCCGGAGACTCTGTTGTGGCGACCACACCCAGCGGCAAAAGCACTCCATCTCCCCACACTAAGCACATACTCCATGGGGATGTGTCCAACACACGCCGAGATTCAGCATCTAGGGGCAGATATGTGGATTCACTATCCTCTGGGCCCATAAGACTAAAGGCGCCGCCCACAAATCCCCTTCTACCGAACGTCGAAGGACGCGGCAGGGGCCCTTACCAGTACCGAAACTCGACCTGTTTCGTCTAAACCGGCAGGGAGGCCGAAAGAGTCAGGATTTTCTCACCTTATTAAGAAACATGTTCCGGAAGACCTAATTAAAGCTTCTAGCTCAAAGAAATCGTCCTCTAAAAGCTCCAATCACAAGGATAAGCAGAAGGACAAGGAGAAGTCCCATAAGGACAAACCTCATAGTAAGGAGCCTACCCCTAACAGAGACACTGTACAGGAGACTGAAGAGATCCTACAGGAGGATGGGGATGGTGATGAGGACTTGCCCACACCTGCTATACCTGACCCTAGGGTTATCCCCAGTTCAGCCAAATGGTCAGCACAGGACATAGAGTAATGTCCAGGATGTCTTTCTTTGCTAACTTCTTTGAAGAGCATCCCCATGCTTTGGAGAGCTTACAAAATACTCCCCCCACTAGTCAGGCTTCCAGTTCTCAGCTTTTGCCTGCAACTACTCAGCCCCGTCCGTCATCCCAGCCATCAAGTAAGAGATCTCCCATCTCTTCTGATCTCTATGATATGCCATCAGCAAAAAAGTCTTGCATCTCTGCTGAACTTTGATATACATGAAGACACAGAGGAGTATCAAGAAGATAATAATATGATGAGGATGACAATAGGGATGATAACAATAATGATGACGAGGAGTCGGAGGTCTCTGCTATGGACTCTTCAGTTCCGTAGGACCCCTCTTTACCTGATTGCCCTGTGGATAATCGGCCCTTGTTCAATGATATCCTAATCAAGGCAGCCGAGTTTTTCGGCATTCAAACACCTGAGACTGAACAAGACAAAGATTTTGTCGAACATCCCGGGGGACAAGAAAGCTGCCACCCAGTTTATACATTTTAAAATCCGTTCAAAGGAGGATCCAACCTTCTTTGGAAACCCCCAATCAAACTAGAGCAGTCAACCCAAGAATAGAGAAACTATTCTGTCCGGCACCATCTGATCCCTTATACATAAGGGGACAGCTTAAGCCGGATTCACTGGTGGTCACAGCTACCCGGCAGAGGGCTGGTACACCCTTAGCCTCTTCTGAAGCGCCCCCAGACAAGAAGAGCAAGAAGCTCTACACCATGGGGAGGAAGGTAGCAACTTCTGCAGCCTACCAAGCTAGAATAGCCAACAATTCCACACTGTTGTCAAGCTACGACTGCACTAAATGGGACGAGGTTACGGCCCTGGTTCTTAAATCAAAACTTGCCCTTGTAGCAACCGAAGGCAGATCCACTGCCAGCAGTCTGCTAAAAAAATACCCTTGATGCAGCAGATAATGCCAGACACATCATTTCAGAGGGCACTATTCCCAAACGCCATGCCTGGCTTCGATAGTCCGGCTTCAAACTGGAAACACAAGCAACCTTGCACAATATGCCAATAGAACCTAATGTTTTATTTGGCAAATCAGTGGAGGACGCTCTGAAGTCGGCCAAGAAGGAGTATGACGCACTGAAGTCCCTTGGCCAACTTGCCAACAAACAGACTGGACAAAGAGGCGGAAACAATTTTTGCCGTTTTAGCGGGCAAAATTCACAAAGAGGCTCCGGATATGGGCAAACCAAAATAATTAATGGAATAACAACCAGGGACAAGTGTCCCAGGGTTGTCTGAGAGGCCAGCGCAGAGGCCGCGGTCGGGGTAGGCCCTCCACTTCCAGAGGTGGAGGCACGCATCCCAAACAATGACGCCCTGCTACAGGTCCCCTCCCAAGCCTCCCCAGTAGGGGGACGAATTGCAAACTTCACCCATGCATGAGAGGGTATAACAACAGACAAGTGGGTGTTATCAACGGTAGTGGGAGGTTGAGTGGAGCTCTCAAACCGCCCCCCGCGCTGAAGGAAAACATCAAGAGAAACACAGCTCATCTTGATGGAAGAGGTCAACGCACTACTCCTAAAAGACGCCATCGAGATTGTGCCGTCGTACGAGGTAAACAAGGGTATCTATTCAACGTACTTCCTTGTTCCAAAGAAAGATCTGACCATGCGCCCAGTGTTAGACGTGCGCCCTGCCAACACTTATGTAAAGCCACAAATATTCCGCATGACAACGCTACAAGAGGTAATTCCCCTATTAAAGTGGGGCGATTACATGGCAACATTGGATATGAAAGATGCTTATTTTCATATTTCAATGCTCCCAGCGCACAGAAGGCTCTTGCGGTTCAAGGTAGCAGACCAGCACTACCAATTCAAGGTGCTACCCTTCAGAATAGCCTCCGCTCCATGGGTATTCACCAAAGTACTGGCGGCGGTTGCGGCGCACCTGCGCAGGGAGTCGATCCCAGTGTACCCCTACCTGGACAACTGGCTGATCAAAGGAGAAACTCCATATCTTTGCAAACAAAACAAGCGCAGAACCATAAATCTCCTTTTCCAATTGGGCTTCTCAATAAACGGGAAAAAGTCAAGTCTTGTACCAAACACATCAAAACAGTTCCTAGGAGCTGTATTAGACACAAAGACGGGCTTTACCTTTCCGTCCATGGAAAGAGTACAAAACCTGCTTAGGCAAATACTCCAGTATCAAGCTGGTCTCAAGTTAAGCGTACGCAAAGCAATGTGGTTACTAGGCAGGATGGCATTGTGCATTTATCTGGTCCCACTCACACGTCTGTGCATGTGACCAATGCAGGAATGGTTGTCGAAACAATGGTCTCGGGCAAGTGGTCAGTGGGACGATCTAGTGGTCGTTTTGCCTACACTGGTTGAAAACCTACGCTGGTGGTCAAGATAAAATCTGTTAAAGGGAAAACCCTTCCACGATCCAGAAGCGCAAACGATTGTCACAACAGACATGTCACTTTGCGGGTGGGAGGCTCATTACCCTCACCACACAAGTCACGGCACAGAACCAGATCAACCTACTGGAACTACTAGCAGTTTTCAAAGCACTGCAGGCATTCGAGTTGCAACTGACAGATCATTCAGTTCAGATTCTAACAGACAACACAACTTCCATGTTTTATATCCACAAACAGGGGGGCACACACTCTCCAAATATGTCCAAGTTGGCTCAGAAAATATGGAAGTGGGCACTCCAACGAGGGATGTCCCTATCTTCCCAACACGTTCCAGAGGTACTCAACACTCTAGCGGACTCTCTGAGCAGAGACCCACTACCAGAAGAATACGAGTGGCAACTACACTCAAACGTTGTAGACCACATCTTCTCTCAGTGGTGTTACCCTACACTAGACTTGTTCGCTACTAAAGAAAACAAGCAATGCTCAGACTTCGCGTCCAGGTTCCCCCAACCAGACTCCAAGGGGAACGCCCTATGTATGAACTGGTCAGGGAAATTTGCTTCCGCCCCCCCCAAACACCGTTAATGAGCATGATAGTGAACAAGATGCACAGAGAACAGATGACGCTCATCCTAGTTGCTCCTATGTGGGCGAGACAACCGTGGTATCCACATCTGCGGAAGCTGGTGATGTGCGATCCCATCAAGCTCTCGTACCTAACTAACCTGTTAACCCAACACGGGGGGCCAACGGTGCACCCACAACCACACTCAATGAACTTGGCAGCATGGCTCCTGAAGTCAGAGTTTGGACACCTGAATCTTCCACAACGGTGTATGGATATCCTCAAGGATGCACGAAAACCAAACACTAGGCACTGCTGTTTCGACAAGTGGAAAAGATTTGTCATTTGGTGCCAGTCAACACAAATAAATTCTGTAGAATGTACTCCTTCACACATTCTAAATGATATGCTCCACTTGTTAGACTCAGGGTTAGTCTTTAACTTTATAAAAGTTCACCTGGCAGCTTTATCAGCCTATACCACCTCTCAAAGTAAAGTCTTGTGGTGGAAAGTACCAGTCATTAAAGAGACTTCCCCCTTTGATTTCTAATGCCCTGCCAGGATGAGATCTCAGTGTAATAATAGCAAAGCTCATGGGAGCCCCTTTTGAGCCTATGCACCAAGCAAGTCTGAAACACCTTACCTACAAGACTGCCTTCTTAGTGGCTATTACTTCCATAAGACGAGTCAGTGAATTACAAGCATTGTCAGTGCAGGACCCTTTCTTTATTATCCATAAAGATAAATTGGTTTTACGTACTCCATCCTAGGTTCTCACCTAAATTCATTTCTAAATTTCACGTGAACCAATCCCTCGAGCTGCCGGCCTTCTTTCAGAAGCCAACTAGCTCATCTGAGGTCAAACTCCACACACTAGATGTCCGGAGAGCGGTTTTCTACTACGTAGACAAGACCAGGCCTCTTAGAAAAATATATCAACTATTTGTCTCCATAGCAACAGGCAGGGAAGGAGAATGCCATCTCCAGATGGATAGTCCGATGTATACAATGAGGGTATTCATTATCAAACAAGACACCGGCTTTCACACCAAGAGCTCACTCCACACGGAGCACAGGAGCTTTTCTGGCCTTTATTGCAAATGTCAGCTTAGACAGCATTTGCAAAGCAGCTACATGGAGCTCAGTACACACTTTCACTCAGCATTACTGCATTGACACACATTCCAAAGCAGATACACAGGTAGGACAAGCGGTTCGAGGGGATTGGGTCCTCCGACATATTCCATATCTATGACAGTAATCACCACAGCTGTGCTGCTTTGGAAAATCTTCGGCGTCTGTGTCCTGCGTCAATGACGTCGATACGCCACCCTCGAGGACCTCCTCCGACGGCCGACGTCACTGGATGTTCCAAGTAGGACGCACGACGCCCGTAACCTCAGTTCTTTTTTTTCCGCGAACGTGTTCGCTTCCGAGATCTCGGCGTGCCTCGACTCTTTGGAGTTCCTGTTCTTTCTCGGTTCTTCAAACCTGTTCGTATTGTGAAGTCTTTCTTCGTGAAGATGTCTACCTCGTCTTCCACACTGCGTCCGGGATTTAAGAAGTGCGGGGACTGTGGGTCCAAGATGTCAGTAACGGACTCGCACAACGCCTGCCTCTGGTGCCTCGGGGAGGCCCATGACACGGATGACTGTCCTCCCCTGGGAGAAGGTGCATAGATGTTATGAGCTTTCTGTCTTTATCTGCTTGGATACAACTGTACTCACATTATACTTCATGCAACCTCATGTCAGAACAAAACAATCTGAGGGACCTCAACACGTGAAGGACCATGGGTACAGTGGACATCACACTAGGGATAGTATTACTGGTACGCCCTGTTGACGCCCCTTTTTACGAATTTTGAAAACTGTAATACTCCAGCGCTTCCACTATATGTCGGCCTATGCATAGCATGTGCATCTGCACAGATACAAGAATCAGAAATACGATTACGGTGAGTAATGTATATTTATATATATTTCATACAGTGGATCAGCGCGACCCCGGTGTCACAGAAATACACACAATTGTATGGTGATCTAAAACATAGACATCTTATTGCACATTACATAAATGCAAAAAAATCACCACAGGTGATAGAACCCAGTACATTTCCTATAGAGAAAACAACAAATACATCACTTTGCAAATGCATAGACAAATGGTATCCACGTAAGGTTGCTAACAGTATACATCCCCTTACAAGTTATATGGGCTTTGATATTGGTGCAGAGCTAAACAGTAGAAAAATATGTGTCCGGCGCTATCACGGACACCAGTGATCATCAACAGTCGACACGTCTGTTTTGGACTGTAGCAGCTAGACAAGCTATTGCTATGCACAGACTTTATCAGGACTGGGAAGGATTCTTGACAACTTTTTCTGGGGTGTGACTCTACAATGTGAATAAATAAAAAAAAAAGCGTAGTGTGCATGTCCAGGGAATCATGTTTATAAAGCTACATAAATTGCTTGCATTTCGTTTGCACAGTCTTGCGCACCATGGACAAATGATTTCCAGGTGGTCCTTTTGATTGTACTCCTCGTCGTACATAAGAAAGAGCAGAGGCACGGGGAGGATATTGAAAAAGCTCATGAGTGGATACAGTGAGTTTGCTACTGGTGCATGTATATCATACAGAGCCACACATGTGCAGTATAGTTTCAAGTAATCGCACATGGTTTGGTTTGAGCAGAGTTTAAAATTTGCACGAAGTGCAGCTAAGAACTTGTGTGGGCATACACTGAGTGAGCTGCTGTTATCCGTGGATGGAGCCAATAAAAGTGCAGTGTGATGGATATCGAACACTTAGCCTCATGATGGGGGATCGCATGGGATGTTAGTACTGAATGGAACAATTAGCACGTTGTGTAACAACACCCTAAGGGCAACCCGGCGGGGACATGCTGTCTCCCGTGTGGCACTCCCTGCAATATTGTGTGGAGTTCTCTTTGACCCAACAATTAGATCGGGACCGCGCAGAGCTGGCTGGAGGGTTCTCTCGGCTCCATGGGCCTGTTTTGGCGGGTCCTGTTAAAACAAAGTGTTGGATGTATCCGTCAGCCTGGATCGGTATCTGGCCCATTACTGTGCTGTACATGTTGATATGCATGCCAACAACGTGATGAATGTGAGCTGCTATTGCTCGATTGCTTGCCTTACCTCGACGTGTAGGGTGCGGGCGGAAATCCTTATCGTGTTTGTGTCGCAGGTGCCGTGAGGTTGGCGGGCACACAAGAGTGAGAGAACTACACAGTGGGTTACTATGGTGACATGTCTTGCCAGACCTCGCTGGAGCAAACTGAGTCTCAGGAGCCTGCCGATTGTAGCGGTTATCTTGGAACATGCTTATATGCACCCAATTGTGTAGACCCTGTCCAAGGGATCTGTTACATGAATATGAATATACATGGAGGAAGTCGACGGTGGAATCGTCTAGGGGAACGACTATGGCGAGGAGATGCCCAGCAATCCTACCCCCACCCCACCTCCCAGGGATGTATCGCTGGACATCCTGCCAACTCTCCACATGCTAGTGTCGGAGATCCAGAGGAGGATGCCGACGGCACCCCCGGTGCCGGTCCTGGTGGTACCGGCTCCCTGCCGGCAAAGAAGAGGAGACTGCATCCCAAGTCACCTCATCAACTGCCTCACATGCCCACCCCATCCAGCGTTTCTGCGCCACCGAGAGCCCCTCCACCGGATGGAGTGGGATTGTTCCACTCCATGGTGTCCCGCTCCAGAAGAGACCAAGAACGAAGGTTTCCTTTACCAGCGCCGAGAGGCAAAGAGGAAGACCATTCTGGCAGTGCCTCTCCTGGACGATCTTTGAGATGAGTGCAATGGCGCTGATGAGGAATCCGGCCTCAGCCCTGTTGAAAAGAGACAGGCTGGAAAAGAAATACTGGGTTCTGCAGTCTGCACCCAAGTGCTGCGGTCGCAGCCCTCCTCGGACTCGGTGGTCTCGGCGGGGAAGAAGTTGGACACCATGGGTAGGAAGGTGATATACTCGGCGGCAACAAAGGTCAAGGGTGCAAATGCTCTTGCGATCCTGGCCAGATACGACAGGGAGCTGTGGTATAAGATGGTTCCGCTGCTGGAATTTCTCCCCGACGACAAGCTGGTCGAGGCGCTGGAGATCCTCCTGGAGAAGGAGGCGGCATTGGACCATGCCATCACTGTGGCCCAGGACGTCAGACACAGGGTTCCGACAGGTCTGCCTCCTTCGTCGTGACTGGTTGAAAGCCAATAACTTTTGGCAGGAAGTTCAGACGAGGGTCCTGGACATGCCGTTCGGGGACAATCTCTTTCGGAAGGCCGTCGACGAATCATTGCAAGCCATCTTGACCGACGCGGAGATGGCCCGTGCCCCAGGCACGCTTCAGCAACATCACCCTTCCTTTCGTGCCTCAGGAGGCAAACCCGGAAGATCGTCGAGGGGTTTCGGTGAGAGATCATTCTTGTACTGCCAATCCTCCTGATCCATGCCCCAGGAGGCCTACAGTGGTCGTTCCAAGGCTTTCGAAGGTGACCACCATCCTCTTCGATTCCAAGGTGACACAATGACCCAATTCTTGAAGTTCTGTGGGCGGAACGCTGGCAAGGAATCCGGGTTGTGAAATATTGGGGAAGAGGGACCCAACCACCTCAGGATGCCCCTATACTTCAATGCCCAGTCCCATGTATTGAGAGTGTGTTGAGTGTACGATAGCATCTTCCTCCAATGCCGGCGCAGTCGGGCGGGATGTGTGGGAGAAAACGTAGCAGGAAGCGACAGACGGGATTGCTCTATTTCCATCCACCTCGGGCGCTCAAGGGACTTGCCCCATCCCCGTGTGTGTGCCAGCTGTGCCGCAACCTGATATTTGCGCAGGTCAGGGAACCCTAACCCGCCCACTCTGGTGTTGCACATCATTGCCATTTGGGGAATCCTAGCCTTCCTACCCTTCCAAATGAATCTGAACGATTTCCTTTGCAAGCAGCAGAGGGGGGGGTAGGTGGTAGGCAAGGAGGAACAGGTGTACAAAAACCTCAGAAGGAGGTTCATTTTACAGGCAGTGATGCGCCCAATGAGAGAAATTTCTTGTGATAGCCATTGGTCTAGGTCCCTCAAGTTCCCTGAAGAGCGGAGGAAAATTCGCCTGGTATACCTCGCCTGGACAGGCGGGGATCTGGACACCCAAATAAGGCATTACTTTTTCGTCCCATTGGACTGAACAGAGAGATTTGAGTGATTCCCGCTCCCCCGGATCCAATCCGATCCCCAGGGCAAACAACTTGCCAAAATTGATGGCGAAGCCTGCCACTTTCCCGGATTGATTAATCTCAGTGAGGCCGGGCCGTAACGAGTAGCTAATATCCGTAAGGGATAGGAGGTCGTCGTCAGCGTAGAGGGTGATTTTATGCTGAGAGGTACTGCTGAGGAGACCTTTGATCTCCGGATCCAGGCGAATCCTCTGGGCGAATGACTCCATGACTAGCGCAAACAGAAGCAGAGATAAGGGGGCACTCTTGTCTGGTTCTGCATGTTAAAGGGATGGGGTTTGATAGGGTGCTATTTACCCTCAGAAGGGTCCTCAGGAGCTGATAGTTGGCCAGAATGAGTTTTTGGACCGTTGGCCCGAAGCAGAAAGCCTCCAGGGTGAGGCGCATGAAGGACCAATCCACTTTATCGAACGCTTTGGTTGCGTCCAAGGCCAGCAGTGCAAGTTTCTGCAGATCTTGGGTCGCGATATCAATTAAGTTCAGGGCCCTGTGGATGTTGTCTCCTATGGACCTATTTTTTATGAAGCCTGTTTGGTCTGGGTTTGTTATGTCGGGCAGGGCCCCGCCAGACGGTTCGCTAGGATTTTGGAATAGATGCTAGCATCTATGTTCAGAAGGGAGATGGGCCTATAGTAGGCACTGTCGCTGGGGTCCTTCCCTGGCTTGAATAGGAGGATGGTGATGGATTCCTGAATAGAGGGTGTAACTGTTCCCAATTCTCTAAATAAATTAAAGAGGGTGACCAAGTGGGGAATCAACTGGGGGCAAAAGATATTATAAAATTTCGTTGAGTATCCATCTGGGCCCGGTGCTCTAGATTTGAGAGTTTTAATAGCGGTCTCAAACTCCTCACCTGAGAACGGGGCATCTAGACTCTCCCAGATGGAGTTTTTAAGCTGGGGGAGTGCAGCCCTCTGTAGGTACTCCAGTTGTTCTTCTTGAACCCGCGGAGTCGCGAACATTAGCTTGGCGGGCGGCCGCTAGCTCCAGTTTCTCTTGTTCCGCATAATGAACCTTGCCTTGATGGTCGCAAAGCCCTATGAACGTGTTCTTCTTCTTCGTTTCAGCCAACTTCTCCACTACCATTTGTTCGCCTTGTTGTTTCTAGCATAATAGCTTTGTTTTGTCTTGGCTAGCAGGTGTGCTGTGTGCTCCGCATAGTGAGCTTCCAGCTTTTTCTGGGCAGCTTGTACGGCCCTTTTGGGACTTCAGGGACCAGCCTTTACGTTTGTGGTTCTCTGCCGCTCTTTGGACCTCCCCCTCAAGGCCCACTCACTTGTTTTTTGCATTTCTGAAACACTGCTCTATGCGCAATTAGTGCACCTCACACCACCGCTTTCATGGCATCCCAGTTATTGGCCGCGGACGTATCTTCATTTAGGTTTTCCTTGACAAAGTTCTTGAATGTTTGAGGCACTGCGTCTCTCAGTGCCATATCATTCAAGGGATGGTCTAGTAAAAAATTTTATTTAAAAAATAGATAGGCCACATAAAAAAGAAAATACTAGCATCCTCCGTTTCAAAACTTCCTAGGTAAAATTTTGAGCTATTCAAGCTCAAAATTCGAAAAAGCAAGCACAGGGGCGCCGCCATTTTGTGAAATGGAGGCCCTCCTGTGCTGGCTTTTGCTTTTGCGGCACTAATGAAGGAAAAGCCAGCCAGCTGTAGTAAACAAAGTCTACCGCTGGGTGGCTTTCCCTTCATTAGTGCCGGGACTCGGAGGACGCGGACCGGAGACCAGAGCAGGAAAGCTGCAGCTGAATCTCGGTAAGTGCTATTTATTTTTTTTACAAAAAATAAGCACTAGCTGCGTTTTTTTTTCTACGTTTTCCGGGCTGGAGGAGCCTTTAAGGATGAGATCATGTAGGTTCCATGGGCGGCGCAGATTCTGTCCGGGTCCTTGGCCCGGAGGGTCAAGGTGATTGGAGCATGATAATATAGCACTCTGGATCCAATTGCTACGTCATCGACATAGGCCAAGATCCGCGGGGAAGTCAACAGGAGTTTGATCCGGGAGAACGTTCCGTGCACTTGGGAATAAGAGAAGTCTCTCTCGGGTGGGGTGAAGCACTCTCCACGTGTCCACCACGTCCAGGTTTTGAAAGAAGTGAAGGAGGCTGGTGGCGAGCTTAAAGTCTCTGGGGGCGGGGGAGTGAGATCTGTCCTTTGCAGGATCAGGGACCCCCCTTGAAGTCTCCACCAATGATAGTTTGGCTTTCTGCGAACAAGAGGAGGATTTTGCCCAGAGCCTCACAGAACGTGTCTTGTCCATTGTTCGGGGTATATACCGAGACGAGAGAATACAGCTGTCCAAGCATAAGAAATTTCACTGCTACGTAACGGCCTTCGGGGCAACGTCGGGTCTCCAGTATTTGCGGATTCAGCCGTTTCGCAAAAAGGATTGCTGTACCCCCCTTCTTAGCTCCACTGGAAGTCAGGAATTGGAGCGGAAAGTGCATGTTTCAAAGATGTGTAAGGTCTGCTGGAAGAAGGTGTGTCTCCTGTAGAAAGGTCACTGCGCTGTCCCCATTGTGCAGTTTCTGCAAAACGGATTTACGCTTGACCGGGGAGTTCAGGCCCCTAATGTTAAGCAAAACTAATTTCAGGGTCAGATGAAGGCGGGGGTGTGTTCGCAGCGCTTGAGTTTTCTGGAGGGGGGTGGACTGGGCGATGTCGCTTTGCGGCTGGGGTTTTAACTCTGACCTCCAACGGGAGGCCGAATCCATAAAACATAGAGGAGCTGGATTTTCCTGTCCGGCCTGTCCCATTGCCAACAGGGCTCAATCAGTCCGTATAGCCAACGGGGCCATGACAGTTAACAAAGTTTGAGTCCCACTCCAACGGGGTATTGGTGACGTGCACCTTGGAGTTGGGCATGGGCTGTGTGAAGCCCGCAGCGCTGAGCTCGTAGCTCCCTGTTCCCGTTTGTCCAGATTTCGCTGAGGTCACTGGTGGTCATTTTGGGTTCTGGTTCCTCTGTACCTTCACCCAGGAAGACTGCCTCAGTTTATGGAGAGAGTTATCCGCTTCGCCGTCCGCAAGGTCTGTAGAGGGGTTCTTCACTCGCCCAGGAGAGTCGGGGTGTAAGATCGCTGCAGCGTCCTCAAGGTGGCTCATCCTACGTAGAGTTCCTTTATAGGAAAATTGTAGAGCTGTGGGGAACAACCACTGATATCGAATCTGTTTATCTTGAAGGAAGAGCGCAAGGGGGCGAAGGGCCCTTCTCTTAAGCATTGTTAAGAGGGAAAGATCTTGGTAAATTTGGAGCGGAGATCCTTGGAATGTCAGCTCATCCTGAGATCGTCCAGTTGCCGATATGGCTTCTTTGGTGGTATAGAAATGGACTCTTGTTATCACGTCTGGGGGAAGCCAGTATTACTTTTAAGGACACAGGTCAGAGCTAGTAAAGTAACGCAAATACTTTCTGGAGTGGCTACAAGCAACTCAAAGACATGTATCAACTCATTGAACTATTTTAGAAGTGCACTAAGCAATTCAGGTAAAGTATAACCCAATTACAGTTTCAGAGGAATGCTTGCTATTCAAGGTCAGTAGAACCTATTGGTGTATAAACGTATTACCCTATTTCTGTTGACTGAATTGATAGTTTGACCAAGGATACTTTTCAAAAGTGTAGATTACAATTCTATGTTAAGTAAGAACTCTTATAACTATTTTAGAAGTGCTCGAGCAGTTCAGGTAAAGCACAAGCGAAGTATACACTTTTAGAAAGAAACAATGTATTTCCAGGTAAGTAACCTATTATGTTTTCCAGAGGGGTAGAATACAACTCGAAAGTAATTATTGGCTGCAAGACTGTTTTAGAAATGCCCTGAAGCAAATGGGGGAAAGCAAAACCCAAGAGTACTTTTAAGAATGACAATCTGTTGTTCATGTTTGTTCATGGTAGGTAAACCCTATTGGTAAGCTTTTAAACTCATTCAGTTAAAAATAATAAAGCAGTACCAACACAATTACTTTTACGACGAGTGGAACACTATTTCAGAGTAAGTAAAACAACTGATATACTTTTTAAACGAGCAACAGCAACTTAAAGGTAAGTATAAACTTCAGGGAACTTTAACTTAATCTATTACGGAGATACAGTTATCACACTAACTTCTCTAGCGAGTAAGTAGTTTTCACTCTTGTTATAATTTCAAGACAGAACCTTTATCTTTTAAAACCCTTCCCTAGTCTATATCATGAGATTTCTCAGAGGCAGAAGAGGGACTTTAGTGGTCTAGGAGCCAGCTCTAGGCAGGCCAGGATAGGGTTCAGCTGCAGGAAAGTCACAGTTCCAAAGGATATCTTCGAGGGGATTGTGTCCTCCGACGTATTCTTCGGCGTAGGCGTCCTGCATCAATACGTTGTCCCACGAGGGCCTCCGTCAAGGGTCGACATCACCGGATGTTATATATAGGACGCACGCCGCCCATAGCCTCAGTTCTGTTTTTTTCCGCAAACGTGGTTGCTTCGGAATCTCGGCGTGCTCGATTCTTTTACTTCGAAAGCGATGTCTTCATCTTCTTCTACCCCGAAGTTGGGCTTTAAAATGTGTCGGGACTGTGGTTCGAAAATGTCCATCATGGACCGCACGACATCTGCCTCTGTGAAAGCCACGCCACCGACGACGGCGATGACTGCCATTCCCTGACATCGAAGGCCTTGCGGGAGCGGAAGAAGAAATATACGGTAGGTTGGGTCTCTAAGCCCCAAATGTCGAAATCTGCTGGGCTTTCGATCGACGACTCGAGGGGCGACTCTCTGTGTTGGCGAAAGTCCAGGGGGTCTGTCTCTTTGAGGCATTCTCGTTACCGGTCGCCTTCCCCGTCCTCGTAGGAGGACTCCGCCAGACGGCGAATTACTTGTCCCACCAAGTCTTCGTCGTGGGCAGAATGGGATTTATTCCGCCAGCTGATGACGATTTTTGAATCGCAAGGCACAGTTCCGGCCGCGCCTTAGAAAGAAGCCGGCAGGGAACGGGCTCGGTCCACCACTCGCACGCCTTCAAGCTCGAGCGGTCGGCACGATCATCGGGAGCCGTCAAGGTCCCGACAGGACAAGGGAGATCGCCATAGCTGTGCCAGGTCCAGGTCCTGGTCCTTGACGCCATCGAGACCATCAGATCCTTTGTAGCCTTTGAGGAAGGCGTAGACGCCATCGGCGCTGTCTGTCGAGGGACATTCTAGAGACTCTGCCTTCAAAGAGGTTGTCGACGCCGTCAGAGCCTCGTTCGACGTCGACGCTGATTCCCTCAGCGCCTTTTGTGGAGGATTTGCCGCAGGTGCCCCAGAGGGCTGTAGAAGCTCTGAGAAAGGCTCTCAGTAAATCTGTGAGGCCTGTTTTTGAGCCCTACTCTGTTCCTCCTCCCAGGGTGGATTTGTTCCAACCTTTGGAGTATATTTCAGAGGTGGAGGAAGGGTCTGATGAGGAGTTGTTATACCTCCTGAGGTCCCTGATGACCTTTTGTCTGGTCAGTCAGATGGAAGACCTCAG
This sequence comes from Ambystoma mexicanum, assembly GCF_040938575.1. Taxonomy (NCBI): domain Eukaryota; kingdom Metazoa; phylum Chordata; class Amphibia; order Caudata; family Ambystomatidae; genus Ambystoma; species Ambystoma mexicanum. Next base: position 53,280,779 of record NC_090939.1, read on the forward strand.
TCAGTCCTTGCATGATGCCAGTGGTCTTGACACCTCTCCGGAGGTGGAGTTTGGCAGGCCTGAGCCTGGAACACATGCCGAATCCTCGTGTAGGCGTCTCATGTCCAGGGTGATGGAATACTTTGGGTGGTCTGCTCCACCTGTTTATTTTGATCAGGAATGTCTGACGGGACATCCTGGACCAAGGTCCACCCACTGACCCGGTGTTGCCATTTCACATGGCTTTGCAAAGAAGGGTTGCAGCGGATTGCACTGTTCCGGAGAGTCTCCCGGCAGTTGGTAATTCGCTTCCGAAAAAATACCGCCCAGCCAGTAGTGACCCCTGCTACTTGTCTTTGATGCATCCTACTCTGGAGAGTTTGGTGGTGCAAGCGGCTACAGCCCCGGCGAAGCAGGCTGCGTACCCTACCATCCCTCCTGATAGGGACGACAAGCGATTTGATGGTTGGGCGAAGAAGGTATTTTTTTCCGGGATATGGCTTTGAAGGCAGCCAACTCTGTTTGTGCCTTGGCACGATTCACTCACACTCTGTGGAATTGTGCATCTTTGGCGGCTGAGTATATTCCCGAAGGGGAAGAACGGGATGGTTTTCTAGCCCTCGTGCAAGACTGCAAGGATGCCATGTGTGAATCCGTTCCTGCGGGTCTGGACATGGCAGACTGTGTCAGCCGGCCCACGGCTGTGAGCACCGTTATACGCAGGTTTGCGTGGTTGCGGAAGTCGGGGTTTCCTCCTGATGTGCAATCCCAGCTTCTCAACGTGCCCTTTGATGGTGTCCATCTTTTTGGCAGCAAAGTTGACAAGAGCCTTGAGAGGTTTCAGACCTCCAAAGCTGCAGCGGCGAAGTCTTTGAGCGCTGCAGTACGTCAACCTCCGCCTTTTCGTCCTATGGGACAACAATGGAGGGGAGTTTCCTTTCGGTACTACTCTACCTTTGGTAGATCGAGAGGAGCTGCCAGTCAAAGGGGCCACCGTAGGAGTACCAGAGGTGGAAAGCAAGGTACTCGAGGTGCCAAAACCACTCGGGCAGTTGCCTCTTTGCCCTCAGGCACTGCCGCAGCCACGTTAGCTCAGTCATGAGGCCATGTCCCATGGTTCGCAGGTTGGGGGCAGACTTGCGCAGCATCTTGGAGAATGGCGTGCCATTACTTCAAATGTGTGGGTTCTGGAGATCATAACCCACGGCTACTGTCTGCCCTTCCGGCAGAGGCCTCACAACAATCCAGCGGGGAAGCTCTCTTTTGAAGCGTCCGGATTCACTCCTTGAGCAGGAAATCCGATCCCTGCTGGAGAAAGGCGCCATAGAACTGGTGCCTGTAGTGGAGAGGAACAAGGGATGGTATTCCCCTTATTTTTTGATCCCCAAAAAAGACAGGGGATTGAGACCCATCATGGACTTGCGTTGGCTGAACAAGCTCTTCAGGAAGGACAAGTTCAAGATGTGTACTCTTTCTCAGGTTCTCCAGGCCCTTCAACTTCAGGATTGGTTGGTGTCTCTTGACCTCAAGGATGCTTACTTTCATGTGCCGATTCATCCCAAGCACAGGAAGGACCTGAGGTTCGCGGTTGGCGACTCGCATTTTTAGTTTCGGGTCCTTCCGTTCGGATTGACCTCCGCCCCGAGGGTCTTCACCAAACTGATGGTGGTGTTGGCAGCGTATCTCAGGAAAGGGGGGGGATTCACGTCTACCCTTACCTGGACGATTGGTTGATCAGGGCGCGCTCTCCCGAGCAAGCCCTAAATCATCTGTCCGTCACCTGCCACTCCCTTCACAAGCTGTGCTTCTCCCTCAATTTAAAGAAGTCCCATTTGACACCTACCCAACGGCTCCAACGGAGCAGTGGTCGACACATCCCTGGGGCAGTGTTCGCCTCCCCAGGTGAGAGCTCATCGCATTCTGCAGATGGTGGACACATTTCAACGTGCCCAGAGTCTCCCTGGGTTTGAGTTCTTGAGGTTGCTCGGCCTCATGGCATCCTGCATTTTCCTCGTGCCTGAGGTCAGGCTGCGGATGAGATCTCTGCAGTGGGCTCTCGAGATGCAGTGGTCTCAGTTCTCCGGCAGGATGTCGGATCCCGTTCAGATTCCGCCCTCGGTTGCACAGGATCTTCTGTGGTGGGCCGGCGAAGGCAATCTGATGAAGGGTGCATCGTTTTGGCAACTTTGGCCGGAGGTGACGATCGTGACCGACACCTCCCTCACGGGTTGGGAGCTCATACCAACGAATTGACAGCCAGCGGCCGTTGGTCTCCGTCGAAGTCCAGACTCCACATCAATCTGTTAGAGCTGCGGGCTGTCAGGCTAGCCCTGAAGGCTTTTCTGTCATCTGTGCAGGGGAAGAATGTCCTGATTATGACGGACAATACAGTGGCCATGCACTACCTCAACAAAAAAAGGGGGGCAGGGTCACTTCCGTTGTTCAGGGAGGCGATGCAGCTCTGGTTCTGGGCCATCCAGCAGGAAATGTTGATCTCCGCAGTTCATCTGGCCGGAGACGAAAACGCGTCAGCGGATGCTCTGAGCAGGCACAGCACGGTCTCTCACGAGTGGGAGCTGGCTCAGGAAGTCCTGCTGGAGATCTTCGCCCTTTGGCAAACCCCACAAGTGGACCTCTTCGCCACAGTGTCAACCGGAAGTGCGAAAAATTCTGCTAGCTGGAATTTCCTCCAAGAGGAGCCTTAGGGGACGCGTTCTTAGTGGAGTGGTCCTTCCCACTGCTGTACATGTTTCCTCCAGTCCCCGTCATTCCGCAAGTTTTGCCCAGGTTACAGAGGTTCGGTTCGCAGATGATCCTCATTGCTCCGGCATGGGCCAGGAGAGCGTGGTACCCGGACCTTCTAGACCTGTCCATCTGTCCTCCACACAGTCTTCCCTACCGAGACGATCTGCTCTCACGGGAGGGGGATTGGGTTCTCCATCCAGAGGTCAAGTCTCTCAGCCTTAATGCGTGGTATCTGAAATGTTGAGGTGTAAGGATTGGGTCCTCCCTGAAGACTTGATGGAGGTGTTGCTTTCGGGCAGAAGGCCCGCAACAAAGTCCCTGTACCGTTGCCGTTGGAAAAAGTTCTGCGACTGGTGCAGGGTACAGAATGTGGATCCTTTCCAATGTTCTATTCCTTTGGTTTTGTCTTTCTTGCTTTCTTTAGCCCACAAGGGCCTACAATTGGGTACCATTAAGGGTTACCTGGCGGTGCTGTCTATATTTAAGCGCTCGTCTGAGAAATGTTCTTATTTTAAGATTCCTTTGATCTCACAGTTTCGAAAAGGGCTAACTAATGTGTTTCCACCGTCGCCTTTCCAGGTGCCGGGATGGGATTTGGATTTGGTTTTAAAGTTCCTGATGGGAGCTCCATTTGAGCCCTTACATTCTTGTCCGTTAAGACTGTTATCCTTTAAAACTGGGTTTTTAGTTGCGGTTACTTCCGCACGCAGAGTGAGTGAGTTGCAGGCATTTTCCGCCAAGCAACCCTTCACTGTGTTCCATAAGGACAGGGTTGTCCTTGGGGTGCGGCCTTCTTTTCTTCCGAAGGTTGTGTCGGAATTCCATTTGAGCCAGCAGGTAATTCTTCCAGTGTTTTATCCTACTCCACATCCTGGTAAGGAAGAGGAGAGGCTCCAAAGGTTGGATCCTAGGAGAGCTTTGAGTTTCCATCTCTCACGGATGTCCCGGGTCAGAGTGGACGATCGTCTCTATGTTGCTTATGCTGAAGGCGTTTAGGCCAGGCTGTTTCCAAGCAGACCTTGTCCAGGTGGATCATTTTGACGATCTCTGAGTGTAAACGTTTTGCGGAAAAGGACCCTCCAGTAGGCTTACGGGCTCACTCTACTAGGGGTGTGCTTGCCTCCACGGCTCTCCAGAGGGGCGTTACGATTCGCAATATTTGCAAAGCAGCCACATGGGCCTCTGTCCATACTTTTGTGAGACACTATTCCTTGGACTCTATCCATGGGCAGGATTTGGCCTTTGGTAAGGCAGTCCTCTATTCATCAATTTGATTGGGCATTCTAAAATTATGTAATTGTAAATTCTTTTCCCACCTCCATACGTTGGTACTGCTTTGGTAGTCTGTCATAGATGTGGAATACGTCGGAGGAACATCCCATCGAAAGAAAGTTACCAGATAGGGTAAGTAACTTGTTCTTCTTCAACTAGTAAGTATTAGCTTTAGAGTTTTTAAAAGTGTACAGGGACCTCACAGAAGGCTCCCTATATGTGTTCCAGCCTTGGGCCTGGGTGAATGGTATGGGCAAACTCCCAAATACTTGATTCACCCACTCAATCTTTCAGGATTCACACAAGATTTAAGGAATGTTTTATTTAATCCAACACAGTACCTTAGGAGAAAAGAGCTTCTAAGTGGATGGCTTATGGATGCAGCAGCACAGGATCCGGCCCTCGGTTCTTGGTTTGGAGACTGAAGGAAAACTGGCAGCATTCATCAACGGGGGAGGCTTCAAACAAAGGATTCTTTACAGCTTCTCGCAGCTCTGTGGATTTGGCGTCCTTTTACAGGTACCCGATGAACAAATAGCACTCTGGTGAGGGTACTTCAGGGATTTGAATCATGCCTCTGGCGTTCCTGCAGGAGTCCATCAGAGTTTTGAATGAAATCAAATTTGAGAAGACCATGCACCAAACTTGGCCCGAGGTCCCCTGGTATTGCCGTTTTGCAGCCCAGGAAGGTCACAGCATGTCGAGGGATGGCTTGTTTTGCAAGTCTTCTTGAGCCTAGTGGATCTCACCAGCCTCTGGGTAGGAGCTGTCGCATTCGGGACCTGAAGATCGCTTTGAAGGAAAAGGGTTACATCAGGCTCCAGTTACACAGCAGACTCTTAGGTCGCTGGAAATTGTTACAGCCTTTGTTTCTTCATCTTCCTCTTCGGATTCAGCTCCAGTGGTCGGCTTGTCGACAGCTTCCAGGATCTGAGTATTTATCAGGAACTACAGCAGAACTTCTGCAAACTCTCCCTGCAGTTTACAGAAAGGGACAGTCTGGCTGCCCAATCAGGACAGCCAGCTCCCTAGTAAGAATTGGTTACTTTTGAGGAAGGTGAAAGACAAAGCGCTGCAGAGTTCTGGACTCCTCCCTTGCTTCCTGCCTTCTCAGACATTGTGGATCCTCGGTGGGTAATAAAAAGGATTCCCGCCGAAGACAAAACTTCAACCAAGATCTTTCCTGCCTAGGACGGCAGAAGAAGACCTCAAACAACAAGTAAACGAGATGGTGAAAAAAGGAGCCCACTCTTCTAGGAGAATGGTGACCCTCCTGTGCGCTACTGCAGCTAATTTGACAGCCTGCAAGCAATAATGACTAAAAGTCATAAAAGTAATTTCACTGCCACAAGCCATTCAAGTTAACTTGTAATTGTAACAAAATGTTACCAGGTAAGCTAGAAATGGGATACGGTGTATCTCCCCAGCACTCCACATATGGTGGGGTGTGCTGGCTGACTGTATAAAATGTAAAGGGTGAAGGGAATTCCACTTTACTTCTAAGCAACCGTAGTTCACCCAAGAGGGAATAAGAGATATTTAGACTGGGGTGCCCCTTTGGGCTTCCCTTTTTAAGTCCAAAAGTTATAGGGAACCATAAATGCAAACAGCCACTCTGGATAGACATATAAAGCACACCCATAAAGAGTAAAGAGTAAAAGGCTATGTGAGAGGTGGAAAAGATTCCCACTCAACTAGGGACAAGGAAAAATAATAACCAAGTCCAAACAATAAGTTCTGGGGTTGACACGGGTCAGGAAGATTTATTATAAAAATGAAAATATTACCTAGCAGGTGTTGCAGGTTATTTGTGTAGTTAAAAATCAACATTAAAAAAATATTCAATTATGAAATGTAATCAAAATAGGCCAGCGAGCGTACCAATCCCTGTTTTTCCAGGAACTTATTAGTGATATTAAATCATTCACATGACAAGAATTCAGTATGTTGCAAAAATCATTTATCATCCCTTTATTGTCGCAAAACGAATCTAATTCCAAATGGCTGTAACTGATAATGATAACTTCTTGGTTAGAACATTATTGTTAATCATATTTTCTTTTTCTTTAGCAGGGGTCGAGGTGGATGGGGACCAAGGGGTACGACGTTCCTCTGTTTCTTGGAAATGTCAGCCGTCTTTACTTTACTTTTGTTCAGTAGAGGTGCCGTTTCTGGCAAAAGGGACTTTCATTTTGTTTGTTCCTTTATTGGGATTCAAACCTATCTTTCGCTGGAAGTGCTCTAATGGCACATCACTCAGCGCTATCTTGCAAATGCAGGTTTGCTTTTGTTTTTTCCAATTGTCTGCTTTAGACTTGCAGCTCATTTTCTAGCTATCGCAAAGCCTTGCATCTCCAGTGACCAAACTTTACGTTCCGCATTTAATCACAATAAACATTAAACTGCTCCAGGCATAACTGTGTGTTTGATGGGTGGGTCATTTAGGGTTGTTGGTCTTTGAGAGGTCTTAATGGGTGTTTAGAAAGGGGAGGTGGATAAAGCTGCATGCTGTGGGGTTTCGCCATGTTTATTTTAGTCTTAGTACTGTTGTAAAGCAGTGTTGAGGGGTGGCGTAAAGGAGATGCAAGACACCGGGTAGGGGGTTTGTATTTGGGGAGTGAGGGTGAGCATGGAGGGGAGTTTAAGGGGGAGGAGTTGGGAGTAGTGGCACGCATGCAGGGGACGTGTCTGAGGGTAGCATGGTTTCACTGCTTTTTTGTACACTTAAACCACTTACTTTAGCACTTGCGGAAGTCTGTTTGTGGCACCCTCGGCTGAATGAACATATTGAGTTTGGGCTATTGTGTGGCGGGCCCGCTCCTGGTTCACCGTAGCGAGTCCCACCAGACAACACGATCACCCGGTGTGACAATGAAACTCCGATCACACTACACCGCTGGAAGGGGACACCCTGCAAGGTCAGGATCAATGGACCTGGATACCTTGGCTGGGGGGACACCCTGCAAGGTCAGGATCAATGGACCTGGATACCTTGGCTGGGGGCATCCAGCTGACAGCGGCCTTGGACCCTAGGGGCTCTCAGGCCGGGGCTGCAAACAAAGGCCGTGGTCACGTGGCAAGCCAAAGACAATAAATACTCGGAGACAAGTTGCTACTTTCTGGGGCTCTGCTGCATTGAACCTCACGTGCCAGCAGAGCCCCTTTTATTGAGAAGTCATGACAAAGTCACATTCTTAAAAGGGCAATGCGGCCACAGTTAAATGGGCCACACACAACACTCCTTCTTTATTATAACAAAACCCAAAACAGACATACAAAAACCATCCCCATAACGACGTCCACAACTGTGGTGCATTCCAGTCTGCACACCACTCGTGTCAACTTCAAAATCACTGCAAACTGTGGTGCACTCCAGTCCAAGCGCCCACTGGAGGTCCAGTGACTGATGTTGGGCTCAAAAGATGCCTGGATCAAACTGTCTCCCTGTGGCGTCACACACCAGTCCCCTGGCTTCAGCTGAAGGTGCTCGTGGCCGCTTGAGCTGCTGCAGGACAGGAAGAACACATTCTCATCATCCTCAGCATACTCATATGGCCTCCTCTGGTGATCCTCTGCCATGTGGACCACTGCTGTTTTGGGGGGCTTCTTCCCCGTGGCCTCCTGATGCACTTCCTGCTGATGGCCCGACCATGCTGGCCGGTGTTGGGGCTAAGCACATCCGTGCAAAGTGGTCCTCTTTTCCGCACCTTCCACGCGTATGTCCTTTGGCAGGGCACGCCTGCGCGTGCTGGTGGTCCCATCCACACTGATGGCATATTGTGACACCTGGCTCTCTTAGTGGCCACTCCCCTCTTCTGGTTGGCCTACCTCCTTGCCATTTGCCCACGGCCAACAACTCCTCCAACTTCACCCGTTGCATGGGGGCTTCTAGATTGAGCTTCTGCCTGGAGAGTTCCATAGCCACGGCACGCACGTCCCAGCTCCAGTATCCGGTCGAGGCACAGCCCTGGCTCCCTGCAGTTTAGCAGAGCTACAGCCATAGATGATCTGAGCCCTGATCTCGTCATCCTCGAAGTTACCCAGAACGCAGGACAATGCGATGCCATGAAGCTTGCCATGAAATGCATTGAGGCTCTCCACTTCCTCTTGTCTTGCGCATCTCATCCTGAACCGTTCATAATCCCTGTTGACCATGGGCATAAAGTACTTGTTCAGTGCTGCAATGGCTGTGTCATATGACTGGTCTCTGGGCCGCAAGGTCTTGAACAGTCTCTGGATGGCCAGGCCGGCTGAATACAGGAGGGTTGGGCGTTTTGCCCAGTCCTTAATCTCGATCACCTAGAAATAGAACTTGAGGTTCTCCACCCTCGCCGTCCACCGAGGTCCCAGACTGGCAGGTGCCCCTACCACATCAAAGAGATACAGGGGCGCAATCTGCCCATTCTGGCGATATGCCCTTTCACCTTCCTCATCCCCCATGATAAGTAATGTCACTTAGTTTCTTCCAGTCCCTTACCTCAAGGGTGCACAAGCACTCCCTTGGAGTCGCTTCCCTGTGGCGTCTCCTCGCGTGACCCTTCTTCTCCGGCATCGCACCAACCGAGGGCCCAGTGCCTCCACCACCAGGCAGTCCTGTTTAGTTGCTGGCTGTTGAGTCCTCCTCCTGGGGATTGGTTGAGGAGCATCAAGATTGCTTCTGTCCCTTATTCCTGCCCTGCTCTCAGCTGATAACTGTGGTGAGCTGGGGCATGGGCACGCCCTCACCTGTTCCGTTGAGAGGGCCAGAAGGACAGGGCCCATTCCTGCTGTGGCCCCACTTTCCTTCTTATTTCTTGTGAAGCACTCTAAGCTGTGAGCCAGGCCACAGCCTCCACAGTAATTGTTCATTTTTTTTCTTACTTTTTTGTTTATATTTTCGGCCACTGAGCGGGTCACTGTACACGTGCGGGCCCGCTGCACCTTCACCGCCACAGGCCCGGGAATTGCTAGGCCACGCCCCCTCTTCGCGTGGCTCTTCCTCAACCTTTTTGGGAACCGCAGGGAGTAGCCACCCGGTACGCCGTGCATTGCTATTTCGTGGCCGCAGCCCTGGCCTTGTTTTCCGGCCACACCCCCTTCTTCGTGCGGCCGGTGACGCTCTTCCCACAAGGGCACCAAGCTGCCCGCACTGCATACATGCCAACCCTCCCGATTTAGGCGAGAGACTCCCGATTTTTTCATTAAAAACAGTGATATTTTTTACTGTCTCCCGACTAAAATAACAATATCCCCAATGCATTCCTATGGGGAAAATAGATTCTCACGATTTCGGTGCAGAAATCTCCCTCTTAAGGGCTTCATAATGTTGGCATGTCTGGCACTGTACCACACACAGCACGGGGGCCTGGACCGCCCTCGTCGCCAATGTGGCGGCCTGCTCCTGGTTCACCGGAGCAGGCCCCACCAGACACTGGGATCACCCGGTGTGGCAACTAAACTGCGGTCACGCAGTACACCGCTGGCAGGGAACACACCAGTCCTGGATACCATGGCTGAGGGCACACAGCTGGCAGCAGCCTCGGCCCTGGGGTCTCCCAAGCCGGGGCTGCAAACAAAGGCTATGGCCACGCTGCAAGCCAAAGACAAAAAACACTCGGAGACACAGTTGCCACTTCCTGAGGCTCTGTTGCGCTGAGCCTCACGTGCCAGCAGAGCCCCTTTTATTGAGAAGAGGGATGACAAAGTTGTGGCTCACATTCTTAAAGGGGCAATGAGCCCAAAGTTAAATGGGCCACACACAACATATTAGGTGGCGCTAATAAGCCAAAACGATTGCATTTGAGTGCAGCTAGGACTGGAGAGGGATGGGATGTGAGGAGGGGCACAGAGCTTTTAGGTGTTTGGTTATTTACCCGCCCGCTGACTTGCAATGGGCAGTAAGTAACAACACCTTCATAACTCTCCCAACACAAAATGAATCTTGTGTCAAGCAGAAACGTCACATTGCTCTAGTGCCTGCCAGTGTCATTTGAAAACAGTCATCAGTTAAGGCTTAATTGGAGCTGCATATGTGTTGCTTGTGAAATAAAAATTTCGTAACCAAGTGTGCGCTTCAGCCACTTAATTTATAAACAGTATGTGTTTTTCACTGACGTCCTGTTAAAAACGAGCATTGGCAAAGCCAACAGATTTATCATGTGTGTAGGTGTTAGCCAGCCACTGTTATTACACGCCCAGGTACTTGCACCTTCTGGCTTCTGCCATTAATGGTCAGGCAGTACCATTACGGCAGTGCCTGGTAAATGCATATCCCATGGTGACAAAAAGCCAATTCTGCTTGGAGACGGTCAGGGTTGGGATTTGTTTGCGTACAAAACACATTTGTTGTCTTGCACCAACGATGTAATTCTTCTTTTGCACCATACAGCTTGTATATTAAATAATGTTGAAAGGCATGTGACTTAATCACAGTCTCTTGTGACGTGCGTATTGAAGTGGGCGAGTTTACAATCTCGCTCTGTTTGAAGTGATTGAAATGTTGCGGTATCTGTGCGTTGCAGCTTAGCTCGCAGTTCACCGGAAGCAGGGTGCTGCCACTGCAAGGCCTGGCTCTACTGCTTCCGGAGCAGGTGCATGTGCCTGCCTTGTCCTGCTGCGCGAGTATGTTTTCCTCGTGGTGTATTTATAATTGCTTCTCTGCCTCGCCCTGCCCCTCTTGCTGCTGTGCCTGTCATCACATCTCCTCAGATGGCAGCACGCGGCCTGACTTGAGGACGACTGTGCAGAAAAGTCGAGGAAGCATTTTGCTCCTTGCAGCAGCTCCGTGAAACCCAAGCCCGGCAAGAGTTCCGCCAAAGTCCGCCTTTTTCTGTTCGCCTAATTATTGGTCCTCTAATTAACGGGGGCTACCGCCTCCGAAGACACAACATACACCGTTTAAAGCCTGCCCGAGGTAAGAAAAATAAACTTACAGAAGAGGCAGGCATGCCCTGAAAAGGCCCCACAGTGTCGGTAACCCGAGCCATGCAATCACCAGGCCCGTCTGGGCCATGGCGACAGTCCTTCTCAAAATGAGGTGCGAGGAGCCCTTCAGAAAAGAAACAAACGAGTCATTAGAGTCAAATAGCCACAGTCTGAAATTAGCGCCATGTGCACGAGTGTTTCTAGGCAATGTGGTGCCTAGGGAAAACCACTAAAACGACCCCTGACCCTCCAGGACACGCGTGCACGTCTCCCTCCAATACCGCAAGACCCGTCCTCGCTGCGCAGCCACTCTGCCCAAGATCAGTGTGCCCTTCTCTCCTCAGGCACCAACATGACAGCAAGTGAAACCCCCAAAGCCACAGGGCCAGAGACCTTGAGGGGGGTGCAGCCGTGCTTTTACTAGGCTGCCCCCACCAAACACTGCATTATGCACGATTTTTTAGTCAAATTACTTTATTTCGGATACATACAGACTTAAAACGAATTATTCATTCATGGATTCTAATCCTTCATTATTCATTTGCAGCGCTATGCACGAGACAATCTAGTCCTTATATACATAACACTGACTACAAATGTTACAGCCCAAGAAGCTGCAGTAGATGAACGCCACCCGACATTGGCTGATGTTTCGAGGGGAAGCAAAGTGTTGCCTTTAAAGAATTTATATTTTTTACATAAAGTACAATACATGAAAATAACTCTTTAATGTAGGTAGTCTTCATGGAAAAGGGTGAGACTCTGTGTCTCGTCCGGGGAAGTCATGACATCTCCCCAGTAGTTGCCTCCCTCATGAAACCGCTGCCAGGGTCAGGATCAGGAAGCATCTGCCATCCCCTGGCCACTTGGGAGGTGGTCACTGCCGGGGAGTTCGTGATGACTCCACTGGATGCATGTGTGTGGATATTGTTTTTCCTAACCCGTGTAGTATTTTGAGTCTATGAATCTCTGTTGATGAATATATTTGATTGTGTGGACAATCTATTGCTTGACAATCTATGGTGGTGGTAATTGTACTACACCACATCCCTGATCGTCTTGATTGCTGCACAATCTATGGTGGTGGTAATTGTACTACACCACATCCCTGATCGTCTTGATTGCTGCACAATCTATGGTGGTGGTAATTGTACTACACCACATCCCTGATCGTCTTGATTGCTGCACAATCTATGGTGATGGTAATTGTACTACACCACATCCCTGATCGTCTTGATTGCTGCACAATCTATGGTGGTGGTAATTGTACTACACCACATCCCTGATCGTCTTGATTGCTGCACAATCTATGGTGATGGTAATTGTACTACACCACATCCCTGATCTTCTTGATTGCTGCACAATCTATGGTGGTGGTAATTGTACTACACCACATCCCTGATCGTCTTGATTGCTGCACAATCTATGTTGGTGGTAATTGTACTACACCACATCCCTGATCGTCTTGGCCTAAGCCTTACTGCTAACCCTTGTTACCAAGTAAGTGTTTGGCTAAACGTTTTGTGGCAAACCTTTGCAGTTCCTCGAAGGCTGGGTTTTCAGAACAGTACACAAGTTAATGTCTTCATTTTTAAAGTCAACCATGAAAGAGTTCTCCCTCTTCCAATGCCGCTGCATAGTTGTTAGTATGGTGTAGCGTAGCCCACTGCCAGAAGTACCAACTCACTTCATATTTTCCTTGCTCGTACTTGAACCATAACTCCTAGGAACCACCTGGGACTTTTGAGAGGCAATTAATTTTCCAGTGTTTAAAAAAGAAAAAGAAAATCCTCGAAGGGTGGCTTCATTTTTGTTGTTGCACTTTGTAAGACTGAACCATAAAGAGTCCTTTTGTGTGTGCCATTAAGTTTTGTAATACTCTTGAAATCCTGTCTGTGCTTCCTACAGGGCATTGTTGTGCCAAGTAACCAGCAGCATTGTATGCAATACACTGCAAGGGTACCCATTTCAAGTTGCAAGCTACTAGCCAGGCATAAGAAGTCGGTCACCTCCTCAATTCGCTACATGCACAGAGCACACATTTCTTGCACTCCAGGAGTCATTTATCACTCACTAGTGGCAAGTGCATGTTTTGAGGCCTGTTGTGTCGAATTTCAGTAATCCGGGAACATGACCGTGGGCAATGTTCCAATAGATTGTGTACGGATGGTTGTGAAAAACCTGAAGGTGTTTCACTAATCAATCTGCAGGGATCCCTTATTCAGATGGCCAGGGAAGGGCCATCGCTATTAGATCCCGACCCTCTGGGTGGATTAGGGAGGGTGGTCCTTGGGGAGTGCGGTAGAAACACTGGAAGGCGAGACATGGTATCCCTCATTTCCCGACAACTGTTTGCCCCATATTCCATCTTCCTTTATGGGTTACTACCACTCGCATAATACCCCTGCTTTGTGTCAGCCCGACTACTGAGATGAAGAAGAGGAAGACTGAGATTACCACTAGTCCTATCCAATGATCCTGTCCCAGGCAGGGTCAGGCACTCGGTCATAATCGCACACACCTGAAACACATTGACGGCTACCCAGAGTATAAGAGGTTGAGCGTATAATCACTCTGCGAGCAAGCAGGAGCCCGAGAAGGAACACGAGCTGGAGTTCGCGCAAACAAGAAAACTGGGTCGCCTAGGTACCCTGAAATCTGCCAACGGAGAACAAAGCGCAGAGACGCTGAGGGCCTGTAAGGCTGCAGAAAGCATGGTGAGGGAGCCGTGTCTTCAAGAAGCTAAAAGAGTCGATTGAGGTTACAAACTCCAAAGAGAATACTGGCATAGGTGCACATTTCCCTGGCTGTGTGAGAAGGCCCGAGAGTGACGGAGGGGCAGCCTAGGAGACCCTGACCTCGGCAAGCGATAAGAGTAACGCAGCCAGTGAGTTCAAAGCAGAAGGGAGGCTGTTTTGTGAAAGGCGCAAGTGAAATACAATGTTGCAAAACAGGGACACGTATGGTTAGAGGGTATTGTTAGAGTCGTCTCAAGGGGGTCCGAGCCAGAACAAGGGAGTGCCAAGGATGGAAAATCATCACACAGAATTCATTGAAAAAGGAACTGTTTGTTCGATTTAACGAATACGACTTTGTGAGGGGTCTGCGCCCGAAAGAGGGGGACCCAGGGTTGCAGCCATCCCCCGAAGTATACATGAAAAAGAACTTCGTGTTTGTTGAATATATCCAGTCCTCGAAGGCTAGAGACTTTTGTTGAAAGAGACTTAACCATCAAAGAACCTGATAGCTGGTACGGAACTGTCGGCATGTGCTGGAAAATCTTGTGTGTGCTGTGCTCAGGAGACCCAACTTGTCCCATGCTAAAAACGTGGGGAAGGGAGACCCCTGGCAATCACATTCTGGCTTATTTTTTGTGAACACTTCTATCTTTATTGAAAACCCTATCCCACCCTCTTTCTGTAATTAGTTGTAAGGATTTGGCAATAGTTTTATTTTTTTAGCATAGGCCTTTTATTTTTGACAAGACGCCACAAGGACTGCCTTATTATTTTTTGATGGTCGAAGGTTGCGTTTTTCCACCCTGCATTTATAGTTCAATAAACACCATTGAACTGTGAGCACTTGTGTCTGTCTTTTCTGTTGCCACCATGAGTTCCTTACATCCCCCATTCTGCACTTCTGATCCGTCCAGTCATGAATGTAAACAGAATTAGCCTGTGTCTGAAGTTTGTGTTCACGGTGCATTGTCCTTGCAGCTTTCTTAGGTTTCTTGTATTCTCTGTGGCTTCCAATGTAAGGTCAGCTAGACTCTGCTCAAGGTTCCCGCTCCTACAATGGCTGTGGTGGTCCATATGGTGCTTGCTGCTGAAGATGCAGGCAGTGCAATCACATACATTTCAGAAGGGCCACTTCAACACATGGCTGAATACCAGAAAGTGATACTTGGACTCTAGTAAAGAATGCTCGACTCGCTAGTGGTCGAGTGGATCTCGTGAGCACTGCTAATGTGTCATGATAGATTCAAATTTTTATATATAAATATCTGCCTTAAATAATACATACATTTGAACATTTGTGTGTCGTCTGCATAGGAATGGTAACTCAAATTAAACTTGGAGAAGATATCCATTAGGTGTCGAAGATAAATGTTAAACCGAATAGGGGATAAAGACGACCCCTGTGGCACTCCACATAGAACCGATACCTCATCAGAGTAAAAACGTCCAAGTTTAACTACATGGTTACGGTCATTCAGAAACAAAGAAACCATCTCAATGCACTTTCTGACACCCAAGCAACCTTGGAAAGTCTGGACAATAAAAGGCCAAAATCGAGCGTATCAAAGGCCGCTGATAAATCGAGCATGATCAATATGCTCAGATCACCTTCATCGGCGGCCCTTAAGATTTCATGCCATTCTGCCACCAAGGCTGTCGCGGCCCCATTTCTGGGCATAAATCCTGATTGGAAAGTATCAAGAATGGAGTTTTCCTCTAGATTCGCCCGCAACTGTAGAGTTAGTCTTTTCCAATATCTTGGAAGGCCATGGCAAACCAGAAATTGGGTGGTCATTTTCCAAAACTTGGTGGTCCAATGTAGGTTTCTTTAAAAATTGCGTAAGAACAGACTTTAACGCTGATGGAACCATGCCTTGAATCAGAGCTGCATTCACAAATGGTGTAAGATCAGAGGCATGCTTTACCGCCAAATATGCTGGCATAGGGTTGTAGTCATGATTTGTTGGTTTAAGCTTTCGAATCATGACTTCGCGATCTTTTTGATCAACAGGTGAAAAGGAAAACCGGACACTAGAGGTGACGGGGGAAGAGGGGGGAGTTATAAAAGAATCCAACCTCTGAGTAGAGGCAAGCACTGTAGTAGTTGGAGAGTTGATGTTCGTAAGAATAGAAGTAACCTTTTCAGACAAAAAGCTGTTAAACTCATTCGCCAAGATACAAGAGGGAACCAGTTTGGATGATACACAAGGTAAGATTTAGTATTCTTATTTTTATTTATTTTTTTGCGTTCAATTTGAACTTGAAAAAACGGCGACTTTGCCTGTATTATTCCCCGTTTGTATAACCCAATGCCTTTTTAGCACTCTGACAAGAGAGTGCATCTTTGGTTTTCAGCCCAAACTTTTCTGTTTTACGATAGTTTTGCTGTCATTCTTTTAAAGAGGAAGAAAACCAAGGACTTATTTTATTTCTATTCTTATTTTTAACTTTCAGAGGAACCTTTGTGTCACAACACTGCTTCAGTGATGACATGTTGGTCTGGTACAATGCCTTACATTCACAATCAACCGAGAAAGGTGATAGTTCTGCAGTTAATTGTAATGGCAACCAAGGCGCATTGCTACGGGATAGAACCATGTTCATAGGAGCTGCTCTTAGAGGACTGTCTTAACTAATGACAATAGAGAAAACCACTCGAGAGGGGTGTGGATAGTAGTGGAGGGTAGCAGCAGTTGTAGCAACTCCAGAGGGACAAATAAAGACAGAGAGTGGGTGAAAGGAAGGAAGGAAAGAACATCGGGGCAAGAACCATGAGAGCTCTCAGCGACAGGCAGACTTGAGAGGTGTCACGAGAAGTTGCAGGGTAGAGTTAAGGCTGGTCTCCCTGAGAAGCCTCCTTGCCTCCCTGGATGAAAACGGAGGCCTTGGCGCTTCCCTGGGAGTATGGTCCCAAGCAAGGAGTTAAAAAACAGGAATCTGTAAAAAAAAAAAAAAAAAAATAAAGAAAAAATTAAAAAAAATACTCCTTGATGTTTCAGTGTGAACTTGGCACAGCACTCTGATGTAATACCGAGCCGACAGGAATGGACGAGGAAACAACGGGTAAGAGAAATGGACAAGGAGGAACGGGAGGCAAACTGGGCAAGGCAGTGGAGGAACCAGGAAGGAACGGATAGAAAGAAGGAGCATAGGCAACTGAAGTAGCAGAATTGCAACGCATGGCTTAACAGGAGTCAGTTTCTTTTATGCTCGTAATTCCATGACTTCGTACAGGTTCTATCTTGCCATCATCTCATCACATCTACACATGCGTGGCATTTGCTATGGATACTTGGTCAAAAGGCAGGCCATCTTGGAATGGAGTACTGCTTTATACCGCCACCAGCGTTCCCATAAGGAAGAAGTTGGCAGTAATTTCCAGTTTCAGGTGTAACTGAGCTGAAGCCTAACAAGAGCGTGAGAGACCAAAACATATTGAAACCTGGATGAGTGGAAGGCACCACTTCTTGATAACCTTCTCATTGTGGGACCCTGGGTTTGGATCCAACTAGAATACTCCAGAGAGAGTATGATAGATAATGCAGTTGCTACTAGCCAGTCACAAGGCATAAAATAAGTAGTGTCATGGAGCAATTTGCTATGCAATTCTGTAGGTTTGCTAATTAAATTGGCACTTGTGTAGCAAAGCTAGGTATTCAAGCTACCCTGTTCAATGAAAACACAGCTCACCAAGCATTCCTCTCTTGCCTTCAGGACTCTAGCCACCCTTGATTCTCTGACTGCAAGTTCAAAGGGGCTAATGGAGAGAGAGAGTGCAGCAGTAATCATTCCCTTCACTCATGTGCCAAAAGGCCTGTGTGGGATTGCTACGCACATTTTCTTTTTCAAATAATTGCAAACCAGAAATAATCAGGATAATACTGTTATTAAGCTAACTGTATCCTGTCTGCCAAAGACCAGTATGTGTTAGTTATTTAAAAAAGGCTTTCAATTCCTTTTCTAAAAATGTAATTGGTTACATGATGCAGAATTACATTATTGCTACTGTAAAACACTGCATTGTCTCCATGCTTTACAGTTAAGTGTATCTAAATCTCAGTGTCAACTAGATTTCATTTTGTTGGGGAAGATGCATCGTATTGACGAGTGGACACTTTTGAAAATGTACATGACCACTCAGCCAAATGCTTTGATGGCAAACAGAGTTCTGTGGCCTGCTGGTTACATACAGCTTGCAACTGGTGCTCAATCCATGAGCAGATCCCATACTTCTTGACATTTTATTTGACTATATTGCTTTATACCTACTACCCTGAACGTGAGATGGCCGCAAACTACAATATTCTGCCTAGTTTGCCCAGTTCTCTGCCTGCTACGCCATCCACTCTGCTTAGTCATTTACATAATGAATACACAAAGCTAACTTGATATTTACTTAAAGTAGCAATCAATAGTTTCATCCAGTCTGTACAACTACAGACCCACTGAAAAACTACACTGTAGATGGCCTCCAGAGCTCGCTTTGCTCTATGATTGATTGCATTATATATTAGCACCTGTGGGAGAGACAGCTGGCCAAACTGTTTTCGGAGCATTTTATCATATATATTTGTGTCCATTCATGCAGCTGCTAACCTTCCAAGGCTTGCAAAGTATTTTCGCCCACTTACATAGTCGAGTAGATTTTAAGACGGGCCGGAATCATTTGCAGGGGGTGTTGGAAACTTTTACGTAAACTTTACTTTGTTTGTAGTAAATGTAAAACAAAAAGTTTAATTGTGCATGGCTGGCCTCTGGGTGCCAGCAGTGTGCCAAACTAAAGGGTGACATGCACCATTTTACAGAACGTGCATTTAAATATGTTGTCATCTGTTGCCATGGGTCTAGTGCATGTCTCTTCAGTCGAGTGGGTAAACTAAGTTGCTCAACCTGCAGGTCTATTGGAATTTTAAAGAATTTGCAAGGCCTGACTTATCTCACTGTCTTACTTCAGCAGGAACACAAAACTGATGTATTGTTCCTCATTTTATATCTTGGGTACAAGTATCTTCTGATGGCATTAAAAACAGTACAAAATTGTTAATCAAATGGGGTTGTTTGCTAATCAAGAACGAATTTATTAGCAAACTCTGCTAATCAATTTTTGAAAACTAATTCATGCCTTGCAGTCAGATTATAGATAATAGGGGTTACTGCTCTCTAATGATTATCTTGCGGATTAGGCAAGACTGGGCTAGGCTTGTGAAACCAGCCCACTGGAAGACAAGGGATAGAAACAGCCTTTAGTGAGACCTTAGTAAATCAATTTATAAAAACCAAACATCTTCGAGAGTTGGTGGTTTCCCTGAGGCCATCTGTGACAATTAGTAAGTTTGGCAACCCAGAAAACGCATCCATTTTCCTTCTTGTATCTAATGCACATCTCTGTGAAAGTGAGGATTATTTAAATCGCCACTGGTATTGCAACTTCCTCTTGCGTAGGGCTTCAAGTCCACGATTGTTGCTGCTCTCTTTAATCTAGACAATATCCATATGGCAGGGTTTCCTGAAAAAGGAGATGTGTGGCCTGTTTTCGCACACGTTAATCTACAGTTGTGGTGCAAAATGTAGCATCTTTGGTGGCAGTTCGGAGAAAGGCAGCTGTACAAAAATCAATCCGTAATGGCACAATTATGTCTCCCAAGTAGGCGACTTTCTGGCGTTAATAGGATAGGCCACGAGGGTGCCTTGGGGCAGTGCATTTGTCTTGGACGCAACATAACATTGAACAACACATGTTCGAATCACGGTCCCGCGCTTAGAGACTGGTCTCAGGTATTAAGCGTGTTATAAAAGATTAGTAGTGGGTTAAACCACTGTGTGATGAATTGGATCCCCAAACAGCCACCTTTAATAGCATTATTGAAGAGTCTGCCTGAAGACTGTTCCTGCCATGAATCAAAACAAGTTTGAATAAATGACTACCATTGATTGGCTATATACATAGGTCCCAGAACAAACACCTACTATATGAGGAAGCACCACCTTTTTATTGATTGCCACCTGACCAGTCGTAGCCAATGGTTGGGCAGTCAGTAAGCTCAGACCTTTCAATCCCGGATATAAACAGAGATTTTGGCTTCCAAAATTTGTGCATGGTATGGTTCTTCAGATTCTGGAGTAGGCAAGAGTTGCTCTGCCATAACATGGACAAAGCTGGGAGGGGAGTTGTTAGGAAAGATTTCTTAATTGTGGGTAATTTTCCTTACATGTGGCAATCCCTAAACTTTTTGCTGTTGTTTTCACCATGATCTAGACTTTGCCAGCGAAGTGCAGCCTTCTGCCGCACTCCTCTGGGCTTTCGCTCCATTCTTACGGGGAAACTGACATGCCCTTAAGACAGTCAGTACCTGAAAACGTTGTTTTCCGTAGTTCTTTTATCATGTTGCAGCTTTCGCGCAACATGACACAAGAGGGCACTGTAAGTTAAGTTACTGCTCTCTTGGGTCTCTAGTCTTCTACAGGCTCTAGATACTCTCTTTGGATTGTGAATGAACGGTTCAAGTGAATCACGGACGGGACTGGTGGCAGCGATCGTTTCTTTGTGTTTTTGAGCTCCTTTTGGCGTTTAAGCACGTTTCTCGCGCTTGGCCCAAAATGGTGGCCTGGCTCCCAAAATGGCCAGACCACGAGGCTCTTTGTCCTGCCCGCTGACCGTCTTGCCCCCTTCACCTTCCCCAGGTCGAGCCGACCCGGGGCCTTCCTTATTTGGGCATGTACTTTCCCGCGAAACAGATGCTTTCGCGGGCTTCTACAGGCCTTGTGTGTGCCTCCAGGATGTGGGCTGGGATGTCTGGTCCCAATACACATCCTGGGTGCCAGAGTCTCTAGTGTGTCGTGAATGCCTGGGACTACCGTGGTCCGTGATAGGTCCACATATGGTGTGAGTTTTGTGAGCAGATCTCCCATTGGATCCCCTCCGTTTTGGCACGAAGGGAACCGTGGATAAGAGGGGGCTGGAAACACCACTACCATGTCGATCTCCTGAGTTCTCACGAACGAAGGAATACAGGAGCCAAGCATCCTGCAACTACGAGGCTGAACCGAGGAATCGCTGGTGACCCGCTGAAGGACTGCTCCTCTGCACTGCTGTCGCTTTGTGAAACCCTTTCTACCTCTGATCGAACTAGAAGGCCTGTACTGGTACTTCGACCCCTTGGAGTAGTGAGAACCACTATTCTCGGCATCTTCACCATTCTCCTGCACGTAAGCCTTCGGAAGTGTGTCTGGGCCATCCAGTTGACTGACCAGCCTACCCAGGAGTCTTGCTCTGTAACCGCCGTTAGGTTGTGTTGTATTACGAGTCCTTGCCACTCTCACACGATTCGTACACTTGGCATTCCCAGGTCTGACGTGAGAAGTGGACATTGGGCTGAAATACACACGGCCGCTCCGTCGCTCTGCTGTGGTGACAAACTGTGCGGGTTCACTGCGTTTGGGACATCCTCAACTCTAACTTCTGCTGCTGCGGAATCTACACGATGCCGAGACATCCCCTGCTCGTATCTGAACCTGCCAGCACTGAAACTGACGCGGAGAAGCCTGGGTCTGCCTGCATCGGGGACTGGTGAGTAGCATCGCTAGGAACTGGTCGCCCTCCTGCAGTAGCCCATAGCTTTTCCCCACTGTGTCTAACAGCACGCCTTTCCGTACTCGCGCTCTGCTTCTGCCCACAGTGGAGGCTGCACTTGAGTCGCGGAGCTCTGTTCATCTTCATTTGTTCATCAAACTAAACTGCCTGATTCCCTCGAAGAGACTCCCCTTTGCCCATTGGCACCAGCGTGTGCAGGTACTTTTGAGCACAAGGCTCCACTCTTCGTAGGGCTCGGACTTTCTTTTAGTTAGGTGCCTCTGAAGGCGAACTGGGTCTAATTATTATTCGCACTGCCTGTTTTCCTCCCCATTTAGGTGGTCTACACATTTCGTGCGTCTAACTCGTTAGACTCGTTTGTATTTGTATATATATTGTA
The DNA here is from genome assembly GCF_040938575.1 of Ambystoma mexicanum. Classification (NCBI taxonomy): domain Eukaryota; kingdom Metazoa; phylum Chordata; class Amphibia; order Caudata; family Ambystomatidae; genus Ambystoma; species Ambystoma mexicanum. Next base: position 53,302,386 of record NC_090939.1, read on the forward strand.
TTTGATTTGTATGTGTTGGTTTACTTGGGTTTTATTGTGATTTCTCGCTACGGTCAATGTTACAAAGGCCTTGTAATAAATGTGTCTATTTTTAATATAACACCTGCTTGGATTAATTTTTAAGTGTCCTTGCTTTGTGTGCTCATTGCGGACTTTCAGTCACCCTCACCCCTCTTGAGACCTAGTCTTGACCGCCGCGATCGCTACCCTGATTGGTCTGGCTTGTCCAGAGGTTACCCTGTTCCAAGAAACTCGGCTGGCCTTCTGAACCTCTGCCCCTCCAGGACAGAGTTCAGAAATCCATCTTAACAGGAGTGTACATTCTGTGAGGCCAGTCCACCAGGGGAGAAAATAACATTAATTTGTCAGTTTGTTGAGAGACCAAAATCTAGTCCAAAGCACTCTATTCATTTGGGTGGTCTGGATCGGGTTCTTTATAAAAAAAACAGCAAGTCATCTGAATGTAAAGGTAAAATGTGTTCCCTTCCTTTAAATAGATATTTCTTTACCACAATTTGCATGTTAGGGGTTCTACTGACAGTGCACAGAGCAACGTGGCAAGTGGACAACCTTCCTAATTCCCCTTTTAACTCTGCATCCATCTGAAATAATGACCCATGCCTGAATTCCTTCCTGGGGGTTATATAAACTGTGTGATTCTCTTCTTCCTTCTTTCATTCTAAAATTGAAGCCATTTTTAAGGACATTAAAGACAATTCTGCTGGGACTGACCAAGCAGCCCACTTCTGACCTGCCCATTCCTAATACTTCAAGGCTCTCTTTCCCTGAGCAATATATCTCGAAAGCTATTCATGACCATAAATCAGCCTCACCTGCAGATGCCATCCCATTGGACGTGCTCAAAGATGTTTCAACAGATTTGATTACTCATATCACAACAGCAGTGAATTTGTCTTTTCAAGAGGGGCTGATTCCGATGTCCTTGAAGCATGCACGTGCGCTCCCCCTACTGAAGAATCCCTTGCTGGATCCAGCTGTGTTGGCCAACGTCCGACCCATTTCCATTCTTCCGTCCTTGATGAAAGTTCTAGAGGCGCTGGTCCGACCCCTCCTGTCAACTTCTAGGTTTTTTGACACATTTCAGTCCGGTTTCCGCTCCAGGGAGAGGAACCGAATCAGTTCTCAATTCCTTGTTCGATCTGACCCGCCTAGTCGACCAAGGCGGCGTGGGAGCTCTGCTCCTGCTCAATCTGTCGGGCGCGTTCAACACAGTGGATCACTCCACACTGATCTCCCGTTTGTCGAACACCGGCCTTGGTGACCAGGTACTGAACTGGTTCGTGGCCTTTCTGACTGACTGGTTGCAGTCAGTCTTCCTGCCACCTTTTTGCTCTGAATCTATCGCACTGTTTTGTGGGGTTCCACAGGTATCTGTGCTGTCACCAATCCTTTTTAACATTTATATTCGCCTCTTTCTCCTTCTTAGTTTCCATGGCTCCCGCTTCTATTCCTATGCGGATGACACGCAAATCCTGGTTCGATTGGATTGTATCTCTCACGTGCTGAAACTGCGGACCGGCTCAGGAGCGGTCTAGAGGACTTGGGTGTCTGGATGGCAAACAACTCACTAAAACCCAATGGCAGCAAAACGGAGGTCCTTGTGGTCGGAACGACTAATCCTCTCAGTTACTGGATTCCTGATTTCTGGCCAGCTTCTCTTGGCACCTTTCCTTCTCCGTCCCCTGCGCTGAGAAATCTGGGGGTAAAGTTTTCATCTTCTCTGGCTATGACTGAGCAGATTGGTGCAGTGTGCAGATCTGGTCATTTTTAATTGTGCACTCTGCGGAAGGTTCTCCCCTTCGTTCCTGGCCACTTTCATGCCACTGTGGTAGCAGCGTTGGTTCTTAGTATGGCTGATTATTGTAACTTGCTGTACTACGGCCAACCACGCTACCTGATAAATCGCATTCAAATGCTTCAGAATGCAGCAGCTAGAGTAGTCATGCGCCCTCCGGCTCGCACTCGTATCTCACCGCTCTTGGAACAAGTACACTGGCTCCCGATTGAAAAACGGATCATGTTTAAATCTATGTGCCTAGTGCACCGAGCCTTCTACAAGGTAGGAGCTGAATATCTTTAGGACAAATGTGTTCATTATGTTCCTGCTCGCCCCCTTCGGTCTCAGGCTGCTTTATTACTATCGGTCCCCCATGTTAGACGGACGCGGACCGACGGTTGTGCCTTTTCTGTGGCAGCCGCAAAAGCATGGAACCAATGGTCACTTTGTGCGACCTCTAATCACCGGGCCTTCCGGCGAGCCCTGAAGACTCTTCTCTTTTAATTTGTGTCTGCCCCACCTCTCTCTCCTCGGCGCCAAGATGCCCTCGGGCGTACGTGCGCTTTATAGGACTCTATAACATAACATATGTGTATGACCATCTTAACCCCAAAAAGGAAAGACCAAAATTCATGACTTCCAAGTGCTGGAACATTCCCCTGTTTGACCAAATTGTATGCTTTCTCTGTCAAGTACCACGGCTAGTTTATTGCTTCATTATTATTGTTAATATTTATTTGTTTATGATTACAAAGAATCTTTACAAAGGTACATGTAAATCAGTTTCGATTTGATTTGCATAACACAGTTCAGCTCAATTTGATATTTAAATTTAAAATGTAAAATTCAAGATTTAAAATCACATTAATTCATTACTCATAGGCAGATTATAAAATTCACAAAATGAAATGAAATTTACAAAATCCATGAAACTTCTATCAACTTCATAAAGTGATGAATTTCACAAGGTCACAAATGTCCATGGTTACCTAAAATTCCTTAAATTTCCTAAAATGTCCTAAAATTCCATAGTTTTAGAATTTCATGATTTGCACAAAAATCAGTTTACATTCTTTATAGGGCATGAGCGCGCAGTCAAGATACTAATCGAGGGTAATAGCCCTATTTTAGTATGGAGAGTTTTAGTGGCATGGGGCTACAACATTTGTCATGGGGGCATAGTCAATTGGAGTGGTATAAATTCAGGGCTTCGTTACTTAGAGTAATTTTTTAATACTGTGCAGAGTTGCGGTCCTGCATCTATCCTTGAACAAGTGGCTCCTGATTTGCAGTCTATCTACTGACTCTATTGACCTCTGGGTGGATCATTTAAAAACATCTCCTAACCGCGGAGCGGGCGTGGAGTTGCAGTCCTGCAGTCCTTGCAGCCTCCGCTGCCTCTGCAGCCCGTGACTCGCGGTGCGGTGAGGATCCAGTACTCTGATATAATTTAAGAGGGGAGACTGCTTCGAAGTACTAGACGAAGAGAGGAAGAGCGAGATCGATGCCACGTAGATGTGGGTGAAGTGATTGCAGTGCGTGAGGCGGACGGGAAATTGACGATCAAATGGTAGGTAAGCATATATCATCTAAATCATTGTCTGCCACGCCCCCGCTGCCCCCCCTGAAATTAAAGAAGCAGCGGCTTTCCTCAGCAGTCACCCCAGACACTGCTTTCTGTGACCTGCCATTATCCCGGACTGTGGCGTGGAAACACTCACCTTAATTACGAAGTCTGAAACGGTACATGTTGTTCCAAACCCCCACAGAGGTGAGACACTGTTTGAGGAGACTACAGTGCCCCATTCCGAAGAGACTCCTTCCGAGGTGACAGAAACCCACGTTGGGGTTATTCAAGATTTACAGAAGATTACATCTACCCCTGACATACTCGCTTTTCCTGCTGAGAAAAGTCAACTCCCCTTGGAAAAAGGTGTAGCTACAGTGGAAAGCATATGTGCAGAGGAAGACATTCTTCTGGTTTTTGCTTCGGTTTCAGAAACTGAACGCCCCGAGATTCCAACCTGGAATGGAACAAAGGACCCTAACAAGACTTTATGCGTTACAGCCCAAATCCATTGCACCCCACATGCTAACAAAGCGGTTCAGTCCTCTCCGGACTTAGCAGTGGAAGACGGGGGCGGGGGGGGGTATGTGGGCATTTTCCAAGAGACTGCTTGGATACTGGCACTACCGTATCAGGAGAGTCTGCACTCAAACTGGGTATCTTGGACAAGATAAATCACGATATGGACAACAGCATAAAACCTGATCTGGCTAAATGTCCTGATTTCCAATGTGGAAGTGTCTCCATTCCGCACTTCAGACTTAAATAGGCAAGTGGAACGAAGAAAAAGAAACAGATGAAAAAGAAGCACCTAGTAATCAGCTTAAACAATAAGATCCAGCGTCGAGGTAAAGAGACCGGCAAAAACCCAAAACTATCAAATATCACACTTCCAAGAATGGAGTTAAAAGATATAGCCTGCCTGAATCATCCAAACAGCTAAAGAACACTGTTGGACAAGGGGTCCTTATGTCCACTTAACCAAAGAATCTTTAAGAAAATCACAACCAAAAGGCACTTTTTGTCAACAAACCTGGCAAACTTTTTTTTTTTAAAACAAAAACTGCCACCTTGAGAAGAAACTACAAAATACCTTTTGCCTGACATCTCGGATGTGGAGCTCCTTGAAGGAGCTATTGATCATTTGGACAATGAAGATTCAACATCAGCACTACCCCTTTCTGTAGACAAAAGGAGTAAACCCGACATCTCAGGACCAGTTCCTCAGAGTAAAAAGATTAACAAACAGTTGATCGCGAAAGTAAGCCAAATAGATCCCGAAATTATGATACCTCAAGAGGCGAATATTTCACTCCCGGGCAACACAATGATAAGTGCAGGGAATAAGAACCAGGTTACTGGTCCTCTCTCCAAGGAAGGCCCTTGTCCAAAGAACCAAAACTCTTGGGGGGAAAAAGACAAAACCCCTAGGCCACATGGAAACTCCATCACGGAAAATGACCTGGGACATAGAGCTCAAACGCTGAACCCCATAAAAGAAACAAAATCGGTTGTAGGTGATATTAGAATTACTGTCACGAACAAAGAAAAAGATCCTTATAATCCATCTGCAAGTATGAGTGACAAGAACCCACCTTCAACGTGAACATCTCCCAGGATCAAAACAACGAATAAGTGTTGGGTGGTGGTTCATACATTCTACTCCAACTTCTGCTCACCAAATAACTCAAGATCACAGAGACACCAACAGAATTCAAGAAGAGTCAAAGAAAGTGACAGATGAAAGTCAGTCATACCGTGGGGTCCCCTGAAAGACCTACAATGGACCAACTCTGCAGTTCAGCAGAAACACTCTGCAACACTGCTGGAGAAATGTCCAGGACTCCTAACAAATCAGTGTATCAAAGAAACAATGATTCTGCAGGAAATTGTGTGAATCCATCAATGAGACCTTGAAGGATCATACGACAATCATGGCCATGATGCATACCAAGTTGGTGTTTTTGGAAAGATATGTAACAGCGATGGAAAAAAAAATTGAGCCATGATACCTGAAAAGGAATAAAAATCCACTCAGGCAACCCAAACAATCGCCCTTGAATTTCACAAATAAAGTTGCTCAAGAGGTTGCTCAGATAAGGCTAATCAATTTAACAAATGACCCTTTGAAGCAAATAAGCCTAAATGACAAACATAAACCTCAAGAGGCTTCACAGGTGAATGAACACACGATGGATAACGATGAATTTAATGAACTACTAGTAAACAAGGGTATAGAAAAACCGAGAACAAGGGCCAATGGCTGTGTTGATATAAGAAAAGTGACTTATTCAATAGAAACTTCCCCTTGTTGAACCGTGTCATCAAAACCCACTAGGGTAATTGGACAGGAAAAGGCCACTAAAGAATACTCGATTTTTGGTCATTCAAAATTAGATGACACCGGAGAAGACACCAAGAATCTTATGGGCCAGCGATCAAATAAAAAGGAGTAATTGAAAGTTAGAGTAAAAACTCATCCGGAGCCCCAGAAACCTCCCCAGCCAACTCCAAGATCCCTAAAACCAGGAAAAACTAAGCCAGAGGTCTCCTTACTTACAAGCTCAGACTATGGTGCCGCCAAGAATTATAACATTATCAATTCCAGAGGAAATAGACCTACCCGTGGACATAACTGACCGTTCTGGTCACCTCGAGTGTGCGGCTTTGACGAGAAGTGTCAAATTGTCCACTCCAGACGATATTGATGAATCAGTGGATCTAATGAACCTGTCGGTATACTCTTTCCGAAGCAAATTTTGCTGAGGTGGCAGTAAGGGATTGTAATCCTGTCACCCCACAATCAGAGGAGTTGATTGAAGAAGCTGAAAAACACAATGATACCTCGAGTCTCCAAAGATTTTTAACTCTATCAGAAAAGAGAAAAACATAAACAAGCAAAAAATCATGCAAAGTGAACACATAGTGGGGCGAGAGCCAGAAAAAGAAAACCTACGTAAAGTCACAAATAACGCAACAAGATCCACTACCAATTGCTCACCCAGCAGAAGATTGACACACATTGACACAGAAGGAAGAGGAACGACGATGGATTGGCTCGACATCAAACTGACATTCCAGCCAGAAATTTGGAAGCAGAGCGGGAATTTAGACCCTCCCGAACTGACGAGCATAAAAGTAACTGGGAAAGAACAACGCTTAGTAGCAGAACCCATGACTCTAAAACTAGTCAACAAAGTAATAGAACTTTTAAACTAGAGAGTCCTGGGGACAAAAGGAAAAATTGATATTGAATAGGAAGGCGGTTCTGCAGTTCACTGCATACCAAACCTACACCAACTCATTACTGAAGATATCAAAATCGTGGGGTTCGGAGTGAAACATAAAACTGACAGCGTATATCTGCATATCACGTCGTCTGTGGTAAAAGGAATGTTAACAGCAGCGACAGATAGTCTCTGCACCCTCAGATTTGACTTGACTCCGGTCGTCAACTAAAGGTGTTGGACTCTCATCAAACCAAGAATTACATCCTAGCAGAAAAGACTGAAACAAATGTAAAAGCTCCACTTAAGACCGTAACGGAAAACAACCCAAACCGGAGGGACGGAAGTCTGAAAATGCAATGCAATACAAAACCCCCTGGGGGTGGGCAGTTTCCAGAGTGGAACAGGGGAGATATTACAGAATACTTTTAAACCGAACAGAGAAGATATCCAAAAAACAAATCCAAGTCCAAACTTAAATACAGACAAGGACCCGCTGATGCCTGGAGGTAGGTTGCTGAAGCTTTAGTGAAGCCTCAAAAAGAATAGCCACTCCCCAAAGCACTCCAAGGGCATGAACTGGTGCCTTGTGCAGAACAAATATAAAACAAACCCCTAGAGTTGAACATCGCATCATGGAACACCAGGGGGTTCAGCCACCTAACCTCCTCAAGCGACGTCAATCTAGGAGCATACGATTTAATCTGCCCCCAGGAGACCTAGTTGACCAGAAAACCAAACCTGGAAGGATATGAGATGATGGTCGCTATGGCATATAGAGGTCTCAAAGGCCATCCCTCTTCAGGCCTCTTGATAGCACTGGGCCAAAAATCTGCAATGTTGGTGCGGAAAGTCCTCTGTTTGGAACAGTCTTTCCTTGCCCTATGGGCTGAATGGTCTTTTGCGCCTTCCTCAACAACAGATCACAAGACGTAACATAATCATTATCGACTGTTACTGGAAACCTCATGTGATTTTAAACTCCGGTTTTATCAATACTGCCATGAATTTAATCGACAAGGCTCTTACATCAACCAATGTAGATTATATGTTAATCTGCTGTGACTTGAATGCAACATGTCGGAGAAAAACTTCAAGATTTAGAAGCCTGAGAGTAAACACTATGCAAGGAAAAAGAGGAAATTTATGGTCGGAATTGATGCAATACAGAGACATGTTTGCTCTAGAAATGACTGCCTCAAACCCAAAATCCATCATACCAACTTGGGAAAGAGGAGAACAATCAGCAAATATTTATTACATTTATGCATCAAGCGAGCTTAACCAACATATTAAAGACTCTCATGTCATTAGGACTCAAAACAGTGACCATAACCTTCTGACTGCAGTGCTGAGGAGTGCGATAATTCCACCACATCAATCAATGAAAGTGAGGGTGGAAGTCAATAATGGGGGTAACCGCCTGCGTCTGAAAAGCAAAGATATCCAGAACTTGACAGCGGATTATAAAGCAAGGATCGATGGGAATGGATGTCCTATACCAAATCAAGATGTGGACTTTCGACCCCTATTGGACTACTTTTGTGTCAAAAACACTGGCAATGACAAAAAACTCCATCAAGTTAGACATACTTTTGATAAATTGCTGGCTGACAAAAGAAGGGTCTTGAGACGTATTAAAAGAGCAGCTACAAGATCAAATTGCAAACATCTGAAACAACAAGCCTAAAGTGACAGGTAAAATCTACAAAGGTCGGGTAGCAAGTAGAAGAAGATCATTATGCCAGCAAGACTTGGAAGAAATGCTTAAGGTTTTAAGCAAAATAAAATCCAAAGATTTCTGGGCATTGATTAAACAAACTACTCCTGGCATGCTTGAGCCTCGGCAAACTCATGTAACCGAGGGTGCCTGGACGACAAATTTTTCTGAGCTTTTCAAAGGCCCAAACACCACCCGGCTTCTGATTTAAAAACAAAAGAAAAGCCTGGATGGACATTTAAACATGAGATCAAAGATATTGGAAAGAAAATCCAACATCTAAACGCCTCAAGAGTTCCAGACCCGGATGCTCTGACCAACCAAATGCTCAAGACACAATCCGAGGACTGGGCCCCCTTTATTCATTCAGTCTTCAGTAAAGTCTTGCAACAAAGATCAATACCATCATGGAAGACAGCGACGATAGTGCCAATATTTAAAAAAGGAAACTGGGAAGATCCTAAATATTACAGGCCCATCGCACTGTTGGACGTGATAGGGAAAATCTATGGTTCTTTGATATTAGAAAATTCTCAAAATGGACTTCTGAAAATAACCGGCTGGACCCGTTTCAGACAGGATTTATTAAAAACATGAGAACCTCAGCAAACTTCATGCTGTTGACCATACTAAAAGCCCAAACTGCCCAAAATGTGAGAAAGATATTCATAGCATTTATTGACCTGGTCCAGACTTTTGACCTGGTGGACGGAGCACTACTGTGGCATAGGTTATCGGAGAGAGAGTGCCTTGAAGATGTAATGGAACCCTTGCTCACACTACACTCTGGGACAACAATCCGAGTGAGACTAAATAGAGCCGACCTATTAACATCACCAATACATACTGCGAGAGGGGTAAAGCAGGCCTGCCCCCTACCCCCGGCTATTTATAACTTTTACATCTCTGACATTCCGTAATTCGAACCACACGTCAGATCTTTTCCACTCACAGTGGGTCATACGAAGGTCTCAACTACTGTACGCTGACGACATTCTCTTGGTCGACCAAACGGAAATTGGCCTGCAACGTCAGTTTGAAAGCCTCCAGAGATGGGTTCAATTAAACCATATTGAGATAAATCGGTAGAAGACAAAAGTAATGGCCCTCCATAAAGGGACAAAACAAAAAAACAGATTTAAATGGCAACTGGGATCTACCAAGATTGAAGAGGTTACAACGTTCAAATACCTTGGTGTCAACATCAACAACTCTCCAACTGAGAAACCGGTACAAGAAGCGCTAATATCCAAGGCAAAAACCTTGGCTATGCAGACGAGACACATGGATCGGAAGTTTTGATGCTTCTCTATAGGCGCGGCCATAAACATTTACTGACGAAAGGTGACCCCATCCCTGATATATGGAGCGGAAGCCATGCCTAATATCTCCACAAAACTATGGCCCAGATCGGAAGGATTAGTCTGGCGAAAAACCTTTAACCTCCCAAACTCAGTAGCGACAGCAGTAATTCGTAGAGAACTGAGCCTGTTATCACTGGCATCCATTGTTGAATGGAATAGCTTGGCCTTATTTCTAAGCCAGTAAATTTGCTTGTGTTTAACATCATGTGCAAGGAACTGTTAAACGACTCAAACCCATTGCTATCCAAATGGGGAAAGGATAGAAGAGAGACCCTGGATAACATAGGATGTTGCGAAGTTACGAATCCTACAAGGGTGAAAAAAAAAACTCCTTCAGCAGGATTGGATTACCAAACTGGATGCAGCGGCAGACTGTAAACTGACTAAAGATCTACCGCCGACGAACACTAAGCTAAACCAGCTACGAAGTTAACTACTAAAATTTCCCGATACATCTTATAGAGCTACCTTTATGAGAATGAGGCTGAATTTGATTAAAACAAATGAGATAAACAAAATCTGTGGCCATTCGGACAACAGCTGCTGATTTTCTGCTTCCAACGAGATCGAAACCATGTGGCATCTACTGGTCCATTGTGACGGGCTAAGAGAAATAAGAAAAATTCCTAACCCCGCTGATGGAGAACTATAGGATCATGGATGATGAGGCCTGTTGAAATGCTCTTATAAATGGGGAAAAGAAACCGTGGGTGATAGCGGCTGTATCGATGACGCATGCTATCCTACAACAACTGGATCCTGAACTAGTAACATGACTCTAGGATTAAGTGAAAAATGCCCAAAACCAAAATAAGAGGGAAAATCCAGTGGACAACAGTCTTGAAGAGGAAACTGAAATTCAGATTTGTAAAAATAGTTAAGTCAATTAAATCAAATAAATACTACTCCAAAGCCAATATTATGTAGGGCTTCCAATTCCGAGTTTAGACAATAGGTCCGGAATGCCTCACTTGAGTCATAGCTGTAGACAAAGCCCCCAAGTATAGTCCTATAGATAATTCCCGGTGGGGCCTTTCTATCAACACATGTTTGTGAGTCTCAATACAGCCTGTCAATTTAAATATACAGCAAGTTCGTTGATCCAGGGCTATTTTTAACCTGGGCCCCTGGAAAACCATTAAGGGAAGTTAGTTGGCACGCAGTCTGAGCATCAGACTGCAAACCGCTGGGGCTGGGGCATTGTCGGAGGTAGGATTGCAGGCAAAAATAGATCTGGGACACATTGGACACATTGATATTTTCTCAGAGTTGATAATCTAGTATAATTGTTACACCAGTCCCAACGCTCCAGCTTTCTTTTCAATAATGCTTTTAGAATGACATAATCAGTACCCTGCTTAAAGTCGGGGGTCCAGTCGAGAGACTCGTACAGCTGGTAAATCAAACGAGCAAAATCCCCTCCTCCACGTTTCCATTCACACCCCTTGTCTTACCCCACAAGTGCCAGTAATTTACATTTAGGTTGGGAATTAGCCTTCAGGTGGAGCCCTCCTAGTCTAAGTAACAGTTGACCCCTCAAGGAGACCAACCCCAGCTCCAAAAAAAAGCTTCAGCGACCCTGGGTAAATATAGTGGTGCTATCAGGAAAGTCTTTATTACTCAGGCGGAGCCAGGGGAGGGTGGGAATAATCACTCCTGCTCTACAAATCTAAAGGTTACAAGCCCTCCCCCCAGCCTTTGATGGAGCAGACATCTGGGGTCACACAAGAGAACAGTCACCTCGCGTGCCTCAAGGAAGTGCCTCTGAAAGTGCCTGCTGAGCCTGCACCCCGTGCATCCACGAATGCATCTCTGCTGCTACGGTGTGTTTTCAAACTGTTTGAACGATATTTCACATTGCCCACTATGTATGGACAGACTTTCATTCCAGAAAACGTGTCTTTGGCTTTTTTTACTTAATAGTGACACGAAGCTAAGCTCTGCCCCTACTGATCACTTCCACTACAAAAGGCACAAGTGCGCGCCTCAAGGAAGTGCCTCTGAAAGTGCCCGTTGAGCCTGTTTGACCGGTGTGGCAGGGTGCAGGCAGGCTTCTAACGTTGCCCAATAATTTGGCACTTACAAGCACTACTCCCGCTGATACCCTTTTCCCGTGTACGCTGGGCTGTGCTTGTGTTGGCAGCCTTGCTTCCGTGCTGTCTTGATACCGGCGGCCATTAGCACAGACATTGGTACACTGGTAATGTTCTATTGACTAAATCTCACCTTGTTGTCCGTGTATCTTTCATCCTACTTCACCAACAGTGGGAAAGAGGTATGCTTCTTATGTGTTGAAACTCTGTTCGCCCATTAAGATGTTTTTTTTTTTACAGTCACCTGGACATTACTGAAAATAAATTCATGAAATCTCTAATGAGGCAACCAATGGATGCGCCATGCGCTACGCTTTGCATGGAATGTGACTTGTGTCCCATTGAAGCTCTGATTAACTCCAAACACCTCCTATATTGGATAAGGATCTGGTCTGCTTCGTCTTTTAGAGATGGCATTGGAAGGCTATAGAGTGCTCCCTTGGTTTAGCCATGTGAGAATTGGCTTGTTACAGCTAGGTTTGGGCAATTTATGGAATACACCGCAAGATTGGTTAAAAATGCATGTACAGAGATATCAAGGCAAACTATGGCAAGAGCTTGCCAAATGCTAGGTACCGGACGGCTATACGTGAGAATAAAGCAGGTCTTCGGTACCAAGCTTATTTGGACATTATTGGTCCACAATTTGCACGTGCCCTCCCTATCCAATTCCACACTAATACCTTGAAAATGGCGTGCTTCACTTAAAACTGACATGGATCTGAAGGAACAAAATGTTTGTGGGTCGCCAGAAGAGCCTGTAGTCAACTTTCATTTGCTTTGTACAGAATATATGTCACAGGTTTCCCTCTTTCTCACCTGTTTTCGCTGCTTGATGGATTCCGTTGTAGAAGTTTTCTTCCTTATGGCTCGGGTCTTGTACAAGCCCGCTCGGCCGTCTTTGGCTTCCAGTGTTCGTTCAACTTCTTGTCCGGGATCGATGGTAAACTCCAGGAAATCCAGGAAAAAATAAGGGGAAGAAGCACTCGGAGGCGGGTGCACGGATTCCGGGAGAAGTTTGGGTAAGAAGGAGAAGGGGTAGAATGGAGCGGGGGTTTGAGAACCAGGAAAGCAACAAAGTTCTGTGAAAGCGAACTACAGAGCACATGTCTAGCCACAGCTAACAGTAGCGTTCAGACGCGCGGGGTGTGGCTATTTTATCGAGCGTGCTGCAATGCACTTGAAGAGTGGCAGGCAGCGTTCAGTGTTTGCGGCCATGTTGGTAGTACAACAGAGTGCAAGCCCCGGTGTGACGGGGACCAGGAGGCCCAGAAGGGGCGTGTCCGATGGGTCATGACAGCATGCCTCCTCTGAAAACCCGTCCCACCAGATTTGTCTGGGTGAATTAGATGGAACCTTCTGAGTAACCTGGGGGTATTCAAATTGGAGACGGGTTCCCAAGTGCGTTCACTGGGTGGATATCCTTTCCATTCCACCAGGTACTGGAGCTGACCACGTTTATATCTGGAGCCACATATTCGGGAGACTTCATATTCCAGTTGGTCATTGACAAGGACAGGGCTAGGTCTGAGGTTAGTCCGAGAGGTCAGGATATATGGCTTTATTAGAGATGTATGACAAACTGGGTGGATCTTCTTCCCGGAATCTGGCAATTTGAGGCAAAAGGCCACTGGGTTGATGATTTCTTTTATAGGAAAAGGCCCATAATATCGGGGAGTCAGTTTATTTGGCTGTAGATGTCGAGGCAGTAGTTTCGAGGATAACCATACTTTATCGCCTATTGCGTAGGAGGGCTCTGGTCTTCTCTTTGAGTTCGCATAATGTTTGTTCTGATTCCGGGCTCTTTCTAGCTGTTCTTTGGCTTCTCTTTGTACATTGATAGGTGTTTCAATCCAGGAATCGACTGTAGGAACCGGTGTAGGATGGGGGAGGACAGAAGGTAGAACCGAAGGGTGGAACCCCTGGCTACAAAAAAAGGGCTGGTTTTAACAGCCGAGTGATCCGAGTTATTATAGGTGAATTCAGCCACAGGTATTAAAAGGGACCAATCATCTTGGACCTTGGTAGCAAAACATCAAAGATATTGTTCTAAGATTTGATTCACACGTTCAGTAGCTCCGTTGGTTTGGGGATGATAGCCTGAGGAGAGAGCACGTTGAATTCCTAGTATTCGACAAAGGTGTTTCCAAAACTGAGAAATGTATTGGGGTTCTCTGTCCGATATTATCTTGGAAGGGAGACCGTGAAGTCGGAATATGGGTTCCAGGAAAATTCCAGCAAGTTCTGATGAGGATGGTAGTTTATACAGGGGCGTAAAATGAGCCAAATGAGTGAACAAGTCAATGGTGACCATGATAGTCGTGTATCCCCTGGAAGGCGGCAATTTCACAATGAAGTCTGTAGCGATAAATTCCCAGGGCCTTGTTGGTAGTGTAGGCTGCAGTAGGAGACCCACCGGTCTCTTGTTATCATGTTTGTTCTGACTACAGACAGAACAGGCTTGGACGTACAGCTTTACGTCAGTCTTCATTCTAGGCCACCGGAATTGCCTTTGTATGAGACGGAGGGTATTGGTAATGCCACGATGTCCAGAGTGAAGTGTATCGTGGCAAAGGTTTATTATCCTTTGTTGTAGTTTCTGTGTGGGAATGACTAAAGCATTATCTTTAAACAAATATCCGTCCTTGGTTTTCAGATCCCATTGATTCTTCCTTGAAATGTTCTTCCAGAGTTCAGAGGACTGGGTTTGTAAGCGAATTTCTTCCAAGAGGCTGATTGCGTGAGCTACAAATATCGTATGGGGAAACATCTTAGGGAATGTCCGGTCTTCACGAGGTTCGTAAGCAGTACGTCTGCGTTCCAGGGACATGGTGAATCTGGAACTGGTATTTGGCAAAGAAGGCGGCCCAACAGGCTTGATGGCTATTTCTACATTCCAAGGCCTGTAATACTTGAAGATTTCGATGGTCCCTGCGAACCTGGACTGGATGTTTTCCTCCTAAGAGTAAATGACGCCACTCGGTAAAGGCTTGACTGATGGCTAACAGTTCCTTTTCTAAAACAGAGTAGTGGGTTTCACTGAGAGTTAAGGTCTGTGAAAGATAAGCAATAGGGTGTTCCAGTCTGTCGTCAAATTCTTGTTTCAGATCTGCTCCAATGGCGTAGTTAGAGGCATCTGTTTCCACTAAGAATGGCCGATTGATATCAGGTTGAGCCAGGATGGGAGCTTGAGTGAACTCCGATTTCAAGCGTTGGAAGGCTTCCTCCTGAGCTGTTGCCCAATGAAAGGGAGCGTCTTTCTTCAACAAGGCAATAATCGGTTGGACTATCTTGGAAAAGGAAGGTATACATTTCTTATAGAAATTAGCTAAGCCCAGGAAGTACTGGGTCTGTATCATGGTGGTCGGACTTGGCCAGGATAGTATAGGATTTACCTTGGATTGATCCATTCCAATACCTTCTGGGCTAAGAACAAATCCTAGATAGTGGACAGTAGGGACATGAAAGAGGCACTTCTCGGGTTTTTCCAGGAGCTCGTGTTCACGTAGCCGTTGTAACACTGCCTTAACATGTTCCTCATGCTTGAGTGGGCCCTTCGAGAATATTAAGATATCGTCCAGATACACGATGACAAAAAGGAATAGCATATCCGAAAACACCCGTCCATGAAATGTTGGAAGACCGCCGGGGCGTTGGCAAGTCCGAAAGGCATGACCAAGTATTCATAATGACCAAAGGGTGTCTTGAAGGTTGTCTTCCATTTGTCACCTTCTCTAATACGGATCAGATGGTAGGCACTTCTAAGATCCAATTTGGTGAATACTACGGCTCCTCTTACTGCTTCCAGGATGTCTGAGATCAAGGGCAACGGATATCGATCCTTTAGGGTGCACTGATTTAGGCCTCGATAATCAAGGCAAGGTCTGAGCTCATTGGTGTCTTTTTTTTGGAACAAAAAACAATGATGCTCCTGCTGGAGATTTGGATGGTCGTATGGTGCCATTTTCAAGGTTAGTTTCTAGGTATTCACGTAGGGCCTTTTTCTCGGGTTCAGATAAAATGAAAATCCTCCCAAGGGGGATCACAGTGGAAGGTTCGGTTTCAATAGCACAGTCTTCTGGTCTATGAGGAGGTAAGGCTTGAACATTAGCAGAAGAAAACACATCGGAGTATTCCTGATAGACTTTAGGAACCTGGATGATGATTGAGACCGAGAGTGGACCTAGATGGTTTGCTGAAAGTCCTTCCGCTGGTGTCGGAGCGAGGTCCAGGGGTAGGTAATGAGACATGCAATGTTCGGAACCCAGGAACAAGGAACCTGCTGCCCAATTGATGTATGGATTGTGTCTTTATAGCCAGGGCATTCCCAAAACCAATGGGTAATGGGCGGACTTTATGATGTCAAACCTTATCTTCTCTCGATGGTGGTTTATTGCTAGCTCTATTTCCTTGGTCTGAAGGGTTATTGGTCCGGAAGAAAGGGGTCTCCCATCAATTGCTTCTACAGGTTGCATGACATTCCGGTATTCGTAGGGAATATGGTGTTTAAGGCCCCACAGTTCACTTATGCCAGAATGGGGTAGGTGTTCTTCTTGGATGGATGTCGATAGAAAATTACCAGATTGTTCTGTCCAGGAGAGTTCTAGGATGGTATAGATGTGGAGCCAACATCTCTCTCCCGAAACTGCGCTCATCTAGGATCGGGATCTGGCGTTTCCCGAACGCCGTGGAGGAGCAATAGGACACTCACTAAATGTTTGTCCGATGCGCAATACATGCATAAGCAGGTATGGATCCTTCGTAATCTTTCTTGGGGGATATTGATCCACGGAAGGCACCTAATTGCATGGGTTCAGGTTGGTTAATAGGGGCAGAGCTGTCTTCGGATTTCGTGGGGGTCTCTATGGGATTCTTCTGCAAGGGTGACTTGGTTTTCTTTTTCTCTGACTTTTCGCATACAGGAAAGGAAGGCAATCTGTAGAGCAAGATCCAGAAGGGCCTGGTATGAACTTGGACGTGCCACCCTGGCCAGTTCATCCTTGATGTCTTCATTAAACCCTCTTCGGAAGAGAGTGAAACACACTTCAGAGGACCAGTCTGCTTCTTTAGCCAATTGATTAAATCGTGTAACATATGTGAGCATATCCTGGGAGCCCTGCTGGAAATAGAGAAGGTGTTCCTGAGCACTATAGACCCGGTCTGGGCGGTCAAACATGGTCTTAAGTGCTCAAATGAATCAGTCATAATCATCCAGGAGGGCATCTCCGGCATTAACTAATGGTTTGGCCCAGGTTAATGCATTCCCGGTAAGGTGTGAAATAATAAAGCCCACTTTAACCCTGGGGGTGGAGAAATAATAGGGCTTAAAAGTAAAGTGGACCAAACAGGAATCTAGGAATCCACGAAGGTTCTTTGCTGACCCGTATTTGTCAACAATGCCGCCCAATAGTACGCTCTCCTTCGTGGCAGAATCGCAGGATAATACCAATTGCTAATTGCTTTAGCGCGGCATTCTCTGCCTTTAGGTTTTGTACTTCGGTCGTTAGTTCCTGCATGCCGCGCATAAGATCCTGAACGGCCGCCTCCATGTCTGTATCGACTTCGGTCAGGTGGTGTCTCAATCTGTCACAGGTTTCCCCCTTTCTCACCTGTTTTCGCTGTTTGATGGATTCCGTTGTAGAAGTTTTCTTCCTTCTGGTTCGGGTCTTGTACAAGCCCGCTCGGCCGTCTTCGGCTTCCAGTGTTCGTTCAACTTCTTTTCCGGGATCGATAGTAAACTCAAGGAAATCCAGGAAAAAATAAGGGGAAGAAGCACTCGGAGGCGGGTGCACGGATTCCGGGAGAAGGTAGGGTAAGAAGGAGTAGAATAGAGCGGGGGTCTGGGAACCAGGAAAGCAACAAAGTTCAGTGAAAGCGAACTACGGAGCACACGTACAGCTAACAGCGTTGAGACACGCGGAAGCGTGGGGGTGTGGCTATTTTATAGAGCGTGCTGCAATGAACGTGAAGACTGGCAGGCAGCGTTCAGTGTTTGCGGCCATGTTGGTAGTACAACAGAGTGCAAGCCCCGGTGTGACAGGGACCAGGAGGCCCAGAAGGGGCGTGTCCGATGGGTCATGACAATATAGGGACTTTAGATTTTGCTATTTATTCCCAGTGTTTAGATTGATGAACAAAATGCATGCAAATGTGGCATTAGCCTACTGTAGAAGTACAGATTTAGTAATTTATGTTGCATAATTTTTACATTAGGCTTGTCGAAGGAGGGCAACATTTTGCGAATTTGCTTATTCCTTGATGTGATTTCTTAATCTAATGTATGATAGCCTATGAAATAATTGTTTTCAATAATCTTCTGATATTAATTACTGTTTAGGACATTTTATAATGTGCTTTATACGTGCTGTTGTAATTGTTTTAATGTGCTTTTATGGTTTTACAACCGAATAAAGCAAAAGTGAAATGAAATGGATACAAATTGTTACCAGGAAACAAAGGCAAAAGATAATTGTAAAGAACCTGCGTTGCCAAGAAAACCTGAAATCCCCAGTAGTTGGCACCAGCTGAGGTGTCCCTGAATAACCTTTTTCCGTAACCTTATTTTTAAATGTCTTCTTTTTCACAGGGTGCCGAACAGGGGAGGCAAAGCTGACAAAAGGATTTAACCTGGCAGCTCGTTACATAATTCACACCGTGGGCCCCAAGTATAAAGCCAAGTACCGCACAGCCGCTGAGAGCTCCCTGCACAGCTGCTACCGGAACGCTCTGCAACTGGCCAAGTAAGAGTGTAGCAGAAGTGGCAAATGGTGATGCAGTCTGGTCAGTCCAGACCGCCATATCACTTAATTAGGCTGCACCAACTAGTGCCTTTTTTCAATTATTGTCCTGTTCCTGTGTCCTCTTGTTTGTTTACCTTGCATCCCTAGCCTCCATGGCCACCCCTTTCTGATAGTTCTAATGCCACAATAGTTTCTTTAATATTTTAAGAACTGTCAAGGGCAGGTTCGTACTTTGAGGCTCTTCTTTCTTCTGGCTAAAGGCCTTCCCGTTCCTGAAGCTATCCCTGCAGCTGGGGACTAAACATTAAAGTGGTGCTAAACATCTGGGGTAGAACACCTAAAGGGGAAACAAATTTGCTCTTATTCCACTTACTTCACAGTAGCAGGAGAACCCAGGATCCATGGGAACAGTAGATACCGTAAGAAGTAGGGGAGAAGGTTGGAGAAGGATTTGACGAGACAATGGACATCAGTCCAGCAAGGAAGAAGTCCGAACTAGGGAGTACTGCTGCAGGGTCCCATCAGAGGTAGGGAAGACAGGAGATTAAGAGCCACTACAAAGTAGAAGTGTTGCAACACGCACAGTGAAGACTGTGGCTCCTTGTACATTCGATTGTGATAGATTCTTCCTTTCGCAAACCAGAAGTGTTCATTGGTAAGGGTGGCATACTCCTGGAAGAATTACTTCAGACCCGAGATTCACCATCTTGAACAGGCAAGTCACTGGTAGTCTTAGGCAGCGGTACCCGAATCTTCCATTATCCATGAGATTTGTTGGCACCATGTTCTCCGACCGCCAGCCCATCAAATGGGTTCAGCAGTTCAGCACAGTTTGTTGTTTTTGGAACCAAAAGTGTATCGCTGATACATGAAGCACACACCAGGAATGAGATCCCAATGCCACATAGTTGGAGAATGAGCTAGAAACTCTGATGCTTGTATTGCCTGTGCAAAGTAAAAATCACAGTGAAAGAGGGAGTGTATTGTGCTGCTGGACTTAAATACTTGGTGAGACACTCAGTCCTGTATCCAGTTTGTATACTGAATTACACATAGTTCAAGAGCCATTACACATTTGCACTTACTTGGAATATATCGAGTCAGCATTTATTAAATTAGAATCAATTTATTCCAAAAATCTAATACTGTTTGAAAGTTAACCAACTGGTTGAAAGTTGGCCAACCAATTGGCTAGTGTTTCACGCTACAATTGCTTTCTGACCTCTATTCATATAAATGGTTGTTTTTTTCAAGCTTGCACCAAAAAGGCAATTTCATCAGAGCACCAGGAATAAAATCACTTTTTCGTCATTCTCAGAATCGCATGACCTCCAGGACCAGAAAACTGAATGGAACTCAAACACTTACTGAATGTCAAAAGTGAATGTAGTAAAATGTTACTATGCAATTAACTGACTATGTTGGTGTTTGATCGACGCTGGAGTATTAGAGCTATTGTTGCCATGGGCTTTTTTTCTCAATTGCCACATTGCGTTGTGGATCTTGCGGTTCTAAAACAAAACCAAGACCTATGTCCAGAAACCAGGTTTTAAGGCATTTTATGATTGAAAGTGGTACAAATGTAAACTTTCATGGCACATCCATGGGGTTCAGGGACTGGGGGCCCAACTCCCCTTATCCAACCTCTGGGGTAAGATTGGCTACCGCAAATGCCATGGTAGGGTGCCTACCACAGGTCGGGAGGCCTTATGCCTCTGACCTTGTCACAATAGGAACAAAAGGTACTCTTGTCAAACATAATACATAGCACAGCATGGTGTAGTTAAAAAAAAAAACAGTAAATGGTCAGTTAAGGCCTCACACACTCTTTGACCTAAAATGCAAGTCCTATGCGTGGTGATGTACATGGTATCGCACCAAAAGCTTGTAAATAAAAAGCTGAATGCAGGTTTAGTGCGAACTTCGGGTGAGTAAAAAAAAAAAAAAAAACAGCCCAAAATGCCGAACAAGGGGAGCGGGGTTTGCAGGGGTGTGCCCCGCATACATTACTAGTAAAGCGTGGAACAAAAAGGGACATTTTGAAAAAACTCGAGCAAGTCGGCTCTGCTTTTTTGTAACTCAACGTAGATCCCACGCAGACACTTCATATGCGCTTTCAGAGATAAGTTGAGAGTAAATGCCTAGACAATATTACACTCCATAATTGCCAACCTGTTCAAGATCCAAGAGTACCTACACAACATCAGTGCAGTTTTCCTATTATACTCTAAATACAAGTAGGATAAGTAATACATATCCACACAACACCAAGTTACAGCACCTAAGAAATGTAAATGGGGGCCAAGGAGGCCACAATGTCCAACATTGCCCGCAGGGCTACCAAACTCCAGGATATATTTTATTACGGCAGTCCCGAGGCTCACAAGGAGGTAAATGGTAGCATGAAATCAGTGATGCAATGTATATCCTAGGCAGGAATGGAATACATAGATTTAAAAATACTTGTTGCTCTGTGAGAGTCAGTACACATCCAGGGCTTGGTGAAGAACTCCAGGCACCCTAGAGAAATGCAATAGTCCAGGAAAGTAACTTCCAGTGTCACTTGTGGGAGTTATGAAGTTGAACAGTGCCCCATAGGAAACAGGACAGTCTTGTACGCTGGCCTGCGGTTAGACTGAAACAGGACAGTCTTGTACGCTGGCCTGCGGTTAGACTGAAAAGCCAGGTAAGTCCCAGTTCCTCCCTACACGTATCAAGTAGAATGTAGCCGACCCCAGGTTACACCGTTGGAGACCTATGAGAAAAGATCCATTGGAGGTGTAAGAGCCAGGAGCCCCAGGATCAGAGAACAAGGGCAGGATTCAGCCGCCAATGTAAACCAGTGCGGAAATACAGTTGACGTGGACATGAGGGTGAGCTTGAATAACCCGTCTACTCAGAGCGCAGAGGTCAGTATTTAGTGTTGGTTCCTGAAACAGCATTCCAGGATTCAGACATCCCGGTAAGTAAACTCTTCTTTTTAGGGTGAAATGAAGGATCTGGTCACCCAGGGCCTTGCACCCTGAGCCAACGGTGACACTGACCACCCAAAAGAACAACCAACTTTGTTCACTGGAGTGGAACCCACCATTCAGAAGCAAAATCAGTTACAAAGGAGGACGGAGGAACCCTCAAACAGCATATCCTAGTGGCTCAGCAGGCAAATGTGGATGGCACACCTGAAAAATGCCCTCCGCCCAAGCAAGACAATGGTGTTGGTTGGTGAAGACAGCCCAGATAGACCGATTTGGCGGGGTGTTGTAGTCCCAACACCCATTCACTAGGCAGCAGCTTCCAACACGACTGCAGACCCTGGCTGTAAATGTATGGAAAGGTTTCTATTTAAGCAACTTTTCCTCCATATTCTATGGACCCCCAAACGTTTTGCTTTTGTTTTTACACCTTGTCCTGACTTTTTACAGTGAAGTGAAGCCTTCAGCTTCACTCCACTGCCCTTTTTGCTCTCTTGATATGGGGAAACTGACTAGTCCTCCAGACTGTCAGTACTGGGAAACTGTTTCCCTTTTGTCTTTAGACTTTTAGCTGTTTGACTTTTTCATAATGCACAAAGCATCTTCCAATGCACTGCATTGGGGATACGTTTGTATCACTGTAGACATACACTCAAAGGATTTTCCGTTACTTTTAAATGTGCTAAAGACGAGCTGGCTCTAAGAGTTACGTTTGTATGCTTTTTGCTATATTTCTAATTAGTTCTCTCGTTCTTGGGTTCTAACTGTGGCTAGTTTCCCAAGATGGCCCAAGATTGTGTACTTGTTCTTTTGTTCATTGACCTTCTTCCTACCTTCTCAGGTCAGGAATTCCCTTTTATGGACATGCATTTGCCCGGCAGAGCTTCTGCTTTTCGCGGGCTAGTGCATGCCATGTACTGTCTGGTCCCAATCCACATACTGGTGCTAGTATATCTGAGTGTGCAGACATGAGTTGGACCCACAGTGGTCCCTGATGTTAGCGAGAATTCTCTGTTAAGGCTCATTTCTCAAACCTAGTGAGCCCCCCAGCAGCTTTGCTGGATTTTTGGGGTTTATCTTTTTTCTACTGCTAAGAGGGGGACTCTTTTTCTCCCACTCCTAGGCATTATTTGAGAATGTTCTTTGACTGTGAATGTGTTTTATGGGCTATGGGGTCTTTTACTCCATAGGGCTTCATGTGTTTTTGGTATGTGTTACACAGCACCCTCAGTGCAGTAACACAGGGGTGTCCTAGTGACCACCAATCATAGACTCCATACCCTGGGACTGACTACTGTCTCCCAGGGCATGTAAAGTCACCATTGGTTTTACTAGTCTTAAATTCTGAACAGAACCAGTACAAACCATCATATTGTGGAAGTACTGGTAGGGGTAATTCGATAGCCCCTGGGTCTGTTTTCCAAGGGGGCACTGTCCAGTCCCCCCTTGTCATTTCTGGCTGGTGGCAGTGGATACCACGCAAAATATTACACCAGAATATTTCTTATGGGATTTTCCCATTGATTTTAAACACACCACTTTTTGGTGCAATGTTAAAGATACTGCCGGGTTATTTATTTAATATTTATAACCCGGTTGGGTCTTTTTGCCAGGACTCGGTTTTAAAATGGCGTTTGTGTTCGCCTCTGAAACTCTAACCCAAGACGAGCCCTTTGTTCCACTTTTTGGCGGGCTTCTGCACAGAAACCCTCCAAATGGTGCCACTCTGTCTGGGGTCTACAGGATGTGTGGGAGGGGGATTAGGCACCCTGGACTGAGTTGCCTTGGCAACTCAAGTCCCACTCTTGTGTCATTGGCCCAGTGGAGAGCCACCCGGCTCCCCACTTAGCATGTTTGAGTGACAGCTAGGCTGTTGAATGGGGATTATTCTGCATAAAAGCAGGGCTTTGGGCACTGGAACTTCAGAAGTCGCCACAGGACCTAAAGAATCCAAAGAGGGGAGAAGCTGAGCCATCTACAACGACACCACCGGTGGAGCCCGACTGTACGAACTCACCACTTCTCCGACGACAGAGGAGATCTTCTTCCAGGAGAGACTTCTTCCCTTTGAGCTGGTGGGACCAACCAGTTTGCCTTTTCCGCCTTCCTGGACGTCTCGTGGTCGAATCACCCGTGCCAAGCACCCCGGCGGCCGGATAGCCACGCTTCACCACTACCACGAATAAAAGGGTCATACCTTTTAATCGGGAACTCCGCGGCTGGTTTCTTCCCTGGCAGTGCAATGACCTCCAGCTTTCTTCCTCGTCGAGATCATCTCTTCCTCTGGTCGAAGCCACGACTTGCACCCGCTGCCAGGAACTTCCCCCGCTGGAGCTTTCTCACCATTTCAGGTACTGTGTCCCGCCTGGTTTCCCTTTCAATGGATTGTCCAAGGTGTCCCGTAAATCCTTGACCTTCCAACTGGGGTGACCTCAGACCTGCTAACTTTGCCTTTCTGAAATGATCCAACCTCTTTTTGACTTTTCTGCAAACTGCAAGAGTGGGCCTGGCCTATGAACTTTTGGCTCTACAGTAGACCCTGCCTTTCTTGTCTTGCTGTGGTTTCTTAAGTGTTGGTACTGTGTTAT
Source organism: Ambystoma mexicanum (assembly GCF_040938575.1). Lineage (NCBI taxonomy): Eukaryota > Metazoa > Chordata > Amphibia > Caudata > Ambystomatidae > Ambystoma > Ambystoma mexicanum. The sequence continues at coordinate 53,326,455 of NC_090939.1, forward strand.
TTCCATACTCTCTTTTCTCTCCTTTTTTAAACGAATTATTGGAGTTCCATCTACGGTTACGCGCTCACCTCTGTTTTGCTAATAAGTGGTGACTTAACCTAGACTTGTCGAATAATTAACTAGGGAGGAGTATATACTCATAGTGACTGTGTTTGAACGCGCTTGATATGTTAGTACCAGTGTATTTTCATAAGTGTTTTTAAATAAATAATTATATACTTTTATACCAAAGCCCTGGTCAGTGTTTGCTTGTTCTACTGTATTTTTAGCCCTATTGCGTAAACTCTATATACTGCCTAACTCTTCTTGAGAGAAGTCTGACTGCTCAGCCACAGCTACCAGGTAAATCTGGGTGGTACAGACTGCTACCAATTGGGTTTACTGCTTACTCCTGTAGTCTTAAACTTTTTGCAGTGGCCCTAAGGGAACTGCACAGGTTTCTGTCTAACACCTGATTAGACCACTGCTGGTGTACATGAATAAGACCGATCACTCACCTGATTTTGGGATAAGAGGAGTCCTGCAGCCATTCTTGCAGATTGGAAAAGGAGCCAAGTAACATGTGTAAATGTGCAGATGTTGGAAGAGCCAAGGACAAATCCTGAAGAGGCATGGCGACCATTTGTTGCTGCTGTCCCGGTGGAGCTCGGTCAGGCTACTGATCTCAGAAGACCCTTGCTGGTGCTTTGACATCTTTGAATGGTGGGACCAACCACTCTCAACGTCTTCCTGTGGTCCTGCACCCTGGAGTCTTCGGAAGCATCCGTCTACTGTGCCAGAAAAGTTGCCATTCTGCGTTTTCGCCCAAAACTTCGGTGGCCTCCAGATAGTACCATAGGTCGCCTTTTTGCAAGGTTTCAGCGTCCCATCTTCAAAGGGTCCTTGACTGGAAGCCTTTCTTTGACCTCAACTACTGAGATGCCTGTTGTCTGTGTCCGGTGACTGTCGTTGGAACCGGCCATTCCCCATCTGGTTGAGTGCCTTGAAGAGTCCTGCATTGGTGCCTGCTGTATTTGTCCACTGGCAAGGGTTTTACTGTGCTCCTGAACTAGATCAGAACATCGCTGTAACGCTCACCTGGTTCCCACGGAGGCGCGGCGTCGAAGGCGCAGAACTCTGAAGATGGACAGGAAGGGCCCCTCTATTCTGGCTTCCCTGGCTCGTTGGATACCCTCCTGTGCGTGAAAAGGGAGTATTACCAACTGTGGAACAATGCTCAAGCCTCCCACTCCCTTCCAACCCTCCACGATACCTCCTCCACGATTCCCCGTGAAGCCTCACCTTAGGGTTTGGAAGGATGAGCTCTCCATCCTGCTTCTGATGCAGGGGCGCGTTGAAACCCAGTTACTTCACTGGATTGAGGATTGATGGGAGTTCAGGTAAGCTTGACTGTTCAGGTAAGGCGCTGTAAAAGTTCTGTTCAAAAGTTCAAGCTTAATAATAATGTTCGTTGTCTAATTGCAGCAAGCGCTAATGCTTATGTCTTTTTCCCCTTGGGGGCCGGGGTTCGGAGTGCCGGAGATATGGCGCCGACCCGAAGTGAAACAGTTCTGGATGAGCGCTCAGGTAATGTCTTTGCATTCGCTCATTCAATGTCTTTGTCTTTTTTTCCCCATAGTGGCCGGGGTCCGGAGATGCCAGGAAGCGGCAGGACCCGAAATGCAGTGGGAATAATCCAACAGGTAAGACTTAAAAGGAAACTGAGCTTTCCTTATTCCTTTTCTCCCTCTCACCTTTGTTCTTGTCTTTTTTCGTATAGGCGGCGGGGCGTAGCTGAATCGGGAAGATTGCTGCTGAAGATGGAAGCGCCTTGCCAAGGTGAGTAAAATGCAGCACTGCAGCGATCGAAACGAAATGCCTTTAAAATGATGTCTTCCTTTTCAGAGCCGTTGGAGAAATGACTCCGGGATGCAGATTTAGCAGGTAAGGGCTTTTCTTCTCCTATTCTCTTCCTTTCTCCCCTTGCAGGTGTCCCAGGGTGCTGGCAGGCGTGGCTGAAGTCAGGATGCAGGAGCTGACACGGTGAGCGTCCAGCTGCTAGGTGCAGAACAACGCGAAGCACGTGTGGCTGTTGGGTGGGGTTTAAATAGCCTTGGAAGAAGTTCCTGGTATGTATCCTTCCACCAATCAGGTATGTATCCTTCCCCGACCACACTCGGGTGGTGAAGTAGTCCTACAGGTAAAGTAGTCCCATTCAGGCCTCAAGAGGGCCTGGATGAAGCAGCAAGGTCTGCATCAGGTAAGTGTGCACCCAAGCACTTAAACACATATCCTCTTCTATGAGCCTGGCGCCTAAGGCGCCAGGACTGGGGTCCGCTATGAGCCTGGCGCCTAAGGCGCCAGGACTGAGTCCAAAGGGCCCCGACTTGGGCCCGCTGAGACTTCCCTGGGGAAAATGATGTCTGCCTCTGGGGTTGCTGGGCCCGGCCTGGCTCCTTAGAGGTAGGCATCATGACAATCGCTTGCACCTTCAGCTCCAGGGCATCTGCTACTGGAACCAATGGCGGGAACACCTACCACCAGCAACGTAGCCTTGCTCACTCTCCATGCTACCTTGATTGGTTTGGCTAAAGTCCCAGAGTTTTTCCCTGTTCACCATGTCTAGGATGGCCTCTTAAACTCTCCCCACAAGGCCAGAGTTTATAAATCCATCTTAACAATAGACTACAGTAAAACATGGCCTGGAAAATGATCACTGGATGAAAGGCTTGGGGCCAAGCAGATGAGGGCCACCAGCAGCAATGAGAGGAAGACACAGGAAGGATGCCCCGTACCAGAAAATGCAAAGCGTAGCAGAGGCAAGATACATCAGTGCCAACAGTATGGCTGGACTAGGTCCCAAAATCGGCTACATGTTTTTGGCAGCATCATCCAACAGGCATGTCAACCTGCTTACCTTCCAAACATCTGTCAGAACAGAATTTATGAACAGGGTTTCTTCTATATATGACTTCACTAACAGGGGCTCACTTTTGCCAGCCTATCAATCCCTTTAGAGAATTTAAAACAAAGGTTTTTGCGGCCATCCAATGAGATTGACCCTAAAAACCACCAACCCCACAGGAAGTGTAGTTGCTTGCCCAAGAAATGGTCTAAGCCAGTTCAGATCACCATGGAGTCTGACATCCTGGGCTTACAAAGAGCTCTAGTAAGTCAGACATAGGAGACGGAGAAGAGGACATGTTTGAACAGAATATTTTATTAAAACAGAGTGCCCTACTTCTAAGGTGGCTTCCTTACTCTTTACATTTTTTTTTAAAATAACGAGCAAACGAGTGCTCGTCAGGATGTCTTCCAAAGAATACTGTCTGTCAAAACATACGCTATTTTAACATCTGCCCTATGTGAGAAACCCGAAGGTGTCGCACCCGCTAGTCCCCGGGGATCTGTCATCCTGGTGGCCAGGACACGGCCATCACTTTTGTCCAGTTTCTGGGGGAAGGCTAGTGTGGGTGGATCACCTAGATCCAGGGTCCTAGGGGAGTGGAAGTGGGACATCGGAGGGTAAGACGCGGTATCCCTTTCCAATAACACCTTTTCCCCATCCTACCAGGTAGGATACCTAGGAATTCAACACCCCCCACTCCCTTCTGACACAAACTCTTTCTCACGGACAGTCCACTGGAAGTGAAAACAGACTAACACCAGAGCCGTATACCTGACATGTCCCAACACCACGGCCAGGCAAGGTCCGGCAATTACGGAATATTACACACACACCACACCTGACTTCCATCACACTTCCCCATACGGATAAAAGGCGGTGCACGAAAGCACACTCTGAACGAGGCAAACTGCACAAGTAAACAGCAGTTAATGGCAGTTTAGTACATGGAGAAAGACTGTGAGACCAGAGAGAGTTTCATGGAGAGAAGCGCCTGTGACATGTAAAAACCGTTACTTTCATGAGCCTTGGAAAGTAAGAAACTGAACACCAGGAACTGAGGCTCATCAACCCTGAACAGTGTGTCGGGGGTACCCAGGGCTCTCCTGCGTCTATAACCAAAACAGGAAGGTGCGATTGCAGCTGTGGTACTGTCTCCTGCAACAAAACAGCGTCAGAAAAAACAGCACAGCCGGTTAGTCTGATGGATTGATACCAAACCAGCTTGTGTTTTGAACCAAGGTTGTAAGCGGCAACATTGTACAAAGAGAACAGTGTGTGAGGTGTTTGCATAGAACGACACGGATATGATTTGAACTTTACAATTGAACTTTAGGAATCTAAGAAAAGATACCATACACAGAGTGGTCTGGTGCCACATGGATGCTCATTCAAAAGTCTGTTGGGTATCCAACATTGAGCTGAATGTGAGTAAAAGGAAAGTTGAGATCGAAGTGGTCATGCAGCGGGTCAAGCTAAACCCAGTGCACATTCGAAAGTCTTGGATAATTTAAAATACATCATAATTGGTCCGAGCCCGGCTGTGGGAGACTAATTGATTGAAATAGAGGGATCTGAGCCCGTAAGAGGGGGATCCACCGTTGAACATTTGTTTTGACAAAAACTCTGGAACAGCCTACTTGCCTGTCTTGAGACGGACCATCTTAAGTTCCAGAAACTCCTCAAGACCTGCCTCTTCCTCTTTCTCCCTCCATCTCCCCTGCTAACCTCCTTTCTCTTCTCTTCTTTCCCTCCTTCCTTCTCTTCCCTAACCTGCACAGCTAGCTGACTGGTCGCCTGGTGCATCTCCAGAGCTCAACAGTTCCCAGGCTCCCCCTCCAGTCATCTGCACTCTACTGCATTATGCTCCATGAGAGGGGCAACGACTCTGCACTTAACCCAGGCCCCTGCTGGACTGGGCACACTTGTCCCCCCCCCCCCCCCATTTCCTGTTCTGCGCATTTGCACGACCTTGACCTTGAATGTTCTAGACCTTGCAAGTATGACTGTCCGGTCCTCCATCTGTCTCCCCTCCCTAGCTTGGCCGTGCTTGAAATTCTCATGCATAGGCGCATTGGATGACCAACTACCAAGCAGTCTGAAATGTTGCCAGGCCAGTACTGTTGTTTTTTTTTATTTGTGTGCTCCTCCCTCTGCCCCCTCTGTTTCTCTTTGTTTGTCAAGCACTTACTAGTAGATATGCCTCTGGCCTAGAAAGCTAGCTATTGTTAAATCATTCCAAATCTTCAAGGCCTAAGAATGACTCGTGTATCTTCTGTCCCCTACTCGCCTTGAAGCACTTTGAAGCACTTCACTGGTGTATAATGGCTTTAAAAATAAAAAATTACATAGAAAGGATCTGAGCCTGGCTGAGGGGGATCTAGGGTAAACACCTGCATTGAATACTGGAGAAGAGAGAAGCACGTTTGTGTGTCATTTTTGGTACAGCAGGCCCTTTGCGTCAAGAGACTTGAACTGTGCAAATGGAACTGTATCCTTGTGCTGCAGAAGCCAGTGTGTGTGTGCTTTGCTTGAGTGAACCGCCTTGTCCCGTGCTGAAATCCTGAGGAAGGGAAGCCAACGGCCCAAACAGCCTTACTTATCATTATATGAACACTTCTTTCTTTGTCATGAACATTACGCCAAATTATTTGTAAATTAGCAGTAAGGATTGGCAATAGAGTTTTTAGTATAGGCCCTTTTAATTTGACAAAACTCCACTAGGACTGCATTATTATTATTTGATGGTTCTAGCTTGCTTGCATCTGTAGATTTAGGTTTAGATGGGCGTTTATCTCAGCCCTGTGAAAGTTCAATAAACACCCTTGAACTGTGGTCACTTGATTCTGTCTTACTGTTGATGCCATGCCTTTCTTACACCTACCACTAGGAAAACAAAAGACCATATTTGGTAAATTAGTGGTGGCTGGTTTTCTGACCCAGCCTTCGGGCTGTTGTAGTTGTCTCAACAAAAAATGTCTGTTTTCTTTGCCAACGCAACAGCCTTATCAACCAGTCTAAACAGTTCCTACTTTATCTTGTTGAATGTATTCTCTTTATTAGACATATCCGGTTATTCTGACATTCTCTCGCCCCCTTCTTAGCCTGACCTAGGCTACAGGCCTCCTCAGCCCTGCTTTGTTTCAGTTCCTTCCTGCTTCTGTGGGGTGTGCGAATTCTCAGCACACCGTGGGCTCGGGTTGCGTCCTCACCACCCTCCACCTGCTCCTCGTACGACGCTATGTACCTTCTGTCCAGTCGCAGTGCTTGTTAGTGGAGGCGGTCTTTCTAGCCAATGCAGATCCACTCTCTCGACCTCGCTGTGGTCTGCACGGTTTGACTTTTCCACATCCCTTCTTCCTCTCTGGGACTTCGGTGCCAGAAATGCAGGACACCAGTACGTTTCTTCTGGTTTAGGGTTCCTCCCCCTCTTTCCCGGCTGACTGGCGAATGCATGTTATTTATTGAGCTGTGTTAGCCCTTACTATGCTATGTAAGGTTTTTGCATGGCTTAACACTGTTGCATTCAGCCTCTGAATGCATACTAGCAACATTGTACTAAATGGACTTTATCACAAGGTGGACACGCACTTGATATGCCAAAACCGGGCCACACATTACCAGAAAACCAGCCCAAATTAGTTGCAACTTTTCTGCTCACTGGCCATTCCAAACCTTCTAGTAGAATATTGTTGGTGCAAGAGGACCGCAGCAATGCACTGTCAATGTGGTAGTGTCCCTGTAGGTCTTAGTGGGAGTTTTCCCCAGCAGTTCCTTTGAGGCTACAGGTCCCAAGCACTGAGTTTTTGTCCGCATTGCCCGTAAGGCTACAGGACCCAGCAGTGTGAGCTTCCTCCTCAAATCTCATCAGTGTGAACCTACTAAAGAACAACTTCAGAACTATAGGACTCCAAAGGGCACAGTTAGTGTTGTAGGACTCTAGCAGTGTGTTCTTTCTCCACTGTCAATACTACAGGGCTGTAGCTATGGGAGCCATCTCCATCACTACCGGTGCTGTAGAACTCGGTGTGATCTTCCTCAAGCATGCCTTGTAGGTAATACACAGACCTAGGTCTTTAAAACGTATCCAGTAATTTGCTTGGTGTTTTAAAGTACCTTACTACTGCCCTGTCTGTGTTGTGTGAGCCTCCTCTAGCAGTGTTCTGTCATGACTGCAGGGCACCAACAGTCTGTGATCCATAATGGTCTTGTAAGTGATTAGTGTGCCCAAGGAGTTTGAGGGCAGTGATGTAACAATAAACTAGCTTGATCTTCCTTTAGCAGTGCCAAATCAGTGCTATAGAACAGCATGGCAGGTTTCCTGCAGGTGTACATTTTTAGTGATGCAGGATTATAGCAGTGTGAGCATCCTGCAGCACTCCCCTTTCAGTGCTACACTACCAGAGTAGTGTTAGCCTTTTTCCTAAGGACGTTGTCAGTGCTAAATGGCCTCCTCATGCCTTTTTATTTTTGTTTATTGAGTTTATATAGCGCTTTAAGCCAAAGCGCTTTACAGTATAACAGGTACAAAAGTGAGAGAAGCATATTTACAAACATGAAACAAGTCATTAGAACAATATGTAATTTACTAAAAGGAGGGGACGAGTGGGGGAAGGGGAGGGGAGAGAGGGTAGGTGATGGGGGTTACAATGTCTGTTTTGAGGTCAGGGGAGTGGGAGGAAGGGGGAAGGGGAGTGATGGGGTGTCCTCGATGCCCCTAAGTGGTTACAGTGACCGATTTGAGGTCATTGGGGAAGGGGAAGGGGGGGAAGGGTTAGGAGGGGAGAGGGGTAGGGAAGGGGAGTCGGGGGGGGGGGGGGGAGTGAAGAAGGGCTTTCAGGGAGGAGCGGAAGGATGAGTAGGTAGGGGAGGAGCGGATGGAGAGCGGTAGGGAGTTCCAGTGTAGGGGGGGCCAAGAGTTGGAAGGAGCGGAAGCGGGAGGAGGCACATGGGGCTGGGGGTACAGTGAGAAGGTAGAGGTCTGCTGAGCAGAGAGAGCGGGAGGAAGGAGTAAAATGAGAGGAGAGAAGAAAGGTAGGGGGGACTAGGTCATGGAGAGATTTGTAGACAAGACAGAGGAATTGAAATTTCTGTTGTGAGAGGAAGGGAAGCCAGCCAAGTTGAGAGAGAGAGAGGAAGAAATAGTCTTGAAGAACCGAGAAGACATAGAGTACGAATAGAGTGGTGGTAGATGGATTTTATGGGAGTTAGGTGAGAGACAGGGAGTCCAAAGAGGAGAGAGGAGCAGTAGAAGAGGCAGCAGAAAATAAGGGAGGAGGTTAGGAGTTTGGAAGCATGGAATATGAGAGAGGAGCGGATCTTGCGGATGTTGAAGAGGTGGTGCCGACAGGCTCGAGAGGTTATAGAGATGTGGTTGGAGAAGGAGAGAGAAGAGTCGAGATGGAGGCCGAGATTGCGGGCATGGGTAGATATGGGGAGGTTCGAAGGGGTTTTTCAGAAACCTCATTTTCAGAAGGGGTTTGATGTGCGCAACTTTGAAGGGGTCTTGGAAGGAGCCTGTGGTGAAGGAGTAGTTGTGTATGGGCCTAGCTTGTTTTCCAGCACAAGTAGAGAAGGTTTCTTTGAGGAGTAGGGCTGGCTATGGGTCAAGGGGTGACCCAGAGGGTCTGCTGCTGGACAGTAGTTTGAGGAATTCCTCACAAGAGGAGTTGAAGGTCGGCGCTGCAGGGTGGTGGGGGGGGGACTTTGAGCAGGGGGAGGTGGCAGGGGGGTGAGGTTGGAGAGTTTGGTATTAAAGGTGGCTAACCTCTGAAGTGCTGTTCTGTAGATGGGAGAGGGAATGGCAGAGCGCTTGTGTGGGTGTGGTAGGGGCAATGATGCAAGTGGGCTTCACAAATTCTGAGATTACCATATGGCGCTCTTTACTACTTTTGTGGCAGGATTTATTTTATTATAGTAGGTCTTTTTGGCCTTTTTTCGGATCTCGGTTTTGTATTTACGGTGATGGCGAGCGAACAGGGATTTGCTACAGGGAGTTTTTGTTGCTTGCCATTTGTGCTTGAGGGAGCGGTTATGGGTTTTGACAGACGTCAGGTGGGGTGTGAACCATTTGGGGATTGGTCCTTTGTGGGTGCGGCGGGGTCGTGAAGGGGTGGTCTTCTGGTGAGATCGGGTGGACGAGGGATGGTGGGGTAGGTGTGGATAGAGAAGGGTAGGGGTGAGTGCTCAGTCCAGATGAGGGGTTTGTGGGTGGACACAGACGTGGTCAGAGGAGGTGAATATTGTCAAGTGTGTGGTCTTCGGTGTAGCTGAGACCAGAAGAGTGCCCGCAAAAGTTGCTTGCCTCTAGGCTGTCGACCAAGTGTTGGGTCATGGGGTTGTTGGGTTTATCAAAACAGATGTTGAAGTCGCCCAGTAGGGTGAGTGTCGGAAGTTTTGGATGGTTGACCAGATGGTAGCTAGTGAGTCACAGAGATAGTTTGCAAAAAGTGTCATATCCCGGCGCCCTGTTGAAGAGTAGGAAACTGTGTGAGGAAGTGGCCTAGAGGGAGAGTCGGATCAGAAGGGATTCGCAGTTAGCTTTGCATGGCTGGGTTTCGATGAGAGAGATGGGTACGTTGGGTTTGTGGAGGATGGCAATTCTGCTACCTCTGGTGAGACTGCTGTGGGGGATGAGTGTAGCCGGGATAGAAAGCCTTGTGTGCGACTGACTGGTTTAAAGTCGTCTATGAACCATGTTTCAGTGATGATGAAATCAGGGTTTTCGGTGGATGGAAGGTTGAAAATGCTGTGATGGTTTCTGGTGGCAGGTGGCTTGGTGGGGGGGAGGAGTTGTTCTAGTGGTGTTGGTGGCGGGATGGGCATGATGGGCCCGGGGGCCGGTGGGGGTGGAGGGGCAGTCGGGGGCAGAAGGTGGCTGGGTGGTGGGAGAGGCCGGGACAGTCTGAGTATTGTGCAGTGGTATGGTTTTATGTTGGGTGTTGTGAAGTGCATGCGGTTTGTGGTGTGGTAGAGTTATGGTTGTGTTTAGTTCAGAGTTTGAGGGCGAGTGTGCGGAATGAGTTTTTAGTACGGTTACTTAGGGGTAATGCATTTCCTACCTCCAACAATCCATCTAAGTGCAATGCAATAGGGCTCGGTTCCAGTCTGCCCCAGTCCCAGTCCCAGTCAGGACGTGCTTTCTGCTCTCTGCTACCGAGACCTACAATCTACTGTGTACTATTGTGTACACCTTTAAGAAAAGTGAAAGCTCAACCACCTTTAAAAACTCTTTTCCGCGCGGAGTTCCGAGCTGAGTTCCAGTCTGCCCCAGTCTGCTCCGGGAGCTGGGGGCTGACTGGCTGACTGCCGCATCAAGGCTACTCCAAGGATACAGAGGTAGGCGCCCATTGTTCATTGGCACCTTCCTTTGAACTGCCTTTCTGAATTGCTACAAATTGTAAAAAACTTTGCGCCTTCCTCTGCCGCTTTCTTTTCTTTCCTTCCCCATCCCTTCCTCCCCCTCCGTCCCTTTACCTTTCTGTCCCGCTCTGCCCCTCCACCCCTTCCCTCCCGGACCTCTGTCCTCCCCCCCTCCCTCTCCCGTCTCCCCTCTCCAGCCTCCCCTCTCCACCCTTCACCCGAGATGGAGGAAGATTCGGATCAGCGTCTGCTAAGGAGCCACATGAAAAAGACCCCACCTTACCTTGACTCCGCCCGTGATTCTCAACGAGGCTGGCCTCATCCTGCCGCTGGTGTCTGCGCAAGCTGCAATTAACCACGACCCGACCCCCCCAGCAAAACCTGGGAAACAAACAAAAAAAGGGTCACTCTGATCTGCTACTGCCTGCTGACGGAACTGGTCGCGCCCAAAAGCCATCAACCCACCCGCTGGCCCTGCAGCGACTTCACCCGTCCTGGTCAGAGACCCACGGATCTCCCCGATCGCTAAGGTCTTCATAGACAAAAGACACGGTCCTCTCCCAGGCCAACGTCAATGTCCGACATCATCACCCGGTGACGGCCGCCCCCTCACCGCTTCGGCGAGTTACCCGTCCTGTGCAGGAGCCGGAGGGCCCCTGCCAGGGGGTCTGAGGGCGGCCTCATCGGCGATGGCAGCCGCACACGACGCTCATTTCCTCACGTCCCCGGCCACCATCCTTGAGCCGTGGGCCACCTCTGCTTCGTCTAACACACAAGTGGGAATGGGCGGACCTGCACTGGCCCTGCTTCCTCTGGAGGCTTCGCGCCCTGCCCAGCCTAACATCAATCCACCCGACCGGGAGCAACATTGCATCTTGCAGAAGAGCCCGGCCCCCAGATCACCATGGCCCGGATTCACCCGGCTCTGGAGGACCGACTGGGTAGTCCCGGCCCCGTCGGTGCAGTCCACCCACGGAACCTACCTGCATCCGGTGCAACCGAGGAGGCTACCCTCTATCCTACAATCAGTTCACCCGCGCCGCCTTTGACGGCAGAGGCCACACTGCCCCCTTCACATTTAGATGAAACTCTGGAAAGCAGGGCGTCTGTTGTCACGTCCTCAGATATTCACAACCAACCTTCACCTTCAAACCCTCTGCTAGAGGAGGTTCGTGATTCAGACTCCGACAACTCCTCTGCTACATCGGACAACTTCAGTTGCAAACCTACCTCCAACCAAAACAAAAAAAGACCAATATACAGGAAAAAAGGCAAACCTGCACCCAAGCCTACGGCTGTATCAGCCACAAACAATAAAGCGTCTGTCTTTACAAAAAAACAGCAAAACCCATCGATCATCCCTCCAAAAACCAACAGTTGGATCAAAAAGGTTGCCTCACAACAAGGCCAAAGAAAGAAGGGCTACGCAAAACTTGCTCTCTCCACCCCGCTTCTGTCAACTGCATTGCTGAACTTTTTTAAGACACAAGGCAAAAGGAAACTATCTAATGATTCCGAACTTTCAGGTGCGGAAATCCTGGAAGCTCTCAACGAGACCCCTCCAGCGCCTAAATCCAGGAAAACTACTGCTGTTAACGACACTCGACTCCCCTCAGTCGGGCACGTCCCGCCACAAATTACCCCCCCCCCCTCGGATCCTTACCGGACGCGCCAGTCCTGCCTCATTCGGGCTTTGTCTGCCCGCTTAACACTATTCCAACTTTACCTCCAGATTCCCAGGAGAAGTCCCCACCACCACCCACTCCAAGGCGGGTGGTCTCCTCAATTGCTGATCCAATCAATAACACTCGACCGCCACATCAGCGTCTCTCGGACATTCTCGACCTATTGCAGCCAAAAGCTGGGCCACAAAGAGAAATGTCCCCCCAATCGTGGGCAAAGAACCATTTAACTACTTCCATCCCCGCTGCTAACCAGCAAGTTCCCTCATCTCAGACCTCATATTGGGACGACCTCAATTCCCAAACGAGAGAAGCAGCACCAAGGCCTTCCAACTCGCTTGACACTGGAGGCTCCAACCCCAGGCGCAGGCATTCATTGGCGAACCCTCCATCTCTAGGATCAAGAGATACGCCAGCAAAGAGTGGAAGAAGATTGGACTTCCCCTCACCTCCTCACAAAGAGTCGCCTAACAATAGAAAGGATCTGACCACAATCTTGTCAGCCATAACCATCTCTATGGCCCCATTCTGCAAACTCTATGAAACGCTAAGTGATGTCTCAAAAGACAACACGGCCATCCTAGCGAGCATACAGTCAAAGCTAACCTTCTTAGAAGGCTACAAAACTGCCATCGACCTGAATTATGACCTTCCGCACACATCAAAACATGAGGCAGTCCTCGCGTCGGCCACGTTTTTGGCTCCCTCTTCTTCCAAAAAAGGTTCTCCATCAGAGTCAACAATGCACAAGTCAACTCAGACCACCCAGCTTAAACAGCATAATGAATTTGCTCCAATATTTGCAAACAAAGCGCAACCATCTCCAAGTGTAAGCATGACCACACGCAAGAAAGTCTTAAAACTAGCTACGAACGACCAACCACTGACGCCTAATCATCATACAGCTCCCGGAAGTGCAGCTCATGGTCTCACTCGAGCGGGTTCCGTGACGGACCTGACCAAGTCCCCCATCTTAACAGAAGGCTGCCTAAACTCAAGTCTCCTATCATCTGCGTCGCCTCACAACGCTCAAGTATCGCCTGAGAAAGGACCTATTAAATGCAACATCTCCCCTTCCCCACAAGTCTAAACCTACAGCGGACTCTCTACTCCGTTCATTGGTGGCTCCCAGTCCTCACAAAGCCACCCAGGGCCTTCATAATAACGATCCTCCAAGACTTTCGCCTGACCTACAAAGCAGATCTAGACCAAGAACCAAAGCAACGAGATCTCCTCCGCCAGGGGCTCGCACAGCCCGAAATCAAACAGAAAAACACGTTGACCATACGAGGGACAATTCCACCCCTCTCTTACAAAATAGAGCAAATTTCCAGCAAAGACAAGTATGTCATCTTGAACAGAAGAACTGTGTTAAAGATAACATCGTCTGTACCTTCCCTAAAGAAATTAAACTCGGAAGACTTTATGTTATGTTATGTTATTTTGCACTTATATAGCGCCTTATATACCATTCGTATGGTCTGAAGGCGCTTGTAGGTTGAACGCCCTTGGGAACCGAAATTCAGATCAGTAGAGAGAGTAGGGAGAGTCAAAAGGTGCGTGTGAGCACCGGGTATGTGTGCAGCTCGTGCGGTACTCGTGTAATAGCTGCTTCTTAGCGGTAGGTGTGGTGGTTGAGAGATCAGGAGAATGTGTTCGTTCTGGCAGGATTTATCCGGAACGGATGTGGCTGCGTTAGGCCTGAGGAAAACGCCTGGCTGGGGGTGTGGAACCAGCAGTGATTACATAGAATGATGTGGAGTAAGCGGCGGAATGTTGGTATGAGAACAGTTATACCGAATGGTGTCATAGTATCTCTGTTCTAGTTGAGTGGTGATGTAAGGAGAGAGTAAGCATGGTGGTGTGGTATGATCGGTTATATGCTCTTTCACTGAGCACACTTCTAAATGCAACTTTCCCAGAGAGGGTACTGGGTGCACTTCTAAATACAGTTTTCCACAGAGAGGCTATTGGGCACACTTCTAGATTCAGTTTACTAGAGGCTATTGGGCACACTTATAAATGAAACTTTCCAGAGTGTCTATAGGATACATTTCTATAGTCAACTTTCACAGATGCTATTGGGAACACTTCTAAATTCAACTTCACAGAGCGACTATTGGGAACACTTCTAAATTCAACTTTACAGAGCGTCTATTGGATACACTTCTATAATCAACTTTCACAGAGGGTATTGGTTACACTTCTAAAATGCAACCTTCACAGCGATGCTATTGGGCGCATTTCTAAATTCCATTTTCTACGCAGAGGCTACTGGGCGCACTATTAAGTCAATTTTCAGAGAGGCTTTTTCCAGAGAGGGTGTTGGGAACACTTCTAAATTCAATTTACTAGAGACACTATTGGGCACACTTCTAAATGCAACTCTCAGGGAGGCTATGCGTACACTTCTAAATTTCACTGAGGGGATAATGGACATACTTCTAAATGCAACTTTCATAGAGTGTCTATTGGGAACCCTACTAAATTCACAGCGAGGTTATTGGGCACACTTCTAGATGCAACTTTCCAGAGTGTCTATTGGGCACACTTCTAAATGCAACTGTCACAGAGGATCTTGGGTACACTTCTAAATTCAGTTTACCAGACAGGCTATTGGGCACATTTCTAAATTCATGGAGAGGCTATAGGGCACGCTTTCTTAATGCATCTTTCACATGTTAACATTTACAATTCCATCTAGATGCGACGCAGGCCAATATTCACAACTCCATCTAAGTGTGGACATGCTAACATTCACAATTCTATCCAAGTGTGGACATGCTAACATTCACAACTCCATCCAAGTGTGGACATGCTAACATTCACAACTCCATCCAAGAGTGGACATGCCAACATTCACAATTCTATCCACGTGTGGACATGCTAACATTCACAACTCCATCCAAGAGTGGACATGCCAACATTCATAATTCTATCTAGGTGTGGACATGCTAACATTCACAATTCTATCTAGGAGTGGATATGCCAACATTCACAATTCCATCTAAGAGTGGGCATGCTAACATTCATAATTCTAACTCAGAGTGGACATGCTAACATTCATAATTCTATCTAAGTGTGGGCATGCTAAGAATCACAATTCCATCTAAGTGCTAACATTCACAATTCCATCTGAGAGTGGACATGCCAGTATTCACAATTCCATCTGAGAGTGGACATGCTAACATTCACAATTCTATCTAGGTGTGGACATGCCAGTATTCACAATTCCATCTGAGAGTGGACATGCTAACATTCATAATTCTATCCAAGTGTGGGCATGCTAAGAATCACAATTCCATCTAAGTGCTAACATTCACAATTCCATCTGAGAGTGGACATGCCAGTATTCACAATTCCATCTGAGAGTGGGCATGCTAACATTCACAATTCTATCTAGGTGTGGACATGCCAGTATTCACAATTCCATCTGAGAGTGGACATGCTAACATTCACAATTCTATCTAGGTGTGGACATGCCAACATTCACAATTCCATCTAAGAGTGGGCATGCTAACATTCATAATTCTATCTAAGTGTGGACATGCTAAGATTCATAAAACTTGAGAATCCATCTAAGTGTGGCATATGCTAGCAATCACATTTCTGAAAATCCATCTAAGTGTGGCATATGCTAACAATCATATTTCTGTCTAGATTTGGCGCAGGCTAGTCTTTGTGGTTCACTCGTGGTATGGTTAGCATTATACTGCAGGCAGTGTTTGCTGTCCCGCCATTAATAGGTTTGGGCTGGTGGTCACATATCTCTCTAACAATGCATGGTGCAGGTCTGTAGTAGTCTAGGCCATTGATAGGTAAGTTAGAGTGGCAGGAACTTTCTGGAGTAGAGTGATTGCTCTACTCCCCACCCATGCCACACTCACGGTTTTTGTTGGTGTCTGTTGGTTGCTGGCTTCCTTGGCGTCCCCCGCGGACACCTGCAGACACTTTCTGGAGCCGCCTCTGTTGGAGGCGCCCTTGGCCTCGGGGCCCTTAGCCGCTGGGGCTGCCGGGCAGAGGGCTGCCCTGGGAGGACCAGTGATGAAGGGAGGGGATGGGCGGGTCGGGAGGCGGGAGCGGGACCTGAATGGGCGTGGGGCGGGCGAGGGAGAAACCAGGAAGGGGAGGACGGGACCAAATAAACCCCAAAAATCACTCAAATGGGGTCGCTCATGGGGGGGGAACACTCACCTGCTCCTCAGAAGTGAAAGAGGAGTGGGTGCACTGAACGAGTCGCTAGACCCAGGCGACCGTTGCCCGTATCCAATCAGGGGTGGGGGCGGGCGGGCGAGGGAGAAACACGGAAGGGGAGGCCGGGAAAGCACGGGGCAACGCGGGGCCCGGGGAGCAAATAAACCCCAAAAATCACTCAAATGGGGTCGCTCATGGGGGGGGGAACACTCACCTGCTCCTCAGAAGTGAAAGCGGAGTGGGTGCACTGAACGGGTCGCTAGACCCAGGCGACCGTTGCCCGTATCCAATCAGGGGTGGGGGGCGGGCGGGCGAGGGAGAAACCAGGAAGGGGAGGCCGGGAAAGCACGGGGCAACGTGGGGCCCGGGGGAGCAAATAAACCCCAAAAATTACTCAAATGGGGTCGCTCGTGGGGGGGAACACTCACCTGCTCCTCAGAAGTGAAAGAGGAGTGGGTGCACTGAACGGGTCGCTAGATCCAGGCGACCGTTGCCGGTATCCAATCAGGGGTGGGGGGCGGGCTGGGAGGCGGGCGAGCGAGGGAGAAACCAGGAAGGGGAGGGCGGGAAAGCACGGGGCAACGCGGGGCCTGGGGGAGCAAATAAACCCCAAAAATCACTCAAATGGGGTCGCTCATGGGGGGGAACACTCACCTGCTCCTCAGAATAAGATAAGAAAATAAGAGTTGTTCTACACATAAATGGCAGATATTTGGCAAGCGGTGGCATTGTTTAGCGAAGAGGGTCGAGCCTTACCATAGAGATAACAAGGCAAAAGCCTATCTTTACATCTATTCTTCCGCAATCCAAGACATATGCCGCCAAGCCGGTGAAGATCTAAAAGTGCAAGGCTTGCTGCTCTCTGAACTAAAAACTCTGGATCCTAAGAACCTCACCAAGGGAACACATCCTAAAAAAGGACGACTCAGCGACCACAGTCCATCCCAACGACATGTTGATCGAAGAAACGAACTGAAGTCTCACTTTACAGCCCCATCAAGGACCCCGAAGACGCGCCAAGACTCATCTGGCCGCCCACCAAGCCCATCACGTGGCTACCCTGGTCTGAATCGAACATCACTGAAAACTCACCATTCTACTAATGGCAGACAAGAAACATCCACGAATCGTCCGCCCCATTCCTAAAACCACAGATCCCGTTCGGATCAAAGAAAGCAAAGCTGGAAAGATCAGTCCCCACGAAGAGACCCGTCCAACTACAGATTCCGTGCGCAATTTAAATCATCTCCGCCGATCGCCCTCAAAAAATCTACAACTCCAGCTGGCCCATGGGAATGGATAAAGGGTGCCTTATCCTCAAATCGCCTCAGATAGCAACTACCAAAAGAAGCCGACACTCAATCTCATCAAAAGTCCTTATCGTTGGCCTCTTGGAACACTAGAGGACATGCCCATTTAACTGATCACAACACTGTCGACCTGGGTCAATTCGACATATTTTGCTTACAGGAAACATGGCTCCAGGACAAACCGTCAATGGACGGATACGACATCGTGATCTTGCCAGCTGTCAAAGGTCTGTTAGGCCGCCCCTCAGCAGGTCTTCTTGTTGGAATTCGGTCAGACCAAAACCTAAAACTCATCAAAACAACGGCAAGGTCATACGAGGTGTTGGCGGTCTTAATCGAATGGAACCCTGCGCTCGAATTCCCGAAACAATTTGCAAAGCAACGCTCGTCACTGCCACTCGCTATGATTACTACATATTGGAATCCTCAAAGGACATCGACACTACTCTTTTGTCAAACTATGGCTGAGGCCATCGACGAGATCCTTACTGAATGGAACACTCCTTTTCTACTTATCTGTGGAGATCTCAACGCGAAGTGCATACAACCCCAAGACATCCCTTCTAATTCCACCGACACCACAGAAGCGGAGTTTAGGGGTCAAGCTTGGATGACCCTTATGGCATCCAGGAACCTGCACAACGCTGCCTGGATTCTGGAAGGGCAGTCCCACTTACCGACCTGGGAGAGAGGCCGGTCTTCAGCCACTCTAGACTACATCTTTGCCTCCCCAGCATTGTGCGCAGTAATCCAAGATTTTCAAGTAGTCAAAACTTTATCAAGCGACCACAACATGTTAACTGTATCGTGGCCCTCTACCGGCCGCACCCCATCTCGCTACCTATCATCGGTCGAAACGAATCCCCAACAAACGCCCCTTCGTCTGACATCGGCCAACATCAGATCGATCACCCAACAGTATGTCTCGGAAATTGGGACGGAACTGTTTCTCGACCCATCCCCAAGGCCGAACTACCTGCCTATGCTTCTCAAGTACAAGCATCACGCGTCATCTGGTCTGCCGATCCCAAAAGCCTACAACCACCAGTATGACAAACAAACGGCACTGAAAAAAAACACACTGAGAAAGCTCAGAAGACGCGCCAAGGCAGATAACACCATTGCTGCATGGGACTGCTGGAAAGACGAAAACAAAATCTACAAATCATGGATCAGAGCACGCCGAGCTAATTTATATCAACATGATGCTGAATCAATGCTGAGAGTCTTAACGGCAAAGAAAACAGCAGATTTCTGGTCCCTGATAAACGCCTCTCAAGGAACCACAGCCTCAAGCATGATTAATTCAGTCCCGGAACAAGCCTGGGTCACTTTCTTTACTGATCTCTTCGCCAGCCCGATTCCTGCAATGAATATGTCTTTCGATACCACCGCAGCCCCTTGGATAGACTTGTCAGCCCCAGCGGACATAAGTGCAGCCATTCAAAAGTTAAAAGCGTCAAGAGCCTGTAATGCTCACCTGATTCCCACGGAGGCGCAGGTCGTGGCAGGAAGGTGTCTGTGACTCGAAAGGTGATGTGCAGGACTCGATGGGCTTCTGGGGTTGAACCTCTTCGCACTGTGTGACGGACTCGTAGGGTGAGGTTTCTGCAGATGAAAGAATATAGGGGTTAATGGTCTGGGTTGTTTAATGTCTCTCTTCCTCTCTCTCCCAAGCTTCTCCGTAGGGCCCCCAGGTCAACGTGCTCACCTTAGATAGGTGAATGCTGGACTCTCCATCTGCGTCTGATGCAGGGCGCTGTTGCCAGTTCCTTCACTGGTGAAACATAGGCCTCTTGGACTCAGAGGACCTTTACCGTCGTTAATCGCACGAGCGGTGAGTTTTCAGACACCTTTTTAGTCTTTAGAGTCTTTAGGTGCAAGGCACGTTAACATTGAACAGGACTTCGTATGATGCTTTTCTCCCCTTTTGCTTGCAGGACTCGTGAGGAAGATGAAATAAAGCGCCTGGAAATGCGTGAGTATATGCAAGCACTCTAGCTGTTCTTTCCCTTGCAGCGTAGTTCGTGCTGAAGAGGCATCGGAGTATTTGCAGGCGTTCTATTGTGAAGAGCGCGAGGGGCGTAAGTAAATACCTGTCTAATGTCTCTTCTTTTGTCTTTCAGAAGCTTGTTTGCAGCGCCGGAGTCCGCGGAAGGCCCGTAAGTAAATACAATGCTTTTATCTCCGCAGGCGGCGATGCAGCGTGAAGAATTCCAGAGTTCACGGAGTGCCGGTAAGTAATGACAATGCTTTTGTCTTCACAGGCGAAAGTACAGCGTGCCGAAATGACCGCAGCCGATGGATCAGGTGAGTAAGCACTGCGAGTTAAGACTGCCTTGCTAACCTGCTGTTTCTTGTCTCTGCAGATGCTGCTGTCGACTGGATACTGGAATGGTGAGTATGATTCTTGCAGATTGAAGAAGAAAGGCTGGAACAGACTCGGTGAGCGTTCTGATGCAGAATAACGCGAAGCAAGTTTCATCCATCGGGTGTGGTTTAAATAGCCTTGGAGTGATGAGGCGTCTTCCTCCACGGCCCCGCCTAGGTAAGAAAAGAGTTCCAGTTCCAGAAGCTTTCCCCATGCTGAATCCAGGGAATGGAGCTGCCCCACCCAGGTAAGAAAGTAGTTCCTGTTTACAGAGGACTTCTAAGTGGCTGGTAAGTAAGCAGCATGGTCTGCTGCAGGTAAGTCCACCCAAACATCTGCATACATATTATGAGCCCGGCGCTTCCAGTGCCGGGACCGATGATTCTGATGAGCCTGGTGCCACCGGCGCCAGGACAAGTCCAAAAGGTCCCCGTGGGGACCAGCTGGTGCCTAGGGTTAGGGGCCTGCTTCCAAGGACGTTGGGCTGGTCCTGGCTCCTTGGAAGCAGTGATCATGACAGAGCCCCAGGCCCGGACAGCCTGACGAACATAGACTTAAAGAAACACCTCACTGAATGGGCCACCTTCATCGGCATTTTGTTTGAGCATTGCAGATCCACCAGAAAGATCCCAACATCGTGGTGCAAAGCAACCATCATTCCAATTTTTAAACAAGGAAGCAGGGAAGCCCCCGCAAACTATCGTCCAATTGCCCTACTGGACATCATGGGCAAACTCTTTGCGACTCTTCTTTGGACCACTTCAACTGATGGACGAAAACGGCTCCCTGCAGCGATCCTTTCCAACTAGGCTTCAAGAAACATGGCGGCACTGCACTGAACATCCTTATACTTACCATCCTGAAAGCCAAAATAAAACAAGGTTCCTCCACAGTCTACGCAGCGTTTATCGACCTCTCACAGGCCTTCGACAAAGTCGAGAGGCCAAGACTGTGGAGAAAGCTGGAAAATTGGAATTGCCCGAACGCTGTCCTACAACCGATAATAGCCCTTCACACCAACACTACACTCAATGTCCGGCTGAATAGACAAGGAGCACTGTCTAAAGAAATACAAGCACACAGAGGAGTAAAGCAAGGCTGCCCCCTGGCTCCGGCGCTCTTTGTGGCTTTTTTGGGGGACTACAAAGACTCGGAAGCCCGGGTCCACAGCTTTCCGCCGAAGTTTGGTAATTGCACCCTCTCCCGTCTTCTCTACGACGACGACGACATGATCTTGTTTGATCAAACTCCGATCGGCCTCCAGTGGCAGCTGGATAACCTGGCAGTCTATATGAGCACCAACAATCTCCAGATCAATCAGACAAAAACCAAAGTCATGATCCTCTCTAGATCTGGCTGCTCCCAGAAAAAAACCTGGTCCTGGTCAGTGTGTAAAACCAACATCGAAGTGGTCCCTCATTTCAAATATCTAGGAGTGATCATCGACGGGACTTCGCAGGAACTTAAAATGCAACAACATCTGTGGGCCAAAACCAAACAACTGACTTCCCAACTAAGAGCGATTGATAGAAAGTATGGCAAATTCTCGCTAGTGCCGGCCATTAATTTCTATAAGGGGGAAAAATGGTTCCGGCACTGACCTACGGCATGGACGCCATGTTTACTGAACCGTCCCAACTATGGAGGATACTGGAGGGCTACATCTGGAAATCCCTCGTAGGCCTCCCCCCCGCCATCCCAATCGAAGCCATCAGAAGAGAGCTGGGCCTTCTATCGCTAAGCGCCACCGTCAGCGGGGCCTCACTTGCCCTCTTCAGGAAGACCCTAATCAAAGACGGCTTGCCAATTCTCAACATCATTGGACAGGAACTCGAATCAACGAACTGCAAAGCTGCTCAAAAATGGGTACACCTCCAAAAAACCAAACTGGAGGATCTGCAATGCACATTAAACGACCTGATCATGAACCCGCAAAGAGTCAGCGAAAAACGGAAACTTCAAGACTGGATCAGTACTATCGACAAAGCCGTAGCAACCAAGTTCCTGAACCATCTTCCACCGACTTACAACAAATTGAAACTCCCCATGGCGTACTGTCTGAGATTCCCAGACAAAAAACTACGTTCAACATTTCTAAGAGCGCGCCTAAACTTGCTCCATACTCGAAATCTTAGGGATGAGAAGGCTGGCCACCGTTACCTCGTGCAGATTGTGTAAAACTCCGGACTCTATTGAGAACATTCGCCACCTTCTCCTAAACTGCCCCGCCTTAACTCAAGTTCGCACAGCTTTTCTCACTCCCTTATGGCTCGACTCGGTTCTGATCGATGAGCAAACGTGGTGGTAGCGCTTGATATCTGGCGAAAAATCCCGCTGGGCTGCCGTCACGGCCAAAATAATGGAAGCAGCCTTTACCAAAATCAACGTCGCAACCTAGTCGCCTTTCTGGCCGTCGAACTTCAATGTTCACGCATCTAACAATAGATGATTACGCCACAGACAAACTTAGAGATAACTACTGCATCCCACACGCCTTGACTCCGGCTCTATAAACTTTAATCTGTACTTTCTTCAAATGACGCCTTCTTGTAAAAATCATTTGTTATGATTATACACAAGTAAATAAAAAAAAGAAAATGGGGCTCGGCATAATTGTATGTGCCTTTTTCAAAATGTTTCTTTTTGAATCTCCCATTGTGCACTTTCCTCAGCACAACAGGAGCTCCGAAAAGGATCTCTTTTGCACCTTGTTCCTTGCCCTCCTCCTCATCCCACTCCTTCTACATTAAGGTCGGGGCGGGGGGGTACCCCTGGAAGCCACATCATCCCCTCTCCCCTCACTCACATTGTCCCCTCCCGCATTATCCAAGGACACCCCTGGAAGCCCTGACACTTACCCCTTCCTTCCTTTTTATATATATATATTTTTGTTTATTGTGCATTTGTTAGGTGCTTATACAGTAAGTGAATTCTGTTTCAAAAGCGCCCTCCTTTCCCCTGCCACACCACACTGAACAACCCCTTCCCTACATATCGCTTCTCCTGCCACTGCCTTTTGCTTCCTGGATTGTGCAATCGAAGTTTCAAATTGGTTATGTGTGTAATATTTAATTTCGCAATCCAGGAAATGCATCCTACAGCATTGTGCATGTCCGCCATTGGTGTCTGTCAATGGTAGAGGGCCCTGCACTGTGAGCCTTCTCCACAAGTACACTTGGTGCTGTACGTCCTTAGCAGCGCCATGTCGGGGGTGGAAGGCAGAAGGATATGGCCCTATATCACTGAAGGGGCACTGCTGGAGGAAGTAGAACATAGCAGAAGGATGATTACAACATTGTGGTATGATGGTGAAGCCACTCCGCCTAATTCAATTTTGGATATTGGTATGTGCGGCCTGAAGAGGGGGAAGTTTGGTGAAGATGAGATGGGAGAGGCTGGGGATCTGATGCCTTAGGGTCTGAGCTGCTGATGTCTTTCTTAAGAGCACAGTAACAAACATCTAATTTCAACAAAGGAACACCCTAAAGATATAGTCTGTGGCCTCTAAATCAAGTAAAGTATAACTCTTCTTTCCACGTCCCGTAGGCCCAGAGGCACTGAAGGATTGAAAGAAAATGTGCCTAATCTCCAGATTGCCCTATCCATCTCTGCTATGACCCTCCCGAGATGCTGAAGAACATCACTCATATGTTAAAAATTGATGTAAAATACTGTTAATTGGCTGCGAGTTGTCCAATTAATCCTTCTTTTTCTTGAGTACCTGATTTTAACTTCAAGCATCGCAGTGTAGGCCAGTGGACCGTATGAGACGGAATAGTTATTTTGATCATTTCAGTCTTTCTCTTGCTGTCCCAACTCCTCCCGTGCCCCGCTTGTCCTGTCTGTCACTTCTGCTGCCTAGCTCTTACCACCTGTCTTGCTAGGCACTTCGTCCCCAGGCACTGTGTTAAGTATTGTCTTGTTTTTGATCAGCTTACAGATAATTTTACTGATCAGCAGAATTTCAACTGAACTGTGACCCTGATCCCTTGCTTGTGGGGCTCTAAGATTACTTTTAGAAGATGCAGCAGGATTACTCTAGCAGAATGTTTCTATTCCACACAGTGTAATGTGTAATTATTGCATAATTCAGTTCATACGTTCTCTGCTGTAAAATATACTATGTAGAATTAAAAAGATTCTTTCAAATCTTTCGGGCCAGTACATTTCCAAGTATACTTATATATTTATCGTCTATTAACAGAGGAAAGATTGACAAGTGTGTGGGATTTTTAAAGAAAGTTGGGTATATTCATGGGGAAAAAAAACATTCTTATGTTCTGCATACAATATCCCATGATCCATGGTGCCATTTCATATAAAACGTAATTTAGGGGAATGCTCATTGTTTAACCCTATGCTGGTGGACATGCTTCATTTCACTACTGCGGTACTATTTAAAGTAGTACACCTTTGCTGCAAGCATCTTGTCACAGCAAATGTACTTTGCATTGGTGCATTTGCAGTGCTCCTTCCACAGCATTACTGCACTGCAGCAAACCTCATGTATATTGAGCATCTATCTCACTGACAGAGTAAAACTCAAGGTAGGCGGCAGGAAGCTTCGCTCCTCTGCCTGCCCCACATTCATCCAACTTGGGTATAAACTAGAACACTTTGGGGGTACCTCCTTCAATGTCGAAGCTCCAATGGAATCATCTTCCAGGACATATACGCATGACTGAAAGCCTGACTCTTAAAAAAAAAAAAATTTAAAAAAATAAACACGTTACTCTTCAACCTGAATTTAGCCTACCTTCTCCTCGCTGACTTTCTCTGCCCCCTTATGTTTGTTTCTGTCTCTTTGTGTGCTTTATAAAAATTGAAATAAATAAATGAAAATGAATACATTCTGTGGGGGTGAGCTGCAGGTACTCTGTCGGTCCTATGTTCTTTTGTTCTCAAAGGAGAACGTGTCCACCATCCCCATGAGTGAAACTCTCCTTTCTTCCCAAAGTGTCCGTACAGCTTCATCCCTCTCGAAGATTCATCTTGCTCAGTCCAAATGTTTGTTTCTGTTTATGAATTTGTAATGCACTCCCTGTACCCGAAGGCTTAAGGGCGCAGACAGAAAACAACACAAACGAAAAACACATAGCCTAAGAAGTCTAATTTGTACTCTTGCGGGATGGCCTAATGTAGTCTAGGAGAACTGGAACTTCAGTTTCTTCTTAAACTCTTCTGTAGAAACAGTGTTTCTAAGGACATGAGCCAAAGCATTCCATGCTAACGGGGCTGCTGTGCTAAATGCTCCATTGCGTGCTTTGTGTTGCATTGTGCAGTTTTTAGAAGATGTTTTATCAGATCTCAAAAGATCGAATGCTAGGTATTTTCACATGAACTTCCTTGAGGTAAACTGGCAACTGACCCCCAATACATTTGTGGGTTATAAGTAGCAGCCTAAAACGCACCCTAGCCTCTATAGGGAGCCAATGTAAACTACATCTTTCTTCCGTCACGTGATCTCTTCGGTGAAGTCTTTTAATGACCCTCACTGCTCCATTCTGGATAACCTGGAGCCGATGGAAATCTTTCTGAGTGATGCCAATTAAGAGACTCCCACAATAATCCAGTTTGGAGAATATAATAGCTCTGGCTAATGTCTCTGCGTTTTTCTTGCAGATCAAAGGACGAAGAGGGCCAAGCAACTTGATAGAATAAGAAGATGGGGAGACCAAGCTATTTACCTGAGCCTTCATGTTAAGATTCTTATCCAAGGTGATCACTAACGTCTTCACCTTCTTCTTTACTAAAATGGTACAATTATGTATGCTACAATTCTCGTAAATCGGCCCCAGTTTCTCCAATTTGGTGTCCGAATCGATTATCATAAGTTCGGTTTTGGCACTATTCAGTGCCAAGCCATTCACCACCATCCACTTTTGAATTTTCTGATATACTTTGTTGGTGTATATTTCATCATCACGATGTGAGCCTGAAATTGGAATAACACATTGCGTATCATCGGCCTAGTTAGCGAATACAATCCCTTTGTGTTCTAACATAAAAAGAACGGGATCATAAACATAGTATAGAAGCACAGGGATACGCACGCTCCTTGCAGGACCCCATACACCAAGGGGTTGGTTTTGCCTCTGCAAAGTCACTCGCCACGCTCACTTGCTTGCCGCTCAAGAATGAAGTAATCCATTTGATAGCTTGAGGTGAAAAATTGGCGATGTCCCTTAACCTGGTGGACAGGATGGTATGGACCACCAGGTCAAAGGCTGCCGAAAGATCCAAGATAATAAGTAACGCTGTTTGACCTTCGTCCATGCCTTGATGCGGATGAGATATTAAGGCTAGAAGAGCTCTCTCTCTCCCATTATTTTGCCGAAATCCAGATTGATATTTGTGAAGAATCTGATTATTATTTAAGTAGAGTGAGATCTGATTATACACTACTCTGTCAAGAATCTTCAATAAAAACATAGTGTTGGTAATAGGTCTAAAATTGGCCGCCGTCAAGGGACAGAGGTTGGCCTTTTTTAGTAACTGAGTGATCCAGGGATTTTCTATGTAATCTGGAACACTATTTTGGCCAACAGAGGCATTAAACAAATTTGTTGAGCCCAGGAATCAGCATATGTGAGCACTCCTTGGGTCCCCCTTGCAGCTTGTACCTTTTAATTGGGCAATAAGTCTAGCAAGTTCACCTTCTGATACAAGTGAAAAGTTGAAAGTCTTAAGCTCCTTATCCTTATTAGGTAGAGCGGAGACATTGTCTTCCAGAACATTTTCCTGGATTTGTGTTCACCAGATATCATTTTTTTAAATGGGATCTTGAGTAGGGCCCCGAATATGTTCTTGCTCTTTAAAAAGTTCTTTACTGTCTGACTTGGCGTTCATTATTCTAACATTTAGTGACTCCTTTTTAGCTATGATCATGGGCGTTTTGGAAATGTTTGCAAGCAGTGTTTAATGCGCAAAAGCAAGAGAGTGATAATTAGTATACACTCTGTTAGGAAGTATTTTCTTTCTGCGCCCTTCCCTCTATAGATGTATATGGGGCACCCTTTCTTTTTGCTTGTTTAGGACCCTATCCTGACTATTTGGATGTGAGTAAGGCCTTCTGCTTTACTCCCCCTTCCCTGTTTTGTGCATGCTTGTAGGGAATCTGACTAGCACCTAGGACTGTCGGTACTGAGAGACTAGGACTCTTAATGAATTCTTGTATTGTTACAATTGCACACATCACCTTCAAGTGAGGTGCAGTTAGGATAATTTGTATCCTTAACTTTTTGTATTGTGGCTGCTAAAGGGTGCTACTACCCGAAGATTTTGCCATATTATTCTTTGGGCTTCTTCCTGCCTTCTAGGGCCGGGACATGCCTTTATATGGCAATCCCTTTCCTGGCGAAAGCTACTGCTTTCTCGGGCAAAAGGGCTTTGTGAGAGCCAGAGTAGGGGGCTGGGGCTATCTAGTCCCAGTCTACATCCTCTGGTCCCTGAAAGTCTGTCGCTGGCCAGATGTGACCTGTGGTCATCCAGGATTGGATGACCTCAGGCTGTTTATTGCAGATCCTTACTAATGGTGGGCTTGCTCCAACCCTGAATCTTGGATAAAAGCAGGATTCCTGCAACCATTCACAAGTTGACTGTTGGAGCCAAGACATCTACGAAGACAAGCAGCATGAGGACGACTCCTGCAGCTGTCCAGCATCCACTCCATTGATTGGCCCGGTGAAGCCCTGCTCCTCAAATGGATTGGTTCCTCCCACGTATTCCTCATCTTTGATATATTCTCATCAGCTTTGCTGCTTCGGAAAATAATTTCTCGCCAGAGGGCTCAGTATGTGATGTCGTCGCACATTGTCCCCCGAGGGCTTCTCTCGAGCGTCGACCTCATCGTCAGTACAAATAGCGCATGTAGCGCCCATTGGCTTCAGTTCTGTTTTTTCTAATGCTTTCGCTTCGAGTATTTAACGGCGTGCTTCAGTTTTCTTCAGAGGCAGTTCACCTAGCTGGAGAGCAGAACACGGTGGCGGATGCTCTGAGCAGGTAGAGCACAGTCTCCCACGAGTGGGAACTAGCTCAGGAAATCCTTCTAGAGATCTTCACCCTTTGGGGAACCCCTCAAGTGGATCTGTTCGCGACAAATCTCAACCGGAAGTGCAAATTGTACTGCTCCAGGGAATTTCCCCCAAGAGGAGCTCCAAGGGACGTATTCGTAGTGGACTGGGAATTTCCACTCCTGTACACGTTTCCTCCAGTCCCCGTCATTCCTCGGGTGATCAGGAGGTTGAGAAAGTTCAGGAAACCCATGATCCTAATTGCTCCGGATTGGGCCAGGAGGACGTGGTACCCGGACCTTCTGGACATGTCCATCTGCCCTCCAATACGTCTTCCATAAAGAGTGTCTTCTCTCGCACGAGTAAGGTCAGGTTCTCTATCCAGAGGTCAAGACACTCAGCCTTCACGCATGGATTCTGAGATACAAGGATTGGGACCTCCCGGATGACGTAATGGAGATTTTGCTTTCAGCCAGAAGGCCAGCAACCAAATCCCTGTACTGGTGGTGTTGGAATAAATTCAGTAACTGTAATTGGATCCATTCCAATGTGGCATACCTATGGTGCTTTCTTTCTTGTTGCATTTAGCCAATCTGGGGCTCCATAACCATAAAAGGATACCTGTCAGCGCGGTCCATTTTCAAGCGCTCCTCTGAAGAGGTCTCTGATTTCAAAATACCCTTGATTGTACATTTTCTGAAAGGACTTACTAATGTGTACCCTCCAGTCCCATTTCATGTACCTGTTTGGGACCTAAACCCTGTTTTAAATTTCCTGTCATGTATCCCATTTGAGCCTTTGCATTCATGTCCTCTAGGGCTCCTAACATTGAAAACAGTCCTATTTATTGCAATAAAATCAGCCCACAAGGCAAGTAAGTTGCGGGCTCTCTTGCACTCCTCCTCATACCATTTTCTGAAAGGATCCTTGGGGTGAAACCATCATTCCTACCGATGGTAGTCTCCGACTTCCATCTGTCACAGAAGATAACGCTACCAACATTTGATGATCCTCCTCATACAGGCAAGGAGGAAGAGAGACGTCATAGGCTAGACCCCAAAATTGGCTCTAAGCTTTTACATTTCAAGAATGTCTAAATATCGGCAGGATGATGAACTTTTCATTGGGTATACCGGCCCCAAATTGGATTTGGCAGTAACCAAACAAACTATATCCAGGTGGATCATACTAGCCTTTGGAGAATGTTATAGACCCGCCGGAAGGGCTCAGAGCTAATTCCACTAGGGGCATGGCAACTTCTGCGGCTTTCCAAAGGGGTGTCCCAGTAAATGACATCTGTGCAGCAACCTCTTGGTCGTCCATTCACACATTTGTCAAACACTACTGCTTAGACTCTTCCTCTACTCAAGGAGGACATTTTGAAGAGGCCATTCTCCATACAGTCCATGACTAAATTAATAGATACTCCCACCTCCAAATCGTCACTGCTTTGGGAGTATATCAAAGATGAGGAATACGTGGGAGGACACAATCCATTCGAAGATCAAGTTACTTACCCCTGGTAACGTTCTTTCGACTGAATGTTCCTCCCACGTATTCCTCATCTCCCCTCCCAGCCTACCCCACCGTACAATTTACGTGTATTACACTCTGTGCTTTCTGAGAGCTTGCGGTCTTGGGTACGCCTGGTTAATAACTCGACTGCCAGGAAGATGCGTATACAGAGTGCAATTGGGAAAACAGGAGTCTGCTTAGAACATTGGAAATTGCATATCACTGTAAATGTTAAAACCCTTACTGCAGGGAAGGTGTGAAAAAGCATATCAGTTTCCTTCTCAGCCGGCGTGCCTTTTGATCTGTCTACAGTAGCATTACTGTATTTTTTATTCTGGGTTGCACTGATTATCCTCTACGAGTTTCAACTTTTGGGCGCATTCTGAACATTTGCTTGAAACGGAACTTGTCAGCGAGGGGAAACTGCCTCGCATTGTTAGATCATGTGTCTTTTTTTCGTTTCCAATTTATGGGCCTTGCATGACTGAATTCTCGGGATGCTCTTTTCTGCAGCCAATTGTGTTTAAAGTGGGAGAATACGTTGCTTCTCACCCCCTCGCCCCCCAATGTAAAGGTGATCTCCAGCTCTGTTTTTTTTCTTTTGTTTCCCATTTGTCTTGTAACTACCAAAATTAAGCGGTCTCTGTGAATTTGAAAGTTTATGGAACCACCATCTGAGCACAATATTTTGTTAGTCCAATACAAGCTATCCAACCTTGGCTTTTGCTTGAATAAGTAGTAAGCAATAGAAGGTAACTTAAAAACACATTTCTTGTTACATGTAAATTATCACTCTTTAAAAAGAAAGAAGGTTAACATTCTTTTGTCCGTTGTTTTGCTCTTCTTTTAGCAGCAGGAATAAACACTAATCCAATACAATCTGTGCCTGGGATGGAAGGAACTAGTTCACAAGGTTATTAAAACCCCACTGACTGTGTTGAAGTAAATAGACTGAGCGGGAGAAAAGTATATTCATCTTGCAATGCTCATTCCTTTTTCACATACGTGTTCTAGCATGCATGACCATAACAGGGTGCTTTGCTTTTGGGGGTGTCCGACCATGGAGTTGTGGATTGGCCTTCAACTGTTGGATTAGATGGCCTTGTGAAGTTAAGGCCACTAATTACCAAGCCTGCAATCTTTGGCTGGATTATGTGCATCGAGACTCGCTGAAGTGGCGTCCAATGTACCACGGGTCCGGCAGTTATTGCAGCAGGGTCAGACTGGGGGCATACAATTGGCTCGGGCAACAGTGAAAAGGTGATCCACAGTAACAAATGGCAATTCTTCCCTTTTTCAGATGGCCAGTTTGAGGAGTACCCGGGGTGGGGGGGGTTGGGGGATGGGTTAATCGAATTTTGGGGAGTTTTGGGTAAAACTTTTTAAATGTGTGCATTTTAAAGAATATTTGTTCAGTGACACTGCTCAAAACACCCTCAAAGTTTCATTTGCATCCACAACCGCTGGGCCTCCCTCCACCGGACCAAGCACAGAACATGTCTCTAACAGAATCCAGAGCCTCTGATGTGCTCTCTATAGAAATCAGAGTAGGGGGGGGGGGGTAAGTTAACTACCGGTCTTCCCACTCCCCTCTGCTCCATAGGGTTGCATGGGCATAAAGTCCTGTCGCTCTTGCCTGACTTACATTGGTGGTGGTCTAGTCAAGGAACCCCTCTAAGGCCTACCCTAGAGTAGTGGGGGATTGAGAGAGTTACTTACCTGAACTTTCCTTAATTTCTGGGAACTTTGAATCACAACCACTGGCACTGTCTCAGGAGGATAGCTCAGGGGCAACGTGCTTACCTTCGAAGCAACACGACAGAGCAACACAGGGTCGATCCCCGTGTCCACGCTTAGAAACCTCTGGGTATTAAGCGCTTTATAAATGACCTATCATATCATATTGTTACATAGTAAAGCTACATGCAAAGTATATCTTTTGGAACTGATGACTTTAGGGCAATAGGTTCCAATCCATCTTAGGGCTGGACTTACTAACTACTAGATGTTTGTGTTGCTTTCGTGTTTCTACTGTGTTTTTCCATCTGATTACTTACCTGTAGTGCTCCTGTCTTCAATCAAATGCTTTTCTATCTTCTCACAAGAGTAAATGAATATATGTATTTCATAGTAGTTGTGTAACACTATTTACCTGTAGGTTTCATTGCTTGGCACGTAATCTAAAGGTCTAGTATATAATTGTGTATTTGTGTAATTACCTGTTGTGAAAAACCTGAAGGTGTTTCAACCGCTAGTCCCCAGGGGATCTGTCATCCAGGTGGCCAGGACACGGCCATCGCTATTGGATCTAGTTTCTGGGGGTGGACCAGTGCGGGAGGATCACCTGGATGAGGGGTCTTCGGGGAGTAACACCTTTCCCCCCATCCTACCAGCTAGGATAACTAGAAGCTCATACCCCCACACCCCCATGCCCCTTTTCCCGACTCAAACACTTTCTCTCAGACAGTTCACCCCGTGCGACAACTGACTAACACCAGGGCCGTATACTTGACATATCCCCACACCATGTTTAGGCAATTACTGACCATTACACACACACACACACGCGCACACACCCACACCAGACTCCATCACACCTCCCCACACGGATAAAAGGCTGAGCACGGAAGCACATTGAGCGAAGAACAGCACACAAGGAAGCAGCAGTTCCAAGATGGCGATTTACCACAAGGAGAAAGGCTGTGAGACCGGAGAGGGTTGCATGGAGGGAAGTACCCTTGACCTCTAGAAACGGTTACTTTCACCAGCCTTGGAATGTGAGAAGCCTAAGACCGGGAACTGAAGCTGAACGAACCTACGCTGTGCATCAAATGTATCAGGGCACTCATGTGTCGATAACCCAGGCTGGGAGGAGCGATTTTCGCCATGGTACTGTCCTTGGCTCCTGCAAGAAAGCCGCTCCAGTGAAAGCAGCACAGCCGGTGAGTCAGAGTAACTGATACAAAATCGACTGGTGTCTGAACCAAGGTTGCAAGCAGCAACATTGTATGAAGAACTCCACAAAGGACAGTGTTTGAAGCTCATGTGATGAGAGGCGCGAACAAGTGGAAACTAAAGAAGTGAATGTACCTTGAAAAACCTAACTAAGATACCGTGAACAGAGTGACCCAGCGCCACCCGGGGGCTCATTCGAAGGTCTTGGTTGGGTATCCAACTGAATGGCAACTACATTGTAAAAAGGGAAATTTGTATTGAAGTGGTCCTGCTACGGGCCAAGCTAAACCCTGTGCACATTTGAAAGTCTTTGATAAGTATAAAGTCAACTGCAATTGGTCTGAGCCCGGCTGTGGGAGACTAATTTAATGTGAAGAAAGGATCTGAGCCCGGCTGAGGGGGGGATCCGGGCTGAACCGTGAGTTACCTGAGAAGGAATATTTTTGAAACCTTAAAATAAAGGGATCTGAGCCCAGAAGAGGGGGATCCACCATAATAGAAAACGGATCTGAGCCCAGCTGAGGAGGATCCAGGGAGAGACACCCGAATCACATAATTATAAGAAGAAAATAACTTTGTTTTTGTTTTGTACATCAGGCCCTTTGAGTCGGAAGACTTTGATGGGAAAAGAGACTTGGGTGCAGAAGGCCCTGATGTTGGAATTGTAACTGTATCCTCGCGTTGAGGAAGCCAGAGTTTGTGCTTGGCTCGAGTGAACTTTCTTGCCTCATGCTGAAAATGTTGGAAAGGGAGGCCAACGGGCGGAACATCCTGACTTGTCATTTTGTGAACTTTTTCTTTTGCATTAACATTCGCCCACACTATTTGTAAATTAGCGGTAAGGATTGGCAATAGGTTTTTTAGTATACGCCCTTTTATTTTGACAAGACTCCATTAGGACTGTATTATTATTTGATTGTCGTAGCTTGCTCCCATCTGTAGATTTAGGTTTAGATGGGCGTTTTTCATGCCCCATTGTGAGAGTTCAATAAACACTCTTGAACTGTGGTCACTTATGTCTGTTTTACTTAAATAACCATGCCTTCCTTACACTGTCCCCCTGGAATGAATGGAGTGTTCTGTTTGTGTCTCATTGTAGCCCTAGACCATTGAGAAAGCCGACAGTTGTCTTCCACCCACTCCCTCTGGATCTTCCATTCATGTGGCCAAGGAAGGGCCATCACGTTTGAATCATCGCTTTTGGATCCCGACCCTGGGGGTGGACAAGCGGGGGAGGATCACCTGAGATGAAGTTTCACAAGGAATTGGGAGGAGGATACCCAAGGAGCGAGACCTAGTTTTCCCCCAGTCCACAAAATACCCAAACCTACTCTCCCTCAGCCTTTATGGGCTATCTCCAATCTCACCCTATCTCCCCCATTTCCAACAAATACTAAGATGAGGAAGAGGCCACTAAGATCAGTAAAGATTACCCATAGGAATAGCATGAGGAAAATAAGAGAAACCTACCTAGAAATAACTCCAGCTGTCCTACTAATGGAATCAGGCAGGGTCAGGTATTTAATAGTAACCATTCACACTTGACTGCACTTGACAGCGTTTTTCATTATAAAAGGTGTGGTCTTGTACAGATGGATGAGCGAGCTGGGGATGCAGTCCGGACTGGAGGAGCCGAGAAGCGGGAACTGCAGGCTGGAGGAGGACGCCATGTAGAGATGCTGGCCCGGAGTGGATTAAGGGCTGCAGCATGGTGAGGGAGCTGTGCCTCCAGGGAGCTGGAGAGAAACAGCCTGCAATCTGCCGACCAGGTTCAAGAGTGCCGATTCCCTTGGGGCCTGTGCTGAACCCAAGGGTATCTGAGGGACAGGTGGCGAGACCCTGACCACAACCCTGCATATCCTGGAGGGACCGCCTCTCAACGAAATGCTGCCTGGTGAGTTTCATGAAGAATGTGAGAAATTTGGGAGCATGCGTTTGGATGAGAGCGGAGCGGGAGAATGGCGCAGACAGTAAAAGCGGCATGGAATTGAAAGGAAAGTATAGAAAATCTGAAAGTGCAGCTGAAAGCAAGAACAAAGCAGAAAGTGTAAAGTTCACAGTACAGAGTATAAAGTAAAGCGTAAGGCAGATCGGAGGGAAAATAAACAAAAGACTGATCAGAGCGGACAGTGAGTGAAAGTAAACAAATATCAGTGCAACTGTGCACAGGGGTGTGAGTGATCCGTAACAGATCAGGGGGTGAAAGGTAGCATAAGAAGAGTAAAGGAAAAGTGCCATGGGCACTATAAAAGGAAGGCAACCGTGCAAGTGTGCACGAAGAGGAAACGAAAAGTTGAGGGGCGCAGGTAGCGCCTGAAGAACATAGAAAGAGAGGAAAGAAATACATAGGTCGGAGTGGTCGTGCTGAGATGGAGCCAATCTCCTGGCATTTTCTAAAGTCTCTGACTTCACCCCATTAGTGAATGATTTGTGCAAAGAACTGTATGGAAATGCAAGGTTCATTGTGGCAACTTAAACTGAAGTATTGAACTTGTTTGATGCTGGAAAGGGGTCTGAGCTTGGGGAGGGGACCCTGGGGGCCTATTGAAGACAGCTAAGTGCATCTTGACCAAACTGAAGTGTGACAAAATTTGGTTTTGTGTTGAAAGCCGGAAGATGCCTGAGCTTGGGGAAGGGAACCCAGAGAGGGCCCATCCAAGGTGGAGACTTATTGATTGTCGTTATAGTGTTGAAAGGAGTGAAGCTTGGGGAAGGGAACCCCAAGGAACTCGGACACAGAAGGTATTTGAAATCACTGCAAGGGCCCTGTGGAGAAGGTCTTACGATCAGCCCTGTTGATTGAACTCATTTTTGTGATATTGACCAAGCTACACCTGTTGAGAAGCCCACCTGAAACCAACCTTGGTTTTCCAAATTTTTTGTTGAATCACAATTTTTCCTCTTCGTACCACATTTTTGTAAAGGGTGAGGGCAAGCATAGGTTTAGACACAGACTTTTATTTTTTACTATTAGACAGCGACGGCCATTAGAAACATCAGCTAAGTGACCCATCCCTTTAGAGTTGGGGCCAGTCAGGCATTACACCAACCCAGGAACCTTTAGTAAATAAAGGTTTTAAAATAAATACTTTTGAGGCTTCTTTTGAGGCTGTGTTTCTCTTGATACTATGCCTTTCTCACACCACTCACACCCCTCCTGAGTCGGAGCCTTACTGCTCTGCTACTCTACCTTAACTGTGTTTGGCTAGACATCTGTGTCTTTCCTGTTTGCCAGAATAGGGTGGCGTCCCAAAATCCACCCCCAAGATGGATTTTGGAAATCCATTTTAACCCCCACAACCCTGTATTCTTGTATTACTCTGCAAGTCTTTGCGAGATGAGGAATCCATTCGAGGAACTATTTCTGAGTGCCATGATCCCCCTTCAACCTCCACCAGATTCCTCCTCACCCTCCTTAGTACCCTACATTTCATTGCGAAGCATTAATTACTGATGATCGTCAGTCTTAGCTTCTGGTGGGAAAGTGGGTGCATCTATGGTAATGAAGTTACATACATACATACATACATACATACATACATACATACATACATACATACACTGACTGCAGAATCCCACTAGTGACGTCCCTGATGGAGCCATTGTTGGATTTGCACTTTTGCTCCTGGGTGGCTCTTTTCATATGGATCCTCTGGTCCGGAATCGCTACTAGACTTGTCTGAAAAGGTAACCCATTTTAGGTCTAGGAAAGGGTCTACCGCTCAAGTAACTGTAAGAATATAAAACTGTAAGAGCAGCGTATGTCCCTGTGGCTTAAAGTACATTGGCCAAACATTGAGAGCAGCACGTGCGAATAGCGTAGTATCGATCTAAAATCGCCAGTAAAAATATTGCTGCTCCAGTGGTGGAGCACTTTATGGAATATAACCGCACAGCAGATGACAGTATATGGTGGATAGTTGGAGTAACTAGGAGCTGTAATCCTGAATGCACACTGCTTTTAAGGAGGCGCAATGGATCCATAGAATGAAGACACATACGTGGTCATAATGATGAATTCACAATCCCCCATCTTAAAGAAAGGAAATTCATTTAGATCACATAGTGCTACTGATGTGTAAGGTCTAATGATACATGGTATTGCCATGTGTCTGAAGTGTTTCACAAAATTAGGTTACCATCATCTAGAAGGGGTTTAAATGTATGTGAATCAGAGGACTAAATACACTGTATTGCACAATCAACTTTTAAAACTCATCTGTCTAGTACTCATACCAACTTGTGGAGCCTGCTCAGCTCCTATTTTTGACTTGGCCGATTTAGTTAAGTTTATCTGTGACCATCTGTGTACCCTCTGATTTTCTCATCTTCACCTTAGGCTCCATATCGTTGCTGGTTTGATTTTTAAATCTTTAGTGTGTGCCAATTTTCTTGCATCCTCATTCAGTAGTATCCCCTGCTGATTTAAGAACGGGGAAATGTACATCTAATCCAGATTTGGCTTCCTTTATACAGTTGCTCATGTTTCCCTTTCTTATTTCGCTCTTTGCCACAGCCTCCTTGAAGGGATCTGCAAAATGAATGTTTCTGGGACGTTCAACACATTTTCAATATTTTCAGACTTGCCATTTGTTGTCCACTACCAAGCGCCGGTCCTGTGTTCCAGTAGTTTTGTGGTGTTTGAGTTTCAGTGAAGTCCAATCTTTTTGTGAGGTTAAGCATGATTTATGATAGGTTATTTATGTGGATTACATGCAATGGTGATGACAGATGATGATCTCTTCCATGTGCTCCGTGTATCCCAATGCTATGACGATCCACCATGGTTTGCTGGCTAAAGCAGGGTGAAGGAACCGGTGAGTGTGTGGTATGGGTCCATTTAATTTTTAATCATGTGTCTGTCTGCAATGGACCCCAACACCTTAGTTTTGAATAGCTCCATATTGGCTCTCAAAGTATCGATTGATTCGTGGATAGTGTAAGGGTGCAGAAGTAAGAGATCGACACAATGGTGGCATCTTTATGGCTATGAACCTCTATTACACAATCGGGGGAAATCTAACTATCCCTAATAATGAGAGGCGTTTCCCTGCCTCAAAGAATAATCTAAGTAGATGGCCAAAGGAAAAGTCCACCATCATGTCTAAACCTATTTCCAACCCTTAATCTAAGAGCTCAACCTAAGGGGAATGGTGATCCTCTTCGGTTCAGAAGAATGCCTTTCTTCTTCTAGATGTGAGATTAAAAGTTATTTTCGAACTCGTCAAACAAAGTTAAAAATGATGCAAAAACATACTTGCAAAGGATGTGCAACCTTGAGACAAAAAAAGGTTGTTGAGTCCTCACAACGACAAGAGAAACTCTTCCCTTCTCTTGGCTTTCCAAAATGTTCCCAGACCATCAGGGGTAGACTGCCTTCTCCTGGTTTCTTTTCAGCTTCTCTTACAGCCAAACTGGTCCACTAACCTGCCAGGTACTCAAAATTAAGATTCCCAATGATCTAATCCTCATATGGGTGCAAGTCCCAGACTCACCTTTATGACTTATATTTCACTTTCTGATATATTTGTATACTCCCAGCCAAGTATCATAGGGCAGTTTTGGATATGTGAAAGTTCTCTCGCCTATATCAGGGTCCCAGACCCTGTCTCCTGGCTTTTGCTCACCCTTCTGGGTTCTCCACCAGCTTTGTGGGGCCCCCTCTGCACCTCCCCGACAACCAGTATACCTTTTCCTCGGTCTGGGGTGGTTTCCAGTCTTCCCGGGCCCCTGTGGGGATTCTTTGGCCTTCATGGTGGTTCTTAGGTCTGCAGCGACTCCACAGCCAATTTTCTCCTGGGGAATGCAACGTTTCCTTCTCACGAAACTAAGTCCGATGCGACGCCAGGGGCTGCTTCTTCAGGTTTTTTGAGCGGTTCATCTGCTTCGGACCCACTCCACTTCTGCTTGCTCCCGCCTCAGCATCACGGTCTGCCTTCTTCCTTCTCTCTGGTATCTGCATGCTCTCGCGGTTCCTCCAGGGAGGGCTCAACTTCATTCCCAGTCTTTCTTCTATTTTTATACTCTGTTGTACTTGTGATTGTCTACATTGAATAGACCGTGCTGTTTGAACCTGCGTGGTATTCTGAATTACTCCGGGCCTCATCTTAGTCTCACTTTTCAGGTTACAATGCTCACATGGGTACTTGTCTATACTTTCTTGTCTCAGTGTATGGTAGGAAGTTGGTATATTCTACCTTAAAATAATACTGAGTGAGGGAGGGAATGTGTTGCCCTGAATAGGGTAAGGGAGTGGGTAAAGGGGTATTTTTATACTGTGTTCTCCCTCTAATGTCATCCCTTGTCCCATAAGGGGTTTCCCTTCCCATGTGATACATCCACGGTACCACCGCCAGGGGGACTATTGCCGCAACGCCCTGGTCACATAGGAAGCCCCCCCCTCGCCTCCTATGAAAGAAGGGACGGGATCCAATGATTCATCACAGTAGACCTTCTATCTGACAGAACCATAAAAGAGGATGTAGTGAGAGCAGCGGTGGAACTGAAATGGTCAAGTGATTGAAGGAAAACCTTAAGCAAAATTATATAAGTCATGAAGAGTTGTCAAAACTCTAAGAATTTGCACTCTCTACGGTCACTATGACCCCAAACATAAACAAGTCACAGACTGGTCCTTGGTAAAAGGCTACACCAAACGATAGTCAAGCGAAAGTAAATATATAGCGCCCTGGACCTAAAATGTTGGCCTTGGAGGAAGTCTATTATCGTTGGGTAAGCTCTCTGTACATACATCAGTGGAGCTCTAAAATGCAACATGTCCACCTTGGCATAGTAGTTCTGATGCAGGATGTCCCAATAAAGACGTCTTTGGCCTGGGGTCACTTAATCGAAACGTTCACCCATTTATGGACTCGGAGGGTGATAAAGAAGAGGGAGGCTATTGAAGAAACAAAGTTGTGCAAAACCCCAGACCGTTTGAAGACTGCCTTGCTTGGAATTATGCTCTCCAGAATTTTAACTAACAAAAGAAATATGGTAATTTTAAATGTTCCTGATCCAACAGAACCGGACTGGCATTATGAATAAAGTATATAGGTGGATGAGCAGCAAGCTAGAAGATACGATCATGCGGTCATATCTGTAATTTGTAAAGAAGCTGAAATGTACCACACAAAATACTTTGCAAAACACAATGCTCATCGGATGTGGAGACTGCAGCCTATTATCTTTCATAAGAAAAGTAGATCCACTTGTTAATCCCTTTTGCAAAATCCACTTGATCCTACCTGAAAATGACACTCCCACAGACATAAGGCTTCCAAAGAGCGCAATTTCCCCAAGAAGGAAGGATAGAAGTGCACAAAAGCAGAAATTAAATACAACACCTCTTCCACACTCCCATGTGAAAAATCATATCTAGTCACGCCCACTTCATTAGGATGCAGGAGGAAGGAAATGGCCAAGGAGTTCCTATACCAATATGTCCCAGTGTTCCCAT
This sequence comes from Ambystoma mexicanum, assembly GCF_040938575.1. Taxonomy (NCBI): domain Eukaryota; kingdom Metazoa; phylum Chordata; class Amphibia; order Caudata; family Ambystomatidae; genus Ambystoma; species Ambystoma mexicanum. Next base: position 53,366,199 of record NC_090939.1, read on the forward strand.
TGCAAATGGCCGTAGACCAGGCCTTGCACTAACACAAGTAGTTCTTCCCTCAATGTTAAGTTGACCGAAGCCAACCTGGACTCTGACTCCCAGGCAACTAGCTCCAGGTGACTACCTGGGGCAAATGCAGTATTACCAATAAAATGGGTACAGACCATACCAATACTGACTTGTTAAATGTTAAAATCATTTGCTGGAAGTGGCTGGAATCCCACAGAAAATAGGCGACCCAGTATTTAAGGCTTATGTTTCTATTTTCGACTTAATTATATTGCAGGAAACCTGGTCTTTGTAATCTTGTACTGTCGAGGATAATCAAGATGTCTTCAAAATTGCAGAAAAGGGACAGGAGGTTGGGGTAATTCCTGTGAGCTAGATTTAGTATCTGCCCAGAATATTATAAATATGGTGTCCATTAAAATGCCCACCTGTGCAGCAAGCTGTTCAAGTTCGGTAACTGATTATATCTTATTGCCACTGGATACCTGGGCATCCTACATGGATTTTGTGATGTGCCCAAGGGTGGAGAGTGATCATAATGCACTATGTTTGAATAAATATGTAGAAGATGGGTGCATTCGGGAAGGTTATTAGGAAGAAATGGCTACCTTGGATCTGTCCAATAAAGTGAGAGTTGGGTGGGGACCTAGACTAGAGAATCCAGACGTGACTGGGCAGAGCAGATCGAAGCAAAGGGGGATCTGCAAGAAATGTAAGAGGCATGTGGGGTGGGGTAAGGACGTAGCCCTGTTGAGAGAGGAAAAGTTCATCAGTCAAATGATGATTTTAATGGCGCCCCTCCTTCCATACGTATCAAAGGTTACGAAAGGAAACTGTGATAAGAGATCCTATAAATCCGATAAACTGGGTTGGTTTGATGAAGAATGTGCTAATTTGAAGGGTGTGCTACATTCTGCAATCTGACAAGGGGTGGGGTGGAAGGATGTCGGCATTATTACAAAATTACAACTCATTCATTCCACAAAAGGGAAAAAGCACTTGAACCGTAGCTGGACACATTTGGTAAAAGCAGCAAACGAGAAAGACCTAAACCTTTTGGAGGATGGTGTCCTAGGACTTCGGGAATTTCAAAGGTAAAATGGATACAAACATCTTAGAGGAAGAGTAGGTCAACAAATTCATGCAGATATTTGGGATGACAGAGGCGGAGTTACTCAGAGCTTTGTTTGGGTACCACTTTGTTGTTCCGACAATCGGGAGGGAACTTCAAGGAGAGGCGGCTACGGTCATACCCCTTGAGAAGGGGAACATTGCAATAGAGAAAAATTGTCAATCTGTAATACTGCTCTTTACAGAAGATGACATTCGTAAAACTATTGCTCACGTAGCCAGAGGAAAAGCCCCCGACTCCCAAACATTATCACCCGCAAAGGATTTTAAGCTTCTCTGCGACTGTTAGGTCCAGGTATTTATAGTTTCTCATTTTGTAAAGAGGGGAGTTAATTCGTCATTCTACTTAAATTTCATTATCTTAACCCTCTACAAGAAGATTACAGTGAACGAGGTACATGATGCAATGTAAAATGTTCTCCCACATAAACCTCCAAGAAATTAAAAGATGGATAGAGGAAAACACAGAATACATTCGGCACAGGGTGGGGGGGGGGGGGATTTAGGTCTGGGCTGTCTACGATAGACCAGGTCTTTGTCCTATGGCATATGACAAATATGCACTGGCCAAAAAATGTTGTCCTAGGCTGCCTTTCTAGATTTCTCCTCAGCCTTTGAGCTTGTAGTCAGGAGAGGCTGTGGATGAAGCTGGCCTGTATGGGAATGGACAAAAACCTGCTCGATATCATTCAGGTGGTATTTTTAAGAACTTCAGTACAGGTCAGGTTTGACCCACGTGGACAACTGATCAGGAAAATTCAGATGGGGAAAGGGGTAAAGCAGAGTTGCCTGCTTGTCCTGGTCCTCTTCTGTTTGTACATAAATGATATGCTCAAGTTTGTTTAAAATGCGGCAAAAGATCCCTCCAGCATCAGTGGGACAGCTGTGTCCATGTTGCTTTATGCCGATGGCTCTGTCCTCCAAGCTGGGACTCTGAATATTTTGAGGGCACAACTGCAGGCAGTATCGGATATTTATGGCTTGAATCATCCAAGACTGAACAAGTCAAAGTCTAAAGTGATGGTTTTTAATAACTCCCTAAAAAGGAGAACGAAGCCATGCTTAAAGCTGGATGGGTGAGTCAATCGAGTTAGTGGACAGCTTTGGGAATAGTCATCACCTCAAATCTATCTTAGAAAGCACAAATAATCAGCAACCAGAAAAGGTGCAACAGCTGGGAGAGCTATTATACATTTTGCTTGCAAGCATGGGGATAGGTTTGCTGCAGAAATAGAGACGGTCTATCAAGGGAAGGTGTGAGTCACGGTAGCCTATGGGACAGAACTGTGGGGCCTGGACAAGTTAGCCCCACAGAGTCGCTATTTGTGAGCAACGTTTCTGGAAGCTCTTTTTTACACCTACCAAAAAGGTTCCCATCTGCTACTCTAGATGCAGACATAGGCTTTCAGAATCATCAGAGAAGGGTGACTGTCTCCCCGACTAGATATGCTGGAAAAAGGGCCACAGAGTAGACCAGGGAGTTTGTGGATTTGGCCTGGCAAGAACACGTATCCCAACTTTACATCTATCCCTATAAAAAAGTGACCTACAGGAGCTTTCTGAGCTTGGCCTAGGCTACATTCAGGACTCTTTGAATCGTGCTCCTGATTCCTTCAAACTCTTGTCTAAACTCAAAGCAGCCCAAAAGAATCGTACAAGGTGGGCTGACGAGGCTGATTTGGCTAGCTTAGTTCACATGGTTTGGGTTGACTTTTTTCGTGGCTGGTGAAGCGCACCAATCATACTTGTCGAGACTTGTAACTCTGCAAGTCGGATACATTTTTAAGGGCCCATCTACAAAGAAACATCTCTCGTATATATTATATAGCTCCAAGAGTATAGCACATTTTCATTCTTTATATATCATGTATTTTACTTGTTCTTTCTGGCTGTTGGCAATAATTATGAATTTTATTACATAAAGATTTGTGTATTTATAAACTGAAATGGGGTTTTAAAACTAGTGTTTAAGTTGTGTTTATCATGTATTTTATTCTGTATTTAAAAGCTGTCACGAAAGGCCTAACAACTGAAAGTGTAAATAAAATCAATCCGTCTAGTGCAGTATTGCTTTCAGTTGCTTGTATATAAATTGTTGTAATAATATACTTATCTTGTTAGTGGTGTGATAATCCTAAAACCTCATGAGCACAATTTGGGCATTGTATCTGTTAATCATAAACTAATAATGGTGGCTAAACGTCAATATGTGACATGGGAATGACATCACTCCTTGAGCCTGCTACAAATACTTTCAGCACTTCATAATGGTGACAGTAAATTCAACAGGACGCTTAAAATGTCGTAACTTTACATCAAAGCAAACTGGTAAGACTCGAGTTCCTCTGGGACATTTATCTAAAAGTTCATTTTTCTTAAGGAAGACCACAGAAAATGAATTACCCTGATCTTTTACAGACAAGAGTAAACCTAGAATAGAACAGAGTGGCAACATTGCTGACTCATGCTATTGAGGTATGAACAAATATATAATTTTGTCTATTCTATAGCCAGTTTAGTACGTTTTCAGAGATCTTCATATTTATATTATGTTGTAGGTTATAAACACGCAACCTATTTGAAGATAAAGAAAGATGTGGTGATGCTTTACCATTAATTAATCTTTTTGAACACGCTTAATACTGGGGACAAGTGTCCAGGCATGGCACCAGTATTCTAACCTGTGGTGCTCTGAGTTGTCTCGCTCAGTTCTGTTTTTTCCGCAAACGTATTTGTTACGAGAACTCAGCGCCTCGTGTTATCTACTTCGATAATGTCTTCTTCTTCTACCCCACCACTCCACGGACTGTAAAGCCAAGATGTCATCACGGACCCACACCGTATCTGCTTGTGGTGTCTGTGCGAGAACCACGACACGTCGACTACTCGAAGTGCCAGTCGTTGACTGCCAAGGCCTTGCGGGAGCATAAGGGGAAGTTGCAGGTAGGTCGGGTATACAAACCCCGTAAATCCAAAAAGACTACTGGTCTTTCCACCGACGACTCGAGGGGTGACTCTCCCCGTCGGAGGGAGTCCAGGGCATCTCGGTCCCAGAGTGGTTCTCGCCGCTCTCCAAGAAGCGGCGTCACCGGTTGCCTTCCCCGTCCTCATCGGGTGATGGCTCCGCGAGGAAAGTGGCTTGCCTCACTAGATCCTCTACTCCGGAGGAGTGGGAGGCATTCAGGGAGAAAATGCTGGAGATTTTTCAATCTCGGGGCACTGTTCCGTCGCGCCTTCGGTTGAAGCTGGCAGGGAATGGTCTCGGTCCGACGCTCGCGCACCTTCGGGCCCGGGCAGTCGGCGCGATAAACCTCAGGAACTGTCGAGGTCCCGTTCGGACAAGGCTCCGGTAGATCGCCAGAGACGTGCCAGTTTCAGGTCGAGGTCTCCGTCCCTGACAAAACCGGTGAAGTCTGGGAAAGTGTTGAGGAAGGTGTTGACACCGTCAGTGCTGTGTCCATCGAGTGCGGCTGTCGGGGCGTTGCCCTCGGTCAGGCCCTTGGAGACTTGTCGAAGCCGTCGGTGCCCACAACGTTATCGGGGCCTACAGGCCTGAATTTGCTGGTGGAGGCCCTTAGAGCTGTGAAACCTCTGAGAAAGGCTCTGTCTGAGACTGTGAGGCCTGCTCTTGACTCCAGGTTTGCTCCTGTACCTAGGAAGGAGTTATTCCATTTTCTACAGAACATCTATGAGGATGAGGAGATGTCTGTGGAGTTGGAGCCTTTTGATGCGCCTGGTGACACTCCTGAAGCTCCTGACATGGTCTTTTCTGAGGACAGTCAGATGGAGGATCTGCGTCAATCTTTACATGCTGCCAGTGTCCTGCACACATCGTCTGAGATGGAGTTTGGCAGGCCAGAGCTTGGGGCTCATGCTGAATCCTCCTATAGGAGGTTGATGTCGAGAGTTACGGAGTACCTGGGGTACTCCTGCCCTCCAGTTGAATTCGATCAGGATGACATGACTGACGTTTTAGATCAGGGTCCGTCCACTGACCCAGCGTTACCTTTTCACATGGCGTTACAGAAAAGGGTGGCTGCTGCTTGGAACACCCCGGAGTCTCTTCCGGCTGTCAACAAGTTGTTGATTAAGAAATACCGCCCATCCAGTAGCGACCCCAACTACCTATCCACACACCCCACTCCTGAGGGTTTGATGGTTCAGGCGGCCATGGCCACCTCGAGGCAGGCGGCTTACCCTACCATCCCTCCAGATTGGGACGACAAGCGATTTGATGGATGGGCATGCAAGTTATTTTCAGCTGGGAGTATGGCCCTTAAATCGGCCAACTCCACCTGTGCCTTAGCCAGATTTTTGCACACTCTGTGGAATTGTCTTTTTCTGGCGGCTGAGCATATTCCCGAAAGGGAAGAAAGGGATGGGTTCCTTGCTATTTTGCAGGATGGCAAGGATGCCATGTGTGAATCCCTTCAGTCTGGGTCAGACATGGCAGATGGTGTCAGCCGGTCCATGGCTGCGAGCACAGTGATACGCAGGTTTGCGTGGTTGCGGAAGTCGGGGTTTGCTCTGGATGTGCAGGCCTGTCTTCTCAACATGGCCTTTGACGGTTCTCATTTATTTGGCAGCAAGGCTGATGAGAGCCCTGAGAGGTTGCAGACCTCCCAAGCAGCTGCTAAATCTTTGGGCGCAGCTGTGTGTCAGCCTCTGCCTTTTCATCCTAGGCGACAGCATCAGAGAGGTTCCTTTCGCTACTATTCCTCTTTTGGTAGAGCGAGAGGAGTGGCCAGTCAAAGGGGCCACGGTAAAGGTCCTTGCGGTGGATGGGGACGAGCTGCCAAAGCCGTTCAAGCAGCTGCTTCGTTGCTTTCAGGCGCTGCCGCAGCTGCCCCGAAACAGCTATGAGGCCAGGTCTCATTGGTCGCTCTCAGCATCTCGAAGAGTGGCGAGCCATTACTTCAGATGCGTGGGTACTGGAAACAATAACCCACGGCTACTGCCTACCCTTCCTAAATCGGCCTCGTGACAATTCACTGGGGAAACTCTCTTTGAAGATTCCGGATCCGCTCCTTGTGCAGGAAATCTTGACCCTGCTGCAGAAAGGCGCTATAGAACTAGTGCCTGTGGCGGAGAGGAACAAGGGCTGGAAGTCACCATATTTTTTGACTACTAAGAAAGATGGAGGACTGAGACCCATCTTGGACTTGTGTCGCTTGAACAAGTTCCTCAGGAAGAACAGTTCAAGATGGTCACTCTTTCCCAGATCCTTCAGGCCCTTCAACTTCAGGATTGGTTGGTATCATTGGACTTACAGGATGCTTATTTTCATGTGGCGATACATCCAAAGCACAGAAAATACCTGAGGTTCGCTGTTGGCAGCTTGCACTTTCGGGTCCTGCAATTCGGGTTGACCTCCGCCCGAGGGTCTTCACCAAGCTCATGGTGGTGGTGGCAGCGTATCTCAGGAGAGAGGGGTTCACGTCTACCCCTAACTGGAAGACTGGTTGATCCGAGCGCGTTCTCCCAAACAGGCCTTGGATCATCTCAGCCTCACCTGCCACTCCTTTCACAAGCTGGGCTTCACCCTCAATTTCAAAAAGTCGCATATGACACCTGCCCAACAACTCAGTACATCGGGGCTGTGCTGGGCACATCCATGGGGAAGTGCTTGCCACCCAAGGTGAGGGCTCATCACATTGTCCAGATGGTCAACAAATTTCAACATGCCCAGAGTCTCCCGGCTTTCCAATTCTTAAGGTTGCTCGACCTCATGGCGTCCTGCATTTTTCTGGTGCCAGTGGCCAGACTGCGGATGAGATCCCTTCAATGGGCTCTCAGGACGCAGTGGTCCCAATTCTCAGGCAAAATGTTGGATCTCCTTTAGATTCCGCTCTCCGCTCTCACAGGATCTACTGTGGTGGGTCAGCGAAGGGAATCTGATGAAGAGAGAGCCTTTTTGGCAACCGTGGCGGACATGATGGTAATGACGGATGCTTCCCTCACAGGATGGGGAGCTCACGCAAACGAGCTGACCACCAGCGTTCGTTGGTTTCCGTCAGAGTCCAAACTTCACATAAATCTTTTGGAGCTGAGAGCCATCAGGCTAACCCTGAAGGTTTTTCTGCCGTTTGTATGCGGGAAGAGTGTCCTGATCATGATGGACAACACAGTGGCCATGCATTACCTCAACAAAAAGGGAGCCGTAGGATTGCTCCCGCTGTGCAGAAATGCGATGCAGCTCTGGTTCTGGGCGATACAGCAAGGAATCTTGCTCTCTGCAATTCATCTGGCTGGAGAGGAGACTGCGGCGGCGGATGCTCTGAGCAGCTATAAGGTGGTCTCCCACAAGTGGAAGTTAGCTCAGGAAGTCCTTCAGGAGATATCCGCCCTTTGGGGAACTCCTCAAGTGGATCTGTTCGCGACCGGTGCCAACCGGACGTGCGAGACATATTGCTCAAGGGAATTTCCTCCGAGAGGAGCTTTAGGGGACGCGTTCGTCGTGGATTGGTAATTCCCACTTCTGTATGCGTTTCCTCCGGTCCCCGTCATTCCTCAGGTTCTAAGGAGGTGGCGGAGGTTCGAGTCCCACATGATACTAATTTCTGTGGATTGGGCCAGGAGAGCATGGTACCCCGGACCTTCTAGAAATGTCCATCTGTCCTCTACGCCGTCTTCCCCACAGAGAGGATTCTCTCTCACTCTCTCGGTGTTTTCGGCCAGGCGTCCGGCAACCAAATCCCTGTACCATTGGCATAAATTTTGCGACTGGTGCAGAGGAAACGGTGTCGATACTTTTCAGTGTTCCATTCCGATGGTTCTTTCTTTCTTGCTTTGTTTGGCCCACAAGGGTCTTCAAGTGGGTACCATTAAAGCTTACCTGGCAGCACTGTCTATTTTCAAACGCTCTTCTGAACAATGTTCTTATTTTAAGATTCCTTTGATTACCCAGTTTCTAAAAGGGCTCATAAATGTGTTGCCGCCGTCTCCTTTTCAGGTGCCGGTTTGGGATCTGAATCTGTTCTTGAAATTCCTGATGGGTGCTCCGTTTGAACCTTTGCACTATTGTCCTTTGAGACTGGTGACCTTCAAGACAGTTTTCTTGATTGCAGTTACATCTGCTCGCAGAGTGAGCGAGTTGCAGGCACATTCGTATAAGCCACCCTTTACTCTGTCCACAGGGATTGGGTTGTACTGAGGGTACGCCGTTCCTTCCTACCTAAGATAGAGTCCGAGTTTCATTTGAGCCAGAAGGTGGTACTTCCTGTTTCTATCCACCTCCTCATCCTGGTAAGAGTGGACGATCAACTTTTTGTGGGATACAATGGACACCGATTGGGCCATGCTGTTATCAAATAGACCTTGTCTAGGTGGATTATCCTCACCGTTGCTGAATATTAGATTGTCTTGCAAGGACCCTCCGGAGGGTTTGCAAGCTGACTCCACTAGGGCCGTAGCTACATCCACAGCCCTGGAACGGGGAGTTCCTGTTAAGAACATTTGTCATGCTGCAACGTGGTCTTCCATCCACACCTTTGTCAAGCATTACTCCCTGGATACTTTCCATGGTCAAGATATGGCCTTTGATAAAGCAGTGCTTTATTCTGCCATCTGAATGGGTATATCCAAATTCTTCTCCCTCCTCCACTCACTGATACTGCTTTGGGAGGCTGTCAAAGATGTGGAATATGTTGGAGGACACAATCCAGTCGAAGATCAACCAACTGGTAACTTTCTTTCGACTGATGTTCCTCCAACGTATTCCACATCGCCCTCCCAGCCTGCCCCTCTGAAGAATGTCCTATGCTATTGCAGCTTGTGTTCCCACAAGGTTATGCGCAGTCAAGGAGGCTTGGTGTGCGGTTATGGCACACATTGTGGAGGGGAAAAAACATGAACTGAGGCTACGGGCGCAGGTTGTCCTATTATAACATCCGATGACATCACCCTCGACGGAGGCCTTTGAGGGAGATCGACCCGATGCAGGACGCCCTCTGCCGAGAAATTTCCGAAGCAGCACAGCTGTGGACATTACATGTCAAAGATGTGGAATATGTTGGAGGAACATCCAGTCGAAAGAACGTTACCAGTTGGTAAGTAACTTCTGTTCTTCTGTTTTACTGTGGTGCTGTGTGGTGTGGTTGACTTATATGCATCACCTGGATTGTATTGTAAAGATACTTATAAAGCGCAGCAAAGACCTGTTGGCATCTAGGCGCCAATGGTACCAAAGAGAAGAGGAAGGTGGCCACCTCTAAAACAGCAGTGGTGTTTGCGGAAGCTTGATGGAAAGTGGTTGCTCCTAATAAAGTAAGGAAGAGCGTTCCACGATGACTGGGCCAGCACAGAGAAAGATCTGCTGCGTGCCTGGGCATGCCGAAAGCGGGGGACAGAAAGCAGACATTGGTTAGATGAACAAAGCGATCTCTTGGGTTGGTTAAGAGAAAACTTAGTTTGAAGAAATTCGACTCCCGCAGAGTGAATAGCATGATGGACCATGCATAAAATCTTAAAGTTGACCCGGGTTTTAACAGGCAGCCAATGTAGGCGTTGAAGGTGGTCATGAGAATGGGACAGTCTGGGAGCATTAAGAGCAAGTCTAGCGGCTGCGTTTTGCAGAATCTGGAGCCGCAGGAGTACCATTTCTGGTTGGTCGAGATAGATGCCATTGCAGTAATCTATTGCCCCCATAATGGAAGCAGTCACTATCTTGACACTAGCCTCATCAGGAAGAAAGGGGAGAACTTTCTTCAGCATATTCAGTTTAACAAACCCTGTTTGGCAAACTGTAGAGATGTGTGCTTCTCTGGAGCCATAACCTTAATGCCAAGGCTCTTGACTACAGCAGGTGGTCTCAGGCAAGGCCCAAGACATGTTGGCCAGTAGTCGGAGGTCCAACAGGGGCTAGCGGAGTCCTGGCCAATCACCAGTACCTCAGTCTTCTCCATGTTTAGATTCAACCCATTTTCAGTCATCCATATCCCCACACTGAGAGGCAATCTCTCAGAAGCTGGGGGGACTTTCCTTAGTGGCATTAAGACGGAAAAGGATCTGGGTACCATCAGCGTATATGAAAAAGTGCACACCAAAACAAGAAATAAGTTTGACCAGTGTGACCATATATATATTTTATATAGATTAAAGAGTAGTGGAGAGATTGCCAACCCCTGTGGAACTTTGCAGTCAAACACCATAGGAGAAGAGGTGAAGCGGGGAAGAGGCACCACCTGAGTACGGTCAGAAAGAAAAGATGAGAACCACTTCAAGGGGACTCCCGAAACTCCCACATCTGAGAGGCACTGCAAGAGTCTCTGGTGGTCAATGGTGTCAAAGGCTGCAGAGAGATCGAGTAGGATGAGAGCACTTGTCTCTCTGCGGTCTTGTAACCCTGCAATATCATCATGAAGTGCAATCATTATTGATTCTGTGCCCATCCATGGGTGAAAACCAGCCTGTAGAGGATGGAGAATGTTATTAGCCTCAAAATAGGCTTAGAACTGAGGAGTAATGATAGATTCTAAGTAAGGAGATCATTTTCAGCCGCTGTCGGGGTCGAGAAATTATTATTATTATTTATTTTTTATTTTTAGCAACGTCGAGACCACTGCATGGTTAATGGCTTTTGGGATGAATCCAGTGGCACATGAAATGTTCAAGTGCTTCTGTAAGGCGAGGGACTAAGTTACTGCGTACTAGATAGGCTATGTGATGATGGTGTTAGCATAACCGTTTGAGGATTTGCAGGTTATTTTAACGACTTATAGATGATATTCCATATCCAATGGAATTTGAAAAGTTCAATGGAAAGCGCTCTTATTGCATTCTAGTTTTAATGATCTCCACCATTGTGTTTAGCGCAGATTTTCTGGTATAATGTGCATTATCTTATAGTGAGTGTGATGACATACATCTGTGCATGAATGTATAGCCATCGTAGTGTGTTTTTAGAACAATGTTTGCCTGATGAGGGTGTACCACAGTGAGTGTGATGACATACATATGTGTGTGAAAGTGTGTAGTTCTGCCAATGAGTTTGAGAACTCTGTGCATCGCCTGATGGGTGTGTACCATAGTGATGACATGCATCTGTGTGCAACTGTGCAGTCATGATAGTGTGTTTTGGATTTCTTTTGCCTAGTGGGCAGGTTAGTGTAGTATTTTGGTCAAAGGCGTGATGGTTTGGTTGCCCTTGGTGGGCAAGTTATTGTTTGTGCTCAAAGGTACAGTTTCTACTGGCCCCAGTCGTAAAAAGGACATGTCATGCTTGCTGGGTCTGGTTATGCTGTGGCATAAAATGCTTGCACTAGTTGTGCGAATCCTTTAGTAGTTTGTTTAGGAACTGACTGTATAATTGGATCCGAGTTGCCATTTTGTGGAGGTTTGCCTGTGGCAATATTTTGGAAATATTTTTTTCTTTTTCTTGGCTGGCAGCAGTGTGTGGCATCCCCATGCTTGATGTGCTGGTCCTGAGCACCTCCAAGTGTTGAGCTATGGCACTCAAGATTTTCTACCGCCGCCTGGGAAGTTGTTTTGTTTTGTTTGTTGCTGGTTGCATGTTGGTCTGGCCAACAAATCTGCAGCTGCGTGAATTATAGATTTGCTGTCCTTAGGGCACACTGGTGGTGACAATGTGGTGAGTTTTGTTTTTTCTATTCTGTGTTGTGGTTTGTGTTTTAGTCTTTGCTTAGTGTGTCTGGATTCATTCATGTGTGTGTGTGTGCATCCGTTTTGATTGCTCTTCTGGGTTCTTGTTTGACGAGTGATGCCCATTCTTAGTGCTGGATTCTGGTGGAGTGTTTGGTACGCGCTTGTTGAGTTCCTTACCTTTGTCTCAGGTTGGGCAGTTGTGCTTAGGGGTGGCAGCCCTAAGACCGCTCTGTAGCAGCAAGGGGTAAAAGGTGGTCTGTGTTTCAGGAGGTACGGAGTGTTGGTTTGGTGGCCCTTGGTGGGCAGGTTATTGCTTGGGGGTGTTAGCTTCAAGATTCACTGGTGGCAGTGGTGAATATAAGGTGATGGGTATTTTGCTGGTGGCTTGTGAATGTTGTTTTGGTTGCCCCAGGCAAGTCACTGGATAGTTATTTATGCCCTTTTGGTCGGTTTCTTCCCTTCGTTTGGCTGTTTGTGATGTTGGTTCAGCTGGTGTGTGTGTGTGGTGTGTGTTGTGATGTGTCTTCTTGTTTGATGGGAGAGGAGGTGTATTATATTGCTGTATTTTGATTGTGAAGGGAAGGAAGTTTTCTGGCTGGACTTGAGCGTGTGCAGAGTTTGAATTATGTCAGTACCTGAGTGATGCCATGTGTAGAATGTTGGATGAGTTGGAATGTTGTCATGTGAGTGTACCACCTATGGCAGTTGAAACCATGTAGCCTGGGTGGTGGGAGCCAGTGGGCTTCCTTTCTGCTCTGGGCGTTGTCTTGCTATCGTATGTGCCTGTTTGATGTAACTGAATAAAGTAACAAGCTCTGCCTTACCTGTGCTGCCTGAAGGACTCTCTATCCTAACACCTAGCACTTATATCTCTCTCTCTCTCTCTCTCTCTCTCTCTCTCTCTCTCTCTCTCTCTCTCTCTCTCTCTCTCTCTCACACATATATTCATATGGGGTAGATGCCTTCCACTCGCTTATGTCCAGGGCTTGCAAGATGTTCGGTCTTGCACCCGAGGAGCAGCAAAAGGAGTGTGTGTTTGTACCAGTGCAGTGAGCAGCGCAGGAAGTCGGTCATGTCCATCCCGCTGTTAGAAGACATATGGGAGGATGGCCTGGTGCATCCCGCAACTGCCCCGGCTAAAAAAAGACTTGCTCGACAAAATGTACAGAGCCCAAGAGAGCACTCCCGCCTGCTTCCGCACCCAACCCACGCCAGACTGTTGTTTCTGCTACTGCCATGAAATGATTGGCTTAACCCTTCGTCATTTTGCTCTGTCCCTCCAGACACGGAAGGCAAACGGCTCAACGCCTTTAGTAAGATCATTACCACCACAGCCAGGACTATCAAGGTGGCAAATGCAATGACCTTACTCGCACCCTATGATCGCGAGCTGTGGTACAAGTAGGGTCCCCTGCTAGAGTTCCTGCCAGAGGACAAGAAAAAGGAGGCCATGGACATCTTCCATGAGGGCGAGTTAGCGTCAGACCATGCCATCACGGTCTCTGTGTACATTGCCGATACTGGTTTTTGCCAACTTGAAAATGCAGTGGTCCTATGCAGGCAGGGTTGACTCAAGGCCACAGATTTTCGAACCGATGTCCAGTCTAGGGTCATTGATATGCCCTTTGACTGATCTGCCCTTTTTGGTAAAAAAAGTGGATGAAGCCTTACAGTCCATAAAGACGGACACGGAAACTGCTTGCTCCTCGGGCACGCTACAGCAAAGGCGCCAGTCCTTCCATTCAGGAAAAGGGCATTATGGCATAACTTTGCAGGATAATTGCTCCACGTACCGGTCTTGCTCCTCTTACAAGATCCCGTACTCATCAGGGCACCAGCACAGAAAAAAAGTCCCAATCCTACAGGGACAACACCACTGTAGCTCCTCCCTATATAGTGGCCCGTTCGGCAAACAGACATGAGCAGCCCAGGGCCAAGTCCTCCTGTTCCAGCACCCAGGTTGGAGGACGACTTTCAAGGTTGGTCGACGAATGGGTGCACATCACAACCGACAAATGGGTGCTATCCCTCCTCCAGTAGGGCCACTCACTAGTTCGTGGACTATCCACGGGTATTCATCCCGCACACAAACCAGATAGGTTGCAACACCTCTTGCTACAGGAAGTACAAGCTCTGCAGCAGAAGGGTGCAGTGGAGAATGTGCCAAAGGACGAACTGGGCACATGAGTCTACTCCTGCTACTTTCTGGTAAGAAAAATGTCACTGCCCAACAAGTCGGGGGGTTGGAGTGTTACACTATGGCCATTACGTCCCCATTCATTGCAAGGTATTACAGGAAAGTGGAATCCACTATGGCATCTTTACAGGTTGCCATGGAGACTGGGGAAGCCACTCACACGTTCAGGTCAGCTGACGAAGTCCAGACGTGCTCCTCGTCCTCGTATGTGGAAGCCACGCCCCCTTGTGGTTTAAATCCCGCGGCTGCAGCATCCTCATTGCTGCTAATTGAATTGTTACAGCTTGTGGCTTTCTACAGTCATCGATTCCTCCTCTGATTACTCTCCGCGACTCACTTCTTGACTTCCCGGCTTCCAGACCTGTTTTTTTTATTGGACTGTCTACTCGGATATTCCTTCCTGGACTCTGTTTGCCACGGTTCCCTCCTTGGGTGCGGCTTTCCTCCACATTGCCGATGGAGCCTCCATTTCCGCGGCAGCTCATTCCCTCAAATGGGCAGAGTTTCCTCCAGCTCCGCGGCAGCTCTCACCCTCAAGCGGGCAGAGTTTCTGGTCCTGTTCCACACCAATTGTTCCATGCTTCCCACTCCACGGCATTCACTCAGCTCAATTGATCAGCACTTCCAGCCCCACAGCTATTTCCTCAACACAGCCGACCACAGTTTCCAATCCCACGGCAATACTCCTCCCACGGACTGGCAAGGACAACAACAAGAGTAAGTCTATCATTTGTTGCTTGTTTCAAAACGGTTCTAGAACATGTCCGCACCCCCTTTTAGGTTCACCCATATTAGTAATCCTACAGCCACTGCACGCTTAGGATTCCTGGAATTCCTGTCCTGCAACCTGGAGCTATAACTGACTTATCTGGAACTTGTTCTGCTAAAATGCATCTGAACGCTCTCCAGTATATGCACCAACCCGGACCTAGCATGACCATCATGCCGACCGGGTTTATCTTCCTATACTAATTTCCCAGTTTATTTTGTCCTGTCATGTTCTACTTATTCCAGATAATCACTTCAGGTTAGTTTATCCCAATACTCACTTCTTAAATAGTACTGAATCACCAAAGGGAACTCATCTGGTGTTTCCATCTTATAGGTACAGGATCAGCTTTCAGTCCCTATTCACCTATGCCTAATTTCAGGTATCTGTTGTTCCAATTAAAATTGTTACTAAACTTGATGTCATTAACCTAATCATCTTTGTATTTCCTTGAAGCATTGGTTTGGCGGTGCGTGCATTCCCCGCTCTTTTATGCGATAGATGGCTCTGACTGTTTTTACTTAAATAGCAGAGCAGTACATAGTAAAGAAGAGCCCCTCATTAAGAGGAAGCCTGATTCTCAGAGATCAGGGGATCCTGGGTTCTTGAGACTGTTAATGCTTCTTCATCTCCCACTACGCATCTTGGGCAGTCCATACTACCTACCAACGTGGTGAGTAACAGAATTAGCAGCCTAGAGAAAAATGTCTACTGAGACTACTGATGCCCTGACACAAATAGTGCAGATGGTAACAGACCTTCGTACGGATCTGACCAATGCACATGAAGCACTGCGCCAACGTATGGACGCAATTCAGTCTCTAGTAACATCCCCAGCATCACAGGCAGGTGCCGGAGCCACCGCTTCGGGGTCTGGTTTTTCGACACCTGTTCAGGAACACGCTCCGGTATTGCTGACTACCCAGTTTCCGTTAGCTCCTCCGGAGCGTTTTTTGGGAGACCCTAAACAGTACAGGACGTTCGTCAACCAATGTAAACTGCATTTCTTATGCCGTCCTTCTTCTTTTCCCAATTCTACTACTAAGGCGGCTTTTGTGCTGTCTCACTTGGGTGGTACTGCTGCAGCTTGACCTAACCCGTTGCTGGAATCCAACAGCCATGTGCTGTACAACTGCGATGCTCTCCTTTCCATGATGAGCAAGGTGTTTGACACCAGATATACTACTCAAGCCACCAATCTAGAATTACTCAAACATAGACAAGGGAACACTTCCTTGTTGGTATATCTAGCTCGGTTTAACCAGCTTGCGGCTGAAACCGATTGGCCGGAAGAAAAGAAAGCAGCCGTCTTCTATCAAGGACTCTCTGAGGAACTAAAGGATATTCTGTCCACGGTTCCTGTTCTACCCACAGCCTTCGGGGAATTGCTCGACCTGGTCCATCAGATCGATGCCCGCAAGGCTGAAAGACGTGGGGTAAAAAAGAACAACCACGATCATACCTGTCTCGGAATTGCCTCCGTACAGCTGCCTGCCCCTGAGCCTATGCAAATCGGTGCAGTTGGGAGCCCTTTGATCCCGGCTCAGCGGGAGTATCGCAGGTCCCATAACCTATGCATGTGCTGTGGCTCTTCTGATCACCTCTTGCGCGAGTGCCCCAAAAAACCCAAAAGAAAGGCGGGAAACGTCAAATCCCGACAGTAGACGGAGTCCCTACGTCGGTAGGTCATAACTTGGACTCGCCCGTTTCTGGTTCTTTCCAACTCCTTCGTCTTCCTGTCACTTTTTTCTCTTGCTCATGGAGAACCCTTCAAAGCTCAGGCCGTTATTGATTCTGGGGCTATGGGCAATTACATTGACCATTGCTTTGTTACTGTGGCAGGGATTCCGCGGATTCGTAAACAACAACCTGAGACAGTTAATGCAGTGGATGGATCCACTCTTATATCTGGTATGGTGACCCATCATACTATGCCATTAACCATGTGCACCGATGAGGTACACACTGAGACGATTTCTTTTGATATCATCAAGGCCCCGGTTTATAAAGTCATATTAGGTCTGCCATGGTTGCATTATCATAACCCCCTCATTGATTGGGCAACACACCAGATACAATTCCCCTCCACTTTGTGTAACGATTAGTGCACTCTGTTGCATGGCATCACTCAGGGTACTCCTATCAAAGCACTTGCATCCTCTTCCCTGCACATAGGAGCCGTCTCTAATGCCCCTTTACCCTCGGTTCCGGCGGATTATGGGGACTTCTGTGATGTGTTCGATAAGGGCATGGCAGAGACTTTGCCGCTGCATCGAATCTTGGATTGCCCTATAGATCTAATACCCAGAGCCAAGATCCCTGTGGGAAGGGTGCATTCACTTACCTTGAAGGAGGATGCAGTGTTAAAAGAATAAATGGACAAATCACTTGCTATGGGATTCATTCGGCCGTCTAAATCACCAGCGGCATCCCCTCTTTTTTGTGCCCAAAAAAGAAGGCGATCTTCGCTCCTATATTGATTACAGAGCCTTGAACGCGGTCACTTTTAAGAACGAATACCTGCTTCCACTGATCTCCGTCCTTCTCGATGAATTGGGTGCTTCTCGAATTTTCACTAAGTTAGACCTCAGAGGGGCTTACTACTTGGTGCGCATGAGAGAGGGGGACAAGTGGAAGACAGCGTTCAAGACTTGATACAGGTTATACAACTACCTGGTGATGCCCTTTGGGCTCTGTAACGCCCCAGCCACTTTTCAGGCTTTTATGAACGACCTGTTTCATGACATCTCTGACCAGTTTGTTGTTATCTACCAAGATGACATCCTGATTTATTTACGCACCATTTCAGAACACATCCAACTTGTCAGAACGGTTCTCCAACGTTTACAAGAGAATCAAGCTGTTTGTGAAAGCTGAAAAATGTATATTCCACTCCACTGAAGTAGAATTCTTAGGTTACGACCTCACTAACCAAGGTGTTTGTATGAGCAAATCCAAGGTCAAAGCTATCCTAGAATGGCCAGAACCCAAATCAGTCAAAACCCTCCAATCCTTCTTAGGATTCGCCAACTTTTATAGGCGTTTCATTGATGGCTTTTCTGCTCTTTCAGCCCCTCTTACGACTTTGACCAGTGCCAAAACCGACTGTCTGGTCTCCTGAAGCACAACAGGCATTTGATAATTTGAAGTCTGCATTCGTTACTGCACCAGTCCTTAAACATCCTGATCCAGACCTCCCGTCGTTTGTGGAGGCTGACGCTTCCGGGATAGCTATTGGTGCGGTGTTGCCACAAGAATGCCTGCATACTGGGGACATGCACCCCCCCACTGCCTTCTTTTCACGCAAACTGACTGCTTATGAAAGGAACTATTCAATCACGGAACAGGAACTCCTGGCTATCAGGGATGCCTTTTCTGAATGGAGGCATCATCTACTAGGAGCCTGTCATCCTGTTACGGTCTACTCTGATCACCGGAGCTTGCTGGCCTTTAAATCTGTGAAATGTCTCACTGCTAGACAAGCACGCTGGCATTTGTTCTTCTCACAATACCAATTCACTATTACTTACCTACCAATTCACTATTACTTACCGACCTGCCAAGGCGCAAGTGTCAGCCGATGCTCTCTCACGTCATCATGCTGAGGGCGATTCATTGAGGACGGAGCCTCCCACTCTTCTACAGAACAAAGTTGTTTGTGGGTGTTCTGTTCAGCCTTCCTTGCGGTCTCTCATTTGTATATGGGTCAAGGAACATCCCACTGAGTTCGCAGAGCTCAATATGGATCTGGTTCAGGGATTTCTTGTTATCCAAGGGCGCATTTCTATCCCGCCTGGCCTTGCCCGTACTCTGGCCCTTCAATGGTCACATGATTCTGTTGTTGCTGCACATCCAGGATAGAAGAAAACGCTGGAAGCCCTGCGGCGCTGGTCTTGGTGGCCTAACATGTCACGGGGCGTAAAGGACTATATAGCCTCTTGCGCTATCTGTGCCCAATGCAAATCATCCAGGACCAGGCATGTGGGCTTATTACGGCCATTACCGGTTCCTTACAAACCATGGCAAATGGTTTCAATGGACTTTATCGTTGAATTACCAGAAATACAAGGCTACTATACCATATGGGTAGTCGTGGATTACTTCACTAAATATGCATTTTTTGGGCTACCCTCCGCACCACGATTGGCCAGGTTGTTCGTGTCTAATGTCTTCAGGTACTTTGGTTTCCCTTCCATCCGACTGTGGTACGCAATTTACATCGAGATTCTGGAAGGCCCTTACTGCCTCTCTGTGCATCGATGACAGGTATTCTTCCTCCTATCATCCTCAAACTGATGGCCAGGCGGAGAGGGAAACGCTACTATTGAACAGTATCTACGCTGTTTATGCCTACAATTCCAACAAACCTGGTACACAGCCTTACTACAAGCCGAGTTCGCATACAATAACTCCATGCATGCATCCACAGGGATTTCTCTGTTTTACGTCCCCATTCATTGCAAGGTATTACAGGAAAGTGCAATCCACTATGGCATCGTTACAGGTTGCCATGGAGACTGGGGAAGCCACGCACACGTTCAGGTCAGCTGACGAAGTCCAGACGTGCTCCTCGTCCTCGTACGTGGAAGCCACGCCCCCTTGTGGTTTAAATCCCACGGCTGCAGCATCCTCATTGCTGCTAATTGAATTGTTACAGCTTGTGGCTTTCTACAGTCATCGATTCCTCCTTGGATTGCTCTTCACGACTCACTTCTTGACTTCCCGGCTTCCAGACCCGTTTTTGTTATTGGACTGTCTACTCGGATATTCCTTCCTGGACTCTGTTTGCCACGGTTCCCTCCTTGGGTGTGGCTTTCCTCCACATTGCCAATCGAGCCTCCAGTTCCGCGGCAGCTCTCTCCCTCAAGCGGGCAGTGTTTCCTCCAGCTCCGCGGCAGCTCTCTCCCTCAAGCGGGCAGAGTTTCTGGTCCTGTTCCACACCAATTGTTCCGTGCTTCCAACTCTACGGCATTCACTCAGCTCAGTTGATCAGCACTTCCAGCCCCACAGCTATTTCCTCAACACAGCGGACCACAGTTTCCAATCCCATGGCAATACTCCTCCCATGGACTGGCAAGGACAACAACAAGAGTAAGTCTATCATTTGTTGCTTGTTTCAAAACGGTTCTAGAACATTTCCGCACCCCCTTTTAGGTTCACCCATATTAGTGAACCTACAGCCACTGCACGCTTAGGATTCCTGGAATTCCTGTCCTGCAACCTGGAACTATAACGGACTTATCTGGAACTTGTTCTGCTAAAATGCATCTGAACGCTCTCCAGTATATGCACCAACCCGGACCTAGTGCGACCCTCATGCCGACCGGGTTCATCTTCCTATACTAATTTCCCAGTTTGTTATTTTCACTCCTCCTACAGTGCCACTTCAGGTTAGTTTATCCCAATACTCACTTCTTAAATAGTACTGAATCGCCAAAGGGAACTCATCTGGTGTTTCCAACTTATAGGTACAGGATCAGCTTTCAGTCCCTATTCACCTACGCCTAATTTCAGGTATCTGTTGTTCCAATTAAAATTGTTACTAAACTTGATTTCATTAACCTAATCATCTTTGTATTTCCTTGCGGCATTGGTTTGGCGGTGCGTGCATTCCCCGCTCTTTTATGCGATAGATGGCTCTGACTGTTTTTACTTAAATAGCAGAGCAGTACATCGTAAAGAAGAGCCCCTCATTAAGAGGAAGCCTGAGTCTGAGATCAGGGGATCCTGAGTTCTTGAGACTGTTACTGCTTCTTCATCTCCCACTACGCATCTTGGGAAGTCCATACTACCTACCAATGTGGTGAGTAACATGGAGGCTCATATTAGATCTAAGGGTCCTCAACAAGTTCCTAAAGACACAGAACTTCTGTTTGGTCGCATGCAACAGGTGTTGTCCCAGCTACAACAAGGAGATTTCTTGGTGCCCCTCAACCTTGGACGCCTATTTTCACATCCCTATTCGCTGCTCACGCCGCCCCTACCGACGCTTTGTGGTGGCAGGAGTACATTGTCAGTTCATGGCCCTTCCTTTCGGCCTCTGGTTTGCCCAGCCAGTGTTTGCCAAATGCCTTGCGCCAGTGGTGGCACACCTGCAGGGAATTGGCGTGCACGTCTATCTGTATTTAGACGAGTTGGTGAGAGCCCCCTCCTTTCCGCTGGCACAAGCCAACACCGCCACCACCATCAAGTGTTTACAGCAATTGGGATTCTCCATCAAATTCCCAAAGTCGTGCCTGGTCCCATTGCAAAAGGCACTCTATCTTGGAGGAAAACCCGACACCCAGACTTGCACCGCCAGGCCCTCGGATGAAAGGTTGGCGGCTCTTCTGGAGAAGGTGCGCGATCTCGACTGCGCCCAGGTAACACCAGTCCAACTAGAAATCCCTTCTTGGGATGTCATCATGCATCCTGTTAATCACCAACTGCCGGTTACAGGTGAGGCTGGTGCAAGAATTCCTGGATGCCCGCGGTCCAATCCTCAGAGTCCTGGGACGATGGCATAGCTCTGACACTGGTTTTCAGGTGGAGCCTTTGCTGGTGGTCGGTGAGGGAACATCTGGTGCAAGGCGCCCCCTTCTGGTTGCCAGATCATTAGGCCACCGTCACGACAAATGCGTCAATGGAGGGCTGGGGTGCCCACTGTCAAGACCAACACTCCGGAGGCCTTTGGTCTGAGGAGGAAAAGAGCCAGCATTTCAACCTGCTGGAACTGCGGGCAATATTTTGGTCCCTGAAGTCTTTCTCCCTCTCCTGTTGGGTGGTGTGAATTTACACTGACAATACGACATCCATGTTTTATGTCTACAAGCAAGAAGGAACGAGGTCCAAACAGTTTTCCAGGGAGGCCGAAGCACTGTGGCATTGGGCTCTACAGCACAAACTGTTTCTCATACCCCTTCATCTACCGGGGATTCAGAACACACTAGTGGACTTCCTCAGCAGGGAGTTGCGCTCGTGTCATGAGTGAGAACTGCACGGCGACCAGCTTCACCTGTTTCAGACGTGGGGAACTCCTGTGATCAACCTTTTTGCCACCTGCGACAACAGTCGCTGCAAAACCTTCCCCCTTCTGGGGAGCTTGAGGGACGCATTTGCGTTTCCTTGGTAAGGGAAGTTTCTGTATGCATTCCCCCAATCCCTCTGGTGCCTCCAGCCCTACACATCTTCAGACTGTATCGATGCAAACTAATTAGTGGCCACGTTGTGGCCAAGACCGTTTTGAACTCTGACATCCTTATCCTCTTGTCAGCGGCGCCAATCAAGATGCGCCTGCACCAATTGCTCCTGTCCAGGAATCGGGGGCAGTTCTGCACCACGTCCTGGCCCCTATCAGACGGGCTGGCTCCTGTGGTCCTAGAGCTCTGGGCTCTGTCCCTTTCAGTGTTACAAGAGCAAGTGGAAATGTTTTCAAGTATTTTTCACAAACCATCGACTGTATCCTCAGACCATGCGGCCAGAGGATCTGTTGCCTTCTCTGTTGTCCCGGGCTCAGTCTGGCTTAGTGCATGCTTCCATCAAGGTGCACCTGGTGGCGATCTCCAGGTATGACCGCTCCACAGGGGTTCCATCCTTTTGGTGCCACCGGCTAGTGAAGGAAGGAGTTCTTGCATGGGCTGTTCTGGTCTTTTCCACCTGTTTGTTGCCCAGTGCCAGCGTGGGAGCAAAATGTGCTACTCGCTAGACTCATGAAGCCTCCTTTCGAGCCCATGCACCAAGCATCCAATACAAATCTTTCCTGGAAAACGGCGTTCTTGGTGGCCTTAACTTTCGGCCAGACTAGTGGGTGAAATCCAGGCGATTTCCTCAAAACCGTCCTGCTTGACATTTCACAAGGACAAGGGTATTAATCAAACCTTTGTTAATCTTTTTACCATTTGATACTGAATACATTAAATAAGGGGAAATGAAAATGATCATGTTGATATTGGATTGCCTAGAATGAAAGCATTAAGCGTGTATGCATCTAAATTAATACAAGAACACTTTTATGGATTTCTTTATTTTCCCCAGTTCCAGGTTGTGGTGCTGTTTAAAATGTGGTTTCCAGTGCAATGCTGGCATGTATTGTTGAGATAAGGGGAGGAATTGAACCGGAACAAGACGGAGCTGCATTCCAGAAAAATGCGTCTTGCTTAAGCACCGTTCTGTTTAGGCCCTATGCCCAAACCCCTCCTCCTGAAGAAGTCGTCTGCAATGTATCGAGCGCACTGTCAGGAGACACGCTTTTTCACTGATGTACAATCGCCATTTGTGGGTTCCATACGCCCTTGGAGGCAGTTCATTCCGCTTGGCACTTTAGTTATGCGCGTTATATGAGTGCCCATCAGTCAGTGAAATTGGTGGTCATTCTTCGGATCCCTCCCAGAGCCTTCCTGAATTGGGTCCGGCGTGGCGTGCAGGGACTCCTCGTACCCTCTGCCACTGCCGCCGCTTTACACTGCAGTGGGGCAGGACGCCGAGGAGCACATTCTCATCAGAGTGTAGTTGGCCAGACCCTCCACTCCCACTGGGGGCAGCGTACACATCACTGGTGGTGGGCAGCCCCCCCCCCCCGTCTCCGCTGGCTGCTGCGGTCCTTTGCTACCTTAGTTGATCTAATAAAGGAGAAGATCATTTTCTCATGATCCCACGGTTTGTCCGGGGGAGGGGAGAACTGGTGGGGAGGGGTGGGTGTTGCACACCATATACCCTATTACTTTCACCTGCTGTCCGTGTTGAAGATATGGCGCGTGACTGGTCTAATGGTTTCAGGATTTGCTCTACAGGCCGGACTTTCAAGGTGGAGGCATATGTGATGCCCTGGAGCGCCCTCTGGTGGCCACTGCGCGTCATTTGCCGTAACTTCTTTTACGTGCGCATCGGAAGGGTTCTACAGTGGCAGGTGTACTTTTAGGTATTTGTTTGCTCGTGCCTGGCTCTGTGCTGGTTTTGAAATGTTTCTATTGAATGCTTGGTTGTAAGCCTTGCTTTCTCTCCTTCTTGACTGCAGGGAGGAAGGGATGTCCTCTGTGGGATTCTGCGTCATCAGCTCCTTAAAGAGATGCTACCCTTTGGAAGACGCCACCCACATCGCCCTCCGTAAGTAGCTTTTGCACAGCTGGTCATTTAAACAGTGCCATCCATTCAGCATTCACTCTCACGGATGCAGCGTCTCAATGCATTCCGAGTATGTTCTCGAGATATTATGCGGCCGTCCATATCAGTAGAAATGAGGCACCCACTCTATTGCAATACTCGAGCGCCTGGAGGACAGTTTACTGCACTGCTGGTAAAAAATGATTCTAGCACGGCTCAATTCGCACATTATTTGTAAATGTACCAGGCATCCCGTGCCTTGCCTCCATGTCAGCAATGCAGGCACCAGATACTCCTGCGAATTGGGGTCCCAGCCACATTCTCGGCAGGAAGAGGTGGGGGGCGTGAGCTAGAAAGCCTTTCAAACATTTAGAAATTAACACTCTAGACAGGGAAACGATTGATTCATATTTTTAGTACCCGAGAAACTGGCATCTACCCTAGCAAGAAGCTCCAGCTCCCTGGGGAACCGCCGCACCTGCAGCTCCCTGGGGGAACATCCATAAACTCATGTGCCCTGACAAGAAGCTGCAGCTCCCTGGGGAACCGCCACAACCGCACCTGCAGCTCCCTGGGGAACATCCATAAACTCACATGTGCCCTGACAGGAAGCTGCAGCTCCCTGGGTGACTGCCACAAACGCACATATACCCTAGCAAGAAGCTGCAGCTCCCTTTGTGACTGCCACAACTGCACATCTACCCTAGCAAGAGGCTGAAGCTTTTTGGGTGACTGCTACAACTGCACATCTATCCTAGCAAGAGGCGTTAGCTCCCTGGGTGACTGCCACAACCGCACATCTACCCTAGCAAGGGGCTGCAGCTCTTTGGGTGACTGCTACAACTGCACATCTATCCTAGCAAGAGGTTTTAGCTCCCTGGGTGACTGCCACAACCGCACATCTACCCTAGCAAGAAGCTGCAGCTCCCTGGGTGACTGCCGCAACTGCACATCTATGATAGCAAGAAGCTGCAGCTCCCTGGGTGACTGCCACAACCGCACATCTACCCTAGCAAGAAGCTGCAGCTCCCTGGGGAACATCCATAAACTCACGTCTACCCTAGCAAGAAGCTGCAGCTCACTGGGTGACTGCCACAACCGCACATCTACCCTAGCAAGAAGCTGCAGCTCCCTGGGTGACTGCCACAACCGCACATCTACCCTAGCAAGAAGCTGCAGCTCCCTGGGTGACTGCCACAACCGCACATCTACCCTAGCAAGAAGATGCAGCTCCCTTTGTGACTGCCATAACTGCACATCTACCCTAGCAAGAAGCTGCAGCTCCCTGGGTGACTGCCACAACCGCACATCTACCCTAGCAAGAAGCTGCAGCTCCCTTTGTGACTGCCACAACCGCACATCTACCCTAGCAAGAAGCTCCAGCTCCCTGAGAAACCGCCACAACCGCACCTGCAGCTCCCTGGGGAACATCCATAAACTCACATCTACCCTAGCAAGAAGCTGCAGCTCCCTGGGTGACTGCCACAACCGCACATCTACCCTAGCAAGAAGCTGCAGCTCCCTGGGTGACTGCCACAACCGCACATCTACCCTAGCAAGAAGCTCCAGCTCCCTGAGAAACCACCACAACCGCACCTGCAGCTCCCTGGGGAACATCCATAAACTCACGTCTACCCTAGCAAGAGACTGCAGCTCTTTGGGTGACTGCTACAACTGCACATCTATCCTAGCAAGAGGCTTTAGCTCCCTGGGTGACTGCCACAACCGCACATCTACCCTAGCAAGAGGCTGCAGCTCTTTGGGTGACTGCTACAACTGCACATCTATCCTAGCAAGAGGCTTTAGCTCCCTGGGTGACTGCCACAACCGCACATCTACCCTAGCAAGAGGCTGCAGCTCTTTGGGTGACTGCTACAACTGCACATCTATCCTAGCAAGAGGTTTTAGCTCCCTGGGTGACTGCCACAACCACACATCTACCCTAGCAAGAAGCTGCAGCTCCCTGGGCGACTGCCGCAACTGCACATCTACGATAGCAAGAAGCTGCAGCTCCCTGGGTGACTGCCACAACCGCACATCTACCCTAGCAAGAAGCTGCAGCTCCCTGGGGAACATCCATAAACTCACGTCTACCCTAGCAAGAAGCTGCAGCTCACTGGGTGACTGCCACAACCGCACATCTACCCTAGCAAGAAGCTGCAGCTCCCTGGGCGACTGCCACAACCGCACATCTACGATAGCAAGAAGCTGCAGCTCCCTGGGCGACTGCCACAACCGCACATCTACCCTAGCAAGAATCTGCAGCTCCCTGGGCGACTGCCACAACCGCACATCTACCCTAGCAAGAAGCTGCAGCTCCCTGGGCGACTGCCACAACCGCACATCTACCCTAGCAAGAAGCTGCAGCTCCCTGGGCGACTGCCACAACCGCACATCTACCCTAGCAAGAAGCTGCAGCTCCCTGGGCGACTGCCACAACCGCACATCTACCCTAGCAAGAAGCTGCAGCTCCCTGGGCGACTGCCACAACCGCACATCTACGATAGCAAGAAGCTGCAGCTCCCTGGGCCACTGCCACAACCGCACATCTACCCTAGCAAGAAGCTGCAGCTCCCTGGGCCACTGCCACAACCGCACATCTACGATAGCAAGAAGCTGCAGCTCCCTGGGCCACTGCTACAACCGCACATCTACGATAGCAAGAAGCTGCAGCTCCCGGGGCGACTGCCACAACCGCGCATCTACCCTAGCAAGAAGCTGCAGCTCCCTGGGCGACTGCCACAACCGCACATCTACGATAGCAAGAAGCTGCAGCTCCCTGGGCGACTGCCACAACTGCACATCTACCCTAGCAAGAAGCTGCAGCTCCCTGGGGAACATCCATAAACTCACGTCTACCCTAGCAAGAAGCTGCAGCTCCCTGGGTGACTGCCACAACCGCACATCTACCCTAGCAAGAAGCTGCAGCTCCCTGGGCGACTGCCACAACCGCACATCTACCCTAGCAAGAAGCTGCAGCTCCCTGGGCGACTGCCACAACCGCATATCTACCCTAGCAAGAAGCTGCAGCTCCCTGGGTGACTCCCACAACCGCACATCTACCCTAGCAAGAAGCTGCAGCCCCCTGGCTGACTGCCACAACCGCACATCTACCCTAGCAAGAGGCTGCAACTCTGTGGGTGACTGCTACAACCGCCCATCTACCCTAGCAAGAAGCTGCAGCTCCCTGGGTGACTGCCACAACCGCACATCTACCCTAGCAAGAAGCTGCAGCTCCCTGGGTGACTGCCACAACCGCACATCTACCCTAGCAAGAAGCTGCAGCTCCCTGGGTGACTGCCACAACCGCACATCTACCCTAGCAAGAAGCTGCAGCTCCCTGGGTGACTGCCACAACCGCACATCTATCCTAGCAAGAGGCTTTAGCTCCCTGGGTGACTGCCACAACCGCACATCTACCCTAGCAAGAAGCTGCAGCTCCCTGGGTGACTGCCACAACCACACATTCACTCTAAAGAGTGAATGCCTTTTCATATGCAAATGTGTATGAAGAGCAGGTGGCAATTGGAAAACGAAATGTGAGGGCTAACCTGACAAAGCTGAGGAAATTAGAAGGGGACGATGCAACCGACGACATGAGGCACCACTACATGAATTGGGTGAGGTCTAGGAAGTACTGGCTACTACAGCAAGATGCCGAAAAGCTTGTTACTAACATAGATTCGAAGAACACAAGGGAGTTTTGGCACTTAATTATATGAACACACCACAGGCAGCCCTCATGAGAAATTCATATCAGCTGCACGGTGGGTAGAACATTTCACACGGCTGTAAGATAACATCCATGAACTACAAGTTAATTGTGAGGAATCCAAGTCCACGGAATGGCTAATTCCAATGGAAAGGGACGATATTGAAGATGTAATTAGAAAGCAAGCAACTCTACAGCTCCTGGCCCTGATGGGATGACGAATGTCATGTTGAAGGAGAACGCTGACTTATGGTCTTTGTTCCTATTTGAGTTATTCCATCTTGTAAGAAGAGCCAAAAAAGGTTCCAACCTCATGGAAAACATCTGTTGTAGTCCTGATTTTTAAGAAGGGCGACCGGTCCGATCCAGAAAATTAGACCTATCACCCTACATGATGTATCGGGCAAGATCTTTGCAAACCTGGTGTTGAAACAGTTGGCAAGGTGGTCCACCAACTCACAGAATGCTGACCCCTTGCAGTCAGGGTCTGTCAAGGAGATTGGTACATTGTTAAATGTTTTCTTAACCAACATCTTGAAAGCTCGAGGGGCAGGGAACAACAAGAAAACATACCTGGCCTTTATAGACTTAGCCCAAGCTTTAGATACAATCGACAGAAGTCGGCTGTGGGCCAAATTAAAATCATGGGAGTGCCCGACCAACATTGTAAGAGCAATCGGGACTTGTACTCAGATACTTCTCTAAAAGTGAGACTGGATGCTAATGGGTTATTATTGGACCCACTGACTATTAAATAGGGCCTTAAGCAAGGATGCCAATTGGCACCTTAGATCTACGGGAAAAGAAATGGCAGCAGTGAGAAGCTTCCCGCCTTCTATTGACAGCAGACCTGTGAGTAATTATTATACGCTGACGACTTGGTGCTGATCGATTAGAAGCCAATTGGCTTGCAAAGGCAATGAAATGCGCTGCAATGGTATACTGAAGAAAATGGCTTAAAAAGAAATGTTTCCAAATCCAGAATCCTGATCTTTCAGCCTCCAGGTGTCAGGGGGAGGGGTACGTTTTCATGGTATTTGGAAAAAGAAAGTCATCGAAGTAAATATATTGGTATATTTGGGTATGCAGTTGAACAGCGTTTGACACGCACTGAGGAAAATCGCCTTGCTGAAGAAAGTCATTAATCTGGCTTCCCAGGGCTGCACAATGTTGAAAATATTTCCCATTGACACCGATTGATTCATTCCACTGCATGAAGGTCATTGCAATTTTGACCTATGGTGCAGTAGCGTTGTATTTGCTACCAGCGAGCACATGGCCAAAGCTAGAAGGGCTCTTTTTGAAAAAAATATGAAGGCTCCCAAAATCTACTCCAATTCAAGTTATAAGAATGTAGTTGGGTTTAATCTCACTCTACGTGATGGTAACATGGAAAGGAAAAGCCTTGCACAATATAGGAAATGTTTACAATCACAACCTCTACGGGGATTTAACTTGATCAAAGGTGCACTGGAAAAAACTCAGAGCCAGTGCTGGTAGAATGGAAATCAATTTGCTGCGCGATCTTGAACGATCTGAACACCACAGAAGACACTTTAATAACTAACCCAACATCCGACAAGTATAAACTCTGGTATAAAGATTGGATTCTGATGCAGCAGCAAAGACAATGTGTATAAATTGTACACCCAGGTCATGCCAGGTTACTTGATGAAATTTCCAAGTCCGGAATTTAGAGCGTCTTATATGCATTTTAGATTAAACTTACATCCAACGAAAGAAATAATGGTTATTCGTAAAAGAGGAAGATCGAATGATGTTATGTATAGGTTACGTAAAAAGGAGAATTCCATCGAATCCTTATATTTGGTTCTCTTTTGAATGGGTATAATGGATTTAAGAACGAAGCTGTTGGTTAAACATATTGAGGAGCGAGGGACATGGTGTGCAGAGAGGTGCTTCTTGTTTTTATACAAGGAGAAAAATGAACCTGGACTTTAGCTTTAAGGTTTTTAAAGAAATATTTAAATTAATTGAATCAATGGAATGAATGCTTTCTCTTTCTTTCTCCTTACAAGCCATGTCTCTAAAGTACCAACATGTAGCACGTCATTGCTTTAGACTGTATGTTCTGTTGTAATTTTTGTTTTAATGTGTTGGGTCTTATTATATGGATGTGTTTGGGTAAAATCTTTTTTTTTTTTTGTGAAAGCCAAATGCCAACAAAAAGAAAATTGCATCACAATGCTGTTCAGTGTGTTATGTTCTACCTGGCCAAATCTGAATAATACTGTAAAGTGCCACCTTTTCACATCCGTGGAGGTAACTGCTGAGTTTGCGGAGAAGCAATTTGGTGGCCACAGAAACCCTAGGGGATTCTTTGAAATAACAGTGAGAGCTTTACTGGAGAATTGCCAGTGACTGATGCCGCCAAAGAATCTCAAGGATGCTGGATACTACTATGCTTTTCTTCTACTAGGTGGTATTCGGGCAGATAATTGTTTGAAATAATTTAGGCTTACTTGCCTATTCGGAAGTGTTCTTTCAATCCACTGATTAGGTTTGTGTATGTCGCATTGATTGTGAGATGTCGCTACAGCTCTTGCATTTATCACGTTGTTCCTCCATGTGTATTACACCTTTAGTGGGCCCCAGACTTTGATTCGCCCAGTGATGAGAGGTTGTCTGTCTTAGCTCCATCAACGTGTGCCCCCCCCCCGCCCTCCTCTCTCCCAATGAGGTCAAGGGTAACACTGGGGAAGTGTAAGTTAATGTAATCCAGTACAAACTCTATTACTCCCACCCACCTGTTTGGCCCACCCACACTGCAGGTTATAATGAATCTGGGAGTCAGAAGCATCGGCCTGCTTCCAAGAATTAGATATTCTTTTTACAGGATCCCAAACAGTGGCACTCTCTCAAATCAATCCATGTCTGACTGGGCCACCGCTACTTAGAAAACATATACCCTCTGTGTGTGCGCATAGCCCAAAGGTTTGATGCATGTCCCATTCGTGCCCCAGCTCTTCAATAGTTTGCGACTACTCGTCAGTCCTGCTGTTTACTATGAGCATATCGCCATATATAAGGAAATATGAGCACATGCCACTCCCAGAACTTTGTCTCCCACTTTTTGCCCATCACTCTTCCTTCTGATCACGCTTGTAAGTCATTTACGTCCCTGCCTTGACCACACCTAACACTATGTGCTTACTATTTGCTTCTTGGGAAGGCTGAGAAAAGCTGTCTGCGCCAACCTTGTTCCAACAGTGCCTCTTCATGAACACAAATAAAAAAATAACTGATCCATGCCTTTCATGACCTCACACTAACTTGGAGTCTTCAAACCCATAACAGTCCGGTTTGAAGCTCTGGTATGGTTTTCAAATGATTCTGTATTTGCTTGCAGCTCCACAGCAGAAAAGTCCTGGAGGAGGTAAGCAGTGTTGCCATTCCGTCACCAAAGTTCGCAAAGTGGGCAAGATGTCTAACAACAAAACCCTAGGTAGGTGCCGATGGTGTTCCCACGGGAGCTGGAGGCACGACAGCGGATACAGCAGGTAGACTTGGTGGATGTAACTGTTGATGAGGTGCTGGAGGAGTTACCTTTTGCTGTGCTGCTGGGTCCTCCTCCATCTCCTCCTGATCTGAAAATAAAGCCTCCAGAGGCTCCTTTTCCGACATGCTACCCTCCTGCAGCTTTTCGACAGGTGATGTCACAGTGGCCATAGGCACCAGAGAAAACATTAGCCTTTGCCTTTGATGGTCGTGGCTAAAGAGTGCCATCCCCTCCCTCTCTACATTAGCACTTTTAGCAAAAGAAGAGATCACAGGAGCTCGTGTTGTTGTTGTGGGTGATGATCCGGGAGGCAGCACAACCCTGGACACGATGGTCCTAACCATGGACAAGATGGACAACATGGATCGTATAGGGTGCAGTAGATTCAGACCTACGAGTCGTTGACAAGGTTGTCGCCAGCAGTGTTGTTGATGGCAGTGCCGTCAACAAAGAAGATAGTGTAGATTTTTGCATGTGGCTTGTCGACTGCGACTCGTCAACTGTGTTGTCGTCGATGTGGATGTCAACAGACTGAAGATGACGATCCCGCCGTGGCTGTGGGTGCTGGTATCTTGGATGAAGCCGTCAACTATACGTACAACTGGCTCCTGGCAGCCGTTGTAGTCGTTGACGGAAGGGCAGTTGAGGTGTGTTACTTATCCTAGGATTTCCCCTGGACGCAGATAGGGCAGGGAAGCGTTGAGGTTGATTAAAAATGATAAATTGTAGTGAGCTGTAGTATCTACAGGCCGCTGTTATTTCGACGAGGCAAAAAGTGAGACTACCACTTGGTGTCAACTTGCAAATAATGGGAACACACTAAAAAGAACCTGAGGCCTGTGGCCAAGACATTATGACTACCTGCTCTATGAAGGAGATGTGAAGTATTAATTTGGTCCTGAGGAAAGTGGGAGAATGTAACAATAATGCACTGAAACTGCTTAACCACTGTGGTGGGATGCCCGAGCACCATCTTGCCGCCTTTGTCTTACTTTCTTTTAAAAAAAAAATAAGATTCCTTGAAAAGATAAGAACGGACTATTAAAAGGGGTGGATACTTGCTCCCATGCTCACTAATCTGGTCTCTTTCTCCGTTTTGTACGAATGGGAACCTACAATTCAAACTTGTGGGATCCCAGAGGGCCCCTGCACCTCCCCAACTCTTTAATATCTACATTAGGCCTCTGCTTAGCTTACTCGATTACCTGTGTGTGCAGTATACTAATTATGCTGACGACATCCAAAAGTCTTTGAGCACTCCGGCAACTACACTCAGGACTCGAAGTCCCTTAGTGTGGTGTACAACGCCATACAGTCCTGCATGGCTGACAATTCCCTCGCCCTCAACAGAGACAAAACGGAGCTGCTGATTGCAGCCTCTTGTCAGCATCTGAAGAAACTTGACACGGCCTATAGAAACTTCCACATTGCAGGCAATTTCATAAACGTCTCCACAAGCGTGAAGACACTCTGCATCCTGTTAGACGCCAAATTAACCATGAAACCCCACGTGTCACATGTCCACGCTGCATGCGGATTTGTCACAAAGATATTGAGTCAAATTCGTCCTTTCATCTTGGCCAGCAACTGTGCGCTGTTAGCTACGGCATTGATCAAGTCCAGGCTCGACCATTGCAACAGCCTGTTGGCAGGGATCTCGCAAGCTAACATTAACTCGCTTCAGGTGTCGCAGAATGTGTGCCGTTCGTGCAATCTTTACCCTATTTAGGTGAAATCACATCTCCAAGGCTCGAAATACAACATCTCCAACACTGGCTCCCATTAGGACATTGCATCACCCATACAATTCTGACTCTCTCCTACAAATGCTGGAATAACATAAATCCGAAATATCTAAAAGAATGGATTAAGGTAAAGAAACTGGGACGTCAGTTGTGCTGTGACAATGCGTGTTGAATGTCTCCTCCAAGATTCAAGCTTGTCCGGTTCGGCGGGACAATCTTTGATGTCCAGGCCCCCTTGGCCTAGAGTGCACTCTCAGGGGACACAAGAGGATAAGCGGATACCCTGGCAGTTTTAAGAAACTGGTGAGACTTCACCTCTTTAAACTCAAACCAAGCTGAATGCCCAGACGCTAGCCTGCCTTCCGGTCTCGTGATTCTGACCCCCTGTTTCCGTCCCTGATTCTCCCCATCTGTCTTGTAATTTCATGTTCTTTGTACTCCCTGAGACCTACGGGCATGTGGCGCGTAATAAAAACGGAATAATAATAATAACAGAACTGGTTGCTTGGGTAGGGTCAGTTTTTCTTTCCTGTCCACTTAGCCTAGATAAGCGTCTCACCAGTGCATTCTAGGGTTGACGTACATGTAAGGATAGTTAGAATTGGTTGGAGGAACATAAAGAATACGAATGAATGTTTGGATCGCTCCCAGTAGGAGCCCTGCAGCCCTGCAGCACGGCCTGCGTGGGAATTCCTCAGCCTCTGCTTGCTCAACCAGCACCTCGTTTGCTAGCCCCAATGGCTGCTCTCACGGATACTGGTTCGGATATGGACACATCCCAGGTTACAAATGCTACTACTGATGATTATAATGACCTAGTGCCAGTGGATGGGAAACCTCCTGAAGTAACCTCCACCAGACTAAATAGGTTTCTTCCATGCACTGTTGATACGAGCAGTGAAACTATTCAACCTCATCCTGGAAGAACAGAAAAAGGAATGTTTCCTGTTCCAGAGGCGTGAAGGCTCCTGTAAATTAGTGGTGGCTATCCCTTTGTTGGATGACTTCTGGGACGATGGTCTTTTGGTCATGAGAAACCTGTCTAAGTTTATCAACATGCCCTTTGACAGCGTCAACTTATTTGGTAAAAAGGTTGGCGAGACCCTTCAGGCAATAGACTGACACTGCCCGCTCCCTTGGTACCCTGCAATAGCGGAGGCAGTCCTTTCATTCTGGGAAAGGAAGATTTTCAAGAACCAACAGATAATTTGCCATCATATCGCCAACCACCTCGCACCACCTTGCAGGAGGCATACAGAGAGATTGCAGGCATACAAGGATGTGCAAAGACGGCACAAAGCCTCCTCCCACGCTCAAACGCCCACGGAAGCCTGACCATCGCCAGCTCCCGGGGTTTCACTTCAGCACCCCAGTGGGTGGCCGGATATTGCAGTTTGTCAAACAGTGGTGCAACATCTCCACTGATAAATGGGTGCTCAACATTGTACAATGGGGTCACACCCTCGAATTTCCATTAACATTTCCAAGCTCTACCCTTAGACCCAATATTGGCTCCAAGAGTCTTCACAAAATGCCTAGCTCTGGTTGCTGCCCATCTCCTAAGTATACCCCTACCAAGGTGACTAGTCAATATGCACCTCCTCACAGATGCTAACCCTGCAGTACAATGAAGAGATCATCTGATGCCTGACATCTCTGGGATTCTCCAACTTTCCAGAGTCATGCATATTGCTGTCTCAGAATGCTCTGTTGCAGGGCTCACGACTGGACACACTGCAATGTCTGGCGACTCCCTCAGAGGAGTGTTCATGCCATATTCCACAAGGTCCAGCAGCGGTCGTCTCTCCAGCTAACAACGTTTGCTCCACCAAGTTGCTACTGGCTTCCTGCATTCCTTTGGCTCCTCACTTCAGGTTGCATATGATGCCTCTGCAGGAGTTCCTACACGCCAGGTGGAAACCGGTCTCAGGCTCCGGGAACAACAAGACCAATCTCAGCCCACCGTTCCGCCAAACTCTACAGTGGTGGAGTTGACAACACCTCCCACAGGGCCCTCCATTTCACCAACCGGCGCGTCATGCCACGGTAACTACTGATGCCTCCCTGGAGGGTTGGGAAGTGCACACAGGAAATTTCCACGCCAGAGCCCTCTGGCAGCCAGAGAACAAGTTGCTTCACATCAATGTGTTCGGACTCTGGGCGGTGTTCTGGGCCCTCAAGTCATTCAGACCCCAGCTACAGGGCAAGGTGGTCTTCATGGACAACAAGACCACTGTGTTCTACATCATGAAGGGTGGGGTGGGGGCTCTCTCCCATTCTCTCCAAGGAATTGCAGATGCTGTGTAACTGGGCAATCTCGCACAATATGTTCCTCATTTTGTTAATTTGGCTGGGGTCCAAAACACCATTGCGGAGTCCCTCAGCAGGAGTCTGGGATCCTGCCACGAATGGGAATTCATTTAAGACCAGGTTCTTCGTCTTTTCTCGACATGGAGTCGCCAAAAACATATTCACCACAGCGGCTTTCTCGAAGTGTGCCCAGTTTGCCAGCAGGTAGCCTTAAGCGATGAGTCTTGGGGATGCCTTTTTCATTTCATGGGAGGGCCTGTTTGTCTACGCGTTCCCTCCAATCCCCACTTCTACGAGTACTCGAAGCACTCAAACAGTGCCGTTGCTGGATGATCCTCATTGCTCTGCCGTGGCCACGTCAAATTTGGTCCTCTGACCTATCCGTCAGTAGTGCCTTGCATCAACCTACCTCCTTTTCTGGACCTGCTCACCAGAAGAGGAGGATTTGTGCTGCACCACAACCCTGTCCCTCAAATTGACAGCTTGCTCCTGCAGCCCTAGAGTTTGGACATTTGACACTGCCTTTGGATTGCTGTGCCATTCTGGCCAAGTCTACCGCTCCCTATTTGAATGGATTGTGTCCTCCAACGTATTCCACATCTTTGAGATGTAATGTCCACAGCTGTGCTGCTTCGGAATTTATTTTGTCAGAGGGCGTCCTGCGTTGGTGGTGTCGGGTCGATGTCCCTCGAAGGCCTCCGTCGAGGGTGACGCCACCGGATGTTATAAATAGGACGCACGGCGCCTGTAGCCTCAGTTCTGTTTTTTCCGCAAACGTGTTTGCTTCGAGAAGTTGGTGCACCTTGTGTGAAAAGGTCTTCATCTTCTACCCCTCCGACTCCGCGGTCTGGGTTTAAGACATGCCGAGACAGTAAGTCCAAAATGTTGATTACGGACCCGCACCAGACCGCATCTGCTTGTGGTGTCTGGGCGAAAGTCATGATACCGACGACTGCTCGACGTGCCAGTCGTTGACTGCCAAGGCCTTGCGGGAGCATAAGGGGAATTTACAGGTAGGTCGGGTTTCTAAACCTTGAAAATCCCAAAAAGCTACGGGTATTTCCACTGACGATTCGAGGGGTGATTCTCATCGGAAGGAGTCCCGGGGATCTCGATCCCAGAGTGGGTCCTGCCACTGGTCCGTGTCTTGGCACTCCCAGAAGCGGCGTCACCGGTCGCCTTCCCCGTCCTTGTCGGATGATGGCTCCGCAAGGAAAGTGGCTTGTCCCACTAAATCATCGACTCATGAGGAATGGGAGCTATTCAGGGAGCAAAATGCTGGCGATTTTCTTTCAATCCCAGGGCATAGTTCTGTCTGCGCCTTTGGAAGAAGCCAGCAGGGAACTCTTGGTCCGATGCTCACACGCCCTCAGGCCCAAGCATTCGGACGATAAACATCGGGAACCGTCGAGGTCCCATTCAGACGAGGCTCCGGTAGATCGCCAGAGACGTGCCAGATCCAGGTCTCGGTCTTCATCCCCAGCGAAAGTGCAGAAATCTGGAAAGGGCTCGAGGTCGCCGTGTCCGTTGAGTGCGGCTGTCCGAGCTCTGCCTTCCATCCAGCCCTAGGAGCCTTCAGTACCATTGTTGACGCCTAAGCCATTGGCGCGCTCCGCGCCTTCGGTGCAATTTGGCCAGAATTTGCCGGTGGAGGCCCCTGGTACTGTGGATCCTTCGAGAAAGGCTTTATTCAAAACTGTGAGGCCTGTTGTGGACTCCAGGGCCTCTCCTGTCCCTAGGAAAGAGTTCTTTTATTCTCTGCATGATATTTATGAGGATGAGGAGAGATCAGAAATGGAGCTTGAGCCTGTTGAAACTCATGAGACTCCTGACATGGTCTTTTCTGAAGACAGTCAGTTGGAGGAGTTGCCTCAGTCGTTACATGCCGCCAGTGGCTTTAACATCTCCTGAGGTGGAGTTTAGTAGGCCAGAGCCTGGGGCTCATGCTGAATCCTCCTATAGGAGGTTCATGCCTAGAGTTAGAGTATCTCGGGTGGTCCGGTACTCCGCTAGCATTTGATCAGGATGACCTGACTGATATTTTGGATCAGGGTTCCTCCACTAACCCAGTGTTGCCTTTTCATTTGGCATTGCAAAAAAGGGTGGCGGCTACTTGGCAGACCCCGGAGGCTCTACCGGCAGTCAACAAGTCGTTAACTAAGAAATGAAATACCGCCCATCCAGTAGTGACCCCAGCTACCTATCCACTTACAGCACTCCCAAAAGATTGATGGTTCAGGCGACTACGGCCACCTCGAGGCAGGCGGTGTACCCTACCATCCCTCCTGATAGGGACAACAAGCGATTCGATGGTTGGGCACACAAGATATTTTCTGCTGGGAGTATGGCACTGAAGTCGGCCAAATCCACTTGTGCCTTAGCAAGGTTTTCACACACTCTGGAATTGTCTCTCTAGCGGCTGAGCATATCCCCTAGGGGGAACAAAGGGATGGGTTCCTTGCTCTTGTGCAGGATGGCAAGGATGCCATGTGTGACTCCCTTCAGTTTGGGTTGGACACGGCTGATGTTGTTAGCCGGTCCACGGCTGCGAGCAACGTGATACGCAGGATTGCTTGGTTGCGGATGTCTGGTTTTGCTCCGGATGAGCAAGCCCGTCTTCTGAACATGCCCTTTGATGGCTTTCACTTGTTTGGCAGCAAGGCTGACGAGAGCCTTGAGAGGTTGCAGACCTTCAAAGCTGCTGCTAAATATTTGAGCACAGCCGTGCGTTGTACTCCGGGGCCCCCAACTGGCCCATAGAGTCGGGGTTTGCCCAGAAGCACTTTAAGACAAGATAGCAGCACCCTTGAGATGGATGGGGGTGCAGATTAATACTCCAATACCAAATCAATAATGACAACTCAACGGTTTGGAAAAGGGAGTCCGTTTAATGACAAGTACAAAAAACAGGGAGTCTCATGAATATCAGCGGATGTGTTATCTTCTCTCTCGCTTCACAACTCCAACGAACTTCAGAAAAAAACATAACATTTATACTGAAAACTCGTCATCATTGACGTTTTAACGCTTAAAAGTTGCCATGCAATTCTATTGGTTCAGGAAAGGTAACTTTAATATAGGTACTATATCTGTATATGGTAACTGAGTAAGGGGATTGGATAAACACTGTCAGGTGGGACATCTAATCCCTACCTTCAAAAACGGCTACTGTAGATTTCACTATAAGTACGACGTCCCATTGGTTCTACTAACTATAGGACCCTAGATTACTTGGTCCGCTGTGATTGGGTTGGCACCAACCCCACTCATACTTTTCCACTTTGCTTAGCAGCACGCAGAATGGTCAGCCAGGTGCAGGGTGCCCCTTAGCTCCCCCGGCCTTCCTCCAATTATTGTTACAATCAATCATCACTTTAGTGGCCTTGTGTCATTCATTTCACTGTGCTTGGCCTCGAGACTGCATCACCTGTCTGGAAAAGTTCTGATATCTTCGCCTGGCTTGCTGCCATGCTTAGGTGTGAAAGTCTCACTACTTCTTGCTCAGCTGGTCACGTGATTCACACACCATGAATTTGCTTCTTCGTGTAATTTGTGTATTTGATTTTAGTTTCACCCACCACCTGCCTCCAGTTTCTTATCTTGGCCTTTGTGAAGCATGATATTCTGTTCTTAGCTTCAATTAATTGTATCTACTGTTCGTCTCTTCTACTGATATGACCTTGGCTTTTCTGGCACGATTTGCCTCTGCTGAGTTTAGTTTCTGCCGCTTATTGTCGATTTTGCTAAATAC
Source organism: Ambystoma mexicanum (assembly GCF_040938575.1). Classification (NCBI taxonomy): domain Eukaryota; kingdom Metazoa; phylum Chordata; class Amphibia; order Caudata; family Ambystomatidae; genus Ambystoma; species Ambystoma mexicanum. The sequence continues at coordinate 53,405,014 of NC_090939.1, forward strand.
GCAAAGCTCTCCTCATCTGGCCTTTATGTAACGCTCACCTGATTCCCACGGAGGCGCTGGTACCGGCTGAACTGTTATAGTCTCTTCAATTGAGAAGTGTAGAGCTCGGATGACTCTCTGGACTGGGCTTCCTCTTATTGACCGTCTGACTTGCAGGGTAAGGTTTCTGCAGGCAGAAGAAAAAAGGGTTAATGACCGTTTGGCTGGACTTCCTCCTCACTAATCGCCAACTCTCCGAAAGTCCAATGTCCTGGTGAGCTCTCACCTTAGGCGTATAAATGCTGGGCTCTCCATCCTGCGACTTATGCAGGGGTGCGTGGGTTCCAGTTACGTCACTGGAGGTCCTCAAAGTCTTTTGTGGCCTTAGAAGTGGCACAGGTGCTGAGATGCCAAAAGGTGATGCCGCCATTACTGCACGAGCGGATGCCAGTAGGTATAAAGAGTTTATAGTCTTGAAGAGATGGGCTCCTTTAATGAAGTCTTTGCATTGTCTTTTTCAGGTGCCTGGATGCTGAGGGCGTGGTCACTGAGAGCGCGACACGTGCGGTAGTACGTAGGTATGGGAATTTCAATGACACCTCAATAATGTCCCTTGTTTTCTGTTTTCAGGTCTTGAGATGTTGCGGGCGTTGTTCGTCCGTTGCCGTTGCACATGCGAAGTACGTGAGTATAATGATCTGTGACCTTATTATAGCACCTCTAACAATGTTCTTTTCTTATTTGCAGGTGTCGGGACCTTGCGGGCGTTTTCCCAGTCGCGGATGCACGTGGGGAAACACGTAAGTGTTAGGCTTTCTTGCAGTCTTTAATGGCACTTAAATAATGTCTTTTCTTGTTTTCAAGTGCCGGGCTGCTGCGGTTGAAGAGATCGTAATACGCGCACAAAAGCAGGTAAGAAAAGTAAATGCGGCCGCCTTCACCCGATTCCTACTTAATAATGTTTTTTGTCTTTACAGGTGCCGTTAGGCTGCTGAAGAGAAGGCCGCGAAGAATCCGTGAAAGCACAGATGGATAAGGTAAGCGAGCGCGGCTGCGAACGTGTTGCAACTTGCTAACCTTATGTTTCTTTTGCTTGCAGTTTCTGCCGGTGTCTGGATTCCTGGATGGTAAGTATAGTTCTCGTGACTTTCTTCCACAGGTTGCTGAGCTGAAGCTAGAGATGTCACTGGAATGCTGGAGCTGACTCGGTGAGCGTCCTGCTGCAGATGCAGAAGAACGCGAAGCACGTTTTCCCAATCGGGTGTGGTTTAAATAGTGTTGGAGTGATTGGGTGTCTTCTTCCTCAGCCTCGCCCAGGTAAGAGTTCCTGTGTTCCAGAGCTAAGGAGTGGCACCAGCCCCACCCAGGTAAGACAGTAGTCCCAGTTCAGGAAATAGTTCCTCCCAGCAGAAGGCTGGGGACTTCATCCTGCCAGCATTTGCAAAGGTGAGTATGCAGCATGGTCTGCTACAGGTAGGTCCACCCAAGCACCTTTGCAAGAATTATGAGCCCGGCGCCCCTGGCGCCGGGACTGAGGTTCCTTATGAGCCTGGCGCCAGAGGCGCCAGGACATGGTCCAAAGGGCCCCAATAGGGGTCGTGAGCCTGCTTCCGGGGATGCTGGGCTTGACTTGGCTTCTCGGGAGCACTGCTCATGACCCTTTAGGAACCTTTGGTTAATTCTGCTTCTTGTGCAAAGTGGAAGTATACTTATATAACGTGCTATGTTTGAGGTAGATATGTATAGGTGGCGCTTGCCGCACTATCTTTCTACGAAGCATAGCAAGCCGCACGATTTCCTTAGCTTTCTTGCGGTTCCAAGCATATGTACATGTGTAAACTGTTCGAATATCTTCATCATGCTTACAGCTTAAGCTTCTTATATTTGACATTGTCCTTTCACTTTAGGTTCACGATGCCCCTTGTTCATGGCGTTTCATCTCTTTACATCATTCTCTGGTCATCTCTTCTATATGTGAGTCAGTCAGGGTTCTTGCGTCGTCGCCATACGTCTTCCATTAAGACCTTCTTGGCTTCTTCAGGGACTGCACTTAGACGATCTTCATTTTGTTTAATTTGTTTATATGGCTTTCTCAATGGGGACCTTACTGTCCATGGTTTCCTTGGTATCGGTACTTCAATAGGCATTGTTCTTCTGATGGGTACTGGACAGAGCCCCACTGTGGCTCTCTGGTGGTTTATTTGCTCATCATACATCACATATTTCGGCGTGAACATTCCTGGTACTTCAAAATAGACGGTTGGTGTGCGGGCTGTATTTGGGAACTCCTCTACAGTGTCAATCTCTGCCTTTTCGTCCTAGGGGACAACAGTGCAGTGGGGGTGTAACGCTCACCTGACTCCCACGGAGGCGCTGGTCTAGTCTGGGTTGCTGTGGCCTCTTCGAGCGTGATGCGCAGAACTTGAAACACTGACTGAACAGGACCCTCAAATCTTGCTCGTCTGGCCCCTAGGAATATCCTTCTGCAGATGAGAAAGGGGATTAACAGTCTGCAGAATAGTGTGCTTGCTCCCCCCTTCCCCCCTTCGCCCCTTCGTTCTTCTCTAACTTCCTCCGAAATCCCCGGTTGAAGCTCACCTTATGGTTTGAAAGGATGAACTCTCCATCCTGCTTCTGGTGCAGGGGCACGTGTTAGTCCAGTTACTTCACTGGTTTTCAGAATGGCGCTGGCAAAATCCACTTGACTTTTCTGAGCGGAACGCCGTAAGTATGAAGATTACAAAAGTTCAAGTGTTGAGCCTCCTTTTCTGTTGCCTTCCTAACCTATGATCTGTCCTTTATTTCAGGTGCAGAATGAAGGCGATGCGTTGAGGGATTGAATTGCCGATGGTAAACTCAGGTGAGTTAGCGATGGGGGCGATCCCTCTTAATGTCTTTATATTCCTCCAGTAATGTCTTTTGTCCTTTCCCCATAGGGGCCGGGGTGCGGTACCTGCCAACGAAGCGGCGCCGACCCGAAATGAGGAATGGTCCACCAACAGAAGACCGGTAAGTGTTATGGCGGAAAATTAGGCTTTCCTCATATGTTCCTTCTGCTTACCTTTTGTCTCTTCTTCCCTCCCCTAGGCGCAGAGATGTGGCGACCGGTGCAGACAGTCGTGGTGGAGCCAGAAGAACTCCCGAGGACAGGTGAGTGAAGCGCGGCGCTGCAGCGAGCAACGCAGTGCTTTTAAATGAGTCTTTTCTCAGGAACGCTGGCGTGGAGGTTCCGGATGCAGGTAAGAAGTTTGGTAAAATTCTTGGTTTTTACCTTTCTCTTCTCTTCTTTCCTTACAGGTGTTCCAGGATCGAGGCGGGCGTGGCTGGAGACCAGATGCAGGAGCAGATACGGTGAGCGTTCAGCTGCTTGGGTGCAGAACAACGCGAAGCGTGAGCTATTGTCTGGGCGTGGCTTAAATAGCCCCCAAAGTAGGTTCAGGTAAGTATCCTTCCCTGGCCTCGCCCGAGTGGCAAAATAGTCCCAATTAAAAAATAGTCCCTTTCAGGTCTCAGGGAGGCCTGAATCTTGCAGCCTGGTCTGCATCAGGTAAGTGCACAAAACACCTTCCTTTATGAGCCTGGCGCCTATGGCGCCAGGACTGATGTCCAACATGAGCCTGGCGCCAACGGCGCCAGGACAGAGTCCAAAGAGCCCCTATAAGGGGCCGCTGGGCTTTTACCCGGGGGCATGATGCCTGCTCCTGGGGGTGCTGGGCCTGGCCTGGTGCTCCGGGGGTAGGCATCATGACAGGGGGTTTCTTTCGTTACTATTCCTCTTTTGGTAGAACGGGAGGAGCCACTAATCAAAGGGGCCACCAAAAAGGAACCCGTGGTGGACGGGGAAATAGAGGTGCCAAAGCCGCTCAGGCAGCTGCCTCTTTGCCTTCAGGCGCTGCAACAGCCGCTCCAAAACCGCTATGAGGCCATGTTCCATTGTTCGCTGGTTGGGGGCAGACTGTCTCAGCATCTCGAAGAATGGCGAGCTATTACTTCGGATGCGTGGGTTCGGGAGACACTAGCGCACAGCTACTGCCTCCCCTTCCTAAAGCGACCTCACAACAGTCCACTGGGGAATCTCCCTTTGAAACTTCCAGATCCGCTCCTTCATATCCGAGCGTGTTCTCCCGAACAAACCTTGGATCATCTCAGCCTCACCTGCCACTCCCTTCACAAGCTGGACTTCTCCCTAAATTTCAAGAAGTCGCATATGACCCCTTCCCAACAGCTCCAGTACATCGGGGTTGTGTTCGACACGTCCTTGGGGAAGTGCTCTGCTCCTAAGGTTAAGGACTCCTCACATTCTACAGATTGTCAACACATTTCAACATGCCCAGAGTCTTCTGACTTTAGAATTCTTAAGGTTGCTTGGCCTCATGGCATCCTGCATTTTTCTGGTGCAAGAGGGCAGACTGAGGATGAGATCCCTTCAATGGGTTCTCAAGATGCAGTGGTCGCAAGGTGTCGAGTCCCGTTCAGATTCCACTCTCTGAATCGCAGGATCTTCTGTGGTGGGCCAGCGAAGGGAATCTGATGAAGGGGGAGCCGATTTGGCAACCGTGGCCGGAGGTGACGGTGGTGACGGACGCTTCCCTCACAGGATGGGGAGCTCATGCCAATGATCTGACCGCCAGCAGTCGTTGGGCTCCATCTGAGTCCAAACTCCACATAAGCCTTTTGGAGCGGAGGGCCATCAGACTGGCCCTGAAGGCTTTTCTGCCGTCTCTGCGGGGGAGAGTGTTCTGATCATGACAGACAACACAGATGCCATGCATTATCACAACAAAAAAGAGGGGGGTTGGGTCACTCCCACTGTGCAGAGAGGCGATGCAGCTCTGTTTCTGGGCGATACAGCAAGGAGTGTGGCAGCGGATGCTCTGAGCAGGCAGAGCACGGTCTCCCACTAGTGGGAGTTGGCTCAGGAAGTCATTCAGGAGATCTCCCCCCCCCACCCCCCTTTGGGGAACCCCTCAAGTGGATCTGTTCGTGACCGGTGCCAACCGTTAATGCGAGAGATTATGCTCAAGGGAATTTCCTCCGTGAGGAGCATTCGTTGTGGATTGGTCGTTCCCACTTCTGTACGAGTTTCCTCCGGTCCCCATAATTCCTCAGGTGCTAAGGAGGTTGCGGGGGCTTCGGATCCCACATGATCCTCATTGCTCCGGATTGGGCCAGGAGAGCGTGGTACCCGGACCTTCTAGAAATGTCCATCAGCCCTCCACGCTGTCTTCCCCGAAGAGAGAGCTCTCTCTCTCTCTCTCTCTCTCTCTCTCTCTCTCTCTCTCTCGCGATGTGGTGGGTCGGGGTTCTCCATCCAGAGGTCAAAACTCTCAACATCACGCTTGGTTTCTGAAAGGTTGAGATATAAGGATTGGGACCTCCCGGATAACGTGATGGAGGTGTTGCTTTCAGCGGCCGGCAACCAAATCCCTGTACCGTTGGCGTATGTTTTGCGACTGGTGCAGAGAAAACCATGTTGATCCTTTTCAGTGTTCCATTCCGATGGTTCTTTCTTTGGCCCACAGGGGTCTTCAAGTGGGTACCATTAAAGGTTAGCTGGCGGCGCTGTCTTATTTTCAGGCACTCGTCTGAAGAATGTTCATATTTTAAGATTCCTTTGAATTTCCCAATTTCTAAAAGGGCTCACAAATGTGTTCCTGCTGTCTCTGTTTCAGGTGCCGGTTTGGGCTCTTAATTTGGTCTCGAAATTCTTGATGGATACTCCGTTTGAGCCGCTGCACTCTTGTCCTTTGAGATGTTGTCTTTCAAGATGGTTTTCTTTGTTGCAGTTACATCTGCTCGCAGAGTGAGTTAAATTGCCTTCACTTTCATCTAAGCCAGCCTTTACTGTGTTCCACAAGTTTAGGGTTGTAACTGGCCAACAGGGTAGAATTTTTAGCAGTACTAGTCTGGAATGCTGCGGAGGAGGCTACCTTTCTGCCCATTGGGTAAAGTCTCTTGCTTTCCTTTCAGGCGGGGCCTCAGAGGAAGTTGGGGGAGTACCAGCCCTTTTCCCCTGTCGTAGTGACAACTAATGAATCGGGCTTCAGTTGCCCTCTGATATACAGCGGGTCAGAAGGGGCAGGTCTAAACAGTTTCTCCATGCAGGGGTTCACTACCCGCGTAAGATTAGGGGTCTCCAGCGATGGCTGTATCTTTTGCTGAATGGACTTGAGGAGAGGGATAAACTGCGTAACAGCCTTCTTATCTCCTAAGAATCCTTATCTTGTTGTACTTCCTGAGTCTATTCCTGAAAATGCTCTGCCGTCTTGATGAGCACTTCATTTAGTAGGGGTTGGTTGTCAATGGGTGAGTCCATGACCGGGGGATCCTGATCAACCGGCGAGTCCATGGGATACATATTTGCCTCGGGGTGAACCTCAGGGTCTTCATCATCCCCGTAATAAGGGTCTGCTGCCTCTTAAATAGAGGTGTCTTCATGGTCGGAGTCCAGGTCATAAAGGTCAATGACTGTGCCTTCCACTGGATTCTCTGGGCGAGAACTCTTCGCACGGGGCTGAGCAGGGATCTGTGACCCAGAGGGTGCTGTAGTGGGGGGGGGGGGGAATGGAAACCTTTGAAATAGGCAGGGTCCTTTTCATAGAAGTTGGCCATGAAGGACATCCTCCTCGTGACCCTGTCTGTATCCTCAGCCGACCATTGTGCAGAACTAGGGATTACCAATGGTTGAGAAGGGTGCCCTAAATCTTCATCTGTTGGAGGAAGTAATGCAGGTTCTTTGGGCCTAGCCTTCTGAGATTTCTTCCTATGAGGGGTTTTATCCCTATGAGGGGTCCTATCACTATGAGGGGTCTTAAAGGACTTCTTTTTAGACTCCTTCTCCTTACTCTGGCCCCCTGAATCGTGTTTCCCTGACTGTTTGGGGCCTAGTACCTGACTTGACGTAGAATGTCGAATTTCGGGTGCGGGCTGAACCGGAGTTTCATCTGCGGGCGATCGGCTCTCGTGGGAGTTTTTCGCATGACATCCGGGCCGTCCTTCGACGGCTGGGACCTGTCATGCGGTGATATAGAATGAGAGTGCCCAGAGGACAGAGATTCCACAGACCTTTCAATGGACATCGTGCGTTGCCGTCAGCTCTACCCGTGTGTCCAGTCTCGGCCTTGAGTTGTGTGCTTAGTGGTGGATGAAGTGATGGCGCTTCCGCCGCCGATTGTTGTCCCCTTAACAAGGCCGCCAGCCTGTCTTCCAGGGTCGGGGGCATGCGTTTGGGTAACTGAAGCCACCCCGTGGCCTTCGCCGTCAGAGACTGCGGCGGTGCTGACATCGCTGAAAGCACCTTCTATTTCCATGGCCTCGAGTTGCCTGGCATAGTGGGCCCAGCGTTTAGTAGATTGGTTCTTCAAAGTCCTGGGCTTGAAGAGCCTACAAACTCGACAAGAACCCTCGACGTGGTCTCTCGGGAGACACAGGTTACAGACTAGATGTTAATCGACCGATAAAAATGTCCTATTGCACTTGGGTCAAAATTTAAAGGGCGCCTTGTCCATGACGGAAAGATACGGCAGCTAGGTGAATGTAGTGTAAGAAAAAGGGCATATACATGACCCCCCTCTCTCTTCCTACGGTGTGGGCCAAAACGGATCCGTCGCGGGTGACTTCGACAGCCGTTATTCTTGTCTTCACCGGTGTCTGATGTTTCGATAGTCAGTGATATAAAGGATAGTAAGAATAAACTATCGGTAATTGAAAAATAGTAAATGGCTATAAGCCGAAAGAGGAAATCTGCTATAAGCGTCCGTCTAGAATGGTGGTAAAAAAACAATCTGAGGGACTTCGACGCGTGAGAGATCATGGGTACAGTGGCTGTCACACTAGGGATAGTATTACTGGCACGCCCTGTCGACGTCCCTTTTCAAGTTTCGATGTCGGCCTATGCACAGCATGTGATCTAAGTAGATTCCACAAGCCTCAGAAATATATACTTTGCTAAGACACAAATACCTCTTCCGATCCTCGACGCCAGGCGTCGAAAGTCTCCGGGGCCTCCAAGGGACAAGGAAAACATTTTTCCACACACGGGGAGGGGGGGAAACAGCGAAAAGCACATTCTTCCACTCCTGTAAGACCTTCCTTTCCCCCGAAGCAGACAGACAAATACAAGTCTACTGAGAGATCAACTTCCAGCAAGGGTACCCTTGATAAGTCCCCTAAATTGCCTACTAAAGTCATCCCCTGTTCCAAAGAATGGTCCAGTGAAGACATAGACAGGGTCATGTCAAGGATGCCTTCCTTGGCAGATTTTTACGACAAGAATCCAGAGCATTTCCTCTCGTATGACCCTCAGGGGGCCACACCCTCAGGTTCCACTGATCCTATCCCCCTAAGTAAAAAGGCCCGGTTCGAAAGACCTGAACCCTTTGAGGTACAGCCTTACTCTACTCCATACTCTACTCCATACCCCAGGTACCAAGGAGAGCCTTTCCCTGAGGGGGACCAGGAGTTTGAAATTATGGAGGAACAAACCGGGACGGAATACTATGCGGATGATGAGGACCAGGAGGAGGGAGAAGATGAGCAGGAAATTTACAGAGTAGATTCCCCGGTAGAGAACGAAGCCCCAATTACCGACTCGCCAGTCGATAACCAGCCCCTCCTTAATGAGGTTCTCGCTCGCGCGGCGGAACATTTTCACATCGACACCCACGGTGTACAGGAGGAAAGGGACTTCGCAGAAGAGTTGGTGGGAGAGAGGAGGCCGGTCGCTCAGACCATCCCTATCCTTAAATCCATCCAATGAAGAATAGATCCGTCGCTGGTAAACCCAAACCTCACCAGAGCAGTCAACCCCAGGGCCGAAAAGCTTTTCCGGGCAGCCCAGTCTGACCCTCTCTATATAAGAGGACATCTTAAACCAGACTCCCTAGTTGTTACCAACACTCGGAAGAGGGCTGGGACACCCTTATCTTCGTCAGAAGCTCCTCCCGACAAGGAGAGCAAGAAACTTTACGGGTTTGGCAGGAAGGTTGCCTCAACGTCCGCCTACCAAGCAAGGATTGCTAACTCCACCACCCTGTTGGCCAGCTACAACTGCCATCAATGGGAAGAGGTCGCGGCACTCATAGCCTCTGCTCCTGAACCGTTAAAGGGCCAATTGGCTCGGATCTCGGCAGAAGGGAGAGCCGTGTCGGGTTGCATATTGAAAGCAACTTTCGACGCCGCGGACAACGCAGGGAGATTGATAGCAGAAGGACGAATACGAAACACTGAAATCCCTTGGCCAACTAACCAACAAACCCCCTAACCAAAGGGGGAACAGTAATTTTCGTCACCCACGCGGCTAAAATTCACAAAGAGGCAACTATGCCCAGGGACAGGGTACACAGTGGAACAACAGTCAGCAGTCTACCCAAAGTTACGGCAGGGGTAACAAAAGAGGTCGTGGGAGAGGCAGAGGCAGCCCCAACAAGGGAGGTGGCACGCCTCCACCAAAGCAGTGACGCTCAGTTCAGGGTCCCTTCTCACGCAACCCCAGTAGGGGGACGCATTTCCAACTTCACCCAGGCTTGGGAAGGGATCACCTCAGACAGATGGGTGCTGTCAACAGTATCCACAGGATATTGTATAGAATTACTGCAGCGTCCCCGGAACCATCCTCCACGACAAAGAGTACACTCCTTAGAACATCAGAGGATCCTTCTCGAGGAGATCGCCATTCTGCTAGAAAAGGACGCGATAGAACTCGTCCCAGGACACCAGGTAAACAAGGGTATCTATTCAACTTACTTCCTTGTGCCAAAGAAAGATTTGACAATGCGCCCAGTATTGGACTTACGGCCTGCCAACAAGTATGTCAAGCCCCAAAAATTCCGTATGACCACGCTACAAGAGGTAATCCCCCTCCTAAAAAAGGGGGATTACATGGCAACCTTGGATATGAAAGATGCTTATTTTCATATTTCCATGCTCCCGGCGCACAGGAAGTACTTGCGCTTCAAGGTGGACAGTCGCCACTACCAATTCAAGGTACTGCCCTTCGGGATAGCTTCAGCACCAAGGGTATTCACCAAGGTGCTGGCGGTGGCAGCTGCACACCTACGCAGGGAGGCAATCCCAGTGTACCCTTATCTGGACGACTGGCTCATAACAGGGGAAACCCCAGGAATTTGCAGGACAAACATTCAGAGGACTATCGACCTCCTCCACGAATTAGGCTTCTCAATCAACGAGAAGAAGTCAAGCCTGGTGCCAAGCACCTCAAAACAGTTCCTAGGAGCAATCCTAGATACTCAGAAAGGGTTGACCTTCCCTTCGGAAGAGAGAATTCGGAATATACTACTGCAAATTCCACATTATCAGTCCGGTCAACGAATAACGGTACGCAAAGCAATGCGGTTACTGGGCATGATGGCGTCATGCATTTACCTGGTCCCCCACGCGCGACTGCGCATGCGTCCCATGCAGGAATGGTTGGCGAAACAGTGGTCTCAGGCAAGTGGTCAGTGGGACGATCTAGTGGTCGTTTCGCCAACACTTGTACAGAGCCTACACTGGTGGACAAGAGAGAATCTCGCAAGGGGAAAACCCTTTTACGATCCCGAAGTACAGGCAGTGGTGACTACAGATGCATGCCTGACTGGGTGGGGAGCTCACCATCTCCACCACACAGCTCAGGGTCTCTGGTCTCACTCAGTAGCCAAGAACCACATAAACCTGCTAGAGCTTCTGGCAGTATTCAGAGCGCTTCGGGCGTTCGAGCCCCATCTACTAAACTTGACGGTGCAGATCCGGACGGACAGCACGACAGCCATGTTCTATCTAAACAAGCAAGGAGGGACTCGTTCGCCAAATCTGTCCAAGCTTGCCCAGAAAATATGGATATGGGCACTCAAACGGAACATCTTCCTGTCATCGCGACATGTTCCAGGGGAGCTCAATTCCCTAGCGGATGCTCTAAGCAGAGACTCCCTCCCAAAAGAACACGAATGGGTCCTTCACACAAAGATCTCTTCTCTCAGTGGGGTTTCCCCACTATAGACTTATTCGCCACAAGCGAAAACAAACAATGCCCAGGATTTGCATCCAGGTTCCCCCAGCCAGACTCCCAAGGGAACGCCCTGTGGATGAACTGGTCAGGGAAGTTTGCGTACGCTTTTCCACCAACTCCTCTCATCAGGAAAGTGGTGTACAAGATGAACAAGGAATCGATGACGCTCATCCTAGTTGCTCCCATGTGGGCGAGACAACCATGGTTTCCACACCTACGCAGGATGGCGGTGTGCGAGCCCATCAAACTTCCAGCCTGGTACAACCTACTGTCCCAGCAACAAGGTCAAACAGTGCACCAGCAACCCAACTCAATGAACCTGGCAGCATGGCTCCTGAGGTCATAGAGTTTGGACATCTCAATTTACCACAGAGGTGTATGGACATCCTAAAAGAATCCAGGAAACCAAACACAAGGCACTGTTACTTTGACAAGTGGAAGAGATTCGTTATTTGGTGCCAGAATAAACAAATCAACCCTGTTAATTGCACTCCTTCCAACATTGTGACATACATGCTCCACCTGCTGGATGCAGGATTGGTTTTTAACTCTCTGAAAGTACACCTGGCAGCCCTCTCGGCTTACACCACATCCCATAACAGGGTGTCGTGGTGGAAAGTACCAGTAGTTAAAGCCTTCATGGAAGGAGTAAAGAGACTTCACCCTCCTATTTCGAACCCACCGCCAGGATGGGACCTTAATGTGGTGCTAGCTAAGCTCATGGGCGCCCCTTTCGAACCCATGCATAAAAGTAGTCTCAAACACCTGACTTATAAAACGGCCTTCTTAGTAGCCATTACCTCTATAAGAAGGGTCAGTGAAATTCAGGCTCTGTCAGTGCAGGATCCTTTCTTTACTATCTACAAAGACAAACTGGTTTTACGCACACACCCTAGGTTCTCACCCAAATATATATCAAAGTTCCATGTAAACCAGTCCATCGAGCTTCCGGCTTTCTTCCAGAACCCGCAAAGCTCGGCTGAGGTGAAACTACACACCCTAGATGTGCGTAGGGCGGTCCTCTACTATGTAAATAAAACCAGACCGCTAAGGAAAACAGATCAACTGTTTGTCTCCGTAGCTACAGGCAGAGAGGGAGATCGCGTCTCTAAAGGCGCTATCTCGAAGTGGATTATCAACTGTATACAGCTGTGTTACTCTCTTTCTGAAAAAACTCTGCCTTTTACGCCAAGAGCCCACTCTACTAGAGGCATTGGGGCCACTCTGGCTTTCATTGCAAATGTTCCCCTCGACACCATTTGCAAAGCAGCTACTTGGAGCTCTATTCACACTTTTACTCAGCATTACTGCATTGACACTCATTCCAAGACAGATACACAAGTGGGACAAGCGGTTCTAAGACACCTGTTTGCTCATGACCCTTCTCACATCCCACCTCCTTCTTCTGGTACTGCTCGCTAATCTATGCACAGCATGTGATCTAAGCAGATTCCACAAGCCTCAGAAGGGATACATTACTCACCGTAATCGTATTTCTGATGCTTGTATCTGCTTAGATTCACATGCGACCCACCCTTCCTCCCCTCCGAGAGAAGGCGCATGATTGCTTGTAGTCTTACCTTTCTGTCTATCTGCTTGGATTATCTGTACTCTCGCTACTCCTCATGCTTCCTCATGTCAGAAAAAATACAATCTGAGGATCCTAGACGCGTGAGGGATCTTGGGTACAGGAGACGTCACACTAGGGATAGTATTACTGACACGCCTGTGTCAACGCCCATTTTCGAGTTTCGAAAAACAAACTGTAATACTCCGCAGCTTCCACTAGATGTCGGCCTATGCACAGCATGTGAATCTAAGCAGATACAAGCATCAGAAATACGATTACGGTGAGTAATGTATCCCATATAAAAACACCACGCTGAAGAAAGAGAAAGAATACTGCCGTCGGAGACCATCGCGACTGACCGTACGGCCTTGGAAGGCCGCCTGGGTCTCGGCCCAGACAGTAGGGAGAGAGGGGGGAGGCCATTGTTAGGAGGCTATTTTAGAATGCATATTCTCCCCTTCCTACACTTTGTTCGCCCAGCTGGCATCTCCTTAACCCAGAATTATGGAAAACACACCATGTAAGTTTTGCCCTAAGTGTAACCGTAAATTCCACTGGGTGAACAAACATTTAGTTTGCATCTTGTATCTCCCGAGAGACCACGTCGAAACGTCTTGTCGACCGTGCAGGCTCTTCAAGCCTAAGACGTTGAAGGAGTGTTCCACTAAGCGCTGGGCCCACTACGCCAGGCAACTCGAGGCCATGGAGGTAGAGGGAGCCTTCAGCGATGCTGCACTTTCGAACGGTGAGGGCACCGGAGTAACTTCAGCTACTTAAGCGCGGGCCCCCGACCCTGTAGGATAGGCCGGCGGCCATGTTGTGGGGACTACACCGGGCGGCGGCAGCAGCGCTAGAAAGCACACACCACAAAACACATAAGCCCAAGTCGACATTCGACAGATGAGTCGAATACACGACAACGTTCGACACCCTGTGAACGGTCCACTGAGTCCTAGTGCTCTGGGCAATCTCTTTCAAGATCGCCACATGACAGGGCTAAGACATCGAAAGACGGCAAGCGCGTCGCACGAAGAAAAAAAACCTTCCGAAGGTTGCTTCATCCGCAGATGAAACCTCGGCCACCACGCTCGAAGTTCGATGTTCATCTAGTAAGACGTCGGGCCCCAAAAAGTCTGTTACACACCCCTCTGGGCCCCATGGTGGGGAAAAACACCATAAAAATCCTCTAGGACCCCTCATAGGGACAAGAGCCCCTCTAGGGACAGGTCTTCACAAAAGGGAATTTTGTCCAAGCCCATAGAGAAACCCATTGGACTCGAGGCCAAAGCTTATACCTCCTACTAATGAAGATATGGGTATTCCCAACATTGTAATCCCAAGTTCAAAGGAATGGTCTTTGCAAGATATCGATAGTCATGCGAAGAAAGACCTTTATGGCGAATTTATTTGAGAAAAATCCAGATTACCTTCAAAGTTTTCAATCCACTCCTCCCACCTCAGCCCCTTCTGGCTCTCAACCCCCTGCTAAGAGGGCTCGCTCTGATGTCCCCGCACAGGGCAGAATTATAGATCTTTATGACCCCGATCCAGAAGACCAGGACGATCTTTCATTTGTGGAAAAATCTGACCCTCAACTTATTGATGAGGACACAGACGCAGACCAGGAGGCGAACATGTATTCCATAGATTCTCCTATTAATCAGGACCCTTCAGTGATAGATTCCCTTGTAGACAATCAACCCCTCCTCAATTAAGTCTTAGCCAAAGCAGCGGAACACTTTCGTATTGACACACAGGAGATCCAGGAAGACAGATACTTCGCTGAACAATTATTGGGAGACAAAAAGACAGTTATCCCACTGCTAAAATCTGTGCAACGTAGAACTCAACCTTCTTTGGAGGCACCTAATCTCACACAGGCAGTTAACCCGCGTGTGGAGAAACTGTTCAGGCCTGCACCTTCAGACCCCTTATACATAAGAGGCCAGTTAAAACCAGACTCTTTGGTTGTTGCCACCACAAGAAAGAGAGCAGGCACACCCCTTGCCTCATCTGAGGCTCCACCAGATAAGGAGAGCAAGAAGATGTATGCAATGGGCAGAAAGGTTGCCTCTTCTGCAGCCTACCAAACAAGAATTTCTACCCATGCTACACTTGTGGCAAGTTATAACTGCCATAAGTGGGAGGAGGTTTCTGCGTTACTCTCAACCGCACCTGAACCACTTAAATCTCAACCAGCTCAGGTGGCAGCAGACAGAAGAGCTGTGTCCACTTGTCTCCTCAAGTCGAATTTCAGCACGGCTGACAATGCAGGGAGAGTCATTGCAGAGGGCACTATTATAACGAAGCACGCATGGCTTCGCCAGTCAGACTTAAGGCCTGAAACACTGGCCACCCTGATAAATATGCCAAGCTTCGGCAAAGCTGTAGAGGACGCACTTAAGACACACTTAAGACAGCAAAGGATGAGTATGACACTCTAAAATCTTTAGGTCAGCTCACAAACAAGCCCACGGGGCAAAGGGGGAACAGTAATTTTCACCGCTTTCGGGGCCAAAATTCTCAGAGGGGATCAGGATACAACCAAAGCCAAGGTTCCTATGGCAACAACCAAGGACAAAGCCTTTCAAGGCTATCCACGAGGACAACGTAGAGGTCATGGTAATCAGGGCAGGGGCCCAGCTCGAGGTGGCACCCCACCTCAGAGCAAGTGACATTCCGCTCCAGGTACCCTCCCATGCATCTCCAGTAGGAGGACGCATTTCCAACTTCACCCACGCATGGGAGGGTATCGCCTCCGACAGATGGGTGCTGTCCACGGTAGCAGGGGGCTACTGCATAGAACTACTTCAACGTCCTCGCGACCACCCCCCAAGACAAAAGGTCCACTCAGAGGAACATCAGCGGATCCTTCTAGAAGAAATAACAGCGCTTCTATTAAAGGACACCATAGAAGTGGTTGCAGCCAACCAGGTAAATAGGGGTATTTATTCAACTTCTTTCCTTGTGCCAAAAAAATCTAACTATGCGCCTTGTATTAGATTTGCGGCCTGCGAACAAGTATGTCAAGCCACAAAAGTTCTGCATGACTACCCTTCAAGAGGTAATACCGCTTTTAAAAAAAGGGGATTACATGGCAACACCATGGCAACACTGTATATGAAAGATGCCTATTTTCATATTTCAATGTTCCCAGTGCACAGAAGATTCTTGCGTTTCAAGATAGCGAACCAGCACTACCAATTCAAGGCGCTGCCCTTAGGAATAGCCTCAGCTCCAAGGGTATTCACCAAGGTACTGGAGGTGGTGGCAGCGTACCTGCGCAGGGAGTCAATCCCAGTGTTACCCTTACTTGGACGACTGGCTCATAACGGGGGAATCGCCTCTGATTTGCAGACAAAACAGCCAAACAACTATCGACCCCCTCTTTCAATTGGGCTTCTCAATCAACGAGAAAACAATCAAGCCTGGTGCCAAGCACTTCCAAACAGTTCCTAGGAGCTATCCTAAACAAAGAGGAAGGATTGGTCTTTCACTCAGAGGAGAGGATAAGAAATGTGTTACTGCAAATACCTCTATCAGGCCGGCCGCCAGATAAAGGTGCGCAAAGCGATGCGATTAATAGGCATTATGGCATCTTGCATACACCTGGTTCCTCACGCGCGCCTGCATGCCATATAGGAGTGGTTGGCGAAACAATGGTCTCAGGCAAGCGGTCAGTGGGACGATCTAGTGGTCGTTTCGCCAACACTGGAACAAAATCTTTGCAGGTGGACGAGAGAAAATCTGACGAAGGGGGAAACCCTTCTACGACCCACAGATACAGGCAGTGGTCACAATGGACGCCTCACTGGCAGGGCGGTGGGGGCTCACTATCTTCACCACACAGCTCAGGGTCTGTGGTCTCATACTGCAGCTCAGAACCACATCAATGTGCTGGAACTTCTGACAGTATTGAAAGCCCTTCAGGCGTTCAAACCCCATTTGATGAACCTGTCGGTGCAAATCCTGACGGACAGCACCACAGCAATGTTTTATATCAACAAACGGGGGGGAACACGCTCTCCAAATCTATCCAGACTTGCACAGAAAATCTGGAAATGGGCACTCAGATGGAAAATGTTCCCGCCATCACAACATGTTCCAGGGGAACTCAACGCTCTAGCAGACCCATTGAGAAGAGATCCCCTACCAGAGGAACACAAGTGGCGTCTACACGAAGAAGTCGTAGAACACCTCTTCTCTCAACGGGGTTTCCCAACTATAGACTTATTCGCCACAAGCGAAAATCGTCAATGCCCAGACTTCGCGTCCAGGTTCCCCCAGCCAGGCTCCAAGGGGAACGCCCTATGGATGAACTGGTCAGGGATGTTTGCTTATGCTTTTCCCCCCCGACTCCTCTCATGAGGAAAGTGGTGAACAAGGAATTTATGATACGTATCATACAAGCTCATAAGCATCCATGCGCCTTCTCTCCGAGGGGAGGAAGTGTGGGTCGCATGTGAATCTAAGCAGATACAGGCATCAGAAATACAATTACAGTGAATAATGTATCCCTTCTGAGGCTTGTGGAATCTGCTTAGATCACATGCTGTGCATAGATTAGCGAGCAGTGGAAGGAGGTGGGATGCGAGAAGGTTCATGAGCGAATTATTGTCTTAGAACCGCTTGTCCCAGTTGTGTATCTGTCTTGGAATGAGTGTCAATGCAGTAGTGCTGAGTGAAAGTATGTATGGAGCTCTACGTAGCTGCTTTGCAAATACTATCTAAGGGGACCTTTGAATGAAAGCCAGAGTGGCTCCAGTACCTCTTGTTGAGTGGGCCCTTGGCGTAAAAGGCAGTGTCTTATTTGATAGATGTATCCAACTATGCTATTCCCTGACTATCCACATAGAGATGGCATTCTTAGAGATGCGATCTCCATCTCTGCCTGGCGCGGTGGAGACAAACAGTTGATCTGTCTTTCTAAGCGTTCTGGTCTTGTCTACGTAGTAGAGGACCGCCCTCCTCACATGTGGCTCCTGCTTGGTAGATTATGCCTACTGTTGTGAAGGTTTTCTTGCTAAGTGATACTTATCCATGTGTGAATCCACTCAGCTTGCAGTTGTTTTTGGTACCATCTGCATTGTAACGTAAAAGCATTACTGTTTCGTATTTGCTATGTAATTGTATTTGTAAAGTGGAACGATTATCAGAATTGCAAGTAGTACATAATCTGCCATGGTTTGCGTTTTGTACAAGTTGCTGAAATGGAAAGGATTCACAGTTAGGTATGGATACATACACAAAGCATTCTTTAGGGATTTGTTCCTGTGCAACATGGTTGCAGAGAGTGCTTGAATGTTTCCATATGTATGAAATCTGGAAGATTCCATTTATAGGTATGTTTTTGTTTTCCAGTACTTGCAGTGAGGTCATTAGAAATTCTTGTGGATCTTCTTGTGTGTTCATAGTGAATCTGAACATTCCAGCACAGTAGTCCAATTCCTGCCTTATTCCAGAAACACTAAGTGTTGTCAGGATTGTTTGCCTTTCTGTGAAGGACTAACATTTGCAAACATAATTGGTCTGTCCCGTTTAATTAAATGTTTTCAATAAGTGGCAATTGGAAGAGAAGATTGATTGCTACATTTGCATAGCAATTTTACACCATTTGTATTTGAAAATTTAAATTGACCAGCCAGTTCTGTGTCTAAGACATTTATTGGAACTGTGCCTTGTTTCTTTGAAGATGGAGTTGGGTTTGTTTGTGCAGTAGATCCTTCTTTTGGTTGTGGTCATTGATGAAGTATTAGCTTCTTTAAATTTCTTTGGATGTATGGATGTTAGATCCTGTATAATTTGAGTCTGAACTACCTTTCTTTTACAAACTTTTGCTTTTGGAGGAACAGGCTAGGTTTTGAGATGGGGTGCGTAGAGTGCACATATTCTATTGTATTCTAGAATGGAAGGAATATCAGCGTTTACTTTACTTGCATCAAAGTTGACTAGAAATAGTCCTTCAAGTGTACGCAGGTGTGATAGTGCTACATAGCACATGCCTTCTTTAAACACTGTGCTACCAATATCTACCAATACTTGATCCAGAGCAAGACCTTGTGATTTATGAATGGTGACTGCTAATGCTAGAGAGAGAAAAAAAAATTCTGCGTACATACATGTCTTTGAAAAGAAGGAATCGGGTTGTTGAGCGTCCTATCCTTTTAACTTCTGATATTTTGTCAAAATGAATATTGACAAACTGAAAGTTGTTGTCACGTGGGTATGTTTGAAAGCCAACAACTGTACCAAGTGCTCCATTAACTAGTCCTTGCTCCACGTCAAGGTAATGTTTGAGCATTACTCTACAGTTTAAAGATGATTTTTATTTTTTCTCTAAACCAGCTGTGTTAGAGATAGTTTCTAAGGTACTGTCATGATCTCTGCTTCCAAAAGGTCAGGGTTTTCCCAACTCCCTTGGAAGCAGATCCATAACCCAGGTTGCGAGTGCCAACCAGTCCCAATTGGGACCTTTTGGACCCAGTCCTGGCGGCAGTGGCACCAGGCTCATAAATATGCCCAGTCCCAGCGCTGGAAGCGCCGGGCTCATAATGCTTGGGTGGACTTACCTGCAGCAGACCATGCTGCTTACTTGCCTGCCAGTTGAGCCTCTGATCCCCTTCTGTTTGGAACTACTTTTCCTGTTGGGTGGGGCTGGAGCCACTCCCTAGATTCGGAACACTGGAACTCTTCTGGAAAGCAGGAACTCTTTTCTTACCAGGAACTCTTTTCTTACCAGGAACTCTTTTCTTACCTAGGCGTGGCTGTGGGAGGAGACACCTAAGCACTACAGGAGGCTATTTAAACCACACCCGGTGGATGAATCTTGCTTTGCGTTATTCTGCACCCTCTGCAGCAGAACGCTCATCGTGTCTTCAGCATCCGGTCCTGGGCCTAAGGAAAAAGGCTTACCATCCAGAATCCAGTCTTCAGCAACACCTATAAAGACAAGAAAGAACAGGTTAGCATTCCGGCATCTGAAAGGCAAAGGCTTACCTACTCTTCGTGCGCTCCGGAGGTCTTCACACTGCATTCCGGCATCTGAAAGACAAAAGCTTACCAACTGTTCGCACGCTCCGGAGGCCTTCGGCGCTGCATCCCGCATCTGAAAGACAAAACAAGGTGCGTTTAAAGACATTGGGGAACTTTAATACTCACGTGCCATTACTCCTTTCCACATCTAACCCAGTGGGTATTCCGGCACCCTGCAGCCGCTCCGAACTTGTACCTGCAAAATAAAAAGACAGTTAGAGCGCATCGTGAAGCAGGCAACAAGCGCTTACTTACGTGCTTCCAGGCGCTTCTATTTATCACACGGGCTCCATCTTCAACTCACTTCAGCCTGTCATCCGCCATCGCCGGAACCCTGCAAAACAAGAGACATCATTACTAAAGACTTTAAAGACATTTGAATTACTCGAAAACTTACCGTTCGTGCAGTAAACGACGGACAGCAGTCCTCTGAAGTCAAGAGGCCTGCGCTACCTATCCAGTGAAGAAACTGGTTACAGCACCCTGCCCCGAGGCAGATGGAGAGCTCGGCATTCACTTACCTAAGGTGAGAGCGTTAACCTTTGGGGGTCTACAGGAGAGGAGAAGAGGAAAGAGATAGGGACACCCCAATAACCCCAGTTCATTAACCCCATATTTTCTATCTGCAGACATCTTACCCTTCACGTCAGGCATACAGTGCACAGAGGTCCAGCCCAAAGAGCCAACCGGGTGCTACACATCACCTTTGAAGATACGGTAGTCGCCCAGTCAAGACCGGCGCCTCTGCGAGAACCAGGTGAGCGTTACAGGTATTTAGTCGTGCTATGGCTTGTTCACACATGGGTAGTGTCATACCTTGCACGTCCAGTTTGTCTGTGGAGCAAATTTGAACTATTGGTTGCATTTCTTTTTTCAACATTGTTTCATTGAATGGTGGGCAGCTTGCAAGAGTTGGCATCAAGGACTTACAGTTTACATTTTTATGTGCTAATTGTTCCATGACATCAGTAGCACATGAGTTATGGCCGTATAGGTCAAATGTTGGCTTAGGTGAGGTCTGCAGACTGACACATGTTTTAAGTTAATTCTTTGTATTGGAAATGTTGCCAAAAATTGACATTTCCTATGCTGCCAATGCAATGTTTTACGGCATGGTTTGTGCCCTAATGTTTTAAAAATAGGTTCACCTTTAACTGGTGTTAATTGAAGAAGATCTCCGAGAACAATAATGTGTTTTACTCCAAAGACGTCTTCGTAGTCTGTTTTGAGGACCTCTTGTAATCTGAGGAGAATCGAAGCCATCGTTAGGTTGGAGACCTTGCTCACCTTATCTATAAGCAGCATTTTCATTTGTGTCAGAACTCTGCATAGTTCCATTGCAGCTTCTGCAGAAAGTTTGTAATAGTCTAATTTGTTTTGGTGTTCTACTGGAAGGAGTAGTAATCGGTGTAAAGTGACATCGCCTATGTTGTAGGCAGCTAAACCTGTGGGGGCAGTTACAACAGTTGACAGTTTGTTGTTTGTCAATTGTTGGAGGAACTTGCTGATGATGTTGATTAATTTTAACTGCCATGGGGGTTCCCCCCCCCAGTGCCAAGGCCTTTTTTGGTGATTTTGGTATTTCGCCATTCAATGCCTTCAAACGTTTTCTGTTTCATTAACCCCTTAAGTGCCAAGGGCGGGGTATCTCATCCTTGTAATCCCAAGTACAAGATACCTCGCCCTTGGCACTTAAGGGGTTAAGAACAATTTGCCTGAACCAGCTTGACCACTCACATATAGCAGTATAGTTTTGTAGTCTTGGCAGGTACAAGATTTTGTTTCGTGTTGCATACCATGTTCAATTTGTTTTGTTATTTCTAGGAAAATGCTACGCTGTTCATTTTTTAATTGTGATTTGAGTATAGCAAAGTCTTCTGTAGACTCTTCATACTGGTACATGGTGTTTTCTACTTTAGTCATGGCTAATTCAGCCTCATTTGCTATGAGTGGCTGTCCAAGTGGTTCTTGGCTTCCTGTTGGAGAAGGTTGACTGCTGTCAGGAGTGTCTATAGTTAGTTGTGCTTGGAGTTCTTCTTCTTGTTACTGTTCATTGTCTAACATTGTTTTGTACTGTAAAAAGTTTGTCTGTTATAATGCTTGCATTTGCTTTGAAAGCATCTTCATAGGAGACATGGGTATCTAATAATCACCTTCTTTTCTCCATGTTTTAAAACGTTGTAGTAGAGACATGTAGTACAGTTCTTTATGTTGAGTTTTTAATGACTATTTCATATCATTAATTAAGCTTCGTTTGGTAAATTTTACTAAGCTGCCTTCAAAATGTTCGACTTTGTATCTACCTTTTTTCTCATCTGGTTTAATATTTTTGTACGTGAAGTTTTGGGTTACGTGGTATAGAGACATGGTTTCCAAAGTGGTACTCTTGTTTGGGTAGTATGTGTCTAGTAAACTGTTTTTCAAAATGTCTTGGCTGTTGGGATCATTTTTGGCTATTGTTTCTATGTCTTCATATGATTTGAGAACTCTTTTTCTGGATTTAGCAGGACCAAGGGTTATCGATACTATGTTTTCAGATTTTCCATACAAGGCAGTACCGGTTAAACGGTCTGCGGCTTCGTAGCAGCCACATTATTTATCATAGAGCATTTTTATGCCTAAGCTGTACAATTTCTGTGATAGTGTATTGTCAGATGCTATGTCATCGCAGAGGTATTTGAGCTCTGTTTTTTCTGCTTTGGTTAAATAGCCCGTGACATATCGTGCAACTGCAGTAGAATTGTCTGTAATGTATTGCATATCTATATTTGCATTCCATAGAAGGGTAATGATTGCATTGTAATCATTGATGTACTTTGATCCTTCTGTTCTTTTTATGCAGTATGTATTCTTAGGTGATGTACCTTTGACACAATGTCTTACTGAAGACATGAAGTTGTTCACCTGACCTGTTGTTGAAACTGGTCTAGGGAAACCAAGGCAACATTTGGTGTAGTATTTCCCTTGGTTTTTATATTTGCGCCGAAAATACTTCACACACTTGTGTGTTTGAAATTGTAAAATTTGTTCATGTAGGTCACTGTGTAATTTGTGAAGGGATTTCACAAGTGACATATTTCTGAATGAACTGCAAAACAGTGGCATCACAGTGCTGACCAAATTTAGGAGCATCTTTAATCCACAAAGGCATGTGAATGTGTGGTGCTCCTCTGGCTTAGTATTCTTTTCTCCAAAAGAAGTGTTGCACTTCTCCCAGGGGAGGCACTGTTTTATTACAAATGAAGTTTAGCATGGAAATAAAGCGATGATGGAAATATCTCAATACATTTACAGGATCTAGAGAGCAGAGTTCTCTTGGTGTTTTTATATCCATTTGTTTTGGTTTTGTTTGCTATGCTTAGGAAATCATCCACACGGACACTGGTTTTACGAGCACATCCCAGGTTCTCACCTAAATTCATTTCCAAATTTCACGTAAACCAGTCCATTGAGCTACCGGCCTTCTTTCAGAACCCCACAATCTCAGCTGAGAAAAAACTCCATATACTAGATTTAAGGAGGGCGGTCCTTTACTATGTAAACAAGATCAGACCGCTCAGGAAACCAGACCAACTGTTTGTCTCCGTAGCACCAGGCAGAGAAGGAGACCGAATTTCCAAGAATGCCATCTCCAGATGGATAGTCCGATGCATACAGCTCTGTTACTCTTTATCAAGCAAAACACTGCCTTTCACACCAAAAGCTCACTCCACAAGGGGTACAGGAGCTACTTTGGCCTTTATCGCAAACGTGCTGCTGGACACCATTTACAAAGCAGTGACATGGAGCTCAGTACACACTTTCAATCAGCACTACTGCATTGACACTCTTTCTAAAGCAGATACACAAGTGGGACAAGCGGTTCTGAAACTGCTTTTTGCTGCTGGACCTTCTCACAACCCACCACCTTCTCTTAACAATGCTCGCTAATCTATGCATATCATGTGATCTAAGCATATTCCAAAAGCCTCAGAAGGGATACATTTTTCACCGTAATCATATTTCTGATACTTGTATCTGCTTAGATTCAAATGCGCCCACCCTTCCTCCCCTTGGAGTAGAAGGTGCGTAGATGTTTACCTGAGCTTTATCTGATACTTATCTGCTTTAATACACCTGTACTCACGCTACACTTCATGCTACCTCATGTCAGAAACAAAACAATCTGATGGACCTCAACGTGTGAAGGACCATGGGTACAGTGGACGTCACACTAGGGATAGTATTACTGGTACGCCTTGTCGACGTCCCTTTTCGAGCTTTGAAAACAACAACTGTAATACTCTGCAGCTTCCACTAGATGTTGGCCTATGCATAGCATGTGAATCCAAGCAGATACAAGCATCAGAAATACGGTAACGGTGAGTAATGTATCCCATATATACACCGCACTTTGCCTGTTGTGGTGTTTTTCTGCCCTGCTTCTCTCCAGTATAGCCTTGCAGTCAGACAATATGCCGAGGAGCAGCGCAATGTATACAGCAGAACATTTTGTTTTGGCACTGTACAGAAGGCAGACATTTCTAGTGCAGAGACTTTTGAAGCCGATGAGTGGAATGGGAAGAGGTAGAGGCTGTATTGAAGATGGAAACAATCGGATTGCGGGAGTCCCTGTTATCGTTTTGCTATGAGCTTGACTTGTAGCCCATGTTGAGGAGATGAGATCAAGTCATCCTTCCACCGCTTTGGCCTACAGAGCCCTGCTCTGTGTTCTACACCTAATCCTATTGAGGAGGAGTTTCTGCTTATTACAGCAGTGCACAGGAGTGTGGCGAGGGTGTGCCTTTGGTTATGTGGTGCACTGTGCCGCAGTAAATATCTATACTCTCACTTATCTGTGACCTTAAACTTTGGTAAGTTAAATCTTTTATCTTACTCTCACTATGCTGATATTCATTTGATTGTGCCCTGGCTTTTGTCAACATAACGTTGTATATACGGCAAACTTTGATCAAACATTGGTTACAATACGATCATTAACTCTGTGCTCTACATACCCTGTACTGGGAAATGAAACCAGTCTTTTAGTTTCAAATCATGCTGGGAAAGACTCAAAGTAAACGTACCTACAATTTGATAAGTAATAAACCCTGTGTGAAAGCGCATGGCTATAAAAGAGCTGGAAACAGTGATGGACAGCATGCCCATAGATCTGAAGATATAACCAAACAACCTGCAGTAGTAGCAGAGGTTGCTGGTGATGCCCCCACTAATATGGAACAAATAACTACATACTTCAAACCCAGTAATATAGCAAAGAATTTAAAAAATACTTCTGTGAAAGTTTTTATTGAAATTGAGATTTTCCCAGAGCATATAAATCAGCCCCAAGTAGTACTAGGCCAATAGAATCCTGAATAAGATTTTGCAAACATTGATAACAATTACTTACTCGAATTATGCCACTCCATGTGTAATGCCAATTCAGGAGCACCACCTGCACAAAATGACAGCAGTATAAGAGAGGCCAATTATCTTATGAGCCAGAATATAATCAAAGAAAATATACACTCAAGATTATCTGCTTCGCCTAAAATCTTTTCAACTTCTAGTCCCGTAGGTGAAAATAACATCCTTGAGGACCCGGGTAAACAGGCAAATGACCCAGCCGAACACTCTACGGCTAAATCCATCTCTGGCTATGAACACTTAAGCGATGACCCTGCTTGGGGAGTAATAAACTTGCCATTAAAATTCTCCTGAAATTGTGTGGCTGATACAAGACGATGTACAGAGACCAGGGACTCGTATTGCAAAGCTTTTGAAGCACAGTAAAAATACTCACGCCTTGACAAATGAACCACACCTGTCCCCTCTTGAGGAAATTGAACCTACCCCTATTGCGGCAATCACAAATTGATCGCAAGAGGTGATGGGAGTGGACTCTCAACCTGTTGAACAATGTGAATCTCCTCTTGGATATCTCACACATAAAGAAGTAACGGCGAAAAAAGAAATTCAAGAAAAAGGCTGCTATAGCCACTGAATCAGTAACGGTGGCCATACCACCCAAAGAAGTTTCACCTGCACAATGAACTCCACCATAACAATGGTAGTGAATCAAAAACAACAAATATGAAAGGGAAGAAACAAAAGGCAATAAAACGACGGAAACGCTGACAACAAAATTCTGGGACTTTAACGAGTTGACTTTTACAAGAGAACGAAGTCAATATAATTAGCACAAATGACACTAATCTGATCTCTGAAACAAATGTGGCTGAATGCATTGATCGTTCTATTGCTCTGTCTAGTCCCTCTCCCACTATTACTGAAATGCAAGAGTCAAGGGACAAGACCAATCATCACCCCCCTCCTGTGATGACCACATGCCATGAGGCCACTGAAGTGAGATTAAATGCTCGAATATTGACTATTAAGCATTGATCTGTGGTGGGGATTAAAACGCATATTAATAGGCT
Source organism: Ambystoma mexicanum (assembly GCF_040938575.1). Taxonomy (NCBI): domain Eukaryota; kingdom Metazoa; phylum Chordata; class Amphibia; order Caudata; family Ambystomatidae; genus Ambystoma; species Ambystoma mexicanum. The sequence continues at coordinate 53,431,022 of NC_090939.1, forward strand.
ATCTTTGCTTAAAGTTTGTACTTCAATGCCCTCTCTAAGTATATTAACCTTTTTGGGAGCCTGGGGGTATGGCTTCTATTCACTGTGTGCTCTTAGGCTATGAATTATACCAACCACGCACTCCTAAAGTCGTCACCCCTTGTTGCGATCATTGTAAAAAAATCAATTAAAGGGGTTATAAATAATGGGCCTGATGTATGTTTTTACTGCAGATTTTTTAACGAAAAAACTTGCATTTGTATTTTTTATTTTGGGGGGTTCATAAATATATTTGTCTAACCCCCCCTAACAATTCAATGAGTTTTTTTTCATTAAAAAAATCGCAGAAAAAAACCCTGAGAAAAAAACATCCCGCAATGAAAGAACGTTGAACTGTAAAAAACACATAGATGAATTTGACACATGTGGCCATTCTCACTTTATACAAAATGGATTCTCGTTTAACAAATTAATAAAATCCTCTGTATTAGTGCTTCAGGAAACCTGGTTTATGCAGAATTTCGATATTGATGGATTTGTAGTCTATAAATCTTTTGCAAAGAAAGGTGAGAAGGGGCGCCCGTTCTGTGGTCTAATTATCAGGGTACGATAAGAAATACCCTCAGCTGTGATCTCGAACCCTGATGATGGTGAATTTGTGTTAGCAGTAGAATTATTCATTAAGACAGATAATGGAAATCAACGCATCTTTATTATCAATGTGTACAACCCTCCAGGAGCTGTTCACACTGAGCAAGTATTTGAATCAGTGGACTCTACTATTGCTAACTGATATGTGAATCCAGAGAAAGATTGTATATTATTGGGCAGCGATCTTAACGCAAGATGTGTCGAATATTTGATAAAGGAGTCATATTCTACCATTGTAGCAAAGAATGAGATGATGCAAAAATAAGTGAACGCAAAAGGGTAAGTATTGGCTCTGTTTTTTAAAACAATGGGACATGGTAATTTTAAATGGATGCACACCTGGTGATCTCGACCTGGAACTGTGCTTCCAAAACAGCCAATATAGATTACCTATGCAGCAATCCCTCACCGATTAACACTGTCAAAAATGTACCTGTGGAAAAGAATGTATTTAGCAATCATGCCACACTCAGCCTTACCTTAGAACTAGACCAATTTACAATACATCACTATGAAAACAGTGATCTCCAATCAGAGTGGCACTTGAGTAGTTTGGTCAGAAAGAAACTTCTAAAAGTTTTGTAATAGGATGACACTCTAAATTCACACCGATAATTCTATACTGGCTTGCATACGGGTGATGAGATGGAAGACAAACTAAAGGAGTTTGTTTATGAGTGAGGAAAACTAGAGACACTCGTTAGGGTTAGTTGAAAAGAAGCATGTGCGTGATTTTGACATTGAAATCCAAAAACAAAGTACGCACGTGTAGATCCTTAGGTTAAAAAGATGTGGCGCCACGAAACAAGAAGTCCATATTAAATCACGCAGGTTGAAAAGCTCATACCATAATTGGCTACAACATAGGAAACAAATGGGTACCAATGCAAATTGGCAAAAGATGGTGAAAGAACTGATTAAGAATAACACTAAACAAGTGTGGCATATTTTAAATCTTGCCGGACCACCTACTAAACATTTAGTCATTAATCCCATTTTGGAGAGTGCATGGATTGCTTTCATTGAAGATGAGATGAAAAAACATGATGCTATAAACCAATATTTAAATCTAAATGTGTAAATTGGCACATGACCTTTGATAGTGCTGAGATGTTAATCCATTTAAAAAAATGTAAAAGATCAAGAGCACCTGTTGAATTATGGGCTGTTATGTTCAAAATAGGTTCAAAAAGACCTTATTCAGAAAAATAGATCTTACTCCACCAACAGGGAGGTGAATTTATATAATAAAGTAAAGAGTTAGAAGATTCTTTTTCTCCACTCACCCCTTCACCCCTTGATTAAGAACCTCTGTTGGATCTTCCGGCACTCCAAGTCCTGACCGAATGGACTGTGTGCATAAATTAACTTACAAAAACAATATTTATTCAAAGTATTTCAACCAATATTAAACCATAAAAACAACTCTCACATAACACAGTGCAGCTTATAGCCATAGAAAAAACTATTTCTAAAATATCACACAGTTCATACAAATACACAGGACACAAAAGATATCACATAACAAAAAACAAAAATCTCAATGTGTCGTTAAAATGATCCCAATATGTTTCTGTTCTTCACAACCCATCTGGGGCGAACATTCTTCAGGGGATAGTTTAAAACATCCAAAAATCTCCTCAACACTGTGATGACTGTGTTGTTTCTGGCACCCTCAATGGAAAAACACTGGGGCCTTCAGATGGTGAACTTTCTATGCGCGTCTGATAATGACAAATTTCTAGTCTCGTCAATGGGAAACGAATACATCAAAAGGCGTCAGTTTGTGAAGGTATCGCAACACCTCCACAAATGTATGGATGGGTGCTACGAAGGGAAATGCACCAAATGGATCAGATCCAAACGGCTCTATTGCCTGTCAGAGTATCATTCAGTGGTGCAAGCTCGCTCCGCTGAAAATTCAAAACCTGGACGGCGGTAGAACGCCAAAGACTGTCCACACGTGGGTGAAGGGGTGAGTGGAGAAAAAGAATCTTCTTGCTCTTTACTTTATTATATATGTTGAATTATGGGCCAACATATTATGCAATATGTTCATGAAAGTGTGCTGAGAAAGATGCATTCTTGTGTCCTGGAAGAAAGCCATCTATGTTCCTGCATTTAAACTTGGAAACCGTTTAGCTCCTGAAAACTACCGATAACATTCCATACTTGATTCTACTGGTAAAGTATTCGCTGGATTTGTGCTAAAGCACTTGCAGATATGGGTCACTGAGAACCATACTTTACACACATTCCAGACTTGTTTTCGGCAGGTTTCGTCCACCACTCATATTAGATTGTTGGACTAGGTAATGGACCAGGCAAGAACTAAAAATAATCCATCTGTTTACATTACCTATATTGATTTTTCGGGCAGCTTTTGATCAGGTTAATCGCGTGCTGCTTTGGAATGATATGCGGGTACTTGGCTGTGAAGAGTGGTTACTGCAAATCTTAGCAGCATTTGTCGGATGATCTACAAATAGGCAGAGGGGTGAAGCAGGGCTGCATATTGGCAGCCCTCCTTTTTACCCTTTACATCGCAAATCTTCTGGCATTGATGTGTCTTAGCGCAAAGCGTCCCCCCCAAATTGGTCAACGTGTTGTTGCTGCCATGCTTCACGCAGATGACTTGGTCATACGCAATGTATTCTCAGGCATGAAGGCTATGATAAATGCCCTAGCAAGTTATGCCAAGGGTCATAGGTTGTCGATTAACTTAATAAACACAAAACTATGTTGATCACGACTCGCTATGTTAAAATGCAACTGAAGGCAAGCGCCCCCAAAAGGCATTACCCTTGCCGCAATGAGAGGCAGTCACAGACACACCCCAAGAGGGAATGAGGCCAAGACCAGGTGCGGGTAAAAGTAAAAGGTTCTTTATCTAATCAAATAGGGCATGCAAAGGACTCTGCAAGCTCTGAGAGCGCTCTGTCTGACAATAGCAAAGACAGTCTTATTTATTACAACATTTTGTCATAGAAACCTATATACTATAGGGGGCGCTGTCACGATGCCCGCTCCCGGGGAGCCGGCTCAGGCCCTGCGTCCCCGAAAGCGGACATCAAGTCCCCGGGGAAGGTCCCAGCAACCCCTTATAGGGGCCCTTCGGACAGCGTCCTGGCTCATAGAAAATGTCAGTCCTGGCGCCATAGGCGCCAGGCTCATTATGAAAGTGTTTGGGTGCACTTACCTGATGCAGACCTGCTGCAGAACCCCAGCCTCCTTGAGGCCTGAAAGGAACTACTTTACCTGTGGGACTCATTTACCACCCGGGCGTGGTCGGGGAAGGATACATACCTGATTGGAGGAAGGACACATTCTAGGAACTTCTTCCAAGGCTATTTAAACCACACCCGATCAGCCACACGTGCTTCGCGTTGTTCTGCATCTAGCAGCTGGACGCTCACCGTGTCTGCTCCTGCATCTTGACTTCTGCCACACCTGCCAGCATCCTGAATCACCTGCAAAGGAAGGGAACAAGAGAACAGAAGAAGGAAAAGGCCTCACCTGCTAAATCTGCATCCCAGAGACATTTCGCCGACAATCCTGAAAAGGAAGACATTTATTTTTAAAAGCACATCGCATCGATCGCTGCAGCGCTGCATTCTACTCACCTTTACAGGGCGCCTCCATGTTCAGCAGCGACCATTCGGATTCGCAGTCGCGCCCCCGCGCCTAGGGAGAAAAAGACAAGAACAAAGGTGAGAGAAAGAAGGGAAAAGGGAAGCTAAAACTCCATGTCAAGACTTACCTGTTGGGTCATTCCCTTTTCATTTCGGGTCCGCGCCGCATCCAGGCATTTTCGGACCCAAGGCCCCAAAGGAGAAAAAGACATCAGCGTTAATGAGTGAATGGAAAGACATTATCAAAACACTCATTAAAGACTTACCTGATTTCCACAAGGATTTCACCGCTCACCTCGGGTCGGTGCCTGTTCCCGGCATTCCGTACCCGGCCCCTATGGGGAAAAAGACACTAGCATTAGAACATTAATGCATGGACACAAGGGGAACCACTTATAGAAAAAACTTACCTGGAAGCCAAGCAAGTTTGGTTCTCACCCATCCGAAAATCTAGTGACGTAACTGGATACCAACGCGCCCCTGCATCAGAAGCAGGATGGAGAGCTCGTCCTTCCAGACCCTAAGGTGAGACGCTACGGGGAAGCACAGAAGGGTTTTGAGGAGGGTGAGAGGGGTAAGTGGGAGGCCGATTGCATTACCCCGCAGACAGTTAACCCCCTATTCTCACCTACAGAAGGATACTTCTGCGAGTCAGACAAGCCAGATCTGGGGCCGGTCCAGTCCGTCTTCCGAACCCTGCGCATCACCTTAGACGAGGTCACAGCAGCGCGCACCAGGCCAGCGCCCCCGTGGGAGTCAGGTGAGCGTTACAGAACCCGAAGCCCAAGGGAGTTGATGTCTCTGAGCCTATGCAAATTGGAGGGGTTAAAGAACCCTTAACTCAAAAGGAACGTGAAAGGAGGCGGCAGTTAAAATTATGTCTTTATTGTGGGAACTCTGGACACTTTCTACGAGATTGCCCGGCAAAACCGCCCCGAAAAGCGGTAGGAGCCGCTGATAAAAACCATGAAGACTCTGTTTCGGGAAACGACTCAGCCCGACAAGCGTAGGGGTCCACTTGCCGAGCTTGAAAACTAACTCTCAGACCTCGCATTTCATTGTGCCAATGGTTCTCGTAGATCCAGAAAAGCCTAAGCGGTTGCATGCAATAAAGGCATACATCGATAGTGGGGCTATTGGAAACTATGTGGATCGTGAATTGGCCTCTAGGATTAACCCCCCTCTCCGTCCTAAAACCAGCAAAGATGTCATCACCACAGTCGATGGAACTGAAATTGCCTCTGGACCGGTAACACATTCCACTAGTGGGGTGACTCTTATTGGTCCTGATGGCCATCGGGAGGCAGTTGTGTTTGATGTAATCAAGGCTCCACAGTTTCAGGTTATTCTTGGAATTCCTTGGTTAGAGACGCATAATCCTCAAATTGATTGGCGAGCTAAGAGAATAACCTTCCCGGATTGTGCACAAACATGCTACCCAGAAAACCTGAAGATTAATCTAGCATCTGTAACCTCTGCCTCCATGCAATTACCTCCGGAATACCCGGACTTTCAGGACGTCTTCCAAAAGGAACAGGCCAACACGTTACCTCCTCACCGATCGTACGATTGCCAAATCGATCTGGTGCCCGGTGCACAACCCCCTTGTAGCAGGATTTATGCCCTTACCGAACCTGCATTTGAGACAATATTTGGATCAATACCTCGCCAATGGTTTTATTCGCCCGTCAAAGTCCCCGGCATCCTTGGCCTTGTTCTTCGTGCCTAAAAAAGAAGGCGACCTTAGAACTTGTATCGATTACCGCGCATTGAACCAGATAACGGTTAACAACCGTTATCCTCTGCCTCTGATTCCTGAACTCCTTGACCAGGTGATGGACGCTTGCATATACACCAAGTTAGATCTCCGGGGGGCATATCATCTGGTGCTAGTAAAAGAAGGCGACAAATGGAAAACAGCCTTCCGTACAATATATGGATTATTCGAATACCAGGTAATGCCTTTCGGGTTGTGCAATGCGCCTGCTGCCTTCCAATTGTTCATGAATGATGTCCTTCGGGAACTCATCGATGTTTGTGTTGTCGTCTATATCGATGACATTCTAGTGTACTCTCTTCGGAATCTGATCACAGAAAACACGTTAGGGCAGTTCTGGAAAAACTGCGCCAACACAAACTATTTGCTAAACTGGAGAAATGTGTTTTCCATACCACAGAAGTTGAGTTTCTCGGTTTCATCCTGACACCCAAAGGAGTCTGAATGGACTCAAGAAAAGTGGATGCCATCCTCAAATGGCCATCACCTAGCTCCGTAAAAGGGGTTCAAAGCATGCGCGGCTTTTCCAATTTCTATCGCAGGTTTATCCCGGAATTTTCATGCATAGTACAACCCATTACTGCACTCTTGAGTAAAAATAAATGTTTTGAATGGTCTGAAGAAGCCGAGCAGGCCTTCCAGGATTTAAAAGCTAAGTTTACCTCCGCACCTATATTGAAACACCCACGTCCAGATCTCCCGTATGTCGTCGAAACTGACGCATCCAGCCTAGCCATGGGAGCAGTTCTATCTCAAAGAGATCCTGAAACCAACCAACTGCATCCCGTAGCATTTTGGTCCAGAAAATTCTCGGCACCAGAGATTACTTACGCAATCACTGACAAAGAACTGTTAGCCATAAAGTCCGCTTTTAAAACCTGGCGGCATTACCTGCTTGGCGCTCGACATACCATCACGGTGATCACTGATCACCAGAATATACAGTATTTGAAAACCGCCAAGGCTCAGTCATCACGGCAGCTCCGATGGGCTTTGTTTTTCGCTGAATTTGATTTCGTGATTACCTATCGACCTGGCTGCAAGAACGGCAAAGCAGACGCCTTATCCCGAATTGGAATGGGAGAATCTGATACAAACTCAGAACCAGTACCAATAATTCCCGAACAGAGAATTCAAGGCATGACTTTGTTACAGACGCTTGAAGACATTCAAGTCAGAGTGAAACAACTCCTGGACCCTACAGTCCTACAGGATTGGATACAAAAGGGATCAGACTTTACCATAGATAATGGTTTACCTTATTACCAAGGACGCTTATTCCTGCCGCACAAGGATTTACACAAACTAGTTATTTCAGGTTATCATGATACATTAATAGAGGGACACCCCGGTATTGCCAAGACAATGGAAAAGGTGAAACGACAATTCTGGTGGCCCTCTTGGCGAAAAGATGTTAAATCTTTTGTGATGTCCTGTGGTGTTTGCGCCAAAAATAAAGGTCAAAAGAAAAGACCAGCCGGTCTCCTTCAACCTCTAGACATACCGCCAGCACCCTGGCACACCCTATCAATGGATTTTATTACGGACTTGCCTCCTTGTTCGGGATACAGTACCATTCTGGTAATTGTGGATTTGTTTTCCAAAATGGCCCACTTCATTCCTTTGAAAGGTTTACCTTCAGCTTCTGTCCTAGCCAAAGAATTCCTCGAAAATATTGTTCGGCTACATGGATTCCCATCTATACTAATCTCTGACCGGGGAAGCCAATTCATTTCCCACTTCTGGCGCAAATGTTGTCAAATGGCACAAATCGACGTAAGATTATCGACCAGTCACCACCCTCAGACCGATGGTCAGACCGAGAGGACAAATCAGACCCTTGAGCAGTACTTACAGTGTATGTTACAGCAATCTGAAAGCAACTGGAAAGACATTCTTTGGATAGCCGAATACGCATATAATAATTCGGTACACTCTGGAACTGGCCATAGTCCTTTTTATACCTTGTTTGGACATCACCCCCGAACCTCAAACCTCGACTCACCTCAGAACCTCGGAGTGCCCGCAGTAGAACATCTGCATTCTACCATTACCCGAGCCTTCAAAGAGGCAACCACGCATTTACAACAAGCCAAGAGAAAATACAAGGAGAATGCCGACCTATATCGGAGTGAAGCACCTCCGTATCAGATTGGGGATCAAGTGTGGTTAGCTACCAGACATTTACCGCTCAAAGAGCCTCGAACTTTTAACCCAAAATATCTGGGACCTTATTCTATTACGGCAATAATTAACCCTGTAGCGGTTAAACTTGATTTACCAGCTAATATGCGAATTCACCCTGTTTTTCATGTGTCACTTCTGAAACCAGTGGTCCCCGGAACCCGACTACTCAAACCTCCAGAACCTATTCAAATAGATGGGGAACCCGAATTCGAAGTGAAGAACATTTTAGATTCAAAAATGTTTAGGTCAAAGCTTTTCTACCTAATTGATTGGAAGGGGTACGGACCTCAGGAGAGGTGGTGGGAACCCAGTGACCATGTGCATGCACCTCGATTAGTCAGGAAATTCCACCGACTCTTCCCCAAACAAACCAAAACCCCCGGAGGGAACAACCTTGGGAGGGGCCTTGGGGGGGGGGGGGGGGGAGTGCTGTCACGATGCCTGCTCCCGGGGAGCCGGCTCAGGCCCTGCGTCCCCGAAAGCGGACATGAAGTCCCCGGGGAAGGTCCCAGCAACCCCTTATAGGGGCCCTTCGGACAGCGTCCTGGCGCCTATGGTGCCAGGCTCACAGAAAATGTCAGTCCTGGCGCCATAGGCGCCAGGCTCATTATGAAAGTGTTTGGGTGCACTTACCTGATGCAGACCATGCTGCAGAACCCCGGCCTCCTTGAGGCCTGAAAGGAACTACTTTACCTGTGGGACTCATTTACCACCCGGGCGTGGTCGGGGAAGGATACATACCTGATTGGAGGAAGGACACATTCTAGGAACTTCTTCCAACACTATTTAAACCACACCCGATCAGCCACACGTGCTTCGCGTTGTTCTGCATCTAGCAGCTGGACGCTCACCGTGTCTGCTCCTGCATCTTGACTTCTGCCACACCTGCCAGCATCCTGAATCACCTGCAAAGGAAGGGAACAAGAGAACAGAAGAAGGAAAAGGCCTCACCTGCTAAATCCGCATCCCAGAGACATTTCGCCGACAATCCTGAAAAGGAAGACATTTATTTTTAAAAGCACATCGCATCGATCGCTGCAGCGCCGCATTCTACTCTCCTTTACAGGGCGCCTCCATGTTCAGCAGCGACCATCCGGATTCGCAGTCGCGCCCCCGCGCCTAGGGAGAAAAAGACAAGAACAAAGGTGAGAGAAAGAAGGGAAAAGGGAAGCTAAAACTCCATGTCAAGACTTACCTGTTGGGTCATTCCCTTTTCATTTCGGGTCCGCGCCGCATCCAGGCATTTTCGGACCCAAGGCCCCTAAGGGGAAAAAGACATCAGCGTTAATGAGTGAATGAAAAGACATTACCAAAACACTCATTAAAGACTTACCTGATTTCCACAAGGATTTCACCACTCACCTCGGGTCGGTGCCTGTTCCCCAGCATTCCGTACCCCGGCCTCTATGGGGAAAAAGACACTAGCATTAGAACATTAATGCATGGACACAAGGGGAACCACTTATAGAAAAAACTTACCTGGAAGCCAAGCAAGTTTGGTTCTCACCCATCCGAAAATCCAGTGACGTAACTGGATACCAACGTGCCCCTGCATCAGAATCAGAATGGAGAGCTCGTCCTTCCAGACCCTAAGGTGAGACGCTACGGGGAAGCACAGAAGGGTTTTGAGGAGGGTGAGAGGGGTAAGTGGGAGGCCGATTGCATTACCCTGCAGACAGTTAACCCCCTATTCTCACCTACAGAAGGATACTTCTGCGAGTCAGACAAGCCAGATCTGGGGCCGGTCCAGTCCGTCTTCCGAACCATGCGCATCACCTTAGACGAGGTCACAGCAGTGCGCACCAGGCCAGCGCCCCTGTGGGAGTCAGGTGAGCGTTACAGGCACACAATCTTGGGGATTGGGTGGCGTCGACTAACTATAGGTGCAGTTGTGACGAGCCGCTCCGTGGTTGGTGGACATCAGCTTGGTGCCAACGTGGGGCGGATAGGTCAGTTGGGCTCATCGGGGTGGGGCTGCCAGGCCAGGCGTGGTCAGTGTAGTTGATGGACGGGTGCCCTGACATCCTGCCCTTGTGGCCACACACACACAACATTCATTCATTTAGATAATTCCGCTTGTCATGTAAATCCTACAATAGGTTACTCTAAGGGTTAATAAGACACAGGAGGAATACATATAATGTGAAGCTCTACCAATACATCAAGACACTGTTACTTCTGACCTGTTAACCGGGTGTCATAAACCTGGGGGTCTGGTCTGAGGGCATGGGGAGAGCTGCACTGTCATTCTGGTCTCGTTGGATGTAGTGAAGAATTACTTTATGATGTGTTAGTACAGGGTTGAATATCTGTTCTCCAAGGCCCATTAAATGAGGGTGAACCGAGTACCACTGGATCAGCGAGGGTGTACATCTGGCCCCTTGGGGTGGTGGTGTTTTAGGACCGGGTTGTAAATAATTTGTTTGGCCGACCATGGCGGTCCGGGACATGGGGGGAGGCGAATACTTGAAGCGGGTCCAGCAGAATGGGGAGAGGTGAGGTTGTGCTGCTCGCACACCAGCTTGTCCTGGCGTGCCTTGGTGGGAGGGGAGATGGCCTTGGGTGTGCAAGCAATTCTCTGTGCTTGGGCTGCACACTATGTAAAACAAGGAAATGATTAATAAAGTTGGTAATATTAAAACGTTTACACATTTCTACTATCTATACATTCGTATATTTTATATTTTTCTACAATAATTTGGCAGTGTTTCATACATCATTATACATCGGACGACTATTTTAGCAATGTCACACGGTAGTAGCTGAATAACACATGAGGTAGTATTCGGTTTGGTGGCGTACTCGGGAGCATAGAAGCAATAATACATTTTCATTCTGGCTTGTATATTTAAACGTGTCCCTCCCCATATATATATATATATATGCACATATATATATATATGCACACGCTTTGTTTGCCTTCCTTTGTACTTAGCAGCATTTGTTAGTTAGCCCTAGGCGGTTTGTATCAATTTCTTTTCATTAAGTCTTCTAGACACATGGTATCGTGTATGAGCTGAGGCCATGCTTGCTTTACCAATACTTATGAATTTTTATCCCTTTCTTAAACATCGAAGTTTATATTTAATATAGCAATCTTTGTAAACCGTCAGGCATTGGAGTGTGGTTGGACATCGACAAGGGTTCATACAAAGAGGGCATTGACATCATATATTTTACATGTTACGGGTTAGATGCAGGGTCGAGGCCTGTTCTGTTAGGATGGTTTTCTTATTATTTTCCAGACTTGGACCGCGAGTCAGGTCACTTGGGGACAGTGTTGTACTGTGGAAAGTAAATGATAGTGTTGGTTCTGATACTTGTTCGTGTCTGGTTGCTCGTGAGAACGGGCTTTCAGCGGATCTGCCATGGAGCGGAGGCGCCAGGGGAAGGGCATGGCTCTCTGTGAGTGGGGGCCAAGCTGCAGCATTTGCAGGCAAGCTGCCTCGTTGGGATTCAGGTTGTCCGCATCTAAAATGGAGTCCTGATGCTTTCCAAAATGGTGTCCATGGTCTGTTACAGTACAGCATGATCAGTCCTGTGTGTCGATCAGTAGCCACCCCGTCATCTGGGCCCTGGTGACAGGGGGGCCCCTGACGAGCCATGAATCTCACATAGGTGGGGCATGTCGGGGAGGGGTGTCTCCTGGACCTATCCTCCCATACATTTCCCCCCTTTCGTTACTTAAGTAATGAATACTATAACTCACCCAAGCTTTGGCGCTCTTTTTCATCCGCAACAGCCTCGTCCCATGCTGGTGTACCTTTTATTGGCATCCAGGCACTACACACCCCTCTCAGGCTTTCCCCTCTCCTAGCATACTCATCTGGTGTGCAGGTCATGTATATACATTCCCCATCCAAGTCCACCCACACCTCTGTATACCATTCCCTTTCTTGAGGTTCCTTTATTGTAGTCTAATACAATCTATCTACTATGTCCCCATCATAAGGTAAAGGTACCAATCTGTACTTTGGCCCGGGATCCTCATCTGTTTGCACTTGAGCCTCGTGCATGACCTGTGCCACCCATTGTCACCATCATGATTGCGCCATTAGGCACTGCATTTGCGCAACATCCAAGACCCAGCTGGCACACGCAAAAAAATCAAAAGTAAAAATACCACGATAGGCATCAGCATTTTGATCGTCAATCGAAGCCATGATGGTACCCAAGAGAAGAGGTTGTCGAACCAGGTGCTGGCGTCTGCTCATCCTTCGTTTTTCATTTGTTCCCCCAGGTTGTGCACTGCTGTGATGACATGTGACAATGTACCATTATCTGCGTCTTCAGAAGGTACAAATGTCCAACATGCACTCCCGACTTTTCGGCAAACACTGCCGTCCATCGCCGTCAACAGGTCTAGGACATACCTGTTCTGCATCGTCATTAACCGCAGGGCTCTTAGCTCCACCTTGATCATGTTAAACCCTTCTTCAGTGTTAGCTAGCTGGATCAGCTCCCAACGTGTGATCTGGTGCCATTTTGCATTTGCCCGCGCCTGGATGCTTGGAACGAGTGAGGCAAAGACCGTTTCTGCAGAGATGAACAGTCGATACCTGTCTGGAATCTGCGCCAATAATTCTGAGGAGGCTATGGTTATGTAGTTGGATGACAGTCGCCTCCTCAATAGCACCTCTTGCACATTGCCGGAAGATAGGACATACATTTGTGGCTCTTCTGTTGGCGGGGTGTTTTGTTCACGGGGGCATCTGGCACTCCTTTTCCCCCAACAATATGACTCTCCGGAATCACCATCAACGCTGAGTGTAGTGTTGCCAACAAACATGTGCCCCTCCAGGACTGTGGGAGGTGCAAGTACGCATGTTTGCCGCAGACCCAGTAAGTGTCCATAAGTGCTGCTGTCCCTTCATGTCTGGGATAGTTAGTGTCCGGTTACAGTTCTTGTTCACATCCATTGAGTTCTTCCCTTCCCCATGGAAGCATAGATCATACGATATTTCTTTTTGTAGTTTGAACAGCTTTTCTATGGCGGTCACCCAGGTCAGTTTCGTGCTCTTTCCAGACTGGCGTGCATGTTTTTTTCGACCCACTGTAATTTTTCTGCTGTCAGCCCTCGTAGTGCCTCGGTTTTGCACAATATTTCTTCATCTTTCCATTTATTGTCGAAAAACAATGTCCCTTTGATCATGAAAAAGGGTTCTTTTAAGCATATCGCTCCTTTCACTCTTGAGTAGCAGGTTTTCTCATTCTGCTGCATTTCAAGGGATACTTTGTGTGCCTGAAAGGTGTTCTTAATCCTGCACAAGGTGAGATGAAAGAGACATTGGGCCTCTGCAAGAGGCAATTCTTTTGGCAACAGAACTTTAGGTGTGCCTGAGGCGTGGGGGATCAGGGAACAGACATAACTTTCGTTGGTTGTCCGTTTTGTGGTGGAACTCATGTCCGCATACTATTTGTTTGACTGGTGTGGCTGTCTCGGGTCTTCTATTGTGTCTAGACCCAGACCATAGTACTCGTCATATTTTCTCCTCCCCACCTCCCTCTTCCTCTTATTGCTTCTGAGGTAGCCCCTTGCTTCTCGGGCTATGTGTGATATTGGCCCCCCTTTCCCCACACGCCCTTTTCCCCATTCATCATATAGAGACAGAAACTTCTCTGACATTTCTTCATTCTCTTCCTTGTCTCCTATAGGTACTGTAATGTCTGTTGTGGGAGTAACTTCTAATGAGGGCGGTGTTGCAGTAGTATCGTATAGCCATGACAGACAGACGGGTTGCGGTCATTTAAACTGTACCCATTATATTCCGAGACATTTGGGAGTGAGGTTGGGTTTATACTCGAGCTGCTATGGATAGTAGTTGAGGGCTGCGCTTTGGGTGGGATTGTACCATAGCCACATACAAGCTGAAATCCATCCCATATTAAGTAATCACCCTCTTTGACTACTTTGGTTGCATTATTTGTGTTAGTTTCGTTTCCCCCTCCCCCCCCCTCAGAGATGAATGAAATGAAGCAGTACGTAACAAGACCAAACATCATTGTAAAGAATAAAACCAGCACACACAAACAGGCCACATTCATACGAATATCTATACCAATTAAATACATTATTTACATTTCTAACTGCCCTAATACTATTCGTTGTGGGCTGCCCATTCGTTGCCATGGTTACTCCTATATGTTGAAACATAAAAGTGCATTAAGCATACTTAAACAGTTGATTTTCATTTCTTGAGAGAAAGAGAGAGAGAACCATATTTACAATCCAACATCATTTGTATTTTCATTGTTAGGTTTCATTTATCACCAGAACACCTTTTGGCATTGTACATTTTTTTTTCAATCTTTTACTCTCTATCCATGTTTCATGTGCATCGCTTTGCTTTCCTCTTCATTGTTTATTATATACTGTTGTCTGTGCTTCCTCTTCTCGTTCCTCTTGGACACTATCATATGCTTTACGTACGTCGGTTAAATGTATCCAATATCTCAAGCCCTTTACTTTCACTGCAGTCGGTGTGCAAAATATCACTTCATAATGGCCATGAAATCTTGGCGCATTCCACCTCCGTACAAAACTTCTGACATAAATCTGGTCCCCTGGCATTAACTGCCTTTTTGGGCCTTGCTCGACAAATGTTACTGTCTCGTTCCCTTCTTCTTGAGTAAATGGTGGTGCGAGCTGCCTCGATATCATGCAAGCTGCTCTTGTGAGTTTTGTCAGATAGTCAGTAAACTCTTCTAGTATTGTGTGCATCTGAATGTCTGCGGTGTGGAGAGTGTGCTGTATGCATGCGTCTTCCCGCCACGATCTCGTGCGGTGACAAATGGTGGTCCTTGCTTGGCTGATTTCTCAGCTCGAACAAGGCCAGAGTCAGGCAATGGACCTAGTTTTTTTAGTGAAAAACACAATTTTTACAGCCTGCCTTTTAGGAGGCCGTTGATCTTCTCAACCATGCCATTGCTTTGCGGATGACAAATCGAGCATAGCTTATGTTTTATTCCTAACAAGGCAGTTACTTCATTGAACAGCTCATTAACAAAATGAGTGCCATTATCTGAGCGAATCACGTTGCAAATTCCCCAGCCCGGGAATACTTCCCTCACTAAGAACTTTGCGGCGCATTTGGCATCAGGTCGTGCGCAAGGCCCATCCTCAACCCATCTAGAGAATGGACAGACAGCCACTATCATGTACCGTGCCCTATTACACCTTTCCCCCATATCTGCATAGTCAATATGCAGCTCTCTGAAGGGCCCTACTGGTTTGGGTATTGTTCCTCTGAGTGTCCTCAGTGTTATTCCTGAATTATATATTTGACATGTTGTACATTCCATTGCTAGTTTTGATATATGTTCCTGGAGGCCTGGCACAAGCCAGTCTTCTTGTATTTCTGCTGCTATGTGTTGTTTAGCATTGTGGGCTGGGAAGTGTAGTTGCTGAAATGCTATTTCAAGGAGTTTGAGGGGCATTACCACCTTCCCTGTATTATTCTGGTGGCACAAAAGATCTGTTGCTGATTGACTACAACCTCTCTTTTCCCACAGCCCTTTTTCCTCCTCACTTGCTCCTTCCTGTAACTCTAGTATTTGTGACACAGGCATGGTGTTGGATCCTTCCGGAAGCTCCTCCACTGCCTGTTGTTGCACAAAGTACTCACCTGTTATTTCTTTTACTAAATAGGAAGCTTCCTTGGCTGTGGCGTCTGCTGCAGCGTTTCCCAAAGAGATAACATCCGTATTGGACGTATGGGCTTGGCATTTCACTATTGCTACCATAGTGGGTTTTTCAAAGCCTCAATAAGTTCTTCCAGGAGCTCTGCATGTTGTACAGGTGACCCATCTGCTCTGCGAAACCCTCTCCGTCCCCATCTTGCCAACCCACCGTGTACTGTAGTAGTCATGTATGCTGAATCTGTGTAAATAGTCACTGTACATCCTTTTGCTGCACGTAATGCTTCATTGAGGGCTATAAGCTCAGCTGCTTGGGCTGAGTAATGGGAGGGCAGGCGATGCTGTACTATCACTTCGTACTCACCTTCTTCCAATCTCACAACTGCCACCCCCACATGCTTTTCCCCTGTGTCAGTGTCGATTGATGCTGACCCATCTATGAAGTAAACTTCTCCTGCATTTAGGGCATTCTCAATTACCACCGGGCCTTCCCCCTCCTCTCCTGTTTAAGTGGCACAGTCGTGTTCCTGCATGTCTTCTAATGTGCACGGCTCTGTAATGAATGTTGCTGGGTTTACTGTTTTGCATCTGACTATGTGGATGTTTGCACTGCACAGTATTATTTCATAAGCAGTTGCTCTTTGTGTCGTCAGTGTGCTTTTTGATCTTTCTAATATAGCGAATAGGGAGTGTTCCACAAATAATGTCACATCACTATTGTTGCACTTTTTTCAATGGCGAACGCTGCGGCTGCGAGAGATTGCTCGCAAGCGAAGTGTCCTTGCTTCACTGCGTCTAGCGTGCCGCTATAGTAAGCAAGTGGCTTGTGTCCCAGGGATGTTTTTTGTGTCAGCACTGCTGTCATGAGGATCCCCTTGCAGTGGGAGAACAGGTAAAACTTGCGGTCATAATCTGGGTTCGCGAGTACCGGTGCGCTTGAAATCAATTCCTTGAGTGAGGTAAATGAGTCACTCATTTCTGCTGACCATTAGATTTCTCTGTTCTCCCGCTGAGCCTCTTTGAGTGCCTACAGTAGTGGTCTTGTGTATTTTGCATAATCTAATATCCATGCTCGACAGTAGTTATACATTCCTAGACATTTTTGCATGTCCTTCACTGTGCTTGGTCTTCTCACTGCTGAAATGGCATCTACTCTGCCGGGTGTTATCTTTTTGCCATCTTTTGATATTAGCTGCCCCATGTACAGCACTTCTGGTTGGCAGTACTGTAGCTTCCCTCTGTCGACCTTGTATCCTTTATGGGCCAACAATGTCAAGAGGGTGACAGAATCTTTTCTGCATTCTTCCTCATTCTGTGCGCAGATGAGCAAATCATCTACGTATTGAATAATCGTGCTGTCAGGTTTCCTAAATCTTCATGGAGGATGCGGTTGAATATACTGGGGCTCTCACAGTACCCCTGTGGTAACCTACAATATTTGTACCTCTTTCCCCCCAGTGTAAAGGCTGTTAAATACCTGCACTCTTCTGCCAATGGGATGGAGAAGAAGGCATTTTTCAAATCACCACTGTGAAGTGTGAGGCTTTCTTGGGGATGCTGCACAATATCGATGTAGGATTAGGGACCAAAGGGAACTCTTTTTGAATTTGAATGAAGTCATTGAGTGGGCGTAGATCTTGGATCATCCTCCATGCCCCACCTTTTGCTTTTGTAATCGGATAGATAAGTATTACATGGCGAATTTGAGGGTACTATTATTCCTTGGGCCAGTAATGCACTGATTGTTTCTTTTATCCCCTCCTCTGCTTCTCGGGACAGTGGGTACTGTTTTACCCTGGGCAGAATAGCCCCATGTTTAAGTTTTATTTTGACTGGGGTAACTCCATGCAGTAATCCCACGTCATAGGGGTCTGTAGTCCACAGATAATTGGGCACTAATTTCATATCAGCATCAAAGAAGGAAGGCGGTGCCCCCATCATTGCCATCAGTTGTACTGGCACCTGCCTTTCTTGTATCATGATGTCACAAGGTATTGCTATTTCCATTATTATCTCACGGTCACTCTCAGAATCTGAGAAAAGGTCTTCGTCCGACAGATCCCGTAATGCAATGTCGGCATTGATCCACAACACTGTGCGCCATTCGCAGCCGTGTACATCCATTGCAATTACGGCTATTCTCTTAACTGAGATTTGAACTGCATGTCAATCTAGGGACATCACTGTGCCTGGCACAATCTCTGGGCATGCTATGGGTCAGAAAATGAATTCTGCTGGAACTCGCCATTCCAGCTTTTTCAACTCCGGTACTACTCGTGCCAATGTTTTCAGTCCTTGGATAAACAGATCAGGATCCACCGGTATGCCACGCACTTCTGGTGCTGTTGCTCGTGCATGTACCACCAGCATTACGCGCAAAGGACAGATCCCTGGGGTGGAGCAAACTATCCCTCTCTCCGTCATATTAAGCGCTTGCTGAGCATGTCCCTTCCGAGCAAGTTAATCAGGGACTGTTTGTAGTATAGTAGGGGTGCTCTCACTGTCTTACCCCCCCCCACTGTGACATCTAAATCTTCTGTGTAAGGAACTTCGACAACAGCCCCAGAGAACCCCTGCGTCTCCAATTTACGATTAGATAACGGAAACCGTCCTTCACGTAAACATGATTTTTCGAGTCCACCATAAATATGAACTGTTTATTCCCTATCTGCGCCCCCATCAATGGTTCCTCTGCTGCATTGTAGGTCGTAGATAGAACAGGACACGCAAGTGCTCCCTGTGGGCTGTCCTATGCTGGATGTCTCATGTCCCCCCCCCCCCCCCCCCCTTGACTGAAGCCATTCCCTGATGCCACCGCCACTCCGCCATATGGGGCTGGTGCATCGTTAGCAGTTGTGGCGAAGGGGTTACCTTGTGTGTATTGCATGTGGTCGCGGTTTTGCGAATGCTGCTGTACATTGTGAGGGAGTTCTCTTCGCTGTTCTACATAACCCCCGCTCTGGCTGCCCTTGTGGTTGAGGTGGGTGAACTTAAATTTTAATCTAATCCTTTAATTGTCAATGCGGAGGATAAACTAAGAGAAATTGAAAAACTTTTTGAAGAATTTAAAACATCTACATTATCAAACAAACTAAAAAACTCAATAAAGACATTTAAGAGTTCAGGTTAGAGAGAATATACCCATATCTGAGTGCGGAATTCTTGCAACAAAAAAACCAAGAAAGATCACCACAGACCAGACGCAACAGGAGAGGACCTAGAAGGTGGGTTACATTCTCCGACACTAGCAGCGACTCTGCAGGGGAAGATCAACACCAATTGGGATCCCAAGCAACCTTTAGATCTAGGGGCCAAAGACCTTTTTTAGGGAGAGGCCAACTCTGCGGCTACCAAGGGGATTTTTACAGCCAGCCATGGGACACGTGGGGAGGAAGAAGGTGGCAACGACCACGCAGGAGAGGCTACAACCAATAGAAGCCCCTGTTATCCCTCGACAATAAATAGTGAAGTTCAAACTATGCCAGTTTTCAATTTATCAGACATAACATTGTCCGACCAACAAATTCAGCTCCTCACAAAGGGCCTTTGGTTTGTCCCTACCAATAGAACGGACTGGTATTATACGGAAGGTGAGATGTAACAATTTTTCAGAAAAGTTAGACTCAGTAACTTTTTTTGTGAACAAGGGGATCGTGAAATTGTAACAGATACGGGACTGAGGGTCCCCTCTGTCTTTACCCCATCAGATAATCAGGTGGCGGATTAAATTTTTATTTGAGAAATGTGTGTTGAATGATCTAAGAAGACTCCTGAACATCAACCACCAGGTTAAAAACAATCTCTCTAACAAAGAAAAGAAAGCATTGAAAGAACTTACGTCAAATCCCAACTTGATCAGTAAACCTGCTGATAAGGGGGGAGGCATTGTTCTCTTCTCTTGGGCACGATACAATCGTATGGCCTTAGACCTGATGGAAGACACTCAAAGCTATTGTCCACTAAGGAAGGATCCTTCACCTGACATAGAAAAAGAGATCAGGGATGCCACTCAATATCCAGCAGACCGATCATGGATAACTAAGGAAGATTCTGAATATCTAAACTACTCAGAAAAAAGGACTCCCTCTTTTTACAGTCTTCCTAAGATCCATAAGGACCAAATACATCCACCGGGTATGCCGATTGTGTCTGGCTGTGGTTCCCTTTTGGAACCCCTGTGCAAGTTCATTGATCTACCGATCAGCCAACAAACAGATACATATTTGAAAGATACTACAGCAACCATAAAAATCTTTGAGGGAGAACCATTTGATGGGGATCAGGACTTTTTAGTCACGATGGACATTACATCACTCTATACTAACATCCCTCAAGAAGAGGCAATAGAGATAGTCCACCTTTTTCTTACCCATCAGGCGACCCAATATAGGGTTCCAGCGGCTTTTATAGTCGAACTGATGACTATTGCACTACAAAGGAACTTCATATATTCAGGTCAGTTCTATCTACAAACAAGGAGCACGGTGTAACACTCACCTGATTCTCGCAGAGGCGCCGGTCTTGACTGGGCGACTACCGTATCTTCAAAGGTGATGTGCAGCACCCGGTTGGCTCTTTGGGCTGGACCTCTGTGCCCTGTATGCCTGACGTGCAGAGAAGATGTCTGCAGATAGAAAATACGGGGTTAATGAACTGGGGTTATTGGGGTGTCCCTATCTCTTTCCTCTTCTCCTCTCCTGTAGACCCCCACAGGTTAACGCTCTCACCTTAGGTAAGTGAATGCCGAGCTCTCCATCTGCCTCGGGGCAGGGTGCTGTAACCAGTTTCTTCACTGGATAGGTAGCGCAGGCCTCTTGACTTCAGAGGACTGCTGTCCGTCGTTTACTGCACGAACGGTAAGTTTCGAGTAACTCAGATGTCTTTAAAGTCTTTAATAATGATGTCTCTTGTTTTGCAGGGTTCCGGCGATGGCGGATGACGGGCTGAAGTGAGTTGAAGATGGAGCCCGTGTGATGAATAGAAGCGCCTGGAAGCACGTAAGTAAGCGCTTGTTGCCAGCTTCACGATGCGCTCTAACTGACTTTTATTTTGCAGGTACAAGTTCGGAGCGGCTGCAGGGTGCCAGGATACCCACTGGGTTAGATGTGGAAAGGAGTAATGGCACGTGAGTATTAAAGTTCCCCAATGTCTTTAAACGCACCTTGTTTTGTCTTTCAGATGCGGGATGCAGCGCCGACGGCCTCCGGAGCGTGCGAAGAGTTGGTAAGCTTTTGTCTTTCAGATGCCGGAATGCAGTGTGAAGACCTCCGGAGCGCACGAAGAGTAGGTAAGCCTTTGCCTTTCAGATGCCGGAATGCTAACCTGTTCTTTCTTGTCTTTATAGGAGTTGCTGAAGACTGGATTCAGGATGGTAAGCCTTTTTCCTTAGGCCCAGGACCGGATGCAGAAGACACGATGAGCGTTCTGCTGCAGAGGGTGCAGAATAACGCAAAGCAAGATTCATCCACCGGGTGTGGTTTAAATAGCCTCCTGTAGTGCTTAGGTGTCTCCTTCCACAGCCACGCCTAAGTAAGAAAAGAGTTCCTGGTAAGAAAAGAGTTCCTGCCTTCCAGAAGAGTTCCAGTGTTCTGAATCTAGGGAGTGGCTCCAGCCCCACCCAACAGGAAAAGTAGTTCCAAATAGAAGAGGATCAGAGACTCAACTGGCAGGCAAGTAAGCAGCATGGTCTGCTGCAGGTAAGTCCACCCAAGCATTATGAGCCCGGCGCTTCCAGCGCTGGGACTGGGCATATTTATGAGCCTGGTGCCACTGGCGCCAGGACTGGGTCCAAAAGGTCCCAATTGGGACTGGTTGGCACTCGGAACCTGGGTTATGGATCTGCTTCCAAGGGAGTTGGGAAAACCCTGACCTTTTGGAAGCAGAGACCATGACACACGGCCATGGGAGCAGCATTTGCTCCCAGTCTTGCGATCTTGTTTATGGCTGCTTTTGAGGGGAGATATGTCTTCTCAGAAAACAACATCTATAAACCATACATTAGAAAATGGTATAGGTATATTGATGTTGTGATTTTCCTTTGGAGGGGCAATATTGAGTCTCTACAGGAATTTTTTGTCTATTTAAATGGTCAACATAATATCATCAAATTTACGATGTTACATTCTAAATCGACAATCAATTTTCTGGACTTATGCATTAATGTTAAAGTGGGTCATCTAGCTTGTTCTTTGCATAAAAAAACCACTGACAGAAACACCTTTTTACGCTTTAAGAGCTTCCATCCCAGATCTCTTAAAGAGAATTTGCCGTTTAGTCAATTCCTTAGACTTCGCAGAAATTCCACAGAGACTGCAGATTATTATACACATGCAAACAAACTTGCCAGCGACCTTAAAGAACGAGGCTACCCGAAAAAAAACTGGTATCTCACTCCCTTAAAAGAGCGAGATTTACGCCCCGGGAAAATTTGCTGGAGCCCAGTCTGAGGGAACAAAACCAGAATCGCATAACATGTGTTACAACCTATAGCACACAATCCTTTGCGATCAAGAAAACACTTCTGAAGTATTGACCAATGGTGAGCAACTGTCTACAAGATAAAGGCAAACCATCGTTTGCGTTTAAAAGATTGAGAAATTTGAGAGACAAACTGGTGCACTCAACGAGCCACGGCAAGCCTAACACAAGTCATAGAACCCTCAGACCATTGTTGGATCATTATCCCTGTGGAAATTGCCGTGCTTGCAAATTCACAATGAAAATGTTCAATTACAAAATCCAGGAAAGAAGATGGGACATACGTTTCTTATCTAATTGCAAAACATCAAATGTAATATACTGTATCCAATGTCCATGTGGACTGAGGAATGTGGGCCAAACCACAAGACCAGAGCACACACGGATCAATGAACATCGATCTAGGATTAGATGTAAGAACCACCAAGCACCAATGGTGTCCCATTTTGTAGCCTTTGCCCATACTCCTGATGACATCCAATGGTGGGTGTTAGATGTTGTGAAAAACAGCTCCAACCCGAAGAGAGCTTTGAATAACAAAGAATCCAGATGGATCCATCGTTTGCAAACTCTGGACAAACTGAGAGGACTCAATGAAGAATCTCCCGCTTATGAATTCCCACAATGATTTTGGGTATATTTAATTTGGCCTTTTCTTTATGCTGCTAGTTATTCCTGAACGCAATGCTAATTTCATCACACCCATATAGGGCTTTGGTATTGCCCCTTCAGCAGATTGCTCCGCCCAACAAGGCTTCAGAATTTAACCTGTCCTTATGTGGTTTCACACAGCGCTTTCCTACTTTCACTGAATAGACGGCCATTTAGCCACATTTTTCAAGCCCACAAGACCCCTAGATTTAGATTAGCCTATATGGTAGTTATGATATCCTGACCACTTGAGGCTATTTGCTATCTATACCTCTTGTACCTCCTGGGCTTGTGTTAACTTTGTAGATATTGACAGCGATTTTTTTTTCTTCCTAAGCCAACTGAGGCACTAGCAAAACCTAGGAACCTTACTGACCGCCCCGGGCAGCAACTGTCGCATACGAGGCATAGTCAACTCAAATGGACATTTGGTTGCTGTGTGCAGCCAAACAGCCACTGAGGGTCACTAGCATGCCAATACCTTGGTATATATTTTCAAGACCTCCTTGCTAAATATTAGATTCTGATGTTATCATTCCCTAGAATCACTGGCTTCCTTTAATATAGAGAAACTATCTTTGGCAGGGTGCATTTCCCTAGTTGGCCACTACCAAAACACTTCCCCTGACACGGATTGTGCAACCAGCTTTCAAACACTATGGTTACGTGGACTTTCTGCCGCACGTTTTGCAGCTTTATGACCTTTAACTATTCTCATGTTTGGGCACCCTCTAATTATTGACAGGCTGCGCCATTTACGTTGCATCACGGCAATGGTTTGGTCCTTGGGCAGCACGCTACAAAACGGGTTGACTTGTTTGGACAATCGGAGCAATCGCATGTGCCATACCCTTTGAAGACTCTCGTGCTTAATCCCAGCGGAGATAGCAACTCCGCCTTTCGCCAACAGCTTGGTGAGTATGTGTCTGTTGCCTTAGAAGACATCAAAGCTTTTTCTACAATTGCGGTTAGCGCTTCTGACATGCCACTCGTTTTGCTTTTTCTAGAGCCAACATGAAAACACGGGGCCCCCTATGGCCACTATAGCCAGGTACTTGCCTTCATTTATATACTGTACCTCTTACATTAATATGCTATATATACCCCCTAGACTCGTTGGAGACTAGAGAAAATATCCATTAATTGTGGCTTGGTTTCTGTTTGTTTTTTCTCAGGCACGTTGGAGTAGACACAGACTACACTTGGTGTAGTGAACTTTGGTGTCTTTCAGTGAGCCGACACTTTTGTATTTGCACTTGGGGTTGCTGGACTTGAGCCCACAGCGCTTTACCCAAAACCCCATTTGAGGTAAAGTATTGCCCTTGTACCTTGGGTACCCTTTTGAGAACTGCTGCCCTTTTACCACTGAGGTGCCCATGCCTTCCATGTCTTATTCCATCTAGGCGATTTAGTTCTCATACGCTTTCCTACTGAAACCACAATGTGGCTTTTCCCTTAAATTATTCACGCTTTCATTTATTTTTCATTTCTTCACTTTGTTACTTCGGATAAGGAGTAATTATTCTTCTTATTCTTTCTGAGCACGATTCTTTAGTGCATGTTGAACTATTATACACTGGGTTTGGGTGTGTATTCTTGCTCCCCCTCCCTAACCTCAGCAGCTGTATTAACTACCTGCTCTGATTTTGGTCACTCTTGAATCATTTATCTTCAATAAACCCTGGGATAAGGTTTGGAATGCTTTTAAATCTTGTTCAGCCATCGGAGGGTGGCTTTTTACTTTTAAATCCCTTTCATATTGTTTGTCTCTCTCCCTAGGGGTTAATCTCTTACACATCTGACCTTTGGTCCTGAGGAAGGCGTTTTCTGTTTAGATCTTCACGCCGAAACGTATTTGATTCCACCTGGCCGACCTCCTTTGGCCCATAAAGGTGGCCCCTGTGCCTACACTAGTAAGGCCAGACCCTATACGTAGACCTGAGCAGTACTGTAAGAAGCGATTGGCAAGTGCGAATACATGAATTAAAGTGACACTAGCCACTTGTTTTCAAACCCTACAAGGAACAATAATTGGACATTTTCCTTTTTTGGCACCCTTGAAAAATACAGATTTGTGGATTTCCACTACTGAAATAGGGTGGTAACTGAGTACTTTTAGAATACTTCTTTAACATAGGAGAAGAATTTAATTCCTGTGACACTCGGCGTCTTTACTGAAAAGAAAGTCTTTTCTTCTTATTTCTAACCGTTTGTTTTTTCTAAATTTTCAGCTTTTTTCTATTGATGCATTTATTTTTGATTATTATTGTCCCGTATGGTGTATGATTTATTCAGATACTGTTGTTCTTATTGTCATATGTTTTGAGCCTGATTCAAGAAAGTAGTGTTTAACAGTTTGTGAAATAGCATTGACACTGAGGCTCATGTGTAAAAGACTGTTTTATGCTCTTTATTAAATAATGAGAAATATTCTTGATGTATATGGTGAGATTTTATATCTAGTCAAGTGACAAAATCAAAGTGAATGATTTTTGATAACATCAATTGCATTAATACATATATGTGATGTTAGTGTGCACAAATAGAGATTATTAGGACACTATCTGGAGCTAAGGAATAATATACCCAGATAGCAGTGCTCCGGTTTTAAAATAGTTCTGTGCAACAATTTCCAATCTTTGTCTTTTCCTTCTTTTGTCAGAGAAAATGAGGTGTGTGTATAGGTAATACATATACTGTATCACCAGTTTATAACCTGTGGGGACATATTTTGTTGGTTTTTGCTGATTGTTTCCCCCAGTCCCCCACAGAGTACGGGATTTAGCCTTCAGTATATATATGCCCTTGTGGTCCTCCTATGGGTAATCCATAGGGGCTCCCCGGGTGAGGATGACCACATTGTTTGATGTCTTGATACACATTGTTTGGTCTATTTCTGCATTCTCGTGAGAAATGTCCCCACCTCCCGCAATTCCAACAGTTCCCCTGTCCCCCCCTTGGGCCTTGTCCTCCATACCCTGCATTTCCCCCCGTATCCTTGACCACCCCCTCTGCGGCCCCTGTACCCACCTCGTCCTCCACGGGGGCCCCACTCTTGCCACTGCGGACCTCCGTATTGCTCCTGTCCATTCCACTGTGGCTGCCCGTTGCCTGCCCAATTTTCTGCCATCCTCCCTTGTATTGCTACCAGCCCCTCCCTGTCATGGGATAGCGCCGCCACAGCTGCAGCAACATTCACGAGTTTCGTTTGTACTAGCTTGGCCTCATCTGCCAACCTTTTTTGAGCAATCTCTTTCTCCCTTTGCTTTATTCTTTTGCAGTGGTATACTATTATGCTTTGTATTTCCGGCCACCCTTTTACTTCAAACCCTGCGATTTTGTCAAGTGCTTTTTGTACTTCTTTAGGGAGTCCTCTCTTTATTATAAAGTAAAATAAAGATGTTGACTGGTACCAGGGCGTTCCCGTTTCAGCTCTCCACATCTCCTGCACCCGAAAAATGTAATCCATAGCATCCTCCCCATCATTCATCCTGCACTGCATCACTGACTGTAAATCTGGTGTGTCTGGAAACGTTTCTCTTAATGCATCCCATACCCTTGCACGCACTGTATTAAAAGATGCTCCATCATGGCGATCACAATCCAGTGTCACTCCCGGGAAGCCAGCCTTTGCCCACACTCTATCTGCTTGTTCTCCCACTGCCGATACCAGTAGACTTTTGACATCTCCTACTGCTAGTGGCACTTCTGCAGTGTGCTTTTTGTATGCATATATCCACTTACTTGCTCCTCCAGATAGCGAGGCAATGATTTTAAACAGTTGGCTTTGTCCACCTGAGCCCAGGGTATATAATTTGGTCTCCCACCTCCCCTATGTATCAATGGGAGTTGTAGTTTGCCCTTTGTCGTCTTGCCAGTACCCACCTTCAACCCTTTCCTTCCTAACGGTGCCTTTCTTCCCATCCTATTCCTTAACCTTCCTGTCCATTCCTCTTCCATTGTTCTTCCCAGAGATGTTCCTTCTCCTCTACCGGACCCTCCTCCCATAGCCACACTCAACCTCCCACTTTCCTGTTCATCGTCTTCAATATCGCACCACAATTCTTCCATGCCCCCGGTAGCCATTCCCTCATCACCTGTATTTTCATCCATCTCCTGTGGCCCCAGTTCTATTATTCGAGTTGGCTCTTCCTGAATTCTGAACAGTATTTCCCCTTTCTTCCATCCCTCTTCAGATGACTTGTCAAGTGCCTGTGCCCTCGGTGTTTGCTCACCTCTAACAACATTAGTTCCATTCTGCTCACATATATTTCTTATTCTAGATAACTCATCTCTTGCCATGGAGAGCCTGGAATCTAGGTCCTCCGTCAATTTTTCTATATCTACTGCAGGGGTGCTTACTTATCTGCGTTGTCTGGGGCCCTCGTATGGGGGTGGTGCAGTTGGTTGTGGGGTGGCTGTAGGTGCTGCAGGGGGTACAAATGTGGGGTCACTATAACCTTCTGCTGGCACTGGTTTGTTTAGGAGGGGGTACAATCGTGTCACCTCAATCGATCCCTCTGTTCCTACCTCTTCCTTTCCAACTTCAGGTATGAGTAAGGGACTATCAACTGTGGAGGGCAGGTTAGACACCGACTCCTTCCTTCTGAGGGGAGGCACTTCCTCAAATAACCTTCACAAGTCTAGTATTTCTCTTCTATTATGAAATTGTTTTCCTTTGTACTTGATGAATATGCATGTGGCCACCATATCTAGGACACTCTTATCAAACAATCCCCCTTCTGGCCATACTTGGGGTAGTCCTTCTCCCTTCAGTTCTGTGACCCACTGATCGTGGTATGTCTTTATACGTTCAGCATAACCAGGTAGATTTTACAGATGTGGGCCAGGGGTGTATCCGCCCCCACATTATGATTTCAGTTTTTTTTTGTTTTTTTTTGTACTAGTTGTATCTAACGCTGCGTAGTATAAGTGTATGCGTGGCTTCTATATTAGACAATTCTTGGACATATGCAAAAGAAAACACTTGTTTATACTATTACTACCTTCAGATCAAAAAACATCTGCTTACAATATTATTACCTTTAAATCTTACCGGGTCACACTTACGATGACCATACCATAGAGCTATACAATGTCATCAATTCAACATAATTTCTTTGCAATTCATTAAAACATGGTTAACTTAACATATACAACATGGGACAGGCACTTAACAGACTTTTGACATACAACACATAACATTTACCCCTCCCTTTTCTCCTTGCCCTGTGCTTCTCTCCCTGGTAAGGACCTCTTTCCCTAGATCATCAATTGTCCCTACACCTTTTAAACATTTTATCTTTTGTTCAACACTAAGGTACCCTGACTATAAAAGAAAGAGAAAGAAAAAGAAAGTAACAGTTTCTAACATATTCACTTTGTCTCCCTATTACCAGACACATTTATTTTATTCTCCACTTTTTGACTTACTCCCAGTACTAGTTGAGATAGCACTACACAGCGCCACCTTCTACCCCCTTGCAGAGCTAGGTTCCCGTGTCTCATCTTCTCTTATGTCACCTTTGTATCCTAATGGCCATATGCAGAGAAAGTAAAGTAAATACAAATAGCATTAATGGTTGAAAGCACCCCTTTTTAAATGACCTTGTGTATTCTGACTCCCTCCCCCTTCTCCCTTTACAATCACTCGCACTTAATACTCACGTGCCCGTCTTGAATCAAGATTCTCCGGACTGGGTCCGTCCAGGCGGCGCTGCCACACACTCAATGGCCGCCCCCCGGGTCTGGCGAGCGGTACTCGAAGGGGTTTTTTGGAGCGGGATCCGTACCCTTTGTTTTATTCCGTGCGCACGTCTAAGCATACCAGTTGCCGTAGGCGGGCAGCTCTCTTGAGCTGGGCGCACTGTGCGTCTCCACTGCCGCCCGGAATTTCTTGCATCAAAGGGAACGATGAAGAAATTTAAAAATGTAATCACGCTTTCGGGTCACCACTGAAGGCAAGCGTCCCCAAAAGGCATTACCCTCCCCGCAATGAGAGGCAGTAACGGACACACCCCAAGAGGGAATGAGGCCAAGACCAAGTGCGGGTAAAAGTAAAAGGTTCTTTATCTAATCAATTAGGGCATGCAAAGGACTCTGCAAGCTCTGAGAGCGCTCTGTCTGACAATAGCAAAGACAGTCTTATTTATTACAAAATTTCGTCATAGAAACCTATATACTATAAGGGGCACATAATCTTGGGGATTGGGTGGCGTCGACTAGCTATAGGTGCAGTTGTGACAAGCCGGTCCGTGGTTGGTGGACATCAGCGTGGTGCCAACGTGGGGCGGATAGGTCAGCTGGGCTCATCGGGGTGGGGCTGCCAGGCCAGGCGTGGTCAGTGTAGTTGATGGACGGGTGCCCTGACATTCTGCCCTTGTGGCCACACACACAACATTAATTCATTTAGATAATTCCGGTTGTCCTGTAAATCCTACAATAGATTACTCTAAGTGTTAATAAGACACAGGAGGAATACATATAATGTGAAGCTCTACCAATACATCAAGACACTGTTACTTCTGACCTGTTGACCGGGTGTCCTAAACCTGGGGTCTGGTCTGAGGGCATGGGGTGAGCTGCACTGTCATTCTGGTCTTGTTAGATGTAGTGAAGAATTACTTTATGATGTGTTAGTACAGGGTTGAATATCTGTTCTCCAAGGCCCATTAACTTAGGGTGAACCAGAGTACCACTGGATCAGCGAGGGTGTACCTCTGGCCCCTTGGGGTGGTGGGGTTTTAGGACTGGGTTGTAAATAATTTGTTTGGCCGACCATAGCGGTCTGGGACATGGGGGGGGGGGCGAATACTTGAAGCTGGTCCAGCAGAATAGGGGGAGGTGAGGCTGTGCTGCTCGCACACTACCTTGTCCTGGCGTGCCTTGGTGGGAGGGGAGGGGAGATGGCCTTGGGTGTGTGTGTGTGAGCAATTCTCTGTGCTTGGGCTGCACACTATGTAAAACAAGGAAATGATTAATAATGTTGGTAATATTAAAATGTTTACACATTTCTACTATCTGTACATTCGTATATTATTTTACAGTTGTCTACAATAATTTGGGAGTGTTTCAAACATCATTAAACATCGGACAACTATATTTTAGCAATATCACACGGTAGTAGCTGAATAACACATGAGGTAGTATTCGGTTTGGTGGCGTACTCGGGAGCATAGAAGCAATGCATTCTGAGGCGATAATACATTTTCATTCTGGCTTGTACATTTAAACGTGTCCCTCCATACACACACACACATGATTGCTTTAATGCTTTGTTTGCCTTCCTTTGTACTTAGCAGCATTTTTTAGTTAGCCCTAGGTGGTTTGTATCAATTTCTTTTCATTAAGTCTTCTAGACACATGGTATCGTGTATGAGCTGTTGCCATGCTTGCTTTACCAATACTTATGAATTTTTATCCCTTTCTTAAACATCAAAGTTTATATTTAATATAGCAATCTTTGTAAACCGTCAGGCATTGGAGTGTGGTTGGACATCGACAGGGGTTCATACAAAGAGGGTATTGACATCATATATTTTACATGTTACGGGTTAGATGCAGGGTCGAGGCCTATTCTGTTAGGATGGTTTTCTGTTATTTTCCAGACTTGAACCGCGAGTCAGGTCACTTCAGGGACAGTGATGTACTGCGGAAGGTAAATGATACAGTGTTTGTTCTGATACTTGTTTATGTCTGGTTGCTCGTGAGAACGGGCCTTCAACGGATCTGCCATGGAGCGGAGGCGCCAGGGGAAGGGCATGGCTCTCTGTGAGTGGGGGCCAAGCTGCAGCATTCGCAGGCAGGCTGTCTCGTTGGGATTCAGGTTGTCGGTATCTAAAATGGAGTCCTGATGCTTTCCAAAATGGTGTCCATGGTCTGTTAGAGTACAGCATGATCAGTCCTGTGTGTCGATCAGTAACCACCCCGTCACCTGGGCCCTGGTGACAGGGGGGCCCCTGACGAGCCACGAACCTCACATAGGTGGGGCATGTCGGGGAGGGGGTGTCTCCTGGACCTATCCTCCCATACACAACCCCTTATCACTGACTTCGGACACATTGAGTATACCGAAAATTCGAAATATTTGGGAGTTCAAAGGTCCAATAAAAAAGGAAATCAAGTAGAATTTGCAAAGCTAAGCACATTTCACGTAGGCTACGTTGATTTGCATATCCTTATGCTGGGCTTGCGTTAGGAAGTATCCTTGAGCCCTATGCTTCTGTTCTGTAATATTATACAGACTCGAGGCCCTTGAAATGCGAGGCCTGGAGTGGCTAGAGGTGTTAGAGGGGTTCTTCTGGGGAAATGTGCTCTATAGAGTATATACAGTTGGAACTAGGACTCCTATCTTTAAAATCAATGGCACTTAAACGTAGAGGGGACCTTTTTATGAAAGCAAAGAAATCTCCAGTATGGCCCCTCCTTGCTGAGTTAGGTGCCAATTATTGTCTTGAGAATATACCCAAGAAAAACAAAGGGTATATGAATTTAGTAAAATATCTATTCCACAAACTAGAGTGGAAACCTGACCTTTAACGCTGTTCAATTTACTTGAAATTGAAAGAGGCATTTTCACGCCATTTTCGAAAATGGGGTTGGGTAAACCATTATGAACAACTACAGACACTCCATAATTACAACCAAATAGTGCACATTTCTCACAAGTATATGAAACCTGAAAGAGGTCTGTTTCTTTGCCCAGATCCTGAAGTGCGCAGTTTTAGGTTAATGCGCACAAACTAGCTGCCTGTGAGATCCATACGTGGTGGACAATGGAAAATTCCTAAACAGGGCAGAAATGTCTGTAAAATGTCTGAATGTTTTGAAACAGTGAGACATCTGCTGACTGTTCAAAATTAGGACACATTTATATGACCATATTAGGCCACATAACACATGATTGAGTCCACAAAATCATCAGAATGTTGTACCTAGTGTGGATCAACTCATAAAACTCGTACAGAGTATGCTGTCAGGTTAGAACACATTTCAAATAAATACTAATTTAATTATGAAAGGAATAATGATATTTCTGTAAAATGCGATTCTTTTCTAAAATCCCTATACATTTTTAAGAATGTTTTAAATGGCTAAATGTTTTATACATTTTGTAAATCATACATTTTAAAACTAAAAATGAAATGTAATGTAATGAATTGACTATATGTGAACTTAGTCATGCTTGTTAAATCATTGTATTGGTATGTATTGTATATCTAATTATTGATACTAGTTTGAATGTGCGTTTTATTGATTTTGTAAAAGTTCAGTTATGTACTGATTACAAATAAATAGGACAACTGGACCGTATTTGTTTCTTTTCGTGGGACTTTGACGTAAAGCTGTGGCGCAGCGCTAAAAGAGGCATGTATTAGGAGTACGTCTCTGCACCCGCAGGGTAGCTGTACAGTTGAGGGCCGTCCTATATTTACATGCTATGTACAAACAGTAGAAACGGTGTGACAGCTGGACTGAATTTTCTGTGGGACTCAGCTGTGTGTTGTGGAGTTCAGTGCTACATGCACTGTACTTGCATAGTGAATGACACTCAGTGCAATATATATTGAGCAGATCTCTTACCTTTACTCAGCAGCGTTGTTTTCACCTTACCAGGGAGGTTTTTCAGCTTCAAGCTCTCGTATTCATCTCTAGGCATCCCATAATTCCTACTGCCGTAGCAATCCGGTCTCTCAACTGCTCCCAAGATAGTTGACATTTGCGCCAGACACAGCCATATGTGCCGAAGCAAGTGATGTGAGGCTTGTGTAGCACTTGCAGGGTTCGAAATTGAGATTCGATGAGCAGGAGCTAAAACCAGCTCCTGGGTGTCGAGCATCACCCTGTAGGCATGAGCTACGGCAGGGGAACCAGGAGCTACCAGAGATGCTCCTTGAACATTTTGTCCATTTTGAATTAACCATTGTGTTTAAATGTGTATTAGATGTTTTCTAATTCTTCTTTGAGTATTCTCAAATATTCAGTTAATCTCAAATGTACATGTTTTGGAAGGCACCAGCTGGCCCAAAGAGTCAAAAATAGCCTCTGGTAGCTGTTGGTTTCAACCTAACCAGGCTTTACTGTGCTAGAAGCAGGAGCGAAATAGCTTCTGGCTCCCCTCAATTTAGAACCCTGCATGTGGACACCTCCCACACATCTTTGGCCCCTGTCGGTAGACATCTTGAGCAGGGGCTACAATGCTGGGATCCACTGCACCGCACACAGATAGGGGAGGACTGGCAACTTTTGGCCTGGAGGAAAGTGTTCTTTGGGCCATGGTGCAGTTCCCCAGCCCTCAATGCAGCAGCTCCAACTTCCAGAACAAGTTAACTCAATGCCATCCTCTTCCCACACGTTGCCAAGTTTATATACTATACATTATTAACATTACTTGACTTTTATGCAACATACCTTTCAGTTATGCTTGTGGGTTCTTGGGAGACCCTGACAACTGGAAACTCTCCCACATACACAACATAGTAAAATGATGTCACCAGGGTCAAATAATTAGTAAAATGGGAAAGCTTGTATTTTGAGCCCAGATCTCTCCACGTTCCAGTTTACAATTTGACATCAGACTACATCTCTGCCCATTGCATCTGATCCCATCTATAGTTTTAGACCACTGTAAAGCTACAGCAAAGCTAAAGAATTAATTGGTAGATCCGAGCAATAGCTAAACCAGGGGTCTGGCTTTTTCAAGCAAAACTTGAGTTGGCACAGAAAAAGACCAATACCTGGCTTACTGCCTCCTCAGCCCACAACACAAAATCCATACCTGGTACTATGTCTACCCTCCCAACCCATGCAGAAGCCCCTCACTTGGCAATCTGCCTCCCACCAGTTCAAATTATAGTAGTAGTTACAATAATAATCATTTATGGAGTAACAGTACAGATTATAAACCCATATGAGTGAGACATCCCCTACAGGGAGCTAAGGAAAATAAGGCATGGTGATGAAAGGAGATTTGCTCACAATCGCGTAAAGTATGAAGTATAGAAGACAGGGCTTCGAGCTCTGTCTTCCTATTTCCATAGATAACAATTTAGAGAGCAGAGGAGACTTCATTTTCTCCTATTCCATCTTCATTATTAGAAACAACAAAATGCTTTCTGCAAAGTTGTAATTCAAAGTCTAGACTAATACACTGTTTAATAAATCTGGCTTTCAAAACATCAGTGTATCTACAAGAAGGAATCCTATTAATAGTGTCAATCTGGCATGTGGGCTTGCATTCCACTGACTTTAATAATCAATTGTTCAACTGTATCAATTTACTACAATTTAAGAAGTGGCACATCTATGCTTCACAGGAACAAGAAAATGGCTTCAAGCCCAAAGAAGACTCACAAATACTAAAATTAATATCACGCCTATGCACCATGCACCTGTTAATCTATATTAAGCAGAAAGTTATTGAACTCAAATTAAGAATCGGGAAACAACAATTCTAAGTTGTACATATATTCTTTAATATCGGTTCATCCTGAAAACATCACAAGCATGTGTTTCGACCTAAATAAATGGTTTTCATCAAGGCTTTAAACATCACAATGTAATTACGAATGTAAAATTAAAAATAACATTTAAAAATATTCATATACAGACCATTAAACAGGCCAGCCTTATAATTGCAAATCCTAATCATGTCACCCATTGACTTTTTTTACATTGTTGTCCAACCAATCTAGTGTCCACCACCAACACTCAGTGTGTCATTTGTAAAACCTTAAAGGGTCTATCATAATCCGTTCCACGCACCTAACAAGGCCCAAATTAGTCCGCAATTAATACTAATGAGATTTAATATTAAACAATAATTACCGCTGGAACCTTTTCGCTATGAAAATTCCATTTGGTTCTTAAGATGTTAGTTTCAAATCACCTCATAGTTACAGCTTCTAGCTCTATCATAAATAAGACAATTCTTACACTTTACATCAATAACCCGAATGGATAGATATAGTACGCTCAATGGTTCTTATCTATTTATTTCCAATATTAATCACGGTTGAGAACATTCCATTATCCTTCACATTAGGTCCCAATCCTTGATACCTGATCAAAACCATACTTCACTCCATGTCACAATTCACAAAACCCTTCTCATTCACAAGTTCCATAATATTTGTGACACTAGTTCTTGCCTAATGGCTCTGCTCCTATTCTCAAACCAATTTTCACAAAGTCCCAGTTTGTTTCATAATATGCTCCTTCCTCAAAACTCTTGAAATTCAAATCCTATGGTCACTCAATTTGCTGAATTAACGTAGATAATTCTGATACACTAAGTTCACATTAACAAGGCACATTCCTGAAACCCTCGCTAAGCACAAAAGCATTTCAGCCTACAACTAGACATAACCAAAATTAGTAACAACGTTCTAGACCTTCCTCAGGAAGCATTGCTTTCCCTGAATCCTTACCTTTAAGGGCTTCCAATAGCCTCAAATTCACTCCATCCTGCACACTGCAGCGACTCTCACGGCGCGAGAGCGCCATTTTGTTTTTGCCTCATTTATAGTCTGCTATGCAACGCATCAGTACTTCAACATGCCTCTGATTTGCATATGTCAACACAGCCGCGTTTCCTGACAGCCTTCTCCTAGATAAAGCTGCATAGCTAATTTTCGCAGCCTTTATTCCATCTAATGAGTCAACTGTAATGGGATTGATTAAGTAACCAAGCAGCGATCCGTTCTATCCTGATGAGAAAACACACACTTCTACAGACTCTGATAATAATCATTATGAAAGGTCACTATAATTATAAGCTTAGTCTGTACAATTTTCTACTTCCATATCACCAAGTTACATAATACAGCAACCTGAAAAAATATAACGAGACTCAAATTAAACATATGTTTGTGAAGTAAGTATGCATAAACTTGTTAGAAAAAAAAAAGTTGAGCCAGTGCCACAATAGGTTGAAGTGACATGAAGATCAGTGCACAGATCACAGCAAGTCAATTCTCCTCACCTACCTTTCCAGATTTGTATCTCTCTCATGTACCCTATTTTACTTACCCATAAATCTCTTTTGTCCTTCTGTTGCACCACATCGTTGATGCCCCTTCACCCCCTTCCTCACATTTAACTTTCAGACCTCTGTTCCCCATTTGCTCCATGTTTGAACCCATAACTAAATCCACTTTCCTTATCTTGCCCCTCACTCTTTTCTCTTGTTCACATCGATCAGTCACCAATTCCTTGTCACTCTCCCTCTTCTGTTGACTTGGTGCACATGTAGCCAGCAGACCACCTTGATTTGCCAGTCAGACAATGGGGTGTACATTTGGTCAATGTAGAGTGAAAGACAATGAGGGGATTTGGCTACCACTGTGCTCCCAACTTGAATTTGCTTGGCCAGTCGGCTGCAATTTCAATTGAAGGAAGCAGAGGGAACTTGTAGGGGAGCCCACCTGGGATCTGTTGATGACGAGGGAGAAAAAGTGACATTTGAAATTTGTGGGTTTCCAAGGAAGGTGGAACCGGTGTCTGTGGGTGTGTCTGCTTCCCTGTGTATGTATCTGTGTCTGTTTTAGTTTCTATGAATGTGGGGATGTGTTTGAGTGTACCTGTGACTGTCTAAAGTATGTGAAAGGATGTATACATGTTCATGTGACATTGTAGCTATATATGTGAATACATGGTTAAGCAAGTGTTCTGGACAAGACGATACAAACTATCCGATTTAGGGTGTCATTCAGTGGCAATATAATGATTGGCAGTATTTGGCAAATTGTGGTGATTTTATCATCCACCCAATTCAGGGATGGATCAAATACCCCCAGCAGTCTTCCATGGGAATACCAGTGGTAGTATTTTAGGGAGGCTTTCTGTAGAAAATGCACCCATTGTTACCCGCTCCTAAGAGGTAGAGGTCAAAAGTCTGAATTGGCTCAGTTTAAAAATGTTGTTTTATTACCATACAGAAGGAAAGCACAGGTGCTTGCCTTCAATACAGTGAAAAATGTTAAGATGGTGAAAACATGGGCATCGCTGATGCCAACATTCCCAACGACAACTTACTATGTAATGCTTGAAGGAGTCAGAATTGACAATTTTGTGCATATCAAAAATGTACGCTAGTGGTCTACAGTAGTGGCTCATACCACTACTGTATATAATCCATTTCCAACTTAACATGGAAAGTGAAAATGACAGGACGTGTTTTTTAAAAATATCTTTTTATGTTATCACCAGCAAAGGTGGTATTTTAGAAATACTACCTGTTAGTACAGTTTTTCTAAAGTCCAGCTAAGGGCTTCATAAAACCATACTTCGAATGGATTGTGTCCTCGCACGTATTCATCATTTTTGATATTCGATATCCAGCTTCAGCTGCTTCAGAATATTTTTTTCGGCAGAGGGTGCTGTGCATCGATGGCATCAGGTCTGTCCCTCGTGTGCCTCCGCCTCAAAGATGTCATCAAAGGCATATATAGCACGTGCACCACCCGTTGGCTTCAGTTTGTTTTTTCCACAAATGCTATTGCTTCGAGAAATACGGCGCGCTTCTTCACTTCGTGACAACTACATTACTTGAATGTCTTCTTCGACACCGACAACCCGAAGACCGGGTCAAAAAAGTGTCGTGATTGTGGGTCGAAAATGTCATTGCCCGAACCTCATTGTATATGTTTGTGGTACCTCAGAGTAGACCACAACACCTCAGACTGCTCCAAGTGCCAGTCGATGAGGGGAAAGGCCTTGAAGGAACAAAAGAGGAAATTGATGATAGGTCAAAACCCCAAATCTCCTACCCTGACCAAAAAACCTTCCACCGACGAGTCGAGAGACTACTCTCCTCGGAGGAAGAAGGTTAAATGGTCGGGATCGAGGAGTGGCTCCCACCACTCATCGTCAAAGAAGTCTAAGAAGAGGCGCCTTCTTCGACTTTGTCGGACGCTTCCCCTTAGAAGGTATCTTGCCCAACTAAAAAATCCACTTCGGCCGAGTGCGAGGCCTTCAGAGCAGAGATGTATAAGATATTTGAAAAACAAAAGCCTATAGAGGGCGCTAGAGCGCGACCAAGATGGCCGCACTGGTGTGAGCTCCGGCAGCGCACCCTCATAAATCCTTCAAAAAACAACGAATCCTGGTGCCATCCAACACCCCCAGAGGTGGGACAGACATCCCTGAGCGAGACGCACCAGCCGTTGCCCTCTGGCGGCGGGAGGAACACCTGTGGCCGCCCGTCTGGCTCGGGGCCTGGGAGAGGTGAAGCCTGCTCCGGTCACGCCCCGCAGCAACATCCGTGACACAGCGCCGCGGAAGAGTGCGCCGGCGCCGCCCCGTGGTCTGGGAGGCAACATGCACGATCGAGGCCACAAAGACCCGCGGCCCTCCTGGATCCCCCTGAGGGAGTTTACAACAACCGTGCAGCCGTCCGGAGGGACCGTGCAGGGAGAGCGGGTCCGGAGAGCGGACCCAGCGGCCATCAGCCCACGCATCGGCCCGCGGGGGAGACCATGCAGATCGGCCCCACCAGCGGGGACTCCGGCGCCACACGCTGAATAGCAGGCCCCAGGGCATCCAGGCAGCGGGCCTGTCCCTGAAAAAAATGAATCCGGGCCATCCAACACCCCCAGAGGTGGGACAGACATCCCTGTGCGAGACGCACCAGCCGTTGCCCTCCGACGGCGAGAGGAGCACCTGCGGCCGCCTGTCAGGCTCGGGGCCCGGGAGTGGTGAAGCCCGCTCAGGTCACGTCCCGCGGCGGCATCTGCGACACAGTGCCGCGGGCAGGGTGCGCCAGCGCCGCCCCGTGGCCTGGGAGGCAACACGCGAGATCAAGGCCACAAAGACCCGCTGCCCTCCTGGAACCCCCTGAGGGAGCTTACAACAACTGTGCGGCTGGCCAGAGGGACCGCGCATGGTGAGCGGACCCAGCGGCCATCAGCCCACAAATCGGCCCGCGGGGGAGAACAGGCAGAGCGGCCCCACCAGCGGGGACCCCGGTGCCACACGCCGAATAGCAGGCCCTGGGACATCAATGCAGCGACCCCGCCCCTGCAGGCATCTGCCAGCTGGGAGACCTCTGCCTCGCCGCCTGGGGACATGGACAAGCGGCAGCAGCAACTAAACACCCCAGGTGACCCCTCCACTCCCCAGCAGTTTATGGGACAGGGAGCACTACGCTCCAGGCAAGGTGCAGAGCACAACAACAGGGCTGAAGTCAGCCACCAGGGGACCAACCCCCACCCCCAGTTATACAGCCCCCACGGCGGGAGGCAGTCAATAAAGGCAACTTAAGGCCTAGCTGAACATTGGCAAACGCACCAGCCAGGAGGCCCCAAACGACGTACAGAACGAGCGGGAGCCCCCGAGACACCCAGTAAACCCCCACAGGAGCAAGGCAGAAGGTTTTTGACAAAAAAAAAACAGAACTGCAGGCGATACCCCCACTCAGGGCAGCCCCTCACGACACAGGAACCCTTGCAGTAGCCACAGACCGCAAGCACTGCCAAGCACCCCTTAGGAGGGAAACAGATGAGGGGAGAAAACCTACAGTTAATCCAACACACTTGGCCCAAGTACAGTGAAACCGCCACGATGGGAAAATCAGATAAATCTCAGTGGAAGCTGACATTCGAGGCTGGAGCCATAGTCAAAACCCCAAAATCAAACGCGAGACAAGAGAGCCCAGGAGGGTCCATGCCCCAGGACGACGACCCCGCTCAAACCACAGACATCAGAGAAATCGAACTAAAAGCGAGGATCGGCAACATAGACAGCAAGCTTGACTCCCTGTCCACAAAAGTAGACCAGCTACAACATTGCTTAGGCAAACATGGGGACAGGCTAGACACTGCTGAACAACGAATCTCCGGTATTGAAGACAACGTGTCCTCCATGTCCACCAAGGTATCAACATTGGAAACACAAATGAAAGCCGTTGTGGCCAAAAACGAGGACCTCGAAGGACGATCACGCCGGAACAACATCAGGATCCTATGGGTAACAGTAGCAAACCACGAGGAAAATGGAAGACTTAGTGGAAAACCTATGTAAGGAGATATTTGGAAGCCCCGCGCTGACCAACATATTTGTGGTAGAAAGAGCCCACAGGGTCCCGACTAGCCGGCCCATTCCCGGGACAGCCCCTCGCCCAATAATAGCAAAACTGCTCAACTTCAAAGACCGGGACGCAATCCTCCGCCTTGCAAGGGAGAAAGGAAACCTACAACACGACGGAGACAACATCCAGTTCTTTCCCGACTTCTCCCCCTCAGTACACGCGTTACGCAGAACATTTACCGGAGTGAAACGCTGGTTACAGGACAACAAATTGCCATATTCCATGCTCTACCCAGCCAAACTGCGAATTCAGCATGACAGCAAATCACAATTCTTTAACACTCCCGAAGAGGCAAATTCGTTCCTCGACAAGCTGGGGTGCAAACAAAACATCGGCAATCCGAGACCACAAAGGAGAGACCGAGCGGACAGAGACCCGCCACGATGCCCACTCACGCCCATCACCAGGCCGCTCGGTGCCATTCAAAATGATCCCCTGGATTCTACAACCACGCTAGTCCTCAGGGTGCGCTGGACCTTGGAAGTTCTCTAGTGCCCCAAGCGCAGCTTTGTTATGTTTCGGGACTTTGGGTGGGGAAATCCGATGGGCGAGTTGGGGGCTGCCCATGATTGGGAGGGAAATTGTTTAATGTTATGGAAGCGTGCTTATCAAGGGTCCGCACCTCCCTCCCACCCCCTGTCACCGGCCAGGATCGCCCAACGGGTGCATCAAAGCTGGCTTGCATCTAAAAAAGCAAGAACTCAGGTACAGCATAGCTGGGACGTGGCCCGACACGATAGAACGCCATCTCGTCCTAAATCCGACCAAACAGCCAATTACCTACAACATTCAAGCTAGCTACTTGGAACATTAAAGGGGGCAATAACCCGACCAAAACAAGAAAGATGACGCAATACCTCCGGAGACACAAAGTGGAGATTGCTCTGATCCAGGAAACTCACCTCCTCCCCGGAACAGAGAATCGATGGGCCCGAGACTGGGGTTGCCATAGATACTTTGTGTCATACTCTACATACGCCAGAGGGGTGGCAATCCTAATACATAGATCCCTGAAATTCAAACTACTTGCAGTCAAAAATGACGAAGAGGGGAGGACACTTCTGTTACATGGGACCCTGGAAAATACAGAATTTATCATCATAAACTGCTACGGACCGAACACGGACAGATACAACAACTTCAACTGTGTAATGACGCACCTGGGAGAAACAAGATCCTCAACAATCATATGGGCAGGCGACATGAACACCACACTCGACCCACAGAAGGATAGAGCTCACTCGACGTCTACAACCACCTCCAAAGCTGCTCTCCAGGTTCTCGAGATCTGTAAAGCATACGACTTGGTGGACGTCTGGAGACACCAACACGGCAAGTCCCGAGACTATTCATTCCACTCCTGGGTCCACCAAACTAGTTCCCGCCTGGATTACATATTGGTTTCCGCACACAGCCAGGTTCAATGGGCAAATAGCCAAATACTGCCTAGATCACTGTCGGACCACTCGGCGGTCACAGTCGAGTGTACCCCACCAGACCCATCAGAAGGGAGGAGGCACTGGAGATTCAAGCCCGGATCCCTGCAGGACCAGGTATTCGCTGACGAACTCCGTTCAGAGATCATAGCTTTCCTTGAAATCAACCAGGGTTCGGTGACGTCTGCTGGGACCCTGTGGGAATCCCTGAAATGTTACGTCAGAGGGATCTGTTTAACTACAGAACAAGGAATTTTGAAACTCATTAGACGGGAACTGTCCTTAAGCGAGACCCGCCTAAAAGAGCTCGAACACCTACAGACCACTTCACCAGAGCCACAAGTGCTAGCATCATTGAATACAGAGCTAGACAAGTTCAGAGCGGCAGCGAACCGGGAACTTCCTATCGCATGGCCATCGCATCTGCTAATACGCAGAGGGGCAGAAACCGGGCGCCCTCCTCGCGAGGCTGATGGCGGCGGGCCGAAAACCCACACAGATTGAGCAGATCCGAAACCTCCAGGGCACCCTAGTGCATACCGACAAGGAAATAGCCGAAACATTCCGCACCTTTTATCAAAACCTATTCAGGACCAACTTCACTGCCACCCAGGAGGAACAGACCCACTACCTACCTGATATAGAACTATATTGGGTGGCCGCCATGCTAAGGGAATCCCTAAACGCACCCATCCCTTCAGAGGAGATCATCCAGGCCATTAAAGACCTTCCCATCCTCGCCCCACTACTGCTACAGGTCTTTGAGGAGGCACTTGAGTCCGGATCATTGCCCCCGACCCTCCGAGAGGCAAACATGATACTACTACACAAAGCCAACAAACCCCCAGAGGAATGCGGCTCGTACAGACCAATATCACTGATCAACCTGGACAACAAAATATTAGC
Source organism: Ambystoma mexicanum (assembly GCF_040938575.1). Lineage (NCBI taxonomy): Eukaryota > Metazoa > Chordata > Amphibia > Caudata > Ambystomatidae > Ambystoma > Ambystoma mexicanum. The sequence goes on from NC_090939.1 coordinate 53,473,442, forward strand.
CAAGATCCTGGCCTCCAGGCTCATTTCCTTGATGCCCGCCCTGGTGCTCGCAGATCAAGCCGGATTTGTACCAGGCCGCAACACAACATTCGGCATCAGACGCATGTTCGGAGTCATGGAGGCACTGGACCCCTCGCACCAAGCGGTAGCAGTCCTCCTAGACGCCGAGAAAGCTTTCGATTCCATTGAATGGCCCTTTCTCTTTGAGATCCTCCAACGAATGGGCCTCGGCTAGAGATTCCTCCAGCTAACAGCCCTTCTGTATAATCAACCCCGCTCACACATCATTCTGGGGAAAACCACATCGACGGCAATCGATCTCCAGCGAGGAACAAGGCAAGGGTGCCCACTATCCGCCTTGCTCTTTGCACTAGTAATGGAGCCCCTCGCCTCAGATCTTCGAGCTAGACACATACACAGAGGCCTGCCTGGCCTTTGGTCCCCACAAACTAATAATCTCGCTGTATGCAGATGACATCGCCCTTTACATACGTGACCCGACAAGAAACCTAAATCCAGTAATACGTGATGTAATAAAATTTGATAATTTCTCCGGATTAAAGATCAACCACAGCAAATCATTTATATTCCCACTCACCCCAGAGACCCAAGAATTCCAATATGACTTTGGCTTCAAATACACCAATGTTCACTATTTAGGTATCCAAATGGCCAGAGACCACCAAACCTTCTTCCAAGACAACTATGGTAAAGTATTCCAAACACTACAGGGGAAAATTGACAGATGGAAATCACTGCCACTCACCCTATGGGGGCCGGGTGTCGATAGTAAAAATGGTGATACTCCCCAAACTCCTCTCTTTGTAGATCTTCCCCTAATGGTACCCCAAAAACATCTCCAACACCTGAGGTGCATAATCCTGAAACTCCTCTGGGTCCGCAAACCAGCCAGAATTGCCTATAAATCACTAATCCAGCCAGTAAAAAAAGGTGGAATGGCACTCCCTGACGTAGAACGCTATTACTGGGCAGCACAAGCCCAATACTTGGGTCATTGGTACGCCACGCACTTCGTCTGTCCCCGAGTCCAGCTAGAGCAAGCTCTCGCATCCCCTAACCTGCTCAGAGCAGCCATCTTTGGCCTGACACATACCCCACACAACACCCTAAACACTGTCCTTTCCACCATAGCAATATGGAAAAAAATTGTGCTGAAATGGAATATTCAGACCAGGTTCTCCCCCCTACTTCCGATAAAATTCATTCCTTGGATCCCCCTGACCGCAGAGAAAGTCTATTTAAATTGGGTCGACAAGTTAAAGTTAAAAACCATGGGTGACCTTTTCATCAAAGGGCACTTCCTCACTCCCCAACAGGCCAAAACCTGCGGAGCCTCCACCGCCCTTGACACGTTTATCTACTTCCGTCTTAGAGGCTCCCTGCAAGCCAGATTACCCTCGTTTACGCAACATGGCAACTGCTGCACAGGGTCATCCAGTCGCAAGGAGAGGGTAAACTAGTTTCGATGCTATACAAATCCCTACTAACAGAAACAGCCCTGAACCTGATAACACCTAAAGTGAGATGGGAACGTGCCCTCCAGATCTCAATTCCAGATGAAGATTGGGAATACATTGTAGCACAAACCCAGAAGGTATTGCTAAATACAAGATACAAACTAATACATCTAAAATTCATTCACCAAGCGTACCACACCCCCGCTAGAATCCACCACTACCACCCCCTCACTGTGCGGTCGCTGTGGTGCGCCATCGGCAGACTTCCTCCACCTCGCATGGTCCTGCTCAGCAATAACAACAATTCTGGGAAATGATACTGGAAAAGACAGCCGCAATAGTAAGCATGCCCATACAACCCGACCCCAAGATCACCCTCTTGGGACTCACCAAACACCTTCCCCCACTAGGAGGGCTACTGCTACTGTTGGCACGCAGGAGAATCGCAATGTTGTGGGGAAGAGCACCCACACCGACTGTACAGCAGTGGTTGAAAGACATATATTGTCAGGACACAGAATCAAACTTTATCAAGTTATTACCCCTGCACGCTCGACCACCCGACATATGGGGCCCATACATCGCTTGCTTGTTATCCAACGGAAACAGTGACTCCTTTCGAGACACATTCCCAGAGCCCCAACGGAATCACCCAGGCACACATCCCATCCCGAATACAGCAATCAACTGTTAACTACTACTAACTCATGCACGGGTGCATCCTGGGGGGAGGCGGGACGAGGGAGGGCGGATGCGGGAGATGAAGCACATGTTACTTCCATGTTTGTTGTTATGTTATAATTTATTTTGTTTATTGTACATATACCAAAAATAAATAAAAGAAAAACAAAAGCCTCCAAGCCATGCTCCTATCGTGCCTTCAGAAAAGAAGCCAGAAAGGAAAGGGCTCGACCTAAATCCTGCACGCTCTCAAGCCCCGAACAATGGCCTGCGCCTCATCAGGAGCCATAGAGGCCTCAATCGGGTGATGTAACATCCAAGGATCCGTTGAGCCGAAAGCACAAGCATGAGTCGGTCTTCGATCTTGGCAGCACCTTCGCCAGTCAAACCCGCAACATCGACTTTGACGCTGAAGGCATCAACGCCAGCTGCGCCATCATTGCTAGATGCGCCATCGACGTTGAGCGCCCCACCAAAGCCTATGGCCCTAATGAAAAATGTTTTGACGGCTCATCCAGCGTCAAATCCATTGTTCATAAAACCCCTCATACCTGAGAAGACCTATGTGCCTCTACCAAGAAAAGACTGTTTTAAGTCTGTTCTGTATATGAGGAGAATGAGCCCTCGGATAACGAGGCTCCATTTGGCCTCCAATTTGGTGCGCCAAATGTACCAGAATGTTTTATCTCTGAGGAGTCAAGGTTGAGAGACCTTCAAGACAACCTGCAAGACAGCCAGTCGGATAGACACCTCACCTGAGTTGGAGTTTGGGAGGCCAGAGGCTGGGGAGCATGCGAATGCATCCTACAGACAGCTCATGTCCAAGGTAGTTGACTACATGGGGTGGAGTAGGCCTCCATTGCTATTCGAACAGGATGATCTGACAGACATCCTGGATAAGGATCCTTAGTCTGATCCCATAGTGCCTTTTCACATTGCTCTGCAAAAAAGGGTGGCAACGAATTGGGAAACACTGGAAACCAATTCGGCTCTAAATTAAAACTTGAACAAGAAGTACTGTCCTTCCAGTAGTGACCCCGACTACCTGTTGAAACACCCCACTCCAGAAAGTCTGGAGGTACAGGCAGTTACTGCAACTTCTAAGCAAGCAGCTTACCCTACCATCCCTCCAGATAGAGACGAAAGAAGATAGAGACGAAAGAAGAGTAGATGGATGGGTGGGGAAGGTATTTTTTGCAGGGAGTATGGCAGTCAAATTAGCCAACTCCTCATGTGCCCTTGCAATGGCGGCAGAGCACATTTCCAAAGGGGATGAAAGAGACGGGTACTTAGCCATAGAGAGAGACGGCAAAGAAGCTATGTGTCAGTCTCTTCAGTTAGGTCTGGATTCTGCTGACAGCATCAGCAGAGCCATGGCTATTAGCACCGCTCTGCGCAGATTTGTGTGGTTGAGGAAGTCGGGTTTTGCACCAGATGTGCAATCCAGACTTCTCATGATGCAACAAGGCTGACAAGAGTCTTGAGAAGTTTCAGACCTTGAAGGCAGCAGCCAAATCTTTAGGTGCCGCTATTAGACAACCTCAGCCTTTTCGACCCAATGGACAAACTTGGAGGGTTAGATCCTTTTGCTACTACTCAGTTGGCAGGGCGAGAGAAATAGCTGGCAAAGGGGCCAAAGAAGATTCCCTGGTGGTGGACGCGGGAGAGGTGCAAAGCCAGCTCATGCAGGGGCATCTTTACCATCTGCCGCTGCATCTGGCGGCTCAAAACCTCTCTGAGGTCTTGAGTCACAGTTCACCAGTGGGTGGGCGGGCTGTCTCAGCATCTAGAAGAATGGCGAGACATTACTTTGGATGCTTGGGCCTTGGAAACCATAGCCCACAGTTACTGCCTTCCTTTTTATACAGAGCCCTCGGAACAATCCAACAGGGATCCGTTCTTTGAGGATTCCAGATCTGCTCCTTGTGCAGGAAATGTTAACCCTTCTAGAGAAAGGCGCTATAGAACCGGTGCCTGTAGCGGAGAGGAACAACGGTTGGTATTCCCCTTATTTCCTAATACCCAAAACGGATGAAGTACTGAGACCCATCTTGGATGTGAGATACTTGAACAAGTTCCTCAGGAAGGACAAGTTCAACATGGGCATACTTTCTCAGATCTTTCAGGACCTCCAACTCCAGAATTGGATGGTGTCATTGCACCTCCAGGATGCTTATTTTCATGTACCAATCGTGCTCAAACACAGAAAATACCTGAGGTTCACAGTTGGCAGTTCTGCCATTCGGGCTGACCTCCGCCCTGAGAGTTTTCACCAAACTGATAGCGGTAGCGGCAGCGAGTCTCAGGAGATGGGGGATACACGTCTACTCCTGCCTGGAAGATTGACAGATCAGGGCACGTTCTCCCAAACAAGTCCTGAATCATCTCAACGTCACTTGCCACTCCCATCATAGAGTGGGCTTCTCCCACCATTAAAAAGGTGCCATATGACACCTTCTCAGTTCTGGATACATCCTTTGGAAAGAGCTCGCCACCTGAGGTGAGGGCTCAAGACATTCTACAGATGGTCACCACATTTTTAAGTGCCCAGTGTCTCTCGGCCTTCGTTCTTTTTTTTTAGGTTGCTCGGACACATAGCATCCTGCATTTTTCTGGTGCCAGAAGCCGGCTTGAGAATGAGATCCCTTCAATGGGCTGTCAGAATTTAATGGTCATAGTCCTCAGGAAAGATGTTGGACCTACTTCAGGTTCTAAGCAGGGTCGCACAGAATCTTCTGTGGTCGGCCTGCAAGGACAACTTTCTGAAGGGGCAACCATGGCCAGAGATTACAGTAGTGACAGATGCTTCATGGGGTGGGGAGCTTACACCAACGATCTGACAGTCGGCGGTCGTTGGTCTCCGTTGGAGTCCAAACTACATATCAATCTTCGAATGGATTGTGTCCTCCCATGTATTTCTTAGCTTTGATATTTCCAATATCCCAGCTTTGCTGCCTCAGAATTGCTTTTTCAGTCAGGGCGCTGTGCGTCGATGCCTGTCCAGTCAATATCCCTCGGAGGCCTCTGTCTTGATGTCAACGTCACCGCAGATATATGTAGCACGCGCAGCGCCCGTTGGCCTCAGTTCTGTTTTTCCGCGCTTACAGCTTCAGATTCCAAACGCCTCATTCCTGACAGGAATATTTTCAAAATCTTCTTCGAAATCTCATCACCATCTCCAGTTTTCGATGCAAAATGGCTTCGTCTTCGGTGTCGTCCACTCCTCGGTCCGGCTTCAAGAAGTGCAGTGACTGCGGTGCAAAGATGTCCGTGACGGGCACTCACAGGATCTGCCTGTGGTGCCTGCAGTCGAATCATCAGTCTTCGGACTGCGAGGACTGCCTGTCTGACGGCCAAAGTCTTGAATGAGCGTAGAGGGAAGCTTGCAGCAGGTAAGCCCCAAAAATCGCCTTCTACTCCATCTAAACAAAAAACCTCAGACAAGTTGAGGACAGTTTCTCCTCAGCAAAAAAGGTCCAAATGTTCACATTCATTAAGTGGTTCACACCATTCGTCGACTATGAGACATGGAAAGAAACAGCGCCATAGGTCCTTATCTTCCACGTCTTCTAGTTCACCGGAATGGGTCGTTTGTCCCACCAAATCTAGTTCACCGGCCCAGTGGGAGGAGTTTAGACTCCGAATGTTAAAGGTTTTCGAGAACGCAGCCTTGCCCCCCTCGAAAATACCTAAAGGCGATGCTCCGGTCAAAAGCACAAAAGTTGTGCGTCCTCGAACCTGGCCGCCAAGTCTCCTCGAGAGTGATCTCATCCCTCGAGAAAGTCTCCTCTGAGACTAAAATACCGACCTCATCGACGCCAAAGGATTTGGCTATGACAGAACTGAAAAGTGCGTCATCGACGCCATCGACGCATTTGTCGAGGCCATCGGCGTCAACATTTTCGTCTTCTGTGACAACTAACATAATGTCAACTTCAGTTGAAAAAACGTATACTCCTCTACCAAGTTGAGACTTTTTCAAATCCCTCTCTTCAATTTATGAAGATGGAGAGGAGTCCTTTGATGAAGAAAGACCCTTTGGGTTACAATATGGGACACCATCAGTGCCTGAGGCAATCCTATCAGAGGACTCCCGCATGAAGAGCTTGCAGGACTGCCTTCATGAGGCTAGTGGGATTGACACCTCTCCTGAGGTTGAATATTGGAAGGACAGACCCTGGTGACCATTGGCAGCTAATGTCAAGGGTCATGGAATACATGGAATGGTCGAGACCCACACCTGTTTTTGAGCTGGATGATCTCCCCGACATATTAGACAGAGGGCCACAGGAGGACCCAATTGTCCCTTTTCATCAAGCCTTGCAAACGAGGGTGGCTTCTAATTGGGAGGCACCAGTTATTCGAGCTGTAAATAAAAAGCTGATGGCTAAGTACAGTTTCTAGCTCTGACCCTTTTTACCTCTTCAAGCACCCAACACCAGAAAGCCTTGTAGTGCAGGCAGCCACATCCACGGGTACACAAAATGCCTATCCTACTATACCCCAGGATAGGGAGGACAAACGTTATGATGCCATGGCCTAAAAGGTTTTTTCGGCCTGCCGCATGGCTTTAAAATCTGCCAATGCTGCGTGCACACTAGCAAGGTACACACACACCCTTTGGGAGTGCATTTCTATGGTGGCTGACCATATCTCCGAGGAGGAAGAGCGAGACAGTTTATTTAAAATCGTCAAGGATGGGAAAGACGCAGTGTATAAATCCCTCTAGACTGGTCTCGACTCTGGCGGCTAGTACAATGATACGCAGATTTGTTTGGTTGGGAAAGTCAGGATTTGCCCCAGACGTACAATCCAGGCTTCTCAACCTGCCCTTCGATGGCACGCATTTATTTGGAAAAAAAGCTGATGAGTTTGGAGAAGCTGCAAAGTTCCAAGGCGGCGGCAAAATCCCTTGGAGCTGCAATAAGGCAAACTTCAAACCACCCAAAGGTACGCCCTCGAGGGGTAGTCCCTTTCGCCATTACTCCACATTTAAAAGAGGCAGAGGACAGCCAGCTCAAAGAAGGAAAAGACGATTCCCCCGTGGTGGTTGGGAAAGAATTGCAACGCAGCGGCTGCCTTACCTTCAGCTACTGCATCAGCTGCTCCAAAACCTCTGAGGTCTTTGTTCACAAGACTGTAGTAGGAGGCAGGTTGTCAAAGCATCTGACAGAATGGCAGGCTATTACTTCAGATGCTTGGGCATTGGAAACCGTTCCCCAAGGTTACTGCCTACCGTTCCTGCAAAAACCTCAGCGTCATCCACCAGGGAACAACTCTTTGAAGGTTCCAGATCTACTCCTTATGCAGGAGATTTAACCCTGCTAGTGAAAGGTGCTATAGAACCAGTACCTGTAGCGGAGAGGAACAAGGTATGGTATTCTCCATATTTTCTAATTCCCAAGAAGGACAGAGGATTGAGACCCATCTTGGACTTAAGATCCATCACAAGCACAGACAGTACCTGAGGTTCGCCGTTGGCGGTGCTCATTATCAGTTTCGGGTTCTGCCATTTGGGCTGAACTCTGCCCGAGGGTTTTCACCAAGCTAATGGTGGTTGTGGCAGTGAGTCTCAAGAGAGGGGGTATTCACGTCTACCCCTACCTAGACGATTGGCTGATCAGAGCCAGTTCCCCAGAACAGGCCTTGGAACATCTCAGTGTCACCTGTCACTCCCTTCACAGACTGGGCTTCTCCTTCAACTTCAAGAAGTCCCACATGACACCATCACAAAAACTTGAATTCACCAGAGTAGTCCTGGATGCATCCCTGGTAAAAGCCTCGCCACCCGAGGTGAGGGCTCAAGACATTCTGCAGATGGTGACAAAATGTCAGAATGCCTAACATCTACCGGCTTTGGATTTTCTGAGGTGGTTCGGCCTCATGGGATCCTGCATTTTTCTGGTGCCAGAGACTCACCTGAGAATGAGATCTCTCCAGTGGGGTCTCAGGGCGCAGTGGTCACAATTTTCAGGAAGAATTTCAGATCTCTTACAAATCCCAAACGGTCTCACTGGATCTTCAGTGGTGGGCCTGTCGCGAGAACATCTTGAAAGGAGAACCGTTTTGGCACCCATGGCCAGAGATAACATAGTGACGGAAGCCTTACTCATGGGGTGGGGAGCCCATCCCATTGATTTGACCATCAGCGCTCGTTGGTCTCCTTCGGAGTCCAAACTGCATAATAAATCTTTTAGAGCTGAGGGCAATCAAACTAGCGCTTAAGGCCTTCCTGCCATCTGTCCGGGGAAAGAATGTTCTGATAATAACGTACAATACAATGGCCATGTACTACCTCAACAAAAGAGGTGGTGTACGGTCACTACCACTGTGCAGAGAGGCAATGCAGCTCTTGTTTTGGGCAATACAAGAAGGAATATCTCTATCGGCAGTTCACCTAGCCGGAGGGAAGAACACGACGGCAGACGCTCTGAGCAGGCAGAGCACAACCTCCAATGAGTGGGAACCAGCTCAGGAAGTCCTTCAAGAGATCTTCACCCATTGGGGAACCCCTCAAGTGGATCTGTTTGCGACCAGTGCCAACTGGAATTTCTAACTGTACTGCTCAAAGGAATTTCCCCTGTGAGGAGCTCTAGGAGACGCGTTCCTGATGGACTGGGAGTTTCCACTCCTATACGCATTTCCTCCAATCCCTGTCATATCTTACAAAATCGGGAGGTTGAGAGAGTTCAGGAAATCCATGATCCTAGTTGCCCCAGAGTGGGCCAGGAGGACGTGGTACCCGGACCTTATGGACATGTCCATCTGTCCTCGGATACGTCTACCACAAAGAGAGGACCTTCTCTCACGAGAGGGTCAGGTTCTCCATCCGGATATCAGTACTCTCAGCCTTCACGCATGGTTTCTGAGAGGCTCAGATACAAGGATTGGGACCTCCCGGACAATGTAATGGCGATTCTGCTTTCGGCCAGAAGGACAGAAACCAAATCTTTATGCCGCTGGAACAAGTTCTGCTGCTGGTGTAGAGATAAGAATGTTGACCCTTTCTCATGTAATACACTGATGGTGTTTTCCTTTCTATTACATCTGGCCAAACTGGGGCTCCAGATTGGTACCATCCACGGATATCTTGCAGCGCTTTCTATTTTATTTTTTACTTGATTTTTATTGGCATTTTAGCAAGTAAACAACAACAAAACATGTAACAAATAACCCAACACCCCCCTTCCCTCTCCCGAACCCTAGGTTCAAGAGCGTCTTAGAATTGCCACACCTCTCCCAGAACAACCACCAAGACCCCCACCCAGCTGCTGCTCCCGTTTCAGTTGGGCAGTAGTCCGTTGACCTGCCCAGTGATTAGTCTGCCACCTCGACGGCGTCTATTATGCCCATGAGTTGCATACTTCGTGGACACCACTGCTGCCTTGTGCCATGCCTCAAGAAAGCTATTAGAGAGTCCCAGTCCGACCTGAACTTCAAGTGATCCCCCTGTATTGAATGCTTAAGCCGCTCTAGCGCCACCAGGGACCACATCTTTGTCACCCATTTGTGATCTTGCGGTGGATCCTTCGCTTTCCATTTGCGGCTAAGACCATAGCCGCCGCCGCCATCATCATTATTACATAAAGCTTGCGGTCCGCCTTTGACTTGATTTCTGCCAAGAACCCTCCCAGACCCAGTACCGCCAGTCCTCTATTCCCCTGCAATTGAGTCCCAAGGCGTGTTTAAGTGCGTCCCAAATCCCCGCCCAATATTTCTCAAGTTTTGGGCACTCCCACCAGATGTGTTCCCAAGTGCCCACTGAGCCGCAGTCTCTCCAGCAGAGCGGGGAAACACCGGAATACATTCTGTGAAGTTTGGCCGGGGTCATATGCCACTGGATGAGTAACTTCAACCACATCTCCCTTATTTGAAGGGACCTTGTTAGCTTAGGAATCTGCCTCCATAACCACCCCCAATCCTCATCCTCGATGACTGACCCAGTAGCTTGCTCCCACCTCTTCACATAGGGTCAAGATGGAGGGTCCTCACCTGCTTTCATGTGCTTATACAAGTCTGTTATTAAGTGCTTGTCCCCCAACTCCTTGCTGAGATAACTTTCAAAGGAGGTTCGCTCCCGGGTAGCAGCTTGCTTTAGAGTGGGATGGGTGAGCCAGTGTCTTAAGTTGACAGTAACGCTACCTCTCCCTTTCATCCAGCGCAAAGTCCGTTTTACATTGATCAAAGAGCTTAACCTGACCCCCCTCGAACATATCACGTACCATCCTACAGCCCCCTTGATGCCATTGCTGAAAAGCCTTTGCATTTTGCCCAGGAATGAACTGTGGATTGTTAAATAGGGGGGTGAAGGGCGATTGATGGGCCGTTAGATGGGCCTGTTGCACCTCCTCGTCCCAGGTGTTGGCTACTAGGGTGGTAATTGCACTTTTATACATCCGAGGTGGCCTATCCTGTTTTGGCTTCCACAAGACCCCCTTCAAATCCTCCCCTACAACTTTTTGTCCGTTGGCCTCCACACTTTCCCCCGGTCGTCCCTTTGACAATCCTGGAGGAATTTCAGTTGCACGGCCCTATAATAGGCCCAAAGGTCGGGAGATCCCATGCCCTCTTGCTCCATCTGAGCTCATCAGCCTGATCGCTAACCTTGGGGGCTTATTGGCCCACACAAACCTGGATGTGATTTTGTTCAGGTTCCTGAAGAAGGCTGGGGGAACTCGTACCGGAAGGGTGGAAAAGTACCACAGAAGCTTTGGGAGTATGGACATTTTTAAGGTGTTGATACGGCCTAACCACGAGATCGCAAGGGGCCCCCAATCTATCAAGTTGCTTTTTAACTTCTCCAATAGGGGTGGATAGTTTGCCTGGTACATGTAATCCACACTTGTCGTTAGTGTAACACCCAAATAAATGAGAGAGTGATCTACCCACCTGTATGGAGCGATACGTTTCAAGGAGTGGGCCTCTGGGAACGGGACTGTGAGATTGAGGATTTCTGTTTTGGGGGGGGTTTACTTTCAAGCCGGCCACGTTGCCAAAGTGAGTCGGCTCCGCTTCCACTGCGGGGATCCCCGCACTCAGGGAGGTCAGGGAGAGAATCATGTTGTCGGCAAATGCTAAGATTTTATGCAGTTCCCCCGCGAAAAATGCTGGTTATGGACGGGTTGGAGCGCATAGCCTCTAGGAATGGTTCCAGATGGAGAGCGTACAGTATTGGGGACAGTGGGCATCCCTGCTTCGTGCCCCTCTCGATCCTCAATGATTCTGAGAGTTGCCCGTTTACCGCTGGTCTAAGGGTTGGGTGCCTATAGTTAGCTCTAATCTTATTTAAGAAATTGGGCCCAAAGCCCATCCGGAGCATAGTTGTAAAAAGGAATCCCCACTCCACCCGATCAAACGCCCTCTCTGCGTCTATTGCCATCAGGAGAGCGAGGACATCCTTCTTGTGGGCCTTCTCAATTAAATGGGCGCTTTCTAACATTGTCTGTGGTTTGTCTACCCCTGACAAATCCCGATTGGTCCGGATGAACCAGCTTCGGGATCAAATCTTCTAACATTTTATCGAGAATCTTGGCATATATCTTAGAGTCCACATTAATTAGGGTATTGGGCCGGTAAGAGGTGCATTCGGTAGGATCCTTGCCCTTTTTATGAATAAGGACAACTTTCGCCTCTTCCATTGTTCCCGTGACTGCGCTGTCCCGCCCTATTTGGTTATAGAGCCTGGTTAGGACTGGAATAAGTAGTTCCTTATGTAATTTTTAAAACTCTGCCACATAGCCGTCCTGCCCAGGTGACTTAAAATTGGGGAGGGCTCTAATTGCGTCCCTAACCTCATCCTCTGTGATATCCCTTTCCAACGATTCCATCTCCTCACGTGTTATACGGGGCAAATTGACCCTGTCTAGGTAGTTTAGTTGGGAGGAGTGTGCTGGAGAGTCAGACGCCTATAAACTGGTGTAAAAACATGAGAATTCCCTTAAAATGTCCTCATTCTTGGAGCTGGTACCCCCTCCCTCCACCTTAATTTTCTGTATTGTCTCCTCGTTTTGGTCCGTCCTGAGGAGTCTCGAGAGAAGGCGATCTGCTCTATTCTCTTTGACGTAGAATTTCTGCCTGAGACGTAACAAGCTGCGCTCCGCTGCCTGAGTCTGGATTAGGTCCAGCTGGGTCCTAATCGTCCTATACTCTCTTGATCGCCGGGGACTGATATGCGCCCATTTTTGCAGTGACCTCCCCAAGTGCGGCCTCCAGGCGTGCCTCCTAACCCCTCAGTTCCCTGTCCCTTCTTACTTTTAGGGCTATTATTGCTCCTCTCAGGGTCGCCTTAAAAGACCTAGTCTTTAAAGAGAACGGTCGGATAGCGCCACCTCCTCAGAGCTTGGGGACCTACCATTCAGTCTCAGTGCTAAAGTCAAGGGGGCATGGTCCGAGAGTATTGTAGAACCCTTGGTGATCTCCTGCGCCCTCCCCAATAAATTGACAGAAACCCAAATATAATCTATTCTTGAGTGGGATCGGTGCGCGTGTGAATAAAAGGTGAATCTCCCCACATCCCCCCCAAAACTCCTGCCATGCGTCCACCAGGCCCAAATTACCACATTTCTCCTTCAATTGCTGAGAAGGTCTCCCTTGTGAAGTCGCCCAGCCCGCCGATCTATCCCTCTCGGGATCCCACGCTATGTTAAAATCACTGGTGAGAACAATGGGGGACTTAGCGTAGTCCTCTAGTTTCCCAAGCGCGCTCTGAATATAGCTATCTTGCGCTGAGTTTGGGGCATATAGCGTCACCACTGTGAGGGAAAATTCATCGCCTTCCAAGGTTACCGCCAGGAACCTTCCTTGATCATCTGTGGTACTCCCCGTAATATGCAGATCCAGACCATCCCTAAGAGCCAAGAACACTCCAGCCTTCTTTTCAGATTGTGTGGCATGTAGTGCCCTAGAATAACCCCACAGCTTGACCCTTCTACGATCAGGCGTCAGGATATGAGTCTCTTGGAGCATAATAATGTCAGGCCGCTCGCGCCTAACAAAACGCTCAACTTTCTTACACTTAGTCCGAGAGTTGAGGCCGTTAACGTTGAGGAAAAGGATCAGCAGTGATTGTTGGGTGGACATAGTAGGTCACATAGCCAATAGCGTGGGTCACAGGGGCCCCCACTTATTGAAGCGGCCTCCTCCCGTAGGGGGTGGTTTTTTGTCAAGCTCTGCAGGATCTTTACTTTTGGGTCTTGAACCTTGGTGCTCCCACCTCACCCCCCCCTCCCGTGTCTGACGCTTCCAGGAGGTCCAAAAAGATGCCCTTCACCACCTGCTCTAGGTCCTGATCCTGAGTGTCCTCCGGGAGGGACCTGATGCGAATATTCGAATGCCTGGACCTATTTTCTAAGTCTTCTACCTGGAGTTCTGGGTTGTGCGTGGCAGTCGCCAATGTGTCCAGCAGAGTCTGTCTTCCGTGCATCCTCGGCTAAGTCCTGGATCGCCCTCTCGTTCGTATCGACCCTTTCCTCTATCTTACTGATATCTCTCTTAATTTCTTGGATGCCCTCCGCCAGGTCCTCCCTGAGGGCATCCATTTGCTTTTGGCCTGAAGCAGTGATCTTATCCACTATGTCGGCGAGCAGGAGCTTCAGAGTCGCTTGCGTGACGGGTTGGTCATGAGGGTCTTGATCCGCCTGTAAGTCTCCAGCGAGCCATTCTTTGGAAGTTGTTCCCTGGGCCTCCTCCACATCCTTAGCCCATATCTTTGTCAAAGCGTTCTCCTGGAGTTTCCTTATGGGTCTTTGAAGGGATTGAGTGTCCTTGGGTTTGTTCTTAGACATGCTGGCGATGGTTATTGGCGATGTGCCCAATGTTTTGGAGTCCAGAATAGACCAGCAGGGAATGCAAGTGCAGCAAAAAGTCGATGTCTCTGCGCCGGTCCCCCCACCTCTCCCTGGCGTGGGTGCAAAGTGATGTGATTGCTCCTCCGAGCAGGGGGATCCCCTGGCGGACAATGGTATCACTGATAAATCACTTTTCACCCCTACGAGACCTCTGTGATGTGTGGGGTTGGCTAGTCGGAAGGTGGGCCCCAGCCCAGCCGAAGAGAGGCAAGGTCAACCCCCAATCTAAAGGGAGATCACTGGACTCCCTCCCGAGATGGGCCCGTGTCAAGAGGTAGCACTTTCTTTTTTTAAGCGCACTTCAGACGAAGTCTCCTACATTAAGATTCCATTAATAGTAAAATTTTTAAAGGTATGTTTTCCCTCCAATCCCGTTTCAAGTCTCCACTGTGTGATCTCATCTTGGTGTTAAACTACTTGATGGGAGCTCCATTCGAGCCTCTACATTGTCCATTAAGACTTCTAACTCTGAAAACTGTCTTCATAGTGGCATTTACATCAGCCCGAAGGGTGAGTGAGCTACAGGCTTTATCCTGCAAGCCTCTGCATACTGTCTTTCATAAAGACAGAGTCGTACTAAAAGTGAAGCCTACTTTTCTCCCTAAAATTGTTTCCGGGTTTCAATTTACTCAGAAAATAACTTTAACATCTTTTTATCCTCCTCTACATCCGGGGAAGGAAGAACGACGACTTCACAGGCTTGACCTTAGACGTGCACTGAGCTTTTACATCTCCAAATTGGCAATATTGCGACAAGATGACCAGTTATTTGTGGGCTATTCAGGTCACAAATTGGGACTAGCCATTACCAAGAAAACGATATCCAGGTGGATAATACTAACAAAATCAGAATGTTACAAGCTGGCAGGTAAAGACCCTCCAGAACATCTAAGAGCCATTCGACCAGGGGCATTGCAACTTCATCTGCCTTGCAGAGGGGAGTTCTGATAAAATATATGTGTAGCTACCACATGGTCGTCTGTGCACACCTTTACTAAAGATTACAGTTTAGATTCCTCCTCGGGCCAAGATTCTGCTTTTGGAAAAGCAGTATTGAATTCAGTGCATGCACAACCATAGAATATTGATGCCACATTAATTTCTACTCCCACCTCTGAATTTCGTAAACTGCTTTGGGAGTGTATCAAAGATAAGGAATACGTGGGAGGACACAATCCATTCGAAGAAAAAGTTACTTACCCTGGTAACGTTCTTTCGACTGGATGTTTCCTCCCATGTATTCCTTATCGCCCCTCCCAACCTACCCTGCAGTAGAATTTCCCTTACGGTTGCAGTCTACGCTCTCTCAAGGGGAGTAAACGTCGAACACAAAGTAATGCTCCACTTGTAAAAATGGAACTGAGGCCAACGGGCGCTGCGCGTGCTACATATACCTGTGGTGATGTCGAAATGGAGGCCTCCGAGGGACATCGACTCAACTGGCATCAACGCACAGCGCCAACTGCTGAAATGTTTTTCCAAGGTAGCAAAGCTGGGATATTGGAAATATCAAAGATAAGGAATACGTGGGAGGAACATCCAGTGGCAAGAACGTTACCAGGGGTAAGTAGCTGGTTCTTTTGTAGCTGAGGGCAATCATACTGGCGCTGTAGGCCATTCTGCCCTCTGTACGGAGAAAGAATGTCTTGATAATGAAGAACAACACAGTGACCATGTACTACCTCAAACTGATAGGAGGTGTAGGGTCACTACCACTGTGCAGAGAGGGATTGCAGCTCTGGCACTGGGCAATTCAAGAAGGAATCTCCCTATCAGCAGTTTGCCGAGCCGGAGAAGCGAGCACTCTGGCGGATGCTCTAAGCCGGCAGAGCATAGTCTGAACTAGCTCAGGAAGTCCTTCAAGAGATCTTCACCCTTTTGGGAACCCCTCAAGTGGAACTGTTCACGACCAGTGTCAACCTTAAGTGCAAATTGTACTGCTCCAGGGAATTTCTCCCCACAGGAGCCATAGGAGACGCGGTGGACTGGGAATTTCCACTCCTGTACGCTTTTCCTCCAGTCCCGTCATTCCTCATGTGATCAGGAGGTTCAGAAAGTTCGGGAAACACATGATTCTAATTGCCCCGGATTGGGCCAGGACGACGTGGTACCCAGACCTTCTGAACATGTCCATCTGTCCTCCGATGGGTCTTCCACAAAGCGAAGACCCTCTCTCGGGACAGGAGGATCGGATTCTCCCTCCAGAGGTCAAAACACTCAACCTTCACGCTTGTATCTAAGAGGCTGAGATACAAGGATTGGGACCTTGCGGATGACGTAATGGAGATTTTGCTTTCGGCCAGAAGGTCAGCAACAAAGTCTTTGTACCGTTGCTGTTGGAATAAATTCTGCAACTGGTGCAGATAAAAGAATGTAGATCCTTTTCTGTGTAAAACACTGGATGTTTTATCTTTTCTACTATCTATTAAAGGCTATTTGGTGGCTCTGTCCATCTTTCAGTGCTCGTCAGAAGGATGTTCATACTTCAAAATTCCACTGGTGATAACATTTCTAAAGGGGCTCACCAGTGTGTCCCTCCCCATCTCCTTTCCAGGTTCTAGTTTGTGAACTTTATCTGGTTCAAAAATTCCTAATGTGTGCACCTTTTGAACCTTTACTCTCATGTCCTTTAAGGTTATTAACCTTTAAAAACATTCTGTTGGTAGCTCTAACATCAGCCTGTAGAGTGAGTGAGTGATTTGTAAAGCGCTTTCGTCCAAGCCACCCTTACTATCTTCCATAAGGATAGGGTTGTTCTAAGGGTTAAACCTTCATTTTTACCCAAAATCATTTCTGATTTTCACGTAGGACAGAACATTGTTTTACCTTCTTTCTATCCCCCACCTCATTCTAGCAAGGAGGAGGAGAGGTTACATAGGTTGGACCCTCACAGAGCTTTATGTTTTTATATATCTAGAATGTCAAAACTCTGTATTGATGATCAACGTTTCATTGGCTACACAGGCCGCAAACTGGGTCAGGCTGTTACTAAACAGACCTTATCCAGATGTATCATTCTGGCTATCTCAGAATGTTACAAGCTGGCAGGGAAGGATCCTCCTGAATGTTTAAGGGCCATTACACCAGGGGCATGGCTACCTCTACAGCCCTGCAAAGTGGTGTTTCGATAAAAAGTATTTGTGAAGCAACAACCTGGTCTACTATTCACATGTTCACAAAGCATTACTGCCTGGAATCTTGCCTCAGGCAGGATGGGAGCTTTGGAAAAGCAGTCCTGCATTTGGTTCATGAAAACCATTCAAAACTAAATTCTACTCCCTCCACCAAATCAAACACTGCTTTGGGAGTCTACCAAAGATAAGGAAAACATAGGAGGGCACAATCCATTCGAAGAACAAGTTACTTACCCCTGGTAACATTCTTTCAAATTTGAATGTTCCTCCTACGTATTCCTCATCGCCCTCCAAACCTACCCTGCAGTAGAATTTCCCATGTTATTACTGCTTTTGTCCTTACAAGGCTGAGTACGGTCATTCGTGTGGTGTTGCAGGTATTTCTACTGTAAGAAAAAACAGAACTGAAGCCAACGGGCGCGGTGCATGCTATATATGCCTTCGATGACATTATCGTCTACATAGAGGCCCTTGAGGGACACCGAGTCAGTGCCATCGACGCACAGTGCCCTCTGCTGAATTGTGTTTTCTGAAGCTGGATATCGAATATCAAAGATGAGGAATACGTGGGAGGAACATCCATCGAAAGTACCAGGGGTAAGTAAAATTTTCATCTGAG
The DNA here is from genome assembly GCF_040938575.1 of Ambystoma mexicanum. Taxonomy (NCBI): domain Eukaryota; kingdom Metazoa; phylum Chordata; class Amphibia; order Caudata; family Ambystomatidae; genus Ambystoma; species Ambystoma mexicanum. Next base: position 53,491,200 of record NC_090939.1, read on the forward strand.
GCAGTACATAAATCCACTCTTGGTATAAGGCTGTATCATTGGAGAACATTTGGTAGCATAGACAGAGAAGCCAGGCTGATCTTATAGGAGGGAGCGAGGGCTGTAGGTTGGTACAAAGACATTGTAATATACGGTCCAAATAAACCCTGAAAGACTCTGTATTGTAAAAATAAAGGGTTTATTTAAATGCAAGTAGACTAGATACATCTAAGGAAAGATAGCTACTATCAACGTTAGATAAACACAATCATAAAAACCAAATCAGTACCTATAGTATTCAAACCAAGGTATAGCCTAATTTAGAGGAGCAAGAAGCAAGTTGGGGTAAGTCAAACCTAAGGTTATACATTCAGCATAGTAATCTACTAATCTTGGGGAACAAGATCAGGTTAGATATACGTTCATAATTGTATCAGTATTTCAAGGGTAGTTGACCCTGTCAGTCATGCCGTGACATTCAGTTATGAAATCACATAATAAACCAACCCTGTTACAAGTATACTATTTGCAACATTACTTTTTAGAACCCAGTTCAGAGCTAGTAATTAAATCGTATATACTTTCTGGAGGGGCCTTAAGCTACTCGATTATAAGTATGAACACGCAATAAGCAAAGCAGGGAAATCAAAACCCAATTACACTTTCAGAAAGACACAATGTATTTCAAGGCAGGTAATTCACCTACTGGTACGCAACTATCATTTATCTCAGCGCTAGTTATACCCAGTATACTTCAAAGAAGTGCAATACAGTTTCTAAGGTAAGTAAGAACTTAATGAAACTATTTTAGAATAGCACAAAAAGCAATTCAGGGAAGCACAACCCAGGGTTACAAGTTTAGACGAGCAGCAGTTAATCAAGGTGAGTAAGACCTATATACTTTTTAAAGGAGCCTCCCACTACTTAAATGTAGGTATAAACCATAAGACTGTTTAGATCTCTATGAAGCAGACCAGGGAAAGCAAAACCCAATGATACACTTTGTTATTCAAGGCAGGTGCACCCTATTGGTAAGCTTTTACACTCCGTCCGTTAAGCAATGATAAAACAGTACCAACACGTGTTACTTTTTAGAATCTGGGAAATGCCTTTCAACGTTAACGTATTCACTTTTTAGAGGGGCAGAATGTAACTCAAAGGTAAGCATAAAGTTAATGACCTGTTCAGTTACCATTCTAACTTCTTTAGTAGGTATGTTTACACTTGTTATACTTTCAAGGCAGAATTCTTTTCTTATCCATTCCTTCCCTAGTCTATTGCTTTAGATATCTGAGGCAGAGCAGGGACCCTAGTTGTCTAGGTGCCAGCTGTAGGCAGGTCGACATAGGGTCAGTTGCAGGAAAGTCAAAGTTCCTTAGGAGATCTTTTTAAACAAGTAAGTATTCACTTTCAGAGTTAGTGTTCAGGGACTTCACAGAAGGCTCCCTATAGGTGTTCCATCTTTAGGCCTGGGCAAGTGGTATGTTGAAACTCCCAAACCCTCGAATCACCCACCCAGCCTGCCGGGATGCACGCCAGACTTAAGGTAAGTATTACCCAAGCCCACAAAGAATTTTAGGAGAAAAGAAGAGCTTAGGAGTGGATGCCTTCAGGTTGCAGCAGCACAGGGCCCGGTCCCTGTATTCTTGGTATGGAGACGAAAGAACTGGACACTGGATGGGAACTCGTACCAGAAGTCGTCAGAGGAGGCTTCCGGGAAAGGAATCTGTGTGCGGTCTTGTGGCAGTGGATTTGCCACTTTTTTACAGCAGCTCGATGAAGAATGAATATCGCCGGTTGGATTCTATTCACTTTCTCGGCCCTGCACTCTGGTGATGGGACTTCAGGGATTTGAATCATGTCTTTGGAGATGCAGTAGGAGCCCACCAAAGTTTTGGACAGATTCAGACTTTGGAAGACCATGAACCACATGACTTAGAGGACTCCCAGGGTATTGGTGGTTTGCCGCCCAGCAAGGTCGCAGCACGTCTTGGATGGATAGGTGCGGAATACACAGGATTCCCACCAAAGACAAAACTTCCATTGAGGTTGTTCCCACCTAGAATCACAGGGGAAGACCTCAAACAACAAGCAAATAAGAAATGGCAAAAATAGGAGCCCACCATTCTAGCAGAATGGTGGCACTTCTGTGCAGTACTGAGGCTGATTCAACTCCTTCTGAGTAATAAGACTAAGTCATTAAGCTAAAACCACTGCCACCAGCCATTCAAGTAAACTTGCAATTGTCACAAAAATGTTACCAAGTAAGAGAGGTTATACTTTTTATCCCCCCAGCACTCCACTTAAGGTGGGGTGTGCTGGCTCACTTAAATCAATGTAAGGGAAAGTGAATCTTACTTAATTTCTTGGGAACAGTAGTTCACCCAAGAAATAATAATAGAATTAAAAGGAAGCCCCTGCATTTGAAATGCTGTGTGCTGCCATAGTACATTAGTCAGTCCAAAGTTATAGGAAACTATAACTCCAAGCATTCACTATCGAGAGACATAAAAGGTCACCCATAAAAAGAGTAAAAGACTAGGTGAGAGGGGAAAGGATTTTGATTTTGAGTATTTATATCGCGCTCATGACCGACTAAACCGTATAGTGGCGCAGCTGGAATTAATAAGAAATTGAGCAGACGGATTATAGCCAAAATCTAGTTTGAACCCGAAGTTCTAGTCATAACATAACAAACAATTATCTGAACAGGAATGTTTTTAGTGCCCTATGAAATTCGTAGTGTGTCCAAAGCCCTGATATCTCTAGGAATATTGTTCCATAGTCTTGGGCCGAAGACAGCAAATCGTCTACCCCCCCCTTGATACAAAGACAGATGAGGGGATGCTCAATAGTATTTGATCTTGTGATCGTAGGCACCTGGAAGGTTGGTAGCGGCTAATCTTGTCCCTCAAGTAGCCCAGTGCCAATCCATTTAGGCATTTGAATAGAAGGGATGCCACTTTAAAGTTGATACGCTCTTCCACTGCCAGCCAATGAAGTGCTTGGCAAGAAGGAGCTACATGGGCTATTTTACTCCGTCTACAGACCAATCTGACCGCCACATTTTGGGCCTTTTGAAGCCTATAAAGTTGTTTTGCTGGAATGCCCAGCGGTAGTCGAGATGGGCATTGGTCAAAGCCCCCACCTCTGTTTTATGATCTTCTTCTGGGATGTATGGCAAGACCTGCCGAAGTAGTCTCAGCAGGTAGAAGATTGCATTTACCTTGGCTCCAACTTGGCCTTTGCAGCCCATGTTATCCTGCCAGATGCATCCCAGGTTTTTTACGTTAGAGGCAATGCTTAACTTTACGCCCAAGAGGTTGGGGACTGGCTGTTCTCTGAAGGCTGTGAGTGGATGTCGAGGTCCAAACAGGATGAACTCGGCTTTGTATGCATTCAATTGGAGCTGGCTAGTAGACATCCACTCACTAACCTCTTCCAGTCAATGCTTAACTCTAGTAAAGGTTTCCTCAAAGTTGCACATTTTGATGAGGATCTGGGTGTCATAGGCATAGGAGTGATCGCTCATCCCATGATGCCTCAAGATCTCAATGGTTTGAGGTATAAATTGAAAGGTAGTGGCGACAGAGAGGACCCCTGTGGTACACCACATCCCATGATAATGGGGTCTGAGGTGAAACCTCTAAGTTTGACATGTTGATGATTCTCCAGTAATGATTTAAACCACTTGATAGCGTATTCTGATACTCTGCCCACCATCTTCAGCCGGTCAAGCAAGGTAGTGTGATTGACCGTATCAAAGGCGGCGGACAGGTCTAGCATTACCAGAAGTGAAAGTTCACCCTGGTCAGCGACTTCCAGAAGCTCATCCTGGACTGCCAGCAAAGCTGTCTCAGTACCAAACTTTGGTTGAAAACCCGATTGAAAGTCGTCAAGGAGTGACTAGTCTTCCACAAAAACCTGCAGCTGGTGGGTAACCTCTTCCTCCAGGACTATTCCCGGCCAAGGAAGTCCTGCAGTTGGTCAGAACCTCTGTAGGACCAAAGTATCCAAATTAGATTTTTTTAAATAAAGGTCTTAATATTGTATGTGTTAGTGTCTGAGGCACTGAACCCTGATTTAGGGATTTGTTAATGAACTCAGGAATGGTGCGATTTCCTGGCCCATATGCTTTGGTGCATACGCAGGCAGGGGAAATAAAGAGTCATTAGTAGGTTTCAGGGCTTTAACCAGGGAACATGTATAGTCCTCTGATACGGGATGAAAATCAAAACGGATCGTAGTGTCTACACCCCCCTGGCTGCACCGCTCCTGATTGGGGCTGGTCAGTCATCTGTCCCGGGGGATTTTGGGCTGGGATCTGGAATTTAACTGTAAAATTACTCTTAATGCATTACATTTTCTCCTCGAAAAATGTGTTCAAAGCATTGGCTTGTGCCAGTGATGGTGTAATAGAGAAGAACTTACAGGTAGCTGGTCAAGTGGCACAGCGAGTAGAGCGCTCGCTTTGACATGCGTGCCGAGCCTGCTAACCCAGGTTCGAATCCCGGCAGGGCCAAACTCAGCCTTTCATCCTTCCGAGGTCGATAAATGAGCACCACACACCGTGGGTAATAATAAGCAGCGCTCAGATACCTGAGGGTTCGTAGCGCTATATAAATGCCAAATTATTATTATTATTATTTAGGTAGATTGACAGAACTTGGATACAATTGAGAATAATTCTCTTGGTTGGTTACTAGCAGCCGCGCTTTCTCTATGTAGGAAATCTCTTTTGGCTTCCAAAATTGCTTTTTTATAGTTAATTGGTGCCGTTCTCGCTCTGATGGCACTCTCTAGGGTTTGATTCTCTCACCATTTACATCCTGTAAGACTAACTAGTTTGTGTGGCAGGGTTAGATGCGGTGTAAACCAGGGCTTTGAAACCCTCCTCCTCTCGGGTTTCATGGATGCCAAGTTGGCACATAATGCACCCATGAACTTGGTCCCAACAGTGAGGAACTCCTCACTTGGAAGAGTAGTGTCAACAGAGGCTAATAGTTCCCTAATCTCTGATGCAGGGATTTTGTCTAGGTCATGATTTTCCGAGCTAATATAGCAGGATTGTCTTTGGACACTTGGTTATTCCCCGTAGAGGCAGTCATGGTGAATAATTGAACAAAATGATCTGACCAGTGAATCGACCGGGTATAATAATTACCAAGTCCAAGCCAAAGGTTCTGGGGTTGATACAGATCAGAAAGAAGCATCTTAAATACTCACTCGGGCAAGTACCGGTATAAGTACCGCTTTGCCGCCAGGGTTTGTTGCTCGGCTTTGCTCTGCCCAGACCTGCTATCACTGTTGGAACTTTCTACAGCGCCTGGCTGCTAAGTGCTAAGTGAATAAGTGACTGATGGATTGGTTTAGCCCGCCTCTGGCTAACTGGGATTGGCTCTCTCCTTACATTAAAGCAAATGCACGCGCACAGCGCGCAAGTACCAGTATAAGTACAGCTTTACAGCTGAGTTTTGTTGCTCCACTTTGCTCTGCCTGGACCTGCTATCACGGTTGGAACTTTCTACAGCGCCTGGCTGCTAAGTGAATAAATACCTTGTGTCCTTCATCAAGAGAGTTGTGTACTTTGTACTTTGTGCTGTGCTCGGTACAAGCCATTGTCTGAACATTTGTTGACGCCCATTGACGCTGCTCTGTTTCCATTTTCCATAGTGACTGACGGATTGGCTTGGCCCGCCTCTGGCTAACTGGGATTGGCTCTCTCCTTACATTAAAGCAAATGCACGCGCATAGCGCGCTCGCACTTGGGCAAGTACCGGTTTAAGTACCGCTTTGCTGCTTCGCCGCGGTGGTGCACGAGGCGAGGGCCTGAATTGTTGCAGCGTTGCCATTTTGAGGTCTGATTTGGGCTTGTCTTAACTGGTGTTTCAATTGAATTTGAATTGGACAAGGGAGTGAGGGAGTGAGGTTGTCACTGCGATCGTTGTTTGTGTGCTGTGCTGTCAATTTGCCTATTTGCAACACTTAACTGTACTTTAAAATCAAACATGCCAATGGGCATTTCTAATATTACTGCAATAATGGAAACAGCAAAAATGTTTTTCCTCCCATACGGCCATCACGCTTACCCCGTGTAACAGGGGAGAAGCTACAAGGGGGGAGCGGGGACTTCCGCCTAGTACTGTTCTTAATCCTTTAAAGTGTGGGGCCTCTTGGTTTGCCTTGTGCTGGCTTTGGGACCCCTGGGCCTTTTGCACAACGGCCGCATTCCAACACAGCTGTGGACGAAGATGTCCCCATTGCGAAGCCCTCCAGGAGTCACACACTTTCCGATCAAACAATTCTGGACTCTGCTAAACCTTATTGTATCAAAAATGCTAATAAATATGCCGCTAGCTTTGCCGCCCATACCGTTTCCTTCTGATGTGGGCGAGAGCTCGGCTATCTCGATTTATGCTAGCCAATGTGAGTCTCCAATCTCCATTATGGAGGAGATTGAAGACGGCAAGGGTGTATTTGAATCGATTTCCTTGTCCATCTCGCTCTCGTGGACATCCTCTCCCTCATTTGTGCAGCCAACTCCAAGGGCTCGGAAGAACATGTCGGTGAGTTACGAAAACAAACCTACCAGTTCACCAAATTCAAGAATGATGGAATTGGCTTTAGTAGCCATTAATAACTTGGTAATAAATCTGTTTAGATTGGACAAAAGATTAGCGAGGCAAGCCACGTTGCTAGAAGAGCTTACAGGTGGCCTGAATGTGAACCATAAATTGTTGTCTGTCCTCAATCTAAAATGTGTGAGTGCGATTGAGGTTGACCACCCCGTGGGGTGTGTGGATTTGGACCCGCCACGGGTTGAACACGGCTTAGACTCCCAGGACGTGGTGTATGTGCCGGTATTGCCAGTTATAGCGGAAATCATTCACCCTGTGGATGGTCACTTAATAAGCGACTCTCCACAAATGGTTAAAGATGCCTCATATATTGACATATCGTTGGACGATGCTGAGGTGAGAAATGAAGATGTTCCAAAGGTAAATTTGCCCTCTTCCAAGTATAAGCCCGGTACCTTCTCCAAAAAGAAAAACACTGGGTGAACAAAGTTAAAGGGGCCAAGGGCGATTTCAAAGAAAACTAAAAATATGCCTAGCATCAAAGGGCCAAAACAAACCATGAATGCATTTTTTCAAGCAATCGGTGGAACGATGCCCCCTGTCCCTCGCTCCACAGTAAGTGCTAATAATGGTCTGCATCGGGCAGCTTCACAGGTAACCATCGAGAAAGCGCAAACATTGCCTAAAATGGCTGATAATGAAGTAGGACTGGATAGCGCTCCCACAGTCGGCCCGCCTGTACATTCTCCCCTGAACTGACTTGTTGACTCCTTGAGGCTGGCAGCGGCCGCGGAACAACGCACACATTCTGCTCCATTGCCAATTAAAGAAGCAATGAAGCAGGTAGACGGCAACCTGAGTGTTCCTTCTAGTGATAAGCGGTCTCAGTCGATGGGTGCCTCTATTAAACAGATAATAGATGCTTATCTATTAGAACGCCCTGCTGTGCTGCCTGCCTGCCTTACCCCTCAAAGTTGTTATTGATGGTCAATCAAACATAGGGATGATGGGAGCGAAGATGCATTCTGCGCCATCTCTGGTTGTAGATGTGCTGTCACATCAAATTTTGCCTAACAGGAGGATACCAGATTTGCAGACCCTGCCTGTAAATAACATTGGTACCACGACTCCCTTACCAACTGCGCCCACATCAACTCAGCACAAACGGAGAAACTCACTCTCTTTTGTTATGAAATGCAGGGAAGGAGATTTTCCTTCGTATGTGTTGAATCGAAAAAGTGTTTTGAACATCTTTATTGATGCGAGAACTCTGCAAGCTGTTTCTTCAAATGACATAAAACAAATCAAATTCATCTCTCAATTTACTAATTCAGCAATCAGATTGTGGATACCGTCGGGTGTGGTGGCCAACTTAATATGGCAAAAAAAAAATGGAATTGTTCAACATGGGTTTCTTGCTGGCAGAAGATCCATAGTGCCTGTCTATTCAACCAGAGTGTTGTCCCAAAACCCAACATTTATTGCAGTACACAAAATTTCGTACAATTAACCACAAAAGTTGCTTGTGCCTTCTGTCTTAAGCATCACGAGCTGGAATTCGAGAGGCCAAACACATTTACAAGTTTCACTTCAAAAGCTACCGGTGGCATATCACATCATTGCCCTCCAAGAAACGTGGCTGACCTCTCCGCCAGCTTGGGATGGTTATGACGCGATCTTGCTACGGGCCCTACTTACAGGCGGCCGTCCCTCGTCGGGTCTGCTGGTTGCAGTGAATTTGAAAATGGGTTTGACTATTAGCAAATGGGCTACAGAAAGTGCCTCAGAAATGAACTCAGGAATGGTGCGATTTCCTGGCCCATATGCCGTTCAGCTGGTGAAAATTGATGTTGGACCATGGTTCATAGCTCTAGTCAGTCTGTATCGCAACCCAGCAGCCATGCCAGATGAGGCCTTTTACATCGCATTAAATAGAAGCCTGCATTTAATTAACACTTCCAGCAATATAACACATATTATCATTCTAGGAGATCTAAACCTGGATTGTAGGAATCTGAATCGCCAAACCAAAAATGTACGAAAATGGATGTCCTTCATGAAAGAAAGACAGTTCCATATGGTGAATGGAGCCGTAAGCGGTGATGTTCCCTGCCAGACCACATGGCTTAGAAATAACAGTACAAGCAGGATCGACTACATTTATGTAGACAACCTGCTTTTCAATCAGATTGAAAGTCTGAATTTATTTGAATTGCCATTTAGCTATCACAAATTATTATCACTAACTATTGTAGGAGATTGTGCTCCGGATAGAAGACCATGTATAACCCATCAGGTGGCAATTAATTCTGTAAAAAACGATTAAAATGGTCTGAGGCGAAGGTGGTGGAATATAGACACCTTTTGGAAAATAATGCAAGGTTGGCCACCCCGCTACATTACACAGATTTACTGCTACCCTTCACAAATACCATCTCTGGGCCTTCCAAAGCTCATGTGAAACATCTGTCACGACCCTCGCCCAAAACCCCCTCTGGCAAACCCATTGTCCAGGTGGAGTCAGGACTCGGGCCTCTAGAGCCTGGCATCCTCTTCAAAAGCCCTCTTGGGGCCAGTCTTGGCGCCAGGCTCATACACCATGAACAACAATGTGCTTGGGAACTACTTTATTGTATTGGAAGTCAACATGGAGGCATCCACATAGCTTGGTTCCTAAGAACCAAGCTATGCGGTCTAGTGTTTTGGGTGTGGCAGGCCTGGAACTACTTTCCCTGGTACTACTTTACCTGGGCTATATAAACCGCACCCTGACTGCAGAACATGCTTCGTGTTACTTTGCAGCTTGCGACGTGACACTCACCGTGTCCAGTTATTCCCTCGGAGAAGCAGAACCTGCAAGGAGACAAAAGGAACATCATTAGCAGCAGCATCTTACCTGCAGTCTTCATCTTTAAAAACTTGCAGCTACTGAGAACAGCTTCCTCGAAACTGCACGCCTCCCGGACAGAACGACCTGAAAGAGGAAGATAGATGCAACATTAAAGAAAGCTGTCAAGACATTTACAAATTGCGAACAGCTCAAAATGCTTACCTGGCTAGTCGCCTCTCGGCTGGCACCACTCCGGACATTCCACTCGCGCTGAGGATCACCGCAACCTACAAGGAAGGAAAACGCAGGTTAGCAAAGGCAAGATTTCTCAGCGCTGCGCATAGCGCTTACTTACTGCATCATTTATTTATTTGCATTTGTTAAGCGCACTTGCAGCCCATAAGGCATTGAGGCGCTGTTACAGAGGAAACACAGATTTGAGATAACATACAGGTGCCAGAAGGCTCTTAGTTACAGTATTGGCAGCATATAGGCAATGGAGGATACAGATTTAGATTTACACAAAAAGTCTGGTTTTGATAGCCTTCCGAAAGGCTAGGTGGGACTCAATGAGCCTTAGGTGAGGAGGCAGAGCGTTCCAGTGCGTGGCTGCTAAGGTGGGGACGCTGGAGCCACCGGCCCGCACTTTCCGTGAGGTAGGCGTAACAATGGTGTTGGCATAGATGGATCTGAGCGGTCTTGTGGCGGAATGCCTTTTGATTCTGTTAGTCAGGTGGGGGGGGGCATCTTTATGCGCCATCATTTACCAGCGGGGCTCAACCAAGCTAGTTTGCCACGCTGAAGCTCCGCATACCTAAGGGGGGAAAAAAGAGACATTTTAAACAAAGAAAGGCATGCAGGATAGCAACAAAACTAAAGAACAGCAATAAGACCTACCTGAACAATAACAAACGGGCCGGCGTCAGTGAAGTAACTGGACCGCACTCGCCCATGAAAGACAACGTGCCCCTGCAAAGAAGGCAGGACGGAGAGCACGCCTAATTCTACCACAAGGTGAGGAGAGGGCGCCAGAGGGACTGAAAGCATACGGGGGTGGAGGGAGGATACTTACCCCAGTCGTTCAGTCTTGAACACAGTCCTCCTGTATTTTCAGGCAGAACCTTCCCCGCAGACCACATCAGGGCAAAGCTGACAAGCATACCAGCGAGGAACCCAGCTGGGTGGCGTCCCTGTGGATACCAGGTGAGCGTAACAACATCATCATATTTTTGATTGATTTTACAATATGCTCATGCTGCCTATCCCTATCGGAAAACTAGAAAGCATATTATAGCAGCAGGTAATATATCATGTCAACAAGAGCTAAATCATGCTAAATGTGTCTATAAAAATTGGGTAAAAGCAAGAAAACATCTTGTGTACCAACATGACAGCAAATGCATGTCTAGTGCGATGGCCAATAAAAACTCAGCTCAGATGTGGATGCAAGTTGGCAATTCACAGGCTGATGCGCAACTTGTGGCCGTCAGTGAAGAAAAATGGGTCAAATATTTCGCTGACCTGTATGCTGATGCTGATTTTGTTGAAAGAGAAGTGGCCTGTCCAAGAGCAGCAGGATGGTCTCTGGAGTTTTCACCAACAAGCCATTGAGGTGGTGATATGTCAAGCTAGTACATCTAGAGCTGCCGGACCCAATGGCATCACCAATGCTACATTAAAATCAAATTTTCATGAGTGGGCGATCATCTAAGATCAGATTTTCCAGCTAACTGTGAAAGAGTGCAAGGTGCCGGCGTCCTGTAAAAACATCAGTAATTATTCCCATCTTTAAAAAGGGAGCTCGCTCCATGCCACAAAATTACCGGCCCATCGCCTTATTGGACAAAATATTTTCAAAATTGGTGCTGCGTGATTTTAATGCGTGGACTAAAGCAAACCACCTGCGTGACCCGTGCCAAACAGGTTTTGTCTCTGGGATGGGCACGCATATTAATCTGTTGTGTTTGAATGCTTTGAAGGCTCAGTGTCAAGCTACGAAAAAACCAACATTCTTTGCATTCGTAGATCTACACTCTGCGTTCGACTCAATCACATCTATTTGTGTGTGGCTCTCACTAGATGGGGTATTGTCCGCCCCAATCAAAACAGCTCGGGGCATAAAACAAGGGTGCGATGTTATATGGGCTGGAGACACTCCCCATTTCTACCTTGTTTAAATTTGATGTATGGGAAGCCAGATTTTGGAAACAAATTGTGTGTCTACAAGGTGTTGTGACGCATGCCTGGATTAGATACGATCTAGGTCTTGTTGCCTTTCATGCACTCTACAACTGGAGACTCTGTTCTCTGTTTAGGAAATAACTGATTTCAACTCATGATGATATTATATTGCAATCACTATCTGGGTATATGTTCAGAACAAAAGATCGTTTTATGACTTCCTGGGTCAACAAAGTTTGTCAAATTATGAGTTTTGCTGACATAACTATCGACCTGTCGGTCTCAAATCCTGACAAAGCCAAAGAGAAGTTAGATTGTGCAGATTGGATCAATACATGTGATGCATGTTTGGGATATCAAGGAGGTGATATCAGTAGATTTCCCCCCCTCCCCAAAAAAAATTGCGTAGTCTGCCTCCTTATTTGTTGAGAGCTCCCACTCCATCTTATAGACTTGCAATTATTCGCCTACGCTTCAATCTATGGCACGCAAAAGACGTTCTGTCAAAACGGCGTCTAATTCCACCCTGTGATAACCTTTGTCGTTTTTTCTCCTCAGGAGGGACGCCAGAGACTCTAGAACATTTGATCACTCGGTGCCTGTGCTTGAGGCCATTTAGACAAATTCGCTTTGTGAAACATTGCAAATATCTGGGCAATCTAGAGGAAAAGATATGTTGGTCTATCATTATGAACTGTTTGCATCTACCGATTCAACTGGCCACAGTGAATTATTTAGCAAGTCTACAACTGGCACCAGAATCTAATGCATAGTGTTATAATATGCGACTGTTGCACAAGTATCTAATCAAGTAACAGGCTCGGTCAAGCTGGTTTCAGCAGTTATGGGTCACTGCTTCTAAAAACATGTCTTCAGAGATATGGTTTTTTGTCTTGGATCATGGAACGTGTGGGTTTGAGTTTGTTAAATTTTTTTTGATACTCATTGTGTCTTTTTACATAGATATGGTATTCTGAATTGACTTATGGAATGTGTAGCTATAAGTTTTCTAAATTCTTGTTGGCTTTTACTTGCCTTTTGTTGCGTATTTTCTCATGAAAATGTATTTGTAAAATGATTGTGTATTTGTAATTGGAATTTTTAATGTAATATTGAAAGGTTGATGAAATTTCAACTAAATCAATAATACAATAAAAAACTATGAAAATCCTATCCAACAGTACCTCTGCTGGTGCTAAACTCTTAATTGGGACGATTTTCAGAAATAACATGGTGGAGGTGATTAATTTCTCCAGTGATCTTTCCTGAAAGAATACACCCAACTCTGAATGACCTCCATACTTTGTAGTATAGAAATAATACGAATGTTAAATCATTCTGTGTGTGTTTAACTGTGCCCAAAAATGAGTACCACACATAATCCAACATCTATTTCCATAACCACCACGTGGTAACATCCTGGGATGCTAATCTGGATGTTTTTAAACTCTTTTTAGAAGGAATTCACGGGTGACCATAAAATTCACTGGGATATAAGGGAAGCATTCTTACATAATGAACCCAAGGACAAACTGTAATAAGATATGGACCCTTTCTCCCTTGGCATGTAGTGATAGGTTACTGAGGATTTTAACAGACCAATGGTGTAGGGGGTTGACCGTTGCAAACATTACCTTTCTGGGTCACAGAACCTCTCATTTAAATGAGTACATGGCCACAAGGCGGTAGGAACGTGCATCTACAGCTTAGGTTCTTCTCAGTCAGTGAGAGTGAGATGTGTGGGGGCACAGCTCCAACATTACTGAAATCAAGGCTAGTACCTCACCCCATTACAAAGAAGCTGAGCAGGGCTTGCAGCACTCTGTTTCTTTGAAGCAACCTGCATTCTTAAAGATTTTGTCTTTTTCAATTGTTTTGTTTTGCATTTTGCAGCGCTGGCCCTTTGAGAAACAGCCCAGCCAGCCTGAGGGGCAATTGCATCCTCGCCCCCCTTCCCAGACTCCCCCTGCAAATAGTTTTTATGGGTGGCCACGAAGCTCAGCCCCTCCACTTCTATCCATGGGGAAGAGCCCAAGATCTAATAGACTACAGCGTTTTTGGTCTGGCTAGATGCTCATGTCAATCGCCCTCCGCTGTCTCTCTTCCTCCTTGCCGCTGTCTCTCCCTCCTTGCCGCTGTCTCTCCCCTCCCTTGCCGCTGTCTCTCCCCTCCCTTGCCGCTGTCTCTCCCCTCCCTTGCCGCTGTGTCTCCCTCCCCCTTGCCGCTGTGTCTCCCTCCCCCTTGCCGCTGTGTCTCCCTCCCCCTTGCCGCTGTGTCTCCCTCCCCCTTGCCGCTGTGTCCCCCCCCCTTGCCGCTGTCTCCCCCTCTCCCTCTCTCTCCCCACCCTTCCTCTCTCCCCCCCTGTCCCCCTATTCCCCTGAGTTTGTTTTAATTTCACAGTCATGTGTAGTGTAGGGGTACTGACACTAGTACCAGTTAGGGGATGGCTGGTGTCGTTAATATTTACCTTGGTCATAGCATTGCCCCAAAGCCCTGTCACCGTTGGTCTACTGCTGTGGTGCACATTTTAAATGCTGCCACCTACCCACTCCCACAAGAGATAGACCAAAATTATGAGAATCTTAAAATGATTCTGTAAAGGAAAAGGAATTTTTTAGATGGCAAGTTTTCCAAGTGAAATGAATCGGTCAAACCAAATCACTATTTTATTTTCTCATGTGTAGGTGCCCTGTATCTGTGAGTGGAACGAACCCTACTACTCTGAGTTGTAATGAGAGCGACACACATACTAGGAGTTGCTTGTACTCCAGCTGCCATGTATAATTCAGGGATGAAAAAATAGAGTACTCTAGAGTCTTCACCAGTCCAGTATTGCTCAAAGTATCCCATCCTTTCTCCTTTAAGGGACTGTCCGAAGATTCCTGGAAGTTCACGGGGAGACCATTGAGAAGGTTGTTTTTGCTGTCACAGAGCAAGAAGAGGTATTTTAAATTTTTCATCTTGTCAGTTTGCTCTTCTGCAATTGTTTGCTGTCCCCTTATTTGCATTACAGCTACCAGCATTTGCCGACTGGATTTTTCCCTCTCCCTTTCATTGCCTTCTTCTGTCTCTCCACACCCTCTCCATTCAATGTAGACATCACCAAGGCATTGTTAACTGTGTGAGGGAGAAAGTACATTTGCACAGTCCTCTGCTGTGTTTGATTGCAATAATCTGATGGCTTTGATGTTGGAGGAAGCAGTAAAATGAAATGCAGTTCTCTAATACATAAACCATTTTACGGCAAGTGTTTCTGTTGAAAAAAGTTAGGTTTGGGTTCAGTGCATCAATGTGTGGATCATGATGGCATACGTTTAGTAAACCAGCATTCTTGTGTGCAGTTGACAAGTGTAAAATATCAATAACATTTGACACACATGTGCATTTTGTTTTTTTGTTTTTTGTTTTATTTATTTTTATTTGTGTTATAGTTCTCAAGGAACTTTTCACATATAAACACAAATCGTCAACATTTATCAAACAAAGTTATCATATTACCAAAAATGTACCGAAAATTAAAATGAAAGCCTTTCTGTTAAAACATCTGCTTACATGTGAAAAACTAAAACGATTCCCAAATTTACATTTACATTTAACAACCATCTTACATTTTTTCGAGCAATCTCATGTAGATCATGTTAAAATTTTAGTTGCTCAGCAAAATCAATACAAATCTAGTAGGATGCTCTACAAGAGGCATACTTTACCGGGTGCTAAGGTTTCTTTCATGAAGTGGATAGCAACTAGGGACCATTTGACAGCTTTATCTGTAAAAATGTATCGTCAGACCCAGCCCATATGGGCCGTTCTAAATTCCTTCAGAAGATGCAAGAACTGAGCTTCACACAGCATTGACAGTTCAGGGCCTCCCAAAACCTCCTTTTTTACATTCCGTGGGTATATTACTAGGTAATCCGTTGAGGAGTTGATAGCAGTTAAAATTTCAAGACACTGACAGAACCAATCAATAAGACCATCCGGGGAATTAGAGTCCAACCCGTACTTTAACAGGTTCCAAATCGTACCCTCTTCAACCATACAAATCTTTTGTAGAAAGTTTGTGTTTCCCTTTGACTATCGCTTCCAATGACACCAGACCCAATTCATGCCTTAGGACAGAGGCCGGAACACTCGCTTGCAATCCCAGGACTCTTCTCCAGAAGACTCAAGCTTACCCCATTGACCTTTGAAGGCAAAAAATTAAACCTCGGGACCTTGAGGGGACCACCTTTTTACAATAAAACTCTGACAGGGATTCTTGAGAAGTGTCAGAATTTCTTGTTAACACAGCTTCCCTGGTCGGCCAGGGCCTTGATCTTTTGTTTTTTTCCATTAGTCCATTAGTCGTCTCGTCCCATTTTCTGTTGTGAAAATTGAGAAACCCAGGTACACAAAGCTGTCCACTTTCTCTAGAGAGGTCCCCCCCCCTATAGACCACCTGAAGTGTCCTCCTACCTTTCGCCGGCCCTCATGTCAAGTTAAGATTTTTGATTTTGGTACGTTTATTGTTAACATATTCTCATCAACAAAGGACTCCACCGGGGTATAATCCATTATAATCAAATCATCAGCGTAGAGGAGGTAGTTGAACTGTCTATCATTCAGTTTTGGCGGGAAAACATTTATATAAGAAAAAGCATATCCCAGGTCAGAGAGGAAAAGGAGGAATAAAATAAGGGCCAATAGGCAACCCAGTTTCAATCCTCTTGCCACACTAATCGGGGCAGTTAGACTCCCTTCTCTGTCCGTACGGACACACACACTGGTGTTCCTGTGCAAGGCAATCAAGATTGTGTTCAATTAAGCCCACAACAGGTTCCTGGGGACAGTATTGAAGGCCATGGAGATATCTATGAATGCTATGTATAATGGCCTATCTCTTTTCCTTGTCCCCTTCTTTAGCAGTTCTAGCAATAAGCCATTCATCTCAGTCCCCACTCCCTGGCAAAACAGGTTTGGAAAATATAAATTTTTCAGTTTTCCTTGGCCCATTTCCTTAAGTCTCGTAATACCAGACCTGTGAATATCTTAGCTGGGTAATCCAAAAGGGAAATCGGTCTGTAATTTAAGGGGTTCAATCAGGACCCCTTTTTAGATATAGGGACGACAATCGTGTTTGCCATGATGGAGAAATCACTTTGGCCCTTGGGATATTTCTGAAAATGCTAAGACACCTACCCAGATCTCTGGGCTGTTCTTCAAGACGCACATGGCCAGACCATCGGGCCAAGGGGCCATAGATGTTTTACTCCTATTTATTAGGTGCCTCAAGTCGTCATGGTCCCAAACTAAATCCCACTCCACCTTTTTGATCATGTCCTCATTCCACAATTTTTCAAACTCCCTTAACGGTTTATAGATCTCACTAAAGTGGGCCTTCCATTCTGCTTCTGAAATAGGGCTTAATTGGGCACCCTTTTGGAGTTTATCACCATTTTTAATAAAATTCCAGATTCATGGGAATTTTTGCTTGTCATTACCTCCAGCATTTTGTGGGCATCCTTCAGAGTCAAATGGTGATGATGATATTTTAACCATCCCCTATAGGCTTTCTTTAAACGCAGTCTACTACTCTTGTCTTCTTTTCGAGCGCCTTTATTGCTTGCTGCAGTTTTTGCTTTTTGAGTAAGATGACTCGATCAAACTTGTGACTATGCATCACTTAACAGTTTTTTTTTTTAATCGTCATACGCTTATAGATCTTTTCCCAAATGACTTGCGTGCCCTTGCCTACCACCTATTGCTCGAGGAGGCAATCTAGCTCCCCAAGGCCAGAATTCTATTTATTTATATTTATTTATTTATTTATTTTAATTCTTGTAACGCGCCAACATGCCCGTAGGCCACAGGGTGCACATAGAAACTTAGGACAGACAAACATATAGAGTAATCAGTATAGAGCAGAGAAGGAGATAAGTCAAAGAAATTATTCCATGTATATATTTATTTTAATTCTTGTAACACGCCAACATGCCCGTAGGCCTCAAAGTTTTCATTTTGAATTCATTCCAAGATATTTTGTTCACCTCCAGATCAAACAGATGGCGTCCCTGATTCTGATTCACTGATGGAACCAACCATTCAATACTTAGCGGGAGATGGTCGCCTTAGAACCCACCATAGTTAATGATTTGAACTCTAGATAGGTGTTGTCTGATCCATACATATTATCTAGAATATTACTTTGCGCGCCTCGCCGCCATGTATCATGTGGCACCTCGTCTCCCTTTATGTTCCCATTTAGGATTAAGTCCCCATTCATTCATAAGGATTTCCCTAGCCCTACCGCTGCCCCTACTTAATTTGTCGGGCCAGAGATACTTTTACCTTCTTACCAGTCTACACATCGGCAGTTTGTCGCCACATATTACTATGGAGTTCACACCTCTGTTTCCTCAACAAAAGAGAATCTCCTCAACTGCATCACGCAGGTCTTGTTGGCTAATTCTTAAGTTGATCCAATAAATGTTTAACAGGGTATCTGGTCTACCCGGAAAACTCTCCTTGTTCCAGGTGAGTCGAATTACCTGAACATAAGAGTTTAAACTAGCCATTTCCTCAATCTCTATCCATAATCTCTTAGATACAATTGTCAGGAGCCCTGCCATAGGGCCCCCTCACCCTCTTTATTGCCGGGGCCAGAGATGCAAGGTAACCATCAATGGCTGGCGCCTCAGACAGCCAACATTCTTGAAGAGCAAACAAATCGTTTTTCAACAGGTCCAGATATTCAGGCTTGAACAAGTGTGCTGAACCTCTACAGTTCCATGATGTTAACATCAACCGAGATCATCCGCTATGCATCTGTTTCCCTCCTTGGCAGTCTACCTGGCCTTGCATTTACAGTAGCCGCCATTTAGGACCAATCTTTCTCCCTTACTGGCCAGCTTCGGCCATCCACCCTTACTTCAAATTCTCTGCCACTTGATCCCATCCCTGATGCTTTTATCATGAGGTTTCCATATTCAGTTGGGTAGGTATTGTTTGTATGATCGACTCTGCTTGCCCTAGGTACCAAAGTAGACCCCCCACCCTTAGGAAATTTATATAGATTGTACCCCTAGGCTTGAATAGCATCTGCCTGGTTAAGCACCATACTTGATGCGAAGTGAAGGATCACTTTATCCATATTAAAGCGGTTCCAAAATTCCACCCTGATTATATCTCTAGACGCTAGATCGGTTAGCGCCTGTACTTTCCACAGGACGGCTAACACCTTTGTGCGGTTTAACACAACCTGCTCCTGGTCCAAGGGTAATTTATGCATCACTAATTTATTTGTGATTTCACCCCTAGTCACATCCAAACACTTTTCTCCTCCCCCCAACCCCTTACTACCAATCAGCGTTCCTCTAATATCAGAAAAGGAACCACCCCAGGGTTTAAGTCTTTAGACCCCACTGCAGTCGCAGACCCACGCTCTGTTTCTTCTCTCCTCACATATTGAGCAATTGGACACTCTATAATCCCCGCAAATTGAACCTGACCCACTTTTCTGTTTTCCTCAAATAGGGCCCGTTCCGGTTGCTTTCTCCCCAAAATTTCCCACTCTCTTTCAGATTCTAGATCAGGTCCTATCTCGTGAATTAAGGATTTGACTGCGAGTATCTGAAGGGGGCAGCGTCGCTTCTTCAAGACCATCACTCAACCTTGCCGAAATAGTTTGTATGGTCCCTCGTGATGCTCTGCTCTGTGTCTGGGCGGGGGGCGTTAACCTCTGGATAAATTTCCTCGGGTGAATATCTTGAACCCGTCCGCCACCAGGGCCACCTCTTCCACACTACTTTGGTCGGGCTCGACTTCGTTCAACAGGTCTTCCGCTACCTGTAAGGTTGCTGGATAGACCTGTTGCCACAAGGGTAGAAGCCTTACACCGTTCATGGTTTGGTCACCCTCCTAATCCATGCCTGCTTCACCTTCCTCGTCCCCCTATAAATGTGTTGGCCACCTCCTCCACAAGTGACAAGGAATTTATCGATACATCCAGAGCAACTAGACAACACAGCGCCAGTTTTTGTAGTTCTGCTGGCCCCTGAGCGGAAATTAGTCGACCGCCTGACTCCTTATATGTCCATCAGGTTTATTGATTTGAGGCATCATAGTGGCAAATCATTTCCCTTGTTCTATTACCTCATTAACCATGTCCCCCTGGGATTTATTCATGGCGAGTTCCAGGGCCCTAGCAACCCACCCCCAGATTGAGCATCATCTCAGTCTGGTTCGACCGATTTTTGCTCACACTGAATACTTTTATTCTAAAACTTTATTTTCCTATGTGCCCATGGGCTGTCACCCAGTGCCTGATCTGGGGTGTGCACTTTCTTTTGATTTGTAGTTATGGTGGGGGGGGTCTAGCCATGAAGTGCCATCTCACTTTCTGGAGATCCCTAGCCGCAGAATCCACCTGTAAGGTGACCTCCACCATGGCTGAGACTTCCTTTGAGAAAGCAAAACTCCCACCTCCTACATTTGTCCCAAAGCAGAATGGTGGGGTATGGTGGGGTATGAACAAGTCCTAGGCCAGCCTCTGGTGATAGTGCATGCTCAATATGGTTGCCCACCTGCGCCGAGATACAATTTGCTTGTATATATTTTATATTGTTTCCCAAGGCCTCCAAGCGATTTTCAAAATCCTCGCCTAGATTTTCAGTAGGCCTTAGGGGGCCTTTTTGGGTGGTTGAGTATATAATGGGACATAGTGATGCCCCCCCACCCCTCACTCCCTTGTGTATTTACTCTTTGTATTTCCTCACAGGGAGCTATCGGTCCCGGGCACCCAGTAACAAAACGGGGGCATTATTTACCAGGGTAACAATACCCACTTCCCCCTCCTCCGAACACACATCCAAAACTGTCATGATGCCTACCCCCGGGGAGCCAGACCAAGTCCAGCAACCTCGGAAGCAGGCATCAAGTTACCCCAAGCAAGCCCAATAACCCCCGCTAGGGGCTATTTGGGTGCAGCCTATGGCGCCAGGCTCATAGATTAAAACTTACCTGATGCAGACCATGCTGCAAGAGCTCCAAGCCAAACGAGGCTTGGAAGGGACTATTTTACCTAGGGACTATTTTTTTACTCGGGTGGGGCTGGGCAGGAATACTTACCTGGGACTACTTTGGAGGCTATTTAAACCACACGCCCGAAGAGCAGCACACGCGTCGCGTTATTCTGCATCCAGCAGCGTAATGCTCACCGTGCCTGCAAGTCTGCATCCAGTCATCTGCCACGCCCGCCTCGAGTTTGGAGCTCCTAGAAAAAGGGAGAAAGAAGGAGAAAAGGTTAGAACAAGAGCAATACCCTTTGATCCTTATCTGAATTCCTGATCCATCGTGCCTTCAAGCTGGAAGAAAGAAGTTATTTTATGCGCGTCGCCTCGCCTGCTGCAGCGCCGTGCTGAACTCACCGGCCTTTCACCACATCCTCCTGCATGTTACCGCCGCACTCCGGCACCTTAGGAGAAGACAAGAACAGCAAGGTGAGCCAAGGGAATACACAGAGGAATACCCCCCATAGACTTACCTGATTTTACCACTGGGGGTACTATTCTTCTTCACGGGTCGGCGCAGCTTCCACTGCATCCTAGCCAAACCCCGGCCCCTAAGGGAAAACAAAAGGACAGCCAGGTGAAACAAGGGACTAACAAGGGGAACCCTCCTCACCACAAAAGACTTACCTGATTTTACCGCCGGAGGCATTATTCCCCGAGACTTCATACTTTCTCTCAGCGCCTGAATAAGGGAGAAAGCAACAGGTTACATATGGACATTATTTTATTGAACTGTGTTGGATAATACAAATCCTTACCAGAACATTACCGGTTGCCACGAGGAACTCTTCAGTAGGGTCAAGCTGCAACCTGCAAGGAATCGGACAAGAGTGAAAGTCAGGCATTTGAACTCTTACGAACTACATACTTACGGCGTCTTGCCCGGAATATCGGAGTCAATATTGTCCTGGAACTCACCAATTCCTTCGAGCCAGTGAAGCAACTGGTTATCTACGCGCCCCTGCGCTCAATGCAGGATGGAGAGCTCATCTTTTCAAATCATCAGGTGAGACTATAAGAGGGAACATCCAAGGTGATCAGTGGGGAGAACAGCGGGGTGGGGGGGATTTACGCTCAACTCCACGGGTGGTTAATTTCTTTTCTCCACTTGCAGAAGAATATTCCTCCTTCTCTGCTAGACTGTCAGAAAAGGATAATTCCCTGCAGGTTAATAACTCCAGCTCCATAGGGTCTTCCTGGGGCACACTTTGACCACCTGAACCTATTAAACTATCACTACCTTGTGTCGACTTACCCCGTTTTTTCAATGAATCCAGGCTCTGTACATTCTCCCCAGATCCAACTTGCCCTTGGTCTCCACTTGTCGTTATGGGGTATAGTATGGAGTTTGCAGGGGGTTCAAAAGTTGACCCAAGGGGAGTCGGGTAGAGGTACATGGGAAGTTTTGAGACTCATTGTCGATTCAGCGAGGACATCCCTTCCACATTGAATCGTGGAAGGCTGCCTTTGAAGTCTGTTGGGTAGAAGCCTGTTTATTAGGGGCGTGCGCTGGGGCCAGGACTTGAGTGTGAACCTGAGCCACTGTGGTTAAATAGTCTTTTTTCCCCCCCATGGCCAATAGATTTTGACCACTTGCCTTTTTTACGATCTTACCCACCACAGGCTCTATTGCCGAAAGTTTACTTATTAGGCCGGATGCAATCAGGGCAGGTAAAGGGTAGCTACGGTCAGTAAGGGGTATTTCTAATAGAGGAAACACCCAGGCACAACTACAATAAAAAGCCTTTGGCCCTAAATCCCAGCGGTATCAAATATTGTTAAAATTGTTCTTTTTCAAATATGCTGAAAACAATCGCATTCTATCGGAAAATTTCATAAGATTTCATAAAAATTACAAATTCTAGGACAAAGGCAGGGTACCTAAAAAGGTAAATCTAGCTAAGGGACTCGGGCAATTGCAAGAGCTGGTAAAACACATATAAGCACATATAAACACGATAGACACGTTAAACCAACCTAGAACCATATAAGCATCAAGGCAAAGAGAGAGGAAGCAATTTTTAAAACTGTTGCAAGTTGCTACTCCATGTTTGGGCATCAAGGAGAATTTTCTCACAAGGTCTGTGTATGAAGCACAATGATAGAAATAGTAACTGGCCAACAGGAGAGCAAACATTGAGTGCCCACACGGCTCAAAGGCTTCCGCCCACTGTCACTGCAACTTGGATATAGACAGTATGAAAGTAATTCAAAAGCACACCGTCAGTCCTTCACTCGAAGGGGCACTCATAGGGATTTCAGGGGGTTCTTGGATTTCACCCCGTTGTTACAGTGCCGGCACTCGTCCGCACTCAGCAGAGGTTTCTTAAGTTACCAATTTTAACCTGTTGTAACACAATGAAGGTGAAAGCCCAGACGTACCTAGCGGCGCAAATGCTTTTGCCCACAGACACTGCAGGTACCAAATACTACAGGGGTAAAACAGTGTGAAACCAGGGGTAAAACTGCGTTTTTAGCAAGCTGTGCTAGTAACCTCCAAAAGCACTTTCAGATCCATGCTAAATTTGTGCATGCTCCTGAAACGCTGAGAGGCTGTTTTCAGAGCCTTTCAGCGTTTTTCCGTGCCTTTCACCTTCCGCTAGTGCTCCTAGATCGAAATGTATTTTAGTGTAGGCAGGGGGGCACACTGGGAGTAAGCCATTTTTCAGCTTGTCTACTAGTTGGCAAGCTGCAAAACCTGCCCCCACACTTTTCTAATTCTAAGATCCAGCTGCAAGATCATAATGTGTGCAGCTTGCTTTTCACTAGAAAAGATGTTAGGTTATACGTGGGTTCACACACTTACTGTGTTTTTCCGAGTCAAAGGAAACGTCAGTGTGAGACAGATGAGGAGGACACGGATAGCCTGAACAGAAGGTTGTTTATTTGAAGGTAAATTAAGAGTTTCTTTAATCAATGAAAACTCTTGGAGTTGTTTCCAGTCTCTTGAAAAACCCCTTTTCCTTGGGGTTCGGTAATATGGTTGATCAGAGAGGGCCTGTGTGTCAGTCCTCATATGCCCAGTGTAGCTCTGTCGCTGTTCGATCTTCTGCGGTACATCCTTTCTGGAAGAAAGAGAAAGAACTTCACACAGTCTGTCTTTCATTTCTGGTTTATAAAGGGGCTGGTGCGGCCTCAGCCAATCATAGACCAGTGTTTATATAAACCCATTTAGAACCCCAAAGGCCCGCCCCCTTTCCCACAGGCCATGGACGACACTCCGCGAGCATACGGTAAGCGAGCCGAATCTTGCTGGGCCGTTCTGCTCTGCGGTGTTCCTTGAAGCGGTATAGGCAGGGCTGGCGGCTCGTCCTTGTGGTTCTCCACCTCCAATGTAATGTCGGCGTCCACGTGATCCCTAGATCAAGGGGAATCATTATTGGGCCAATTTCTTACTGCCTCTGTGTCGGCCACCTTCCCCCATGACCAACACGTGCAGTCTCTAGTCCTGCTGTCTGCTACTAGGTGCGAGTCCGGTGTGTGCGGTCTTGTATGTTATGGCATGGTGGCGCAGTCTGCTTTCCACCTGCGTCCCAACACTCATTCGGCCGTGAGAGTTGCGGCTGTGCCGTGTCAACAGGCAGAGAGGACTTCCCCGCACCCTTACACCCCCTGCCCCCTTTGAAGCCTCGAACTGCTCGGGTCGATCAACGCTTCTGGAAAAGTAATCGGGAACCACCTGAAAGAATGCCGGTTTGTGCATAGTCGGGAAGTGGAATGCTTGGAGGGTGAGGAACCAACGCAGGATGCACGGATTAGAATGCTTCTGTACGGAAAGCCATTGTAGGGGAGCGTGGTCAGTGAAGACAGTAAATGACCTGCTTAGCAAGTAGTACCGTAAGGAGTCCACTGCCCACTTAATGGAGAGGGACTCTTTTTCTATCGTAGAGTCCCAGTTCATGTGGCAAGAGTTTGTGACTGATGATGGACACCGGATATAGGTCATCCACCAGCCCCTGCGACAATATGGCTCCCAAGCTGGTGCCGTAGGCGTTGGTTTGTAGAAAGTACTCTTCAGAAAACCTGGGACATCGCAAGGAGGGTAGGGCCAAAATAATCTATTTCAGATTGCGGAATGCACGTATGGCCTCTTCGGAGAGCAAATCACCTTGTATTTAGTCTTGAGAGCATCCCTAAGGGGAGAAGCTAGGGAGGAGAAAAATGGGATAAAACATCTGTAATATCCTACAAAGCCCAAGAAGGCTCGGACCGGTTTCCTGTTAACCGGTATGGGTAAGCGTAAAATGGCCTCCACCTTGTCCAACTGGGGTCTGATAACACTGCCACTGACCAGCTACCCCAAGTATCTGGTCTGTGTGGCACCATGGGTGGTCTTTAGGATTAATTTTCAGACCTGCAGAGTCGAGCACAGTCACTACGTTACCAAGATGCTCCAGGTGTTTCCAGCTGTTGCTGAACACAATGTTGTCGTCGAGGTAAGCAGAGCTAGAAGTGTTGTGGGGAGTCAAAACAAGGTTCATGAGGGACTGAAAGGTCATCGGAACTCTGTGCAGGCCGAACGGCAAAACAGTGAATTGGTACAAGCCAGAAGGGGTTGAAAAAGCCGTCTTTGGTCCATCTTCCTTATGGAGAGGTATTTGCCAATAGCCTTTTGTCAGGTTGATGGTACTCGGGTACATTGCAGAGCCCTATCTCTCCAATGCGTGGCATAGGGTATGCTTGATAGGTGGATATAGAGTTCAGTTGCCGGATATCCTTGCAAAACCTGGTGGATCCGTCTGGCTTTGGTACGAGGAATATGGGGGATGACCAATGACTGGTAGATGGTTTGATTATGCCCAGTTGGAGCATCTCCTCCACTTCTTCTTGAACTGCCATCCATTTAGATTCAGGAAGATGGTATGGGCGAATCCATACATTGCGGTTGGGTAAGGTGTCGATGGCGTGTTAAATGAGCATGGTCCACCCAGGATATTGTGAAAAGACATGTCCTAGTGGTTGTAGTGATGTCTGCAGTTCTTCTATCTTGGCTTCTCGGAGGTTAGTTCCCCACTGTACTAATTGAAGGCCAGTCTGGTTTTCTCTTGTCTTGGGACAGCCTCGGGAGGCAACGTTCACCCTAGGTACAGGTTCTACAGGTTCCTTTCACTCCTTTAACAGATTGATGTGGTAGTTTCTCTCCTTGTCTTTTCGGTCTGGTTGGTGTATTCTGTAATTGACCAATCCCAAAACAGCGGACACAGTATATGGTCCTCTCCACAGAGCCAACATTTTGTTGTGGTAAGTCGGTAACAGAACCAACACCTTATCCCCCACCTGGAAGGTTTGGACCCTAGTGTTCCTGTTGTAGTATTTCTCTTGGGTGAGATGGGATCTCCCAAGTTTCTCCTGCACCATCTCCTGCAGTTTCGAGAGGTGTGATCTTAATTCCATGACATAACCAGTGAGTGTGCCTTCTTCCTGAGCTTCCCACTCGCTTCGATCAATGTCGAGGACAGTTCTGGGCTTGTGACAGAACAGTAGTTCAAACGAGGAGAAGCCAGTTGAAGACTATGGGGTGTCTCTTTATACCATCAGTACCCAGGGGACTACTCGGTCCCAGTTTGCGCCAGTCGGAGCTGTGACTAATTTTATCATCTGTTTTATGGTCTTGTTATAGCGTTTGACTAGGCCATCATTCTGTGGTTGGTAAACCAACATCCGGATTTGTTTGATCTCTAGCTGTTGACACACCCTTTTCATGACATTGGAAATTAAGTTTCTCCCTTGATCCGTAATGATCTCATTGGGTAGGCCTACTCTGGCGAAATACGGCACTAGTTGATTGAAAACCTGGGCTGCGCTGATATCCCGCATGGGAAAGGCTTTGGGATATCTGGTTGCATACACCACCACAACTAGGAGGTACTGATGGCCATGACTTTTGGGTTCCAGAGGACCCACAATATCAACCCCAATTCTATGAAATGGCTCCTTGATGAGCGGCATCGGTTGCAGTGGAGCACGTGGGAGTTTCCTTGGGTTGGTCTTTTGGCACACTGGACACTCTTCGCAGTACTTTTTGATGTGTCTGTATACCCCTGGCCAGTAGAACCTTTTCAAAACTTCTGTCTTGTGTTTTCTCCCAGGCTAGGTGTCCCCCAGTAGCCTTGTCGTGTGCTAGTTTAAGGACAGTCTGGCGGAACCCAGGAGGTACCAGTAGTTGTTCTGCTTCCTGGTTTGATTGGTCCATCGTGATAAGATACAGGATTCCCTCTGTGATTTGAACGTGGGAAATATCGAACCTTTATCTGGATCCGTAAACACCTGCTCCCTTTAGTGTAGGATCTGTCAAGGTTTTGGTCCTAAAAGTAGGCTTTTTGTCATCTGGTAACCAGTCTGAGACAACTAAATCGGTGCTCTTCGGTCACTGTGCCACTTGATGCCGGTCAAGTGGCACAGCGAGTAGAGCGCTCGCTTTGACATCCGTGCAGAGCTTGCTAACGCAGGTTCGAATCCCGGCAGGGCCAAACTCAGCCTTTCATCCTTCAGAGGTCGATAAATGAGCACCAAACACCGTGGGTAATACTAAGCAGCGCTCAGATAGCTGAGGGTTCGTAGCGCTATATAAATGCCAAATTATTAATTATTATTATTCTTTCCTTACTTTCCTCGCTTCCCTTTGGCTCTTTTTCTGGGGTTTTTGCAAGTGGCTTTCTACTTCGTTTTGGGAGAAAGGGGCACACGAGAGCCACTCTGTGTCCTCTACACATTCTCGAAAAGCGGAAAGGTATGTCCCCAACAACACTGGGGCCGGTAAGTGAGGCATGATGGCAACCCTTAACTTGGAACCGATCCCCTTTACTTCCAACGTCACCCGTTTTGAAGGATAGGCCTGGTATCCCCATGCACACATTTGATGGGTATAAAAGGCTCACCCACCATCCCAGTCCCACTTACTTCAGGTCTGATGGCTGTTTGTTGACTGCCACTGTTTAGCAGTCCTTGCTGAGGTGTTCCGTTGACCTAGACCTCCACCAGATACAGGTCTCTGCTTAGTGGATATTCTCGTTCTTGCAAGTATCCGATCTCCATTGGTTCGTGCTTGGGTTTTCGTGGGCAGAATTTGGCCCCACTCTCCACAGTCGAAGCACTGTGGTTGGCGGGGTACACTCGGCCAGGGAGCACCTTTGGCTTCAGGGCAGGCCGGTTTTTGTTCGCGAGCAGCGTGACCACAAATGAGTACTGACGTTGGTACCTCGGGATTTGGTGCTCTTGTTGGTACCAGCCTTCTGGAATGCAAATGCTATATTGATGGCTTTGCTCAGAAAAAGCCGGTGGTGTTGGCGTACCCAACGTTGCATGGGAGCCGGAAGGGCTTCTATGAACTGTTCCAGCTTGACTCGTTCCAGTATCTCGGAAATGCTGCTGGGCGAGGGTTTCAGCCACTTATCGGTCAGGTCTTGGACTCTAGTAAAGTTGCCTAGTGTTTCTCCTGCACGTAACCTGGTCTCTCTTAACCGGATCCTGTATGCCTCATCATCCATCCCCATTCGCTCTAGGATTGTACTTTTGATCTCTGCATACGAGGTGTCTCCAGTAGGGTTAGCAGCCTGGTACGCTCCTTGCATTGCGCCTTTCAATAAAGGAGCAATGAAATGTCCCCACCTCTTGACTGGCCATTGTGCGTTGCGAGCGACTCGCTCAAAGTTAGTAAAGAAGTAGCTAGGGTTCTCTCCAGGTTAGAACTTTTGCAGAACGGAGGTAGAGGCTATATGTTGCCCTCGTGAGATCATCATGGCCTCTGTGACCTTCTTCAAAGTGTCTTGGTTGGCTGTCTGGACCTGCATAGCTTGTTGGAAGGCCTGCTGGTCTGTTTGTGCTTGATGGCTCTGCACTTATTAATTGTTGGAGCTGTTGCTCTCCTTCTGCCAGTGCCTTGATGATCCCCTCCATGGCGTTGTGCTGTCCCACTGGTGCCACCGCTTTGTAAGACAGATGAGGAGGACACGGATGGCCTGAACAAAAGGTATTTATTTGAAGGTAAATTTGATTTTCTTTAATCAATGAAAACTCTTGGACTTGTTTCCAGTCTTTTGAAAAACCCCTGTTCCTTGGGGTTCAGTAATATGGATGATCAGAGAGGGCCTGTGTGTCAGTCCTCATATGCCCAGTGTAGCTCCGTTGCTGTTCGATCTTCTGCGGTACGTCCATTCTGGAAGAAAGAGAAAGAACTTCACACAGTCCGTCTTTCATGTCTGGTTTATAAAGGGGCTGGTGTTTGTATAAACCCATTTAAACCCCCATAGGCCCGCCCCCTTTCCCACAGCCCGCGGATGACACTCCAGAGCATACGGTAAGCGAGCCGAATCTTGCTGGGGTGCTCTGCACCGCGGTGTTCTTTGGAGCGGTATAGGCAGGGCTGGCGGCTCGTCCTTGTAGTTCTCCACTTCCAGCATAATGTCGGAGTCCACGGGATCCCTAGATCCAGGGTAATCATTAGTGGGCCAGTTTCCCCATGACCAACACGTCCAGTCTCTAGTCCTGCTGTCTGCTACTAGGTGCGAGTCCGGTGTGTGCGGTCTCGTATGGCATGGCATGGCAGCGTGGTCTTCTTTCCACCTGCGTCCAACACTCGTTCGGCCGAGTGACTTGCGGCTGGGCCCTGTCACCAGGCGGAGTGGACTTCCCCTCACAGTAAACCAAAACCCTTACACGTAACACGCCGCCTGCTGCACAGACTGCAGTGACTGCATCTCTTCTCGAACTCTGCTCCTTGGTTGAAGAGAGTTTTTGATGGCAAGCTCCTCCTTTTGAAAATAGACCGCAAAGAAACACTCCGTGACTGCAACTCTCCAAATCCGCTGATGCTGCCTGGAAAGTGGATATGGATTTGTATTTGGTTGTCAGGACGGGGTTTGAGATAAATGCCTATATGGCTTTTGGAGAGCAGCTAAAATGCGTTACTGCTGCTTTCCTACTTTGCAGTAGCCTAAACATAAGGTGCAGGGTTGGGATTAACCTAAGTGTAATTGAGACTTCTCTTTTGAATAAAGATCTTGTTCTTCTTACACATCTGTTCTTGGATATAGTTCCCGGCATGTTTCTTGGCACTCATACCAGTCTCAGGCAAGTGGTGCCCACTATTTATAATACATACAAGCTATACTGTCCAGCTCACTTTTTACCATTGATTTCAAGTCTCAGAGAATTGGTGCCCAGAGCACGTCTTGGTGATATAATAGTGCACAGTTTGCAGAAGTAGGCAATAGTGTCCAGTGCCCTGCTCACTATTGTGGCAGATCCAGGATATATGGGGTGTCCTCCATATGTGTTGCAGTTTTTTTTAAACAAAAGCTGTAGCATGCAAGCCACATGCTGTGGTAGCTATGTTCTCTGATGTAGTCTTCCTGCTTGGTGTGCCTACCAACCTGTATTCCCCCTCTTATCCTTAAGCCTCTGCCTCTCCTGGTCCTCCTCTGTTATCTATGGCTTTTCTAGTGGCTGCCTTCTCTCTCTCGCTCTCTCTCTCTCTCTCTCTCTCTCTCTCTCTCTCTCTCTCTCTCTCTCTCTCTCTCTCTCTCTCCCTCTCCCTCTATAAAGGTCACCTTACAGTTACCACAATGTGTCTGCCATAAACGGTTGACACTGTTTTTGGAGGCCTTCTCTCTCCAGCACACAAAGTTGGGAGAGTAAACCTTTCCTCCGAGGTTTCTTACCGGACCAGCAGTCTTCCTTGTAACCAGAATCGTTTTGTGCACTACAAAATAACATTGTACTGATCGTTCATTCTGCTGGACTAGCCATTAGAAGCGGAAATGCTTTCCCTGACGAGTAGTAGCTTCGAAGAAAAGATAATCTTGCTACCTACTGCTGACTCCACCAATATTTGTCATCCAAAATGCGTAAAATGCTGGCACAACCAGAATAAATGTCCTAGTGTACCTACTCCACCACAAAGTTTAAATCAGTTAAGGGAGGGAACAAATCCTGTTGCATCAAGGCTGCCTAGTGACAGTGCCTTTGTACCTTTGTACCTTGTACAGCCTGCTAATATCTTAAAATCTCTCATTTTTTGTGAAAGGATACATCCTCCACTAAGACCCAAAGGCCATACATCCGGAGACTACTTCCGTAACCACCCCTACATATTCTGACCATTGCTTCACCAACAATACATTCCCATCTCTTCCATCCAGCAGTGGCTTTATTTTGAGAAATGTTTGCTTATCGTTGCTGTTAAACTGGATTTCCAAAATCCCCTCTAGGGTAGGATTTTGGGAGGCCAACCTATTCTGGTTAACAGGAAATACTCTAAAGTCTAACACCCATTCAGGTTTACGGAGCAGAGGAGTAAGGCTTAGACTTGTGGGGGGGGGGGGTTTGGGGGTGAGAGTGTTGTAGGGCTACAATGAGTCCACACAGGGCAACACCAATCTTTCCAGTTAGATCAGCAAGTACAAAAATATACAATGTTTTATTAGGCCTTTAAAATGCACACTTTTTTAAAAACAATTTTTATTATTTTAACAAACACACCAAACATTACAACCATTTAGGACGTTCATAGTCTGTATCAAAACATCACATTATACAGGGTTATCCTCCGTCCTCACCCCTCCCTCCCCACAAACTCGAGTCGTCTCATCCGTGCTATCTGCATGAGCATTTTCAGGTATCTCAATGTTTGTCAACTCGTCCGAGTCTTCCGTTTCATGATTGACCTGGTGGGGGTTTGCCATTGAGGTCACCAGTTGCCTCCAGGCTATAAAGGGGCCCACTTCCTCCTCTCCCCCCTAGTGATAGCTTCATACCATACTGCAGGTTCTGCTTCTGCCTATTTCAGAAGGTCTGCCCACCATCTATCCACTATAGGCCTATGGGCCGCTTTCCAGCACATTGCAATTCTGCGCTTGGCTAAGATATAGGCCAGGTCCTTCATCGTGCTGATATGTTTTGAATTACGTGGTCTGGGACAACTCCCAAGCATGAATGCCCAAGCAGACCTCACGTCAAGCACCACTCCCCCACTGGCCATTCTCGTCTTTATTTCTTCCCAGAATCTCTGCACCTCAGGGCAAGCCTAGAACATGTGCAGCAGCCCTGCCTCCTCCTCCTCACACCAGGGGCATTTCTGTAAAGCCGAGCCTCCAAACCTGGCTATTCTTCCGGGGGTCAGATAAGCTCTGTGGGTGACATACAGCTGGATCTGCTGGAGTCTCGCATTCCGGGACACCTTCTTATGGTATCTTTGGGCTCTATCCCACTGTCCCTCTATGATGGGTTCCCCCACCTTCTCCTCCCAGTCGTGCCTCAGTTGGAGTAGCTCTTTCCCTGTCTTCGCCCTCAGGAGCTCATATATCCTAGATATTTCATGCCCAGCCTCCGAGACATCGTACATCATTTCCAGGGTGGCATCACGTTCTTCCGCTAGCACAGTCTCGGGCCACCTTCCCCTCACCCGTTTCAGGAGCCTGATATATGTAATATATTTGCCTCTATGTACCCCTGTCTCCTCCTGCAGTCTCTGAAATTCCAATGCCTCCCCTTCCTGCCATATATCTCCAAGGGTGGCTAGGCCCACCGGTTCCCAACATCTGCGGACCACTTTGAACAGTTGGGAGTCTTCCCCGCATAGCACCACCAGCGGGAACTGCTGAGAGAGCGGGTGTGAGTCGCCCACTGTTCTCGATGCTCTGCGCCAAACTTCCCAGCCCAACACCAATAGTCTCCCCATCCCCGCCATTTTAGTTTTATGCAGCCACACTGTCTCCCTTAGGAAGTATGTTAAAATGCACACTTAACAGTGAAATCTCTAGGGAAATCTTGTCATACAAGTACTATAAAACAGAGAACAACATTTCAAGTTGAAAGCTACTAGCCAGTTTTAAAAAGTAACTCGCCACCTTCATTCTACACAGCACACCATTTCTTACCCACCTATCATTTATCACTAGCCAATGGCTAGTGGCGAGTGCACATTTTGATGTCTGCTATAAAACCTAAATATGCATTCACCCTTAGAAGAACACAGACAAGCATATGATTCAATAACCAATCTAATACAGGTAAATACTTGGATGCATTAAGTTAAGTAGAAACACTTGCGAGAAATACTAGCACAATTTCCTAGCACTTAGTAATTCCAGCCCTAAGACAGATTGGAGCCTTGTGCCCTAAAGTCATCGGTTCTAAGGTTATACTTTTCAGGTATGTTGACAATGTCATTGAACAATGCTAGTGGTTGTGACAGAGTTCCAAAAGGTTAAGGAGAGTTCAGATAAGTAACTGTTTCAATTCCACTACACTAGGGTAGGTCCAGGAAGGGAACTGTGAAGGCATCATGAATTACGACACAGACAACAGACTTATATTTAAAATGAAAACACTTTATTAAATCAAATGTCAGGATGGTTAAAGGCCTATCTTGCCCTATGCTAAGGTGGGATTTCCCTATCGGAATAAAACGAAGGAATGCCCGAGTCAAATAGTTCTACTTGAAAGTCTGTCTGTGTCCACAAAGTATACCTGCCCTCACCATAAAGACTAACAATGTGTAGAGATGTTAATAATCAAAGAGAATATGTTGAACTCAGAGGTTGGTGCTTCTCCAGCATGCCGGCTGGCATGGATTCACATGCTTATGAATATTTCCAGTCGTCAGGCTGGGAATCTTTGGGAAAGAAAAAATCAGTTTCAGTTTCACTTCTGAACTGTCTTTCTCCTAACTACTAGTCACCGGTCTCTGGGTCATACTGCCCCCAACCAATGACTGCCCCCAACCAATGACTACCCTCTACCTAAGCCCCTCCTCCGGCAGCCATCTTCAGAGTTTTACTGCACGTTCAAGTGTTGGGAGTCCTCGTGCTATACTCTGAGCTTTTACTGCATTTTGCAATTTTTTTTTTCTCCTAATAGTTTTGCTCTATTTATTTGGTCAATCGAGCCTCAAGCTCGATCAACCTTCCAATTAGTGGGGACCGGTTTTGCAGATTCTTAAGCGCCCCTCAAGGGCGGATTTTCGTCGAGTTTGCTCTTGAGGATTCCAGAACAGAAGCTTCTTCAAGGCCTACAACGCGTGGACATGGCCGAGGAGAAGAAGGGCTTGGCGCCTCTCTTCATTGTTTGCCCCGGCTGCAACCTACGGAACGTCTTTCCGGACGATGGACATTCCCTGTGCCTCTACTGCCTGCATTCGGACCCGACATATGTGGAGGATGACTGTGTGGCTTGTCGGGAGATGGTGCCTCTCATGCAGACCGATCGACGCAAGCACCCTGCTCTGGGTGACTCCCGGCAGCATGCCTCCCCTGCCCAGAAGAAGAAAACTGAGCAGTCTTCTAAGACCTTTGAGGGCGCCCCACCCGCGCGGGCCCAACATAAGGCTAAGCAGCACAAGTCCACTGCCTCCGGGAGAGCCGTTGCAATGGGCTCCTCAGTGGCCAGGGCGAGTTCAGCGTCTCAGCACCTTCGACCACAAACCAACACTCAGGATCTTCAAAGAAGAGGAAGTCGGACCATCCGGGCAAGCTCTTGGAGAAGGCCCAGACCGGCCCTGCAGAGAAAACCAAGGCAGAGCGGGGCTCCAACCCTCCCCCTAAGGTGAAGGCCCAAACTTCCATCGAAGTAGTGGCGGCGTCCCTCTCGAAGGCGAGAGTATCCCTGCCTGCCAGGAGAGAATCCTCTTTCCAGCCCATCAAAAATACTCTGGAGAAGATGATGCCCATCATTTCCCTGAAACCGTCTCCATTGGTCGGAGAAACCACCATCTAAGAGTAGGAGAGTTCAACCCCCCTCTGCCCTTCCACCATCCCCCTCCGCCCTTCCACCCCTCAAACTCCCCTCCCAGGGATGGCACGGAACCGGACACAGCGCGGGTGGGGGGAAAATCTCCTGTCGCCGCCTCAGATCTTCACCGCCCGACGAGATTCCACGCCATGATCTCCAGGGCCTCCAGCTCGTCTCGGAGGAGAAGAAGAAAGGGGGTTTCCTTTACCAGCGCCGTGAGGCGAAGAGGAAGACTGTGCTTTTGATCCCGCTATTGGATGACATTTGAGATGAGGGGTTGTCCCTCATGAAGAACCCTTCATCGGCTCCAGCGAAGAAGGATCACTACGAAAAGAAATTCAGTGTGCCAGACTCTGCGCCCAAGTGCTTACGGTCTTAGCCGTCTCCAGACTCTGTGGTTTCGCCAGTGGCCAAGAAGTCCTCTTCAGGCTCCTCCTCGTTGGTGGCCTCCTCCCCCACCGGATGGTGAGGGGAAGAAGTTGGATGCCATAGGGCGAAGAGTTATCACGTCGGCATCTATGACCATCAAGGCCGCTAACGCCCTCGCCATTGTGGCGCATTACGACAGGGAACTTTAGTTCAAGATGGCCCCCCTCCTGGACTTCCTTCCCAATGACAAGAGGGATGAGGCGTTGGAGATCCTACAGGAAGGCGAGGCGTCTTTGAACCACGCCATTACAGTGGCCGCGGACATTGCTGACATGGGATTCTGCCATGCATATACCTAATTCGACTGTGCAGGCTACGAATGCACCCACTGCAGGAGTTTCTCGATGCCCGGTGGATACAAGTGTCGGGAAGGTTTGAGGACAAGATCACACTCGACAAGGTTTCCCATCGAGCGATACAGTGGTGGGGAGTGCACGCACATCTGTCCACGGGCGCAGACTTCCAGACCCCACTTCATCAGGAAATGCACGACGGACGCCTCCCTGGAAGGTTGGGGAGCACACACCAGAAGTCTTCATGCAAGAGGCCTGTGGCTACCGGAGGAGAAGATGTGGCACATCGTGTTGGAGCTGCGGGCTGTGTTTTGGGCCCTCAAGTCCTTCCTTCTGTCCCTCAAGGGCAAGGTGGTACGGGGCTTCACGCACAACACCACCACAATGTTCTACATCCGGAAGCGGGGGGAACCGGATCCCTGGTGTTCCTCATCCCCTTTCATCTGGCAGGAGTGAAGAACACAGTCACCGACTCTCTCAGCAGGGAGCTGCGCTCTTGCCACGAGTGGAAACTTTGGCAGGGCCAAGTGGATCACCTGTTCCGCAGATGGGGCAATCTCCAGATCGATCTGTTTGCGACATCGACGAACACCAAGTGCCGGAGGTTCGCCAGCAGGTTTTCTCAGCCAGGGAACATGGGGGATGTTTTCTCTTTCCCCTGGGACGGCCTGTTTCTGTATGCATTCCCTCCGTTGCTTCTTCGACTAGTCAATCAATTCAGACGGTCCCGTATTTGTTGTCGTTGGCCAAGGTACAACTGGCCAGCGCTTCCATCAAAGTGCATCTGGCGACTATTTCATGCTACACCGGATCACCTGGACGATCATCCATATATTTGCATCGTTTGGTCACAGAGTTCGTCAAAGGACTATTTTGCTCATTCCTGCCGTTGAAGGCTCCGGCCCCGGCATGGAAGCTCAATGTGGTGCTTACTAGGCTCATGGGTCCCCCGTTCGAGCCTATGCATTGAGCACCACTGAAATGTTTGTAGTGGAAAACATTGTTTCTTGTGGCCATCACTGCCGCACGACGAGTGGGAGAGATCCAGGCCCTCTCCTGTAAACCACCTTATTTGACATTACATGAGACAAGGGTGGTGCTACGGACGCACCCCTCCTTCATGCCCAAGGTGCCATCGGACTTTCATCTATACAAGCCCTTGGTGTTAGCTGTATTCTTCCAGACACCTTCGTCGCCGGCTGAGAGGACTTTGCACTCGCTGGATGGGGCTAGATCGCTGAAGTTCTATGTGGACTGCATGAAGAGTTTCCGGAAGACATCGCAATTTTTTGTGAACTTTGGCCCTGTGAATCACGGGAAGGTCCTCTCCAAGGCTTCCATTTCCAGGTGGCTCTGCGGCTGCATCAATCACTGTCACTGGTTGGCAAACCGACTGTTGCAAAGCTGTCCAAGAGCCCATTTGACAAGAGCGATCGCTGCAGCTATGGCATTCCTGTCTGGTGTGCCCCTGCTTGACATCTGCAGGGCTGCTAGGTGGAGGTCGACCCACACCTTCACAAAGTTCTACTGCGTCAACAGGGATTCCAGGGAGGAGCATAGAGTCGGCCAAGCAGTGCTGCGCAACCTGTTCGCTTGAAGGTGAGCCTGGTGTGGAGGTAAGAGATGCTTAATGTTTAGAGACTTAATGTTGAGCCTTGCCACCTTCCATGGTTGTGCATGTGTGTACTGCTATGTATTTATTCATGAGCATGTGAATCCATGCCAGACCCCATGCTGGAGAAGGAACAAGTTACTTATCTGTAACTGTTGTTCTCCAGCATGGATCTGACATGGATTCACATGCGAACTCTCCCGCCTACCCCTCTGCGGCTCTTCTCTTGGTCCTACAGCCACTTTACGTGCTACTAAATCTGAAGATGGTTGCCGGAGGAGGGGCTTAGGTCATTGCCCCTCCTTCAACAGTCATTGGCTGGGGGCGGTATGACCCAGAGATCAGTGATTGGTTGTTAGTAGAAAGACAGTTCAGAAGTGGAAGAGAAAATTAAACAGATTTTTTCTTTACCGAGGATTCCTAGCCTGACGACTGGGAATATTCATGAGCATGTGAATCCATGCCAGACCCATGCTGGAGAACAACCGTTACAGGTAAGTAACGTGTTCCTTCTTCCAGCTCTCACATCTCTATCCCCACGTATAATATAGTCCCACAAAAGTCTCAAGATTACATTTCTTGAGCTTTAAGCAACATAGTTCAAGATAATCCTCGGGGTTCCCTCCCCCAAGTCTCATGCAACACAGTTCAAAGCAAAAAGGGGTCTTGAGACCCTTGCTCTCAAGACAACATGAATAGGTTTTTCCATCTCAGGGTTCCCTTCCCCAAAACTTCAAATTCATCTTTTGTACTTGCTTTAGTTCATTTTACCAGTTGGTTTACCCAATTTCTCCAGCATGGGGTCTGGCATGGATTCACATGCTCATGAATATTCCCCGTCGTCAGGCTGGGAATCCTCGGTAAAGAAAAAACCAGTATCAGTTTCGTTTCTGATCTGTCTTTCGTAGCAATAACCAATCACTGGTCTCTGCGTCATACTGACCACAGCCAATGACTGCCCTCTACCTAAGCACCGCCTCTGGCAGCCATCTTCAGATTTTTACCGCACGTTCATGTGTTGGGATCCTCGTGCTATTGCTCTCGAGCGTTAGTGCTATTTTTTCGCGCTTTTTCACAAAAACTTCGATTCTTTCGGTCAAAAGAGCCTCAAGCTCCACCGATCCTACATCCGATCAACGGGGACCCGTGTCGGATTCATCTGTGCCCCTCAAGGGTGAAGATTTCGTCGAGCTACACTTCGGAGGACTCCAGAAGCTTCTCAGGCCCGGTCTCGGAGATGGCCCAGGAGAAGGGAAGCTCGACGCCCGGAAAGCTGTTCAGGGCCTGCCCTGGATGCCAGCTGCAGAACGTCTTCAAGGAGGACGAACACTCTTTCTGCCTTTACTGCCTTCATGGGGACAAGACGCACGTGGAGAAGGACTGTGCGTTTTGCGGCAACATGTCGGAACGGACCATGAAGGACCGCCATCAACGTCTCGCCAGCTGGCTGGAGGGTAAGAGCCCGTCTGGCGAGAAGAAGAAGAAATCTGAGCGGTCTTCTAAGACCTTTGAGGGCGCCCCGGCGACGGGGGCCCAACATAAGGCCAAGCACCGCGAGTCCGCTGGCACCGGGAGCGCCGAACGGTCGGGCTCTACGGGCGCCAGGCAGGGCGCACCCTCCCCGGCACCATCAACCACGAGCCAACGCTCTGGGTCGGGTAAGAGGAAGGCCGAGCACCCGGCGAAACTCCTGGAGAGACCCCGGTCGAGCTCTAAGGCAGAGGAGGAGCGTGGCAGTGCCCCCTCCCTCAAGGATAAGGCGGTGAGCGCACCTAAGGTGGTGAAGGCCTTGATCCATTCGACCAAGCCCTCTATCGAAACGGTCGCGGCGGCCCTGGCCCAGCCTGTGGAGGCTGCACCAGTGGTGGCGGCCTCGGGGCCCAGAATCTCCCTGCCTCCTCGGAGGGAGTCTTCTTTCGTGCCCATCGATAGGACCCCCGTGAAACCCTCCGTGGGGAAGAAGGGGGGGCAGGGCGTCGTCGTAGATTCGGCCTCAACCTCAGAAGAGGAACTGATCGAGGTCTTAAGCCACGGCCTAGGCGTGGAACAAGACCAGCCCGTCGGAATGGGCCCCGACGCAGGTGACGACGACGACATCGTCGAGGATACCGACGGGGCCCCTGCTCGCCCGTCGGATTCCCCTCTGCCAGCGCCGCAAGACAACTCAGCGGCCATTTTGTTGGCTATACAGTCCTTATGCTCCGAGATAAGGACGAGACTACCGTTACCGACGGAGGAACCTCCCCCGTCGGGGGATCCAGAACCGGGACCTTCTGGTGTTCCCCCTACCAAGAAAAGAAGGATCCATCCACCGCCTCCTTTTCAACCGTCGCGCCCCGTCCAGCCCTCCTCCCCGTCCACCCGAGGGGATGATACGGGGACTGACACGGCAGCGACGGGTACGGACGACGAGGCATACGACGAGGATTTTCCGTCGTCGCCTCCCACCAGGGCTTCTCCGCCCGACGAGATTGGATCGTTCCACTCAATGATCGCCAGGGCATCCGAGCTTTTCCAACTCTGCCCTGAGGAGAAGAAAAAGGAAGGCTTCCTTTACCAACGGCGCGAGGCCAAGAGGAAGACGGTCCTCGCAGTGCCTCTGTTGGACGACATTTGGGATGAGGGCCTTTCCCTCCTCAAGAACCCTTCCACGACGCCAGCGAAAAGAGACTGGTACGAGAAAAAGTACCGGGTCCCGGACTCGGCCCCCCTATGCCTCCGGGCGCAGCCTACCCCGGACTCCGTCGTCTCCGCGGCAGCCAGGAAGAAAGCGGGGGGGGGTGCGGCCTCCACGTCGACTTCCCCGCCGGACGGCGAGGGAAAGAAATTGGATGCCATGGGACGCAGAGTCATCTCGTCGGCGGCGACGACGATTAAAGCGGCCAACGCCTTGGCTATCGTGGCCCGCTACGACAGGGAACTCTGGTACAAGATAGCTCCCCTGCTGGATTTTCTGCCGGACGACAAGAGGGCGGAGGCCCTTGAGATCCTGCAGGAAGGTGAGGTGGCCTCGGACCACGCCATCACCGTGGCGACGGACATCGCCGACACTGGGTTCCGCCAGATGGGCAACGGCGTTTGCCTTCGACGTCGCGGATGGCTCAAGGCTACGGACTTTCGGCAGGACGTCCAGACCAGGGTCCTGGACATGCCCTTCGACGGGAACAACCTGTTTGGGAAGACAGTGGACGATTCCCTTCAGGCCATCAAGGCGGATACTGAGACGGCCCGGGCCCTTGGAGTACTGCAGCAACGGCGGACGCCCTTTCGGAGCGGTGGAGGCAAGGGCGCCTCCAAAGGTTCCGGCGGCGGTTTCGCTTCCTACCGTCAAGCGGCCCGCTCGTCGTCGCAAGAGGCCTACAGAGGACGAGGCAAGTCTGGCGGACCCCGCCGTCGTCGCCAAGGAGGTCAAGGCGGCAAGGCCGCGTCCAAGCAGGATTGAACCGGCCGTGGGGTCGGGCCCCCACCGAAGCACCCCGGTGGGAGGCCGGCTGGCGGGCTTCGTCAGCGTGTGGGAGTCCATCTCCACCGACCGTTGGGTGCTGGACGCCCTGGCCCGGGGCCACGCGCTCGAGTTTCAAAGAAGGTGCCCGCGCGTCCCCCCCGTGGCCAGGAAAGAACTTCACGTCCCTCAACTTCTCCTGGAGGTAAAGGCAATGCTCAGGAAGGGCGCCATCGAACTCGTCCCAAAGAGGCTTCGGGGCTCCGGAGTCTACTCGAGATACTTCCTCGTGAAGAAGAAGACGGGAGGATGGCGCCCCATCCTAGACCTGCGACGTCTGAACAAGTTCATCAAGGCGCAGAAGTTCCGGATGGTCACCCTCCAGCACGTCCTGGGTCAGCTGGAGGAAGGAGACTTCCTATCGTCGTTGGATTTGGAGGATGCCTACTTCCACATTCCCATCCTAAAGGGGCACCGAAAATTCCTCAGGTTCGTGGTCCAAGGGCGTCATTACCAGTTCAAAGCCCTTCCCTTCGGACTACGGTCGGCACCCAGGGTATTCACCAAGTGCCACGCACCGGTGGCGGCGCAGCTGCGCCGCGAGGGGATTCACGTCTACCCCTACCTGGACGACTGGCTCATCCGCGCCAAGACGAGGGAGCTCGCCGTGGTCCACACGGCAAGGACCGTCCAACTCCTCACGGACCTGGGATTCTCCGTGAACTACGCCAAATCCCACCTGGTGCCCGCGCAAGTCGCACTGTTTCTGGGAGCGAGGCTCGACACAGTGTCCCTTCTGGCCTCCCCGTCGGAGGAGAGGACCAGGACCATCTTGGGCAAGGTGCAACGGATGTTGGTGGCCGACGCGGCCAAAGTGAGGTCCATCAAGTCCCTCCTCGGGATGATGTCTTCCTGCATCTACCTCATTCCCATGTGCAGGCTCCGGATGCGCCCGTTGCAAGAATTCCTGGATGCGCGCTGGATCCAGACGATGGGCAGCTTCGAGGAAAGGATCAAGCTCGACGAGAGCTTCCGACGAGCGATACGGTGGTGGGGCACCCGTGCGCATCTGACGGCGGGCATGGACTTCCAGACCCCAGCCCACCAGGAGACTGTGACCACGGATGCCTCCCTGGAAGGGTGGGGAGCGCACACCGAAAATCTGCACGCAAGGGGACTCTGGCTCCCGACGGAGAAGTCCCTGCATATCAACGTCCTGGAGCTCCGTGCAGTGTTTTGGGCCCTCAGGTCCTTCCTTCCGTCCCTCAAGGGCAAGGTGGTGAGGATCTTCACCGACAACACCACCACCATGTTTTACATCAGGAAACAGGGCGGAACCAGGTCCCCAGCGCTGTCCAAGGAGGCGCAGGACCTGTGGCATTGGGCCGTCGCCCAAGGGATTTTTCTGGTGCCATTTCATCTGGCAGGGATAAAAAACACCATCGCCGACTCACTCAGCAGGGAGCTGCGCTCGTGCCACGAGTGGGAACTACGGCAGGATCTGGTGGATCGCCTCTTCCGACGGTGGGGCACACCCCAGATCGACCTGTTCGCGACGGCGACGAACACCAAGTGCCGGAGGTTCGCCAGCAGGTTTCCCCAGACGAGGAGCATGGGCGATGCTTTCTCGTTCCCCTGGGAGGGCCTGTTCCTCTACGCGTTCCCTCCCTTGCCTCTGCTAATCCGGCTCGTCAACCAGCTCAAGAGGTCACGGTGCAGGATGATCCTCGTCGCACCTGCGTGGCCGAGGCAGATATGGTTCCCGGACTTGCTGGACTTGTCAGCGTCCCCGCCGATCAAGCTGCCGGCGGACGCGGATCTACTCTCCAGGGAAGGAGGCGCCATCCTCCACCACGACCCGAAGTCGCTGAACTTGCAGGCCTGGCTCCTGCAGCGCTAGAGTTTGGAGGATACGACATACCGGCCGATTGCAGAGAGGTTCTTGCAAAGGCCAGGGCGTCCTCAACTCTTAAATGCTACGGACACAAATGGAAGAGGTTCTCTGTCTGGTGCCACGCACAGAAGATTAACCCTCTATGGATTACGGCTCCCCAAGTACTGCCGTACCTGCTGACGCTGGCCAAAGCTGGTCTGGCACACGCGTCCATCAAGATTCATCTTGCTGCGATCTCCCGATACACCAGAACCACGGGGCGGACGTCCTTG
The DNA here is from genome assembly GCF_040938575.1 of Ambystoma mexicanum. Classification (NCBI taxonomy): domain Eukaryota; kingdom Metazoa; phylum Chordata; class Amphibia; order Caudata; family Ambystomatidae; genus Ambystoma; species Ambystoma mexicanum. Next base: position 53,533,485 of record NC_090939.1, read on the forward strand.
TGGTCTCATCGTCTGGTGAAAGAGTTCATGAAGGGACTGTTCAGATCGTTCCCGCCGGTGAAGGCTCCGGCCCCGGCGTGGGAGCTCAACGTGGTGCTGACCAAGCTCATGGGACCTCCGTTCGAGCCTCTGCACTCGGCCCCGTTGAAGTTTCTATCGTGGAAAACAGCTTTTCTTGTGGCCATCACCTCCGCACGACGAGTGGGAGAGATCCAGGCCCTTTCCTGCAAGGCCCCGTACTTGACTTTCCACGACACGAGGGTAGTGCTCAGGACGCACCCCTCCTTCATGCCCAAGGTACCGTCGGACTTCCATCTCAACGAACCCTTGGTGTTACCTGTGTTCTTCCCGTCGCCTTCGTCGCCGGCTGAGAGGACTTTGCACTCGCTGGATGTAGCTAGAGCGCTGAAGTTCTACGTGGACCGCACGAAGGGTTTTCGGAAGACGTCACAACTCTTTGTGAACTTTGGACCTGTCAATCAGGGGAAGGCTCTCTCGAAGGCTTCCATCTCCAGATGGCTCTCCGGCTGTATCATGTGCTGTCACCGGTTGGCAAACCGACCGCTGCCTGGCCGTCCGAGAGCCCATTCCACCAGAGCGATCGCAGCTACCACGGCGTTCCTATCTGGTGTGCCCCTGCTGGACATATGCAGGGCTGCTACGTGGAGGTCGACGCACACCTTCACGAAATTCTACTGCGTCGACCGGGATTCCAGGGAGGAGTCCAGGGTCGGCCAAGCAGTGCTGCGCAACCTGTTCGCCTGAGGTGAGCCTGGTGAGGAGGTAAGATGCTTAATGTTGAGTTGATGTGATGCTTAATGTTGAGCCTTTGCCACCTCCCGTGGTTGTGCATGTGTGTACTGCTATGTATTCTTTATTCATGAGCATGTGAATCCATGCCAGACCCCATGCTGGAGAAGGAACAAGTTACTTACCTGTAACTGTTGTTCTCCAGCATGGGTCTGGCATGGATTCACATGCGAACCCTCCCGCCTACCCCTCTGCGGCTCTTCACTTGGTCATACTGCCACTTCACGTGCTTCCAAATCTGAAGATGGCTGCCAGAGGCGGTGCTTGGGTAGAGGGCAGTCATTGGCTGTGGTCAGTATGACGCAGAGACCAGTGATTGGTTATTACTACGAAAGACAGATCAGAAACGAAACTGATACTGGTTTTTTCTTTACCGAGGATTCCCAGCCTGACGACGGGGAATATTCATGAGCATGTGAATCCATGCCAGACCCATGCTGGAGAACAACAGTTACAGGTAAGTAACTTGTTCCTTATTCCATTCCATCGCTTTTCGATTGTCGAATCTAAAAGCTTGTATCTGATTTACTTTTACCTACCTGTAACTTTGTTGAATATCTTCTGGAACATTTCAGTACAACAAGGACTCTTCTTACACCCCCTTTTCCTAAGAAGAGGCTTTGTGACTTTTGGGTACAAGGCCCCATACATCATAGGGATTGGATTTATAAAGTAAGGTACAATTTGTATGCATTGGTTTCATTCTACTGCATCACTACTTACCTTCTTTTTGTTGGCCAAGTTTTTGAATGCATTTCTAAGAACCTGAAGGTAACTGTATATATGTTTGATAGTTGAGTATTGGGTGATTTTACTATCTGCTTATTTAATTTTCTAGTGTGTGTTTATTGGCCTATAATAAAGTATTTTTGTACTTAAAACCTTTTAGCGGCCATGGGTTCCCCCCCCCCAGTGCCAAGGCCTTTTTTGGTGATTTTGGTTTTTCGCCATTCAATGCCTTCTAACATTTTCTGTTTCATTAACCCCTTAAGTGCCAAGGACGAGGTAGCTCGTCCTTGGCAACAGGGAGGTACCTCGCCCTTGGCATTTAAGGGGTTCTAACTGTTTAAATTGAATTCTTGTTTGTTTCACTGTTTGGGCTCATTGTGGACTCCTGACCCCACTCATTCTGTCCCGAGAATAACCTTGATCACTCTCCACGTTAACTTTGATTGGGTTTGGCTGACCTCTGCGTTACTCTGTTCACTAGAACTAGAGTGGCCTCCTAAAATCTGTCCACCAGGCAAGGTTCTACAAATCCATCTTAACAATATCGTCATGCATTTCATAGTGCTTTATGAAAGACTCAATGCGCCCCAAACAGCAGTGGCTGACAGAGCAGTCGTTTCAAGCAACAGGCTTGAGGTTTGGGCAGGTGGCCTACAAGGGTCAACAATATTAAGGCACTTTCATGTTGTGAGGACACATGGTTGTCAGGACTACATTAGCTAATGTACTGGACAGACGAAAGTTCCAATCGTTTTAGTCCCGAGGTTTAAAGCTGAATTTCGGCCTCATGTTTTGGACTCTGACTCTCATGATCCCTCTGCAATGCTGTTAGGGAGAATTCTCTGTATAGGCTAATTTCCCAAACCTAGTGAGTCCCCTAGCAGCTTTGCTGGATTTTTGGGGTTTATTTTTTTCTCCTGCTAAGACTGAGACTCTTTTCTCCCACTCTTGGGCATGATTTGAGAATGTCCTTTGACTATGTAATGTGTTTTATGGGCTATGGGGACTTTTACTCCTTAGGGCTTCATGTGTTTTTGGTATGTGTGTTACACAGCACCCTCAGTTCAGTAACACAGGGGTGTCATAGTGACCCCCAAACATAGACTCCATACCCTGGGACTGACTACTGTCTCCGAGGGCATATAAAGTCACCATTGGCTTTACTAGTCTCAAATTGTGAACAGAACCAGTACAAACCATCCTATTGTGGAAGTACTGGTAGGGGTAATTTAAAAGTCTTTGCAGATAGTTCAAAAAGGAGTTAGATCAGTTAAGAAAAGTTAGTTAACAGGTCCGAGGTCACCTCAGGATAGACAGTCAAGGATTTACGGGACACCTTGGACGGTCTGTTGCAAGGGAGACCAACCGAGACACAGTACCTGAAATGGTGAGAAAGCTCCAGCGGGGGCAGTTGTTCCTGGTAGCGGGTGCAAGTCGTTGCTCCAAGGAAAGGGAAGAGAAGATTATGATAGCTCTTAATTAAATCCAACCATACTAAAACTTCATATGCAAACACATTATGAAGTAAGCAGAGGAATTAACATGCTCAAAAAAAAAACTATAAAATAAATCTTTCATTCAAAGTTAGGTTTAATTAAAGTTAACAGGCTTGGTGCTTTTAAAGTAGAATTTATTTTAGTTTTTGGGGTTTCCTGTAATACTTGTTTTCATCAGAGAAGCTTCTTTAAACCTAAACCTAAATGATGGAATTTTCAATGCATCTCTTTTAACTATTTATACGTAGTTTCCTTAACTGTTTTTTCAAAAACGTTTTCAATTTGTGTGTGTCATCAAATTGTCAAAATATTTCTCATCTCTAGTATTCAGAACTATTAAATTGTCTGCCTTCTTATCCAACCTGACTGTTATTGAGGAATACTTTTTAGGTTTTGAAAATCACATCCCACTTCATATTCATTGGATTGAATTTTAGAAATTCGGTTTGTGCTATTTTTTAACATCAGAGCAACTACTCAGTAGTTTCAACAATATTCAGGATGAACATGGATTTCAATCTTAAACTTGGATCAGAAGTCGGGATCCTAATAATGTGGGATAGATTTTGAAGATCTTCTCCTGCTCTGTCTTAATTTGTTATCTTATTAATATCCTGTGAAGAAGTGACCCCACTTCCATCATCACATATACCTGGAGCTGCCACCCTCTGGTCCTAAAGATGATTGCTGCCCCCGTGCCAAGTCACCCAACCCAGAAAGCTCAGGAGAGGCTGGATTTTGCATATGATTAACCCTTTGCTGGGAAAAGCTCCAGCTTCTGCAGGCATAGTGGCCGAATGTTGGGAGCTGGGTCTGTCGGGACCCATTCTACATCCATGCCAGGTCTCTGTTGCTAGGTAGATGCAGTGGCTAGAGGCTGTCCAGGATTAGACCACTGTGCCAGTTTGTCTGGCAAACATAGACTCCATACCCTGGGACTGACTACTGTCTCCGAGGGCATATAAAGTCACCATTGGCTTTACTAGTCTCAAATTGTGAACAGAACCAGTACAAACCATCCTATTGTGGAAGTACTGGTAGGGGTAATTAGATTGCCCCTGGGTCTGTTTTCCAAGGGGGCACTGTCCAGCCCCTCCATGTCGAGTTTCTGGCTGGTGGCAGTGGATACCACGCGAAATATTCCACTGGAATATTTCCTATGGGATTTTCCCATTCATTTTAAACGCACTACTTTTTTTGGTGCAATGTTAAAGATACCGCCGGGTTATTTATTTTATATTTATTCCCCGATTGGGTCTTTTTGCCAGGACTCGGTTTTAAAATGGCGTTTGTGTTCGCCTCCAACTCCAACTCAAGTCGAGCCCTTTGTTCCACTTTTGGCAGGCTTCTGCACAGAAGCCTCCAAAAGTGGTGCCACTCTGTCTGGGTCTACAGGATGTGTGGGAGGGGGGGGGAATAGGCACCCTGGACTGAGTTGCCTCGGCAACTCAAGTCGCACTCTTGTGTGATTGGCCCAGTGGTGAGCCGCCCGGCTCACCACTTAGCATGTTTGAGTGACAGCTAGGACCGATGAATGGGGGTTTTCTTCATAAAAGCAGGGCTTTGGGGACTGGAACTTCAGAAGTCGCCACAGGACCTAAAGAATCTGAAGAGGGAGAAGCTGAGCCGCCCTGCAACGACGACACCACCGGTGGAGCCCTGCTGAACCAAACTCGCCACTTCCCAACGACAGAGAAGATCTTCTTCCAGGAGAGTCTTCTTCCTTTGAGCTGGTGGGGTTAACCAGTTCGCCCTTTTTTCGCCTTCCTGGATCGTCTCGTGGTCGAATCGCCCATGCCAAGCACCCCGGTGGCCGGATAGCCACGCTTCACCACTACCGCGAATAAAAGGGTAGTACCTTTTAATCTGGAAACTCTGAGGCTGGTTTCTTCCCTGGCAGTGCAACGACCTCCAGCTTTCCTCCACGTCGAGATCTTCTCTTCCCTTGGAGCACCGACTTGCACCCGCTACCAGGAACAACTGCCCCCGCTGGAGCTTTCTCACCATTTCAGGTACTGTGTCCCGCCTGGTCTCCCTTGCAACAGACCGTCCAAGGTGTCCCGTAAATCCTTGACTGTCTATCCTGAGGTGACCTCGGACCTGTTAACTAACTTTTCTGAACTGATCTAACTCCTTTTTGAACTATCTGCAAAGACTTTTAAAGTGTACTTCAACTGTGTGATCTTGGGCACATTCTGCCTTGCTCTCTCCAAGAGTGGGCCTGGCCTATGCCTGGCCTATGCATTTTTTGCTCTACAGTAGACCTTGCCTTTCTTGACTTGCTGTGGTTCTTTAAAAGTGTTGGTATTGTGTGTTTTCCTATTTCTGCCCTTTCTCTCCCTTTTTCAATAATTATTGGAGTGCCATCTTGGTTAAGCGCTCACCTCTGTGTTGATAATAAGTGGTGTTCTTTTCCTAAGACTTGTCGAATAATTAATCAGGGAGGTGTATATATTTCTAGTGACTGTGTTTGAACTTGCTTGACATATTAGTGCCAGTGTATTTTTACAAGTGTGTTTTTAAATAAATAATTATATACTTTTATACTAAAGCTCTGGTCAGTGTTTGCTTGTGCTACTGTATTTTTGTACCTAATGTGTATACTCTATATACTGCCTAACTCTTCTTGAGAGAAGTCTGACTGCTCAGCCACAGCTACCAGGTAAATCTGGGTGGTCCAGACTGCTACCAATTGGGTTTACTGCTAACCCCTGTAGTCTTAAACGTTTTGCAGCAGTCCCTAAGGGAACTGCACAGGTTTCTGCCTAACAAATGCGCAGTAGGGCTAGTGGAAGTTGTAATGTAAAACCTCTGTAGTTCCAAAGGTTGCAGTATTGAATCTGAAATTGTAGATGGCTGTGCAAGACCAACTTTACTTAGTTCCCCAACCATTATTTGCAATGCTTGACATATGATTGATTTTGTGCATTAATAAGACCAGGCATATTGCATCAAGGCTATAGCTTGAAGTACAGTCCAAAATGTTTCCAAATGGCTGGTGTTACCAGTAAGTACTACCAGTAAGGTCGCTGACAATGTCATAGGTCGTTCCCTACTTGATTTCTCATGAGTTCATTAGTTAGATCAGTGTGCTTGGGGCCTGTACAGTGGCGGCCTCATAGTTAAGGTGTCATAGCTTCCAAACCTGCCGAACTTCAGGCGTTTTCTGACATTAAATTGGCACCTTAAAGCCACTTAAAAAAAAAAAAGTTATGCTAATACAACTGATATCGTATCATTTGCTATCAGTCTTTTTCTTCAGCTATGCAACATTTGATTTATGAAGTATTTATTTTTTGTGTCCACTAGATAAGAATGGATTACTAATGGTGTACTGTGACGAGGAAGAGTGAGGTGGTGGTAGTGGCGGTACTGTGACGAGGAAGAGTGTGATGGTAGTGGGTGACTCTGACGAGCAATAGTGACTTAGTGGTATTGGGCACTGTGATAAGGCGGATTGACGTAGTGGAAGAGGAGGCTTGTTATGAGGTAGAGCGAGGTTGGAGTAGTAAACTTTTTTTTTGAGGCAGTGACGTAGTGGGAGTGGGGGGTTGTGACAAGGAAGAGTCAGTTTGTGGTAGTGGGCTACTTTGACAAGGAAGAGTGGCATGGTGGTAGTGGTGGTCTCTAAAGCGGAAGAGAGAATTGGTAGGGGGATACTGTGATCAGGAAAAGGGATGTGGTAGTAGTGGGGGACTGTCAAGGATGAGGGATGTGGGAGTATATAGGGAAGATTACTATTCAGTTCAGGCATGAGAAATGGGATGTAGCAGTTCAGGTAGGATAACTAATTTGGCACTGCGATGAATAACAGCAAGGTCCGAAAATATAAAGTTCTTCCCTGCTGACATCAGGAGTGAATTGAGAGTCTTTGTTAAGTCGCGTGAAAAGCTTGCCCAATCACACCAAAGGATATAATTAAGCATTGGCTTCCCTCACACTTTCATTGTGCACTTTTTTCAATGTAATTAAATGAAAGCTTTTTAAGCGCATCTAACACCCCAAACACTAAATCCCCGCTCCCACACATTTTAAGTTAATTTAGAAAGCAATCCTTGTAATTGTATTATATATATTAAAAACAGATGACTTCCTAAATTAACTTAAAATGCTCCACTTCCCCTAACTAGCAATCCGTGATTGCCACATCTCAATATGTACTTGAAGTATTTACTTTTTTTTTTTTTACCAGCTGAAGATCTCAGAAAAATATTTGGAATAAAAGAAAAACGACACTATCCTCAAGCCTCAAACCTTGACAAATCAATCTTTCTTGGCCTGCCCGTTAGCCTGAAAACTACCCTTCATACAACCCTTATATCATTTTAGGGCAATTTCCCAATGCAAATCTAGATACAATTCGAGAATTCCATATTGGCAAATTTTCACAACAGAGACACCTTGGCACTAGCAATGCATCATGGGAAATATTACTAACTTTTGGGTACAGTTCACCCCGCTTTACACCAAATAAAAAATATATACTACTGGGCAGATTTACACCAAACCAAGGAAGGATTGACTTCAAGCGCTTTGTGCCCAACTTGTTTCTTATTTGGCGCATATCCATCCAGTGATTTGGGCTGAGCGTCTGAGCAAAAATGTTTTCTCTATGGGGAAAAGTATGGAAAAGTAAAAAACACATTTATTTTACCCTTTATATCTTTTGAACCATGACATGGATTTGCACAACATTTTGTAATTCCAAATGTAAAATGTTCCACTAATCCGTCCTGCGGCTCAAGATATTAGCCATTGAATTTTCACCTGACCTATGGATGATAGGTTTCACCTTAACTATAGAACAGAAATTCAATGACAAAAGTTACATTATGATAGCTCTTAATTAAATACAACCATACTAAAACGTCATATGCAAACACATTATGAAGTAAGCAGAGGAATTAACATGCTCAAAAAAAAAAACTATAAAATAAATCTTTCATTCAAAGTTAGGTTTAATTAAAGTTAACAGGCTTGGTGCTTTTAAAGTAGAATTTATTTTATTTTTTGGGGTTTCCTGTAATACTTGTTTTCATCAGAGAAGCTTCTTTAAACCTAAACCTAAATGATGGAATTTTCAATGCATCTGTTTTAACTATTTATACGTAGTTTCCTTAATTGTTTTTTCAAAAACGTTTTCAATTTGTGTGTCATCAAATTGTCAAAATATTTCTCATCTCTAGTATTCAGAACTATTAAATTGTCTGCCTTCTTATCCAACCTGACTGTTATTGAGGAATACTGTTTAGGTTTTGAAAATCACATCCCACTCCATATTCATTGGATTGAATTTTAGAAATTCGGTTTGTGCTATTTTTTAACATCAGACCAACTACTCAGTAGTTTCAACAATATTCAGGATGAACATGGATTTCAATCTTAAACTTGTATCAGAAGTTGGGATCCTCCTAATGTGGGATAGATTTTGAAGATTTTCTCCTGCTCTGTCTTAATATGTTATCTTATTTATATCCTGTGAAGAAGTGACCCCACTTCCATCATCACATATACCTGGAGCTGCCACCCTCTGGTCCTAAAGACGATTGCTGCCCCCGTGCCAAGTCACCCAACCCAGAAAGCTCAGGAGAGGCTGGATTTTGCATATGATTAACCCTTTGCTGGGAAAAGCTCCAGCTTCTGCAGGCATAGTGGCCGAATGTTGGGAGCTGGGTCTGTCGGGACCCATTCTACATCCATGCCAGGTCTCTGTTGCTAGGTAGATGCAGTGGCTAGAGGCTGTCCAGGATTAGACCACTGTGCCAGTTTGTCTGTTGCAGATCCTTGCCATTGTGGGCTGGGGCAACTTCAGCCCGAATCCTGGATAAAAGGAGGACCTCTGCAGCCGTTCTTCATAGGAGTCCTGGTTCCAACAATGATATGAAGGAGATCAACCTACAGAAGACTCAAAACTCGCCATTGGAAGATATCCATCATCGTCTTTTGCATGAAGAGTGGTTGCATGTATAGGATCTGAAGTTACGCAGAGCTGGAGATGGGGGGTGGGGGGTTGGATGGGGTTGTTGGTACCTGGGTACAGGCACATCTGCACTTGTGTTGGGCTTTGGTACTGTCTCCCCCGCTACCCTCATATACTGAGCTGTATTTTCTTTCTAGAAGCAAAGGGTGGGGGAGTCTGGGTTGCTGGACCTAAAGGTCAAGTGTCACTGGCATATTTCTAAATCCTCTTTCTAAAGTTGTTGAATATTCTACTATGGAATCCTCACATTGCATATTTTTGTATTTATATTTCTGAGGCTTGTGGAATCTGCTTAGATCACATGCTGTGCATAGGCCGACATCTAGTGGAAGCTGCGGAGTATTAGTTTGTTTTTCGAAAGTCGAAAAATGGGCGTCGACACAGGGCGTGCCAGTAATACTATCCCTAGTGTGACGTCCACTGTACCCATGATCCCTCACGCGTCTAGGATCCCCAGATTGTTTTTTTCCGCCATTCTGGTCGGAAGCACTTCATCGGAGTTCCCTGGCTTTGCCATATTTGCACTCAAAACTAATTCTAATTTGCCCCGTTTTGTCACCCTTACGTCGATCAGCATCTCGACGCCGAACCGGGGAGGAGATCTACGTCGAAACCCGACGGATTGGGCCTTGAGGCTTCCGCCTCGGCTCGGGCCTGGGCCGCTGGCCTCGGCCCTACAAGTAGGGAGAGCGGGGGGTGGTACACTTCCACACTCGGTTATAGACACCTTCTTACCTACACACACTTGCCCGCTGCCCACAGGCGCGTATGGAGGGTACGCCCTTTCAGTTTTGCCCCAAGTGTAATAAGAAATACCCTTGGGTAGATAAGCACGCTACGTGCAACCTTTGCCTGCCCAGAGACCACCCCGAGGCGGGTTGCAGGGCCTGTAGTAGGTTTAAGACTAAAACTCTTAAGGACCGCTCCACCAAGCGTTGGGCCCACCACGCCAAGCTAGCAGCTATGGAGGCGGAGGGTACCTTCAGCGACGGCAGCGACGCCGGACTTTCGGACGGCGAGGGCACCAAGGCGTCGAAAGACAGCCTAACGCACGTCCCCGGCCTCGGAAGGTCGTCCGTCCCGGCGACTATGGGGAAGTCCCCCGGCGACAAAAGCGTTACACATACACACGCTAAACACAAAAAATCCACCCGAGATTCGACGTCGTCGAAACCTCGGAAAGAGGCACAGAAGGAGCGGTCCGAAAGGACGTCCTCTGGGCGGTCCCGGTCGAGGTCGCCGCACGACGTCAGGCAAGCCTCCACACTTGCACATAGTGCCTCGCCCATTAACATCACGGAAGATCACTCGTCCGGAGACGAACACGACTTCCATCCCCAGCCTGCACCCCAGGGAAAGGGTACATCACTTGGTAGTAAGGAGGGCCCAGTTTCGAAGCCTAGTTCGAAGCACAGGGATTCCACCTCCGATCCTCGACGCCAGGCGTCGAAAGATAAGGGAAATGGTAAACACACTTCCACCCACGGGGAAGGGGGTAAGCAGCAAAGGAAACAACCCTTGCAATCCCCCACAACAAGAGAACTGACTTCCCAGTCCAAGTCTTCTCAGGGACAGCCCATAGAAAGTTCCAGCAAGGTCACCCCAAGCTCCAAACTCTGGTCATGCGAGGACATTGACAGAGTAATGTCAAGAATGTCTTCCTTAGCAAATTTCTTCGAAAGACACCCTGACCAACTCCTAGCTTTAAACCCTCAGGAATCTTCTCCCTCAGGTTCAAGGGACCCTATCCCTTCAAATAAAAGGCCCCGGGTCGAGACACCATTAAAGGCTTCAGACCCCTTCGAGGTCCAACCCTATTCTTGCCTTTTCCCTACAGGCCAAGGAGACTCTTCTATTACGGGGAGGACGAAGACGAGGATGAGCCAGAAAATAGCCCAGATATTTTCAGAATGGACTCACCAGTCGAAAGGGAAGCCCCCAGTGTCTGATTCCCCAATAGATAATCAGCCCCTCCTGAATGAACTGCTCTCTCGGGCAGCTAACCACTTCCACATAGACACACAAGGTGTCCAAGAAGAGAGGGACTTCGCGGAGGAACTAATAGGGGAAAGGAAGACAGTAGCCCAGACCATTCCCATCCTGAAATCTATTCAACGCAGAATAGCACCATCCCTTATCAACCCAAACCTGACAAGACCTGTAAACCCGAGAGTAGAGAAGCTGTTTAAAGCAGCCCAGTCGGACCCTCTATATATTAGAGGCCAATTTAAGCCAGATTCTCTAGTCGTAACTAACACCCGCAAGAGAGCTGGAACCCCATTATCTTCCTCGGAGGCTCCCCCCGACAAGGAAAGTAAGAAACTCTATGGTTTTGGTAGGAAAGTAGCTTCCACGGCAGCCTACCAAACCAGAATCGCGAATTCCACCACACTGTTGGCCAGCTACAACTGCCATCAGTGGGAAGAAGTGGCAGCACTAATAGATTCCGCTCCCGAACCCCTTAAGAGCCAGCTATCTCGCATTTGTGCAGAGGGAAGAAACGTCTCAGGCTGCATTTTAAAAGCAACTTTGGACGCCGCAGACAATGCGGGTAGGATTATAGCAGAGGGGACTGTCATCAAAAGACATGCTTGGTTGAGGCAGTCGGGATTCAGAGCAGAAACACAAGCTGCACTCTTAGACAAACCAGTGGAAAGTGATCTCCTGTTTGGAAAGGCAGTCGAGGACGCTCTAAAAAACGCTAAGGAGGAATTCGACACCCTCAAATCCCTTGGCCAGTTAACTACAAAACCACCTAACCAAAGAGGGAACGGCAATTTCCGTCGCCCCCGCGGCCAAAATTCCAATAGAGGAAATAGCTATTCCCACACCCAGGGTACACAGTGGAACACCAACTCACAACAGTCTACCCAGGGGTATGGTAGGGCTAGTAGAAGAGGACGTGGTGGTAGAGGCAGAGGCAGCCCCAGTAAAGGAGGCGGCACGCCTCCACCAAAGCAGTGACGCTCATTTCAGGGTCCCTTCCCATGCAACCCCAGTAGGGGGACGAATATCCAGCTTCACCCAGGCATGGGAAGGGATAACATCCGACAGATGGGTGCTGTCAACGGTATCCAAGGGGTACTGTATAGAACTACTGCAACGTCCCCGAAACCATCCTCCAAGACAAAAAGTCCACTCTTTGGAACATCAAAAGATCCTCCTCGAGGAGATCTACAATCTGCTCCTAAAGGACGCGATAGAACTCGTCCCAGGACACCAGGTAAACAAGGGTATCTATTCAACTTACTTCCTTGTGCCAAAGAAAGATTTAACAATGCGCCCAGTATTGGACTTACGGCCTGCCAACAAGTATGTCAAGCCCCAAAGATTCCGTATGACCACGCTACAAGAGGTAATCCCACTCCTAAAAAAGGGGGATTACATGGCAACCTTGGATATGAAAGATGCCTATTTTCATATTTCCATGCTCCCGGCGCACAGAAAATACTTGCGCTTCAAGGTGGACAGTCGCCACTACCAATTCAAGGTACTGCCCTTCGGGATAGCTTCAGCACCAAGGGTATTCACCAAGGTACTGGCGGTGGCAGCTGCACACCTACGCAGGGAGGCAATCCCAGTGTACCCTTATCTGGACGACTGGCTCATAACGGGGGAAACCCCAGGAATCTGCAGGTCAAACATTCAGAGGACTATCGACCTCCTCCACGAATTAGGCTTCTCTATCAACGAGAAAAAGTCAAGTCTGGTGCCAAGCACCTCAAAACAGTTTCTAGGAGCTATCCTAGATACTCAGAAAGAATTGACCTTCCCTTCGGAAGAAAGAATTTGGAATATATTTCTGCAAATTCCGCATTATCAGTCAGGTCAACAGATAACAGTACGCAAAGCTATGCGGTTACTGGGCATGATGGCGTCATGCATTTACCTGGTCCCCCACGCGCGTCTGCGCATGCGTCCCATGCAGGAATGGTTGGCGAAACAGTGGTCTCAGGCAAGTGGTCAGTGGGACGATCTAGTGGTTGTTTCGCCAACACTCGTACAGAGCCTACACTGGTGGACAAGAGAGAATCTCGCAAAGGGGAAACCCTTTTACGATCCCGAAGTACAGGCAGTGGTGACTACAGATGCATGCCTGACTGGGTGGGGAGCTCACCATCTCCACCACACAGCTCAGGGTCTCTGGTCTCACTCAGTAGCCAAGAACCACATCAATCTGCTAGAGCTTCTGGCAGTATTCCGAGCGCTGCAGGCGTTCGAGCCCCATCTACTGAACTTGTCGGTGCAGATCAGGACGGACAGCACGACAGCCATGTTCTATCTGAACAAGCAAGGAGGGACTCGTTCGCCAAATCTGTCCAAGCTTGCCCAGAAAATATGGATATGGGCACTCAGACGGAACATCTTCCTGTCATCGCAACATGTTCCAGGGGAGCTCAATTCCCTAGCGGATGCTCTAAGCAGAGACTCCCTCCCAGAAGAACACGAATGGGTCCTTCACAGAGACGTAGTAGAAGATCTCTTCTCTCAGTGGGGTTTCCCCACTATAGACCTATTCGCCACAAGCGAAAACAAACAATGCCCAGGATTTGCATCCAGGTTCCCCCATACGGACTCCCAGGGGAATGCCCTGTGGATGAACTGGTCAGGGATGTTTGCGTACGCTTTTCCACCAACTCCTCTCATCAGGAAGGTGGTGTACAAGATGAACAAGGAATCAATGACGCTCATCCTAGTTGCTCCCATGTGGGCGAGACAACCATGGTTTCCACACCTACGCAGGATGGCGGTGTGCGAGCCCATCAGACTCCCAGCCTGGTACAACCTTCTGTCCCAGCAACAAGGTCAAACAGTGCATCAGGAACCCAACTCTATGAAACTAGCAGCATGGCTCCTGAAGTCATAGAGTTTGGACATCTCAAATTACCACAGAGGTGTATGGACATTCTAAAAGAGTCCAGGAAACCAAATACAAGGCACTGTTACTTTGACAAGTGGAAAAGATTCGTTATCTGGTGCCAGAATAAACAAATCAACCCAGTTGATTGCACTCCTTCCAACGTTGTAACATACATGCTCCACCTGCTGGATGCAGGGTTGGTTTTTAACTCTCTGAAAGTACACCTGGCAGCCCTCTCGGCTTACACCACATCCCATAACAGGGTCTCGTGGTGGAAAGTACCAGTGGTTAAAGCCTTCATGGAAGGAGTAAAGAGACTTCACCCTCCTATTTCGAACCCACCGCCAGGATGGGACCTCAACGTGGTGCTAGCTAAGCTCATGGGCCCCCCCTTCGAACCCATGCATAAAAGTAGTCTCAAACACCTGACTTATAAAACGGCCTTCTTAGTAGCCATTACCTCCATAAGAAGGGTCAGTGAAATTCAGGCTCTGTCAGTGCAAGATCCTTTCTTTACTATCCACAAGGACAAACTGGTTTTACGCACACACCCTAGGTTCTCACCAAAATTCATATCCAAGTTCCATGTAAACCAGTCCATCGAGCTTCCGGCTTTCTTCCAAAACCCACAAAGCTCGGCTGAGGTGAAACTACACACCCTAGATGTGCGTAGGGCGGTCTTATACTATATAAATAAAACCCGACCGCTAAGGAAAACAGATCAACTGTTTGTCTCCGTAGCTACAGGCAGAGAGGGGGATCGCGTCTCTAAGGGCGCTATCTCTAAGTGGATTATCAACTGTATACAGCTGTGTTACTCTCTTTCTGGAAAGACTCTGCCTTTTACGCCAAGGGCCCACTCTACTAGAGGCATTGGGGCCACTCTGGCTTTCATTGCAAATGTTCCCCTCGACACCATTTGCAAAGCAGCTACTTGGAGCTCTATTCACACTTTTACTCAGCATTACTGCATTGACACTCATTCCAAGACAGATACACAAGTGGGACAAGCGGTTCTAAGACACCTGTTTGCTCATGACCCTTCTCACATCCCACCTCCTTCTTCTGGTACTGCTCGCTAATCTATGCACAGCATGTGATCTAAGCAGATTCCACAAGCCTCAGAAGGGATACATTACTCACCGTAATCGTATTTCTGATGCTTGTATCTGCTTAGATTCACATGCGACCCACCCTTCCTCCCCTCCGAGAGAAGGCGCATGGTTGCTTGTAGTCCTACCTTTCTGTCTATCTGCTTGGACTATCTGTACTCACGCTACTCCTCATGCTACCTCATGTCAGGAAAAACACAATCTGGGGATCCTAGACGCGTGAGGGATCATGGGTACAGTGGACGTCACACTAGGGATAGTATTACTGGCACGCCCTGTGTCGACGCCCATTTTTCGACTTTCGAAAAACAAACTGTAATACTCCGCAGCTTCCACTAGATGTCGGCCTATGCACAGCATGTGAATCTAAGCAGATACAAGCATCAGAAATACGATTACGGTGAGTAATGTATCCCATATAGCGCAATACAAAAGCCCATAGGCATGGAGGCGCTAAACAGGACAGACAACGAAAAACTGAGAATTTCATAGGCAAATCAAAGGAGCAATCGATCAACAAAACTGTTTTGCGCATATCACTATACCGTATCCCATGTGTCACATCTATTATTATTACAAGCGCGTGACATTTTAGTTATGGATGGCTGGGTCTTTTGGCAATCCCATGTTTCTAAAGGGCTTCCACAAGTGAAGCGACATTCACCATTGTAGCATACTGTTGGAGACCATCCGTTTCATGCGGAGTCCCGCCAAGAGTTAATGCCCTTTTCAAATAACTGATCTTTTGTAGAGGTTTCTAGCTGAAAGATGCCACTAGTCAGGGGAGGAGCATTCTGTGTTGCCAGACCATAATGGAAGCCTCCAGAAAGAAGATGATTGTTGGGAGGGAGAAGGATCTCACTTTCTAATCCCCATCAGGGAGCTTCTGGTACAGGATTGCAGCCAGAGATGGACATTTTCTGGGACTTCTCATTTACTGGGAAATTTACCTGAGGATCCCAAAGCACATATTTGCAAGTATGATAATCTTTGCAGTCTCTGGCATCTGCTCGAAAGTCCAAAGAAATGCTGCCATGTAAGGGAAACATCTTTCTTCATAGTCTGACTAGTTGGAGGTCCTCTGATTCCAGATGTTTTTAGACATTTTTTCTTTTCTTTTTCCTCTTGGTGTCTTTCATACAAGATGGAACAATAACATGAGGCACGGTCACTTTTGGAAGTCTCCACACTCGACATGGCTACTATCTACAACTGAGCATTTTAAGTAATGGGTTGGTACTTAAATTGACTCCAAAATGTATGTGAAAGAAAGTTACTCTTTGCACAGTAATGAATGTTTTGATACATAAAAGGGAAAAATTGTGACCTTGACAACTGAGCGGTGTACTTGTCCAGATGTAGGTGTAACTAGAACATGTGTTGCAGAGTCCTCATATTGTGGTCATTGGATTTGTGAGACAGCCTCTGAGGCCCTGGTCTTTGCCTTGTTTGTGTGAGCCACAGATCTGTGCATGAAAGCTGTGAAGTCTGTGTGATGTATCTCTTACTCTGCTCCACAGACCGTTTACAGGAAGTTGATGCCGTTGTATTTCCCGAGGACACTGGAAGAAGAGTGGGCTTCCTTACAATACCTTCCTGGGGACATTGGCAATGCCGAAGGGGAGCCTGTGGTGCCAGAGCGGCAGATTCGAATCTGTGAAAAGCCGGGACTTCACGAAGGTGAGGTAGATCAATCAGAAAATAGCCTTTCTGTATGGACAATGCAACCGCTTTCATCAAAATGAAAGAATTTTGACATACCACATTTTGTATATGGGAAACGCTCAGTATATCATGCAGATCAGATAAAATATTTCTTATTTTCTCTCTCGGTTTATTTTGACATTTTTCAGATAGCTTAACAATTCATAAACATCCAAAAGTAAAGCAATTCACTCTCATAAGTGAATATATGATTCAGTAGGCAAATACAGAAAGATTCTTGAATGGCACATATTCATAAGCGCTAGAAGTGCTTATAAGAGCAATACGTTTGCCAGCTTGATGCAACAGTAGCTGCTACAGTACAATTGTAAGCCAAACGTACTAAGACTACAGGAATGGTATATATTTAAGAAAAACATGCCCACTCAATGAGGAAATTAGCATTAGAAAAGATCATACTAGGCAGTACAGTGCCTTTCGTGTCATGACTGACAACATTCAGAGAGGAACTGGAAAGTGATAAGGCGTTATGTACATTCAATGGCACTGGAGCATTTGTGCCTCTGCACAGCTCACTAATATTAGACGCTCCATTGGTGGGAACTCTGTTCTTGGTGGGTTCAAAGTGTTTGCAAGTTATTAACTATACAGGGCTCATGTTGCCTTCCGTTCTAATATATTGATACTACACAGTTAATTTCACCAAATGATATGTTAAGTTATTGTAGGTCTCTAAAGCGCAACTACCGCCCAAAAGTATCATAGCGCGATGACTAGACGAGCAGAAGGAGTAAGTAAAAGGGGCACTGTTAGTGATCACGGGAGGTTAACTAGGTCAGTCTTAAGTAGTTTCCTGGTGAGCAGGTTGGTTTCTTTAGTTAATGAGCAACAGATGAAGCTCCACTGTCTGACTGTCATTAATTAATTGATCTTTTATAACACGCTATATTACTAGAGACTAGTCTCTAAGCTTGTGTCTGGGATTTAAACCTGTGTTGCTCTACGTGTCTTGCTTCCAAAACAAACGCATTGCCAGTGAGCTATCCTCCCGGCCAGAACAGAGTGCGATGATTGAGGGCAGGTAGGTTTTTCAGATTGTTTGGATACTTTTGAGTGTTACTGCTATCATGAGTGTTAGGAAACATTTTTCTTTATGCTGTTTCCCCTCCATAGACCTCAATGGAACACCCCACGTCATTTTGTTTTTGTATTGCACTTTTCCTGACTTTTGGAGTTAAGGGAAGCCTTTTGCCTTCACTTACCTTGTTTAGCTCGCCTGCTCTGGAGGCCCTAATCAGTCCCTAGCTCTAGCCGTGCAGGTGAACTCGGTTTATTTTATTTAATTTATTTATAACGCGCCGTAGCCTGAAGGCATCGGGGCGCACATATACAGATAAGACAACAAAAATGATGGGACACAGGAGGCGGGTATGGGTGATGGGAGGCCAGGATTACTCAGAGGAATGTCTTCAGTGTTTTTTTTTAAAAAAGTTCTGATGTTTGTATCCGAATGCATGGTTATAGGGAGACCATTCCAGATTTTGGCTGAGCAGTTTGCAAAGGACCTACTAAGTCCTTTTGATCTTTTGAAAGTGGGGCAAGTAACGAGCTTGGGTTTTTCGATCTAAGAGTAAGGGTTCATACCATGAGGTAATTGATCTCGGGTAGCTTGGGGATTTCCCATAGAGGCAAATAGGGGGGCTGCTTTAAATTGACATCTAGCCGCAACAGGGAGCCAATGTAGACCCTGCCGGTAGGTCGAGATGCAGCACTTTCTCAGAACCTTTTTGACAATCCGGACACCTTCATTCTGGACGGTTTGTAGTCTCTCAATACTATATCAGCACACACCAATAGCGCACTACAATAATCTATTCTAGATAGAATGGTTGTCCGGGCAATTGTGGCAGAGTTTTCGGTAAGGTACGGGCGAATGTTCCTAAGCAGTTTTAGGTGAGATGTGCAGGTGTTTGTAACCAGGCTCACGTGGGATTCTGCACTCAATGCACAGTCGGTTTGCATGCCAAGTGTTTTGATTTTCTCTTTTACTTGGATGTTACACTCCTGGGTGGAAAAAGACTGGTAGCAGGCGTTGAGTTTAGCTCTTCCTTGGGAGGAGCCAAAGAGGAGCAACTCTATTTTGCCCTTATTAAGGCACATCCCGTTATCTACCATCAAGGGATCCACTAGATTGCAAGTGTTTTGAAGATTCCGTTTATCAGTTGTGTAGTCCCCAGAGATCTCCAAGACCAGTTGAGCGTCATCTGCGAAGTTGGTTCATTCCTCTAGGAGACTGCATAATGATATGATATATAAATTGAACAATATCGGGGACATACAAGGCCCTTGCGGCACTTAACAGGTGGACAGAGTGGGATCCGTGGAGGCATCCCCCCAGCAGACACTCGATTGTCTCCAAGTCAGGAAGGAGTGGACCCACCTGTGGAGTGACACACCTGCATGTCATTTCATAGCAGTGGCAGGTATTCTTTAAGGTGTGTAAGAGTCGCTTATGTTCCACTAAATGAAACGCGGCCACTGGGTGGTCTAGTAGAACCAGGAGGCCAGACTTTCCTTGGTCCATAATGCTTGGCATGTTTGTTTGAAGATCGGTAAGGGCCGTCTCTGTACTAAGAGTACTGTTCTTCATGGTAACATTCTGTTTATTTTCCGTGGCATACATCACCTTCTGTGAAGTGCAGTAGAGACACTTTGTGTTAACTTTGTTTTTGCCAACCTTGTGATTAGTTGCATGATGTATCCAGAATAGGCCGGTGGTTTTCATTTTTGTATGGTCTCATGCACTTTTACATTTTACAGCATAAAGGCATTTAGAGTACAATATAGTCTAAAATGGCTGTACCATGAGATTCTCGCCTTTCCTTTGACCATCTTTGTTTGCCCTTCTTCCTGCCCTGGCCAGATTTTCCATATATGCAAAGTCCTTTCCCAGGGAAAGCTGGCCGGAAGTTGGTGCGTGGTCTGTCTGGATCCAGATCATGTCCATGCCAGTGTTTGTCTGTTGCTGGACAGATGTAGTTCTTTTCTCCGGAAACAAGAGGAAGCTACGAGGAAACAGACCCATCAGGATACAAGATTCTGAGGCAGAAAATCATAACCCCCAAGTCAACTGCTCACCGAAGCATAAGACAGAGTGTACTCCCCGACCACCTATGCCCCATAACCCATAGAAGAAATCTAGCTAGGTAGGATCACCACACAGGACATGTAGGGAGGGACTGGAGTCGACTAACCTACTAGTCACCGACCCAGTACTTATCGGCTTAAGTACTAGCCTTAACTCTCCTTGCATAAATGTGAACGGCGGTGGTCTGGTCAGATATCCTCCCCTAAGGTGGTTGGATTGGGAGAGAGGGTCTGTTAAGAACTTTACTATCGTTCTTGGTTAACTTTGGAACCCTTTCAAACTTGCTGTTGGCTGTAACCAGCACTTGCTCAGCTTCCTAAAAGAAACTCCTAGCCTCCTGAAAAGACTTTTATTTTGAATTTAAGGGCACTAGGTCCCATTTCTAGCTCGGGAACAACATTTTAAGGATAGACCCTTAGCTTTCTTGGTTTTGTATGGTGTTTCGAACTGCCTTTACTTTCAGCCTATTAGTTCTCCAACTATTGGTTACTTATCTGATTCTGTTGTTCGTTCACTTGCTTTGCTACTTCTACTGTATTCTGACTATAACTATATTCTAAAATGGAGTGCTGGTGCTCTTAGCAGAGCACACCAAGGTGAATGTGTATATAATGGTGAATGTTGTTTTACCTGTGGTTTTTCATTGCAGAGTTTGTCAAAGGCCTAAATTAATGAGTGTATTTGGATACATTATGTCTCCATTAAATTAAGTGCTCTGTGTTTGCTTAGCTGAACCTTTCACCACTGCCACACCCTCCTAAATCTAAACCTTGCTGCTAAATCAAACTCACTAGGTAGACAGACACGCAGATCATCCGTGAAGTGACTCCATACAGGACACCTCACCAAATCTTTGTGACCCTCAGAGGGGGACGGCTGACTTTAGCATTATCCATATCATGTAATACTTACATCAAAGCAATGCGCCAATCTACTTATTGATAAACTATAGAAAAATAACTTTTGCCTTGAAAAATACATTTTAGTCGAAACACGTGTTGGATGTTTTCTGCTAACTTAAATACCAGACAATACACTGGAATACCGAGCAGTTGAAGACTTTGGGACACTTTGTATCTGGACAATTATTGTGAACTTTGACTGGCCAAGGGCGGAGCGCGAGCAGTTTTTTCACCTTTCACTCACCAGGTAGAGTTTAGCTAAACATAAGTGTTTCAGAGGCCACCCTATTCTGATGAAAAGGGACAATCTGTCCGCATGGCCGATCCTGCAAATCCATCTCAACAATCCTAGAGTAGCTACTGTTCCTAAGTATAGATACTTTTTTTTTTAAATACTTTTATTAATTTTATACAAACCAAACAAGCAGTATAATCATAACAGTTCCATCATACATCATTTTATACTAAACACTGCTCCCTCAATCCCCCCTCCCTCCCATGAGCCTATTATTCTCGTCCAATGTCAGTTACATGCGGCGGGGTCTCATTGCCTTCGGAATCTGTCGGGTCAGGTATTACTCCAAACAATGCTGCTATCAGTGATTTCCATGCCAACAGGGTGCCCGCCTCTTCTCTAAACCCACTGCTCGCTTCTTGCCATACTACTGTTTCAGCCTCTGCCCATTTCTGCAAGTCCGCCCACCATACATCTACCCGTGGCTTATGGCATTTCTTCCATCCCATGGCAATCCTTCGTTTTGCGAGCACATACGCCAGATCCTTTAGTTTCTCAACATGCTTAAGTTTCCGTAATCTGGGGAACCCGCCCAGTAAGCAGGCCCAGGCGGTGTCTATAGCGAGCGTGACCCCTCTATCTGCCAATTTCTGTGCTACTTCCCCCCCCCCCCAAAAACTCTCAATTATTGGGCATGACCAGAACATGTGTGCCATGTCGGCATTTTCTAGATTACATTTAGGACACGCTTGTCTTCCAGTATTTCGAAACTTAGATATCTTCAAGGGGGTCATGTACGCCCTATGCGTTATATACAGCTGTATTTGTTTCAACCTGGCGTTTCTCGACACCTTTTTGTGATAGCCCAGGGCACGCTCCCACACCCCATCCTCCATCTGCGCTCCCATTTCAGCCTCCCAGTCCAGCGTCAGATGTGTCAATTCCTTTCCCACCTTAGCCATCCCCATCTCATATAGTATCGAGATCTCATGCCCCCCTTCGGATATGTCATATATCACTCCCACAACTGCATCTGGCTCCTCTGCCAAAACTTTTTCTGACCAGGTTTGCCGAATCATACGCACCAATCTACTATACGTGACATATTGGCCCCTTCTGCCAAACATCCCCTAGTGTCACCAGCCCCACCGATTCCCAGTAGGTCCTGATTATCACCCTCAACTGCGTATCCCCTCCCGTCAAAGCAACCAACGGTATTTGCGGGAGGCATGGACATGGAATCTCCATCAACCGGCATGCCCTACGCCAGACTTTCCACCCAAGCATCATCAGCTCAGGGCGCTCCCTCATTTCGGTATCAGGTAACCAGATAATTTCCCGCAAATAAAATGGAGTGCAGTCCCGCCCAAACAACCTGTGCTCAGGGGTTACTTCATCAGAGAGCCACTTAACAACATACTGTAGCTGACCTGCCAGATAGTAAACCTCAAAATTAGGTAGTCTGATACCTCTGTTGTCATTGAAGTTCTGCAATTTCCATAACGCCACTCTATTCCGAGTGCCATGCCACAAGAAGTCCCTACACATACTATTCAACTTAGCAAAAAACTTCTTGGGTATCAGATATGGAATATTACTAAAGTAATGCAGGAGCCTAGGTAGGACCACCATCTTGAGCATAGCCCCTCGTCCCATCATTGCCAAGGGCAACTTTACCCAAAACTTCATGCTATTTCTGATTTTCCCAATGGCCACTTCTGTGTTATGTCTATGTTCTTCTTCTACTGTGTGGTACACGTCTATGCCAAGATAACGAAAGGAACTAATTGCCCATGGTATTTGTAGTACCGGTAACCTATCTACAGAGGTTCCCTTATAGCTACCTAGCGGGAATATGCTAGACTTTTGGGGGTTCACTGCTATGCCCGACAGCTCCACATACCTCTCCATCACTCCAAGTATGTACTGGAGGTTTTCCTCTGGGTATTGTAAGTACAACAGCAAATCGTCAGCATACAAGGATATCAAATGTCGCTCCCCCCCTACCTCAATACCTATTGCGTCATACTGTTCCCTAAGATATATTGCTAGGGGTTCCAGGGCCAAGATGTATTGCATCGGGGCCCAGGGGCACCCTTGTCTGGTGCCCCTGCTAAGCTGCCATCTCTCGGATATCACTGATCCTGTGCGGACCCTGGCAAGCGGCTCACTATACAGCATCTTCGCCCACCTGATGTAACCTGGCCCCATTCCGTACCCTCCCAAGGCTGCCAATAACCATGACCATCTGACCGAATCAAAAGCTTTCACTGCGTCTAAGGTCACAATCGCCATTTCACCCTCATTACTGCCCCCCCATTCAACCACCCGGTGAAGGCGTCTATGATTGTGAGTTATGTTCCTATTTGGGACATAACCCGTTTGGTCAGGATCTATCAATCTACCAATTACTTTCCGCAATCGGTTTGCCAGGACAGCCGTCAGAATCTTGCTGTCCTGATTCAGCATCGACAAAGGTCTATAGGAGCCCCATCTGTGCCCTGGCTTGTTGGGCTTGGGAAGCGGGATTATGATTGCCTCTCTAAGTGACTCCGGCAACCGTCCCACCTCAAACGCTTCATTAAGCATTTCCAGCATTGGGGGGAGTACTTCCTCCCTGTACACCTTATAAAATTTGCCAGGGAACCCATCTGCTCCCGGGGTCTTACTGGTGGGCAACTGCCTCACAACCGCCTCCAGTTCTTCCAAAGTAATTGGCTCATCCAACTCCTTCCTCTCCTCTTCACTGATCTTGGGCAGACCTATGTCCTCTAACGTTTCAATTATTTTTTGTTGGTCACTTTCCCCTCGATCCCCGTACAACACCCTGTAGTAATCCGCAAACTCCTTATTAACCCCTTCTTGTGTGGCCACAACATCTCCATCCTCTCTCGTTATAGTCCTGATTGGGGGCCTAGGGGTCTCGCTTTTATATAGCCAAGCCAATAGGCGGCCAGTCTTATCTCCACCCGCATGCTGCTTCTCAACATACTTCCTATAGTTGAGGTTACAAAGCCTTTCCCAATGCTCTGCACATTGCTGTTGCAGTTTGAGTACCAGCTCCGTGTCTACTTCACCCCTCTTTAATGCTGTTTCTAGCTCACCTTCCGCGTTCTGTAAGGCAGCCAAGACCCCGCCCTGCAACCCCTTTGACTGAGCAATGGCCACCCCTCGCATCACCCCCTTAAAGGCCTCCCATAACGTACCCACAGAATCAACACTCCCAGTATTCTCTTCAAAGAAGTTAGTGATCTCTTCCCTTATATCCTCTCTAAAGACCGGATCTTTAAGCGCCTCTGCTCGGAGGCGCCACGTAGGGATCCTCGCCCTCGGGGGGGGGGGGGGGGGGCAATACTGCCATCCGAGGATCAGGGGCGAGTGGTCCGAGAGGACCCTTGCCTTATATTCAATTTGGGTGATCTCCGACATTATGTCTGCTGTAGCAAAGACATAATCAAGCCTCGTATGCAGTTGATGCAGGGCCGAGTAATGCGAGTATTGCTTCTCATTAGGATGTGTTATTCTCCACACATCAGTCAGGTCAAAATCCGCTAGTAGTGCCTGCAACGCTTTTGCTGCCGCTCTGGGCCTTCTCATCCCGTTATCAGATCTGTCCACCACAGGGTTTAACACACAATTAAAGTTCCCACCCCAAATCACCGCGCTCCCTGCACACATAATAAGGTCGGTGCACAGAGCTCTAAAGTATGCCGCCGTGTTTTGGTTGGGGGTATATGTGTTTACAATACATACTTCTCTGTTTTCCACCAACCCTCTCAATATTATCATCCTCCCATCCGTTCCAACCACTTCTTGTATCGATTGGAACGGGACATGCAGCGCCACCCAGATTAACACCCCTCGAGCGTATGCAGAGTATGGCGAGCCCACCACAGTCCCCTTCCACTTCCTTCCCACCAGTTCCAGATTCTCCCGCGTCAAGTGCGTCTCCTGTAATAATGCAATATCTATTTTTTGCCGTCTCAGATACAGCATAACCTTGTTTCTTTTCAAATAACTGTTAAGGCCCCTGACATTCCATGTTATTAATTTGAGCTCTCCCATCGGTCGTTGGTATTCCCTCCCCTTATCTGCCGATCCCACCCATTCATGTAACACAAGTGCAACTGTCTGACCACTCCACTTAGGCTCATAAAAATACTTAAACTCCCCAAAACCATATACACACTCAACTCCCCGCCTCCCGAACCCAACCCAACCCAACCCACCCACCCACCCACCCACCCCTTCCCCAACAACACCCTCCCCAACTGTTGACCAGCTCCATTCCTGGATCTCAGGCACTCCCACATCTAGCCCTGTCTAGCGCAAACTTCCACTCAGGGCTCAGTAGGGTGAAGCCGCCCTAATAGTTCGCTAAACTATTATTATATCGGGGTAGGTCGTCCACGTTCTGTTGCTCCATTCTCAAAAATATTATGCGTACATTAATGTTATACAGTTACCATTTGCATTTTTACCCACTATATTCCCGTCCATGTCAAGCACAGGGATTAAAATTTGCTCAATGTTCAGTTGGTGTCAGTTTCCCTTTATCAACAGTGTCCCTCTCCCACTTACCACCATAGCGCCTTGTTTACAAGATCTTCATTCGTCCTGCTCCTGTCGTCCACGTTCCGCTTCGTGCTCGGGGCAACCCTGCAGGTCTAGCCACGTCACCACTTCCTCCGGGGTATCAAATTTGTTCTTGTGTAGCACTTTCATTCTCGCTGGGTACAGCATGTATTTGACTCCCGCTGTTCTCAGCCTCCTTTTGACGGCGACGTAGCTGTACCTATGTCTCTGCACCAGCATCGTATAATCCGGGTATGCTGTAATGTTGGTGGATGCTCTCTCTATCGTTCCACCCTTGCGAAAATATTCCAGGATCTTTTCTCTGTCCCTATAGTTCAGTATTCTTGCGATGATCGGTCTCGGCGGGGCCCTCGGCCGAGGTTTCAGCATAAGGGCGCGATGCGCCCATTCCACCGTGAATCCCTGCGAAAGATTCCCTGCTCCAATCCCTTGTAGGATCATGTTCTCCACATAGTTCGTGGGGTCCTGGCCCTCTTCCCCCTCCGGCAGGCCGACCACACACATGTTGTTCCTCCTCGCTCTTCTTTACGCCTCTTCCACTCGATTTTCCAGGTTGGCAACCTGCTGCTTCAAGACATGAACTTCTTTCGCATTGTTCGTGCTAACATCCATGTTGATCTTTACCTCACTCTCCAGGCCACTAGTTCTCTCTGCCAGTGCCCTAACATCCTGACGCAGCAAGGTGAGTTCTGTTCCCACTGCATCAATCTTGTTCTCAAGGGCTGTGCGTAAGTCAGCCATCGTCAAGTCCCATTTAGCACTCAGTCCCGTTATGGCTTCCAGGATCTGGTGCTTATCTCCCTCTGGGGCGTCTTCCACAGGAGTCACAACCGTGCTCTGCGCAGATGTTGTGGGGGTCCTCTGCGTTTTCGTAAACACTTCCATCGTGGGTTGCTTGGTCTTCACTCTCAGTCCTTTCGCCGACATAGTGCTACCCTTCACTTCCGTGCGACTCCGGCACAATGCAAACGGTACAATGTATACGGTCCTTCTCAATTGTCCAACTTACATCCCATATGGGGCTTAGAATTGTCCAGCCGGTGGCTTGTACCCTTAACACGTGCCTAGTTCCGGCTCAGGGCTGTTGTTATGATACTTTCTGTTCCCACACTCGTTAGGGTAGCTATCTTATAACTCACATTTGCAATGGCGCACAAAGTTATCATTCGGATAGATTGTAGCCTCCCACGTCGTACTTTCACATATGATTCCTAATGGCACACGCTTCCACCGCCACCTCCTCCTGCGGCCAGGTTGCTTAGGCGCATGTGCTGTGCGCCTGGTTTGGGTGCCCCCCTAAGGTAATGTGAAGCACACTCATGTAACGTACCTTTGCACCCTCTCAATAGCTATCATGTGCCACCTGAAGGGGTTGCGCCGCACCAATCATCACCAGTCCCTATAATCTTCTGGTTGCATCCTCATCTGTTTCGAATCATAGTCTCTGTATCGTGCGCCCTGTACATTTACCAGCTCACTCTAATTGCAATGGTCCAGATGAAAGCCCCGACACCTGACGGCAGCCCCACATGTACCCTCTAGTGGTACAAAGCTGTCTCCTACAGCGTCCACAGCTTGCGTTGCCCGTCCCAAGCGCCGCAGACCCGCTCCTCGGGTCACAGCGTGTACTTGCACTGTTATGAAATGTTTATTGTGGGGGCCCGGCAGTTCTTAGTATCTCCCGTCCGGCATCACAGCTCGCCCTAATGAAATCCACAATAGTCAGCTTGCCAAGGGCTCCCAGCCCACAAGCGCATTCACCTTCTGCTTCGTGTCACGGCCCGCTTCCGTTATATCTTGCCTCGCTTATACAGGCACTGTTATTTTGATGAGTAGCCGGGAGACGCGGCTACGCATCGCGCCCCTCTGCGTTCATTGTGTCCAGTTCAGGAACGCTCCTCCTATGAACTTTTCGTCAATTCAGGGCAAAGGAAAACAGAAACATTGCAAAATCTGCAGCCGGCGGTCGCCGTCTACCCGTTCCCCTGGAGCTGCAGGGTCCAGCCTCTGCTGCACACAATTCCAAGCCGCCCCGGTGCTAGGGGCTTATCTCGTATATCTCGCAACAGTATCCAGTCTCCACAATCACTCGGGCCCGGGAGTGTTTCTCTACGAACGCAGTCTTATTCAGGAGTACAGCCCTCCGTTGCACGCTCCATTCAGTTCATAAGGATACATTTCGCTTCTAGGCTGCGCCAGCTCTCCATTAGTTCGCCGCCATCTTGACAAAGTATCCTCGCGGCCGCTTTAGACAGAATCAATGTATCTTTGGATTTACGAGCTCAAATGACTCACTTTCCAGGGTTCGCACTGTGCATGCGTTCCGACGCTCAATCCTTTAATTTCCAGGCACAAATGTCATTTTTCAAGCATAATTCGGCAAATCATTGTCGGATCAGCAGGAGCCCAGCACAATGCACGTCCTAGTCCATGGCTCGTTAGCCACACCCCCCCAAGTATAGATACTTAATATCTCTTAAAAACATATTCTGAGAGATTGGCACACACCACCTTATGTGGAGATGTGGAGGGCCAAGGGGATACAGAGTATCCCCCTTTTCTCTGCTCCTGTGACTTACAGGTCACATAGACAACCTTCTAGTTATGGCTGGTGGCAGTGTTCTATCACCTATTGTGTGATTTTTTTTTCTAACGCCGGCTATGTCCATAGCCCCGGTAGTACACAATAGAGGCATAGAGGCATCCAAGAAATAACTTGGGGTGGAAGGGGGCTTTCTTTTTTTGCCATTTCTAGCATGGTGGATGTTTGTCAGCCCTTTTGCCATTCTGGGAGGGGGATGCCTTTGTGTGTTTTTGCCTTTGGCGGGGAACCCTTGGGTGTCCCTGTCTAGATTGAGTGTGTCTGGGCAGGCAGGAAATGGGGGTGGAGTTTTTCACTCCCCTGCCCTTTGTCTGCTTGAGGGCCTGAATAGAATGAGCTCCCACTGGGGTCTGGCCGTCCCAATTGGACAGCCATACGCCCCTCTCTGTAAACTGCTGAGAGAGATTGCAGGGGAGTATGTGCTGAAATTGAATAAAAGGTGATGCTCCTGAGGTGAAAGGCAAGTTGACCGCTGGAAGCTGAAGTAACCGAAGAAGACAACCAGAGACGCAGAGACCACTGCTGTCCTTTCCTATTTTTCTATGCGACAGAGGAACTCTGAAGAGGACTCCTCCTTCCCTTTGATCGGAACAACCAGTCCCAAGACCAACTTTAATTGAAGCCAACCCCCGAGGTCCTGTGACTTTTCCAGAGCTGCAGAACCCCGAAACCAGGAGACCGGTGACCCATTTAAGGTACATCATTGTGGAAAGGCCGAATTGGTCCAAGTCTTTGCTGAGCTCTCAAGGACCCGCCAGAGACACAATCCAACTCTTTCAAGTCCCCTCACCAGAGTGCAGGTCTGCAGTAACGGAAGAAGATTGACCAGGCGGATCAAATCCTTTGTTGGTATTGCAGAAAAGGTGCCAAACCCGCAGAGTGACCAGAGAGGTTGTTGAAAGCTGTGTTAGAGCTCCTCCCTTGACTGCTGCTGAGAGATCCTGTCCATTGTCATGCCTTTCATCACCAGACCAAGGCATCCAAAGGTTGGGTCCAGCGCTGGCACATCGAGGACTATCCAGCCGCAAACATTTCTTCAAAGCGAAGGTACTGTGGGGAAAAGTATATTGCTAACCTTTGTGTAATTGTAATTGGTCACTTTTAACGCATTTAATACCTAGAGGTTTCTAAACATGGACCCGGGGATCGAACCTGTGTTGCTCATTTTCGTCTTGATTCCAAGACGAGCGCTTTAACCCTGAGCTAACCCCCTTGATCTGAAAATGTGCTCCAGAGCATTGGAGTGTACGTAGAGGTGTACAGGGCAGCCCCCTCTTCTTACCTCTGACCCAAGCCGCTGATTGTGTCCCTTTAGCGAGTCCTTTAACAGGGTCTCCAACGTTGGTTGTATCGTCATGCATCTTTGATCCTAGAGACTAGAAAATAACCAGAGTTTTCGTTCTGCTGCTTTACAAGGCTTTAAAGGAATGGTTTGGTCAGAAAATATTATTGTCGCTATGGGTCGGCCATGTGGTTTTAACCATAATTCGATCGATCGTACAAACATTTCCTATGCACCTTGCCTGGGTTTTTCAGGCAGCAGGGCGCGGCCATTTTGTGAAGATCTTATCACGTTCCGCATCGCCCTGGGTGACCTGCATTTGCGGCACTAAATCATATCACCCGCCCCTGATCCTGACATCACTAGACGCGTACCGCCCATTTCACAACGCCAAAGCACGTCTCATGTCAACATTCTCTGCGCCTCAGCTACTGACGTGTCGCCGTGGAAACGGCAGGAAGCCTCTTTCCTCGACAAGTATAAACAGAGCGTTTCACAACACACAACAGCAGATTTTCTTTTCCATTCCTCTCGCTGTATTTCTTTGAGTATTCTGGGACTCGTTTCTGTGCTTTGGTCAGCTACCTTCGTTGCTTGTAGCCCGTGTGAACAGATACCAGTACCATTGCTATAATTTATTTTCGTTTCTTTACCACACAATGGCAACAATAATGCCCTACCTGTACGAGCCCGAGTATTCCGAGGAGGAATTACTGGAAAGAGCAAGCTCTGTAGATGATGGGGATTTGGACAACAGTTGGGGGAACGTTTCAACTGATGAAGAGCCTGGGCCTAGTTGAATGGACGGTGTTTCCACCTGGTGCAATCGGTGCTCGCTAATGCCAACCGAGGTGGAGAACTGCTGCTGCCGAGAAAACTCTGGATGCTTGTCCTACATATCGCAAGGCGATCCACAGCCGCAATGCGTTACCGAGCTGCCAGGCTTCACGGCAGTCTGTCTCACACGGTCCGTGTTGAGAATTTTGATGGTACTTATGCACGAACTTCGCGCAACAGTTCGCCCTCGTAATCCAAGCAACGAGTAAGTGTAGTCTGGTTGTGATGTGAGTTAGGCCACTACTATTTCAAGGTTGTCCCCTATATTCTCGTAACTTCAAGATATCATTGTCATATCCGTTTAGTCTTGCAATTCTCTAGTAATAGTCGCATAAAAGTCGTTCAATATTATGCAGTGTCTAGTTAGCATTTGTCCTGGCAAAAATGCCACTGTATACAAGAATTGTCATTGACAACTAAGGTTTAATACACTTATCTTGGTCATTTAAAAACAGATTGTATCTTTTTCTTTCATAGGTGGTACTGGCTGGTGGCCTATCATTCGTACACACGATGGCTTCTTGGGAGGCTTGGACACCGCGTTCGACGAGTAATACCCGCCTGTGTCGTTGCTGCCATTAGACAAACTTTCCCCAGCGACAGTTGTCAGTACAGGGGATTTTCCCTCGCCGAGCTGCAACCAGACCTTTGTGCCATCAAAATAAGAAACCAAATCAAACGCAACATATTTTTTATCTATGGTTGTTTCAGTGTTTAAGTGAATCAAGTGTGTCTCAATTCAGCAGTGTTCCGGTGCCTTGTCTGCACACCTCCCGGCCCATCCATCCCACCCCCCCACTATCAAAGGCAGTTGGTGTCAGTGGATGTGCGCTGCCATGGGGGGCTGTCAGGGGCGCGAAGGGCCAAGGTGCCTAACAGCATGTACACTTCAAAAGGTATTACACGCCCAGGGGCCGTTGTTCACATGGCCTCCTCAGACCCTATCTCTCCAGGCAGGCTCCCCTGAAGCAGACCATGCCCCTGCAATCCACATAAGTGTGCCTCCTAGCTATTCTTTTCCAGACTGGTTTTATGTACGGAATTCTAGATAATCTGATTTGTTTTCGCAACTATCATTGCATTGCACAATGTTTCTTTACCACTTTACTGTTGATATGTACCTTTGTCGTCTTTCCAAATTGTGTGTCCCGTTTCCAATCTTTTCGACCTCACTAATGCAAGTACTGTGTTTCAGGGAGATGCTGCAACGCCCGATACAATTACATTATCCATTGTGGTTGTTCCAGAAACAGACCATACAGTTGCTCCAGAGCCAGATATATGCGTACTAACAGTACCATCGAATAAAAGAAAGTCGGTCTAATTAGATGTGTAATGCCAATGACTTATTTTAAATGGATACTATTTTTTGTAGGGATGTATACAAGATCCATATATTGAACCGCAGGAACGTGTATCAGAGTCGGTCCGCCAGTTTGCTGATGTTAGAGTAAAGAAGGTTTCAAAGAAAAGAAATAAAAATAAGGTTAGTTATAAACACTTTCTATTGTTGGCAAAGGTTTTGTGCTAAGGCCTTCATTATATGCTTTTTTTATGTCAGTTGTACAACACTGTATGTTGGATTTAGACTGAACATCCCTTTTCTTATCTGTCCTGTAGTTGCCCAATCGAGTACGGACTATGCAGACACAGACAGCGATACAAATAACAGATGCTGATTGCAGGGTTGGACTGGGGGCAAAAAAAGGCCCTGGAAACAATTACTGGGGACCAAAAGAGGCCCTGGAAATAAACTTCAAAGTGGCCCCATATGACTCATTTTCAGCAAGCCAATGCTTTTCCTATGAGAAAATTTGGAAGTACCACAGAAAAGAGGCCCAGAGTGCAGAGGCCTACCGGGAAATCTCTAGAGTTCCCTATAGGCCAGTCCACCCTTGGCTGCTTGCCAAACTGTTTTCACCATGGAGGAACTATTCATTGAGGCGCGTCGTGTTCACACTCGAGATGCCTATGTCCAATGGCCAGAAAATGAATTTAATAAGACCGGCGATTCCAGCGAAGTGTTCTTTCATTTCTAAAACGCAATACTACAAATACCAACGTGATTATCTATTCCCTGCCATTAGTGAAGCTTGGAAAATTGAAGAATTGGCTATTCAAAGTACATTCCCCGACAAACGTTTCAGGCTAGCCGGCGATGGACAGTGTGACAGCCCCGGATTTTCTGCTAAGTACTGCACCTACCATCTTCAGGACATGGAAAGTAAGAAAATTGTGAGTTTGGTGGTCGTGCAGGTGTCCCAATGTAAATCCTCGGTGGCCATGGAGAAACTTGGTTTTATAAAATCACTGGAAGATATACAATCGAGGGGAATGCAAATCGACCTCCTAGCCACGTTTCAATAGCCAAGACAATGAGAGAGCAGTATCCAAATATTAAACATCAATTTGATGTATGGCATGTTGCCAAATCAATTAATAAAAAAATTCTCGGCTGCAGGGGAAAAAAAAGGTTTTGAAAGTATTTCGCAGTGGTACCAGTCTTTCCGCAACCATCTTTGGTGGAGCTCCAAAACATGTGATGGGTCTGTGGAAATTCTACTGGAAAAATGGCGCTCATTGATGCACCACTGTTCCAACGTTCACCACTGGACAGAAAACCAATATTTCCACCAATGTGAATATGGCCCTTTGTCCCCAGAGCAGGCACGGAAGAAGAAGTGGTTGATACCATCTTCACCTCCACACAAAGCCCTTGAGTAGATTGTGTTTGATAAAACTCGTATCTAGAGATCTGAAGGGAATCACAGAATTCTGTCACACAGGAGATTTGGAGGTGTTCCATAATATGTGCCTAAAGTACAGGCCAAAGAGATTGCATTTTGGCATCCAGGGGATGATATGTAGGACTTTACTAGCGGTATTAGCGCATAACGGGAATGTGGGCCGGGAACAATCTAGGACGGCAGGAAACTTAGGGATGCTTCGCTACAATATGGCCTTTACAAAAAGAAGAAAAAAATGGGTGGTCAAGCCAGTATATGATCAAATGGAATTCGATTTTGTGAAAGATCTCATTGTTAATGTTGTCGAGATGCATAGTCATGGAATCGCGCACAAATCTGTTCAGAGCACACATACATTGCCACAAAACATTGCCAGCGTACCATGTCCACCCAAAGCAGAGCTTGTTAAATCGTTCAAATCCCGGTTCAAATGATTACCGTCTGTTTTTATTTTTGCAAAAAAATGTTTCTATAATCTGTATAAATAAAGTATGCATTTTGCCTCTTGAAATCTATCCTCTCAGTCCTTTATCTTGAAAATAAATTACAATTATTACGATTGCTTTCACAGTTTAGTTGAGCTACTGTGGGACCTTCATTTTTCGTGTTAATGAACAATGGGTAACAGTGTGTAAGAATATTTGGGTTTGGCAGTTGACTTGCAATAAAGTTCTGCAAAAAGCTGAATAACTGCTGGACCTACAAAAGGGATTAGACATAAGCCACAAAACATTCTAGGCACGCAAGAAGTACCGACTGTGAAAACATGCCATGGGATAGGAGGCCATGAAATAAGCAGTGGTGGCCCTATTGGCAAATTTCACCTACAGCTGAGCAGTGCCACAAACAACGAGCGGCTCCCTATTTTCTGAGCCAGTGTTTGAAAATTCATTTTATCATGGATGCGTTGACACGGGATGTTGCAAAGTAAGAATGTACGTTCATTTTGAGTTAAGGTTCACCAGCTTTGAATTTCGGCTTGGGAGCTGTGAGGCCCCACGCGTCCCTCACACAGTATAAGGTTCTATTGTTTTTTGACCTTGAGAGGCAGGGACCATTCCGAAAGGGATTGAATTGAAGGGGGGGTGTAATAACGTATGATATGATTAGGTTGCCCATTCTGAAACTGCACCTAGTTGCATGTAAGTTCAGTTTATGAGAAAAAGTTGACACGAACGGAGGATTCTGCATCACGGTCTGCATTACGCCTAGAGAATGGAAATTGCGAATATAATGTAAGTTTCTCTTTAGACGATTTCATACCAGATCTAATCGAAATAAAAATAGCTGACCGTTACTGATGGGTGACATTGTACTTGTTCGTTCTGTTTGGCATATTGCAATGAAGTGCTAGTACTTCTATCTACCGGCAACAGGGGCAGGCCAGCATCGAGACGCATGCCACCACTCGTTTCTCCCTGGCTCAATGCTAATAAATCATTACATTGTTTTTGCACCTCACATTATTGCCCCAGTTTACGTATTATGTTTAGAGCTCAACATTCACATTCGCACTATCCGCGGAAGCAAATAGCAGAGTACTTTGATATTCCACGTTGTATTCTCTCGGTTCACATTGTGTCACCTCTGCGCTAATAAAGGAAATTAATAATTGTAATAAAGATCGGCTACTGAGACACTTTTCGATTTTTATCTTTTGCAAACAGTTACATCGTGCCGTTCTGCGATTGTCATCTATTCCAGACCCCGACCGATGGCTTCTTCAACCGCCAGCTGCAGCTACATGTCAATTGCTGGATCTACTTGACCGTATTTTGGAACGACAGACAAGGTCCAATCTGTCCGTACGCTGTACCGGCAATTAGGACCAACATAACAACCTTTATGGTGGTCTAGTGCCAGGTTAAAGCACCAGCATTGCAACTCACCGTGCGACCGAAGTGCTTGGATTACCCAAAACGAACACCCTGTATACCCAAAAGGAACAGGGCGTGACTCACGATAAACATTTGCGGATTTTATACCCAAAACGAACACCCTGTGTACCCACAAGGAACAGCGCGTGACTCGCGATAAACATTTGTGGATTTATTGAACGACAGACAAGGTCCAATCTGTCCGTACGCGGTACCGGCGAAGAAAAACAAGTTCTATTTTAATTGATTCGGTCACACGCCGATTGTTATCGAAACATTTAATGTGAAATAAATGTACTTTACCAATTGTACAGTCTTGTTGTTTCCACTTAAAGTACAGTTTCATATTCCTAATTGTGACGCGCCACGCTGTGAGATGTGTGTTGTTTTCCGGGTTCCGCGTCTAGTCGCGTAGGTGATGACTGGGCGCATTTGGCCACGCTGCCCAGCAACGTCACAGAGAGAGGCGGAGAATATAAATGATTTGGTGCTGTCAGGCTCAGGGGCGGGGGATATGATTTAGTGCAGCGGGTGTAACCCCAGACAAGGCGGCAAGAGCAAGCTTGCTAAAGGTAAGAGCGAAAAGCTTTTGGTGATATACTCACTCCATTTTTAAATGTACAGTGGCATGAAGAATCACAACCGAGTACCTGATGCGCTTTTTTCTCTATTTTTAGAAAACGCTATACAGCATTATCCCTGTCCTTGTGAGGTGCGGTAGGGGATAAAGTCAACTATCAAATAGAACCGGAATCCACAAAGTAATCCCACTAGGTCAGTATAAAGATATGCATGGTGGTATTGAGCACGATGAACTTATAAATAGAACAAATATCAAGCCAGGCTACGGTAATGGTTTCACTCATGATGCTGTCAAAAATAGGAATGCCTCCCAGAGATCGCAGATAGGGTCATCCAGTTGAGGACCAAGTAAACTCTAACATCAGACTGACTTGGACTTCGAAGTGGATAGTAAACCTAGAGGGACCCCCCTAAGACGACACATAAGAAGAAGTCAGCCTGTAAAAGGTAAAGAAAATGGATAATATACTGGGATACCCTAGCTGTACCTTGCAATTGGAGCAATTGATGATAAAGTGGTTAAATATTCAGTCCCATAACTAGAGATGAGACCATAAGAGATAACAGCATGGGGTTGGTTCTGATGTTCACAAAGATTGGTAACAAGAAGGATTATCCTGATTGCATTGTCTGAGTTAGGACCTACTTGCAGACAGGGATGGAGATGTGAAGATATAACAGATGTAAAGAAGGTGATGGTCTAAGTAATGACACCCTTCAGCTGATGATTGACACATAGTAGGTTGTACATAATATAAATGTCGACCGGGATGTTATCTTGAATATTACATTTCGAATATCCCACACTTGCTTCCCACAGTGTATCTGTTTTGAAGGTTGGACCTTAAAGAGAAGTGCGATGCGATCTCACTGAAAGCTGACCCCCGCAAAAGATTAAGAAGACTAATACGATTGAGCATTTAATTGAATGTTGTGTAAATTTTACCCCTGAAGAATTTCCGTGTCAATAGTGTGTAAGTGTGTAAGGAATGAAACATGTCGGGTAAGGTATGGATGTGGTACGAAAGTAAGCATGGGTTTTATGAAGAATAAGTGAAAGGTTTTTACGGACTGGGTTGCTTGTCCCGATGACGGGGGTGAGCATCTTGTAGATCCAGATTAAGAGATGAAATTTGTTAATTGCTAAATGGTCAACTGTCACATGAGATTAAATGTACACAACGATATTGTATGGCAATGGTGCAGATATTGTGAGTTTAAAAAATTGGAATTGTGAAGAAGAAAAGATAAAAAAGAAAAAAAGGTGTTTTTGTTATTGAAATATGGAAAATAAAATACTATTTTTTGATACAATGTGGTGTATTATGAGAATTTAATGGTGATTAACCTCATACATTAAGGTTCAACTAGATATGAACTTGGGGAAACAAGGGACCGAGTGAACATTGTGTATTGTTGCAAACGCAGGTCACCCAGGGCGATGCGGCAAGTGATAAGATTATCACAAGATGGCCGCGCCCTGCTGCCTGATTTTTGCTTTTGTTCATTAAATAAACTCTGGTATGCTGCATATGAAATGTACGATCGATTGAATTATGGTTAAAACCACATGGCCGAACCATAGGGACAATAATATTTCTGACCGAACCATTCCTTTAAGCCTATCCCAACTGCCTTTTAGCTAGGGTTGCTTTTTGGACTTTAAAAGCCTTGCTCAGCGGAGAAACTGCCTCTAGAACCTTAAACTCTACTGGTGTTACGCTAACAAATTGGTGTCCTTCCTAAAAATCACTATCTTGTATGGTTCTGTTAACTTATTTCAATTACCGTATTACTTTGTGGGTGCGCATTATTACTGATAATATGGTAGACTAACTCTGTAACAGTTGTAAGCGTTCAGCAACGACCAACTAAGCAGTGGCCTTTGAAAAGTATCAAGAAATATTCCTGTGTGTTTTGGTTTATTGTGCGGAGTATTTAAAAATGCTCTGTGTAAATATAATACATTTATATTTTAATATACATTTATGTGTCAGTGTTTCTTTGAGTTACATTACTATCTAGGTTCAGTGTACTTACCTACAGCTCACATCTTCGTCTTAAGATGAGCCTGACTGTTCTACCACTCTACCAAGGTTCTGGAGTACTACTGCCTGGTACTAATAGTTGGGGGATCTACAAACCACTGGGATAGTTTTATAAGGTCTACTCAACCACCCCAATAGCCTCCCACATATAAGGCTCAAAGGGCCCATCACATTCAGATTCCCATTGGCTATGAACACACTTGATGTATTTATTTGTGTGCACGATTTAAGCAATTTATCATGAACAGTGTAAAGCAATAGTTTTGGTGTTTGCATTTGTTTATTGCATTTTACATTTATAAGCACGAATGCACTAAATACTTGTGCTCTACTTAGCAGCATTTCTGAACATGTCTGCAAATTAGCGTCTGTAGACAAACAACATTAGTGTTAGACTTAGTAGAAATACTTCTCTTTGCTGCATTGTTTGAATGTCTTTTTACTTTGTCTATTACTAATGTTATATGTCAGCAAATACTTTGGTGATTTTAAGGTTGCGCTAGGGTGATGGGTCTAGGTGTGAGCTAAGGTGGGCGGCAGTAGTTGGGTGAGCATGGTAGGCATGGGTGAGCTAGGATTAGAGGATAGGAAGAGGTGAGCTCAGATGGGTGGGTTGATGGGGATGGGCAGGAGCGAGGTATGGAAGGTGTGGGTGGGAAGTGTGGGACTGAAGTTGGGGGGGTTTGGTAGAGGGGTGATGTGAGGCTGCGTTGAGTTAGTGAGGTCATGGTATAGAGAAGAGGTAAGATGGAGTAGAAAGGGTGGTTGGGGTTATAAAGTGGTGTTGGTAGGTGGGTGGAGTTAGAAGGGGAAAGGAAGGATTGGTGGGGTTGGAAGGTTCAAAGGTTTGATCAAGGGTTGAGTGTATGCCACGTTGGGTACAATAAATTTTGAAAAAAATGTATTGTAACATTTAGTTTGTACGAAATTTTATTACAAACAACCAATCCCATACTAAACAGAACTCAAAACAGAACGCAACAAGAGAAAGACAAAAAAATCAAGGGGAAAAAAGACAAAATAAAGACATCACACATCAACATCAACAACAACCTTTTAAGACATCCTCTTGTACTCCGTACTTATTCATTAAAAGACATATTAATCATTCATTAATCATTTATCTTTCAGTGGGTATTTAACTCTCAGATGTTATCTCTCAGAACAGCCCACACCTCTCTCTTGTTTTTTTAGCTCGAATATGTGTTCAATTAATTTGCATCTTCCCATCATCGGGTAAGATCTTGTCCAGAAAATCAATCACCGCACAGGTTCATTTAATGTATCCACCCGTCCTCATTTGAGGCATGATGGATACTATGGTTAATGTTAACTTTAAATGTCTGTCTAGGTTTGCATCGCAGGACTTTTGATCAGGGTGAAATCTGTCCTTTTCCTTTGGATGGTGCATTCAGCTTTACATAATGCCTCGTAATGGATCCTGTTTCTAAATAGCAGTCTGTCATGTTCAAAGTGATACTGTTCTGTGTTCTTTCAGATGCAGTCCCAGTAGTGGTCTCCCAGGCAGCGTATTGTACTCTCAGAATCCATCTCAAGCAATAGTTCAAAGTCCCAGGTAGATGCAGTTTGCCTTGTCCAGCCTTATGAGAGCCAGGGAGATGAGTGTTTGTGTGAAGTCTAGAAAGGCATATTGGACCCGATTGGCAAAGGAGTGTTTTCGCAACATGTTTTTGATATGCGGCTTCAGGGTGAGGCAGTGGTTCATCCAGATTCCCTGGTTGTTCCCTACTTTTCATGTCTGAGGGCAGGCACCCACCACATTGCCATGAGATGGTTGTGGTGATATGTACCTATATGCAGCAGCTTAGTACCTTGTTTTTTGGGTTCACTTTGAGATTATCTATTTTAGTTGTTTGTGGCAGCTGGGTTGCCTCTTTTACATGTTCAAATCTAAGAGGGTAAGTGTAAGGTGTGGGGAGTGGGGGTTAATAGGACAGAGCGGGAAAAAGCATTAAGGAGCTGTGATGTGCTGTTGGCAGCTTCAGTTTGGCTTACACTGTTCGCTGAGCCTAGGTGTGAATATTCTGTCGGTTTTTTGACATGTGCTGTTGTGCTATGTGTGGTTTGGTTCCCCGTTGTGGTGTACTGAAGTGTGTGGATTCTGTTGTGCTGTATAGTTATGGTTGTGTTAAGTTTAGCATTTGAGAGGTGTAAGCTGAGGGATGATTTCTTTTAAGTGAGGTTGATTAGTCCTGATACTTTACCGTACCCCCTCAGTTTTGGCCACCTGTGGCTTATATCCCTGTCAGTGTTCTGAATTTTGGGGTACTAGAGGTCACACTGCTGTTTCTGTGCAGAGTTGTTGGTTGTTAACATGGCTGTTTAGTGGTGAAGCCCTGTATCCCCCCCCCCAATGTGTGTAGATGAATGGTTGGCTTCGGCACCTGGCACATCCTGGTGTGCAGCCACCATTGGCTCCCTGGGCCCCTTGAGCGTAGGTGGTTCTCTTCCCTGTGACCTTGAACTCCCTGGGCCCTGTGGTTTATCTGTTCAGTCACCACTCTTTCCCCTTTAATTCGAATGCCCTTATGCCGGTCCTCTCTCTCTCTCGCCTTTGTTTCTAGTCGGGCTCTCTAGAGGAACCGGTGCACCTGCGCCTCTCCAATTTGCAGGTCTCTACTTCCCTACACTTCGTCGTGGTCTGGCCTAGCCCCCCCTTCTTCCCATTTATGGGCTCATTCCGTGGGGTATGGGTGTTGCGTATTTTTGTCTGTTCAGTTCTGAGTTGCAGAGGCCAATTTTTAGGAGTTTTCTGAATTTTAGATGGCTCTTCATGAATCGTATGTTTCTCGGGAGGGAGTTCCAAAGTTTAGCGGATAGGCAAGAAAATGCATATTCACCAAGTTTATTCCTCGTGTATGCTTTAGGTTCCAGACAGATGTTGTCGCTGGATCGGAGTGTTCTGGTTGGCTGATAAATGGTGTTTTTCTTTTGCATGAATTCTACTCCTTGGCCGTGGATTGCTCTGTGTGTGAGGCACATTGTTTTGGATGGAATTCATTTTTTGACTGGCAGCCAATGTAGCATCTTTAGCGCTGGAGTGATGTGGTCTCTTCGTGAGCGTATGAGGAAAAGCCTGGACGCTGTGCTCTGCATACGCTGCAGTTTCTTGAGTAGATGAACCGTCATTCCGAGGTATAGTCTGTTGCCGTAGTCTATACTGGACACAAGGGAGATGGCTGCTGTTTTGTGCGTGAAGGAGAGCAATGGTAGAATCTTTTTGATAGTGTGCAGGTGGAAGAAGATTTTCTTGATTATCGCGTTTACTTGTGGTTCTCGGGTTAGCTTGTTGTCCATTAGGATTCCAAGGTTGACAATTTTGGATGCTATGGGCTCTGTTCCTAGTTCTGTGGGCCACGGGGTGCATTAGTTGCTTCCTTGGTTTTTGGATATAATCCCGAGTTCCGTCTTGCCCGACTTGATTTTGAGGTTGTTTGTGTTCATCCATTCATAGAGTTCTTTGAGACAGTCTATTAGCGCTGTGTTCTCCTCTTGTACATCTTCGATTTTGTAGATGATTTGGGTGTCATCTCCGCGGTTGTAGCAGGTGAAGTCCTGTCTATTGAAGAGGTTGATTAGTGAAGTCATGTAGATGTTGATGAGTAGTGGGGCTAGGGAGGATCCTTGTGGTACTGCACAGGTGGTGTCCTGCAGCACGGATTTGAATGGTTTTATCTATACTGTTTCTGTTCTTTCAGATACGAAAGATTTAATCCAGATCAGAGCTGTGTCGACGATCCCTATTCCTTCCAGTCCCTTGGTGAGGATGTTGTGTCACTGTTTCGAACGCTGCATAGAGGTCGAGTAGTATCCGTGCCGAGTTTGTGTTGGAATATGCATTGGTGTTTAAGTCATCCCAAATAGAGAAAAGTGTCGGGTACAAAGTGTTTAGGTGTGCAGCGTTTACCTTGACGTGAAGCAGCGTTGCTGTTTAAAAAAAGTGTGGTTCATTTAAGAGGACTATATTTAGCCCAGACTGCGCGAAGCGTCGGGCACACAGTGTCTCGGTGGGGTTGTTTCCCGCCTCACGCTCTGGCTTTGGAGCAGTGAAACGGATCGCCCCTAGCTTCACCAACAAAAGTTTTGCTTCTGCTGATTAAGTGGGTTGCAACTGCCGCCTTTGTTTTTTTACTGTGGGTGCAGTAACCCTGACCTAGTGTGACGGCATAAACCAGGTGTCTTTCACTTAACAGCATTTCCCAGCAGCTAAGGCAGAATTGGTTGGAACAGAGCTATTGCATCACGCAGCTGCCGGTAATCTGCTGCAGCGGAAAAGTCTGTGTAATCAAGTTCTTTAGATGGAGAGCTTGAACGAAGCTTCAGTTCACTGGAAAATGCCTGGTAAAGCTGTGAGCAGATCCCACACCTACAATTTGCGAAAAGGTAAACCCTACAGTAAAGGTAAAGCCCATGATGCCAGACTGGGAAATAAATCATCTGAGGTGTTGGGGTGGTGGCTGAAGAGACTGCGGATACTAGTGTGAGAGGCCAAAGGGGGAAGCACATATTTGGTAAAAGTACCATGTTTTATCACCACGAGTAAACTGGTGGTGAAGGCGCCAGTGCTAAAAGTGGGGAGGTTAGTGTGAACAATGATAGTCAACAGTTCCACATCTGATGGCAGCAATATAGAGTTATTTGTTGCAAGGCGCAGTGGTATCACACAGAAATTACCTTCTTAAGGGCTCAGCATTACCGCCTCCCTTGGAAAGTGCTAGTGTGGCAAGCCCAGCATTGATTGGACAGGTCCTCTCTCAAAGAAAGTCAGTCCCTCCGAATCTGTTCCCTGATTCAGATTCGGTGCATAATTCCATATAAATTGGAGCCATGGATGAAATGAGCATTAGCAATGCCAGCATGACCAGTACTAATGGTAGTTTAAACAGTGATACGTTGCACTTTACAATTAAAATACTTTAAAAACTCTGTGGAGTTATCCACGAGGACCTGAAAACATCATGGATCCCAGATATTGGGTCTGACTACATTACTCCAACCAAAGGAGGATAATGGCACTCTGCAGATACCTACTGCACACCTTGAGGTGGTAATTCAAAAAGGAGACGTGCTTAATGTGGTGGCATCAGTGAAACCGGAAATGGAGGTGTATGGGGGAAGGGTCAATTTCTCTCCCTTCAAGGAAAGAAAGGCGTTTAGCAAAACGCCAAAGACTAAGACTTAATACCCAGTGACAAGACCTGTTAAATTCGACAATGATTTTGTCCCCATAACAGAGTAAAGAAGAGCACAAAAAAGTTGTGAGGAGGAGGAAAAGACCACAAGAAGTCAGAAGCACTTTAACGAGCTGGCTGGTTAGAAATGAAGAGTTTGTGACGGTAGTGGGTTTGGAGAAATCCCAGTTTACCTTATTCCACGAAAGGCAAGTAGGGAGGTCAGAGATTGAGGGGGATAGCTCAGAATGTGTGGCTCGGATGTGCCTAATACCTCCCGCCCCTTAGCCTGGAAAAGAGCCAGTGAAAGCAAAGGAATGGGGCACGAATATGTTACTGGATCCTAAGATTTGTACCATAGGGGCAGTCTCCAAGGACGCGATGAAGTGTGAGGAAGACATGGTATCAGAAGCACGACACACAATAGTTACAATTTCGAAAACCTTTATTTATATTGTAAACTCTAAGATGGTAACAAGCTTTACCATCAAAATAAAATGAACAGTCCTGTCAGTCTTGTCCAAATAATATTTAAACTAGAAAACCTAATGCCTGCCCTCACTCTTATTCTTCTAAATGTGTGTAAGGAAATTATTTCAAAAAGGAAAAAATAGTGTGAAACAAAATGTGAGAATGGTTAAATCGGGTGAAAGTATCCTCTTGCCCATGCTGGCCAGTATGCGGGTATCGGTGGAGCACTAGCACTTGAACACACTCCTTTTAGGCGAGCAGTCTCGGCAGCCTGCTTTGTTTTAAGTGTTCATCATTAGCTCCCCTTAATCAGGCTCAAGCTTTCCTCCTAGCTCAGTTCATCAGGGATTCCCATCCCCTAGCTTTTCACTATTCTCTTCTCAGGGCTTTCCTCAATCAGGCTCAAATCCTCTTTCCCTCGCAAGGCTTCCTGGTCCTTGTTTAACTATGATTTTCGCTGGGTTTCCCTCAGCCAGGATCAAACCCTTCGATGTCTAATGCTTCTTCAAAACCGTTCACAACGGTCTCCCTCGGCCGGGCTCAGACCTTGCATCACAAGTTCAACACAAACCAGCACGGAGCTCCCTTCCCCACGCGTATGTCTCGTAACACAATCCTCACACAGGCTTCCCTCAGTCGGGTGCAAGCCTGCAGTTCACTTCCTTGTCTTTCATCAATGTCTTTGGCTTCCCTTGATCAGGCGCAAGCCTTTTCTAATATTCACATCGCCATCAATGTCAATCGAGATGACCAAGGTTACTATTGTATTCAACTTTCTATTCTTCTCATAATTTACAGTTCACAATACATTTCACAGAGACCTTTGAATGAGCTTCTCCTTCTTTCTCGGCTGACCACTCGTTTACTGTGTATCTTGCTTTCACACGCGGGAGTTGACTTCACTTGCGCCTTTCCTCGTGTTCAATCTGGTGTCTGTTACATTTGTTGCATTCATGCATACCAGGCTTTTATCTCTCTCCTTGACTCACTGGTTGCGGTCAGCGGCTTTCTCAGTCTTTATTGGTTTCTCAGAGTCACGGCCTTGGCTTTCCCTTTTCTGGTACCTCCCCTACTCGGTCGTTCCCCCAGAAAGGCAGCTTCTTGCTGTACACCGCCTTGCTCAGAAAGGACCATTCCTTCGCGTGCATCGCCTCGCTTCCATTTGACACCAAGTAAATGTCTCTGGTCCCAGAATGCACCTGGTTGGTTTCTCCCTCTTCACAGCTCCCTAAAACAGCATTCTCTGCCTTTCGGAGCTGTAGGAGCTTCGATGGGGATAAGTCTTATGGTCAGGGTCTTAATGCCTGCCCCTCAGAGACCTGAGCTCGCCTGCTTGGCCTTGTGGAGGAGCG
The DNA here is from genome assembly GCF_040938575.1 of Ambystoma mexicanum. NCBI lineage: Eukaryota > Metazoa > Chordata > Amphibia > Caudata > Ambystomatidae > Ambystoma > Ambystoma mexicanum. Next base: position 53,578,009 of record NC_090939.1, read on the forward strand.
CTGGTGTGGCACCGCCAGGAGACCCCATCTGCTCCTGGTTTTGCCTCCTGGAGGTACTGCAGCCTCTCCTGCATTCAAAGGTCCAGTGTGGTGATTTCGTCCTCCTTCAGGTCTCCTAGGGTCTTTGCAGCTCAACTGATCTTCTGCCATCTCAACACCTTCCAGCATCCCCATCTCGCTCAAAGTGTGCTTTCCTGCGCCACCTTTTATGCTTGTGGGAAGGATTAACGAGAGTCTGGTGTGAGCAGTTGTCCAGCCCTGCCTGACTCTGCCTGACCCTGTTAATGGGACAAGATGGAGATTGCCCCTTAGGAACCCATGGTGTATTGGTCCCTATGGGTAATCGCCATCACTCTCGCCTGCCTCTTCCTTGTCCCAGTGGTTTTGCGAAACAGAGGTTGGGAATTATGGGAGTTGTAGTTGTCGGGAGGGAATGTAGCAAAATCATGGGGGATCTTGTCAGGGTGAAGGGGGTGAGAGTGCACAAGGGCACTTGAATTTTCCTTTTGTGTTTCTTTTGTGCTATAGAAATATACTGGGTTTTGATGTGATTTGATTGACAGTATACCGTAATGACTGAGAGGGTGTTGGGTAGGCGAGTATTGGAAAGGGGGGAATAATGCTTCTCTCCCGAGGGCATTCCTTCCTTAGTCCCAAAGGATCCCCTGCCAAGGTGATCCACCCTCGCTCGTCCGTCTCCAGGTTGGGATCCAAGGGAGACGTCCCTTGCCGGGCCACCTGAACAAAGGATCCCGAGGTCTGTCTGTGAGAATACCCTCGGGTTTCTCACAGAAGAGACTGAATCGATCTGGTCTCCTGAGCTGCTTATACAGAATTCTAAACTAAGGAGACTTTGATTTTGTCGAACCGCTGAAAGAAAAGGCTGTATATGGGACCCGAGTGCATTGTTTAGTAGCTGAGACCATGCTGATGATCCTTGCCCATAAGGATGCACTTAAATCCCTAGGTTTTCTTTTTAATGTATTTTATGTATTGTCAGCATTTTATATGGTTTTACAACAGAGAAAACCTCTATCACCGACATTCAACTTAATTCATAAAATAAACAGATGTTTATTTGTGTCCTCCACTTTGCCAGTATAGTCCTCAATAGTCTCTTCTACACATCATTCTGTGGCCACGTTCAAACTGTTAATTTCCCTAAATATAATCAGCAGTAGCGCAATCAAAGCTAAAGTGATATGAGTTTTATCACCTTCAGTTAGCACCTGCCACCATTCATCCATAGTTCGAGGTGCATGACCAATGATCGCCTCTCCCAGCAGCCTTATTCCTGCATCTTTTAGCAATGGACAGATCAGGGTTATTTACTAGATTTGTATTTTTATTATACTTTATATAGCACCTTTGTCCAAAGCGCTTTACATAGAGAGAAACAACGGTACATAAAATTCAGTAGTGCAAATCGACATTCAGATACTGCCGGTAACAGTCAATCAAGGAAAATGAAGCAGGTGAGTTTTTAGAGAACAACGGAACAGAGAGTAAGAAGTAATGGAATGTAGAGACAGAGGGAGCATGTTCCAATGAAGAGGAGCAAAGAGCTGAAAAGAACAAAAGCGGGGTTGAGCACAGGGGGGGGACAGGGAACATTCAGCCTGAAAAGACTGGAAGAACAGAGAGAGGGAGTATAGAATGGGAGCAGAGAAGCAAGATAGTCGGGGGGCAAGCCCGTAGAGAGATTTAAACACTAAACAAAGAAAGTTACATTTAAGTTGAGAATGGAAAGAGTGAGGCAAGAGAATACGAGATGGAGTCCCGATAAGAAAGAAGACAAAGTGAGCGAATACAAGTGTGGTAGATTGTTTTAAGAGGAGCGTGATAGAACAATAAAATAGTCGAGAAAAGATTGATGAAGAGATGAGAAGTTTCGTAGCATGGAAGGTGAAGCATAGATGAAGTATGTATCCCCCTTGGCTGTGGCAGGGTGTGAGGAGTGTAAATGTGATGTAAATGTACAATTACCTACCTTGTGTAGGGAGGCCCCTGTTAAGGGAGATGATGAAAATATGAAAGGTTGTATATGGTTCAAAAGGTTCTCCTCTAATGGCATTGAAACAAAATGATCTTGTACTATTGCAAGTTGGATTACTCTGGGGAACTCATCTCCTAGCGGCCAATGGCTCTTTAGATAGCCTTGTAAAGTTTGATGTGTTCCTGCTTCAAGAAACATGGCTATCCTCTCCTGTTTTTATCGAAGGTTTCCATTTGTACCAGGAGCCTGCCATGCAAGGAGTGCAAGGTAGACCCTCACGGGGGTATTATAACTGGGGTGAGACAGGATATAAGCTCATCCGTATTCGTACCCCGAGATATAAATGGAACTGTATTAACCGTGGAAGCGGTGTATGGCGAGCGAGAAATCTGCCGAAACTGTAATTTAATAGTGTATGTACTACCAGGGATCTCGAATATGGAAGCCATTTTTGAATGTTTTTATCAGGTTCTGATGGCTTGGGTGAGGACACCTGACCAGGAAGCTATACTCCTCGGAGGTGACTTAAATGTTTATTGCCAAGATTTGGGTTCTTTCTCGCCTTTTGGTAATATTAATGAAAAAAGTATCATGTGTCAAAAGAACGATAATATGCGAGATAAACAAAGGCTATCGTATGCCAAAGACTGGGGATTAACGGTACAACAAGGGGAGACGTGCCGGGAGGGTATACCTGGAGCAATGGCAGGAGTAGGGCCACGCTTGATTATTACTTTGTAAGCAACACTCTCAAGGAAAACATAAGCAAACTTACCATCCTTCCGACTGAGCATAGTGACCACGCTATAATATCCCTCCCAATTGAGAGGCGAATAAAACAAATAAATGATGGGGGTATTAAATTTCACAGGCAGGGTTGCGCTTTACATGTTCTGAGAGCAATATAAGGAAAGCTACTACTGCCATCGCCCAGGTTGTCTCCTCCGGTGCGCTTGATCTGTGCTTCTGGTCTGCAAATCAAATTGAGGACTGGATAAGAACAATACTAAAGTGGCGTAATGTAATGGAAGCCCATTAGTCACAGTTAGGCAAGGGCCTTCTAAATCATTTGATGTGGCGATTTGTGACGCCAAAAGAATTATGCAAAGTAAGATGAGAAACTGGCTTAAACTTTGGAGGCTCTTAACTAAAAATGTCCGGTGGCAACACATGTTTGGGCTGTTGAGGAGTGTTAAGTCCTGGTCTGTTTCGCAAATCTGGACTTCGGCCAAAGATGTGAAAGCCACGAAGATCTTGAATTCTATTAAGATTGGGTGAACCATTTGAACAATAATACAGAGATTGTGGAGGTATCAGTGGCTGGCATATGGAACAACCTCCCAATTCAGCTAAGATTGGAATCAAACTATCAACTTTTTCCCAAACTATTGAAAACACACATCTTTAAGTAAAGCCAAGAATCCAATCTTTTACAGCCCTTTTTATTACTTTAATGTCCTGTGTTATGTTCCGCCTATTTTGCTGTCTTTCGTGTTCTTGTTTCTGCGCCTGAAACTTGCGAGCTACCGGCGCAATACAAATAAACAAATAAAAATAAAAAATAAGTGGACAGCTAAGAAGTGGAGTGGTCTTTCAATATTGACCACTTAGATATAGAAATGGCAATATTGAACCTAGAGCCCCTGGGCCTAATGGGCTAGCGAATAGTGTTTTGAAAAAAAGAACCCCAGGGGTGGGCAACCATCTTGAATGTACTATTCGATGAAATGTGTCAAGAGCAGGTTATATCCATTTCCTGGTGACTTGCGATTCTTATTCCAGTGTACAAAAAAGGCGACATAATGGTACCAGACAATTATAGGTTACTTTCGCTGTTGGACGTAACTAGAAAGCTGTTGGCCTCTTCTGTACTTAAAGCTCTCCAGGACTGGGTGGAACAAAGTGGAATCCTACACACTTTCCAAACTGGCTTACGGCCTGGGTCCTCCACCCCGTTTATTAGATTGCTGGACAGATTAATGCATAAGCCGTCTAGCATGGGAAATCCGTCCGTATGTGACATTCGTTGACTTCCGTACAGCATTTGGGCAGTACAATACAGTAAGGCGAGCTAAATTATGGTGTAAACTGCAGACTCTGCATTGCCATCTGTGGCTGATACAAGTAATTATATCACTGCACATGGATACGACGGCCCGTGCACGTTTGATTGATGTGGGTACTAGGCCAGCACAGGTGGACATAACCTGGGGAGTCAGACAAGGATGCGTGCTGGCTCCCCTATTTAATCCGTATTTTGCAGATTGACCCATCAGGCTGAATGGAACTCTGGCCTGTCTGCATAAGTTAGATAGCATCAAGGTTGCCAGCATATTACATGCTGACGACCTGGTGCTTTCAGATTATACCTTCGTGGAATAAAAAACCAGTTGCAGGTACTAATGGGGTACGCTCAGGAAAACGGATTGACCATAATAAACCTGGATAAAACAAAGGTGTTGCTTGTGTCTGGCAAGAAAATCAATCTTATTAGGATGACAACTATGCTGGGGGTCATAGAGTATGTTGATATACTTACCTGGGGCTTGTGTTAAGTGATGCCATTGAGGGGGTTCTTTTGGAGAAAGCTTTTAAAGCTCTCCCCTTCTACCTCTATAGAGTATAAACGGCTAGAATTGGATATGTCCTCCTTGCGGGGCAGATCCTGATGAAAAGAGGTGAGTTGTTCCTGAAGTATAGAGCTGAACCAAAGTGCCCAATGTTGTTTAGAAATGGGGAAAAGCCCCTCAAAAAGGAAAAGCATTGCGTAGATTTAAATGAGGAATTCTTTGTAACCATTGACTGGGCTTTCCCTGAAGATCTGGTGGGTGATTATGAAAGAGCGAAAGGTACTTTTAAGAAAAAGGCGATTCAGTGTGACTCGATAAAAAATGACACACACTTGCCACTATTAAAGAATTATAAATATGTAGGTGTTGTGATCCACAGGTTCTTGCAACCGCAAGTGTACCTTCTAATAAGCCCTAGCCCTATGGTGCGTGATCTGATACTTCAGCTTCAAATCAATCATCTTTCGGTTTTAGGAAACGGTTCTCAATTGAAAAGCCCTTGAGCTCAGTGCGTGTAGGATTGGCAAGTCTACTGACACTCTGGAAACTAAAGCATGTTTTTTGGGGAGAATGTTCATTTCTGTGCCAATTCCCTTTAGCATTACAGAACCCCAGCTCTTTCGCTGGACTCTGGGCGTTTTAATTTTTACTCCCTGGTGCGTTGGACCTTTTTCTCACTCACTTTTCCTGACTATGATTTTCTTTGTTCCTTACTGTCTTATGGAGTCTGATAAACTCAATAGGCATCTGATTTTGCATTGACGCACACAGCACCTTTTGTGCAGTGCCACTGAGAAGTCCCTTGGACTTCTCTTAATGTTTAACTACATTTTCTTGTGTGAACTACTGTTCCCAAGAATAGTAAGATGACCCCTGTTTTACCTTTACTTCATGGGTCCAGCATACACCATACTATGTGGAGTGCTGGGGGGTTACATAGTAATTACTTTAACCCATTCCTCATGTAACATTTTGTTACACTAACTCACTTGAATGGCTGGTGCCAGTGGTTTCTTTTTTACTACCTAGCGACATGTATCTTCAGACTGATACCTCAGCTGCAGTGCTGCACCCAAGGGTGACCATTTTCCAAAATGACCCTGATCTTCTTTTTTCAACATTTCTTGTTAGTTTCTTTTGGGCTTTTACTCTGTTGTTTGCAGCAGGTTTGAGTCCTTTGTGTATTTTGCCTTTGGCAGGCTTCAGCCCTGAAGCCCGCCCAGGCTCCAGTGTGTCTGGAAAGGCAGGCAGTGAGGGAGGGTCCCGAAACCACCATGTCCTCTGTCTCTAGGTATCCCTGAGTGAAACCAGTTCCAATTGGCTGGCTGGCTGTCCTGGAGGGCAGCCACCCTGCTGTGTGATTGACAGCCTAGGGCTGTGAATGAATGGGAACTTGCATAAAAAGCTAGGTTTTTGGGACTAAAATCAGAGTCGACCACTGCAGAACAACATCCGAAGACTCCAGCAGCACCCTCCTGGATCGAGAAGTTTCTGGTGAAGCCCTGCAGCTGTGCGTACCCCGTTTTCGAATCGACAGGGAAGAACCATAAATGACGACTTCTTCCCTTAGGGTGGTGGGACCAACTAGCCTCGAGACACTCTATTTTGCCGTATCCCGGACTTGCTGCGACTTTTCAAGGCTGCAGAAGCCCAATACCCAGGGTACCTCGACCACTTGTTAGTGCATTGTCTTCTGAAGTCCGAATCCGGAGAGATTTTTGTGGGCATCCAGAGGACCCTACAGAAGCCAGAAATCTGCACCCACAGTCCCTTACTAGAGTGCAGGACCCGAGGGGATCAAGGAAATCCTAACCAGAGATTTTAGTTCTTAGTTGGCGCTGAGAGAAAGTCGCCAAAACCACAAAGAGCTGCTGCATAGACGTAAATTCAATGTTGCTGAGTCCATCTCTCGAGTGCTACCACAGGAGCCCACCAGACATCCTCCCTTTCGTCACCACGACCAAGAACCAGGAACAAGGGTCTACTGCATTACATCGTGAAGGCAACCAGCTCGAACAACTTCATTTCAAAGGTACTGTGAGGATTGGGGTACATTATCCTTTTATCATTGGGGGTGCTTCCTATCATTGGGAGTGCGATTTAACCCACCAATAAGTTGACCTCAAATTACCTGCATTGGTTTTACAGCTTGTGCTTTCTAGAGATGACTCCTTGAGTTGCTGGGATTTCTTTTTTGAAAACTGACTATTTAAGAACATATTTCTAAGAAGAAGAGCACCAGAACTTTGACTTTACCCATGGACTTTGGCTGTCCTGGCCCATTAAAGGCCTCCTTCTGAACCTACTGGCTTTGGCAGTGCTTGTTCCTTTGCAGGTTTTAATGTTGAACACTTTAATGTTGGTACAATTGACTGCTTGCATCCCTTTGGGAGAATAAAACTGTTCTTATAACCTATTGGTCTGTTCTGATCTAACCCTAACCATTCCTTCCTTGAAAACTCACTATTGCAAAGGTGATACTATATAAATTCTATACTGACCTCAAATTACGTCACTTGGGTGCTGGAACTTGTGTAACATATGAATGAATTACCACCTGCTTTATTGTTCACTGTATGTATTGAATCCTACCTTGGGATTAATGTTACAGCCATTTACTGATTTTTAAAGAATGCTTTAATCTTTCAACTGTCATGGGTTTTCCCCCCCGTGCCAAGGCCTTTTTTGGTGATTTTGGTATTTCGCCATTTAATGCCTTTTTTTTTTTTATTCACTTTATTAAATTTTTCAACAAATGTAACAAGCCCCAAAACTCCACCCTCCCTCCCTCCCTCCCCTCCCCTTTCCCCCTTGATGCTGCTGCAAGATTTGCGTGGATTATCGTCCCCTCTAAGTGTTCATTCAGGATCATTCCAGATCCAGGAGTCTCAAACGCTGTGGGCGCCAGCCAATCCTGAAGTTATCCCTGAGGAAGGTGAGGACCTCCCCCCCCACTCACTTGAAAGTTCTGTATTGCATTGTTCATAGCATAGGAGGCCCATTCCATCGCTACTATCTCCCAAACTTTACGCTACCAGTCTTGGAACATCGGTGCGTTTGTGCCTTTCCATCTTTGAGCAATGATTGTCATCGCCGCCAAAGTGAGCATCACCCTCGCTCTTTCCCTACCCCTCGGGCCGCCTGTCGCTATTGCTGGCCTTTGACCTAATAGAGACCATTCCGGGGATATGCCTCCCTCTGACCCAAACGCTTGTTCCATCGCCTGTTTAATGTCTTCCCAGAACGGGGCTATTTTCGGGCATCCCCAACAGATCTGTTCCGCAGTGCCCTCCTGACCACACCCCCTCCAGCAAGTTCCTGATGACCCAGGGTAAATCCTACGCAGACGAGCTGGATTATAGTGCCACCCGTACAGTATTTTATACCAACCTTCCCGGGTTTGCGAGGCTCTTGCCAGTTTGGGGATTTTCCTCCATAGCTTTTCCCACTCCGTCTTCTCTATTTCCCTGCCCAATATGCTTTCCCACCTTCCCATATATGCCCATTGCGGCCTCGGGGTAGCGTCGTCCAGGATCTTGTAAAGCTGCGAAATGAGGCCCTTCAAGCCATCATTGGTCATCAAGAATTTCTCAAAAGGGGTCGGCGGTCTAGAGGCTGCTTCCCTGTTCGTGGGGTGTAGGAGCCAATGCCGCAGTTGAGAGTATCTCAGCCTTTCGCCCTCCCCCAATGAGAAGTCCCTTTTGCACTCTACAAAAGTGCTGATCTCCCCTCCTATGAACATGTCACGTATCCACCGGCAGCCTCCCTCCCGCCAGTTCCTGAATGCCCCTCCCTCCAGCCCGGGGGTAAAGTCTTTATTATTAAAGATAGGGGTGAATGGGGTCGGATAGGTTGTGATTTCCTTGCGTTGGACCAGTCTGTCCCAGTTGTCCGCGACCAACTTGGTGATGGAGCTCAGATACATATGGCCTGGCCGATGGTGTCTGGGTAGCCACAGGACCTCCCCCAATGCATGCTCTGTGAACGCTCTGTCCATCGGAACCCATTGTTTTCCCTCCCCTTCCCGGAGCAATTCCCTAATCACCCTTAGCTGGGCCGCCTCTTAATATCGACGGAAGTTGGGAAGTGCTAATCCGCCGTCCCTCCTCGGAGCCTTAAGCAGCTGCCTGCTGACCCTTGCCCTTTTCCCCTCCCATTTAAACTCATTTGTTATCGCCTGGAGTTCCTTAAAAAAGCTGGCTGGGACTGCCTGGGGGATAGCCTGGAAGCGGTAAAGCAACCTCGGGAGGGTGACCATTTTTATTGCCTCCAGCCTCCCCAGCCAGGAAATCCAGAGATTCCGCCACTTAAGGAGATCCTTTTTCATTCTTTGCAAAAGAGGGGGGTAGTTCGCCCCATACCACCCTTTAAGGGCCGGAGTGATTCTCACCCCCAGGTACGTGATTCCCCCCGGACGCCAGGCGAAGGGCGTTGACTCTCTTAATTCCTCCCTCTCCTCCCTTGCCAGCGTCCGGTCCATCAATTCAGACTTATGCATATTAATGCGCAGGCCGGATGCTTCCCCAAAGTCCTCTAATAATAGCCTGCATTGCCTACTTGACTCTATGGGGTTGGTCAGGGCGAGTAACATATTGTCCGCGAAGGCCGCCACTTTGTGCTGTCTCCCCCCAAACGGTATTCCCTGTATCCCTTCCGACTCCCGAATTGCCTGCAGGAGGGGCTCTAAGTAGATCGCATAAATCAGGGGCGATAAGGGACAACCCTGCTTTGTACCCTGTTGGAGTTGGAACGATCTAGATAAGGTTCCGTTAACCACTACCCTCGCTCGAGGGCCCTCATAGTTCGCCTTGACCATCTGTAGATAAGTGCCTCCCAGACCCATTTTTTCCATGACCTTGAAGAGGAAGGACCATTCCACCTGGTCAAACGCTTTTTCCGCGTCTAAGGATAGAAGTGCTGCCGGGGTACTAGTCTTTTCCACCTTTTCCACTAGGTGGGCCACCCTTCTGATATCCGCAGTCTGCCTCCCCTTCACAAATCCCGCCTGGTCCTGATGGATCAGGTCCGGAAGAAGCCCCTCAAGCCTATTCGCTAGGATTTTAGTGTATATTTTTGCGTCTACATTAATAAGCGCTATTGGCCTATAGGAGGATCTCTCGAGAGGGTCCTTGCCCGCCTTTAGAATCAGGGAAATCTTGGCTTCTTTCATAGATGAAGTGGTTTGCCCACTACCTTTAAAGGAGTTGAAGATAGGTCAACTGTGGTACCAGCACCCCGGCAAAGGTCTTGTAGAAAGACGCGGAGTACCCATCAGGGCCCGGGGCCTTTCCTGTGAGTAGCTTCCGGATAACCCCCCTCACTTCCTCCTCCGGTATGTCTTGCTGAAGACTAAACTGGGCCTCCCCCTCAAGTTTGCACAAGTTAACGCCTTCCAGGAGTTTCTCCTGGGCCTGGTCACAGGGGTGCTGTGATATATATACGGTCTTGTAAAATTCAGCCATGGCTTCTCGAACGTCTTCTGTTCGAGTAACCCTATCCCCCATATCTGAGTTCAACGCCGTGATTGTGTTCTTCGAGGCAGCTCCCCGAAGGAGGCGGGCCAGCAGGGCGTCAGCCTTGTTCCCCTTAGCATAGAATTATTTTTGCCGCACAAAGAGCAGGGCCCCCTCCGCTTTTTTAGTACGGAGGACCCCAGTTGTCCCACTGCCCTCCTATAGTCCTTCTGATTAGACCTACTGGGATTCGCGGGCACCCTGCCTCTCGCCTCCTCGACCTCCGCCTCCAGCCGGGACTCCAGGGCCTGTAGCTGTTTCTGTCTTTGTGCTTTGGCTGCTATGATTTCTCCCCTCATCATAGCCTTAACTGCGTCCCATCTTATATCTTCTCCCGTGTCCCCTCTCTTGTTGCTATCAAAAAACTCTCATCTTGCCTTCTATCTCATCCCTTAACAAAGGATCTCTCAGCAAATATTCCTGATATTTCCAACCCCATAATCCCTTTCTCCTCACTCCCAGTTCCAGCTGCATTGACAGTATTTTGTGATCGGCTATTCCCATGGGCCCCACCTCGATCTCCTTAACTCTACACACCAGGTTAGCCGAGACCCAGGTATAGTCAATTCTAGATTGCGTCCCGTGGACTTCGGAAAGAAAGGTGCCCTTTCAGTTCCCTCCAGACATCCCTCAACCCCATACTCGCCACTTTATCCCTTAGTTCCGCCGAGGCCACCGCCCCTCCACCCCGATTCCTAGGTGCCCCTGATCTATCCTTAGCCTTGTCCCATGCAATATGTAGGTCACCCATTATGATTATCTGGCCCCTTGCCCAGTCACCTATTCTCCCCACAAGGTCGCGGAGTTAGGGGTTTTGCCCTGTGTTAGGCACGTAAATAACCCCTATTGTGAACATCTCCTCTGCGATTTTGCCTCTCACCAGCACAAACCTACCCTCTTTATCTTTTAGGGTGTCCTCCATGCGGAAATTCACAGCGCCTCTGATGGCCAGCGCCACCCCCGCCCCGCTTTCGTGGGACCAGACACCTGAAATACCTGGTCAAACCCTCTCAGCCTCAAACGGCACTGATCCTTACGGAGCAGATGCGTTTCTTGCAGCCCCAGAAAGTCTGGTTTCCCCGCTTCGTGAATTGCTCCAACTTTTTCCTTTTCAGCGGAGTGTTGAGGCCCCTGACGTTATGCGTTACCCATTTGAATTATGAGTAGACTCCTGCTCCCGCCTATCATGACCCTTCGTCCAATCCTCCCCTCCACCCGTTTGCACCCCTCCAGTTACCCTGGTACGTGAACCACTTAACTCGCCCCTTGGGCAGCACCTGAGAAACCCCCCCGTAACCCCTTTCCCCCACACTCCCCTCCCAACCCCTGATGACCTTAACACTAGGTCTTCCCGCCTCCCTCCCCCTCTAGGCTTCCTCGCTCTTAGAGATCCCATGATGTTTGCTCCTAGCTCCTTCTCTCCTCCTCCTGATCAGAAACAGCCTTTTTGTCCACCACCCCCTAAGACTAATCAGACATCCAGTCAGTACTCCTTGTCCCTGAGACTCTCCTCCTCTGCTGGCTCCATTCCCCCACCCCTTGCCGGGGGGCCTCCGCCATACGGGTCTCCTCCTCTTCCCCTCGCCTACCATCAACCATTCCCATGGCCTGGATCGCACTCCACCTCCCGCCTCATGCGAGCCACTCGGGCCCGCCGCACTCCGGCCCTCGTGCAAGTCCCGATCCAGGTCAATTTGGAGTATGTCCGCCCCCTCCTGCATCGTGGTGATCTGCTTCTGAGAGCCGGCCCACTCGAAGATGACCCCAAAAGGGAAGGTCCATTTATACCTGATCCCCTTTTCCTTACGTTTCGAGGTGAGTGGGCCCCATTGTCTTTTGAGCAGGGTGCTGCTGGCCAGGTCTTGGTACAACTCAATGCGTTGGTCGTTAAAGATAATCGGCTCTTTTTGTCTGGCGGCCCTGAGAACTGCTTCTTTTTTAACATATCTTGTGAATGCGGCTAATACGTCCCGCGGCCTGGTCTTAGGGTTCTTGTTGAGGAATCCCACCCTGTTGACCCTGTCCAACTCGATCCTATCAGGTGAGGGCTCCCCCAGCAGCTCTGCATATATCCCTTGAACCGTCTCCTTCAGGTCCCTGTCTTGTATCGTCTCCGGCAGAAATTTCAGCCTGATATTGATCCTTCGAGACCAGTTTTCCATGTCTTCCATTCTAATTTCCAAGTTCTGCATTGCTGTGTCAAGCCTCTCGATTGCTTCGCTGTTCTCCATAGCCTCCCTGCCTACCTCCTGCATGCCTTTTTCCACTATGTCCGTTCTCTCCCCCAGCTGACTCACTTCCTGTTTGGTTTCCGCCATTGCCTGATGTCCGACCGCATTAGTTGAAATTGTTCTTGGAAGGTTTTCCCCAAGGACGCCTGAAGTGATAGCAGCTCCCCGTGCAGATCCTGACGTGAGATTGATCCATACGCTTCCGAGGTCTCAGTATGCTCCTGCTCCATGCTTCCCCCCTGTGTGGCCCTGCGTTCCTCAGCTGCATCTTTGCTTGCCCATAATGCTATAATGGGGTCGTTGGACTGTCCGCTTTTGATCCCCTTGCTTTTATTTTTGGTTGCCATAGTTGTGGGACAAAGGGCCCTGTTTGCGCCTCCTCAAGAAGGTGTTACTGACCAGGCTAGGTCACAGCCCCCTATTACTGCAGTTCCTGGTATTCCTTTTGGGTTTGATGGAGGTGCGTCCTCCCAGTCAGCGGGGGTGTGTGAATCTGTGCTGTGCTCGCCCGACGTGTGTGGCCGGGCTCCTTATTATGCCGGGGGGAGCAGGTATCAGTCCTGAGCACTCCAACGCCTCGGCGTGTAGCTGGGCTCCGTATTATGTTTGGGGGAAGCAGGCGTGTGGCTGGGGTCCGCGTTACATTGGGGTGAGGAGCAGATGTCAGTCCTGGACGCTCCAGCGCCTCTGCGCAGAGCCGGGCTCCGTATTACCCCTGGGGGAGCGGGCGTCAGTCCCGGACACCCCGGCACCCAAACGATGGGGCGGGGGCCCTGCGTGCCCAGAGAAGGTCCCCTGCAACTCCACCAGACCTGAGGGGTTCCCCCTCCAGGCCAATGCAATCCGGGACCCGCTCTCCCACTGCTTACTGTCTCTTGCTGCGGCTGCCTTTCCGCTGCTGGGCCTTTCCGCTGCTGAGCCCGCTCTCCTCGCTGCGGGCTCCCGCCTCTGTGCTTCCAGCCGCTGCCGAAACAGGCTGCTCCACAGTCTCAGAGAGGGCGCCGGGGGGCCGCTCCCGGCCCGATCTGGGGTCTGCGCCCACCCGATGCCCTACTGAAGGGCAATGCCAAGATTCGGGGCCCCGCAGACCGGGGGCGGCAGTTCCGCTGAGTCGCTCCCAAGGGCCGCCCCCTGCACCGGGGCCGGCTGCCGATTCTCCTCCCGGTCGGGTCCGACCGCCGCAGCTCCCAGGGGGTGAGGAGTCACGCCGATCCCCTCGCCCGTTGGTCGGCGAGGTGGCCCCAATGTAGCCCTCCCGATACCGCTCAGCTCCTTCCTCTGCCTGGGGGAGGGGTGGGAGCGGGGACTCCGATCCCGTCCCGCCTTTATACACAGGGCCCCTCAGGCCCGCAGGCCTCCAGTGTTCGCCGGGTCAACTACCTCTTCTTTTGCCAGCTGCTGTCTCATCCACGGCCGGCTCCAGGCGCGGGGACATGCAGACCGCTAAAGCTCTCCGCTCTTCAAAGCGACCGCTTGGTGTCGGCAGCCATCTTGGAATCCCATTTAATGCCTTCTAATGTTTTCTGTGTCATTAACCCCTTAAGTGCCCAGGACGAGGTATCTCGTCCTTGGCAACAGGGAGGTAATCCCAAAGACGAGATACTTCTCTCTTGGCACTTAAGGGGTTAAATATCTTTGTGTATAATTAATGTATTTTATACCTTTAAGTGTGTACGTGTTTAATTGGATACTTGTATTTACTGATTTCATTGTACAGCTCTACAGCTCACAATACCCCTCTTAAGGTAAGCCTGGCTACTCAGTCACTACCAGCTTGTGCAATACAGAACTATATTAAAAGGTGGGTTAACTACTACCAAGAGATGTCTTGTGTAGTCCCACACCAGTTGGACTGCACTAATTCTTACCTAACAAAGTGATTAAATCTGGGGACTAATACTCCTTTGCGGAAACTAATCCAAAAATAGTTAACTGATCAATAGCCAAAATGATATATAGGTTTGTTTTGCTGCTGCATGGACCAAAGACAACAGACTCCTAGTCCTCTAGCGAGCCTGACACAAAAAAGGCAAATAATGAGGCTGTCCAATGCGCATGCCACTCAAAATGTTCTACTGAGGACAATCTTATTATTTGTGTTATGGGAGATTAAATATAACCACTCATTAATACACATTTTACACCATTGATATTTTTCCAATCCAAATATTGAATCCAATGTGATGATGATCTTGGCCTTGCCAACACTTGTTTCAACCTTATAGCACACAGGTCTTCTTCAGGGCTGATACATCATCATCAATGCAAATGGGTACATTTCAATACATTATTGTCATTACATTAGACCAATGTGAATAATTCAACCAAGATACATATTAAACATTGTACCAATCAATACATTGCAGATAAACAATAAATAGCAAAAGTTGTTCAGTACCAACCAGATAATGTACCAGCGATAAATTACACAACCAGGGGAAAAATAAAAAATATAAACGTGTGTAAGCAGATTGTCATATTAATACCATCATATCATGCTGCATTAAGATTCCACCAATGTACATAGTCACCTAATCGCTTACATTTTGAAAAACCAATGACCAGCAATTGTGCATTCGTGTGTGCACCACCAAATGCAACTTATGTACTACCGACCGTCCTCAAACTCTATGGTAGGCTAGAGTTTTATAAAAACTCTCATTCAACCCATGGATTCTAAATTGGAACTCTCACATCCCCTCCATACTCCTCAATTGACCCCTATTATAAAGAACTGTCCATTGATCTTACTTAGGCTCATATTTAAATATAAACGACATCCAATGCCAATGGACTCTTCTTTCCAATTTAATTGGGTATTTCTCTCCACATTATTACCAAAAGCACAACCTATATAGAACAGGAGAAAGCAACAACAAAGGTACACCTGCAACAATTGGGTATTAATTTGCACTCAGGTGACGTGTCATCTCCCACTTGTATGTTTGTTACTCGCCACCACTGATCAGGCCGGGGCGTTGATTAGAAGACCTGGAGTCGAGGGTCCAGGATAAGGGATGACCTCTTCTGGACAACAGCTCGCCAGCCAGAGTTTCGGATCAACCTTTCATACACCTAAGATATACCCAGAACCCGGCCTCCTCAACCTGAGGGAGCTCTTCTTTGCATTACACCCCTCTGCTGTTTAAACGTGTAGACAGGCAGAGGTGTTGATTACACAAAAGAGCAGGGAATACCCACACCGCCACACCAATGCTGTAAAGAAATACAAACAGGTTTGCACAGGGTGAGCGAAACAAGGAACAAACTATGACCACAATGTGTTATGAATACCTGGTACTGTGTCTTTTAGGTAAATGGTGGATGAGCCCATGAGGAAACCCAAAATAAGTAGTGTAAACACTCTTATCCCAGGTATTGTTGTAAAGGAG
Organism: Ambystoma mexicanum; assembly: GCF_040938575.1. NCBI lineage: Eukaryota > Metazoa > Chordata > Amphibia > Caudata > Ambystomatidae > Ambystoma > Ambystoma mexicanum. Next base: position 53,593,711 of record NC_090939.1, read on the forward strand.
CTGAGGAACGAGTGGCTAAGAAAGGTTTACCCCCAGTGGTGAGCTGAAGCAGTTATTAGGTCTTGGAGTCAATCAACAACGGGAGGGTAAAATAATAAACGGGATGGTTAGTATAGGGAAACTCCCCCAGTTGGAACAAGGGTCGCACTAGGTCCGGGTTGGTGCACCGGGACAGCGAAGCGCTCAGTGATACACTTGGCGTGAAACAACATTCCTTGCAGTAGTTGTGGAGAGGACCAGAGGTAGATTCAAGCTTGGGTAAGAGTATATGATTGAAAAGGTACTGAGTTAGAGAACACCAGAATCGGGTCGCCAATTTCAAGAGCCACTACATGTCTTACCAAGCATTGAGCACTACTCGTAACTGATTGCACAGGAATGGCAACGAGCAATGATTATCAAGCGGAAAACGCTGTTTAGTGTAGCGAAGTGCCTGGTAACAGTAGCGAGCCCCTCAGAAAGTAGTGTTGTTTGAAGCCGCCTAACGAGAGACGCGCGGACAAGGCAACTTAGTCCAAGGCACAATAATCGTCGGGTAAAGGAGTCCAGTAAGAGTTCCGGTTCGTCAACAATCGGTCTGTAGAGTACAAAGGGAGAAGGCAAAAGGAGGTAGAAATTGAATAATCCGAGAACTGAAGATAAGCAGTAACAAGTTCTGAGTAACGCTGTAATTGGAAGCAGCGCTGTGGTGGACTAGCTTCCTTTTTGTGCCGACGCCGAAGGGCAGAGTCTGTGTACCCGTGTCGCGGGTGAGGTCAGCTGATTAGACATGTGACTATCATTCCGCTGTTGTGCCGCCGAGCTCGGAACTCGAACACGTCTCCTAGGCAACTTCCAGCCGTGCCAAACGGGAGCAGCCAGGCGTTGGAAAGGGCAGTAACGTTCATCCGTTTGGGGGGTACACCTAAACTGAGGAGAGCGTAGAGTCTCGGGGGAACGTGGAGACCCAGGTGTAACAAAACAATGTTTAACTATACTCAACGTGCTCCCTCCAACTGCTTATGGCCTTCAACACATATCATTAATTATCTTCTTACTTCTTGTGGGGAGGTTATGGTTGAAAAATATAAGGCTTTCCTAATGCTGCTGAAGCTTCCCGCTTCTGATATTCCTGTAACCAATGATTGTAAGGTCACACAAACACCTCCTCATGTGAGATAAAACGTCAGAAAAATGGCTGCTTTGTCTCCTAATGATAAAATAGGGATTTCATCAACAAGTATACACAACACTCCCTGTTCAAAATTTCCATCTTTAACCCAACTTAATCCAATTGCTCACATTCCATTATTACATGGAGCAACATTCTACTTGCTACTCAAAATTTCCAACCACTATTCCATAAAAATCCATAACAATCCTCCTTACTTATATAGTGCTCCTGTTAACCCGTCACACGCAGCCTCATATATATGTGCAGAATTCTGCTTCGCGCGAAAGCGCCATCTCGTTGCTCTTTTCTTTATAGCATTACCATGGTGCCGTGAGAGAACATTTGACGTCCTGCGTTCTGATTAGAACATCATTTGGATAAACGTGCTAGCGCTACAAAGTTTTTTGCGTGTCTACCTCAATCATCACTTATTTATACCATTGATGGTTTCTACCATTGTAGCAACCCCAACAACTATTCAAACTGTACTTGTAAATCCCACATGCAGACTCACATACTGCCTAAGTGTAGTTTTTCACCCCAGCTCAAAATCTTCAAATAAATTGCATAATGCTGAAAAGGCCTGCAATGCTTTAAAAGTTATTCTTTGTTATACAGATATGCCCTATATATTGTACACCTATAACCCCAGTTTCCTAAAGGTTCTAATTAGAAGTAGATAAGAACTGTCACATGGCATCAACATTTATTTGTTGTTTAGGTGGACATATAAATGGGCAACTGCCATTGCATTGGTTGACGCAACCACATCTTCTAATTAGAACTATTGACTGTGCATGTTACTCAATTGACTGGACAACTCGATGTTCAAAATAAACAATTCTCTGCACTACAACCAAATAGCTTTCAAACACATACTATTATAGTAAACATAATTTAGACACAATGAAGTATCACAATGATACAGGACAGGTCATTATAAAGAACAGTAGACTATCTAAGTCAAAGGAAAACCCCCATCTCATTTAAACCATTCAACAAGGTTCTGTTTGCAAATCATTATTGCCTTCATTCGCCGAAGCTTTTTGTCTGTCTCCCCCTCTTGGGTCACCAGGTAAAGTTCTCAAACCGACAAATCTAATCCCTGCTTCGTTATCCATTTGATGATGCTCTTTCCAATGCATGGCTAGTGTTAACCTAATACCTTCTTTCTGCAGACTGTGAATATGTTCCCTGACTCTAAACCTCCATTCCCGGATTGTACTCTCAATGTAAACCAATCCACACACACAGATTATAGCATAGAGCACATATTTAGCCCTAAAAATAATACATTATCGAATCTTTACCTCCTCTTTTATGTTAATCTTCATTTTGACATTCATACGTATACTGACACATAGTACAATGTCCACATTTATGGAAACCATTCAAATTCTGATGCAATCACGTAATCGTTTTTAATGTTGGTTGCAAAAAAGAAGGATTTAGCAAATTCTTAAGGTTTATCCTAAATATAATTCATTACATCGGAATCCAGAGTAATTTCCAATGTTTGCAAATTATGCTATACATTCTACTACTGTCCACTGACTATTGAGTTACCATTCTCATTTTTTGAAATGAGTCTGCTTTATTTCTGATCTTAGGTTTGAGCAAATCTAGTCTTTTCATCTTGGAACTAGCTTTAGCTAGAACTTCCTCTTTAAAGCCCCTGTGTGTGAATCTGGTATCTACGATAGCACATTCTTCCTTAAATGTAGAGTTCTCTACAGTTTCCCCGGGCTCTAACATATTCTCCTGTTGGTATGTTATTAATGACACTTGATTTGTGGCAACTGGTTGCCAACAACACCGGGTTTCCTGTAAGTTATAGGCATAATAAGATTGGCTCTCACATACAGTGTACTATCCATAAACTCAATCTGAGTCAAGCTACTGTTACACAGGAATTCAATACCCATATCATTGTCATTCAGATAGTTCACATATTTAATAAGGCATAATTGGTTAGCATGCCAAAATAGAAAGACACCATCAGTAAATCTTTTCCATAGTTTAATTCTTGGTCTGTAAATATTCTCAGAATATATAAACTTATTTTCAAAATAGCCCATAAAGAGGTTTGCAAGCGAGGGGGCAGAATTCACTCCCATTGTCACACCTGTTAGTTGCCTTATTAAACACACATCAAAAAGGAACACAATGTTCCTTAACGTGAATTCTAGCATGTCTTTGATCATCGTGGTATGTAGCAGATCGCATAGGTGTGATCAAATGTCCTAAATACAATTGATGTTGTATTGAATTATAGAGTGCCTTGGCATCTAGAGTCACAAAACAGTACTAATCATCCCATTCAAAATGTTCCACCAGTTGTAAGAGATGCTTAGGATCCCTCAAATAAGCAGTGAGGTTGGGGACCTCATTTGAAAATGTTTGTGATCCAACCCAAACCACTCACAATTGGTCTTCCTTCTGGGATGTTTACAAATTCTTTTATAAAACTCATTACATTTTAGGCTACCTTAGATTTTGAGGACGGTTGGTACTACACAAGTTCAATTAGGCAGTGGACACACAAATGCACAATTGCTCGGCATTAGTTTTTCATAATTTAAGAGATTAGGTGACTATGCACATTGGTGGAATCTTAATGCAGCATGATATGATTTCATTAATATAACAATCTGCTTACACACGTTTGTATTTTGTATTTTTCCCCTGGTTGTGTAACTTATCGCTGGTACATTATCTGGTTGGTATTGAACAACTTTTGCTATTTATTGTTTATCTGCAATGTATTGTTTGGTACAATGTTTAATATGATGTAATATTTATCTTGGTTAATTTATTCACATTGGTGTAATGTAATGACAATAATGTATTGAAATGTACCCATTTGCATTGATGATGCCGATGTATCAGCCCTGAAGAAGACTTGTGTGCTATAAGGTTGAAACACGTGTTGGCAAGGCCAAGGTCATCACATTGGATGAAACATTTGGATTGGAAAAATATTAATGGTGTAAAATATGTGTTAATGAGTGGTTACATCTAATCTCCCATAACACAATAAATAATACGATTTTCCTCAGTAGAAGCTTTTGAGTGTCATGCGCATTGGACAGACTCATTATTTTCCATGTGTTTAAACTGTGTGTGGCTTTAGATTCTGTTTACATGTGCACAACGGGACCTTGTTTGTAAATATAATTTCATCAAAATCAAAACTCTGAATCCATGCACTTGTCACTTTATCGTTGTGGGATATATTGACCCACTCAACAGCATTTCCCCATATCACCAAGCTGCAGTTGCACAGAAACCACAAAATGGTTGCACTGGCTCCTGTGAGCGCCATGGCTCAAAACTGCGTTTTGCAACAACAACAAAAATGGCTGCACCGTCCTGCCAAGTAGTATAGAACAAAGGGGGCACATTGAAGGAGATTGCCAGTGTGTGCTGACATAAACAAAAGGAAGAAAGTGGAAAAACAGCATTGCTTTGCTGCAAAAGCCAAAATCCCCATTGAAAAGAGACCCTTTTTCACCTTTAAAAAAAAGAATTGCGCCTTTGACGCTAATACCCTCTGTTCCTTAAAGCCACTGTGATTAATAAGCCCTACCAAGCCCTGTGTCTCACTGTGCCTCAGCAAAACCAGGCATGATTCTGCATTGATAAGCCCTGTCAAACCAACTCTAAAAAAAAAAAAAAAAAATCAACCAGGAACTTTACTTTGACTTACATGGGAAACAGTCATTTTCTTTGCAAAAGTATCCAAAACTCAGCTGTTCAGAGACTCTAACTAGCGGATCCATGTCTGTTTCAATGTATCTGTGCTACAGACCAACTCCATCATTCAAGAGGATAACTATAGCTGCAAGACAGTGTGTGAAGCTGCTGGAAATGAAAAGTCGAATTTTAGAAGGAAGGCCGGCTGCACCACGTGTAAAAAAAAAAAAAAAATTAAATAAAACGGGCCTTTACAAACTAAAGAAAAATAAATCCCTGTGTGTTGGAAGAGTACACTGGTGAATGAAAGCCTGCCAGTCTTTGGCAATGTGAAGGGGTTTGTTGCTGGTGAGATTATAGAACATGAGTTATTTTATGCAACAGGCTTGTTTAATTCTGGATCTAAGATCAGAAAATTAAGGTTAAAACTATGATGGACGGAGTTGCAAGTGGAAAAACAGGTTTTCTGCTTGGAGGGGTGGCACCAAAAGGAGGGTGCTCTCTCAGCAGATACTGACAACCACCTGATAATTACGGGGTAGAACAGACTTTCGTCTCTGCTGGGACCCTGGCAATGAAGCTCCCAGGGAAGGAAGGCTGAAGTGTGAAGGGGCAATAAAACTTCAATCAAGTGAGAAACCCCCACCATGCTCTGAAGGAAATGACAGTTGGCAGTAGTTGAAGGAAAAAAAAGAAAAATGACCCAGGAACAAAGAGACTGCCATTTTGTTCCCAAAGACTATTTCAGGAATAAACTTTAAAGAGTTCTATCTCTGCATCAAGACTTTGAAATTTTGTAAACATTTCATAGCTTAAAAGTGATTTTTGTGTACGTTCTTTTGAGACATGGTAGAATTCACTGACACCTTGGGGACAGAAAGGGCAAAGTATTGAGGATAAATCGAAAAGTATCAATGTTGCAAACATTTTTGTACATACATCGCTTGGGATAATTTGCATCTGTGTATAAAGTTATGTAATTTTAGGCCAAATCTTTCATGCTCAAAGTGTATCAGAAGGGCGAAACAAGGTACCACAGACTGGAGGATTGGACTGATATGTTCTGCACAAAATATGTAACCTGTGTATATAATTTGCTAAGAGATTGCAATTGTATAAAGGTATGTTTTTGCAAAATCGGATTTTAAGTAAAGTAATTGTGGGAGTTTTTGGACATTTTAAAACTCACCTCATAAATCTGACATCATTCCCTTGGAAATCCAACCAGTTGAGAGCAAGGCGGAGACTAGCACCCCTGTCCAATCAGAGTAGTTTCGAGGCGTGCTTAGTAAACCCTGCCCAGCCTATAGTTTGATGAAGTCATTATGCATTATAAATAAGGGTCCCTGAAAAGACTCTAGACACACTCTTCCCGATTTCCTGCGCTGCGTTCCTGTTACCCGTTCCCGTCATCTTCCAGATCCAGACTCCAACTACAAGGCCAAGCATTGCTAATCCTACTCCAGGGCCCACTGCAAAACCCAAGCAGTGCTGATCCCTTTCCCAGCAAGGCCTCAAATCTAAGAACCCACTACATTTCCCATTAACAAGGGGAAAGCTGTGGTACCTTTTGCATCCTGATCCAGCTTGGAAAAACCTGTTTGGCAAGGCAGTGGACGAGTCGCTGCAAGCCATCAAGGCCGACACGGAGACCGGCTCGTGCCTTAGGTATTCTTCAGCAACGACGGCCGCCCTTTCGGGGTTCCGGAGGCAAGCAGGGTGCCTCCAAGGGATTTGGTGGCAGCTCCTCGACATACCACCAGACGACTTGCTCCTCGTCGCAGGAGGCCTACAGGGGACGCGGCAAGCAAGGAGGATCTCGTCGTCGTCGCCAAGGAGGCCAGGGCGGTAAGGCCGCCACCAAGCAGGATTGAACCAGCCATAGTGTCGGGCCCCCACCTGAGCACCCCGGTGGGAGGCCGGCTGGCGAACTTTGTCAGCGTGTGGTAGTTCATCTCCACCGACTGTTGGGTGCTGGATGCTCTGGCCCGCGGGCGCACACTGGAATTTCTAAGAAAGTGTCCCTGTAGTCCACCTGTGGCCAGAAAGGAAAATCGCGTCCCACAACTACTACTGGAGGTACGAGCGATGTTGAAGAAGGGAGCCATCGAACTGGTCCCAAAGAGGCTCCGCGGCTCCAGAGTATACTCGCGGTACTTCCTCGTAAGGAAAAAGACCGGCGGTTGGGGACCCATACTGGACCTTCGTCGTCTAAACAAGTACTTCAGGTCCCAGAAGTTCCAGATGGTTACCCTCCAGCACGTGCTGGGACAACTGGAGGAAGGCGACTTCCTATCGTCGCTGGACTGGGAGGATGCCTACTTTCACATCACCATCTTGAAAAAACAGCGAAAGCTTCTGTGATTCATAGTCCAAGGATGGCACTACCAGTTCAAGGCCCTTCCCTGCGGACTGAATTCGGCGCCCAGGATGTTCACCAAGTGCCTAGCACCAGTGGCGGTGCGGCTGCGCCTACAGGGCCTCCACATCTACCCATACCTGGATGACTGGCTCATCCCGGCAGAGTCAACGGATCTCGCCGTCGAACACACAAGGAAGACCGTCCAACTGCTCACGGATCTAGGATTTTCTATCAACTTCACAAAATCCCACCTGGTACCGTCGCAAGTCTCCCTGTTCCTGGGAGCCAAGTTCGACGCAGTGGCACAACTAGCATATCTGTCGGAGGAGAGGACGAAGGCCATCCTAGGCAAGGTGCAACAGCTGTCGACCATGGACGTGGCCAAGGATGTCTTCCTGCATTTACCTCGTGCGCCTTTGCAGACTACGGATGCGACCACTGCTGGAATTCCTCGACGCCGTTGGATACAAGCGACCGGCAACTTCGAAGACAGGATCTCACTCAACGAGACCTTTCGACAAGCGATCTGGTGGTGGGGCACCCGCGCACATCTGACGGGTATGGACTTCCAGACCCCGGCCCATCAGGAGACGGTGACGACGGACGCCTCCCTGGAGGGGTGGGGGGCTCATTCCGGAGATCTCCACGCAAGAGGCCTTTGGCTGCCGGAGGAGAAGTCACTACACATCAACGTCCTGGAGCTCCGAGCCGTGTTCTGGGCCCTCCGGTCATTCCTTCCGTCCCTCAAGGGCAAGGTGGTGAGGATATTCACTGACAACACCCCGACTATGTTTTACATCCGGAAGCAGGGAGGCACCAGATCCTCAGCCCTATCCAAGGAGACCCAGGATCTGTGGCATTGGGCTGTAGCCCAAGGGATGTTTCTGGTACCCTTCCACCTGGCAGGAATAAAAAACACCATCGCCGACACACTCAGCAGGGAGCTGTGCTCATGCCACGAGTGGGAACTGCGGCAGGATCAAGTGGACCTCCTCTTCCAACGATGGGGCAATCCCCAGATCGACATTGTTTGCGACGGCGGTGAACACCAAGTGCCAGAGATTCGCCAACAGGTTCCCCCAGCCGGGGAGTATGGGCGATGCCTTCTCGATCCCCTGGGACAGCCTGTTCCTGTATACGTTCCTGTTGCCGTTGCTGCTGCGACTCATCAACCAACTCAAATGGTCCTGGTGCAGGATGATCCTTATCGCACCGGCGTGGCTGAGGCAGATCTGGTTCCCAGACCTTCTGGATATGTCAGCGTCCCCCCCCAGTCAAACTGCCGATGGACGCGGATCTCCTCATCAGAGAAGGAGGCGCCATCCTCCACCACAATCCGGTGTCGCTGAACTTGCAGGCCTGGCTCCTGCAGCACTAGAGTTTGGAGGGTACGATATCCCGGCGGACTGCAAGGAGGTGCTTGCAAAGGCCAGGGCGCCCTCGACTATCAAGTGTTATGGACACAAATGGAAGATGTTCTCTGGTGCCGTGCACAGAAGATTAACCCTCTGCGGATTACGGCCCCTCAGGTGCTGCCGTACCTACTGTCGCTGGCCAAGGCGGGGCTGGCGCACGCCTCCATCAAGATCCATCTAGCAGCATTCTCCCACTACTCCAGGACCCCGGGGCGATCATCTCTCTGGTTCCATCGCCTGGTGAAGGATTTTATGAAGGGACTGTCCTGGTCATTCCCGTGGTGAAGGCTCCGGCCCCGGCATGGGAGCTCAACGTGGTGCTGTCCAGGGTCATGGGGCCACCATTCGAGCTGTTGCATTCGGCGCTGTTGAAGTTCCTGTCGTGGAAAACAGCGTTTCTTGTGGCCATCACCTCCGCACGACGAGGGGGAGAGATCCAGGCCCTCTTCTGTAAACCTCCATACTTGACTTTTCACGATACAAGGGTGGGGCTGAGGACTCACCCCTCCTTCATGCCCAAGCTGCCATTGGACTTCCATCTCAACGAGCCCTTGGTGTTACCTGTTTTCTTCCCGTCACCTTTGTCGCCGGCTGAGAGGACTTTGCACTCGCTAGATGTAGCTAGAGCGCTGAAGTTCCACGTGGACCGCACAAAGAGTTTCGGAAGACATCACAGCTGTTTGTGAACTTTGAACCTGTGAACCAAGGGAAGGCCCTCTCGAAAGCTTCCATTTCCAGATGGCTCTCCGGCTGCATCATGCACTGTCACCGGTTGGCAAACCGACCGTTGCCCGGCTGTCCGAGAGCCCATTCAACCAGAGTGATCGCTGCTACCACGGCGTTCCTGTCTGGTGTGCCCCTGCTCGACATCTGCAGGCACGAGATTCTGCTGCGTCGACCGGGATTCCAGGGAGGAGTCCAGAGTCGGCCAGGCAGTGCTGCGCAACCTTTTTGCTTAAGGTGAGCCTGGTGAGGAGGTAAGAGATGCTTAATGTTGAGTTGTTGTATTGCTTAATGTTGAGCCTTGCCACCTCCCGTGGTTGTGCATGTGTGTACTGCTATGTATTCCTATATTCATGAGCATGTGAATCCATGCCAGACCCCATATTGGAGAAGGGACAAGTTACTTACCGGTAACTGTTGTTCTTCAGCATGGGTCTGGCATGGACTCGCATACGAACCCTCCCTCCTAACCCCCTGCGGCTCTTCTCTTGGTCCTACTGCCACTTTACGTCCTACCAAATCTGAAGATGGCTGCCAGAGGAGGGGCTTGCAATCAGTGGAGCGGCATTGGGAAGCACAGTGATTTGTGACTATTGGGCGGTGCTCCGAGTGGGCACAACGGGAAGGCTGGTGAGGCCGTGAAATGTGCGCTGTGCGGTGCAGAGTGCGGCGTGTCGGGTGGGGGTGGGCTGAGGTGGTCCTCAGGGTGCTGGGTGAATGGAACATGGTCATGAGGAAGGGACTTACCAGCGGCCTCTGAATACAAGATGAGCGGTCACAGCGATCTTTCGATCTCGTCCGCCATCTTGTTGCCCCTAAAATATATTAGCAAGCTGCTGATTGGCTCGTCAGCCACATGTGAGGTAGGCTCCGATTGGCCGCTCGGTTTCCATGGGAAACAGGAGCTGGGATTGTTATGTACAGTGTTGCGTTAGTGCAATGTAAACACAAATTGTACTCTCAGCTGTTGGGCTGTGTGGGAAGGGAGAGTCTGGGAGCAGGATGGGGTGAGGAATTGGTAGGTTGGACAATGTGAGGCTGGCCTCATGATAAAGAAAACAGTTAGTGTCACTGTAGTTGATTGAGCAAGATATGCACGTGAGTTGCCAGTAACCTGGGGGGCATGGGTCCTGGGGAGCACCTGACACTTGAAATGTGTATGTGGGGAGGGCGCAAGTGCCATGAGGGTAGTAGTGGTTGGTGGACCGTGAGGCATGCCAACAGAGTTCGTCATGCTGTAATTGCAGTGCGGAAGGGGGAATGATGACGGAGGGTGTGGTCAAGTGAACTGTTGACTGTGGTGGTCAGAGGCGTGCGTGTGGATCCGTGGAGTTGGCAGCAGTTATGGGGGCGTGGGCAGTGAGGTGGGTGCAGGGGGAGTGTTTGTGGGGAGATTTGGGGGGGGAGTAGGAATGGCCTAGGTCACATGGGGTTTACAAGAAGGGGTTGATGAGGTTGTCTGTCTTATAATGCCCAGCTATCAGGTTTCTCACACACAGTTGTAGTAGTTTCAGAGGAAGACATTAAGCTTCCGATCAGAATTAAGGCCTAAACTGACACTTCTGTATTTACAGATAAGCTTGGCCTCCCGTTGTCATAGCCGGAGTTCCCAGTCACCAGCTCTTGTGTCGCATTTGATAAGTTTGAGTCCCATGAATCAGATATCCTCTTTCTTTCCCAGTTGATGTTTATCCTGCCAATGGATATCTTGCATCCTGTGAGTTCAGTAGACCCAGCTGTTCTCTAATCCTTGTTCTCAGTTCCCTGATGGTACTGCTAGTATGTTTCAGATTATAGGTGCAAATAATGACATGGATGACAAATTTAGATTTACAATTCATGAATTGGGTGACTTTGTGGTTGAGTTTCATGAAAGTTAATTGACTTGGCATTCATTGCATGGGGGCACATGGTGCAAGTTCCACATTTGTGGAAACCTGCTGCTTTTGTTGATGAGAGCCAGTTCAGGTTGTTGCGGAGGGTGCCATATATGATGGGCTGAACATGTTGCGTAGGGTGGGTGCTTTGGTGTACGACAGTTACGTCCTGGCCGGTATCCATTGTTAAATGTCTGTATCAATACTTAGTAGGTGGAAGTGTTTGCATAGTATTTTCTGCACCTGTTGACTGTCCTGGTGAAACCTGGTATCTAATGACATCTTCCTGTGGTTGTGTTCTGGCTTTTGGAGTCATTGGCATTTTGCGAGTCCTGTTGGTTGCCATAGTGATTGCTGTTACAATCGCCTTTTCCGTGTATCCTCTTTCCGAGAAGAGAGGTGTAATAGGTTGCATTCCGCGTGGAATGCCTCTTTTGTTCTGCAATTTCTCTTTGCTCTAATAAATTCCCCTTTGGGGATATTGTCTATTAGAGTTCTGCTGTGGCAGAAGGTTGCAAACAGTACTGAGGTAACCTTGGTGGGCTTTCTGTAGGTGGTAGTTTTCTGTCCTTCATTATTAACAGTGATATTTATGCCTAAGTCGTCGATGGAATGATCCAGAACTGATTAATGTTCAAGTATTCTTAGTAGGCGTCAAGTTGGTCTGTTTTGCCTAACAATATCATCAGAACATCATCAATGTATCAATACCTTTTATGAATCTGGTTGTTAAAGTCTGGATTTGAAAGAGCATTGAACTGTTAATATTGGTTCATTAAAAAGTTGGCCATTGATGGCGCATATGTAGCTCCCGTAGTGATTCCCTTTGTCTGTCTGTAGTTAACTTTGTTGAAAATGAACACAGTGTTCGTCAGTGAAAACTCCAAGGGCCACATCACGAGTTGGGCTCTAGCCCTTAAATGCCGCAGTAACGGTATTACCGCTGCATTTAAGGGCTGGCCCCATCACGAGTTGAGCACTAAATGGGCTGTTGTACCTCCAGCTCTTTTCCATGGGGAATGGGGATTTACCGTTCACGCCCAAACCGTGATCCGGCGGTAATACCGCCGGACCGGTGGGTCTCAGGCTATTACAGTCGGGCGGTATTACAGCCGGGGAACAGCCCAACTTGTGATGAGGCCCCAAGAATTCTTTTGTCAGTTCCAACACAAAGAGAAACAAGGGGCAAGAGAGGCGGATGTCAGAAACACAATATCAGAGTATGAAAGCGCTATAAGGCTCACAAAATCAAAAACACAATTAAGTTATACTCTTAACTTCACAGAGACTAGTATGCTCATTAAGGGTCTCTCGTTCGCACCAACTGCAACAGCTGACCTTATATAAGCACACATCGATCTGTTTAAGTACACCAGGAAACTGAAGAAATTCTTTGCTATGAAGGCTACATGGCTAAGGTACAATCTAGTCTCAGAACTCGTCATTTACCCATGCCACTACCACTGGAACTGGGCTGTGCCTTTATTGCTTGCTACTTGCCTCTGGAATCCCTTGTCATGACCCTTGGCCCTGCCCTCACTGGCAAGTCAGCCTTCCAGTTAGGGCCAGGTCAAAGGCCTTAAAACCTCATCCAAGACTCATCATGAAGACCAACAATAGAATGGGACTATTTTACCTGGACTACTTTACCTGAGACTATTTAAACTACACCCAAACAGCAGAACATGCTTTGCGTTATTCTGCTGTGGGCAGCGTAACGCTCACCGTGTCCAGTTCTTTGATGCCAGCTTACCTGAACCCAAGGACCTGCCGAGAGAGAGAGAACACTACGAAACTTACTTGGAACAGTATCCTGTCTTCAATCCATTGCCGACTGAAGGTGCGAACTCCATCATCCGGCACTGCATGCATCCTGGAATACCATAACCTGGAAAGAGGAGAAAGAAAGACCGTATTAGTAAGCCTTTACTCACGTTTCCTTCCGAATGAAGAAAGCCACACAATTCTTAGCTGGGTAGTCATCTCCTGGTCAGTATCATTGCTGGAACATTACGGAGCTTGGGGAGGAACATCGCAACCTGCAAGGAGAGAAAAGACACAGGTTAGCAATATAAAAGGCAAAACAGCACTGCGCATCGCGCATTACTCACCGGACAGCATCGCGCACACCGCCCTTTCGCCTACCGGCCCATGCTCATCTTCAAACTGCATGACAACTCCAAAATACCTTTCCATACCAAAGAGGAAAGAAGCAAGACGTTATTATTCGAACTAAGAGGAACATAAGAACTGCATATAAAGACTGTAAAGCAGCAAACCTACAGAGTCGCAGCAGGCCTGGATTCCCACAGGGGGTGCTGGCACCAGTGAAGTAACTTGGTTGCTGCTCGCCCCCCACATCTACGTGCCCCTGCCACGAGGTGCAGGACAGAGAATCCACCTTCTACAATATTACGGTGAGGAGAGGGCCCAAGGGGGAGGAAGGAGTTGAGGCCATAGGAGGTGAGAAAACATAAAGACAATCTGGTATTTAATCCACCTCTCCTATATTGCAGACCCATCTTTAACCAGAGGCCTTACCAAAGGACCGGGAGACGGTTTGAGAGTGCAAATCATCCAACCAGGGTTGGGTGGCGTCCCCGTGGATACCAGGTGAGCAAAACAGGAAGCTGCTGCCACCAGCTTTATGCAACTTAAACCTGGGGATCTTGAAGCAGTGAGCTTTGGCAGATCTAGTAGGACGTGCTGTAGTGTTTCGGGTGAAATTGTCAGCCAGATAACCAGGCGCCAGGTTGGCGAGGCACTTATGTGTAAGTGATAACGTTTTGTACTCTCTCCTTTGGTTGACAGAGAGCCATTGGGTGTTCCGTCTTATGTCCGAGATATGTTGAGACCTTGGGAGGCTTAATTCTGATTTGAGGGCATTGTTTTGGATAACTTGCAACTTGTTAAGGTTCTGTTTACTTGTGCCTAGGTAGAGTGCATTACATTAGTCAATTATGGAGAGAACTAAGGCTCTGGCTCTGCAAGTGCAGTTGGACGTGGAAAGAAATGGTCTACATGCGTTGATTAACTTGCAGGTTTAGGCAGTGGAGGAGGCTATTGCGTTTTGTCGGGGAGAAGCTGGATCCCCCCCACCCCCAGGGCAGTGGGGGGCCAGCAGCCATACCCTCACCAGCTATGGGAGGCCCCAACACCTCCCATATGGTCCCCAGAAATGCAACAGAGTGCCAAGCAGGCAGCAGCATGTTTTCAAACTGCATTTATTTCTAGGCAAAAAAACACACAAAGCATCGTGCACACCGCGAATTCAGGCGCCGTCTCCCCCGGGGCTGTCTTGCAAGTAAGTTTTATAATCACACTGCAGGCTGACCTCACAGAATTGGATCAGCTCCCAGAAACCTATCTCCTCCTGTTATTGGCTGCAAAGTGGTGGGTTACATATGTAGCCCTTATAGAGAGCCTGATAATTGGATATTAACCTCCTGCGTCAGTGGGTTGATTTAGCTGTGCCAGCCCCCATTACCTAATTCTAATCTTGTTGCAATGTGACTTTGTTCCCATAACTTTTAGCTGAACAAGCAGTTCGCACCTGGGCTCTGGCTTGTTACAAGTTATGTTTCAATGTTGTGCGTGTCCTTGAGAAAATGTCTTTCTTTCCCAGAAAGAAAAAAAAAAGCACACTGGGTTGCCGTGATTTACTCGCATTTGTGGATAAAAAAAATGTCTGTCTGCAGAAAGCAATTTTATCTTGAACTTGCGGCCTTGGCAGGTCGGACTTGTTTTGCGAGGAATGTTGATAAGGCTCCCGCAGCCAGTGTTTAGTGTTCAGTGAGTGAAATGAACTTAGCTGTAATTTTCCTGAAACATAGCTTTACACTGTGCATTTAGACCATGTTAATTCATATAGGCATTTGCAAGCCTTTAAACAGGGATTTTTGTGTTTGTAGATTCTGATATTGCAGCATTGATTCTAATGTAGCATAGAAGTTGCACTGTTGGTGAAGTGGGTGTGTTTCAGCATATTTGTCACCCATGGGTGCGCTGGGGCGCTTGGGGTGCGGGGGCATGGATTTGGTCTCCATTTTCCCTCTTCAGTCCCCCCTCTGGTCGACTTTGTCGACCACACCACCAAGCAACATTCACCTCCTTCCGGTCTGCATATCCTTGCCAATTCCTTGAAGTGTCCATAATTTTCTGCATTGTTGTTGATCAACAGTACATATAGGAGTGTTCTCCTTCTGTGTTCCACCACACTCACTTCCCTTCGTACTTCCTCTGATCACAGGGAGTGGCCACCTTTATTACTGCTGGAACCATGTTGCGCACCGCTATCTTAGTCCGGCTCTTCCTTTCACCATGTCTCTTATTTGCATTCCGATAACTTCTTCTGTTGTTCTTTTGCAATGTATCTCTATCTTGCGCACTGGTGCTGTGCTCGGTACTCGTCCTTCCGTTATCACCTTCAAGCAACCAGGCAGTCATGATGTCATCCATTACCATGCAAGCACTAGCTAGTTCTTTGCTTTCTCTTTTCAGATGCATTTTTTGCTGATCATTCTTTGGTATGCTGGTACTGCACCCACTCATTCTTCTTTCTCGCTCGAGAAGTAATTCCCTCCTCTTTTTACTTCTCTGTCTGTTTCTCTTCTTCCGTTGTTTTCCACCTTTGTTAATGTGTCACTCTTCACATCTTCCTTGGTCATCACCAACAAGGGCATGCTGATGCGCACCAATGAACACTCTCCTCCCCAATTCAGTGGTAGTTTCTCTTGATCTTTGGATGCATGTGCTCAATAGTAGTCCATAAGCAGTGATGTTCCTGCTCTCATCTCGCAACTTCTCTCATCCTTCTTGCATCCAGCATGATTGTCCACCTCTTGTCACTGTTGTGCTGGTAACATAACGTTGGTACCTTAACAGTATACGTCCTTCTTCAGTGACCATCTTTGCTCTTTTCTCTCACTCTGTTAGGCACTTATCATATTTTTGTCTCTTATTATTTTATTTTTCTTCTCTCTTTTTGTTTTTCTTTCTTCTTTTATTATTTATTTATTTTATTTTCAATCTCAATGTTGCTGTCTTCCCTTGCAATCTTCTTCACACCTTGTCATACATGGGCGTCGTGCTCTGCTGTAGTAATTTCTGTTGTAATCAATTCTCTTCCGGCATATGTTAAAGAACAGTCAGGACAGCTCTCTCCAGTGGTGTCCCTACCAATTTTGTACATGTGTGCATGTTGTTGGTCACTTCTGATATGTGTGTTATGTGTATGTTTTACTCCCCTTGTGTCTGCCCTTAACTCTCTTTACTTTAGCAGCAGCTTTTCCTTACCCACTGACGCCGTAACTGTTCCTGCTTAGGTTAGGGAATGTTAGCAGGGGATACAGCGGTAATGCTCACTATTACAAATAATTTTCAAAGTACCACCCCCATAATTTCGTTCATCATTAATAGTCCCATCGTGAAGGTAAAAGTCCTTATTTGCGTGCCCATAACCACTTACGCTGCTGGGTCCTTGCAGCTGATGAGATGATAAAGTTGCCCGCCTGAAAAGCGTTAATACGTTAGTACATGTTAGTAACATCAAGCTCCGCGAACTAAACAATCACTAAGGGCAAAATCAAACCTCCCCCTGGACATTTCGTGTTTTCAAAATTTCTCAATATGGGTAGGGAAAATCTTGGGCTGTTTATTCAATGGAAGCAAGGAAATATACTTCAGGGAAACATGCTCTAAGGGGTCTGAGGTTCTTGATAGGGTGGGCAATTGAGTGGGGAATGCTACACAATGTTTTAATCAGTAGGCCTCACAGTTTCTAATGGAAGATAACATTAAGGAAATTTCCTACACATTTCTAACAGCATACATACGCAACAACCTGCATGTGCGGGGAAAAGAGAAGAAACAAAACAGTGTTACAGCTGTAGGTGCAAAAAATGTAATATGAAACTCAATTAAACTTTGGAAATGCGTCTGTCGGTCCCTATTCTAGTTGCTAGTGTGCGTTGGACCATGGGATGGCCATGTTTCCCTAACTCGGGAGAGTTCGTGCTATTTTGCAGTTCATGAAAATCTCTTGCGTTGGCCCTGTTGATCGTTGCTCCCTCGTTGCCAGGGTGGCCACCGCTTTGTAGGGCTTGACGCCTTACACTTCTGACAAAGTCTGTCAGGAGGGGAAAATGTCCCACTGTAGTCCATAGCCATTGGGTGTTGGTTGTCCGTTGTCTTCAGGCCTGCCCTGGGTCCTTTGTATCTGGCGAGAAATGAAATGGAAGCGCTTGAGACCTGAGAATTTACATATTATTCATTTTCTTGACCTAACCTCTCTGCACTACTCTCACATTATTCAGTGTCCTAGTGGGAGGAGCCAATGGTACACCTATGCACCATCCTGTCACCACCTGGTGGCGTTCAATGGCCGTCTGACTGCAAATTGTTACACAATTCGGAATGTACCCAGAAAATTGGTAGGCACTTAATTTATGTGAAGATACTCATTACACACTTGGATCATATATATGCAATTTGGGTGCTAGTGTACAAATGGGCCTTTGGATCTTTATATTTACTGTGCTTTTGTTGTAAGCTATTTATAGTGCGTGCCTTTGTCCCGTGGGGCATCAGGCACTGACAAGCTAAATAGGGAAACATCAGGGTGGTAAATTTGTCATATAGGGTGGCTGTGTTTCTAAATTAAGTGCACCATGTTACTTAGTTAAGATAATCGCAGGGTTTTTAAAACTTTTTTTTTTCTATGGCTCCTCTCTCACTTCTCAGGGTGTGCCTTGCAGTGAACTGCAGGCA
Source organism: Ambystoma mexicanum (assembly GCF_040938575.1). Lineage (NCBI taxonomy): Eukaryota > Metazoa > Chordata > Amphibia > Caudata > Ambystomatidae > Ambystoma > Ambystoma mexicanum. Next base: position 53,611,705 of record NC_090939.1, read on the forward strand.
CTTTAAGCTGGTACTAATGAAATCCGCTACCAATTTGCTCCCATTCTCTCTATCCCACCCCATGTCCACTTTTTAAAGCCTACCTACTCTGTTAATTACTCATTTAGTCTAGTATTTTATTACTCCACTACTGTAATTACTGTTACATTTAAACAATATATATTTCTAATTACTGTTACATTTAAACAATATATATTTCTAATTACTGTTACATTTAAACAATATATATTTCTCCCCCCAATATCTGCTTTCAAATTTTAATACAACCATCATTCTCCAGTTCGTGCAGCAATGACCTCTTTCCCTATGTGTGTTGGCTAATGCATTTGTGCCAGTGTTATTTTCAAAAGCGCTAGTGGCAGTACCATTTGCACTGTTTTTGTCGCCAAATTAATTCTGTTGGGAACATGGATCATCCACCCTTTACCCCTATTTCTCTCCTCCTGTGGTGAACTGTCAATGAAATGTAGTCCTCCCCCCTCAAGTGCACCTTCTTCCACCTTGTGTGTCTCATTTAATTGTTCTGTGTTAATCGTGTATTCATGAGCCCAGTCTCCTCACTGAAAGATGTGTGCTCAAAATGTAGCTAAATGTACTCTCTTGTGATGCGCTATCATTATGCACCCCCCTCTGTATCGTGCACCCCCATTATTCTTAAACAATCTTCCTTACTTTCAACATGTGTATGCATATCCACATTGCTCATGATGTCACAAATGTCTCTTCCCTAATGCATGGCCTAGTCGCCCCACTGTCACCCAGAAAAGAAAATGTTTTGATACCTATCACCACCCCTATGCAATTGACCTCTGCATTATTGCGTGTGCGTGAGTGTGTGTGTCGGCGCGCGTCTCGCCCGCTCTGTCGGGGAGGTGGAGCATGAGTGTATGTGGCACAGTGAGTCAAATCAAGTTTGTCTTGGGCTGTCCTATTAGCGGTATAATGTCAATCTATGTCCTTTGAAAGATTTGTTCCCCATCAGGAAGACCCCACCCAGTCATGTAACCGGTACCATTGCTATTGTGTCAGTGTTCTGTATGGGTGCTGGCTGCTGTGCAGTGCCCCTGTGTTGTCATTCTAGTCAGTCCTGGGGTAGTGGTGCTGTCATTTGTTGTGTCTGTACATGTAGTGGTAACAGTACCTGCATTGGTGCTTGTGGTGTCTGCTGAAATGATCCCATCCTGCCCCATGTATCCTCCCCACATGGGCGGTGCATATTGTGGTGATTGTTGACACTGCTATTGTGATTCTTGTGCGTGTGTGTTGAAGCTGTTTTTAACTGCCCCTCCCATCACATGCTTGAATGATTTATTTTGTGCCTACTTGTCCTCATCTGCCTTTCTCTGCCCCTGTGTCATCAAATATTACACTCCCGGAGGTTCAGAAGGGTGAGTCCCCTCTTCCCTCTGCTCGTGTTTGTTCAACATCAGCTGACCCCTCGCATTTTCCTTTTCCTTCGTGCACACAGTTCAACTGTAGCCATGTGCTTTTTAAAGCTATTCCCGTGTAAGTGCTGTGTATGTGTGTCCTTAGCGATTGCTGCACGCTTCTGGAGAAGCCGCCTATGAGCAGCCATGGTCTTTTTAATTTACCTTCAGTACTTTTGAATCTTTGCACACTATGTTTTACTGACTTATTTCAGCATGGAAGCTGTGTGCTACACAACAAGTGAAGGGGAGTCATTTCTGTATTGTGTGATACATTTTACCTCTATTCAATTCGAAAATTTCGGTAGTCCGCTGTTCAGGGAGCAAAAGTTAGAAGATAATTGAACATTTTTTCAATTTCTGTGAGCCTTCTTTGCTCCGCACCTTAGCCAGTGCACTCCACGTGCAATCCATCTTCACCAAACCATTGCCTTCTCCGGCACACCCCCACAATCTTGCGCATGTGTCTTCCACACAACGCCTCTGGGTCACCTATTCTCCAAATCCAAAACCACACCACTATCTCCTCACCATCAAAACTTTGTGTCCTTATACATCAATCTGAAGGTGACGTCACCAAACTAAAAACACAATGCAAATGAAAAGACAAATGTGCATACACAGAACAATAACCCATTTCTCCCAACCCCACAAAAAATCCCAAAATAAAACCCCACAATCCCCACAGCTGTCTTCCTGTCTCAACTGGAACAAGGTAAACCACAATAAACTCTTATAATTGGACTGCACACACTGCGTCGCCTAGTGCATGATACGCTCCTCACCAGGGGACCTTAACCAGCCAACTATCTTCCGCACTCGGGAACAATCTAGCTACCTCCTGCGGGAAAACATCATCCACTCACTGAACTAAAACGCTCAATTAGCAGGGAACCTAATCTACTCATTGATCTATAACGTCAATTCATAGGAAATCCAGACCCCGTACATGAAATCACCATCCAGACCAATCAGCGCGGCACTCCTGTTCTAGACCAATCAGCGCGGCACTCCTGTTCTAGACCAATCAGCGCGGCACTCCTGTTCTATGTGTAGGGAGTCACTACCCCACCCAATATGCTAAAAAACACAAGAAGGGACCACTGCCACCACCCCAGTCCCAACTACAATTCACGTGCCGATCACTACCAATGCGCTGAATTTTGTGACAATGTACAATCACCCACCACCCAATTTACAATCCCTCCCTAAAAAAAAAAAAAAAAAAAAAAAAAACAAACAAAAAAAAAAAAAAAACACTTTAACATTTCTACTTTAAACATTTCCCCCCCTCAGAGCCCATGTTGCTGGTTTACTTACATTTTCCTATGCTGCACTGGCAGTTGCACCACTGCTGGACACTCCCTCAATGCGCTTCACCGGACCCCTTCTCCTGCAGGGCTCTCACCTGCCCTCAAGCGGGGTATTTCCAAGTGGCCCCCAAAGCCTTTAGCCGGTTACGCGTTTTTCCGGTGGTCTTCAGGTGCAGGCGAGGGTCTCACAGCTTCCTTGAGTCGGCGGCAGGGAGCTCAGTCCATCGCAGAGCTTGCGCAGGCAGAGCTCAATTACCCATGTTACAATGAGCAATGAGCCTCACAGAGGGCACCAACTTGTCGGGGAGAAGCTGGATCCCCCCCCCACCCCCAGGGCAGTGGGGGGCCAGCAGCCATACCCTCACCAGCTATGGGAGGCCCCAACACCTCCCATATGGCCCCCAGAAATGCAACAGAGTGCCAAGCAGGCAGCAGCATGTTTTCAAACTGCATTTATTTCTAGGCAAAAAAACACACAAAGCATCGTGCACACCGCGAATTCAGGCGCCGTCTCCCCCGGGGCTGTCTTGCAAGTAAGTTTTATAATCACACTGCAGGCTGACCTCACAGAATTGGATCAGCTCCCAGAAACCTATCTCCTCCTGTTATTGGCTGCAAAGTGGTGGGTTACATATGTAGCCCTTATAGAGAGCCTGATAATTGGATATTAACCTCCTGCGTCAGTGGGTTGATTTAGCTGTGCCAGCCCCCATTACCTAATTCTAATCTTGTTGCAATGTGACTTTGTTCCCATAACTTTTAGCTGAACAAGCAGTTCGCACCTGGGCTCTGGCTTGTTACAAGTTATGTTTCAATGTTGTGCGTGTCCTTGAGAAAATGTCTTTCTTTCCCAGAAAGAAAAAAAAAAAGCACACTGGGTTGCCGTGATTTACTCGCATTTGTGGATAAAAAAAATGTCTGTCTGCAGAAAGCAATTTTATCTTGAACTTGCGGCCTTGGCAGGTCGGACTTGTTTTGCGAGGAATGTTGATAAGGCTCCCGCAGCCAGTGTTCAGTGTTCAGTGAGTGAAATGAACTTAGCTGTAATTTTCCTGAAACATAGCTTTACACTGTGCATTTAGACCATGTTAATTCATATAGGCATTTGCAAGCCTTTAAACAGGGATTTTTGTGTTTGTAGATTCTGATATTGCAGCATTGATTCTAATGTAGCATAGAAGTTGCACTGTTGGTGAAGTGGGTGTGTTTCAGCATATTTGTCACCCATGGGTGCGCTGGGGCGCTTGGGGTGCGGGGGCATGGATTTGGTCTCCATTTTCCCTCTTCAGTTTTGTTTGGTCATGGTAAGTCAGGAGTCTAGGTAAATACCCAGCGTTTTGACATCCTTGGATACTATTATGTTATTGCCGTCAATGCTGAAAGATGAGATTTGTCAGTCAAGTTTAAGTCAAGTCTAGATTGGGAGCCTAATAGGAGTAACTGTCTTGTTGTCCTTGAGGCATAGTCCATGCTTGGCCATCCAGGCTTGTATGATGAGGTAGATATAATTTGGGACTTTAGCGTCTTTGATATAGTCCCCGGTGATGGGGATGAGTATTTGGAAGTTGTCTGTATGGTTAGTGTAGATGACATCCAAATGGTAAGGGTCGTCAGAGGTTTTGTAAACCCGCTGTATAGTGGCAGTGATACACAGAAGCCCTGAGGGACTCTGCACCTTCAGCCTCCGCCGATCCAGCTTCAGTCACATGCAAAGACCCTCATGGGTCTATTATTTAGAAAGAATTGAATCCAGGCATTTTCTTTGTCGGAGAAGTGGTCTGCTGATGAGAGGTGGTTAAATAAGACTTTGTGGTTAACCAAGTCAAATGCAGCCGAGAGGTCTAATAGTAGTAAGAGGGGGAGTTTGCCATTGTCTTTTAAGTTGTCCATTTGATTCTTAAGGTCAATCAGGGCGTTTCCGTACCGTGTTTTGGTCGGAGACCTGATTGCCTGAGGCCCAGGAGTTTGTGATTTTCTATATGGTTCTAGATCTGCAGGTAGGCTGCTCTGTCCAAGATTTTAAGAGATGGCACTGTTGTAATAGGCCTGTAGTTAGTAGGGATGTTTGGGTCTAATGTGGGTTTTTTAAGGAGGGGGAAGAACCCATGCGTTTTTCAAATTGGTTGGGAAAATACTTGATTCAAATGAGGCTTTAATTAGAGTTGTGATAAAAGGTGCCAGGGGCTTTGCTGCATCCTTGATGATGGGTGCCGGGCAGATGTCTCCCTGGCATCTTGACGGTTTCAACTTTGAGATTGTCTTAAACCTCTTTAATTGGGAGGGGTGAAATGTTGAACATTTCATGAGTGTTACGCTGTTTACTTGGTGGTAGGGGTTGATCTGTGTCGGGGAAGTAGAGTGAGTATTTTGGATTCTATTTTAGTTTGTAGCATCGATATTTTGTCGAGTAAGGCCTTCTGAATGTCCGTGCACCGTGTAGTGTCTTTTATAAAGGTGTCTGGTAAAGGAGAGGGGGATTCTAGCTGTCTTAGAATGTTGAAGAGCTTTTTCGTACTAGATTTAGCTTTGATAATTCGATCATTATAGATGTTTTTTGTTTTGAGAATAGCTTCTTTATAATTATTGGATGCCATTATACATTTGTTTTTTTTACTGGCTGAAGGGGACTTTTTCAAAGAAGATTTTGCATTTCTCTTGCTCTTGCGTAAGGTTTTTAGTTCAGGGGTAAACGATGACTTTAGATGCGCACTGAGTTTGGCTTTGTGCATTTTGAGTTGTGCTATGGTATTGATAGTATTGAGCAGTGTACGGTATACAGGTTTACTAGGGCAGTAGGGTCAGAGTTGGCAGGCGTGAGGTCAATGATCGGCTGTAGCAAAGGAAGTAATTTCTCTTCTGTTATGTTTCGATTGTTAATCGTGCATGTTGGTGGAGCAATGGGCGTTTGCTGGTTCAGCTGGGTTGTCTTTTGTGATAGTGAATGTGATATGGTGGTGGTCCGTCCATGCGCAAGGTGTGTTGGAGAGGATATTACTGTCACAGTTTAGGTCGGCTAGCCAATCTAAAGTTCTTCCTTTATTATGTGTGGGAAGGGTGATGTGATGTGTAAATCCTAATTCAGAGATAGTTGGCAAGGGGAGATGCTTTGTAGTCTTTAGGGTCCTGAAAGCCTAGATTAGTCACCTAGTAATAAGATCTGTGAGCTGGGTCTGATGGTGTTGGAGAGGAGAAGAGCAATGCCTTCTTCAAAGGTGGAGGCAGACCCGGAGGTCTATATATATGGTAAATAGTGAGCGTTCGAGAAGCTGAGATGGGCAGCTTGATCGATAGTAGTTCCCCTGATGGGAGTGTTAGGTTAGGTATGGGCCTTATGTTTAGTGAGGTTTTGGCATTAAATGCTTCACTGCCACCTTTTGCTAATTCTCTGTCCAGTCGATTTATGGAATATCAATCTGGAATGGCATGAGCAAGGGCGGGCACTGACGTGGCATGGAGCCAGGTCTCCGTTATGGCCAGAAAGTCCAAGTCATTGGAGGTTAAGATATCCGCAATATCTAAAGCATGAGCTGATATGGATCTAGCATTTATGAGCGCACCCTAAAAAACATGGAGGTCTGTGACTTAGTTTCCATGTGAGATGGGGAGTCACTAGACGTAGGTACATTGTTATTGGAGTTGGTAGAGGCATTGAGTACTTTGGTTCTAGCAGAAAAGCGTTTAGCAGTAGTGTTATGCTTATGGTTAGATACTATGTCTTGGCTGTAGTCTTGAGCCTAGCCTTATATTTCTAGTCTTGGTTGGGCAAGGTTGATTAGGTGTGGGTCTGTTAGCAAAGAGATTGACCCATTGTGCAGGTGTGAGGGGATAAGGGTTGCAGAGTGTTGGTGGGATAGGCCTGCTGCGGGTTATTGGGTGACAGGCCAGTAGGAATAGTGATGATGGAATGTTGTCAGATAATGGTAATGTAAGGGACATGGATAAGGAGATACTGTGTGTGCAAGGCGAGGCATGGAGGTCAGCGTAGGTTGGTAGGAAGTCATTGCTCATAACTTTATAGGCCATCATCAGTGAGGACAGTAAGCTAGTTAGAATTATGAGGCACGAGAGGATTACAGTAGGCATACACATGGCTCAGTAGCGTGCAATGATTAACTAAGGTAATGTGAATTCCTAGGTACAGCACAGTGGGCACAATTGAGCATGTTAGGGGTTGCATATACTAGGGGCACAGGAGCAAGGGTGAGGTCATATGGGCACTTAGCATGGTTACAGTGGAGCAGGCTAGTCAGCCGTAAATTTGGATCAAAATTAGTACCAAATGGGCAAGATGCACAAGTCAATAATAGCACTGAGTGGGCAAGATGCAACATTCAGTAGTAGCACAAAATAGGCAAAATGCATCAGTCAATAATAGCAGAGTCGGCAAGACGCAACATTCAGTAGTAGCACAACATGGGCCAAATGCAGCAATCAATTGCAGCACATAGTGGGCAAGATGTAACATTCAGTAGTAGCACAACATGGGCAAAATGCATCAGTCAATAATAGCACAGAGTGGGCAAGATGCAACATTCAGTATTAGCACAAAATAGGCAAAACGCATCAGTCAATAATAGCACAGAGTGGCAAAATATGCAACATTCAGTAGTAGCACAAAATGGGTCGGATGCATCAATCAATAGCAGCACAGAGTGGGCAAGATGCAACATTCAGTAGTAGCACAACATGGGCAAAATGCATCAGTCAATAATATTAGAGTGGGCAAGACGCAACATTCAGTAGTAGCACAAAATAGGCAAAATGCATCAGTCAATAACAGCACAGAGTGGCAGAATATGCAACATTCAGTAGTAGCACAAGATGGGCCAGATGCAGCAATCAATAACAGCACAGAGTGGGCAAGACGCAACATTCAGTATTAGCACGAAATAGGCAAAATGCATCAGTCAATAACAGCACAGAGTGGCAGAATATGCAACATTCAGTAGTAGCACAAAATGGGTCAGATGCATCAATCAATAGCAGCGCAGAGTGGGCAAGATGCAACTCAGTAGTAGCACAAAATAGGCAAAATGCATCAGTCAATAATAGTACAGAGTTGGCAAGACGCAACATTCACTAGTAGCACAAAATGGGTCAGATGCATCAATCAATAGCAGCACAGAGTGGGCAAGATGCAACATTCAGTAGGAGCACAAAATAGTCAAAATGTATCGGTCAAAAACAGCACAGAGTGGCAAAATATGCAACATTCAGTAGTAGCACAACATGGGCCAGATGCCTCAATCAATAGCAGCACAGAGTGGGCAAGATGCAACATTCAGTAGTAGCACAACATGGACAAAATGCATCAGTCAATAACAGCACAGAGTGGAAAAATATGCAACATTCAGTAGTAGCACAAAATGGGTCAGATGCATCAATCAATAGCAGCACAGAGTGGGCAAGATGCAACATTCAGTAGTAGCACAAAATAGGCAAAATGAATCAGTCAATAACAGCACAGAGTGGCAAAATATGCAACATTCAGCAGTAGCACAAAATGGGCAAAATGCATCAGTCAATAATAGCACAGAGTGGGCAAGATGCAACATTCAGTAGTAGTACAACATGCGGCAAATGCCTCTGTCAATAATAGCACAGAGTGACAGAATATGCAAAATCAAATAGTGGCACAACATGGGCCAGATAAAGCAATCAATAGCAGCACAGAGTGGGCAAGATGCAACATTCAGTATTAGCGCAAAATGCATCAGTCAATAACAGCACAGAGTGGCAAAATATGGAACATTCAGTAGTAGCACAAAATGGGTCAGATGCATCAATCAATAGAAGCACAGAGTAGGCAAGACGCAACATTCAGTATTAGCACAAAATAGGCAAAATGCATCAATCAATAACAGCAGAGTGGCAAAATATGCAACATTCAGTAGTAGCACAACATGGGCCAGATGCATCAATCAATAGCAGCACAGAGTGGGCAAGACGCAACATTCACTATTAGCACAAAATAGGCAAAATGCATCAATCAATAACAGCACAAAGTGGCAAAATACGCAACATTCAGTAGTAGCACAACATGGGCCAGATGCAGCAATCAATAGCAGCACATAGTGGGCAAGATGTAACATTCAGTAGTAGCACAACATGGGCAAGACGCAACATTCAGTAGTAGCACAAAATGGGCAAAATGTATTGGTCAGTAATAGCACAGAGTGGCAAAATATGCAACATTCAGTAGTAGCACAAAATGGGTCAGAAGCATCAATCAATAGCAGCACAGAGTGGGCAAGATGTAACATTGAGTAGTAGCACAACATGGGCAAAATGCATCAGTCAGTAATAGCACAGAGTGGCAAAATATGCAACATTTGTAGTAGCACAACATGGGCCAGATGCAGCAATCAATAGCAGCACATAGTGGGCAAGACGCAACATTCAGTAGTAGCACAAAATAGGCAACCTGCATCAGTCAGTAACAGCACAGAGTGGCAAAACATGCAACATTCAGTAGTAGCACAACATGGGCTTGATGCATCAATCAATAGCAGCACATAGTGGTCAAGACGCAACATTCAGTAGTAGCACAAAATAGGCAAACTGCATCAGTCAGTAACAGCACAGAGTGGCAAAACATGCAACATTCAGTAGTAGCACAACATGGACTTGATGCATCAATCAATAGCAGCACAGAGTGGGCAAGATGCAACAATCAAAAATAGTACAAAGTTGGCAAGAGGCAACAATCAAAGTTATCAGATGATGGGCAAAATATAACTTTGCGTGTTTACGGTAGCTAAGTTCAACAATAGGATATGCAGTGAGATGCAGGGGGCAACACAACAGGCTAGATGCAGTACAATGGGGTGTGCAGTTAAATACTAGGTGCAAAACACTGGGAAATGACATAAGATGCTAGGTGCAGCACCATTAATTGAGTGCAATTCAATCGGGCGTACATCGAGGTGCAGGCACAACGCTGTTTGCTGGATACTGTACGATGAAATTAAAGCCTGAAACTTGTGTTCGACACATTAATTGTTAATACTAAGAAACTGGATGCTGGTTTAAGTGTTCTGAAGTGGAGTTGGGGCGTGCGCCGGGCGGGACCACTTGTGTGGCACTTGACCAATGGCGTGTGAGTGATATGATTGTCCTTGTGCTGTTTTGAGGCGATTATGGTCGTAATAGTTTTGGTTTACTCAGAGCTGTGCGGTGGAGGGTAACTGTTTCGGTGTGGTCATATGGCTGGCGTACATCAGTGAGTTTGAAAGCAAGCTCTGGGGTGGTCGTGAGCCGTTGGGCATAGGAAAGGGTCCAATGCACAGGTGAGATAGGCATACAGGTATGTGACGTTTCTCAGGGGGGCACTTAACTAGGCTGCAGGTTATCCTTGCACCTGCTCTGCGGTACAACGTGAACAGGCGCAAACAGGGCCTTGGGTGTGGGCCTTAGGTGGGAGGCCGGCGTTCGCCCTCCGCATCCCTGATTGGGCTGCTTAAAGCTAAAGCTGCCCAATCCGATGCAACGCAGCTTTTTTCGGGTTAACACTCCTGTGTTAATATGGCTGCAGCCATTTTGGAAGAGGCTTCACTCGTGTAGCATGAAGCACAAACAAGTACTTTATGCAGCTGTTGTAGGATGCTTTATTCAGAGATTAAACGCATCGCAGATACGAGTGCCTTCAATTGTAGAGTATAGCTGAGAATGGAAATGTGGGCGATTTTCGAACTACTTTCTAACCTAGTTTCTAATAACTTAGAACCTTTCCAAAGGTCAGTGAAGTGAGATCAAAGCTGAAGCATAGGTGTGAGAGGAATAGTTTTAGACTGTAACCCCGGGATAGAAACATTCTTCTTTTGTTTTTCCTGATCCATTTATTGACCCTTTTTTCTCAGAGGAGTCTGAATCCACAGCCTTGTCGCGATGTGACTGTCATGTGTCCCCAACACTCACATGGCCACCCTATCCATGTCTAGTTGCACAGTTAGGAACTTAAGATGGCTCTGGGGGCACGTTTGTATTAGAAATTCAATGTCAGTTTTACAGCTAACCATTTTTTCTTTTGTGTATGAGGAAACTGATAATGCCATATATGTTGCTGACCCTTATTTATCTATTATTTGAATTTTTGTTTAGTGCTTGCCTTACCCAGTGGGTCTGGGTGTGTCTTATATAGTTCAAAGTTTGAAACGGTGGTAGTTGAAAAAAAGAAGCTACAAAATGTTTTCAGGAAAGGATAGAAACATTAGGATAGACAAGTGATAACAATGGATGCGTACAGGGTTATGTTTGAACATAGGTATGTTTTGAGAGACTTTCTGTAAGTAGTGATGGAGGATGCAGTGTGTATGTGGAGAGGTAGGGTGTTCCATGCCCTGAGTGCCCAGTGGGTAAATGCTTGTTGTGTGCATGTGTGTGTGCAGAGTGGAATGTGTAGAAGGTGTTGGCAGGCTTGTCTGGTGTTTGTGTGGGTGATGGGTTTGAGTTTGTCATGCATGTAAGATGGAGTTTTGAGGTGGAATGCTTTGAATAAAATGCAAAGTCCTTTAAAGGCAATTCTCTGGGGAGCCAGTGGAGCTGGGCAAGAGCCGGGTCGATGTGTGACTGTTTAGGTAGGTGGATGATAAGTCTGACTGCTGTGTTTTGTATGGCTTGCAAGTGGGAAAGGGTGCTTTTGGTGGTGGTGGTGGGGGCGGAGGGGGGGTTGGGAGTCCTGTAAGGAGGGCATTTCCATAGTCCAGCGTAGAGAATCAGTGCCTGGATTGCACTGCAGAAGATGTCATGAGGATGGCTATTGATTATTTTGTGTACAAGGTGTAGTTGTAGATTACATGTTTTGGTTTCAGCGGCTACGTGGTATGTGACGGAAAGGTGGGGGTTGATGGTGAAGCCAAGGGATTTGACTTGTGTATTTAGGGATATTTGTGGGTTGTCCATGGTGAGTTCTTGGATCAGGGGGTGATCCTGGGTTTGTGCTTTGGGGGTGAGGGGTGAGGACAGATGAGGAGGTATTCTTTTTTAGAAGGGTTGTTTTTGAGGAAGTGAGTGACCATCCAGTTGGCGATGGTGGAGAAACATGTTTTGAGGGTGTGGAGTTGTGAAAGAGATGAAATTTGGAAGTATATTTGTCATATGCATATTGGTGGAAATGGACGTTATTTGCTAAGCGTCCGTCCAAGGGATTCAATATATAGGTTGTAGAGGAGTGGAGATGGGGAGGATTCTTGTGTGACCTCATACTTGACAGGGATTGGGTCTGAATGATAAGGGGACATGGAGAGAAAGTGTGTCCTGTCAGTGAGAAAGGAGGTGAACCAGTAGAGTATGGTGCCAAAGAGATTCATCCACTGGACTAGGATGTCTAGTAGAATGGTGTGCTCAATGGTATTGAAGGCTGCAGAGGTCAAGGAGTAAGAGTACGGCCGTGCCTCCTTTGTCATGCTGTGGAGATCTTTGAGGATGTGAAAAGTATCCGTCTCAGTGCTGTGTCCAGGTCGAAAGCCAAGTTAAAAGGGGTTGAGTAGGTTGTTTGTGGTGATGTCTTTTTGCAGTTGGGTAATGACAATACGTTCCGTGATTCTGGTGAGGTGAAGTGATGTCGGATAGTAAATGGGTGTTCGTTTTCAGGGCCCCGTTTTCAGTGCAGTGAATATAGTACCATGTGAGAGACGATAGGTGATGATGTTGAACCAGTAGGGAGGTAAGGTGGTGATGCTATTGGATTCAGCTTTAGGTGTGCATTCATAATCCAGGAAGTGTGTAGGTTTTGTTTTGGCAGTGAGGGTAATGACGGTGTCGATGGGGTGGAAGGTGTCCCATGTGTTGGAATATTTGGGAGCTGGGTGTGTGCGTGGGAGAGCTGACTGGGATGGCAGTTTTGATTGTGTGTATTTCTGAAGTTGAAGTAGTTCTTGAGGGAGTTGCATACTGCAGTGGATAGGGGTGTGAATGGTGGTTTAGCTTGACGATGTTGAAGAGTTTCTGGGCACGATTGGTGGTGGATTGGAGTTCTTCGAAGTAATGGGTGGCTTTGGCTTTGCGCATAACTGTTCTGTATTTGTTGCAACAGTGTCTGAGGGGTGTTCTGGTTGAGGGGCATGGCTTCTTTTGCCAGGGTCTTTCTAGGTGTCTGGCTTCTTTCTTGACGGGGAGTACAGAACTGTTGAACCATGGTTTTCTGGTGGTGCTGGCTGTAGGGTTTTTGTAATTTGGGGTGCAATTTTGTCGAGTGCCTGTTGATGATGGTGTTGTATTGGTGGAGTATGATAGAGGGATGTGCATGTGGCGAGGTGCATTAGTGGTTAGAAGGCTATGTCTGTACTATGTTTGTTTTGTCTGGCTGTGGGCGAGGGGGTTAGTGGCATGCAGTGGAATGTTGTGTTGTAGTGTGAGTGCGAAGGGGATAGCAAAGTAGTTAGACCACCACACCCAGATTCATTTTTGTGTGCGTTCAAAATGTCCAGGGTGTTGCCAGTCATTTGTGTAGGATAGCCGATGAGTTGTGTGAGGTCAGAAGGGGTGAGTGGAGAGAGGATAGTCTTTAGTATGGGATTAGTGTCTGGAAGGGAACTACCAGGGTTGAAATCGCCACAGTAGATTATGGTGCAGGGAGAGATGTGGTTGTTTGTAGTGAAGTCAGTCCAGTCAGTCTGATTGTGTGTAGGAGGACAATACATTAGGTGGAGAAAGGTGGTGTGTGGGTGTGCTGGTGGGGAGGGGAGCAAGTGAGAGTGTGCGCTTCATAGGATGTTTATGGCTGTGTGTGGGGCTACTGAGTGTCTCTATATATGATGGCAATGCCACCACCTTGTTTGTGTGCGTCGTCTCTGTGGTGGAAGTGAGCAGGTGCAGAGTGGCAGATGAGAAGACTGGCAGTTGAGAAGAATGCAGGTTTATGCAATTAGTTTTAGTGGAGTGTTGTGTTGGAGTTTAAGTTAAATGTTTGTGTGCTGTATGCAAGGCATGTTGTGGCCACCTGTGGTGTACGGGGGCAAACAGGGAACACATAATGAAATAGAGAAGGATATAGCAGTGACCTATAGCTCGGTGTTATAGCTCTGTCTTTAAAGACCCAAAGTAACCCAGAGTAACTTTGCCATAGTTTGTATGAGCAGTCCCTAGTTGGATGCTTGCAGGCAGCCTCAGGCTGATGGAAAGTGTATCTGGTGGTGTTGAGATGAGCTCTGGGTTGGTCCCAGCCCAGTTGAAGCCCTTATTGGAAATGGAAAGACTTGTAAAGATGGAGCATTTGGGCACAGAGGTCACGTGAGCAGTCCCTAGATCTGTCCTGGATGCTTCTTGTAGGTTCCCCTATCTCTCCAGGCAGCCTCAGGCAGATGGAAAGTCTCTCTCTGGTGGCCCTTTTGCCTTCCTCGAAGGGCGAGGGCATGAGAGCCAAGAACAGGTCTGAATAGTGTCCGGGATGCCAGAGGAATTCAAATCAGGTTTGAGGAAAAGGCAGAAATTTAAATATGTATCACAGGAATATGCAGTTATAAAGCAAACAATATATGGTAAGAGGTGGGCGGTAGAAGAGTGCCATATGCTTGTATAATTACTGCCAACATCATGTATTGAACTTGGCATGATGGGTTAAAGTCTGATCCATGATCCATGTTTCAGATGACTCTGAGGATGAGAAGCTGGAGCAAGATCTGTCGTTCATTGGCTCTCATGCATTTGCCCGCATGGAAGATGATGTGGACAAGCAACGGCGCCTAATCATCCAGGGCCAGCTGTCGGATGCAGCGCTGCAGAAACAACACCTGCGAAAGTGAGTGTAAACCCAAAACTGCCTTTTTTGTGCTTGAATAACTGTGATTTGGCCCATCTATCTGTCTCTCACAAATATGTAAATAAGTGGCACAAAGGTCCTACTTAATGAAGGAATGTGTTCAATAGCTTCTCACACTAAACATTCCTTTTCCATCATTGTGGACATCCTGAAAAATGCAAGACATTTTATGTCTTGAAATGTGCTTCAACCCGAGGAAATGCCAGCTTTAAATTAAAATGGAGGGCTTACTGCTTTTTGCCTCCATATTTAATGTTCCTCTTCAGAGTGGACATTAATATATTTCCAGAGCATTACTGCCTCACAAGGCGTTCTTTCCCGCAAGAGGCTGTGGTGGAGTATTTTGGAGGGGCTCTCATCTAGTCATACCTCTCCATGTCCAAACCATACTTCTAACTTGCATTCAATCTGGATTTAGAAAGAACAGTTTACATCACAGTGTTGTCTTTGTTAGGGAGAATTATCATTTGTATGCTTCATCCCCTCTCCTAGTGAGACCCCCAGCAATGTTCTGCTGGACTTCTGGACCTTTTTATTTCAATCCTGAATGAATGGAGCCTTTTTCCACTCATTAATTCTTGTGGGCTCTGTCTTTTGCTATAGCTCTTGTCATAGCTCTTAAAGGCATCAGTGTTTTCCTACTACAGCACACAGCTCCTTATGGTCAATGTTGCTGGGGACCCTCTGGGCTCTCTAAGATTATTTTTTAATATCCCCAAGCAACTACAGTTCTTAGGGATAGAGCCACAACATTTGGTTTCTTGGGATAGCCTGGTGATTAGAGCCTTGGGCCAGTCAATCCTTGCATCCACTCTGGCACTCAAATATTGTGTGGCAAGTGGTTCTAATAATGAAATCACAAAATGAAACATTGAAATTAAGGAGAAAGTCTTTGGCATCTTTCATGCTAGCAGGGACTTTAGAACCAACTTTCAGCAGAAATTGCACTTAAGTCGTCAGTGCACCATCTTTTGCTTCCTGGTTTCTGTTTGTAAAAAAAAAAATACTCTGTCCCATCCCCTTTCCTCCATACTCCTGCGACGTCCCTCAGCACAGTATTGATGAATCTGTCCGTGCATATACAACAGACTCTGGATGCTTGTTTCTGTTTGGATTTGATGCCTGTTGGCACAAGGTTGAGCGATAGTATTACAACTCCCACCAGGCTGTGTATTTAGACTCTCCACATACTACACTCAAAGTTCTTGATTCTCCTAGGTTTCTTGCACCCTGGTTTGCACCCTGTTTGAATGTTTGGAAGCAATAGGAGCACGACTCCACTTGGGCAGTTCACTTAAGGTCAGCATACCACTCTGTGCTTCTTACATACCACTTTTCTTGTCAGTGTATTATACAGGCTTTCTGTGTTTCTCTTTGTGGCTTAGGATTCAGTGGGGAATGACCGCAACTGCCATCAGGACCTCACTTGTTGTCACATCCCAGGCCCTTTACTCAACAGGGGGTCTGTGCTCTGTACCTTGCTGAGGCGCGTTCTCGGATTCTCCCTCTTGTGGGCAGTGCATTTGGATTTCCTCTTCCCCGCTCAGGCTGTTGCCCCGCTTCCAGTCTCCAGCAATCCCCTTGATGGCATCATGTTTACCAAGTCTCCCCACCTGCCAAGGCCAAGCTTTCTCTGCACCTGGCTCTACTTACTGTGGCCTCATGATTCTCCTCCTCCGCTGAGTGAGTTGCCTTTTTGTCAATCCTTGCAGAACCTCTGGCCAGGTAATGGGAAAAATGTTCACTTTGCCACAGATGATTCCTACAAGAGCTGACTTCACTTATCTCAAGCTCTAGATTCCCTGTCGCAGGGTTTTGTTTGTTTGGTCTTCTCTGAGAGGCAAGATAATATGTCTGTATCTGGATGAGGAACGTTTCAGTCCTTCCGCCTCTGCAAACATGCATAACAGAGTATTTAAACTCTTCTATTCGTCATGCTGTCTATCGAATAGGTGGCTGAAAAGATCTGCCTTCCATGAGGAATCATGTGGCGTCATCTCTGATCCCCACCCTAAGATCTCCTTCAAGGTGTCCAGGGGACAGCAGCAGCTACCTGATCCCGGGGGCGGTATTATAAGGGTGGATCACATGGAAGGAGATGGCTGTCTGGGGGAGAGTGATGTGGTGACTCCATCAAGAGGAATGCGATATTCTTCCTTTTTAAATAAGGAGGAACCTATAATTCCTAAATTCCTGATGGCGTGCTGTCACTATACCAATTCTTTCAGTTATAATGCTCAAACCTTTCCTAACAACCATTCTAGATTGACATTCACACTTTATATGTGCTTAACACACAAAATGCATCCCTACCTCTTAAGTTGCACTAGGTAAAAAGCCCAAACAAAATCGCCTTAGAAGTCCTGTTAATCCTATGGACTCCAACTCCCATAGTGCCTCTGGTACTGAGATGAGGAAGTCTGAGAAAGAGTTAATGTGGATTGAAAGAAACCCTAAACAAAACGTGCAGACTAATTGTTGCAAGGTGAGTCCGCTGCGCAGCACATTTAAAGTTTTGTTTTCCTGGCAATCGGAAGTTGCAGAGAGGAGACGCGGCTTGGGCAAAGCGAGAGGCAGAAACGCCAGAGAAGTTAGGTTCTTGGGAGCAGACTGGCCTAAAGCAGGCAGGTGTTCCCAAGCTGCCGTTTATCTGCTATCCGCACTGGAATGGTGCGAGACCCAGAAGGGTGTGGCAGGCTTCAAGGTGAGGAGAAGCTGTGCATGACTCTGTCAAACAGAAAAGCTGCCATTTGACCGGTGAGTGGAAATGAAACCGAGGGAAGTGCTGAAAGCAGGTCTGTCAAGCGTGAGAAGCCATTCCCGCATTATGACTTCTGTGCAGCGGCGTGCAGGAGGTCGGGAACGCCATGAGACACTGGTGAGTTGGCCCAAAGAGAGTGGGATCCCCTGTGCTATACTAGGAAGTAAAGAGAACATTGGAAGAAGACCTGATAAATGTTATATACCAGGCAGTGAGCCTTTTGGGGGAAGAGACCTGGCAGGAGAGTACACCAGGGGATCTATAGAACCCAGAAAGGGCTGGGGGGGGGGATACCTGGCAGGAGATTATACCAGTGAGTCCACTCAGTGTTAAAAGAAAAGAGGGACTTTGCCATCCTTGAAGCAGTTGGGTAAAGGACACTTTTGCTAGCTTTTTAGAGACGCTGTTACTTGGAAGAGACATTCTTGCCCTCCTTAAAGAAACCTTATTCGGGAAAGAATTTTTTTTGCCATCCTACCTGAAATAATCCAGGGTAAGGAAACTACCCTCTGAATCCAACGACTTCTGTTTTGGAGAAACCATTTTGTTGGATGTATTTGTTTCACCTTTGAACATTTTGGTTAAATATAATTCTGAGACACTTTTTTCTTACACTTCTTAGTTCATTTTTAGTGTGAGGGTCACATTGTTTTGGACACAAGGACAGTTTATATTATTTTGACAAGACAGACTGATCTTTAGTTTTACTTTCCTAGGCAGGGAAACTTTTTTTTAGGATAGGGATAGAGAGTCCATTATCCAACCCCTTTTCTTTTAATAAAGATATCTGATGTTGAAAACACTACCATTCAGTGTCTGCCCCTCAATCTCGTGTTGCCCAGCACCGGGTTGGGGCCATGTTGGCTCAGCAGAAATCTGTTTTTTGATCAGTAGGTGAACCATACTCATACGTCCCGTCCCTTTCCTCCATACTTTTGGGACATTCCGTCCTGTGGGACGGGACCGGAGCACTATTGTAAAAAAGCATCACGTTGAAAAATGTGTCCTTCTCTGTTTGCGCAGGGTACCGCACACGGCCGTAACCCCACCCTCCTTAACTCCAGCCCATGCATCGCCCTTCTGTCCTTTTCTCCGGATCACCGTTGAGACTCATGTTTCTACTGAGATTCCCTTTCGGTCCGGGCACTTCAACGTCGTCTTCGTCGGTGGGAGGAGATCTTCCAGAGAGTGCCTCCATCATCACATTTTCAACTCTTCATCGACGGAAACAAAAGACGCCTGGTAAATTCCTTACTTTTCAGGGCACCCCAGCCGGGGGACTCCTTTGCGGGGTCCTCCAGGTCCGGCAGGGGCTTCAAAAGCTCTGCTACCATTGTTTCTCCTGAGGTGCCTTGCAGGCCTAATAGGCGTACCAGGGTTTTCTCTGAGGGTTCCCGCGAGGGGCCTGCCGATACCGGATCACAATCCGAAGGTTCACCAATCAGGTGCTAATAGCCAACCTAGTCGTGCTGAGGCGTTTGGTACCGGAGTTCGCTCCGAGGTCTCCTTGTTTGGAGCTTCCCACACAGACACCGGGGTGCGCCCTGAGGCCTCTGTTGAGGCTTTCTGTACCAAACCACGATTCGAGGCCCCTCCCGGGGGAACTATAAAGACCGGACTCTGTTCCGAGAGTCCCCTTATCGATGCCAAGGTATGTGCCAACAGAACTGAGAGACCTGTTAAGTTCTTGTCTGTGAGGTGGATTCCTCAACTTTCCTGCGCTCGCAGTGTTACCGGTTCTGTTGAGGGAGCACTGGGAGAGGTCGCCAACCATTTCTCCTCTGTTACCGGCTTGGCCGAGGTTCCTCTCTTGGAGGCTAACTCAAAGGGTCACGGCAAGATGTCCGGTAAACATCCCAGGCCCCATAATACCGGCTCTGCCGAGGATCCTTGTGTCAAGGCTAAAGTTCCGATCAAGTCCCCTGACCAATCTGTGGAGTCACCTGCCTCACCCACACATGTGACAGAGTTCACCTCAGATACTCACAAAATGGCGGGCCTTCATGCGTGGTCTACCGTGGCCATTTTGGATTCTTCACTCACACCCACGCTATCGATGGCGGGTGCTGGGAGCCTTCTTTTTGGTGAACAACGTGGTCCACGGGATGGTGTGAATTCCACCCTTCCTATGACTGGCGCGCTCTGATGCCACTACTGCATACGGTCTCGCTTCCTCATGCTTCTGCCCCACTGATCTATGTAGACCATGTTGGTGGCGGGCCCTCTTGGCTGTCTTCCTCACTACGTTCGTGGGGTATGCCCCTCATGAGCGGCCTCTGCCCATCCCGGTTCCTAAAGTTTCAGCAAAGGATGCCTTTTTTGGGAAGTTTCAGACTCTTATGAACACTGATCCCCTGAGGGAGTACTTGATCTGCCCTCTGGTGCGGCATCCTGGCCCGGCAGTTCGTCACGGCACCTGTCGCTCCGGCAGCAGTACCACCTCTACCGCTCGGCCTGCCTCCACCTCTTCCTCCTCTGCCTCCGTTGTCTCTGGTTGACAAGACTCCAACAGAGCGATACATCATATTTGATGCCGGTCGCTTCGCAACCGGTGGATCCTGACGTTCTGGACGACCCTCAGGCAGACAAGGATAGTGAGGACCAGCCCTGCTCTGTCAGAGCATTGCACGACCGGGTTCTGGACATGTCGCACCTTGACATACCAGTACGTGAGGCACCCGCTCCGCACAAAGGGGTTCTTTCGGGGGTGCTAACCTTGTCTCCACAAGAGCGCACCGGCCTGTTCCTTCAGAAGGACATTCTGGCCGAGGCCCGCAAAGTCTGGGTTAAACCCCACACTGGGCTACATATAAATAAGAGAATCGATGCCCGTTACAGGCTTCACACCTTCGTGGAAGTAGCCTTGGCGCCATGTCCGCTCCCTTCACTGACGGTGGTTGCGGCCGCCACTCTGCAATCCAAGCCGGCCTCTGCGACCTCTACTGCCACCCCGTCAGGCTAACATGGAGCTCATTTTGGCAGCAGCGAATATGAAACTGTGGAGGGACTTGGCGGACTTCCAGGAGTTCATTCCTGGGGACAGGCTGGAAGACATTTAAGGGCGGTTTGCCAGACAGCAGGGTTTTGGCGCTGGATATGCTGGAGGCTGCTGCGCACCATGTCGACACCTCAGCTCGGCGCCTCATGTTGGAGGTGGACACCTCGTTAAGCTTGGCTTCATGCAACAAAGTTTTCGAAGGAGGTCCAAGATAAAGTTCTGGACCTGCCTTTTGATGGCAAAGAGTTGTTTCACTCTTCAACGGATGACGAACTTACAAAGACTAAGGCAAGCATGCAAACTGCCAAGTCTCTGTCGGTGCTAGTGAAGCCCCCGGTCAACGCTCAGAGATCTGGATCACAGTCGCGGCCCTCCTCGGGCTTCAGAAGGTTCCAGGACCGTAGGACTCATCCACCGAGAGGTAACTCCCGTCGGAGACAGCAACGAGGTCGGTTTTTCTCTTGGTCTTCAGCCTCCTCTTCAGAGACAGGTAGTCTCTCAGCTGAAAAGTC
Source organism: Ambystoma mexicanum (assembly GCF_040938575.1). Taxonomy (NCBI): domain Eukaryota; kingdom Metazoa; phylum Chordata; class Amphibia; order Caudata; family Ambystomatidae; genus Ambystoma; species Ambystoma mexicanum. The sequence goes on from NC_090939.1 coordinate 53,632,474, forward strand.
TGCAAAATCATATTTTTTTGCATTTGCATGAGACTCCGGTGGGAGGACGAATCTCGTCTCATCTGGAGGCGTGGAAAACCATCACCAAAGACAGGTGGGTTTTGTCAATCGCTCAGGCGGGCTTCCGCTTGCCCCTCCCACTTGCCCCACCCTTCAATTCTCCCTTTCAGCAGTCGGGGATGCCCTCCCTCAGAGCAGAGGTCCAGAAGCTTCTAGACCTCAAGGCGGTAGAACCCGTTCCCCTAGTGGAATGAGGGGAGGGCTTCTTCTCTCGTCTGTTTACGGTGCCCAAACCCAACCAAGCTGGCCTGCGCACCATTCTAGACCTTTCCCAGTTCAACCTTTCTCTTCCCCAAGAGAAATTCAAGATGATCACGCCCTGCCAAATAAAGTCCTCTCTTCAGAAGGGCGACTGGCTCAGCGTTGTGGACCTTCAGGATGCGTATATGCATATCCTGATCTAGAGCCCGCATCGGAAATATCTGCGGTTCTCTCTGGGAGAGGAGCACTTCCAATTCAGAGTGCTCCCTTTTGGTCTCAGCTCAGCGCCGCGTGTCTTCACGAAGATGATGTCTGTCATCGCAGCTTTTCTACGACTAAAGGGTATTCATGTGTACCCATATTTGGACGACTGGCTTCTGCGCAGCCCCTGTCCCGTGAAAACCTCGAGCAATCTTCAGTCCCTCCTTCAGCTCCTGTTCGGTCTTTGGCTGTTGGTGAACTGGCAGAAATCCTCCATGATGACCTCTCCGGACCTGATTTTCCTGTGTTTCTGTTGGAACACGATCAACTGCAGAGTGTACCTGACTGTGGACAGGATAGCAGATCTGTTAACCACATGTCAAGTTTTCATTCAGTCAAAGAGCATGTCGGCCTGGTGGTTCCAGAGGCTTCTAGGCCTCATGCATGCTTGCTCTTCCCCTTGCTCGTCTCAAAATGCGACTCACGCAGATGGCTCTTCGGAGTTCCTGGCTTTAGGCAGTGGACCCGGACACCAAAATTATTCCTGTCCCACCCTGCATGATGACAGATTTCCTATTGTGGTCATCTAGCAGCAATCTGTTGGTGGGTGCTCATTTTCAGAAACCCTCCCCTCAAACGACCATTACGACGGACTTCTCCCTTATCGGGTGGGGAGCGACGATGGATCATCTTCAGGTTTTTATTTTTTTTATTGTTGCGTCTCTAGTTTACATAAAACCTTACACAACATTAAATATAGTACATTTTTACAAACATTAATACAACAGTTAAAATACAATTTATCATAAACACATAAAATCAATCTGTTAACAATTCTTCTCCATCTCTAATAAGAATAAATTAGGATACATATATCAAATACACTTTCCAAATTCATTTCATGTTTATATATTCATATTTACTATTTCTTCTGTGATACACTCCATCATTCGATATAGTACCAAAGTTAAAAGAAATACTAAATCCCCACATAAGCCGACTCCAAAATAAGTCAACTGACATCTTGAGGTCTCTAATATATCTATCTTCAAAGCAGATTGCACGATTGCACGAATAGGCTCAAAATGCATACAAAAAAGCACCAAGTGTTTAAGTGTCTCAGTGACAGCAGGGATTTTACAAAAACGGCACCTCATTTCCAACAGCCCTCCCTCTGTTTCAGTGTTCGAGGACCAATGTCTGGTCCTCTCCAGAGTGGGTACCTGATTCAGTCTGAAATGCATATATACTGATCTTACCTTCTCACAGGGAAAGCATCGAATGTATAGGGGCAGACATTCTCTTGCATGACCATAACGTGCATATTCCTTATAAGTAGAAAAGTCTTATTTGTACCCTCAGCCCAATCAGCCCTCAATAAAAACCTCTTTACCAGCCCCGGACGTTGGATAAGATCTTCTATTTTTAGACCTAAAGAGTCCAAAATAAAAATCATTTTACGACTAAATTTGTAGATGGAGGGAACAGTTTCTATCCTTACCAAATCAGACAAGGTTTCATACAGTGAATTATAAGGCGGAACCATAATTTTTCTATATAACGACAACTGCTGCCACTTAAGTCTGGTTTCCAAGGAAATCAAGCATAGCTTGCTTCGAATAATAGCATTTGGGATAGATCTTGATAAACCCAATAGGTCCTTCCACAATTTTCCATGTAGCATATTCAGGATAGGGCCCATTTCGTGTGTGCAAATGTCCAGGCCGTACAATAATATTGGCTCACATTTAGCCAAATAAAAACGCCTCAGAGGAAGAAGTGAAAACTTACATGTTCTTACTTTCAAACATTTCATTTGTGAATTAAGATTTTTCACTTTGTCCTCGAGGCTATGTCTCCAGAATTTAAGACTTACTTTATTAGTTAAATTATAAGCTAAGTAAGTAATGGCCTGGACCTGCTCCACCGGTTGTTCTCCCATAAACCAAGTAGTTTTTTTTTTGGTTTTTTTTAGTACATACCAATATTCGTGATTTAGAGGCATTTGGAGCCAGATTGTTAAGCAAAGCATATTGGTAAAAAAGACCCATCTTCATTCTAAGGTCTCTGGGGGTACGGTCTAACAAAATAAAATCATTAGCAAAAGCCATTCATTCAATGGTCACCGTACCCATTCTAGCAGGTGCAATAAGAGGTCCTCCCCAGATCTTCTCCACATCACTGACATGCAAATTAAATATCAGCTGTGCCAGCGAGCAACCTTGTTTCACTCCTATATAAGTTGGTGCACCCTCCTTAGATAAACAAACTCTAATTGAGGTGTTGGTGTGAAGAAGAGCTAAAAGCTGTACGAGTTTAAGTGGGATGTTCATCTTCAACATCTTGCCCCAAAGTCTTGCTCTAATAACCCCATCAATAGCATTGGAAAGGTCTAGAGATGCTAAAAAAAACCCTCTCCTATATCAGATTGGTGGACATAATCTCTTAAGTGAGCCACTATTGTACCATTCAAACTAGTACCTAATTCGGCTCTAAAACCGACCTGAAATCTACTTGGGCAAGAATTTGCCCTCACTGCTTGATTAAGGTCTCTTAAGAATACATACCAAATACCTTACTTGCTGTATCTAAGAGGGCTATGGGTCTATAGTTATGGGGGTTAAGGATATCACCCTTTTTGAACACTGGAACTATGATACTTTGGGCCCATGATTTAGGTATAACATGGGTTTCAAAAATGGACTCAAAGATAGGTTTTAAAACCTTAGCCCACAGTTCCGGTTCCGCCTTCATAGCGAAGGGTGGGATGCCGTCTGGGCCCGGTGCCCTAGACGGTTAAGTTTATTAATTGCCCAGATAATATCCTCCCAATCCCAAGGGCAATCACCCTTAACTGGGGTTTCCAAGAAGGAATCTGAGTCCCCAACAAAAGCAGAAGGGAGGGAAATCTTTTGAAATAATAAGCATACCAAACCTCCTCAGAAATGGGACAATCTAATTGATCTTGGCCAGAGTTGACATCGAGTTTATAGACGCCTAAAAGTGGACCTCCTTTCCCTTACAAAGGTTTTCAATCATGAGTTGATGAAATTTTAAGTTTCGATCCATTTTCAGGGATTTAATAAAGTTCTTGTGTCTCATAATAATTCTCTTTTTGTGAGCCTGAAAGAGATCTTTTGAAAGGGTAAGACGGGAAGTTGTGCCAATTCCCTTAGTTTTGTGTGTTTAGAAAAGTGTATAGCAGAGTCCCAGCCGACACTTTTTCTATTTAGTGGCATGGGTCTCGAAACCTTGGTGATTTTATAGGCGCAGGCCAAGAGTATATTGTTATAAAAGTAACTTCCTCTAGGCAAGGTACTACCTTTATGTATTAGATGTAAAGCCTCACTGAGATGTTTCAGAACAAGGGCGTTACATTTATTGACAGTATGGTAGTTCCAAGTAATTGTTCTGCCTTTGTTTGAGAGTCCCAAGGCCATGTATTCAGGTCTTGCATGTCTCACTTGGGTCTGCAACCAAAAAGGGAAGTAAATGGGGGTATGGTCTCCCAAAGCTGTATCTAAATGAAACAGAGTGACCCGAGGTTGCTTCCAGGCATTAGAGACATAAAATAAATCTATCCGTGAGGTCTGAATTCCCCTCTTCCAAGTGTATTTGGACAAGGGATAATTATCAGCATGGTCCACCATTCCCAGGTTCCAAGGAAGTGATCCCATCGAATCCCTTTCCTAACAGTGGGACAGATCTCATTAGGGAAATCTCCCCTCTCATTCCACCAACTTCCTTCTGCAGAGGCAGCATTGAAATCTCCCCCTATCACAATATTATTTTCCAACCCCTTCTCATACCAATCCCCTAAAGTCTCTCCTAACTTTTCTTCAACCATTTCAAAAGAAGTTTTACGCTCGTTCCAATAGAGGTTAAGAAGGAGGATCGGATCAAGTTCTCTACCGCGTGACAAAACAATACCCAGTAACCATTCACTCGAGTGAAGCAGATTGCAACAGAATCAAGATTATAATCTACTGCTATGATCAGTCCTCCACTGGGCCTCCCTATTGTTCCCCTAGTGGCCGAATGCGAGAAGGTTTGAAAACCCTCTTATCTGGCATTTTTCCATCAACATCGTTTCTTGGAAGAGATAGATTCGTGGAATCGTATGATACATTTCTTCTTCCAAAAATGTGTCTTAAATTAATGGAACCACAAGAATTCCACAAAACCATCTCAAAATGGATACTGTTAGGGTCGCCCCTGAGTATCCGTTTCCTGGTGCACAGAAACAGGCTTCATCCATGGCCAATCTTGCCCATGGTTTAAAAGATTAGATATCAGGGACATTATGATTTCTATGATTTCAGAATTCATATGAGGTTTAGATTCCGGATGCTTAAGATTTTGCCCAACGGTATTATCAACCTTGGACAATTCCTTATACGCCAAGAATATAGATGCCTCATTAGAATTAGAAATATTTCGGAGTTGAAATCCCAAAGATTCCTAATATTTTTCCTGGGCCCAAACCATATCTGCTGCCATATCTGAGTGGAAGCTACTTACCATTCTATGGTTGTTATGTTCGGGAAGAGCTATTGTATCAATGTCATCAGTAGATATTGAGCGTAGTAGGGGTATCTTTTTAAAAAGATTTAAAAGATGAGTTCTATTTAATTGTGCAGCCGAATGCCCCTTATTGTTATTAATCCAACCTATAACTTTTCCAGATTTATTCAAAGGGACCTGCTCTTTAGTCCCTTGATCTTTTTCCAACGCTACAGGAATAGTTCCACCAGTATTTCCCATGACCTTCTGACTGTTAAAGGACAGTAAAGTATTCAGGAGATTGGGGATATTTTCAGAAGGTATAGGAATGGGTAAATTAGTAGAATTAAGGGGCAATGTATTTCCCGAGGTGGATCCAATCTCAGACTTAGCCCTTAATTGGGACGCTCCAATGTGGGTAACATTAGGGCGCTTCACCTGGGAATCCCCATTTATATTAGTAATAGTATTCCCATTTTGAACCTCCAAGGACGTTCTAGCGTGCTTAGTACTAACAATGTTTCCACAAGCAGTAATTTTCATCTGCTTCGTTTGAACACGATCTAGCCCTTCCTTAAAGGGGTTATTCACCCTAATTTCTTCTCCATTAACTCCTGAATCCTGATTAGGGGCCAAGTCGGTACCACTATACCAGTGGCGAGGGGATCTGTAACTTTGTTCTTGTTAGCCCTCGCCTTATCCCCCGAATGTGTATCATTAAGAGGAAGGTCTCTAATAGCTTTTAAGTTAGAGTTTCTACCAGTAATTTTTGTATTTGGCATGTTTTTAGATTTGTTTTGTCCTCTTAGCCACTTGTATTGTCCTTTTTTGTCGTTTCCCCAAGGGGTTCGGGTTTTCATTGATGTTATAATTAGAAGCATCATGTAAACTTTCCCCCTCCATGTCAATTTGAAAATCGTCCGTTATCACAACCTCTCTGAGGCGTCGGGTTTTGTTGATGTTTAAGTTTTTGTTTACATTTCCCTCCCTGTTTTTGTGGGGACGGTTGAGTAACAATTTAATCCTCATTACAACTTTTTATTTCAATTTCTACCTGATTAGATTCCCCCATTCTCCTTACTAAAGTCCCAGACGGGGAAGCCTGTTCCCCGGAAAGTAGGTATTCCAATATAGTAGTAATTTTTGCGTCCATGGTAGACATCCTCAAATTGGATTCTTCACTGAATTTCCTCCAACCAGAATTCCCGTTATTAGGAGAGTCGTGATTTTTCCTCACCCAAGACATACCTTCTAGAAATGCTAGGTGCGATGTTACTGCATTAAAAGCAGTTTGTTGCCCTACCAAGGCTCCACCCACCGTTTCCTGTGTCTCTGCAAGGGTTTTAAGGGCTAAATTCAGACTAAAATGTAAGTTGGATAAAAAGGGAATGGTATAAACAGCCTTGTCCCCAATCCCAGAGTTTTTTTCCGATGGTACCACTGGTGCAAGGATCTTTATCGCTTTTGTGCACCTGGGAATCCACAGATGTTCTATGTAACTGTCCCACACCAGTGCTCCTATCTTCTCCCTCTGTTTGGGTGAAGGCCTCTTTATGTAATAGTTGATTATCAGTAATCTGTGAGATAATGGGATCCACCATTAAGGCGGGGATACCAAGTCCAGTTTTGTTAACCCTTTGGGCCCCCTCGGAGAAACTTCTTGCCCCCCTAGGTTTTACTCCCCCCACTTCCTTGAGACAGATCTAGTTCTATGATTTCCTTTAAAAGCTCCCCCGTGGCATCTGCCATTTGAGTGAAGGAATCGTCCAATTCCTCTCCCCCTTCTTGTAGTGAATACTTAATTGACATAGCTTGACTCCTTTTCTAGGAGGAGTATTAAGAGGAAGTCCTTTGGCCATATCCAAAAAGGCCAAAGTGCCTGCCCTATTAACCTGTTTATTCCCAAAAACAAAGACAGGAGGGATAATATGTGTATTAACCATTGGTTTCTTAGATGCTCTATCGTTCTTACCCATATATGTTACTCGAAAAGGAATAAGAGATGGGTCTGCCCCTATATTTGCTGTTATTTTCTCGATTAACCTCCTCTTGAAGAGGAGTAGAGACATGAAAGTGAACAACCCTAATTAAAACATTTGTGCTCTCTTGTAAGCATTCCACATCAGTACGTTCATTTGTACTAACCGATAGTGTCTCTCCTAAAATCTTTCTCTGAAGAAAAGGTGTTTGCTTTTTCTAAATGTGTAACTTGTCCATTGCATGTGGATAAGAGCTTCCCAACCACCGATGGGTCACACTCCGTTTTCCTACTTAATTGATGTGAATCCAGATTGTCAATCACATCTGATGTAGATACCTCGTGCCCTGGATCAACTTAGTGATCCCTCTCCATCTCTTCCCTTATTTGTAAGGTATGCTGGGGTATACCAGTCTCCCTAGCCTCACAGGTCTCAATTATACCTAATCCACTTCTAAGTACTCTTCTCTCCATAGCAAGTGACAATGAAGGTCAAAGGCTACTAATAGTACACCAAAGGAATACAAATCTAAAAGCGGTATTATAAATGCACTTCTGATCTGATCATTAACACTCTATATAGTAATTATAAAATACAGTAATCCTATGACAGAATGTTCCTTATGGTGTGGAAAAAAAAAGAAAGGTTCTCCAACTTCTACCGGGGGACAGATCCTACTCGCAACTCCCTAGTAAGTAAGGAAGGTTGTACTGGGGAGAGGCGAAGTGGACAGCCTCGCAGCCCCTTGAAATAATGTGTTACAGAATGAAGAAATGCAATAAGGAGCTAAAAAAAAGTACCTCTTGATAAAAACCAAGAATTAATATCACGGTAGTCCGAAAAATTAGTGGAAGTGTACGATCCAATCAGAAATCTTCTAAAATAGAGATGGAGGACATTTAAAAGAAATAACAATATCAATAAGGGAGTTCAGCCCCCTTTGAGAAAATCTCACAACCCTGGGTCAAAAAATCAATGCAAAAGTATCCGGAGCAAAGTTAAAATAAATAGAACTTCGTTGGAGTGGTCCGTCCTGGGCACGCCCGACAGCTCAAGGAGTCCGTCTCCCCCCCACTCCCCCCAAGGACCGGCACCAGATAGTCCAGAGTACACTTGCTCCCAAAAATTCGTAACGAAAAATTATAAACTGTAAAACGGCCTCTCAAGTTTCAAAATATCTTAGTCAGCAGTTACGGACTCTGATTATAAAATAATGAAGATAGTCAATAATAACTGAGAACTCACGAAATGGGCAGGCTTCCCGCTGAACACCGCCAAACACATACACTTTCGCCGCACTTCCGCTACGCTACCGCTGCTCCCGGATGTTTTGTAGCGTTAGCGGGTGCGCGTGTGCGTGAACGTGTGCTTGGAGCCCCGGGCAAGCTGGGGAAGTGAGTTTGTTAAAGATCCACTCCTATTTTAAAACGCTCCTTCAATAATGGTCAGCTCCTCCAATGGAGATCTGTGCCATAAATAAATAAACATCAAGTTCGAGCAAGATTGAGCACAGATACAGACTGCAGCCAATAAAATTAAACTCACCGCCAAACACAAGCACTTTCGCCGCACTTCTTGTTTTCGCCACAGGACAGACAATTTCACATAAATTATCTGGAACTTCTGGCGATTTTCTTGGCACTCAAAGCCTTCAAGCCAGTGATTGTGAATAAAGTGGTCCGCATCCACACAGACAATGTGGTATCCATGTTTTTACATCAACAAGCAGGAAGGGGTACCAGGTCACCTCGCCATTCAGATTTGCGAATGGGCCATTCAGCATGATGTTTGGCTGCTGGCTGTGCACATTCTGGGCCAGCTGAATGTGACTGCAGAGACTCTCAGCCGGCGAGCGGTGGTCAGCTACGAGTGGGAGCTGAACACAGAGATCCTCTCCGACCTTTTTCGCCATTGGGGCACTCCAGAAGTGGACCTCTTTGCGACGTTATCAAACAGGAAACTTCCTCTTTATGCTTCCAGGAATGGACTCGGAGCTTCTTCCATGGGAGATGCTCTCGAGATTCTGTGGCCTTCCCGCCTCTTCCTCTTATTCACCTGGCGCTATGCAAGCTCAGGAAAATGACAGATTGCACTCTCCTGTTCATAGCCCCGTGGTGGCCAGCCAGATTCTGGTTTTCAGAGCTTCAGCATCTGTCAGTCTGCTCACCGATCAGGCTTCTGCTGATTCCCGACCTGCTTCACCAGAGCGATCAGCAGATGTGGCACCCCTCCCCACAATCATTCAGCTTGGCGGACTTGTGCCTGAGTTCAATCTTTAGAAAGTTTCAACTTGTCAGCGGATAATATGCTTATTATCCAGGTGGCTAGAAAACCTTTGACGAGGTCTCAGTATAGGAGCAAATGGCTCAGTTTCTGTCACTGGTGTTTAGCAAAGCAGCTGGACCCCAGAGAAGCTACCCTCGACACGGTCCTGTCATTCGTTTCTCATCTGGCAAATTCAGGCATACATGTCTGGTCTTGTAGGACTTATTTGTCCACGGACTCTTGCTCTTTTTCATTGACAAACCCTGTCATTAAAAGACACTTTGCAGGTCTATTGCATCTTTATCCACCTGTGCGCAACCCGCATCCAAAGTGGGAACTGAATCTGGTCCTCACTGCCTTATGCCATAAATCTTTTGAGCCCATGGCTACGGTGGACTTTAAGTTTCTTTCGTGGAAAATGGCTTTTCTGATTGCATTGCCTTTGGCAAGGCGTGTAAGCGAGCTTCAGGCCTTGTCGGTAGAACATCCATTCCTCACCTTTCACAAGGATAAGGTTGTCCTCTGGACCAATCCTTCTTTCCTTCCAAAGGTAGTATCAGATCTTCATCTGAACCAGTCCCTTTCCTTACCCGTTTTCTTCAGACCTGGCCTCAGATGCTGAGAGGGTATTGCATAATTTGGATGTCAGATGAGCCCTAAAGTTCTATTTGGACAGAACATCTAAACTGAGGAGCTCTTCCCAGCTCTTTGTGACCTTCGGAGACCCGAAAGGAAAGCCGGCCTCGAAAGCAACCATCTCCCGATGGATTGCTTCCTGTATTTCGGAGGCATGTACCGTTCAGTGCCTTCAGCCTTCAAAGGGAATTCATGCCCATCTTGTGCGGGGCGAGGCGGCTGCTGTTGCCTTCCAGAAAGGTGTTCCTTGGGAAACCATTGCCAGAGCAGCTACGTGGGCTTCCCCATCAGCTTTTTGTAAGCATTACTACTTAGACCTGAGCTCCAGAGCCGATGCTCAGTTCGGGCAGGCGGTTCTCAAAAACCTCTTTCATTAAAGGAGTTCCATCCACCCGTTTTCCTGTGAGGAGTGATTGGTAATCTCCCAAAAGTATGGAGGAAAGGGGACGGGGGATGTAGGAGTATAACAAAGTTACTCACCGTAGTGACTACCTTACTCTTAGTCCATAGTCCCCATTCGTCCATACGCCCGCCCGCCGTCCCCTCTAATAAGTATTCTCTATTATTGCTTAAATGGTCTCAGACCTGGCGATAGAAAAGGACTGAAGGGTGAGGCGTGGGGCGGAGTGGAGCTAAGGAGGGCGGGGTTACGGCAGCGTGCGGTGCCCCACGTAAAAAGAGAAGGACACATTTTTCAATTTGATGCTTTTTTACAAAAGTGCTCCGCTCCCGTCCCACTGCACGGAATGTCCCAAAAGTATGGAGGAAAGGGGACTGTGGACTAGGAGTAAGGTAGTCACTACAGTGAGTAATTTTGTTATTCTGCCACATGAACTATGCATATCTGATCAGCTACTTGGCATGGAAAAACCTCGTAGACTGATTTAGTGGACGAGAGTCCTGGTAAATGCTGAGAGCACTATTGCTTTATTCTGTGTGAACGACCATTTCTAGCATTTGTTGACCCATTGCAGATAATCTCTGGAGACATAACTGGTAAGTGGAACACACAATGGAGTGGTTCATCAGAGTGACATATGTGTCCCTCGTGTGGACATGCAATGATGAATTTCGGATCTTCATTTTCAGTTTTTGAGGTTCACTGAATGTGGTCTTTATCTCAAAAGGAATCAATCATTTTCCAACAATCTCCTCATGAATGGATGGTTCGATGTGATCTTCTTGAATATTGAAGTCTGCACAAAAAAGACAGATTTTTTCTTTCTTTTTTTCCATCTGCCAGTGAAATCAGGGGTGGGGGGTTTCGACCGGCAAACACCCTTTTGAAACTGCACAACCCCCCCATAACCATAGCAGATGAACCACCATACAAACGCGCGCACGAACACGCGCACGCACACACTCTTTCTCCCCACAAAACAACCACATGCATGCAAACACTTAACTGTAAGCCGTTTGTCGTCTTCCCCCTACCTGTCCTGGATAGCCTATCAGCCCCTGTGCACAATCGTGTGCGGCTGGTGAGGGACAGTTATGATTTAGAAAGACCGCTCTGAGTGCTCTCAGAGCGGTCTTTCTAAATCGGGCTTTTTAATTTTTTGAATTAAAAAGGCTTTTTCACTTCATACGGAATTGACAAGTGTCTTTTTCTGGAAACCGCTTTCTTGATCACCTTTCCAGTGGTTTTGGGAATTCAGATACAACTTCATGGTGCGTGGAAGCCATATGCATCTGATTCTGGCGATCTTTTAGTGAAACATTTTGATTCTCAGACCTGCTAATATTGTGATCGGTTTCTTCCATCTCAGCACAGTGACCTACTCTTATCAAAGTGGTTTCTGTTGCACTCATGTTTGAGCAGCTTGTCTGCGTTGCTCCTGCGGTCATGTTGTATTGTCATCAGCATCGATCTGTGGATAACTTGAGGATTGTCCATGTGGTCAGAAAGAAGTTGACATGAGCAGGTGGCTCAAGTATGGCACTTGCAGGGGAAGTGCCATACTTGAGCCAACCGAGGAGATCCACCAAATTTCCTCCAACCTCAACCACAGTCTAGCATTTGCATTTCATCTGGCCAGTTCTGTTATCCAAAAAGAATCTTGCACATCCTATCTAATGAGATTGACTCATGTAGGAATTCCAATAATGTCTTTTGTGCAAAACAAATTTGTTTTTGATGGGCTCCCCCAATCCAGAGAACCCATGCGGTTTGGAATTTGAGTGTTCCATCTGTTTTGCCACATTACCCTTCTGAATTCTTGGGCGTCGTCACAAACCTGAGTGGATTCCACTAACATGCAAACACCAGAAGTGTTGTTGCAAAGGGTTTTATTTGCTTAAATACACCAGTGTTTGACAAAATAATAAAGTGGGTTGCAAAAGATATACTAAAGGAATGACTTCTACGTTGGACCAGCATTCTCTCAGGGATCCATGGATGACTATTTTGATCTCTGTTTTCGGGATTGCCCTTTTTGCCCACGTGAAGGGGGTCCTGGTTCCTTCTCGGCTGCTTGGCAAACTATCCTTCACACATCTCATCTTCCCGCTTTCTTGTTATGCGGTTTTTCAGAACCATCACAGGAGTAGGTTTCTTAGAAGTCAACCGTAGTGGACCAGCAAAGGTTTGCTGCAGAAATCTAACCAAAATCTTTTGGTAATGAGGCTGAGGTGTAGGACTTAAACTAAGGAGGTTGGAGGCTTGTTTAATGTACATTTAGCGTACACAAGAGTTTGTCAACCAAACCCTTGCGCACACACAGGTAATTAACATGCACTTATTTAACAATTCAGATGCTTTAATCTAGAGTACTACAGATAAAGTGTTGGGAAAAGAAATTGAACAAGTTATCAAAGGCCATATAAAGTTAAAAAGTTACACCAGCACCCAAAGACAACATTTAAGGAGGCCAACCCTAACCTAAGAGCGAGTGTTCCACAGTGTTCAACATAAATATACAGGTTTTGGCAACTTTGTGGGACTTTTAAAAGTTATTCAGATATTCTCCATAGGAAGAAATGGGCTGAACATGGTAGTGATTTAGTCTGACACTTTTTAGTTGTAATTCAAAGATGTATTTATTGTGTAGGAAGAGGACAATAATCAATCCTTGATGTCTAGGGGCACCAAGACAGAATTGCTATACTCCGGTTGCTCGTCCAAAAGTAAGGCAAGGGAAGCTACACAATAGAACATAATGCCCAATATGAATGAATGGGGTGAAGATGGACTTTAATCTGGTGTGTTCACCAGCCCCCCCTTAACTTTCATCCAGTGAACTAGCAACCGTAGTTGAGTCTAGGCCATTGGGGGCATCTGCTCTCTCTATAGGTTGTGGCCTTGGGCCGGGAGGTGGGGGATCCATGTGTAGCAGGAGCTGGTGCTTTGTTTTCTGACATGCTTTGCAGCCGAGTCTGGTGATTATGTTTTCTGTCAGTGACATGGCAGTTTTGAGGATCTCCATTCTGGACTCTGGTAGAAGATTAAGAAAGGACTCTGCTTCCGTTCCTATTATGATGGAGGACCACCATGATGCCACTGAGTAGATGAGCAGATGAGTTGACCAGCAGATGGTCAGAAGACACAAAGACAAAGCATGAGGGCACACAGCAAGTTTCACAGCAACAGGCTGCTTGAGATACTGGCTAAAAGAGAGGTCACCACTTGATGTGTGTCAGCGAAAGGCCAGGAGCATACCTCAGCAATGCAGGTCTTGTAACTGGTTAGGCTTACCAGTTTAAAGAGAGGAGGCAGCGTGGCAGAGGTTTGTCTTGCTGACGATTGCTTGCGCAATGGTTCCAATTTCTCGAATTATCCTGATATACAGCATTCTTGACTTGGGGAAAACACATTCTTGGCTCAAGGGACACCAGCCAACCTATCCGGTCACATGCAGCATTCATAGTCTGGACATCTGTCCAATCACGGACACCCATCTAAGCAGCAGTCATGATCTCGCACACAGTTTGGAATGTTGTCTGCATCTTTCACCAGCCCAAACCAGTTGCACCTACATATACACACCTTAAACATGCCATCAGAAATTTGAGCAGTGTAATGAATGTAAGTGTGCCGTGTGTTAACAACTCAAATCTGCACTTGAGTGCATCCAAAAGGTGTCAAGTCAAAGGACCACCCGCCCATCCTGTCTGGGCTTCACTAAGATTTGGAAAATGCCCATACTGTCAAAGAAAATGGAGATTTGGTTACTGGGCACTGCTCCTCATAAGAAAGGTAGTAGCGCTACACCATTGACCTATATTGTGGACAGGGCCCCCCGTGATATACTTAAGGGCTATAACCAATGCCCCCAAAACAAAATGAGCTGAGCAAGCAAGTGAAGTTATTTTATTTTTTTAAAATTAATTTTATTCAGTTGGTTACAGATTTTTTAAATGCATCTATTTTATCTCTCCTCTCATTAAAACAAACATATAATTAAATTTCACTTATTATTCAAGTCTTTCCAACTCATCCTCTGAAGTAAATGTTTTCAGTCTCATAAAGTAACAGGTTTATTCTTCTTTCGCTTGTTTGTTGCGAAAAGTTGAGGTTTTTATCTTTGTGTCATCCTTTATTAACAGCGTAATCACTTCATCCAGATAGAACGTCAGGGCATAAGTTAGTTTATTTGTTCCATCTGAAAGCACCGACCACCAATCTTCACCACACATGGATGGTCTTTCTAATAAATAGATTCCCAAGTGCTTTGTTCTCAAGGCTCGGAGAGCCGGGTCGAATAAGGTTAAGTGCTTCAGAATTGATTTAGCACTATTACACAATCTGCACTTAAGATCTAATGGCAAGTTGTTTTTTCTTGGGCTTTGTGTCTCTTTGGTTTCAAATAAATTCAACCGAAATTTCATAAATATCACTCTCTGATATTTATTTGGGAACTTCTCCAGGTAGCTTGTTCAAGGCTTTGGTCTCTGAAGCAACATTTTGCATTAGTCCGTGTTGTGATCTCTGTTCAACAGTGACCACCCAGTCTTGAATCCACCATTTTTTTTAACAGAGTTAGGATTCACTTGCAGTGTGTGATCGGTTTCAAGCTCATCTAGAATGATTTCACATTGGTCAGCCCATTGACACAGAATTCTTTCCTTCTTGCTTCCTCTTGGATTGTGTAATATGTCAAATTGTGGTGGCCGGTTTTTAGCAATCATTTTTCTGTACAGCAACAGCATATTCCAGGCCACTCTCACATTTATAGATGTTGGACCCAGCTCGTATCTGATGTACGCCATCGGAACACCTTTCGGAAGCCCCAACACTCTTTGCCAAAAGGTGTTTTCGAAAAAGTGCCCATAATGTATGCAAACTGCCCAATGGACACTCTGCTCCATGCATCAGGGCTGGCACAACCTTTTGTCTGTAGAAGTCAACTGTTGGCTTTAGCGAAAACCTGCCAATTTTTTATTTATTACAATACCTTGGGCTGTTATTTACATTTCTCTTTTGCCGTTTCTACCCAAGGAGCATCCATAATGTTACTGTTAATCCACATGCCTAAATATCAGGTGTGATTCACACATTTTAGGACTTCTTTCCCCAGGTGCCACTGTGGCTTCTTTTTGGACACTCCTTTTCTTCCTCTAAGGTTCTGGAAGATAAACATTTCAGCTTTCACAGGGTTTATATTCTGTCTGTTTGCGTCAACATACTTTTCCAGCACAGACAACTTCTGTTGGAAACCAATGGGGGTAACATCTAGAAGAACCAGGTCGCCTGCGTATAACATCCAACCAAGATGGTTCATATTAATTTTTGGTTGAAACGCAGCCACGCCTCCCAAGGTTACACCGATGTCTGAAATAAACAAGTTAAAGAGAATAGAGGCCAACGGGCGCCCCTGTTTAACACCTCTGTAGGTCTTAATGGGAGCAGACAGGGTTCCTGTACGATCAAGGCGAATTCTTATTTCTGTTCCAGAATGCAGATCTTTCAACACCCCAATCAAGCTTGTTGGACATTTCCATCGTTTAAATTTTGTCCACAGAAGTTCCCTGTCCATGCTGTCAAAGGCGTGAGCCAGGTCAACGAATGCAAGATATATTTTTGTTAATTGCCTCCATCTTCAACAGGTTAATCAGTAGTAAGTTCAACCTGCATCCCACGCCTTTAACAAAACCAGTTTGCCTTAGATCATATGTGCAAGAGGTTTTCATCCATGTTGTTAAGTGATGTTGAATTTGGGTGGCAAAAATCATTCCTATGACGTCGAGGAGGGCAATCGGGCGATAATTTTTTGGCTGCGATCTTAGGTTTTTTTAAAGATAGGCACCACGATTGCTTGCTTCCACGACTACGGGATTGCACACTCGTTCAATATTATAGTCAACAATAACGTGCAGAATTTGGCCCACTCCACAGGATTTTCTTTTAACATTTGGTTTCTAACGCCATCGCGACCCGGGGCTCGAGAAGAGATAATTTGGGTGATATTCTTCAAGGTGTCATCTTTCTCCATTCGGATATTCCATCACTTCAAAAGTGGAAGTTCTGGATCTTCTATGGAGCCTTTCTTAGCAAACAGCTTGTTATAATGGTGTACCCACTGTAACTCTGAATCCATATTGCTCACAATGGCTTGTTGAGGAGCGTTTGTCATTTAGGAGCTTCCAGAAGTTCCTTGAGTTTTTGTGTGACAAAATACTCATCATGGCCTTTGCATGACGCTGTTCCAGTATGTGTCTGCGAAATTAACCCGTTTTTATACTTTGTTTGGCTTTGTTTTTCTCTTCTTGTTGGTTCTCGTTGCCAGACTTCATAATGGATCTAATTTCTTTTTGACACTTTTCTTTAAGATCTTGATGTCGTGAGCATGCTGTTTTCTAAACGTCGTATTGCGTGAGCCTTGAATGCTCTGTGTATTGTTCTAACAAGGCGCAATACTCAAATTTTGGCACGGTTCTTCTTGTTCATGCCGTTTCTCAGCTCTCTTGTAATGTTATCCACCTTATTAGAGGCATCCAGTCTATTTCTGCTAGGGTCTACAGTTATTGATGGATTCCAAGTTGCTGAGCCATGGACTGATATTACTACAAGATTATGATCACTCTGATTCATGGGGATGACATGCAGTGTGGCAATTCTTTTGGCAGTTTGTACAGATACTAAGAAATAGTCAAGAATTGATTCTTGCTGGTTCCCTTTCCAGGTGGTTCGTGGGGTAATGTCACCCACGATGTTTCCATTTAGCAAGGACAAATCTCTTGTCTCCATTTCTTACATTCATCGAGTAGCTACTTGTTTGCGACATTTAACCTTTCCTGTTTTGGACTTTCCAGATTGCAAGGTGAATACACAATCAATATTAAAATCAGCACATAGTATAATATTTGAGCACAGATCCGTGGACTTGATATTATCTACTATCTCAGACAACTGGTCAATAAATGATAGCGTGCCAACTGCTTGATGCTGCCAGTACACATTCAAGCTATATACTTTGTTCCCAATGTCTTTCAGTTGATCCGGCAATTTAATCATGGTCAGTTGTATATGGGACAGATTATTTGTGCTAATAACACAGCATCCGCTCCCTTTCTTTACCAGCATCATCAGACCAGCCGTAGGTCGTCCTTTTTTTCTTTAAATAGCAGGATTTAGGCGCCACGGCGAGCCAGGTTTCTTTCAGGCACAATATGTCCAGCGACTTCAGTTTGAGATTCTTTATTAAACAAATGAGCGAATCCCCTCATATTCCATGTGCCAATTTGAGGTGTTTTTTTTTTTGGGTCCCGTCTGCATTAGCTGTAATTGCAGCCGCCGAAGGCGCTGGCAATCCAATTCCAGTTATCATATTTTTCATCTACGTTATCTAGATCCTTTTTGATGTTTTTTGGTTCGCCTAATTTATTACTGCATGCTATCTTAATTCTTATTCGATCACCCATGGGCACGTTTTTAAAGGACTCCAGAGAGCTTTTGTTGCATGTTTTGTCGATGTTAAGTGGGCTCACTTTCCCTGATCTGGGCTTGATCGAACATTCCTTTAGTGACGTCGCTTTCGTAGCTTTGTCATATAGATTTTGATCGTCACTGAGGTTTGAGTTATCACGGTTTTCATCCATTCTACAGTCTGTGTTAACTTCCATAATGTCAAACCCTAATGGATTGACAGAGGGCACTGCACTCAGTAACATGTCGCGTATCGTTCTTGACTGAATGTGTAGGAACACCCGATCATGCATTGCTTCTTCCATAAATTCTACCGTTATTATGTCATCCGATACAATTGTTCTTGGAGTAGGCAGATAATGCAATATGCAAAGAACGTTTTTTCTGTTCAGGATGAGACCATCTTTAACTGTTATAATACGTTCTAATAAGAAGCAATAGTTATTTTTCTTTTCCTCTTTTAAGTGAGAATTAAGAATATTGTTTATTATCATGCCGTGTATCCGTGAAGTTGATGGTGGGCTCCTGGTGCCCCTCACAATTTACCACAAATTGACATACTTTTTGGTTGCATTTTGTCTTCATTCGCAGCACTTCTGCATTGAGATGAGCTGTCTTGTTCTGATAAAAGATCCTTTAAGAGTTTTGCGCTTCTATTTTTGCCCTCTTTTCATCAATAGTGCAGAAGTTAGAAAATTCTGCAGCGCTGCTTCTCATATAATCTTCAATTCTGGGTCTATTTTCATGCCTTGAAATTATTTTACATACTCTTAATGTGTAACCTTTATTGCTCTCAAACGGAGCTTCACAGCTTGATTTATCCAGGTCCTCTTCAGATTCAGTGCAGATGGCATTTCTCGTATCATTTTACGATTCATCTAACTCGGCTTCTTCAGCTGTTTCATATGTTGACAGGTTTAGGAGCTGTTTCTATGTCTTTTGTTTCCTGGTCATTTGTTGAGATCGCCTGTGTTGTTTTTATTGAAGCCTGCACTTTCGATGGAGGTGCAGGTGTTTTTGACGCATTAGATGACCCAAATGTAACGTTCAAGGACGTGATGTTCCAAAGAAATTTCAGAGAGTTGTTAGCATTGTGACTCTTTCCTTTTGTCTGATTGGTTTTTTCCCTTGTGAAGTGTTTCCTGCTCACGCCTTACAAGCGCGAGACTTACTAGGGCAGAAGATTGAGTAGTTTCCATTTTCTGTGTTGGCAACATCCATCACGTCATTCAAAGGGTTTACTGGATTCTCAATTTGGCCCTTTGCATTCGCTGAGGTACAAAGTCTAGTTGATGGCCCATCATCCTCAGCCATGGAGGGAATTTTTTTTCTGGAGGAACCTGCACCTTATCACTTTGAAGTTAAAAACTAATCTCGCTGTCAAAAATCAAGTCAGGTCACAAAACTGCCAGATATGCTGAAGGTCACATTGCAACAAATACAAAAAAATATGCTTTTTAGAATTTCATAGGTGAGTGAGGGACCGTTCTCCTGGGTCTCACGCGATTTCCTGTGAAACTGCACTCTGTAACCAAGAAAGGGGTGGGTCTTGAGCTACAGTTGGTATTAATGATTAATTTGAAACACTTGTGTATAGGCGCGTTACAAATGCCATATCATGTCAATGTCCAGAGCTTCCAGTGAAGGAAAGGTTAGCAGCTCTATAGAATGGCTTCCTTCACGATCACCACTTCTGTCTCAGGTTCCTGACTCTAGTGCCCAGCAACCCACCATCACTCCCCCCTCAAGATCTAGCCACATATTTGTACTTAAAGAAGGCTCACCTCTCTATTTTCATTCCTTATCTGCACTTTCTCAATTATTCAACATATGCTAATTTCTCCACCACTCCTTGACTTATCCTTTTCAGGCACAAGTCTCGCCTCAACAAACTTGTTATGCTCTGGACCCAACACACCTTCTCAAAAAGCCCTCCTTTGGATTTACGTATCCTTTATCTGTTTATCAAATGTCTCAATCTATTCAGGGCTCGACACACTCTCCTCTGCTACTCACAACTCTCTTCTCCTTTGATGGTATTCTCTGAACCGCCTTCTTACAACTTATCACATCATCTATCCTCCTGATGTCTTCCGCCAATTCCTTCTTTCACCTGCCAATTACTCCTTCTGATTGTCACTCCCACCTCTTTAATTTTCCTGATTTTGCTCTACCACCAATTCCTTTCTTTACCCGATTTTATATCTCTCTTCAGCGTTGCATGGATTTTCTTTCTCACTCCCCTTAATTTCACCACCAACCTTCTCTTCTAGTGATGTTGTAAGAGGATTCAATTCAACACTACAGCTAAGTCAATGCCTAGTCTGGGATACTGAATGGAAACCCTTATTGATATATCTTTACGTCCAGTTCATGCGTTCTGGATGACTACCCCTGTATAACACCCCTCTCGTGGAATCCCCCTGACCCCACTGAGCCAAGAAGTAGTTCTGTTTTGCAAGTTAAAAGGTTTATTTGATAAATTAAACAATAGATATATATATCACACTTTATAATTTAATAATTGAATATCACACCTAATCTGAGCAGTAATCAATAATGGATAGTCTGGCACTAGCACACTTCTTTATAATCAATGATGAGTGGTTTTAGGATGGATAAGATAGCAACAAGACTTTATGGTTTCAAATGGATGCAATGTGGAATGAAATGCAGTACAGAAAATAACTTGATAGGATTTCAGCAAAAGACAATGTAATCACTTTCTTGGACAATTCACCCCCCCCCCCTTTTATGCAATGCAAGGAAATGGAAGGAAAGCACACAGTTCTCAGAAATGCAATCAAATGTAATTCAGTTCACCCCAACAAGCTTAGACTACAGATCAGAGTTTTAAACACAGGCCCAAAATGCTTTTACATGTGCTGGCAATGAAGTGAAAAATATGCTAAAAGGCTTTTAATTCCCTCTAGAGGTTCAGGGTGAGTGGTATCAAGTTAATATTAGTCCAGGCTCACTTTCACAAGGATCTAGGAGTAACTAGCAGGTTAAACGAATTTTTGGCAACTGAAAGCAAGAAAACTGCTGTTTTCACACGTTGAGAAATTTGCAAATCGCGGCAAATTCGCGAGTGCGTTTTTCGCGATTGCGGCAAAACTATAGGGACTAGCACTATCGTTTTGGGGTCCTAGGACAGCCTAGGATCTCAGCTTCCAGATGTAAGTTACTGCAAGTCTCTAGGACAAACGGTCACGGAGATATGAGCGATTAAATAAAGGTCGTTTTTCGGATTTGGAATGTTAAAATTCAAAGTGACAAGTGCAGCTTGCAACTAGAAAATGACAGGTGACAGCTTTACAAATGACAGGTGACAGTTAGGAGGCAGTTCTACTTAGATTAAAATAGCTTGGATTAGATTATTTTAACTAAGAGATTGGTTCTGCACAGTTCTGCTAGGTACTCACACTATATTCTTGAATTAAATGGGCCTCGCCACGGATCTGGTCAGGTTTTAGACTGGACTCTGGTCTGGTCTCTGCACTTCACAGTGATCTGGGTCAGCTCTCTCTAGCCTCTCTGGATTCTGGAGATTGATGGATTTGAAGTCTGGATCTCTCTGCACAGCTTTCTCTAGAGATTGATGGAGGTAAAGTATGGATTTTCCCGGCAGAGCGTCCCGCAGCAAATGGATTTGAAAGTCTCTATCTGTCCTGACTGTCTGCTTTTATGTGTTTTGAAAATGGGGGTGTGTGCAGCATCACTAGCCAGCCCCTCTCTCAACTGCCCATTGGCCCAATTCTCCCCTCTCCCATGATTGGGGAAGGAACTGTGAGTCAGAGTGATGCTGTAGGTTTTATGGATCAGAGGATCCTCCCCTGTCAAATTGCACACAATCTATATTTGATAAAAAAACATATTTGCACAGGTACACATTTGTTTAAAATTACACGCACCCATCACATATCACAGGAGGTATACCCTGTCCAAATCTGCTCTTCCTGGGGGCTTGCATTCAGAAATGGCAACATTTGCACTTTTTAACTGATTTTGCAATTTCGGACATTAACCCAAATTTACACACATGTGCGCAAGGAGTATGGACATTACTTGATGAAATGTCAGATTTTTAACATGCATACATTTTAAGTAATACCCTCTTAACTGCTAGCTTGCCCCCAGATCATGCCACCGGTTCTAAAAACCTCTTACAATGTGGGCAGAAAAATCACAAGAATTATGGTGTCATTTAAATAATTTTCACAAGTCCGTACTATGAGTTATTCATCTTTTTAGAGTTATGTTCTGGCCCCAAAGGGGTGTGGTTTTTTCAGGTCACATGGTACAGAAACCAGTCTTTCCAGTTTCTGCCAAGCTCAGAGACCCTGCCCCTCCCAGCTTCTGCCAAGAGGAAGCTGTTTTACGACATCTGCAATAAACCATCTGCCTGGGTGAAGGGGTTTGCATTGTTCAGAGCTCCTGTATTCTGTGGGGGTTCCCCTTAATTCAATTATCAGAGAGATGGCATATCCTTAGTGTGGCCAGGAGGAAACAGCCAGGCCTGGGAAGTTACTTGTGAATCAAGTTTCACTCCTGATGGGGGTAGTTGCCAGGCAAAATTGGAATCTCTTTAAGCCAGTTTTTAGCCACATGTCGTTTCTGTTCCCCAGTTTTCTGCATTCAAATAACTAACAATGTTTTACATATGCAGCTAGAATGCTGATTCTAAGTTTAAAACTATGACATTTAAACAAGTGCAGCCTATGTGACACTCAAAAGTAGGTCACTCATTTCTTTTAAACATTTAGATTTTTAGTGTCTTTCAGTCCAAATTTACTTAAACTGCTGAAATCCACAGCTCAGCCAGTCTTGTTATAAACCTTCAAGTCACTTCAGAATATAACTTTTCATCCTCTTTCCAGATTTTGTAAATCTGACCATGGTAGTGTCATCCCCCTCTTTTGGAGGGGTGCACGGTGCGTGAGGGATGATGGCTGAAATTGTGCACACACAAGACACCCCTTCAAGTATTGGTCGAGGTCCTACCCCATGTGTGGCCAGTATGCAACCTCTCTTAAGATTTCCAATGTTGTGTGAAACCCCCTATGACCGGCGGTGGCCGCATCATGGGCGTGACTTAACATCAGGCTTCGGAATGAGGTAGGAACCACCCACTGATCGTGGCCAGCTTTGGATTTCCTTACCAGCAAACCGTCTTGGATTCGGAACATTTTTGGACATTTCATCAACACTCTTAGGTCCTCTTTCCCAATATAATCGGTATCCGTCAAGGGAAAGTTCTCAGGGTCCTCAAGGTGTTGGTAAAACTTACCAATTATTGGATCCCCCTTCTGAGCGGTAATCAAATCAGCATCAGGGGTCTCCTTACTCCATTGTGCAATTGAAAGATCATTGTGAGCATTTGTCTGGGACCTAGTGATAGCAGTGACCTGGATTTCCCCCAACAGGGACTCAATCTCAATTAGATCCCCTTGGATGGCCCCGGTTTTGGCCAGCTGATCAGCTAAGTCATTTCCAGTTTTGTCTGGTCCCTCTACTTTGGAATGACCCTTGATCTTTTTCCAATAGATGGTCATCTCATTCGAGGTGACCAGATCATCAATGTTTTGGATCAACTTCCCATGTTTCAAGGGTTTGTTGTTAGCACATAACATGCCTCTGGTTTTCCAATTAACCAGGTGCTCCACGAACCCGTTCCGTACATAATCCGAATCTGTGATTATGACCAGTTCGTGGAGTTGATGCTGGACAGCAGTGAGGATGGCCTGATGCACAGCCATCAATTCTGCCACCTGACTACTTCGGGGACCAATTTTGTATCCAGCGGAGGGTTCTGGGGACTCATTCACCCATGCATTCCCTACGCCAGCCACCAGTTCTTTCTCCCCGTTGTTGTCAACATGGTAAGAGCATCCGTCCACATAGACAGTGGGCATTCCCTCACACTTGTCCTCTTCAAAGACTTTGTGTAGGGAATTAAGGTATGCCTCCGTGTTGTCCTTGATTTTTAGACTTTCGTCCTCGAGACAGTTTTCTCTGGCACAATCATGCAAGTCCGCCAGACCTTGCGCGAGGGGACTCTTCTTGTTTTGGCCATATCTGACCTCCACAGGAAAGCCTTGCATTGACAGAATCCAGGAAGTAATTCGGGAATTACTCACATTTCCGGCCCGGATTCTGTCACTTTGGAGATATTGCAGAGGCTGGTGTGGAGTCTCCACTATGATGTGTTCCCCATGGATAAACGGGCGGTACTTCTTCAATGCCCACACCGTCGCCAGGAGTGCCTTCTCACAATCGTTGAATTTTTCCTCCACAGAGGATAAAGTTTTGCTCGCATAGGAGATTACTTTATTGACCTTGTCATGCTTTTGGTATAATACCGCCATCAAGCACGTATTAGAGAACCCCGTCTCCAGGAAGAACTCCTTGTTTCTGACAGGGTAAGCTAGGCAAGGCGCTTGTGAGAGGCTTCTTTTGAGTTGTCTTACTGCCTCGGATTGTTCTGGACCCCATTCCCACTTGACCCCCCCCCCTTCAGGAGATGAATCAGGGGTCTGGTGATCTCTGCGTAGCCCTCAATGAACTTTCTGCTGTAATTAGTCAGTCCAAGGAGGCTCCTTAGTTCCCGCAGAGTTGTGGGGTCTTTCAATTTTTGGAGTGCTTCCACTTTCTTTTCCTGGGGACAGAGACCCTGAGGAGTAATCTCATGCCCCAAGAAATTAACACGGGTTCTACACCACTGTGCTTTCTGAAAGGACAGTTTTGCTCCGGCGGCCCTCAACTGTGTCAGAACATAACGGATCTCCGCTATGTGTTCCTCCACAGATGAACTTTTGATGAGGACATCATCTACATAAGCCAGGTTACCCCTCGCACCCAGGTCGGCATGGCCTTATGTAGGAAAATGTTGAACTCATTACCGGAGTTAAGGTATCCAAAGGGAGTCCGGTTCCATGTATACTGCTGGCCCCCAAAGGTAAAAGCCAGCTTGTATTGGTCCTCCCTACTGACAGGCACGGTCCAGTATCCATTGGTCAGGTCTATTGCAGTGAATACCTGTGACCCCTGGATCTGGGCCAGCCCTTGGTCAATGTAGGGCAGAGGCCATCGGGAAGTATGGACCCGTTTGTTGAGCTCCCTAAGGTCAGCGCAGAGTCTCCACTGGCCGTTTGGCTTTAATATTCCCAGCACCGGATTATTGAAGGTGCTGTGGATGGGACGGATTATTCCCCTGGACTCCAGGTTCTTAATTATTTCAGTAAGGGACTCCATTGATGCGAGAGGCAAGCGATATTGCTTCACAAACACTGGAGTCATGCCAAGGTCCGTGGGGATTGTTGTTGTGTGGATGTCGGTGCGACCACAGTCATATGAGTCTACCGCAAAGAGATCTTGAAATCCAAGAAAACTTGTTTCAACTTTTGCTTTTGTTACAGAGTCACACAGGCATCAGCTAGGTTGACTCTCTCTTCCACCATCTGCCTGAAGCCTGGAAAGACTTCTGGTTTGGCTATCTCCGCGGCCTCCTCCAGCTGGGTGGAGAAGTCCCTGGTCAGAGTGCTGATTTGGACTGGAGGCTTCAGGTGGGACAGGCAGCCCTCATGGACCTGGAAAATCACCTCATCCCTCCTGAAGTCACAAGTCACATCTTCCTTACCATAGGGGCAGGAAGTGTACACCAGGAAGTTCCCCCCATGCCGGGTATAAATCCTGTCTGGTGTTGTATTGTCATCACTGTCACTGTCAAAGCAGTCCTTGGGGATTGGCCCTAACAGTTCATTACCTAAATCTATGGAAAAATGTCGGTCATCAACCGCCATTCCAATAATGGTGCTGCGGCTAGAGTAATACTCTTTAAGTCGCTGTTATCCACCTCTATTGGAATGGTGTCATGTTCTATGTTGACTAATGGTGTTGGGTTTACCCCTAACCCTTGCTGTTGGAGAGAAGCATTTAGATGTATGTAAGCATCAGGGTTTTGCAAATATTGTCCTCTTTTAACTTTCACTTCCAGGGAGAATTGTCGGGTCCTTTCTGGGATGGTGACTTCCTCTTTGATCTGAATTTCAACTGCATAAGGTAGCAATTGAGCTGACCTAAATGCTTTTTCTGGATCATCAAAGCCCATGGGATTATCCGCTAATCGGGACCAAGCTTTGAAGTTTATTAGGTCCAAACTAATGGCAAAGCGATTGAGAATGTCACTGCCTAAGTAAAAGGCGGCAGGGACGTCTCGCACGACCCAACAATTGTGGACTATGCTCTTGTTGCCAATGGAGATTTTGAGCATACACCTGCTTGGCAGGAGATGTTTGGAATTAGGTGCTTCCAGGTCCATTTCCCATTTGTCTATCAGTTTGAATGTGGGAATGGCTGGATCTTTTGGGAGTTGGCGAAACATGGCTTCGCTGATGAAGCTCTTACCATTGTTCACGTACACTCGAGCAAGAACAGAGTCCTTCCCATCATTTAACTGAACAGGGATGAACAACTTCTCTCCAATTTGCTGAATATCAGCCAGGCTCTGGGCTGATTTCACATCTTTCTGGACTATAGGAGTGGGAGTTTCTGATTGTGGATTAGTAAAGAATTTCAGAGTATTTCCTTCCAGCGTGGAATACCACCTTAAACTGGAAGGAAGGTTGATTTTCAGAAATAGAGAGGACCCTCCATCACCAGTCTGTTGTCCTACTGCTATTTCTGTCACGTCTGGAATTTGGCTATTCTGGAAGTGAAATTCTACTTGGTCAGATATTTGTTCAACCATGTGGCAGGTGCCGTTTAAACTAACATGGTTGACACTGTTTTAATTTTATTGGTCGGCTAGTCTGGGTCCAGAGGACCTTGTTTACACAATCTATTAGGGGTGACAACCTTCTCAGGAGGTCATTCCCTAGTAAACAAGGGGTGCCCTCTGGAGTCACAACTATGATCGAGTGTTTCAACTTGTGTCGCCCAATTTTAATGTCCAAGTCTGCCGTCCCCTCGACGGGAATTTCCTTCCCGTCAAAGTTCTGGAGTTGTCCAGGAAGTGAGGTGAGAGGAATTTGGTAATTCCCTCCCCTTCCTGCATTCAGTTCATCAAAGGCCCTTCTGGACAGAAGGGTAGCTTGAGATCCAGTGTCCACCAGCGCTGAAATCGTACCCTGCCCCTGTACTTGTACCGGGGCATAATATCTTCCCTCCTTCTCCTCAAGGGGGCACAGATAATGCACATTTTTGGACAACTGGTGGGCTAACTTTCTGGTTTTGGACATTGCTAAAGAAGAGATTTGGGCAGAATTCTGTGGAGAGCCTTGGGAATCTGGAATAAAAAGTTGGCAACTGGAGATCAGAGCCATTGTGGGTTCCCCTGGCTCCGGTTCTGGGACGCCCCGCCCTTTTTGGAGGCAGTCATCAGGATGGGTTTGAACCAGGGGATTTTCTTGCTGTTGGTTCTGGGATGAGATGGTGGGCGGCGGTAGCTCAGTCTCCACATCTCCCCAGTCTGGGTTGGAATCCCTTGGGACCCATTTTTCTTTGGGAGGAGTTCCCCCCTGTCTGAAGGAGAAGATCCTTTTCCCAGGATCCTCTGAGGATCCCTCTCCCTCAAATTGGAAGATCTGTACCTCCTCCTCAAACTGAGTCTGTTTGGGTCTTTTGTTTCTCCTACCCCCCCTCTGCTCCTTAGGAGGCAGACTTTCAGGGGAAAGAGATTTTGTTTCCGGTTCCTGGGTTTCCAGGGGCTGTTTACAAGTGAGGAAGGAAGCTTCCTCCAAGGCTTTACACCCCCCTTCCCCTTGTGCCTCCTCCCTGGGAACCGGTGAGTTATCGGGGTGCTGCCCCCGTCATTGTTCTGGAGCACCAGGTCCAGAGTTGGGTGCGTTCTGCGCCGGCATGCCGATCTGAGGGTTCTGCTGAGCCCTCAGTATGTGACCCAGATCCCGCGCCATGTTTTGAACCTGGTGCTCTAACTGGGAAACCCGCTCAGGCTGATACGGGGCCCTGTTTTCTCCCCTGGGCTGATCCCGGGAAGGGTAGCTATCCCTTCTTTGGTAGTACCCCTGGTTGGGAAGATTTGGATACCCCTCCACCCTTGGCCTCCCCTCTCCCGGATTCGGTTGTCTGGGCTCAGGGAATTGGGGAAAGAAGGGTGGAGGATTTTGGGGCTGGAAGTTGGGTGGATACCTGGGGAAAAAGTTCTGCCCAGGATTTGGAGAATTTCTGCCCTCCGGTGGGAAGTTAGGAGGGAAGTTCCCTGGGTTAGGTGCTTGGCTGGATCCCCCCCCTTGGGCTGGAGGAGTCCACACATAACCCAGGATGGGTCGATTACCCTTGTAACGGGGACTTACATAGTCAGGAGAGCGAGGGACCCCATTTGTGGGACTACCTCCTTGACTCCCTGTTTGTGACTGGCCCGAGGACCTTCTGGGCCTAGCATTATTAGGTGCAGGTAGGTTTTTAGGCCCCCCCATCTCCAAATCCAAAACGGGGGTGACCTTTACCTCTGCCACCTTGGCAGCAGCAGGGGTGCTGTTGGCTTTGGGGTTTTTGGCCCATTATTTTTATTTTCTATTGGTTTCTGCACCTCGTAGATGCGGGTGGCTTGTTCAATGACCCAGTCTAAAGATCTTTTCTCATGAAAATCTCTCACGAGCTGGGTCATATATTTGGGCAAGGCATGGAAAAATGTATTGACAAATTCTCTGCTGTCTGTGCGCACCCTTCTGGTGGTCTGCGCAAAGGCACGTTTCAGTTCTTGCACAAACTCTTGTGGGGCCTGATCCTCCCCACACTGCAAATTGTAGGCTGCCTTGCGAGCCTCTTGGGGATTTCTGTGAACAGAAAAATGTTTTAATATGGCCGCCCTATAGGTGGACCACCTGGAATGATTTTGGTCCTCCAGCCCTGCAAAGAAACTGGAGTACTCCGGGGAGAAGGTCCACTTTACATATTGAATACAGCTTTGGCTGTCCTTCAAATGGAAAGTCTCCATCATTTGCTCAAACAACTCTAAGTGCTCCCAAACAGAATACTTGGCATTCTTATGATACGGCGTGATGACGCTCCTGATTGCCTTAATCTGCTTTAAGGGGTCCTTAATCAAGGCCCTTTTTGTCTTATTGGCCCTTCTGGTCCGGGTAACCCTGGTCCATTCATCTTCTGACTCAGAGGCACTGCTCCCAGAGGTTCCCGTCTGTTCTTCCAGGTTTTCCCGGATTCTGCGAGCCTGGGAATGGCTGGCAGAATGTGGGGACCTGGGCTCCTGTGTCCTGTACCGCTCAGAGGAGTCTTCAGATCCCTCCTTGCTGCCAGGATTTGATGGGTACCCCCCCCACTGACCTAACTGGGCAGAGGTTTTCAGGATGCCCTTAATGGGCCTACTCTCCTGGGGCTCCCCATCAAATTGCACTGTGCTTGGGTGCCCATACCCGGATGCCCGCCCATCCATTCCTGGGAGGTACTGGCCTATGAGTCCCATGCTTCTGGCTGGATAGTAATCTGCCATCCCTGTGGCCCGGTGCTCATGTGCGCCAGGGGACATGGGGGTGGCAGAGTCCAGGGACTGAGAGATATAAAGGCCTCTGGTACTAGGGCTCCTGAGGCTATGCTCATGAGTCTCCCTCTCCCAGCGAACCTGGTCTCTATCCGCCCCTGCTCCCTGTTGCAATGCAAGGGCCTGCGCCTTCAGTTCCTCAGTTAAGGCCTTACTAGACTCTATCAGTCTCTCCTGCATCGCTACCTGTTGTTGGAGCCTATCATTGTGCTGGCAGAGAGCCTCATTCTCTCTCTGCGTTTCCTGATTGGTCCTGTGGCACTGGGCCAGTCGTTGCTGCAGGAGGGTTACCTCCTGAGCTGTGTCCCTATTGGCCTGCTCCTGTCTTGCCAGAGCCTCCTCCACCCTCCTGGTGTGCTCTAGCAAGTCCTGGTGTTCTTTTTGGAGGTCACCCAGTCCCTGGTGGGCCAGGTGATTTTCTTCCATTTTTCTTTTTAAATGGCAGACTTCCTGGCCTAAGGCGTCTCTTTCCTGGCTAAGAGCCTGCATTTGTGCCGCCAGGTCGTCCCTCTGCCTTTGAAAGGCACCAGCTTTCTGGCGTTCTTCATCAAACTCTGCCTGGGTATCCAGGTCTTTCAAAATCAGCTTGTTGCTCTCTGCCTTCACTCTATCTAGATGACTTTGCAGGGTGGCTACCTGCTCCGTGCATGCCCTGTTAAAGTCTAATTGTTGCTCCAGCTTTTTCTGGCTCTGCAGCAGGGAGTCCAAACCTTCTTGGTACTCCTTCTGCAAGGCCAGAAATCTGGTATCCTGGTCAGCCTTTTCCTGTTGCAGGATGTCCATATCCCTCTTTATTTTAATGATGTTTTGTCTACTCTCATTTTCTGACTCCTGGCTCCCCTGCAGCCTCTGCTCAGAAGAGACGAGGTCAGATCGGACCTTCTCGAACGCCATCTGTCGCTTATTCGCCAGATCTTGGCTTTCAGTACATTTATCCTGCATGTCTCCCATATATAGGTACAGGTATGCGGCTATCCTAACCATCTTGTCTTGTTCATCCTTAGCTTTAGGAGCCATGTATAGTTCACTCAGGGCCACATGTAGGGGACCCTGATCTCCCCATATATCAGACCCTGTTTCAGTGACCTGTTGCGTGATGGCCTGCAACCAGACCATGCGGTCCTGGTGAGTCCACTCACCTCTCACAAATAACTTATGTAAGAAGTGCTCTCTGGCTATTTTCATGTCTACTAAGGTCGTCATTCTAGAGATTGGTCTCTGTCCTGACTTACAGAAATTTGTATTTTATTTTTGCAAAACAGACCTTTTCCTTAGAGCGTTCCTTTGAGGAGTGCTTTACAGCGTAACACAGCGTGTGATCCGACCGGATATGTGTATCTGGTCAGCTGGCACACTGTATTAATCTGCACAAGTGATAGATCTAACCCAAACATCCCGGACGAGCCCCCAATTTGTAAGAGGATTCAATTCAACACTACAGCTAAGTCAATGCCTAGTCTGGGATACTGAATGGAAACCCTTATTGATATATCTTTACGTCCAGTTCATGCGTTCTGGATGACTACCCCTGTATAACACCCCTCTCGTGGAATCCCCCTGACCCCACTGAGCCAAGAAGTAGTTCTGTTTTGCAAGTTAAAAGGTTTATTTGATAAATTAAACAATAGATATATATATCACACTTTACAATAATTTAATAATTGAATATCACACCTAATCTGAGCAGTAATCAATAATGGATAGTCTGGCACTAGCACACTTCTTTATAATCAATGATGAGTGGTTATAGGATGGATAAGATAGCAACAAGACTTTATGGTTTCAAATGGATGCAATGTGGAATGAAATGCAGTACAGAAAATAACTTGATAGGATTTCAGCAAAAGACAATGTAATCACTTTCTTGGACAATTCACCCCCCCCCCTTTTATGCAATGCAAGGAAATGGAAGGAAAGCACACAGTTCTCAGAAATGCAATCAAATGTAATTCAGTTCACCCCAACAAGCTTAGACTACGGATCGGAGTTTTAAACACAGGCCAAAATGCTTTTACATGTGCTGGCAATGAAGTGAAAAATATGCTAAAAGGCTTTTAATTCCCTCTAGAGGTTCAGGGTGAGTGGTATCAAGTTAATATTAGTCCAGGCTCACTTTCACAAGGATCTAGGAGTAACTAGCAGGTTAAACAAATTTTTGGCAACTGAAAGCAAGAAAACTGCTGTTTTCACACGTTGAGAAATTTGCAAATCGCGGCAAATTCGCAAGTGCGTTTTTCGCGATTGCGGCAGAACTATAGGGACTAGCACTATCGTTTTGGGGTCCTAGGACAGCCTAGGATCTCAGCTTCCAGATTAAAGTTACTGCAAGTCTCTAGGACAAACGGTCACGGAGATATGAGCGATTAAATAAACGTCGTTTTTCGGATTTGGAATGTTAAAATTCAAAGTGACAAGTGCAGCTTGCAACTAGGAAATGACAGGTGACAGCTTTACAAATGACAGGTGACAGTTAGGAGGCAGTTCTACTTAGATTAAAATAGCTTGGATTAGATTATTTTAACTAAGAGATTGGTTCTGCACAGTTCTGCTAGGTACTCACACTATATTCGTGAATTAAATGGGCCTCGCCACGGATCTGGTCAGGTTTTAGACTGGACTCTGGTCTGGTCTCTGCACTTCACAGTGATCTGGGTCAGCTCTCTCTCTAGCCTCTCTGGATTCTGGAGATTGATGGATTTGAAGTCTGGATCTCTCTGCACAGCTTTCTCTAGAGATTGATGGAGGTAAAGTATGGATTTTCCCGGCAGAGCGTCCCGCAGCAAATGGATTTGAAAGTCTCTATCTGTCCTGACTGTCTGCTTTTATGTGTTTTGAAAATGGGTGTGTGTGCAGCATCACTAGCCAGCCCCTCTCTCAACTGCCCATTGGCCCAATTCTCCCCTCTCCCATGATTGGGGAAGGAACTGTGAGTCAGAGTGATGCTGTAGGTTTTATGGGTCAGAGGATCCTCCCCTGTCAAATTGCACACAATCTATATTTGATAAAAAAAAAACATATTTGCACAGGTACACATTTGTTTAAAATTACACGCACCCATCACATATCACAGGAGGTATACCCTGTCCAAATCTGCTCTTCCTGGGGGCTTGCATTCAGAAATGGCAACATTTGCACTTTTAAACTGATTTTGCAATTTCGGACATTAACCCAAATTTACACACATGTGCGCAAGGAGTATGGACATTACTTGATGAAATGTCAGATTTTTAACATGCATACATTTTAAGTAATACCCTCTTAACTGCTAGCTTGCCCCCAGATCATGCCACCGGTTCTAAAAACCTCTTAAAATGTGGGCAGAAAAATCACAAGAATTATGGTGTCATTTAAATAATTTTCACAAGTCCGTACTATGAGTTATTCATCTTTTTAGAGTTATGTTCTGGCCCCAAAGGGGTGTGGTTTTTTCAGGTCACATGGTACAGAAACCAGTCTTTCCAGTTTCTGCCAAGCTCAGAGACCCTGCCCCTCCCAGCTTCTGCCAAGAGGAAGCTGTTTTACGACATCTGCAATAAACCATCTGCCTGGGTGAAGGGGTTTGCATTGTTCAGAGCTCCTGTATTCTGTGGGGGCTCCCCTTAATTCAATTATCAGAGAGATGGCATATCCTTAGTGTGGCCAGCAGGAAACAGCCAGGCCTGGGAAGTTACTTGTGAATCAAGTTTCACTCCTGATGGGGGTAGTTGCCAGGCAAAATTGGAATCTCTTTAAGCCAGTTTTTAGCCACATGTCGTTTCTGTTCCCCAGTTTTCTGCATTCAAATAACTAACAATTTTTTTACATATGCAGCTAGAATGCTGATTCTAAGTTTAAAACTATGACATTTAAACAATTGCAGCCTATGTGACGCTCAAAAGTAGGTCACTCATTTCTTTTAAACATTTAGATTTTTAGTGTCTTTCAGTCCAAATTTACTTAAACTGCTGAAATCCACAGCTCAGCCAGTCTTGTTATAAACCTTCAAGTCACTTCAGAATATAACTTTTCATCCTCTTTCCAGATTTTGTATGCCCTCAAGACTTTATTCTGCCAGATGTCCGCTGGTGTTCAGTGAGATTTTTGGATGTGTTGCAAATAGGCATTTTGAGCTGGCATTCAGAGAAACAAAAGGTGATTTTAAAGTGCGGTTTTTCCTTTGGCACACATTTCACTCATGGCACCCCGGCCCATCCTGCTTGTATTGGTGGGTGGCAAGTTAGGCAACCATTTTAGTGTGCACAACTGCGCGGTTCTCCTGGATTCTGGCGCACTTGTGGGTTTTTTGGCCATCTTGGATTTTCTAAGCCCACAGCACCAAATGTTGCAGCATGATAGCTCAAACGTGGGTCAGGACATCCAACAATGTTCTCTCCAACCAACAAATCATAACTGGTCAGGATTATTGGAGGATACACTAAAGATCACTGACTTGTAAGGGAAATAAACTCTTATTGTTTCTATAATTCTATTCTATAATTCTGAATAGATCTTGTGAGGGGTCATAACAACTCGTCACATATTGTACAAACCAGTTTTAAAAGCATGGGAATAGAGAACCAATCAATTCCTCAATCACAAATGCAAAAATAGAAAAAGGTGCATCAAAATATCCATCTGACATACATAATACATCTTAGTGGTATCCCATTCATTGTCGCACCATGATTTTGGTGCATTTTATACACTGTTATTTACATCAGCCTTCTTGCGCTCATTCTATCCCTTTCTGTGCTACAGCCTTGTTAGGTAAGACTTTTCATTGCAATGATAAATCTTCCTGACCTGGGTCAACCCCAGAATATTTTGCTTTTACTGGTGGATTATCTTTCCTTATACCTCTGTGAGTGGGAACCTTTTTCCACACACAGAATCTTTTACTCTTTTTATGGGTGTCATTTTTAGACTCTTCATAGTGTCTTTTACAGGTTATCCTGTTTGACAACAAGTGCCTATGGGTTGCTAGGTTGCCCTAGGGGCTCCCCTTTTAACTTTCTCTGGCTAACCTTGTGCAAACTACAGTTCCCAAGTGTAGAAAGGATCTTTGGACCCCTTTTACATTTTATTAGGTGAGACCAGCACCCCCACCACCTTATGTGGAGTGATGGGGAGATACTGAGTATCCCCTTTCTAATTTAAATGTAACATTTATGTTACAATGACAAACTTGCCCTTAATGACTGGTGGCAGTGAACCTTTTTATTAATTCGGTGCACCTTTACCGCCGGCAGTTTGCAGAGCCCCGGTAAAGGCACCCATGGGTGCTCATTCTCCTTTTTAAATGGCCCCTGTTGTCTATTTTCTTGTCATTTTAGCGTTTGTCCTTTCATGTACCTTCTCCTGACATCTAGGGCGGGAAATTCCTTTGTGTGGTTTATTTTTCTTTGGCGGGAATCCTGTGGTGCCACAGTGTCTGTGAAGGCAGGAAGCGACGGAGGAGTCCAAAATTCTGCAGCCCTTCGTCTTGCAGCATTACTGTGAGAATCCTGAAAGGATTGCCAACCCCCCAAGTTTGAATGTTGCAAGACTGTTTGATTGGCTGGGTTCCTGCTTAAAAGTCAGATCCTGGAAGCTGGAGAGGTAGTCAGCCACTGGACCCGAAGAGGAAGATGAAGAAGCTGCAGCTGAGACGATTTCCAGCGAACGGAGACCCTGCTGTGTAACTGGAGTCTGCTCTTACCCTTCCTTCCAATCGACCTGGGGACTCGAACAACGATGCCCCGACCCAGAGCTTGGTGAGACCCACTAGACTCAAGAAGACCTGCATTTTGAGCCATCCCACGCCGTGCTGCGGTTTTACAGGGCTGCAATACCCCAATACCTGGGACCTCGAGCCATTCCGAATCTTGCTGAAACTTCGTGAGCATCCTGCTGGATCTCCAGAGGCACGTAATTTAGACATATTCCGGTAACAGTGCCTCCACGCCCCCGGGCTGTATGAGCGCTTTTTCCAGTCCATTAAGTCCCCCTCACCAGAGTGCTGGACCTTGCAAACTACAAGAATCCGGCCGACAATATTCTGTCGTCTTCTGTGCTGCTGAAAAAGGTGCCAAATCCACAGAACCGCATACAGCCGCGAGGGAAACCTTGCATAGAACCTTCCCTGTGATCCTTGCTGCAGATGTCCTTCCAGTGTCCTGTCTTCGAGGGGATTTGTACCTCCGAAGTAGTCCACATCTATGACACGTAATCACCACAGATGTGCTGCTTCGGAAAAAAAATTCTGCGTCGATACGCTGTCCTCGAGGGCCTCCGTCGAGCCAACGTCACTGGATGTTGTAGGTAGGACGCACAACGCCCGTAGCCTCAGTTCCGTTTTTTTCCGCGAATTTGTTCGCTTCGGAGATCTCGGCGCACCTCGGTTCTTCTGATTTCTATTGGTTCTTTGACTCTGGTTGTTTGTGAAGATATCATGTCTTCATCTTCTTCTACCCCGCGGTCGGGTTTCAAAAAGTGTCGGGACTGCGGTTCCAAGATGTTGCTTACGGACCCGCACAACATTTTCCTCTGGTGTTTCGGCGAGGACCAAGGCACTGATGACTGTGACGATTGACGGTCTTTGACGTCGAAGGCCTTGTGGGAGCGGAAGAAGCTTTCTCTAATTAACATTTCCAAACCCTGAAAGTCAAAATCCGCTGGACTTTCGACTGACGATTCGAGGGGCGACTCCCCGCGTCAGCGTAAATCCAGGGGGTCTCAGTCCCGGAGTGGTTCCCGCCATTCCTCTGCCTCTTCTAGACACTCGCGGAAGCGTCGGCACCGATCGCCTTCCTCGTCCGAGGACTCCGCCAGATGGCCGGTGGCTTGTCCTACCAAGCATTTCTCTCCTGTGGAATGGGACGCAGTTTGTAAGCAAATGATGGCGATTTCCGAATCGCAGGGCTCCGTTCCATCCGCGCCTTTGAGAGAAGCCTGCAAGGAACGCGCTAGGGCCACCGCTTGCACGTCTTCGGGCTCGGGCAGTCGGCACGATCATAGGGAGCCATCGAGGTCCCGATCGGACAAGGTAGATCGCTCTAGCCATGCCCGCTCCAGGTCCCAGTCCTCGACGTCCTCGAGACCGCCGGAGCCTGTGAGGTCTTCTAAGAAGACGTTGACGCCATCGGCGCCATGTCTGTCGAGGGTCTCTCTCGAGGCTCCACCTCTGAGGAAGTTATCGGCGCCGTGGCCGTCGAAGGACACGCTCGGGACTCTGGCCTCAAGGCCTGTGTCGAAGCCGTCAGTGCCTCGTTCGACGCCGATTCCGTCGACGCCTTTTGTGGAGGCTTTACGGAGGTACCCAGTGCATCAGTGGAAACTCAGAGTAAGGCCCTGAGGAAGTCCGTGAAGCCTGTATTTAATCCTTTTTCTGTGCCCTCATCCAGGGATTTATTGCAGCCTCTGGATTATATCTCTGAGGTGGGTCAAGGGTCTGATGAAGGTTTGGTTCCTGATGAGGTTCCTGTCAAACTCTTGTCTGGTCATAGCCAGTTGGAAGACCTGCGTCAGTCTTTGCACGACGCCAGTGGTGTGGACACCTCTCCGGAGTTTGAGTTCGGTAGGCCTGAGCCTGGCACGCACGCAGAGTCTTCATACCGGCATCTCATGTCGAGGATGACGGAGTACTTGGGGTCTGCGCCACCAGTGGATTTTCTGCAGGATGACCTGACAGATATCCTTGACCAAGGTCCACCCACTGACCCGGTGCTGCCATTTCATATGGCTTTACAGAGAAGGGTGGTGGCAGCTTGGACTGCTCCGGAGAGTCTCCCGGCAGTGAGCAAGTCGTTGCCAAAAAAATATCGTCCAGCCAGTAGCGACCCCTGCTACTGGCGGGACTACGCACCCCACTCCGGAGAGTTTGGTGGTGCAGGTGGCTAGGGCCCCGGCAAAGCAGGCGTCGTATCCTACCATCCCTCCTGATAGGGACGACAAACGTTTTGATGGCTGGGCGAAGAAAGTGTTTTCTTCAGGGGGTATGGCTTTACAGGCAGCCAACTCACTCACACTCTGTGGAATTGTGTGTCTTTGGCGGCTGAACATATTCCTGAAGGGGAGGAACGGGATGGTTTTCTTGCCCTCGTTCAGGATGGCAAGGATGCCATCTGTGTATCCGTTCAGTCGGGTTTGGACATGGCAGACTGTGTCAGCCGGTCCCATGGCGATGAGCACTGTGATGCACAGATTTGCGTGGTTGCAGAAGTTGGGGTTTGCTCTTGACGTACAAGCCAGGCTTCTCAACATGCCCTTTGATGTTGTACATCTTTTTGGCAGCAAGGCTGATGAGAGCCTTGAGAGGTTGCAGACCTCAAAGCTCCAGCGAAGTCGTTGAGCGCTGCAGTTCGCCAACCTCTGCCTTTTTCGTCCTAGTGGACAGCAATGGAGGGGAGGTTCCTTTCGATACTACTCTTCCTTTGGTAGATTGAGGGGAGCTGCAAGTCAAAGGGGCCACCGTAGGAGTACCAGAGGTGGAAAGCAAGGTACTCGAGGTGCCAACGCCGCTCGAGCAGTTGCCTCTTTGCCCTCAGGCACTGCCGCAGCCGCTTCAGCTCAGTCATGTAGCCATGTCCCATGGTTCGCCGGTTGGGGGAAGGCTGGCGCAGCAACTTGTAGAATGGCGTGCGATTACTTCAGATGTGTGGGTTCTGGAGGTCATAGCCCACAGCTACTGTCTTCCTTTCTGGCAGAGGCCTCATGACAATCCACCAGGGAATCTCTTTGAAGAGTCCGGATCCGCTCCTTGCGCAGGAAATCAAATGCCTGCTGGAGAAAGGCACCATAGAACTGGTGCCTGTAGCGGAGAGGAACAAGGGATGGTATTCCCCATATTTTTTTTTTCTGAAAAAAGACTGGGGATTGAGACCCATCATGGACTTGCGTGGTTTGAACAAGCTCCTCAGGAAGGACAAGTTCCAGATGGTTTCTCTTTCTCAAGTCCTCCAGGCCCTTCAACTTCAGGATTGGTTGGTGTCTCTCGACCTCAAGGACGCTTACTTTCACGTGCCGATTCATACCAAGCACAAGAAGTACCTGAGATTCGTGGTTGCGACTCGCATTTTCAGTTTCGGGTCCTGCCGTTCGGATTGACCTCCGCCCGAGGGTCTTCACCAAGCTCATGGTGGTGGTGGCAGCGTATATCAGGAAAGGGGGATTCATGTCTACCCCTACCTGGACGATTGGTTGATCAGGGTGCGCTCTCCTGAGCGAGTCCTGGATCATCTGTCAGTCACCTGCCACTCCCTTCACAAACTGGGCTTCTCCCTCAACTTAAAGAAGTCCCACTTGACACCTACCCAGCGGCTGCAGTACATCGGAGCAGTGCTCGACACATCTCTGGGGCAGTGTTCGCTTCCCCGGGTGAGGGCTCATCACATTCTGCAGATGGTGGACAAATTTCAACGTGTGCAGAGTCTCCCGGCGTTCGAGTTCTTGAGGTTGCTCGGCCTCATGACATCCTGCATCTTCTGGTGCCAGATGCCAGGCTGCGGAGGAGATCTTTGCAGTGGGCTCTCAAGATGCAGTGGTCACAGGCCTCCGGCAGGATGTCGGATCCAGTTCAGGTGTCGCCCTTGGTCAGCCAGTATCTTCTGTGGCGGGCCGTCGAAGGCAATCTGATGAAGGGGGCTCCATTTTGGCTACCCTGGCCGGAGGTGACGATCGTGACGGACGCATCCCTCACGGGATGGGGAGCTCATGCCAACGAGTTGACAGCGGTCGTTGGTCTCCGTCAGAGTCCAGACTCCATATCAATCTGTTGGAGCTGAGGGCCGTCAGGCCAGCCCTGAAGGCTTTTCTGCCGGCTGTGCGGCGAAAGAATGCCCCGATTCTGACGGACAATACAGTGGCCATGCACTACCTCAACAAAAAGGGGGGCAGGGTCTCTCCCTCTGTGCAGAGAGGCAATGCAGCTCTGGTTCTGGGCCATCCAGCAGGAAATTTCGATCTCGGCAGTTCATCTGGCCGGAGATGAAAACGTGGCGACGGACACTTTGAGCAGGCAGAGCACGGTCTCTCACAACTGGATCTCTTCGCCACTAGTGTCAACCGGAAGTGCGAAAGATTCTGCTAGCGGGAATTTCCTCCAAGAGGTGCCTTAGGGGACACGTTCATAGTGGAGTGGTCCTTCCCACTACTGTATGCGTTTCCTCCAGTCCCCATCATTCCGCAAGTGCTGCGGAGGTTTGGTTCCCGAATTATCCTCATTGCTCCGGCATGGGCCAGGAGAATGTGGTACCCGGACCTTCTCGACATGTCCATCTGCCCTCCACGCCGTCTTCCCTACCGAGACGATCTGCTCTCACGGGAGGGGGGGTCAGGTTCTCCATCCAGAGGTCAAGTCCCTCACCCTTCATGCTTGGCTTTTGAAAGGTTGAGGTATAAGGATTGGGACCTCCCTGAAGCCGTGATGGAGGTGTTGCTTTCGCCCAGAAGGCCCGCAACAAAGTCCCTGTATCGTTGCCATTGGAGAAAGTTCTGCGATTGGTGCAGGGTTAAGAATGTGCCATTCCTGTGGTTCTGCCTTTTTTGGTTTCGTTAGTCCACAGGGGCCTGCAAGTGGGTACCATTAAAGGTTACCTAGCGGCGCTGTCCATATTTAAGCGCTCGTCTGAGGAGTGTTCTTATTTTAAGATTCCTTTGATTTCTCGGTTTCTGAAAGGGCTCACTGTGTTCCCACCGTCACCTTTCCAGGTGCCCGGTTGGGATTTGAATTCCTAATGGGAGCTCCGTTTGAGCCTTTACATTCTTGTCCTTTGAGACAGTTGACCCGTAAAAATTGTATTTTTAGTTGCGGTTACTTCCGCTCGCAGAGTGAGTTGCAGGCACTATCCGCCAAGCCACCCTTCACGGTGTTCCATAAGGACAGGGTTGTCCTTAGGGTTCGTCTTTCTTTTCTTCCGAAGGTTATGTCGAAATTTCATTTGAGCCAGAAGGTCATTCTTCGGCGTTCTATCCTCCTCCGCATCCTGGTAAGGAAGATGAGAGGCTCCATAGGTTGGATCCTAGGAGAGCGTTAAGCTTCTACATCTCACGCATGTCCCGGGTCAGAGTAGACGATCGTCTCTTTGTATAATATGCGGGAAGGCGTTTTGGTCAAGCTGTTACTAAGCAGACCTTGTCCAGATGGATTATCTTGACCATCTCGGAATGCTACCGTCTGGCGAGCAAGGACCATCCGGTAGGCTTGAGGGCCCATTCTACTAGGGGTGTGGCTGCCTCCACTGCTCTGCAGAGGGGTGTTCCCATTCGTAACATTTGTGAAGCAGCCACATGGGCCTCTGTCCATACTTTAGTAAAACATTACTCCCTGAACTCGATCCATGGGCAAGACTTAGCCTTTGGTAAGGCGGTCCTCTATTCTGCAATTTGATTGGGCATTCTAAATTTCTAAATTCTTTTCCCACCTCCATACGTTGGTACTGCTTTGGGAGTCTGTCATAGATGTGGAATACATCGGAGGAACGAATCCCCTCGAAGAACAAGTTACTTTCTTACCTGGTAACGTTCTTTCGATGGGATGTTCCAACAACGTATTCCACATCGTACCCTCCCAGCCTGCCCCTCTACAGAATTTCTTATGCGATTGCAGCTTACGTTTTCGCAAGGCTTTCTGTAGTCATTCTGGCAGAAGATTGGTGCCACATGTTCTGGGACAAAAGTACAACTGAGGCTACGGGCGTCGTGCATCCTACTTATAACATCTGGTTATGTCGGCTCGACGGAGGCCCTCGAGGACCGCGTATTGACGTCATTGATGCAGGACGTAGACGCCGAAAAAAAATTCCAAAGCCTGCACAGCTGTGGTGATTACCTGTCATAGATGTGGAATACGTAGTTGGAACATCCCATCGAAAGAACGTTATCAGGTAAGAAAGTAATTTGTTCTTCTTAATGAAGGATTTCAACTCCTGCTGCAAAATCTTCTATGCTGAAGTATTGTGCTGGCTTGGGTATTTACTTACCTTAAGTCTCTTGTGATTCCTGTGTAGTTTTGGGGTGTTTTCTGCGATTGGGATGCCTCTCATCCGGTACACTGAGCTGGAATCCTCCTAGGGTCTCTTCTCAGAAGCCCCTGCACCCTCAACTAACTCTAATGACTTACTTGTTCTAACACTCTGACTTTTGCTACTGAAGAACCTATCATGACCTGCCTGTTGGACACTAGACCCTAGCGATCCCCCCCAACCCCTTCTGCCACTGAGAACACTCATTATTTCTTTTTTAATACTTTATTTGTTATTTATCAATTAAAGAATTGGAGTCTGATTCCACATGCCGCCCACCCAATGTAGAAGAGTGTACATATCAATAATACTTAAAGACACTGATTTTATCGTCACTTCACTCAGCATTTTCAGTCTGTTGTTGTAATCAAATATTGGATGTATGGGCCCTAAATCTCAGACGGGCATGCAGTGGTAAAGTCTGAATAAAGGTAGTTTCAACATCATGACAGTAAGCAACATTCCGTAGCCATCTCTGTAGGGGGTGGGGGTGGCCCTTTCCCCAGGCCATGGTCACTCTCCTGCGTGCTACCTTAAACAGCAGCCTCGCCAAGTGCCTTATCATGGGCTGCTTATACATCCCAATAAAGCTAAGACCGGGTCCTGCTCCAGTGGTTCCCCAATAATCAAGGACATTTTGGTTAATACCTCTTCCAAGAACTTGGAGACCCGTGGGCACTTCCAGGCCAAATAGAGAAATCCTGCCGGAGCAAAGTCAAACCTGGCACAGGTAGCTGGGGTGGTAGGAAAGTGTCTGTGGAGCCTGGCCGGAGTGTGGTAGACCTGGTGTAGAAATTTAAAATGTATTAACTTGAATTTAGAGTTTAAATATACTTTCTGGGTTGGTCTCAGTACGTATGCCCAGTCTTCATCTTCTATGGTTTTCCTTAGGGCTGCCTCCCACCGTCTGCTCGGGACCTCTCCCTCCCATGGTGTATCCGATATAATAGTGCTGTAAATTCACTAGACCAAGCAGCCCTCCCCCTTAGACTGTATCACCCCACGCAACAGTGGCCACACAGAGGGTTGCGCGATGAGTGAAGTGAACAGGGTTTTAAGCACTTGTTGTAAGTCAAGGCAAAGGAGAAGGTAGTAGGTAGACTCGCTCACTAGTTATGGCCAGGCCGGGAACGTGGAAGAGTAGGGAGATCCATTTCCCCTTCAATTTTTTTCAAAACCGTACAGGTATCTTGACAACATTCAGGGTATTGGGCGATGCTCGGGGCACCCAAGAATCTTTGCACGCAACAGGTCTGGGGCGACAAGTGCTCTCAGAATGTGTAGCACACCATTGTCCAAGAAAGTGTGCCTGCGCTGCTCAATAGTACCACTCAAGATCTGGTAGAGCTAAGCCCCCTCTTGCCATTGGTTGTGTTAGTGTCATATATGCCACCCTCGCCGGCTTACCGCCTCATAGCAAGTCGAGGATGAGCCCGCCCAAACGCTGGACGAAGCTGCTTGACAGCAGCAAGGGAACATTGAGAAAAAGGTACAGAAATGTAGGGAGTACAATCATTTTGACGATGGCGATCCACCGAGGAGCAAGAGCAACCGCCATCTTGCCAGAGTCTCCTGAGGTTTCCCAATTGTCCTCCCGTAGTTGTCGCGATGCTGGTTGTCCTAATTACGAGACACCAGTACCCCCAGGTAGCGGACTCCGGTAGTCTCCCATCCAAGGCCGAACTCATCAAACCCAAACCTCCCGGTCCCCTCTTTAAGTGGGAGCACCACAGACTTGCTATGATTTGATTCTTGGTCCCGAAAATTCCCCAAACCTCAGCACCTTCCGCATCACAGGGCTCAGGTTGTCCACCGGATTGTTGACATAGAGGGCCACATCATCGGCCTACAGAGATATGATCTGCCTGTGCGGGCCGAGTCTTAGTACACTCTGAATGTGGCGCTCCCCTAGGATCGTTGTCAGTGGCTCCATCGTTAGAGTAAACCGAAGTGGTGTGAGACAGCATCCCTGCCGAGTCCCCCTTCCCATCTCAAAGCCATCTGATCTTGCTCTTTTTTTTTTTTTTTTTTTTTGGCTGTCCGGGCCCATTTC
This sequence comes from Ambystoma mexicanum, assembly GCF_040938575.1. Lineage (NCBI taxonomy): Eukaryota > Metazoa > Chordata > Amphibia > Caudata > Ambystomatidae > Ambystoma > Ambystoma mexicanum. The sequence continues at coordinate 53,675,732 of NC_090939.1, forward strand.
TTGTCCCAGTCCAACCCTGGCCGTGCGAGTTCACCAGAGCCACAAGTACACCCTGAAGGACGCCACACACCTGCAGGACCCTCCCTTTATCATCTCTTGCTGTTGAGATCAAGCAAAGCTTGACTCCACGACTGATCAGGATAGCTACCCCTCCTCGCGTTAAGAGGAGGGGTAGGAGGAGAAATACCTATGGCATCCCCAATGGGGGCCCCATTTATGTTCTGTGGAGGGAGATGATTCTTTGATAAAGGCCACCTCTACCTGATGCCTTCTAAGATATTGTGCAACCTTTTGGATCTTGGAGGCATGGTCCCCTTCCCCCCCTTCCCCTAATGTTCTTGTACCTACCAGGAATACCATTTGCCCAAAGGATACTCAAGTGTTGGAGACAGCTTCCCATATATTCACCGCCCTTCAGGCGGGATCGAACTGCAATTGAAGGATATGTTGGTGAGACGCCATGATGAAAATCGGACACCCCATAACCAGATACCCCCTCCTCCTCTCCAATTAAACTCCCCTCTTCCTGCTGAACTAACTCTGATCTGCGCCCCCCACCCCCATGAGCCACCCTAAACTGGCCCAAATGTCCCCCTGTGATGCCCTTGTTCCCCATATCGTATCCCACCCAGGTCTTTCTCCCCCACGGGCAACCCCCAACCCACCCGCTGGATCCACCCTCCCCTAAACAAAAACCGAAACCAGTGCTGTGCTCTGTGCACTAGAGCCCTGCCAAGCCTGCGAGGCTCCGCCACCCCTGGTTGGTATACATATGACTGAGGCAGCCTAATCTATGAAATAGAGGCCAGCTACCCCCCGCCCCCAATATTCTGCAACCGCTATACATTCCCATTCCACTGTGATTGTCATGAGCCCCTGTTTCAAGGATCCATCCGGCCACTCCTGGTCCCCATTGTCATCATGGGGCCTTGGATTGTTGTGGGAAATCCCATCCAAAAAATAGGTTGCTGCCTCCGGAGACACAGATTTGTGTCTTCCCGCCGTGTTGGATAGTTTTTTGCTGGAAACAGCATGGAGTAAGGGATACTACAATCTCTAAGACGGCCTTTAACCTTTTAACCCCTAAGAAGGACCGTCTTCATGCCTGGACTGCTGCCAAAAAATCTGGATAAATCTGGATTTTATCCCTATCGTAGTGAAGATCTCCTTTTAGTCTGGCCAGACGAAGGATCGTGTCCCGGTCTCTCTAGTTCAAGAGGTGAGCAATGACGGGGTGGGGAAACGCTCCAGGTATCGGTCGAGCGGCCGGTACATGGATAGCCTTCTCTATCACAAATGGGGGATAGCTCTGACCCCCCCCCAACGAGCTCCTTACAGAACGTTTTCACAAATTCCTCCACCTTGAACTGCCATTGCTATTCTCTGATGCTCACCAGACGAATATTGTTTCTGCAGGCCCTTCCTTCCAGGTCCTTGTTCTTGGCGGTCACCGACTTGATCTGTACCTCGAGAGTGGACAGCCTGGCGACAAGTGAAGCCAATCCATCCTCCAGCCCGGACACACTCTGTTCCACCTAGTCTAAACGATTGGCGTGTTTATCTAGCCGGTGCTGCAGTAGGTCGACCTTGGAGGAAAGTGAGTCGAGTTTGGAGTGTAGCCCACTAATGCCCGCCTTGAGGTCCAGTAGTATTTCCCTAATGTCTAGTTCCGGCATCTGGGCGGCTCCGTCCGTCATCGCCTATACCTAATAAATAAGCCCAAGTTACAAGACCACTTAGAGCAACATGGCCTGAGTGGGGCTGACCCCTTCCGTGCTATGAAGCTAAGCAGGGTTGGTCCAGGTTACTGCATGGATGGGAGACCGTCCCGGATGCCGTGTGTTTCCTTAATTTTAAATATCTCATAACACATGGCATCCGCATTATTACAATCAGAGAGACAGACTGTTTGCCTTTTGCTGAATTGCATTCTGGTATTTGTAGTCTGCCAGTCAAGATGGGGGGAGGAAATAATACCACAATTGTACACTTTTTGCCTAACAAAGTTCTATAAGGATTTATATATGTGAATGACACTATGGAATGTATACCAAGTTATCTTCGTAAAGCAGAGTATTGTTGAAAATCAGACAGGTGGGGTGAGGAGGGGAAATGATGAGAGGGCAAGTAAGTCATGCAGTGAAGGTGTTGATTCAGTGCTGGCAAGGGGGTGTACCTACCAGCTGCGGGAATGATGAATGATGGGAGTAGGAGGGGGCACCCCTAGATGGGACAGGATATCAATAGCTGTAATAAAGGTGTCTAGAGCACACATGTACATGTAGGCTATACTCAAATTAGCACCAAACCCACACACGAAAAAGTAAGGATACTTCACTGGGTTGCGGTTCTAAATTGCACCATCACCCCACTAGATCCGACTCCACTAGTGTGGTCAGACCACCACCTTATCACCTTTGAATTGCATATCAACAACTTGGAAAAGAAAAAGCCCATTATTGCTCCCCCCTGCATCACAAGGAATAAACGTAACATCACAGCAGATGCTCTAGTTCTTTTGATAGCGCCCCTACTCAATGCCCTACCGGACACCAATGATCCTAACACTCTAACATCTACAATGAGACCATGACTAAAGCCATTGATGATATTGCCCCGCTAAAACTACGTAAAAGCAAACCCATAGCCCATCTTAACTCATGGTTCACTCCAGAGCAAAAAACACTCTGCACTGAAAAAAGAAAATGGGAATCACGTTGGAAATCATCCCCTACACCTGAAAACAAAACTAACCTGGCCACTATTACTGCCACTTACAAAAATAAGATAATCCAGGCCAAAAAAGAAACCTATAATGACAGAATAGCCCAAGCCAGCTCCAGTACTAAAGAATTATTCAACATTCTAAGAGAACTAGAGAACCCCAACCCACCGCCAGATACATGCACTAAGGATAAAGCCTGGTGTACCAGCATTCAAAATGCCCTCTCCAATAAAATGAAAGGACTGCAGACCAAAATAGCTGACAAAAGATCCCAACTAACAGTCACTACACCAGCTCCTACCCCTACCCCTCACATTAACTCAGGTTTCACATTAAAAAAAGTCACCATTCCTGAAGTCCACAAAATCATTGCGTCTCTTAAACCATCTAACTGCAAGGGTGACAGTTGCCCAGCCCCGATTATCAAAGATGCAGCTAGAGATATTGCCCCTTTCATTACTAAACTTGTAAACTACTCCTTCTCTAATAATTCCGTCCCAAGTAACCTCAAACAGTCCTGGGTTCTACCACTATTAAAAAAACAGACCCTTGACCTGGCTATACCCACTAACTATAGACCAATTACGACAGTCCCCTTTCTATTGAAAATTTTGGACGGCATAGCCTACTTGCAAATACAAGATTATCTTGAAGCTCACAAATTACTCGGCACCCGTCAATCTGGCTTCAGACCTCAGCATGGAACAGAAACCGTACTTGTCGACCTCAAAAGCCAGATCGATGAACTGAAAGACAAAGGAAAGATGGCCATCCTACTTCTACTCGACCTCTCTGCGGCTTTTGATCTGGTGGATCACACTATACTTTGTAACCACCTATCCTCAGCGGCCCATTTCTCCAGCTCTGCAGTTGCCTGGATCCAATCTTTGCTCGCCAACAGAACTATGCGAGTGTTCTCACCTTCAGCAGCTGCTGACCCCATCACCTGCTGAGTCCCTCAAGGATCCTGCGTCTCGGCCACTTTGTACAACATTTTTACAAAGCCACTATTTGACAAATTGGACCGTCTGGGTGTCACCTACACAAATTATGCGGATGACACCCAGATACTCCTACCCCTCTCAGGAACCTATGATATAGACGTTGCACGGATCAACGAAGTCTACATCATCATTCAGGTATGGATGGCCACACATGGCCTCTGCCTGAATGATGATAAGACTGAATTACTCCTAGTCGGATCATCTAACAACCTTCTCAAACTAAGTCCTCACTACACAAATATCGTCCTCAATGGGAACAGTATACCCATTGCCAAACATGTAAAAACTTTAGGTTTCTACCTCGATGCCCAGTCTAACCTAACTAAGCAGATTAACATGACCTCATCGGCCACTGCCTACACCGGCAAGTTGATCAGGGCCTGTAGACCTTTACTATCCCCCACTAGCTGCCTTACTCTGGCGAGAGCGCTCATACAATCCAAATTGGATTATTGCAACAGTCTTTATCTAGGAGCAAACAAAACCATCTTAAATAAACTACAGATCATGCAAAGTAACACGCTCAGTGCCACCCTGAATATTCCCAAAAGAGAGCATATATCAGAATATCAGAAACTAGAAAGCACCACAGGTGGCTCCAAATACAGGACAAAATTGCCCTAAAAACTATCTTCCTCACTCACAAAGCGCTTAACCACCAACCCCCCCCCCCCTAACTTACAGATAAGTTCACATGGAAGGTATCCAACAGAATCACCAGATCTTCCAACATAGCATGTCTGGTGGTGCCCAGATACAATCTAAATAGAGCCGGAGGTTCTAGCTTCCCAGTATTAGCCGCCCAGCTTTGAAACACTCTCCCTCAGAATATTCAAACCATTAAAACATTTAACAATTTCAGAAGCCATGCTATCACTTGGATACTAAATAAAACATAAAACAACAGCTCTTGATACCACTAACCGTTGGGTGATCGGCACATTCTACTGCCATGACCCAATGTATAATATGTATAATGTTTAATATGTATATATGTACCACTATCCTATAGCGCCCAATTACCTCCGGGTCAGGTGCGCGATATAAATAAAATAAACAAACAAACAAACATGTAGCTCGAAGTCTGGGGACAAGATTGGGGTGGGGTGCTCAAGCTGAATATGATTGTGCTTTGGGAGTGTGGGGTAGGAGCACAAGATAAATATGGTGACATAATACGAGGGAACCACTTTTCCGACATTATGAGCTGAGAACCACAGGTAAATAAGTCACTTGGGTTTAACACTGACCTAAAATTGCACGAGCGCTCCGCGGCCATGGAGTGCTCGAAGAATGATGCAAACTGCATGTTCCCAGGAGGCAGCAGGCACTGGAACAGGGACCAGCAGATACATACATACATGGTCGGCGAGCCATGCTTTCGGCTCTCACTGGGACCAGAGAAAATTTTACTCATACAAACATTTTCGGGGCAGCACAGCCAAAGTATGATCAGCGGTTTCGAGATTGCCCCTTGGAAGGTGGGCCTAGGAAGAAGGATGCGAGACCAGGGGACGACGCGGGAAGGAACAAATCAGCATGTGAGCCTTGGTGTCCCTGAAAGGCAACAAGCATATTATGTTCTCACAGATGTTCGCGAGGCCCCTCATTGGTTGGATGCAGTGTGAATGTCTCCCTTCCCACAGGTTCAGGATGTCTCGTGTTTTTCTATGCATGCTGACCAATGGCTGAATAATAAAGTTCCGTAGGTCCGCATGATTACGTATTGCAAATAAAGTGTAATTCTTGGGCAGAGCGGGTAGGAATGTGGCGCCACATGGAAGGTGATGAACAAAGTGCTCCAATCTTCTTTGATAACATATGTCTAGCTATAGGGGACTGACATAGTCCTTCCAATCAGTTCAGTAGGATATCTAATAGTTTGCAAGATTAATCGCAATTGTTTCTGACTGTGCAAATAATGTTTTTACCGTATAAAAGATCTGACTGCAGTGGGCGGTGTTGTTGCCTCCTATTATTATTCAGTTCTGTTCCACTGTGCTGTTTGATTTGTGCTTGCCCAGATGTAATAAACAGCATTACTGCTTGCTTGGTGTATGCTCCTTTTTGGATTACTTTATATCTTATTGACTACGTGCTCGTGGAGGACCCCTGATACAAGTATTTTCCTCACTATGGAGCAAGAGTTTGCTATCCTGGACACTGATGCAGTTATTTTCCCAATTTTGGCAGATTTTCTGGGCACAATTAAAGGGCGCACGTGGGTGGACAGCGTAACTTTTTTTTTTTTGAGGTTGGCATGCTTGCTCAAGTATTTGACTACCAGGATTTTACTCGGGTTGTCATGCTCCCAGTACAGACACTTACCCACAACACCACAAGCACTTGTATTGGGATTTTGTTTTCCAGGGAATATTTCATGACAGATTGCTGGGTATAAAAGGTGAGCACCTTTTATACTTTGAAAAGGAGCGTGGGAGCCCCTCTACTGAGAATGAACATGGATCAAATAACCTGTTCTATGGAATTTATTCCACTCAGGAGGGACTGCAACCACGTTTTAGCTCACTGCAGCCTTCACAGCGGAGAAATAACCATTTGCATATCAGTGTTTGGCCCACCCACAAGGGCAGTCTAACAAAACATGCACAGAAATGCGCACACACGCACACTTCTTGCCACACTAAATGCACACACACTTCTCGCCACACTAATCACACACCCCACACCCCACGGTAGACCTCGTCGTCGACCGTTCAGAGCCACGCGATGGTGATGGAGGGGTCCTCCAAGTCATCCCTGTCCTCTGGGCCATCGCGCTCGTGTTCGCTGCTCATCAGGCCCCCTGTCTCCACGTCCCAAATGAAGCAATTTATCAAAAAACATGTCCTAGTTACTCTTTTAATATAAAAATTGTTAAAAATCGCAAAATCTTTGACGCCCCTACCATCTGAGCCCTCTACCTCACGAGATGGCAGCCTTTCTCCCTCTGAAGACACCATTCCAAGGGCCATGCATCACAAGGACCCTACACCCTTGCAACAAACCCCTAGGTGAAAGCCCTGCTGGTAAATGACGCAATATTAATCATCCAAGCAAACCAGGTAAACCAAGGTATTTATTCAACGTACTTCTTTTTGCTAAAGAAAGACCTAACAATGCGTCCGGTACTAGACCTGTGCCCAGCAAACACGTATGTCAAGCCTCAAATATTTGGCATGACAATGCTTCAGGAGGTAATTATCCCCTCTTAAAACAGGGGGATTACATGGCAACATTGGAAATGAAAGATGCATACTTTCACATTTCAATGTTACCAGCGCATATAAAGTATCTGTGCTTTCAAATAGTGGGAGAACGCTACCAATTCAAAGTGCTCCCTTTCGGCATAGCCTCAGCACCAAGGGTATTCACAAAAGTACTAGCAGTGCTAGCGGCGCACCTACGCAGACAGTCAATCCCAGTGTACCATTATCTGGACGACTGGCTGATAACAGGGGAGTCCCCGCACAATTCCAAAGACAACACCTAAAGAACAATCGACCTTCTGTTCCAATTGGGATTCTCCATCAACGAGAAATAAATCAAGTCTCGTACAGTCAACAATTCCCAGGAGCAAACATAAAAACAAAGAAGGGGGCTAGTCTTCCCTCAAACGAAAGAGTTCAGAAAATGCTGTTGCAAATGCTACACTATCTAGCCGACTGGCTAAATAGTGGAGTATTTGCAACAGCATTTTCTGAACTCCAAATAACTGTATGCACCACCAAATAACCGTATGCAAGGCAGTGCACCTGCTTGGGATGATGGCCTCATTCTTTTACAGTGTTCCACACGTGCGGCTGCGCATGCACCCAATACAGGAGTGGTTAGCAAAACAATGGTTTTAGGCAAGCAGTTAGTGGGACGATCTACGGGTTGTTTCGCTAACCCTAGTACAGGCTCTTGGCTTGTGGTCCAAGGACAACTTGTTAAAAGGAAAACCCTTTCACACTCCACCAGTTCACGCAATACTAACTACAGACTCCTCCCTCTCTGGTTGCGGAGCCCATTACCTTCACCACACAGCTCATGGGCAGTGGACACACACCACACCACAGCCCTGCCCAAACCACATCAACCTTCTAGAATGTCTGGCAGTTCTCAAGTCTCTGCAAGCTTTTCAGCACCATCTAGTAGGTCGGACAGTGCAAGTCCTTACAGACAGCACCACTGCTATGTTTTACCTAAACAAGCAGGGATGCAAACACTCTCCAAGTCTGTCGAGGCTATCACAAAAGCTTTGGAAGTGGGCACTCAAGCAGAACATGTTCCTAATCTCTCAACACGTTCCAGGGGAACTCAAAGCTGTAGAAGACACTCTGAGCAGAAATCTTCTAACAGAGGAGCAAGAGTGGCCACTCAACAGAGATATTCTAGAAAAATTCTTCACCATGTGGGGTTATCCTCCTGTAGACTTCTTCGCCACAAACCAAAACCGCAATGCCCAGAGTTGGCATCCTGGTTTCCCCAACCAGAGCCCAAGGTGAACGCCTTGTGGATGTGCTGGTCCCGTAAATGTGCTTATGCTTTTTGCCCTGACTCCACCACTCAGCAGGATAGCGCACAAGATGCACGAGGAACAAGCCATGCTAATCCTGATAGCTTGAATGTGGACAAGACAACCATGGTTTCCACACCTGCTCAACCTGGCGATATGCAAACCAATCAAACTTTCGTGCCTCTTCAACATGCTGCCCCAGCAAGAGGGGCCAACACTCCATCCACATCCTCAGTCTATATACTTGGCAGCTTGGTTCCTGAAGTCAGAGGTTGGGGACTTAAAGCTTCCTCAAAGGTGTATGGCTATCCTAAAATAGGCATGGAAACCCAACACCAGACACTTACTTTAACAAGTGAAAAAGGTTTGTGGTATGGTGCCGATCACAATTCTTAAATCCAATTGAATGATCACCATCCAGCATTCTACACTACATGCTTTATCTACTAGACTCTGGCATAGTATTCAACTCCATCAAGGACCTAGTGACTCTGTCCACGTACACCACTTCGCAAAAAAAAAGTGTCTTGGTGGAAAGTTCCTATTATCAAAGCTTTCATGGATGATGTAAACAGACTATATCCTGACATTTCTAACCCTCCACCAGGTTGGGACCTTAATGTTGAACTCTTGAAGCTCCTGGGTCCGCCCTTTGAACCTATGCACAAGGCCAGCCTAAAACACTTAACCTACCAAACTGCCTTTCTGGTAGCCATCACCTCAATAGGACGGGCTAGTGACCTACAGGCATTATCTGAACAAGACCCTTGCTTTGTAATCGATAAGGTGGTCCTTGGAGCACATCCTAGGTTTTCACCAAAATTCATGTCCAAGTTCCATGTCAACCAATCCATTGAACTACCTACTTTTTTCCAAGATCCATCTAACTCGGCTGAAAGAAGCCTCCATACATTATATGCAAGGAGGGCAGTCTTGTACTACGTAAACAAAACTCAACCTCGAAGGGAAACAGACCAGCTTTTTGTTTCCATAGCGCCTGGTAGGGAATGTTCATGTTAAAGGACTTTTGTACCGCGCACTATCACCAGCGGAGTGGCCCCCTGGCGGCTCTGAAAGAGGAAGGGGGGGGGTTAGTGGGAGGGAGCTGGAAAAGTGCAAGAGAGCAGTGATGGGCTGTTGGCAGCCTCAGCCTGGTGGGTCCGTTGGCTGGGCCTTTGGTGTTTGCGGCCGTTAGTCGTCCTGTACTGTTGTGCAAGTCTGTGTGTTTTTGTTTTGTTGTTGGCATGTAGTGAAGTTTGTGCGGTTTGTGCTGTAGGTTTGTGGTTGTTTGGTTTGGTGTTTGAGCGATGTATGCAGAGGGGGAAATTTGTTAGTGCAATTGGTTAGTTGGCATCTCTAGCCTGGCTTGAGGCGGAGGGCTTCTGTAATCTCCCCAGATTGGTTTCGGTAGCACCCCTACGCCTCTGTCCTAATCTGGGTCCGTCCAGCCTTCAAGGTCCCTTTCACATCTGGCCCCCTCCTCCCCCAGCCTGTCTCGCAGTCCTATCTATCTTCCCTTCCCACTCATACGGCCCGTGCATCTGCCAATGTCCACAGCTCAACTATTGTGGAGATTGCCAATATCCCGACAATTCCATAATACTGTGGTGCCTCGTGGCAACAAAGGGGCGAGTGGGGTGTTGGGTGGGATTATGATGGGTTTGTTGATTGTCTCCAAGGGTGTCGCCTGTGTTGCACTCTACCCAATGTTACTCGTCCGGGTGCCGTGGGAGCTTCCCAGTCGGTTCTGGGAGTTGTCTGTGTCTAGTCTAGTTTGGGCATCCCTTTTCCTTTCTGTTTCAGTTTTCGTTTGTGGTGTTCACATTTAAAAAATCGTCATCTTCTGATGGATAATCAAGTACATACAGCTTTGCTATTCACTATCATATACAACCCTACCTTTCACACCAAGTGCTCACTCTATCAGGGGTACAGGAGCTACTTTAGCATTTATTGCAAACGTCCCCTTAGATGCTATTTGCAAAGCAGCTGCTTGGAAGGATAGTATTACTGACATACCCAGTCGACATCCTTTTTCGAGTTTCGAAAACAAATCATGCAATACTCCTTGACTACCACTAGATTTCGGCCTATACTTAGCATATGAATCTAAGCAGATACAAGCATCAAGCATGAAATACGATATATATTGAGGCCTAATAGTGTTTTTTTTACTGTATAATCTGATTTCTTTGAGTGCTCCATGCAAGTCTCATTGTACCATTACACCACCCCATATCTCCTGAAGTATTGGCCTTACTGCTCAGCTACACTACTTTGCTTAGGTATGGCTAGACGCAAGCATCTTTAACCCTATTCACTAAAAATGGTGGGGCTCCTGATGGCCCTTCCCAAATGCTAGTCCTGAAAATCTATCTTAACTCAGTCTCTCTGGTGCCGTCTCCATTTCTGCTTCTGGCTGGTGCGTCGCTCTCCTGAAAACACAGATTATTATTCTTTTCGTCCATCTGGGTAATTCCTGGTACGGTTTAGAATAAGGGTCAGCAAGCAAACATGCTGGCACAAGGGGGGGGGGAGGAGGAGGGGAGGAGTAGAGGGCAGGAGTTGGGGCTCTTTCTGCTGACAGTTTACCTGTGATGTAGGACTGGCTCTGGATAACTCCATTGTAGGCCTTTCACTGACTCAGATTCAGGTTTTTCCTGCCGCAGCACAGTGTTTGTTGGGAGACGAAGTGGCAATTTTGTTATAGAAAAACAAGAGAACTGGCCAGGATAGAGGCTGGTAAGCATTGATGTCGGGACAGTAGTATTAAGACATTAATACATGACAACACTGAGGTAGGACAGGCGTTTACAGTGTCCTACACCAGGGTGAGAGGGGTCCCTGCACCCTTCTGAAAGGGTCATATCTCTGATCTTGTCATATGATGTATTAAGGAATTTCTTTCCTTTGTTGCTACTGTGTTTCTAAATACATCCCAGCCCCCCGACGCCCTCTTCCGATACCTATCAAGTCATTAACAATGGATTGATCCTACACTCTACAGTAACTTTGGTTATCTGCCGACATTTACAGTGACTCTCACAACTTTCACCATAATGCCTTGCTGCAACCCTGTGGCATATCTAAGTATTGTGCGTCTTGGAAATCTTTTTTGCTTTGCCTTTTTACCTTGAAAAGCTTGTATTTCTTGTAATCTGTTTTGGATCTGCATCTTCCCTGTCCTACCATTGCTTTGACAATGCCTGTGTGCCGCATCCATTGTACTACCCTAAGATGCCCTTCATATGCTTTCTGTGCCTCCGACACTTGCACAGCTCCCACCTGGTCACATCAAGAAGACCTGCCGACACCAGCTCCACTATCAGCCCATCAGCGTTACTCGACTCCTCCCCAACAACACCTCCCATCTCCTCACGCCATCGACTGACTCTGGTGGCTGCTTTATTGTTGTACTCCCTATAACTAGCTTGCCCCTGCATGTATCCCACCCACCTGAACCTGTGTTGCACTTTACCTATCTGTAACAGCATGTTTTGATGTAGCACCCCGTAACATGAGGTGAGGCTTTCCAAATCAAGCACCCAAATCTATGACTGACCTAGTAACAGCATGTTTTGATGTAGCACCCGTACTATGAGGTGAGGGTTTCCAAATCATGCACCCAAATCTATGACTGACCTAGTGACCTAGTAACAGCAGTTTTGATGTAGCACCCGTAGCATGAGGGGAGGCTTTCCAAATCATGTACTCAAATCTGAGTGACCTTGCAACAGCATGTTTTGATGTAGCACCCGTACCATGAGGTGAGGCTTTCAAATTTGTGCACCTAAACTTATATCTCTTTGTACCTACCTGTATCTACATGTTTTGTTATAGCACCGCATACTTCAAGGTGAAGTCCTTCTGTGCAAGGGTCCTACAACCTATGCAAGCTACTTCAGCAAGCTACTAGCCTGGCGAGCTTCTCATGTAATGACTGTAACCTGCAACCTCTGAAACCACTGTAACCAACTTCTTAAGCTAAATGCGCCTAGATACCTCTGGGTTTTGTGCGCTATACAAACGACTAAATAAATAAATCCAAGGCTGAACTTGGAGCCAAGTGTGCCCATTACAGGTCATCTGATTACTTATTTGTGAATGGCCCTCGGGCCGGTTTTGTAATTATTTAACCACCTCTGTGTAAAGCATTATATTTGTATAAAATATTTTCCTTTTAGGTGCAAGTAGTCCCAAATGTATCTGAGGTTGTGGGGAGCAATTATTCAACCTGTGTGCTGGCCTGGTGATTCGAGGATTGGTGTATGCATTTACCTTTCTTCTTAGGAATCCAATTTCTCCCTAACCATTAGCATTATAATGTATAGGGCTGGCTACCAGGGTTAGACCTTATTTACGTTTAGTTTATTATTTGATAATGCGCTCCAAACCCAGGGGTTACAGAACATACACATACAGAACATACACAGCGATATAAGTATGCAGGGTGTAAAAAGGACTGTTGTCGAGTAACAGGGCAGTAAGTGTGGTAGTGGCACCCGACTTAGCGCCTCAGCGCTGAGTGTGAGTCATCATTAGTCCAGAGCCAACGTTTCACGTTGCGTCTAAATCTGGTGTAAGGTAGATTAGCTCTCAGTGCAGAAGGCAGTGTGTTCCAGGCATATGCAGCTTTAACAGGGAAGCTTACTCTACCCACTTTGGATAGTCTAAATCTAGGTGTTTCAAGTAGTAGGTGGTTGGAAGCTCTAGTATGGTAAGTAGTGGGTTTTCTGGTTAGTCTAGCCGCAATGTAAGGAGTTCCGATGTTATTCAGGCCTTTGTAGGTGAGGGATAGCGTCTTGAGGAGGACTCTATCGCTAATTTTTAACCAGTGGTGGTCTTTCCTAATGTTGGAAATATGGGCTCTACGGCGTATGTCCAGGGCTGCTCTCAGCGCATTGTTCTGGAGTATTTGCAATTTGTTTGACTGTTTTACTGGCACCCGCATAGAGGGCGTTACAATAGTCTAATTTAGACATTACTAGGGCATTGGCTAGTGTGATACAATTAGTTGAGGAAAGGTAGGGTCTACAGGATCTAATTAATTTGCAGGTGTAAGCTGTGGAGGAGGCAAGGGCATTAGCTTGTTTTTTAAGGGATAGAGTAGAGTCGAGGTAGAAACCTAATGTTTTTACCTCTGTTGCTACTTTGATTATGTTTCCATCTATGTTGAAGGCACGGTAGTTAGGATTGAGTTTTTTGAGGTTGGTGTCGGAGCAGTATCTCTGTTTTGTCGTCATTCAGGCAGAGGCTGTGGGATGCCATCCATGCCTGAATGAGGAGGTAGATCTTGTTTACTAGAGCTGAGTCTTCTACAAAGTTGCCAGAGAGTGGTATGAGGATCTGCGTGTCATCAGCATAATTAGTGTAGGTTACCCCCAGTCTGTCAAGTTTGTCGAAGAGTGGCATAGTGAAGATGTTGTACATAGTGGGAGAGACACATGAACCTTGTGGGACGCCTCAGGTGATTTGAATTGGGTCCGCTGATGCTAAGGGGGAGAACATTCATACGGTTGGCTAGGAAGGATTGTACCCAGTCTATAGCTTCACTTGAGAAATGGGCGGCAGTCGCTAAGTGGTTGCATAAGACTGCGTGGTCCACCAGGTCAAAGGCCGCCGATAGGTCAAGGAGTAGGAGCATAGCTGTTTTACCTTTATCCTTCAACTCGTCGATTTGTGTCTTAATGTCGATGAGTGCCGTTTTGGTACCATGAAGTGGTCTAAATCCGGATTGGCGAGAACCTAGTAGTTGGTGCGTCTCCAGATAGTTTTGGATCTGGAGGTAAGCTACTCTGTCTATGATTTTAAGGAGAAATGGGACTGTGGTGATGGGCCTATAGTTGGTAGGTATAGCTGGGTCAAGGGTTTGTTTTTTAAGCAGGGGCAATACCCAGGATTCTTTGAGGTTAGCGGGTACCGTGCTTGTTCTGAAGGACGTTAATTAGTTTCGAGATGAAGGGTGCTAGATCTCTTGCTGCGTCCTTAATAACTTGTGCTGGGCAGTTGTCGCCTTGGCAGTTAGACGGTTTTAGTGATAGGATCACCTTTTCAGTTTCTATAATGGAGATATTGGTGAATCTGAAGGGTTCGTGGCTACTTTGGGTGGCTGAACTGGGTGCGTCGGTTAGGTGGGAGGTATGGGTTTTTGTCGGGCTCAGGGCGGCTTTCTTCTTAGAGATTTTAGTTTGGAGGGTTACAATTGTATTAGCTTAGGCATTTTGGATGCTAGTGTACCAATGTTTGTCCTTGGGGACGTTGTCTATAGGAGCAATAGGATTTTCCATTTCCCGGAGGATAGTGAAGAGTTCTTTTGAGTTAGAATTAGCCTTGCTGATCCTCTCGTTAAATGAATCTTTTTTGGTTTGGATAATTTCCTTCTTGTATTTTTTGGCGTGGTTATCAAGAAGGGTTTCATTCTCTGCTGAAGGTGTGTGCCTCCTGATGGCTTGGAGTTTACTTCTTTGGATTCGTAGTTCCTTAAGGTGCGGGGAGAACCACGAGTTGAGGTGGGATTCTAGTTTACTTTTACGTAGTTTGGTCAGGGTTATAGTATCCAGAGCTATAGACATGGCACTATTGAATGTCTCAACTAGTACATTAGGGTCAGGGTTAATATCATTCGTGATGAGAGCTGGTAGGAGAAGTGGGAGTAGTTTTTCAGATGTGATTTCTTTTTTACTTCTAGTTGGCATAGATGGTACTATTTCCTGGTTGTTTGGTTTAGGAGGCTCGATGGTTGAAGAAAAGCAAATGAGGTGGTGGTCGGTCCAAGTTTGAGGTAAAATGTTAGAGATGGTGATAACACAGTTTCGGTTAGCTATCCAATCTAAAGTTCGTCCTTTTATATGTGTAGGGGCTAGGACTTTCTGGCTGAGGCCATGATCAGCTAGTATGGATTGAATGGAGTAGGCTTGTTTGTCCTCGTTCTCATTGAATGCCAGATTGAAAACTCCTTGTTGGAGGACCTGGGTGGATTCTTTGATATGGTTGGTGAGGAGGCTGGATAAGTCCTCCTCAAAGTTGCCTAGAGGACCTGGTGATCTTTACACCAGTAGTACAGTTAGTGTGCCATTCTCAGAAATAGGTATTTTGGCCGAGAGAAGTTCGCAAGATGTAATTTCCGGGTGAGGGGTGAGTCTTGCATCTAGCTTGGTTTTGGTAATGATGGCTAGGCCCCCTCCCCTGGCGTTAGGCCGATCCACCCTTAGTATATTGTAATTGTCAGGTACGGCAATCATGAGTGCAGGACCTGCGGTGTCATGGAGCCACGTCTCCGTAATTGCGAAGAGGTCTAAGTTATCCATGGCAAGTATTTCGTCAATTTCAGAGTTGTGTGCTATAAGGGACCTCGCATTGATGAGTGCTCCTGATAGGGTAGGGATTGTAGTTTTTTCTTTGAGTCTGGGGTTGGGAGTATTAGGTCTCTTTTGGTTATAGGAGGAGTCCGTTTGTGTTTTGTGATGCCTTCCTGTCATCGGTGCAAGAAAGTTAGTCGGGCATAATTGAAGTTGGTGTCGGGCCTGTTGGTCTAGTTCTTTTATATTTCATGTCATAGAGGCGAGGCAGTCTCACTCGAAGTCGTGAGTTTCTATCTTGCAGGTTGCAGGGTATGGAGTTAGTCAGGATCATTGTTATGGCAATGGTTAGGAGAGTCCCAAGCAGGGTACAGAATGTGTATATGAGGGCAGTTTTAGTAGTACACATGATGGGCTAAATCACAAAGGGCGGCTATATTTATCAGACTCAACAGTGGCAAAGATGCATAGATCAAGGCTACCTAGATTCGACAGTCCCCGGCAATGGCAAAGATGCATAGATCAAGGCTACCTAGATTCGACAGTCCCCGGCAATGGCTCTTAGGAGCGGGAAGAGTCTATACTAGGCCCTTTTCGTGTTTTTACGTACACTGTTTTACTGTGCATTGTCCTAGAGTGATGTTTAACCTTTTAGTGATTATTAAAGAGTACTTTCTTAAATGAAAAAGTGTATGTTTTTCATGATGACTGTATAGTATTTATGCTTTTGGTTTTCCTATTTCGGGTAACTGTTGCTGTCCACCAGCTGCCACCCCTCCCCCCGTACCTCTGACAGCTCTACCATAAATACTCATAATGAGTGCTTGGTCTAGCCTAACTTCTGATTGTAAACCAGTCTTACCATTAGGATAGATTGTTCTTCAGCATCAGGGACGTCATTTAGGGTTTTCTAGGGGTCCCAGCTGCGTCCCCTGTGACCTCCCTTGCTACCCCTGTAGTCTCCCTAAAAAAACAAAATCCCCAAAATACTTTTATTTTTTTGTTTTTTTAACTGTTAAACGGAAGCTCCTGGGGTGAATATTGATTGTTCTATTTCACAGCATCGCCAAGCTTTGGTCTCCAATGCCAGTCACTTCCTTTACGACAGTGCATGCGCTTTAGCAGCATGCATGCTATGTAGCCGTGCATTTCAAGGGTATCACCAAACAGGATAAATCTCTAGGTCTGTCCACAACTCTTCTACTTCTTTAACTGCAATATTGGATTGGCACGGGGGAAGCGGTTTAACTTGGTTTGAAACTCTTCAGCGCTTTAAAGCAATTTGAAGTGAAAATTTAGCATGTTTTTTTCTGACGTTGTCTCTGTTACGATCATCACAAGACATTCCATCTCAGTGTCCTCGGTCACATGACAAAACCCTTGTGCCTAAAAGCTTGTGTACAGTGTAGCAGAGTGTCCCTTGATTTCATGGTGTCACAATTAATGCTTCGTTGTAATGTGTCTACCTTATCTCCATTGCATGCTGTTCAGGATGTTTGTTTGAATGTATGAGGTAAAGAGTGCTCCGAGTACGGGATGCTGTGTGAGAGCACTGCTGTCCCTGCTCTACTCTAAATGCTTTGATACAGTTATGAACCCTCCCAATGGTATGTAACTTGCCAACCTCTGAAGCCTGAAAAGTAGATCCAAGCAGGCTTGACATGCGGCCAACTTTTCACCAGACCTGCAGATGATCTGTCCTGCTGTTAAATCTCAGTTACCAGTTCAATGGTATCCACTACAGAGTGTAATTTGCTTTCTGGTTTTGTGAACATTGATTCATGTAATTGCTCATTTTACTATAGCCGGTAAAACAGTCATAGCTGGCAAAATAGCTCAGTGGGCAGAGCGCTCGCTGCTGCAATGTGTGTGATCTGCAGGTTTGAATCCAGGAAGGGTCAACTCAGCCTTTCATCCTTCTGAGATCGATAAATGAGTCCACCATCAGGTTGGATGATATTGTATGTATAGTTTTTTTCTATGTAAAGCGCGTAGGCGTAAGTGCTATATAATAACACATCATTATCATTTGGCCTTGGACGTCTGTTTACATTCACAGTAATTTGTTAAAATGAACCTATACACACTCATATTAATGATACATATGGTGGTCCATTCTTACATGAACCGTATATCACATTACAGTGATATCGTAACCATGTTTTTCACAGTGTACTTGGGAAAAATGTGATGCCACTTCCTGTTTTGTAAAGGGGTGAAAGGTTGTATGCCATCGCTTCCTGTGATGTCATCAGGTCAAGGGTCGTGTGATGTCACTTCCACTACCCCAGTCATTTTAGTGAAATGACGCCCCTGTTCAGCACTCTGGTGAGGGCTGTGACACTATCTCCTTAATTGCACTCATGGTCCACCAATGGTGGAAATACATCGAGGCTCGCCTTGATGTTCTAAGTAATGGCATTAAAACTGAAGGGATCTCTGACCTACAGGAGTCCTGCTGGAGCATGTCTGATCCAAACCCATGGTTATTCCTAGGAATGCTAAAGACAAGTTAACTCTGCATTCTAAGATAAGTGAACTTGAAGTCCCTTCTACCAAAGCAAGTCCACCAGTTCATAGATGCCAATGAGTCAGAGGCCTTTTGGATCTCACCATCAGCAATTTGTGTGCCCAGCACTCATGGTCTGGTCCCAAGTTCCTTTTTGTTGGCTTTAGTGGCCGTTTTTCCTAATGGGTCAGGCAGGCAGAAGACTGCCCCCCCCCACCGACCCCCTGACATTGGAGAGATACATTCAGTTTCTTAGGGCTGTATTTTGACACTCTTTGTCTGCAGGTCTCCCTAGTGGTGCCTTTGTTTAGTCTGTAACCTTAGTAGCAGCATTTGTCGCTATGCTTAAGGTACCCCAGCAACCTTAGTCTAGTTCGATTCTGCACATGTCCCTGAGGCAAAGGTTGTGACCACAGTCCCCGTCCCCAAAATATGGGGCAGATTTCTCTCAATTCCCCACTTATGGGGCTCCATGCACCAGTCTGAGATGGTACCTAACCTGACTGCAAAAACTGAAACATCTCATTTTAACGGATCCCGGCCAGTACTATCTATTTTAGGGCTGCTGTGCTGTGGTTTGTGCATGGATTTTGTGCCTTTACCAACAGACAAAACCAGAAATATGTTGTTTGGGAGATGTATCATTTGTATGCTTCATCCCCTCTCCTAGTGAGACCCCCAGCACTTTTTACTGGACTTCTGTACCTTTTTCTTGTTCTCCTGAATGAGGGGCGCCTTTTTCCTCTCATTCATTCCTATTTCTTCTAACTATGGGAACTCTGTTCTCTGTTTTACCTTATTTTATGGAGTCTTGCTTTCCTCCATATCTCTTAGTCATCCGTGTTTCACTTTTGCGGCACACAGCACCCTATATGCGCTGTTTCTGGGGACCCTTTAGTTCTCTATTTTTATATTTTCATGTTCCCTAAGAACTACTGTTCTTAGGGATACTTTCTCTCCGTCCTAAAACTTTAACTTATGAGAGATTAGCACACCCCACCTTATGTGGAGTGCTAAGGGGATACCTAGTAACCCCCTTCTCTCTGCTCCTGTAGCTGTTTGGTTACAGTAGCAACCCTATAGTTCTGGCTGATGGAAGTGGATATGTTCTACCAACCTCTGGTCAATTTTCCACCGCAGGCTGTATTTACAACCCTGGTTGTGTACAAAGGGTCACCTATGTTCTAACATGGTGGCTCCTTTCTTTTTTCGCCATTTCTTGTGTGGTTGTCCTTTGTTGGCCCTTCTACCAATCTTGGAAGGGGTGGTCTGAATGCGAGTTTTGCCTTTGGCGGGAACCCTTTGTGTGCCCACAAAGGCTCCAGTGTGTATGTGAGGACAGGAAGCAGGGGAGGAGTTTGACACTCCCCTGTCCTTTGTCTGCTGATGTGCTTTAATGGAACCAGTCCCCCCCCCTAGTGGGGGACAGCCACCCACCCCTTTCTGTAAATTGCATTGAGAGTTTACAGAGGTATGAATGGGAAATCCTATTAAAACATGAGGTTCCTGAGGCAGATGGCAATGTGACCACTGGAACAGAATATCCGAAACAGAAGACGGCCAAAGACGCCGGCAGACCCTTCCAGTAAACGTGAAGCCACTGCTGGCTGACCCTCTTTTCTAATCGACAGAGGCGCTCCAAAGGGGATGTCTCCTTCCCTTTGGCTGGTGGGACCAACTAGCCATACAATGAGATAAATAAATGAGCCATCCCTCGAAGTGCTGTGCCCTTCCAGAGCTGCAAACCACAAATACCAAGGGACCTCCAACCCAATTGCAGTACATAGTCTTCCAGTGCACAAATCCTCCCAGAACTTTGGTGAGCTCCAGTTGAAACTCCAGAGGCAAGATCCCCCTCCTCAACACCCCCAAAGAGTCAACCAGAGTGCCAGACTGCAGAATCGAGGGGGATTGACCGGTTGGTAAATGTTCCCTTTTCAAGCTTGTAAAATGGCACCAAAACTGCTGACCAACGTGGGATATAGGATTCCATGTTGAGAGTCCTCTCTCATGATTGCTGCTGCAACATCCCTTCCATAGTCCCTCCTTTTGTCGCGAGACCGATGGATGAAACAGGAGGCTGGGTCCATTGCTACTGCACCAGAAAGAATCCAGGTGCATTTTCTTCAATACACCTCATCTGCTGTGGGGCTCATGTTGTACTTGCCTCAAGCCGAATAGTCGCTCCAGTGTGACTTCAGTTGCGATACCAGGAGTTTGGGTGTTCACCCATACCCATTGCCAAGGCTTTACAGGTTGTGTACCTATAGAGAATCCTTTAAAAGGTCCCTACTAACTTTTGTATTCCACTAAAGTGTTATATTTTAAGTAATTTACTGCTACATAAGAATTTGCACCACTTCTCAACTGACTCGTAACTAGTTAGGGATTAGACTGCTAAGGCATTGGAATCATTTGTATTTGTATTTGTTTTATTTGTAATGCGCACCATCAGGCCCGGAGGCATCAGGGCGCAATTTAACATAGTTAAAAAGTATTACCAAGAAGTAGATTGCTGTTGCTAGTGCTGATTAATCATTTTTCCTTTCCAACAGAACTTCGTCTGAGTGCTTTGCAAATGAGTGAAACTGTCATTTCACTGTGCAAATTGTTGGTGCAAGCCACTACTATTGAAGCAGTCGCCTGAAAAAGTGTTGCTTATGTTTTGTATTTTGTGTTGGTTAGTCTAAATAGTATTTATCTACCTTTGCCTTGTGTACATAAAATACATGTATATTTGACTGTAACTTCCAGTGTGTAAAAGAGTTTATTTGGGCTAATGAATTTACTGGGTTGATTGTACTTAAGATGAGCCTGGCTGCTCTACCGTTCTACCAAACCTTTGGGTAGTACAGACTTATACAAAGAGTTGGGGCCTGTATACCAAGGGATAGTTTTATAGAGTCTGACCTGAAGGTACACTTTAGGAAAACTCCCCTAACATATGGTTCTTCCATTGTCCACAGAAACAGCAGCGTGGCCACCTGCTTTCATATCCGTAGCATGGTCTGCGATGCCGGGTATATGTTTGCACCTTTATTACACATGTTCAGCACATATTTAGAACCCTACTTTTTAGAGGCCGAGGTCTCAGTAAACATTGAAGCAGCACATGCCACAAAGCATGCAGTACTTCAGTAACCTTCCTGGCAGCATGTGTTAAACTGCCTGAGGCACCTTAGAAGCCTTCCTGGCATGTAGTGCACTTCCTGGGACACTGTAGCAGCCTTCCTGGCATGTAGTGCACTGCCTGGGACACTGTAGCAGCCTTCCTGGCATGTAGTGCACTGCCTGGGGCACTGTAACCGCCTTACTGGCATGTAGTGCACTGCCTGGGGCACTGTAGCAGCCTTCCTGGCATGTAGTGCACTGGCTGGGGCACTGTAGCAGCCTTCTTGTCAGCATATGTTGCACTGTCTGAGGCACCTTAGTACCCTTTGCTACAGCACTTCTTGGACCGCCCAAGGTACCTTAGTAACTGTTGTGGCAGCACACATTACAGGTCCTGTGGTATCTTAGTAACCCTAATGGTGGCACAATTTGCAGAACTTGGTGTATGCAACTCTGCTAGGTTGTCCATATTCTGCGCAGCATCAGCTTTCACAGTACTCCTTAAAGCAAGCACCCAGTCTGAAACATCAAGTGAGTGGCAACAGTGTGGTCTCTAAATCCAGAGGCACAACACTACGCTGATAGGGAAAGCGCATTAACCTGCATTAACCAGATCTTGAGCTACTTCTATGCTTTCATTGTAGCAGTTCCCAAACAGCCATAGCTGTGCAATTGTTACTGCTCGCTTTTGGAATCTTCTGTTCTGTCTTCTGTTGTACTGTAAGGTTAACAGTGTGCACTGAAAATAAATGATCTTAAGAGTATTTTTCTCCTTGCTTTGTTTTAGTTATAATCGTTGGTTGAATCGAGCGAGGACCGAAGACCTCTCTGACATCGCTGCTCTCAGGGCTTTGTACCAGACAGGTCAGAACTGTCTTTTCTTCATTTTCACTTGTAAACGTTATTGTGGCACCGGTTTCTTCCCCTCCATCTTGCTCCTTTACTACAACAGCGTAGCTTTGAGTGCCTCTGCCCACATGTCCTGCTCATTGCCAAGCTGAAGATGTTGAAAGCCAGCACAGCGGGCTGTCAACTCTGTCTGCATTAACACTCTGCATTTCGCTCCCTGCTTTCCATTGTCTAGTTGAATGTGTGTTATGCGAAGACACGTTACGAATGTCAGATGTTGTTGAAGATGGTATGTGTCCCTTTCACTAGGACCAGGTTCATTTTTGTGTCTGCGATGAGGAATATGCTGTTTTTATGACCTGTTAAGGCAGTTTTGGGACAACCCCTTGTTGGGGGCTGTACAACCACTAACCCCATGGTTTGGTAAAAGCTCCCAGCCACAAAATCCAAACTTCTTGTGATGAAACTGATGGGGTCATCACTCCTTTCCCAGAGATAGCCTCTCCTCATGTGGCCAGGGGACGACAGCCGCTACCTGATCCTGACCCTGGGAGGCAGCTTTTTGAGGGAGGACCTAAGAGGCGACGGCACGACCCTCAGGGGGCTGAAGCGACATCATTGGGTAAAGCATGGTATCACCCGTTCCCTTCTAGGGACACCCATTCAATACCTCAGGCCCTCATGGTATATTGGGGTAGTAATCCTCAATATTCCCCACACTTAATCATACAACTCTCAAACACAATGCAGTGTTTATCAGTAACAAAGACTGACATGAGGAAGAGAGCAACCAGAATGAAGATTACTGGGCTAGACCAAAATGGACGGTCTAGCTGTTGGAGGAATCTGATTGCCTCCAAACAGCTCCTTTCACTACTGCAGTGGTTCAAAGATGAGGCCATGCAGAACTGGAGAGAGTGCTGACTGGCTGGTGATTGCTCCAACTCCAAGTTAAAAGTGTACTTTAAATAACATAGTGAAGGCTGAAGAAAGACAAACAATTAACTTTAAAGAGGGAATGCAGTGTGGCAAGGCTACAGTCTGGAAAGGAGTATGTGAGACATGATTGCAGAGCTACTAGGCAACCAAGAACAAGCCAGAGGAACACAGGAATACCCCTAAGCCACAAGCCAAATAAAATTGAAAAAGTGACAGTGACTTGGTGTTCAGGAACCCACACCAAGTAACCTCTGGGTGGGTGGGTGTGTGCTGAGTAGTCAAGGGTTTCTGGTTGCGCAAACTGTAATGGGTGGAGTGTGTGGTCTGAAACTGCGCCTAGACCAGAGAGCCCTGGAGGTTGAATGCTAAGAACACAGTGAGACTTTTGAAGAAACTAAGACTAGTGTCTTCTAAGGGATTGAAAGTCCTGTGGAAGGGAACCCTGAGACCTACACAACTACACTTGTTGTATTGGGACCAGAGTCTCAAGACCCCTTTGTTTTGGATTGTGATACTTGAAACTTGGGGAAGGAAATCCTAAGGATTGGTGCTGAAGAACTACATTGCTTTGAATTGGACAAAGGTGAACTTTGAACCTTTTTCAGGGAACTTTCTTATGCCTGGTGAAGGAGAGTTGTGAGCTGAGCTCAGAACCTTGTGTTAAACACTGTTTCTTTTGCCTTTGACATCCCTACAAGGCCCACTTCCTTGTGGGAAGCACCAAAAACAGAAAGATAAGGGGTGGGAAGAAAAGGTAACCTGACTCTTAAACAAACAGTAAAGATTGTCATACCGGATCCATTGGCCAACGAGACACAATCCAGGCCCTATAGGGCGTAGTATCTGCTAGAAATACCAATGCACACAACACTCAGCCAGTGCTCGAGTGGTGGAAACCATTCCAAAGCACAGCCAGAGGCCTCCCCAAAATTGAGATACATTATAATACTTTATGAATGCAGTTCACTTCAGGAAACAATAGTTGGTTTTCAAAATAACTGCAGTGTACTAATACATCCGCAGTAGAAGTGAAGAGCATGACTTTGAAAATACATCAAAATCACTGCTAATTACCAAAATTCTAGTTCTTCATCTAGAACGCACTGAACTCCAACTGGATACAGGAGACATGCAAGAAAGTACCTCCAAAATCACTTTGGGAGAGTTCCAAGGGAAGTAGAAATATCCATAGAAATAAATGGTCGGTAGGCCATTCATGGGGACAATGGAGGGAAGTCAGTTTTATCCCAAGGGTGTGGATTTGGTAGCAGATCTCCCCATGAAAAACCAGAGGAAAGCCCAATGGAAAGCTCCAGTGGTTGGTTCTGGAACCCGGAGCCCAAGGAGAAGTTTCAGCACAGTAGAAAGACTCACATTGTTAACCAATAGGGACTGCAGCGAAGACCTACTTCAGGAAAGTATTTACCCTGGACGAGAGTGACCACTGAGGTTGTGCCACAAGAATAATCGCCCCCTCCCTAACACACAGAGGTGGGTCCTCACAGCGTTGGCACTCTGAAAGTCTGGCAAAAGACTTATTGTTTAGATGTGGTTTAAAGGGATCCTGTTCTGAGGAACTTTGAACCCTGTGCGGCGTTGACTGAGTACCAAAAAGAGCAAATTGCCTTCACACTAAGGAGACGGGTTGGCAGACGAAAGGGAGGCATCAACCCAGCAGAAGACATCCTAGCAAGGAGATGAGGGCAAGGGCGACCCAGCAAGGTCCAAGGAGCCGATGAGGCAGGGTATTGGTATCCCTTTACCCTTCTAGGTGATGACTGCGACCAAAACCAAAGCAGGAGACCCTGGCTGTGTACGATGGAAAGCGGCTATAAAACTGCCTTGGAAATTGTCCCAACATAGGAGGTCTAACCCATCATACAAGGGGATGCAGGATAGACATCCACAATCGGAAAGCCCAAACCAGAGATTTGCCCAAACCATTGCATTCAGCCATTCTGCCCAAATGTGGGCCTACAATTGCAACAACATTGGGAAAAGGCTGGAAATCCTCCAGCAGATGGGTAATCCTGCTTCAATGGATTGCTTTTCTCCTGCAGATTCCTCATCTGATGTAAATATTCCTTCCAGCTTTGCTGCTTTGGAACATTTTCAACAGGGGGCGTGGTGGACCTCGACCCGGCTGTCGACCATTGATCCGTCTTGCTCAGCATCTGGTCGTCGGCTCCAGACGTGACGTCAGGCATCGTATAAGTACCACGTCACTATGCCCCAACCTCGGTTCCTTTTTTCCTCAAGCAAACAAGCTGCTTAGGAACATAGAGCTTTGACTCTTTCGACGTTTTCCTCATAAAATGTTGTATTCTTTCACTAATTCCACGACGCAAGATGTTGGTCTCGAGGGTGTCAGTTTCAGGCAGTGTTCCAATTGTGGCAGCAAGATGTCCCTCACCGACCCACACAAGTTGTCTCTCTGGTACCTCGACACAGGTCACAGGATTGACTGGTGGCCGTCCTGCGCTAAAATGCTACCGAAATCCCCTTGCGGCGGAGCTGCTAAACTTGTGCTTCGTCGACCGCCCTCATAATCTCTGGCGCGGTCAACGGTTCAGTCTTCGGAGGCCAAAACCG
Source organism: Ambystoma mexicanum (assembly GCF_040938575.1). NCBI lineage: Eukaryota > Metazoa > Chordata > Amphibia > Caudata > Ambystomatidae > Ambystoma > Ambystoma mexicanum. The sequence continues at coordinate 53,701,260 of NC_090939.1, forward strand.
AGGGGCAAACTCGCGAGAAACACTGGCAGAAAAAGAAAAGGTCCCACTCGAGGAGCCACTCTCCCTCTTCCGAAAAAAGAAAAGGCGCCACCGCCATTGTTGGGATTCTGAGTCGTTGACGGAACAAGGTAAGCCATCGGCTGGGCCTACCACCTGCCAAGAGTGGGAGGATTTCAAATCCTTGATGCTTGCAATATTCAAGCAGTATGCTATAGTCTGCACGGCCCCCACCCATCCTAGTGCCCCGGTACTGACTATGTTGATATGGATAAATCTTTTGATGTCGGAAGAAATGCAGTGGAAACCAGTTTACCCCTGTGCGTCCAAGGATGTCGTTGCTACGGCATCTCTATCGACACCGACATCCACCATGACGGTGCCGAAAGACAAACCCTGACGTCAAAGTTTGTCGAGTCTTTACAGCCCCGGTCCAAATTCTTCGAGACCATGATGGGTATCTTCGACGCCGATGACCAATATGTCGACCCGATGTTCTTGAGTTCAGGAGGGGTCGACTATTTTGACGACCAGAACAAGCTGTTGCATCTAGCTCAAGGCCTCTAAGAGGCCGGTGGTCTGGACACTTCGGCTGACCTTGAGTGTCAGAAGTCCTAGCCCTATCTTCACAGTATATCTAAATACAGGACTCTGGTAGAAAGGGTTATTGACACCCTGGAAATACACTCATTAGTGGCACCTGCGCAAGGTTGCGACCTTACCGACTTCATAGAGGAAGGTCTTGCCACTGAACGTAACATGCCCCTCAACCCGGACATTGCTGATCCTTTGACAGCTCTATGGTAAAACCCCTGATCCATTCCTGCCATCACCTCCACCGTTTTTGGGAAGTACAGGCTGGCTAGAGGAGGCCCTTCAGACCTGTCGCACCCTTCCCCGGAGGGGCCTGTTATGCTTGCTGCTATGGTTTCTTCTAGACCTGCATCTTCTACATCCACTCTGCCACCAGACAGAAGCAAAAAAAGTAGATGCCTTGGCAACGAAGGCATTCACCTCGGATAGCATGGCCCTCAAAGCTACAAATGTGGCAAGGCAGTTTTGCCAAATACTCATTCGGTCTCTGGTTGGTAGTGGAAAATGCTGCCCAGTATGTCCCGGAAGGAGAGATGCGCGAGGACTTCCTAAAGCTAGTGGTGGATGGCAAGGAGGTGGCCAAGCAGCCGCTGCGAACAGGCCTGGTCATCTCGGACTGTGTGGGTCGATCTATGGCTTCGGCCATAACATTGAGAAGGCAGGCCTACTTGAAAACCTGGTTTTTCACCTAACATCCAAGTAAAACGTTTGGATATGCCCTTCGAGAGCGAACTTCTTTTCGGTCACAAAGCCGACGATTCCTTAGAAAAATTCAAGGGATCAAAACCCGCTGGCCTAACATGCTTTTAGCTACCCCATAGGGCACGAGGTTACATGAGATATGCTCCTTATGGCAGAAGAGCGCTGCTCGCACCGGCCAGGTAAGGGCAGAAGTGTTTCTCGTGCTCCGAAGGGGAGAGGGGCTTCTAGAGGTCAACTGGCCGCGTTGGGGCCGGGGGCGACCCAGCATCCAAAGCAGTTTTGATTTCCCCTCTCACAGCGCACCACTTGGAGGAAGGTTGACGGAGCACTTGCTCCAGTGGCGGGGAATTACTTCCAATGCCTGGGATCTGCAGTTCATTCAATAGGGTTATTGTCTGCCATTTCTAAGAAAACCTTCCCACAGACCGCCCCCACCTCCAATCCAACCGAGACAGGAGTTCCAGGAAGAACTGAGAGCCCTGTTGCTGAAGGGTGCAGTGGAAGAGGTACCTCCCGAACAGAGAGGATCGGCTTGGTATTCCCAGTATTTTCTGGTGCCCAAGAGAGGAGGCGGTCTCTGTCCCATTCTGGACCTCAGGGCCTTAAACAAGTTCTTGAGGAAAGACAAATTCAGGGTGGTGACGTTGAGAGATTCTCTGTGCTCTTGAACTTCAGGACTGACTGGTGTCCATAGACCTACAGGACGCCTATTTCCATGTGCCAATCTATCGAAAGCACAGGAAGATCCTAAGGTTCAACATAGGAGATATGCACTATTAATTCAAGGTGCTTCCCTTTGGTCTTACCTCCGCCCCAACGGTCTTGACTAAGCTCATGGCGGTAGTTGCGGCTCCCCTCAGGAGATCCAGAGTACACGTATTCCCATATCTGGACGACTGGCTGATCCGAGGGAAGTCTGTAGTGCAGGTCTTGTCCCATCTGCAGGACACCTGCTCGCTGCTGCACAGGCTGGCTTTCTGCCTAAACTTAAAGAAGTCCCACATGACACCAGTCCAAAGGGTTCAATTAATCGTAGCAGTCCTAGAAACCCGGGCGGGGAAGGCTTTCCCTCCCAAGGAGAGAGTAGTCAACTTGACTCAGATGGTGGACATATTCTGTAACAATGCCACTCTACCAGCGACTTCCTTCCTCCAACTTCTAGGCCTCACGGCTTCCTGCATTTTTCTAGTGCCAGCGACCAGGTTGTGCATAAGATCCCTGCAATGGTTGCTGAGGGGATCAGTGATCTCAGTACCCTCTCAGATCTCTTCAGTGTCCGCGTCAGTGGTCAACATCCTGTCCTGGTGGCAGACCGCAGCAGTCTTTTGGTGGGGGAATCTTTCCTTGGCCTCAGACCCGAGTGGTCACGGATGCGTCCTTGAAGGGCTGGGGGGCTCACTTTGTGGATTTTCAGGTGAGCGGTCTCTGGTCAATGACGGAAGCCAGGTGGCACATCAACAGGCTGGAGTTGCGAGCTATCAGGCTAGCCCTGAAAGTGTTCACCCCGTCTCTGCTGGAAAAGCATATTCTCGTCCTAATGGACAACATGGTGGCGATGCACTACCTCAACAAGCAAGGTGGTGTGCACTCCCGCCCCTTCTGCACGGAGGCGATGATGCTTTGGTTCTGGTTGCTGGAGAACAAGATCTCGGTCTCAGCAGTTCATCTGGCAGGCACAGAGAAAAACTTGGCGGATGCTCTGAGCAGGCAGAGCCCAGTCTCAAACATGGATCAGTTCGCAACAGAGTCCAACAGGAAATGCGAACTATTCTGCTTGAGGGAATTCCAACACTGGGGGATGCGTTTCTGGTGGATTGAAACTTCCCTCTCCTTTACACGTTGCCTCGATTCCTGTAATTCCATGGGTTCTCTTGCAGTTGAAGAGGTTTCGAGCGACCATGATCTTGATCGCCTGGATTGGGCGAGGAGAACATGGTACTTCGACCTCTTGGATCTGTCCATCTGTCCACCTCATCGCTTGCCTTGGCGTCCGGATCTCCTAACCCATTTGGAGGGCTGGATACTCCACCCGACCCCGGAATCCCTCAACCTACAGGCGTGGCTCTCGAGAGGATGAGATATGACTGGGACCTCTCTGAGGAAGTACTTGAGGTGTTGCTGGCTTGAAAAACTTGTGTAGAGGTGCATTATAAATGCCATATCATATCATATAATCATATCTACAAGATCTTTATACGCATGCAGATGGAGAAGATTTGAGGCGTGGTGCATTGATGAATGTTGCCAGGCCTCTGGGAAAAAATGACCAGCAGGAATCGGGGGCCATTCCACAAAGGGGGGCGGGGGGGTCTCCGCATCCACCGCATTGCAGAGAGGGGGGGGTCCCTGTCTGGGAGATTTGTCGTGCTGCGACATGATCCTCTTTGCACACCTATAGCCTGGATTTGGCTTGTGCTTCTGATGCGCGTTTTGGCAGGGCAGTGCTGCAAAATGTTTTGATATAACTTTCTGCCACCTTCATTACTGCTTTCGGTGTCTTATCAGATGAGGAATCTGCGGGAGAAAAGCAATCCATTGAAGGAGAAATTACCTTACCGTAATGTTCTTGCTATGGATTCTTCCCCCACAGATTCCTCATCTCCCCTCCCATCCGTCCCTGCTCAGAAAGTCAGTAGTGGGTACGCATCTTTCTATTGCACGTTGTCTTGGTGATGGTCCTCTGTGTCCTTTTTCTGTCTTCCTGCCACAGTCTTAAAACATTTTCTAACACTACCTTTAGTGTTCTTTTTCAGTTGTTCCTTCTTCGGAGGTATATTTTACTTTCTTTTTAAAGGGCTCATTAGCCCGTTCGCCATGTTTTCCTATGCAGTGTGCGATGCTCTGGAAAAAAGGGGAACTGAGGTTGGGGCGAAGTGACGCTGTACTTATACGACGCCTGACGTCCCATACGGAGCTGATGCCAAGACGCCGAGCAAGACGGATCGATGGTGAATGGCCGGGTCGAAGGTCCACTTCGCCCCCTATCGAACATGTTCCGAAGCAGCAAAGCTGGAATGAATATATCAGACGAGGAATCTGCGGGAGATGAATTCATAGAAAGAACATTACTGTAAGGTAATTTCTCCATCTTGTGAATGTACAGCAACAAGAGAGCATGCAGGTACAGGTTTTCTGCTTAGGAACTAATATTCAGAGAAGCTGGCTAAATGCAGCTCACCAATTGTAGGAGGGGGCTAGGGACAAAGAGGTCAGGTTGCTCCTTAGGACTGCCCGTTAACCCAGACTGCCCCCACAGGATGTGATGGGAATAGTCCATGCACAACTAATGGTCTAAACTAGTAAAAGCCAAAATGGAGGTTGCCATGTGCAATCACGGCATCCAAGTGGGATAAGAGAGTCCACATGGTTTTAACAGTCATCTTAAGCCTCCCACGCGGCTCCTTAGAATAAAGGAAGCACCTAAAAACAATGATTGAGACCAGGAATTAAAAAAGATATTGGTACACAATGCATACAAAAAGGAACATTGGGCTATCGGTGCAGTCAAAAGGCTTGCACCCCTTGTGAAGCCAAAACTAAATTACAGCTGCCACAGCCTACTCCCTAAAAAACAAACTAGGGTGAAATAATTACCCAAGGGCACAAATGGGGTGCTTGGGAAGCACAGCTGGGACTGGGAACCTTATGGGCGACCTAGGACTGTATACTCAAAATGAATGAAAAATGGTTGCAATGGTAAGAGGCTTTAGTAGAAGTCCCTCTGACCACCAGAAATAGGTCGGTGATCCAAACATAAAGCGGGGGGACAGCATAAGGTTGAGGGGCCATAAATCACTAGAATCGCCAAAATGGAAATTGTCTTAATGCCGACCATGTCCCAGGAGTGGCTCTGTGAATCGGGGGAGGGGTCCCACTGGTGGCTCTGTGAATCGGGGGGGGGGGAGGAGTGGTTCCCACTGGTGGTTTTGTGAATCGCGGGGGGGGTAGGTTCCCACTGGTGGCTCTGTGAATTGGGGGGGGGTTCCACTGGTGGCTCTGTGAATCTGGGCTGGGAGGGTTCCACTGGCGGCTCTTGGGGGGGAGGTGGGGGGGAGGCACGGTCCATGGGCTTTATGTTGAACATTTTGTCATACTTGATTTACACACACTGCAAATGGTGCTTTTGGCTAACACTGTATGCTGTTTTTCCTATGTTGTAACTAAGTCGCGCTATTTCTGTAACCAGCGCTATCTCTGTAACCAGCGCCACGATGCCTCAGGGCTGATTCTGTGCGCTTAACAAATACGAATAAATAAATCATTTTTCATCTAGTTTATTTTGCATGTGCAAAATTTAGTTGTTCAGGCTTCACGTGTAATGTTAATTGGCAAACTTGAATAAGGCACTACAAGTGTTAAAACCAACTGTTTTCCTTCTGGGTTTTGATGCAGATATGCTTTATGTATCACAGTGGGCAGGTTGGAACTCTGCTCGACAAAATAAATGTGCTGACTTTCAGGATGTTTGAAATGTAACCATTTGTGCTTGCAGGTTTGCTGAACAATAAAGGTGGAGGCCAGGGTTTGATGCTGTAGATGCAGAAATATCACATAGAACCATTTTGATGTCCAATCACCAAAAATCTTTAACCTTTAAAATGTGTGTTTCATCCTAACAAACTCTGATCCCTCGCCCACCCCACTCTCTTCTGCACTTGCAGGATTTTGTAGAAATTTGATGGTTTCAGCCCCTAAACTCCCCTTCCGTCCTTACCACCTCCCTTATTGGCCAAAGAATTCCCTGCAACCCCCACCATAGACACACTTGGACGCAAACGGTTACTTACCCACCCTCTTTTCCCCATCACTAACATTCCCCCTTCTCCCTCACATAGACATACAGACACACACCCCATTCCCCTGTCAAAAATACTCACCTGGGACTCCCACAGCTTCACTCTTCCAGGCCTTCCACGCCCGTCTGCTCTAGGGTGCACTTGTGTGCGTCCAGAGGCGTGACAGCCCGATTTAGAAAGAATGCTTGGAGTCTGAGCAGTGTTTCTAAATTAATCGTTTCTCAATTTGAAAAAGTGAGATTTTCACTCAATACCGTAGATAGAACACCAAACCAAAATGAAGTCCGGAGAAAGAAAAGAGGCATGGGAGGGGCATAGTGGCACGAGGGGTAGGGCGTGGAGTGAAGTAAGGGAAAGTGGAGGGCTAAAGAGGGCCCTTCCGCATCACAAACAGAAAGAAAACCAGACGATCAGTAGAAGAAAAAAACAAAAGGGTGAGGGGGGTGGAGGGGCTGGTAAACGGAAGGAACTTGCAAAATAGAAGACATCGAGGCAAAGGGAGTACACCAGGGAAAAGAGGGGATTTGGGGGGAACAATGCCAGCCAAAAAAATCTGAAATTAAAACAAACATACAAGTGAACCAAAGGATACGAGCAGTACAAATGGAAAATATCCAGCAATGTGATTCGGAATGTGGGAAACAGGACTTTTGACAAATGAAAATGGTCCAGACAATACATATATATTCAATGGCCAAGGAGCCTTCAACTGCCTAGATGCTCTTTTGTTATAATGTATATCATTTTAAGTGTTTTCGTTGGAATTTCCTTCCGTGCAGTTCATGTAAACTAACATACATGTGTCCACAGGCGTTGATAACTGTGGCCGCACAGTCATGGTGGTGGTGGGACGGAATATTCCTGTGACCATCATCGACATGGAGAAGGTGAGCCAGAAGCTGAAGTATTGGTGAAAATGTCCATATTAATGTAATATTGGAAGTACTAATTAAAATTGAAACCTGTAAATATAAAAATAATTCATAATGTATGGCACATTTAATTTGCAGTCAATTTAAGGCTGCAGGAGCTCAAAACCTGTATTTTTGTAATTGGAATGGTCATGACTCTCAAAGACTATTCCTCATCATGCTTTATTGACGGCTCATTTTGTATGCTCTTTTTTTTATCTGCAACGTATTTATTCCTATAAAGGGATGATACAAACATAAGGCCCTTCTAATGTATTTGTATTTACAAATACATCAGTGCCTTAAATGAGAATCGGGGCATCTCTTTAACCTAGAAATCCCACCTGGCACTTTTTAGTCACGTAAAAGATGTACATTGTTCAAGTCCTTGTGCTCATTTTATCGTTTTCACAATGATGTGCTGAGTGGACCTTCCAGGATTTGAACCGTTGTCCTTCAAGGTTATACACTCCTTTGCATTGGCTTAGGTCATTGTGGGAATTTACCGGCTTACATGCGCACAAAAAAACACCCTGATGCCTCACTTTTATCTGATAACCCTCATGAAGACATAGGAATAGGCTGCTGTTTGGAGTCAACCTCGTAATCCGAGGAGGAGGAGGCTTCACTTGCATTTCCTGACTGGACACTTGTTTGCGAATCTGATCCACTCTCCGGGGGAAGGATGGTTTCCAAGTTAGGTCTCTTTGGACTGCTCTACCCATCATCTGATTTCTCGGGTTTGTCCTTTGTGTCTTCTCTAGCCTCCCTATGACCTCTCCGCTTTGCCAGCTTATTCTGGTCGCTCAGCTTTCTCAGCACTCCTGGTTTGTTGTGCTCACTCACACACCTGGTGTGTTTCTTCCAGCCGTGTTTCCCCAACAAGGCTTTTCATTGTTTCTGCATTAGGGAGATTCCTTTGTCTCTCTGGTTGAGCTGTATTGAGTTACCTGTGTATGCCTGTTAGATCACACAGTCCTTACACTACACTGGTCGAGCACCTAAACACATTTTGTTTGCATTGTATGTGTCCTGATCTCCTATTCTCCCTAGTTGGCGCATATTCTATAGCTATTTTTTATGTGCTGACTTGGTAGCCCTTATGAGTTCAAGAGAAGGACTACTTGAACAGTGCTCCATAGTGTTCCTGGGTGAGTTTTCTCACCCAGTGTGTTGGTTGCAGACTTGTGGCAGCTTTTTACTTTTTATTGTTTGGAGATGAGTTGTTGCAATTTTACAGGAGTGGTAGCAGTTTTCCCAGAAAAAGAGCAAAATGATTGCTTTGTTTTGTAAGGTCCTCCTAGGCAACTAACTTGGTTGCCTTTCTAGTATATTTTGTGAGGCTGGAAGAGCAATGTTTAGTTCGCCCATGTGTGCGCTGGCTCATGACTCATACAGGCTGTCTGACTGGATTGGTCTTGTGTAACTGGGCTTGGGTTCTGCCAGACACCTCTGTCTGTGTGCTTGCGGGACCTACTCGTGGAAATAGGAGTGAGGCTGGACTCCACTGAGTGGTGACTGCCAGATGTTTGAATGATGGATGTAATATGATTGGTGAGTTTGGGTCTGTGTGTGTGTATGTGTAGACTCCAAGCCATTCGTCAACTGCGTGGAACTACTCCTGTGCATCTGGAAACAAAGACCTCACTAAGGATTATGCTCCAAGCCCTATTGCCGGACCTCTGATCCTCCTGCATGGTGGAAGCCCTGCTATTTCATGGGCAGAGGGAACAAACTGCAGTGACGTATCCCCTTGGTCTGGTTTGAACCACAGTCTGCTCTACACCGCTACACCTGTTTTGTGGTTTCTTGACATTTAAGGTCTATCATAATCCCACCGATGTAAATAATCTATTACACTTTACAAGCTTTCACCCAAAATCAATGCTTGCTAGTTTACCTTACAGCCAAATCCTTCGGCTGAAGAGGATCATCTCAGATCCAGCAGCATTCGATGTAGAATGTACGAAACTCTTGCATAAACTTTTTAAAAAGGGGCTACCCTGACACTGTCTTGGAAGAGGCCAAAGTAAGATCATTTAATGTAAGCAGAGATCATCTATTGACCCCTAAGGAAAAAGATAAGGCGACACCTTCGCTTTACATATCTAAATATTCACGCCAAAGCTTCCAGGTTGGGAGAACAATCAAAAAACATTGGGGTATCCTACAGAGTGACCGACTGCTTCAGAAATTATTTCCCAAGTCACCCATGATGGGCTTTAAAAGAGGTCAAAACTTAAGGGACAAACTGGTAAGAGCAGAAAGGCCACCGAAAGAGAAACAATTGTTACTCAGCACTAGAAAGAAAGGAACCTATCCCTGCTTGAGTTACTCACACTGCAACAATGTGATCAAAGGAGAAGCAATTGCACATCCCCAAACGGGTAAAAAAGTATAAACTCAAAGACTTTGCTACATGCATCTCAGTAGGTGTCATTTATGCAATCAAATGTCCCTGTGGGACATTATGTGGGTCAGACCACAAGACCAGTTAAGGACCGAATCACCGAGCACAAATCGAACATCAGGTGTAAAAACACAAAATCTCCCCAGGCGAGACATTTTACTGAAAATCCTTACACAGTAGCTCAAGTGAAATTCCAGATCTTGGAAGTGGTAAAGAAACCACATAGAGGGGGCGATTACCAGTCCATCCTCTCCCATAGAGAAAATATTTTGGATACATCTCTTAGACACCCTGAACCCTAAGGGGTTGAATGAGGAGTTCTCTCTCGGATGCTTCATCTAATGTATCGAGTGGCGCTTATATGTAGTCAAAACCTCGGCACTCTAGAACTCATTGGGTTTAAAACAATAACGTGATTTTTAGGTGGCACCACTGTAGAAATAAGTGATCACATAGTGTCAACTACCACCAGCTGGCGCAATCATTCAAGGCTTAAATGTGTACGTTTGTAAGTGACTTAATCAGCATCTATAAAATGGACTAACGGCTGTGGAACCCCTGTTAAATTAATTGCAGTCCGGATTCTGTTTTACCGGCCCACCTGCCACTTTTAGATGATGATCAGGAGATAGAAGGTACAGACATACTGATCAATGGTTGTAGTCGGAGGGTATAATTATGTACATAGACATTATGCATGGAGCAGCGGTGGAACACCTGTTAAATTAGTCTGTCCGGATGTTGTTTTACCGGCTCACCGTCAATCTCCACATGAGAATAAGTAGAGTAATGGTACGTTCAAGCTTTATGACTGGAGGTATACAAATGTGCAGAGCTGTAGAGATCATAATGTAATTAGTATCCAGACTAATATTTATCCCACCATAGTATTGAGGTTGTTACATAACCAGAATATGTTCATCGTGCACTATTCCTTACCTATATAATGATGTCTCGCCATGTCGTTATACAAACCAATAATAGCCACCACGCCGAAATCAGGATTGTGAGCCTACTTTGCTCATTACACTTAATACACATTAGTTGCCAACATCATCACGAGAGGCATTGATAGCAACACAGTACTTTAGCCATTCAATATTGATCATTCTAAGATGGTGCGCTTTTCATGCACCATGATATCAGTCCCTTTTCTTATCCCAGAAGAGTAGTATTTCCTATAGTCTGTCATTTATTTTAGTTTCTGGTCCGCATTTGGTGGAGCCCGGGGACACAGACAGACCCCTAGGCGTCCTTAACGGTTGTCTAGACTACCAGAGGAATCCCACCAGAGAGAGCGCTCCAAAGACGTTCGGAATACAGAATTAGATGCGCATCCCCTCCAGAGCCGGAGCATCGCAGATCCGACTGTCCGCATCACGTATTAGCCGTGGAAAGAGATGAATAATTACTCAGGTTAGTGTTGCACATATGTTATACACTTAATACTCGCAGACTAGTTCCTAATCAAGTTACTTATTAACTACCTCACTAAACACATGATGTCTCTTTCATACTAGACTAGCCCAGGAGAACATGACCACCAATACATACAGAGGGATTTATATATATCAAACACGCACTGCTTCAGTATTATGAGTGCATGCTCAACTGTATCGGAATCAACCACTAAGAGGGGCGAGTGTTTTTATTTAACATGAATAACATTGGCTTCAGCCCGTAGTTATTCACTATATAATATAAAGTAACGTGAAACCCATATTTGTTCAGTGTTTGCTTGTGACTTTAATGGGAGGAGGAAGCCTTCGTTAGACTATTCTACATAGCACATTTGGATAATATTTCCCAGAAGTGATACTCTCCATGGAAATAAGGGAGCACTGTTTATTCTAGGTGAGACTTATTTTGTTATATTGCCCAAGGATACCATGAGTCTGGTCATTTCTTCTTATACATAGTTACGCTAGTTTCCGGATTTCATATACATGTTTTGTTGACTTACAGGTTTTCACGTTTGGAAAGGAGGGGGTTTGTTCTCCAGCCAGTTAAATTGAATTAAAATACACGGTGCTTGAGACAACAAAGATTTAGGAGCAACAGCTACTTTCTAATTAAGGTATTCCTGCTCCATTTTGGGGGGATTTCGGCACTAGGGTATCTTGACCCGTTAACACCATTGATTTACTTTAGACACCAGTGTACAATATAGTTTTAAATTAGAGACACCATAGGACACTTTTTACATACTCATGAGGCGATACAAGGAGAGCGTTAGCTAAAATGATAATTTCTTGGTATTACATGCTGGTCTCTGCATATATGCATATCCCTGTTTATACCCCAAAAAGTGTGCATGAGCTCCACCGTAGTCTCTACAACCTTTCTAAATGGACCACCATATAGTCTGTTTCGCTAAAAGGTTTTATTTCTTTTGACCACATGCATGTTGATTTGCAAGACATTGAATCGATAGATATCTCCCATTTTTCTCTCTTTTAAATAAGAATTGTATTATTTCTTTGCAGTTCAAATCTTGGCTCTAGAAGAAGAGATTGTAATCTCGAAACTCGTCAGCCTTTCAATTTGAACTTCACACTTAAGTTGATTTACAGAATCCCTTGCCCTTTTGCATTTGATGTCTGCATTCCAGAAACAAAGGAGGAATTATTTGTTGTACCCATTAAATAACTGTTTTTTTATCGAATCATTGTCCAAAATGTTTTTTTCAGTTCTAATTGTGATTGAAATACACTAATTTAGTATATACAATTGTTGAACCGTCTTGTGACGGATTAGTAATAGTGTGCAGGGGACGGGAGGGTTCCAAATTGTTAGATCCTCTTTTTTCCTTACATATACATAGCAGTGGACCGGTGCCAGGTCTACTTTTCCTCCCCCGCACCTTGAATCTCTTTAGTATCACTTGATAATTACCTGAAATTCTTCTTTAAGAAACCTGCAGAGTGCATCCACAAATTACCTTTTGGCTCTTGAAATTCTTTGCCATGTGTGTCACTTTCCAAGAAGTAGTGTCATTGTGTTGCTATTGGCAACCCTATTTCTCCAGCATGGGGTCTGGCATGGATTCACATTCTCATAAATATTCCCAGTCAGGCTGGGAATCCTCGGTAAAGAGAAAATCTGTTTCAGTTTAGTTTCTGAACTGTCTTTCTACTAATAACCAATCACTGGTCTCTGGGTCATACTGCCCCCAGCCAATGACTGCCCTCTACCTAAGCCCCTCCTCTGGCAGCCATCTTCCGATTTTTACCGCACGTTTCAAGTGTTGGGAGTCCTTGTGCTATAGCTCTCGAGCTTTTACTGCGTTTTCTCTTATTTTTCTGTCAATTCGAGTCTCGAGCTCCACCGATTCTTCTTCCGATCAACGGCAAATTTTCATTGAGTTTCTTCTTGGAGGATTCCAGAAGATATTTGAGGCCTACCCCGCGTGGTCATGGCCCAGGACAAAGGAGACACGATGCCTACTGTGGATCCAAGCTGTTTAGGAACTGCCCGGGATGTGGATTGCAGAATGTCTTTGAGGATGAGCACTCCCGGTGCCTCTACTGCCTTCACGCCGACAAATCGCACATGGAGGAGTAGTGTCCGGTCCATGAAGGACTGTCGTAAACGACTCGCTGACTGGCTGGAGGTGAAGAGCCCAGCAGCAGGTGAGAAGTAGTCTGAGCGGTCTTCTAAGACCTTTGAGGGCGCTCCAGCGATGGGGGGACTAACATAAGGCAAAGCACCGCAAGTCCGCGGGCACCGGGAGCGCCGTAGGTTCGGGCTCCTCGGCTGAAAAGGATGTATACGAATTGTTCGAATCACAATTGACCTTTGCACAATTGACCGAATTGTGAAGGTCAATTGTTACATATCTGCGGGGGGAAACCCCCCGCAATCCCCCATTTTATATATATATATATATATATATATATATATATATATATATATATAGTCAATTGTGCAAAGTTCAATTCGGATCCTTGACTTTCGATCAATTGGGTCATTCGAACAATTGCGTTCGAACAATTTGGGTAATACCGCTGAAAAGGCAGGGCGCGATGTCGCCAACGCTCTGGCTCAGGGAAAAGGAAGTCGGAGAACCCGGTAAGCTTCGGGAGAAGGCCCGGTCGATCACAACGGAGAAAGCCAAGGGGGGGGGGGCGAGGCGATGACCCTCCCCCTAAGGTGAAGGCCCCAGGCGCGGGCAAGGTCATGAGGGCCCTGATTCACACGGCAAAGGCCTCGATTGAAGGAGTCGTGGAGGCGCAGGCAAAGCCTGTGGAGGCTATACCAGTGGAACTGACTCCTGGGTCTAGAGTTTCCCTGCCACCCCAGAGGGAATCATCTTTTCAACCTATCGAGAAGACCCCCAGGAGGAGAAAGAGGGGGGGCACGGTAGCCATAACAGACACAGATACCACTTCCGAGGATGAGCTGGTTGGCGTCACAAAGATCCTGGACAAGAAGTTCGAGGAAGTCTGGTCCTATGGGAGGGATCCCGACGAGGCGAACATAGAGAGCAAAGGTGGAGCCGACAAGGAGCCGCGGGCCGTGGAGGAGACGGACGATCCCACGACCCAGCCGTCGCTCCTGTCGCAACCGATGCCTACGCCACAGGACAACACAGGAGCGATCTTGAAGGCCATCCAGACCCTGTGTACGGAGTTAAGGACGAGGTTGCCCTTACCCCCAGCGGCCGATCCAGTGGCGCCTGGACCGTCGGGAAGCCCACCCAGCAAGCAGAGGCAAATCCATCCACCACCTCCTTTCCAGCCTTCACCTCCTTCCCCTCCGCCGAGGGATGAGACGGGAATGGAGACGGCGACGACGGGGATGGACGACGGTGGTAATGATGGAACGGATCTCCCATCACCCCCTGCCCGGGCCTCTCCTCCCGACAAAATTGGCTCCTTCCACGCATGATCGCCAGGGCATCAGAGCTTTTCCAGCTTTGTCCTGAAGAGCAGAAGGAGGGTTTCCTCTACCAACAACGGGAGGTCAAGAGGAAGATAGTCCTCTCAGTGCCGTTACTAGACGACATCTGGGACGAGGGACTAGCGCTGCTCAAGAACCCGTCCACGGCTCCTGCGAAGAGGGACCAGTATGATAAGAAGTACCGGGTCCCAGATTCCGCCCCGATGTGCCTCAGAGCTCAGCCGTCCCCAGATTCAGTGGTCTCTGCGGTGGCCAAGGAGAAATCGGCAGGGACGACTGCATCAACTTCCACTTCCCCACCGGACGGCGAGGGGAAGAAGCTGGATGCCATTGGACGACGAGTCATCTCGGCGGCGACGACGACCATCAAGGCGGCCAACGCCCTCGCGATCCTGGCACGCTACGACAGGGAGCTGTGGTTCAAGATCGCTCCCCTCCTGGATTTCCTGCCAGACGACAAGAGGGCGGAGGCCCTTGAAATTGTACAGGAAGGCGAGGTGGCATCGGATCACGCCATCACGGTGGCCATGGACATCACCGACACCGATTTCGCCAGATGGGAAATGGCGTTTGCCTCCGTCGGTGCAGGTAGCTCAAGGCCACCGACTTCCATCAGGACGTTCAGACCAGGGTACTGGACATGCCCTTCGACGGGAACAACCTGTTCGGCAAGGCAGTAGACGAGTCACTGCAGGCCATCAAGGTGCATACCGACACGGCCCAGGCCTTGGGTTCTCTCCATCAACGGTGGCTGTCCTTCCGAACCCCTGGAGGCAGGTCTCAAGGTGCCTCCAAATGATTTGGTGGCGGTTCCACATTGTACTGCCAAGTGGCCCTCTCAATGTCGTAGGAGGCCTACAGAGGCCGCAGCAAGGCCGGAGGACATTGTCGTTGTCGCCAGGAGACCATGGCGGCAAGGCCTCGGCGAAGCAAGATCGAACTGGCCGTGATGTCGGGCCCCCACCCGAGCACCCCAATGGGAGGCCGGCTGGCAAATTTCATCAGCATGTGGGAGTCCATCTCCACCGACCGTTGGGTGCTGGATGCTCTGGCCAACACGCACACTCTGGAATTCCAAAGAAAGTGTCCCTGTCTACCGCCTGTTACCAGGAAGGAAAACCATGTGCCACATACTTCTGGAGGTACGAGCAATGCTAAAAAAGGGCACGCTAGAAATTGTCCCAAATGGGTTCCGGAGTATATTCGCAGTACTTCCTCGTCCGAAAGAAGACCAGCGGCCATCTCAACAAATACATCATGTCCCAGAAGTTCCAGATGGTCACCCTTCAGCACGTGCTGGGACAGCTGGAGGAGGATGACTTCCTGTCGTTGCTGGACTTGGAGGATGCTTACTTCCACATCGCCATACGCAAAGGACATCGAAAGTTCCTATGGTTCGTGGTCCAAGGGCAGCACTACCAGTTAAAGGCCCTGCCCTTCGGGTTGAAGTCGGCTCCAAGGGTCTTCACCAAGTGCCTGGCACAGGTGGCGGTGCAGCTGCGCCTGCAAGGGATCCACGTATATCCCTATCTGGACGATTGGCTCGTCCGCGCAAAGTCAAGAGAACTCGCCGTCGATCACACAGCGAAGACTGTCCGCCTGCTCACTGAACTGGGATTCTCGATCAACTTTGCAAAGTCCCCTTGGTACCTTCGCAGAACGCCCTGTTCCTGGGAGCCAGACTTGACACAGTGGCACGGTTGGCTTCACCGTCGGTGAGAGGACGAAGGCCATCCTGGGCAAGGTACAACGGCTGTTGACCATGGAAGTGGCCAGAGTGAGGTCCATCCAGTCCCTGCTCAGCATGATGTCATCGTGCAGCTACCTCGTGTGTCTGTGCAGATTGCGGATGCGGCCACTACAGGAGTTCCTTGATGCCCGTTGGATGCAAGCGGCAGGGAGCTTTGAAGACAAGATCTCCCTCAACGAGACTTTCCGCCAAGTGATCCGGTGGTGGGGCAACCACGCGCATCTAGCGGCGGGCGTGGACTTCCAGACCCCAGAACATCAGGAAACTGTGATGACGGACGCCCCCCTGGAGGGATGGGGGGCGCACACCATAGATCTCCACGCAAGAGTCCTTTGGCTCCCGGAGGAGAGGTCACTACACATCAACGTCCTGGAGCTCCAAGCCGTGTTCTGGGGCCTCAGGTCTTTCCTCCCGTCCCTCAAGGGCAAGGTGGTGAGGATCTTTACCGACAACACCACCATGATGTTCTACATCTGGAAGCAGAGGGCCACCAGATCCCCAGCCCTATCCAAGGAAGCACAGGATCTGTAGCACTTGGCCGTCGCCCAACGGATGTTCCTGGTACCTTTCCATCTGGCAGGAATAAAGAACACCATTGCCGACTCGCTCAGCAGGGAGCTGTGCTCTTGCCACGAGTGGGAGCTTCGGCAGGATCAGGTGGATCTCCTATTCACCACCAAGTGCCAGAGGTTCACCAGCAGGTTTCCCCAGCCGGGGAGCATGGGCGACGCATTCTCGTTCCCCTGGGACGGCCTGTTCTTGCATGCGTTCCCACCGTTGCTGCTGTGACTCATCAGTCAACTCGGACGGTCCCAGTGCAGGATGAACCTCGTTGCACCGGCGTGGCCGAGGCAGATCTGGTTCCCGGACCTTCTGGACATGTCAGCGTCCCCCCCAGTCAAACTGCCGACGAACGCAGATCTTCTCGTCAGGGAAGGAGGCGCCATCTTACATCACAACCCGGGATCGCTGAACCTGCAGGCCTGGCTCCTGCAGCACTAGAGTTTAGAGGGTACGATATCCCGGCAGACTGCAAGGAGGTGCTTGCAAAGGCCAGAGCCTCATCGACTCTTAAGTGCTATGGACACAAGTGGAAGAGGTTCTCTGTCTGGTGCCGTGCACAGAAGATCAACCCTTTGCGGATTACGGCCCCTCAAGTGCTGCTGTTCTTGCTGTCGCTGGCCAAGGCGGGGCTGGCTCACGCCTCCATGAAAATCCATCTGGTGGCTATCTCCCGCTACACCAGAACTCCTGGGCGGTCGTCTCTGTGGTCTCATCGCCTGGTGAAGGAGTTCATGAAAGAACTGTTCCGCTCGTTCCCGCCAGTGAAGGCTCCGGCCCCGGCGTGGGAGCTCAACATGGTGGTGACCAGGCTCATGGGTCCCCATTAAAGCACTTGCATTCGGCACACTGAAGTTCTTATCGTGGAAGACAGCGTTTCTTGTGGCTATCACCTCTGCACGCCGAGTGGGAGAGATCCAGGCCCTCTCCTGTAAACCTCCATATCTGACATTCTATGAGACGAGGGTAGTGCTGAGGACGCACCCCTCCTTCATGCCCAAGGTGCCGTTGGACTTCCATCTCAACGAGCCCTTGGTGTTACCTGTTTTCTTCCCGTCGCCTTCGTCGCCGGCTGAGAGGACTTTGCACTCGCTGGATGTGGCTAGAGTGTTGAAGTTCTACGTGGACCGCACAAAGGGTTTTCGGAAGACATCACAGCTGTTTGTGAACTTTGGCACTGTGAACCAAGAGAAGGCCCTCTCCAAGGTTTCCATTTCCAGATGGCTCTCTGGCTGCATCATGCACTGTCACCGATAAGCAAACCGTAAAGCAATAGACCAGGCAAAATCAATCGGTTAAACAGTTTATTGCTTATAAGGGTAAGCTGGGTAGTAGAGACCCCCAACCATCTACACAAGTAGCACTAACTGAACAACTCAAAGAATACCATTCCACCATAATGCTCAAGATTGCTCTGATGTCATCACTGACTAAGATTCCATCCGTAGAACAAAGGATAGGAATCAGATAACACATTAACATGAATAGGAAAATACATTAACATAACACACCCCCCTCCCTTATCTGAACACAGAATTTCTATTTACACAAAACAAAATATGTTACACATGATTAAAGTGGTGAACACTCCACAAATCAACATTGGAAAAAAAAAGTATCTGTTTCCTCAGCAATTTTACCTCTTCACCCTCGCAACTCTTGACAGGCTCCACACCTGCCCACTCTCCAATTTCACGGCACGATCAAAGACTTGTGCAACCTTAACCGGATCCGAATACAATGGATCACCCTTTTTCTTTATAACCGCTTTCCTTATTCTAACTAGATCACCCACTTCAACTATAGTCTTTTTTCTTGGAAATTTCTCATTAACTTTCTTGGCACACTTCCTCTTTCGTTCATCCATACTCCTTTTCACTTCCTCTACCACCTCATCCGTTTCTCTGGCCAAGCTGGAGATAACATTGTGTTACTCCTCCGTCCTCTCATTAATTCAAATGGACTAACTCTGGTTTCGGTATTTGGAGCCATCCGCAACACATACATTCGTTCTTTTACCGCAACTTTCCTGTCCAACCCACACGCATTAGCATTCCTAATAACTTCCATTATACAGCGGTTGACTCTCTCGATCATACCATTTGCTTGAGGGTAATACAATGCAGTCTTTTTATGTTTGATACCACATCTGTACATGTACTCTTGGAAAAAAAAAACTCCAGTAAACTGTGGACCATTGTCCGTCAACACACTCCTTGGCAACCCCTCTCTCTCAAATATCTCTTCCAGAAATGCCACAATGGACTGACCCGTGACTTCTCTCAAAATTTTGAACTCCGTCCACTGTGAAAACATATCTACTATGACCAACACAAACCTGCCACGGCCTCTGCCCATATCCACTGGGCCTAAGACATCCATGGCAAGATCTTGCCATACACCCTTCAGACTCACTACTCCTTTCACAGGTTGCACTACAGCAGATATACTCTTCCCTGACTTTATGCAGTCTACACATTCTCCCACGATCTTCTCAATCTCGCGGACCATACCCAGCCACCAATAATCGGCCTTAATCACTCCTTTGGTCTTATATGTACCAATATGGCCTTGATGCGCAATATCAATGAGTCTTTTCCTTAAACACACAGGAACAACAAGCTTATCCCTTCGATATATTAGCCCATTCTTCACAGAAAGCTCCCTTCTCACCTCCCACAAAGCCCGCTCTTCTCCAGATAAGTCTTTTCTCTGGCCAACCATCCTTGATAAAATTGTTTATCCGTCTCCACATCTCATCAGACGACAATGCTTCAACCCATTCTTCTTTGTGAAGTGCACCTTCCACCATAGCAAATACCATATTCTCAACTTCAACAGACTCCTCATCTTCCTCATCACTAATCCTTACTCTAGATGCATGATCGGCCTGCACATTGTCCTTACTGGCTACCACTTCAATGTTAAACTTGTGACATTGCAATCTTGTCACCCAACAGGCAACCCTCCTCGAAACTTTGTCCAACCCTTTGCTTTCAAATATAGCCTTCAGCGGCTTATAATCTGTTCTGAACACAAATTCCTGAGCCCACACAAAGTTTTTCAGTTTTTCAATGCCCCAATGGCATGCCAAGGCCTCTTTTTCCAAAACCGAGTAGTTTAGTTCAGGACCTCTCAACATACGCGAGGCATGTAACACCACAGATTCTGCACCGTCCATTCCCACTTGTGACATAACCACTCCAATACCGGTTTCACTCGCATCAACAGATAGAATTGTCCTTTTTTAGTATCATAAGTGGCTAAGGGTTTTGCCATATCTTTTTCAGACTTAATCTCAACAAATTCCTACTCGCACTCTGCATCCCAATTAAACTCCACCCCTTTCCTCAACAATGCTCTCAGCGAGGTAACCTTATCAGCATATTTTTCAATGAAACGGTGGTAAAACTCTATTGTCCCCAAAAATGAACGTAACTCTGCCTTATTCTTTGGAGACTCCATTCTTTTAATTCCATCTACTAACACTTTTTGGGCCTTAAACCCTCCTCTGATATTTTGTGTCCTAAATATTCTACTACTTGAGTAGAAAAGACACATTTCTCACTTCATAAGGTAATACCTGGTGCTCTGAAAATTTCTAAAACCGTATTAAGTTTTCTTTTTAGATCCTCTTCAGTACTCCCACAAACCAACACATCATCCTGGAAGCACCAGACATTGTTAATACCTTTAAATAATCTATACATGACTTTTTGGAAAACTGATGAAGCTGATATTAATCCGAATGGCATGCACCGAAACTGGTAAATGCCTTCGTATGTGATAAAAAGCCGTCAGCTTTCGTGACTCAGTATCTAGGTTAATCTGATGATAGGCGCTCGCCATATCCAATTTGGCAAAGTATTTAACATTTCCTATCCTAGACAGAAGTTCGCCCATATTCGGAAGGGGATGCCGGTCAGCTTCCACACACATCGATTCAATTCTCTTAGGTCTATACATACTCTCAAATCCCCACCGGACTTTTTCACAACAACTACAGGGGAAATCCATTCAACCGCCTTCGCTGGTTCAATAATGCCAGCTTTCTCCAGTTTCTCCAACTCCACTCTCACAGCATCACGCAATGACACCGGCACAAGTCTAAGTTTTGCCGCCACGGGTCTGGAACCGTCCTTCAGCACAATTTTGTGAATCTTCCCTTTTAAACAACCAACACTATCGTTAAACACATCTGGATATTTGGTAATGAAATTTTTAGAACCACCATCCAAACTACAATCCATGGATACCCTTTCTACGTTTAACACTTGTTCTTTACTATTAGGATCTAATTTAATACATAGTCCCCTTTTCCCTCTCCATCCCAACAACGTCTCACCCTTCTCGGTGATATATATTTTACTGTGCGTAACCCTGTCTTTAAATTTAAAGGTTGCAGGACAACATCCCACCACATCAATTCTACTGCCACTATAGCCCCCAGGTGTCTTGTCTGACGGGCCTAAATCATTCATCCTACCTCCCAGCACGTTTTCATACACAGCTTTTGACATCAAAGTGATTTTGGAACATGAGTCCGCTAGCATTTTGACTTGGCAACCATTCACTTCCACCCAAGCTGAAGGATGCTCGCATTCATCAATTCCTGAACATTGAACCATATTTACAGTAACAATTTCTTTTTCTGAACCTTCATATTCATCTGAGGATGGCCCATCTGGCTCCTCAACCAACATAACGCTCCTCACAACACCGACCCATCTTTTACAGATGTTACATATAGCTCTTCTTCCAGGGCAGATCGGAGAATTAGATAGGTGGCGGGCACTCCCACACCTAAAGCACAGGCGCTCCTCTCTCCTTTTTCCCACTTGTACATTTTCTTTTTGTACGGGTTTGTTTGCTATTTGGGCATTATTCCCACCCTTGCTTTGATACATATCGCCCGATCTGGCCGTTTTGCCCTTCCTTTTCTTTTGGTCCTTGGCCGTATCTTTCCTTCTGTCACCTACTTTCAAGACTTCAACCTGTTGGGCAGCTTTGGATTCTTTCACAGCAAGTTTTGCCACACATTTCAAAGTATGTTCAATTCTTTTTGCAATCCCAATTACTTCATCTAAGCAAGGGTCATCTTTTAGCCACACTTCCTCCCTAATTTTGTCATTGGCACAGTGTAACATGAACTGATCTCTAATATGTTCATCCAGACCTATACCAAATTTGCAGTTCAGTGATAAATGCCTCAGCGCAGTAATGTATTCCTCTACAGTTTCACCCTCATGTTGAGATCTCATACCAAATTGATAGCGTTCCAACACAGTACTTATCTTCAGTTCAAAATGTTTATCCAGTTTTGCCAATGCTGCAACAAAATCATTCATACCCTCTTCAACATCCAATTCGCTCAATTCAGGTAATGTTTCAAAAATCCGCTGCCCTTCATACCCAAGAAGATGCAGACACACCTTTCTTTCTACTGACATGCCATTTCCACATGTGGCTTTCACATAATGTAGAAAACCTTTTTTCCAGGGCCCCCATTTAATTCTCGGGGGCCCCAGGGTCGGTAGAAACATCTGCGGACCTGGGATTCCAGATAAAGCCATTCCGCCAATCCACGTCTGTAGTGCTCTCCAAATCAGCCACCTATCCACCGAACACGAAAAACAGAATATCACTCACTTGCTACCTGAGCAGTCAATGTTTCAAAAATCAAAGCTCACCTCCTGTATAGGCACTGCTCACCTCCAAACAGTCTCGCCATATAATATCCAAATCCAACGTGCGCAATTGTGCTCGCAGGTCTGCAACAGCAGCGTCAGAAATTTTCTTCCTAATCGAGTTACAGCTCGCATCTGCTTCAGCTCACGTGATGTGGAATTAAGTCCTCCCCACGCACGTGACGCTTACACAGTGCGCAGAGAACTCCTGAAGCAGCCGAGCTGTCACGCGTGCACGTAACCGCTCACGTGATGCAGCGCGTACCAAACAACGCGCAGACAGGCTTGCTCTGTTGTCCCCGAGCTATTCGCGCATGCAGGCATTGCGCGCGCGTCCTCCACCCTCAAAATGCACGCGCGTGCACAGATGCCGAAAACAATTTGGGTGCCCCAAGACACTCGCCCCGCTCACAGGCATCGCGCGTGCGACATCGCCACATACGAGGGACTTCTCCGCGATCCGGCAGTCGTTTGGGCCGCCGACAGATGGGGTGGAGTCAGCGGCCAGCTGGGGCTTCAGAAGGTAAGCTCGAAAAAGGTTCGGCGCACTTTCCTTACGATCCAACGACGCAGGCCAAGTGGGGGGGCAGCTCCTCTCCTTTAGGCCTGGCGGTTGGGGGTCTCAGTCCGGCTTCGGACAACTACTTTTGCTCCAGTCGCTGCTCTCCTACTACAGCGTATCCCATCCTCGTCGCCAATGTAAAGCAATAGACCAGGCAAAATCAATCGGTTAAACAGTTTATTGCTTGTAAGGGTAAGCTGGGTAGTAGAGACCCCCAACCATCTACACAAGTAGCACTAACTGAACAACTCAAAGAATAACATTCCAAACACAATGCTCAAGATTGCTCTGATGTCATCACTGACTAAGATTCCATCCGTAGAACAAAGGATAGGAATCAAAGAACACATTAACATGAATAGGAAAATACATTAACATAACACAAACCGGCCGTTGCACGGCCGTCCGAGAGCCCATTCGACCAGAGCGATCGCTGCTACTACGGCGTTCCTGTCTGGTGTGCCCCTGTTGGACATCTGCAGGGATGCTACATGGAGGTCGACACACACCTTCACGAGATTCTACTGTGTCGACTGGGATTCCAGGGAGGAGTGCAGTGTCGGCCAGGCAGTGCTGCGCAACCTGTTTGCTTGAATGTGAGCCTGGTGAGGAGGTAAGAGATGCTTAATGTTGAGTTGTTGAAATGCTTAATGTTGAGCCTTGCCACCTCCCGTGGTTGTTCATGTGTGTATTGCTATGTATTCTTGTATTCATGAGCATGTGAAGCCATGCCAAACCCCGAGCTGGAGAAGGAACAGGTTAATTACCGGTAACTGTTGTTCTCCAGCATGGGTCTGGCATGGATTCACATGCGAACCCTCCCTCCAACCCCTCTGCGGCTCTTCTCTTGGTCCAACTGCCACTTTACGTGCTACCAAATCAGAAGATGGCTGCCAGAGGAGGGTCTTAGATAGAGGGCAGTCATTGGCTGGGGGCATTATGACCCAGAGACCAGTGATTGGTTATGTTAAGAAAGGAAGAAGGCAATGTGCACGGAATCGCACAGTGTACAACTTTGAATCTAAATATGTGCATACAATACCCAAGACTTGTGTATACTAAAACCCAGGAGTACAAATAGAGTGAAACAATAATACCAATATATGAAAAGGGATGTGGGGTAAGCACTTAGAACCTCCTTATGACTGAAAGGAAAGTCGGCAAACTCCTTACCCACTATGCTATTACAGATACTGACAGCGCTAAGCCCACGAAGAGGGCAAGCAAGGACAGGATCTGTGAGCTGACACTCTGGATGATACTGAATAAGGAACTTAGAAACAGTACTCACGAGGACCGGAAAGACCACTTGAATGTCAGTAAACTCACGAACCCAGTTGATCAAACAGGGACCCTGAAGGATACAACAGCAATGGGTGGAGGAAACTAAATACATAAGACCCTAGTCAAGGGGCACGTAGGAATAGTGATTATAAAATAGTGAGGAAAACAAAAGGGCATTCACACTGGGACTAGTTACAACAACACCCACACCTAATAATCAATGGAAAATAAATGCAGAAGTGCAATGGAAAACATGGAATGGATCCCAATAGAAAGTAAGGATCAGGAGCAGGGAAAATGATATCACAAAAGAAAACCTTAAGGCAGGAAGCTAAATCTATAAAGGGAAAGACTAATGCATCAAGTTTTTCAGTAGCAAAGGACAGCATCAAAGAAACAGAGAACACAGGCAAATTGGGCAGCATCAAAGGGTAAAGCACAGAGAAAGGCTTCCTGCAGACAGAGGAAGACAGAAAGGGAAATCCAGAAAGCAGAAATCAATTAAGCACATAAATCCGAAATCCAGGGCAGAGGAACAAGAAACGGGAACTAGGCACAAAAGCTAGGAACAAGGGACCAGTCACAACAGGAACACTGCAACAATGACCAGCGCTGGACTGAAGCAAACTGAGGCTTTTAAAGCTGCTTAACGAGCACACCCCTCAGGTGTGCCGCCTGCTGCACCTGCAGCCACAGGTGTTGCCTATCCTCCACCCAACCTTGTCCTGCAAGGGAGGAGGTGAAGCAGTGAGCCAGGCATTCTGGGAAGCATAGTCATTTGATTAAAGTAGCATGCTGGCTGCCAACAACCTGGAATGGATCCGGAAGGGAAGTAACTTGGAAAATAAGGTTTTAGCGCTCTCAATTCATCAGAACACTGTAGCATAAGGTTCGGAGGAAATGTCCAGTAGGGAATAAACCCCAAAACATGCCCCCAAGTGGCGGGAATGGGAGCGAAGGGAGCGAGCCGTGACAGGTTACTAGTAGAAAGACAGTTCAGAAATGAAACTGAAACAGATTTCTTCTTTACTGAGGATTCCCAGCCTGACCACAGGGAATTTTCATGAGCATGTGAATCCATGCCAAACCCATGCCGGAGAACAACAGTTACAGGTAAGTAACTTGTTCCTTATGCCCTACGTGGACAGAACCCCCGATACATACCCACACCAATTCAGCGAGTCCTCAATAGGACCATCAGGCCGTCACACGCCCATGCGCGCATGCCTCTGCGTCGAGCAAATCAAATCCCCAAGAGTTGCATCACATATGCCACATCAGGAACCCCCGAGCAGACTCTACCAGCAGACACGCAACTCACCTACGGGAGACCAATGTTGCATCCTGCCAGAAGAAGAATACAATGTGCCAAAAGGGTCTGAAGTACAATAATGCAGAGAACGTTTGCGGCTCCCTCAAAGTGAACCCCTCAAATATCAAGCCTAACGATGTCGCAAAGAGTGCTTTGCCCAGAAATGTTACCATGAGTGTTATGCCCAATGATGCTGCAATGAGTGTTATGTCGAATGAGTTTGCTATGAGTGTTATGTCGAATGATGCTACTATACGTGACCCATGCCAAGTGGTCCCCTACCAATGCTAGACTGTGTAACCTGAGCCTAATGAATCCTGCCGCAGACACCCCAAGTGAGCCCCACTCAGCCAACTTGATCGCCAAGATCATGCTCAATGTGCCTGACCCCCTAGAGCCAGCACAACTCCCTGAGCTCAACCCAGCAAATACATTCTCTGACGTGTCCCCATGTCTTGAAACCCACACAACCACTGCAAATAATAAGTGCACCACCTCTACAAATATCAAAGGAAGCTTTATCAATGCAAGATCACTCGTAGCTCACGCACTAGACATCGCAGATCTCAGCACTGCCAACCAACTTGACCTACTAGCCATCACGGAAACGTGGCTGCATGCAGCTGCCGGCCCAGCTCTCACTACCTATTCCTGAGGGCTACGCGATCCTACGAAAAGGAGGTGGTGTAGCACTCATTGCCAAAAAGAACCCGACACTAAGAGAACTGCCCAACTCATCCTTCCACTCCGGAGAATTACTATCCATAAAACTATCCCTTGCTGACCCCTCCTCCCTCACACTCCACATCATATATAGGCCACCTGGCCCAATCCTATCTCTAGACGAGGACATCACCCTCCTGCTGAGCAACAATACCAAGCCATCCTCCAAAATTATTATTATTATTGGAGACTTCAATCGAGGCCTCCACGACCCAGCAGATGATAATGCCAAAACTATAACAAGCACAATCGAATCACTAGGATTCCCACAACCTATAACATCAGTGATGCACAACAAAGGCTGCACACTAGATTTGTTTGCAGACATGAACGGCAACATCAGTATCCCCTCCAACCACCCCTTCACCTGGTCGGACCACAACATCATCACCTTTTCCTTTCCAAAATTCACTATAGTCAAAGCCTCACCACAACCCCCTCCTCGCATTCCAGAAATGCATGTAACATCACCCCTGATAACATGCTCCCCCATGCTGAGCCCCATTACAAACAATCAACACTCTGACCACGATCCGAACCTTATGGTGCAGTTACAATACCGTACTCTCCTTCAAGCAATAGACTATGTTGCCCCACTAAGTACCCACAAACCAAAACCTAGAGCGCAACTAAACTGCTGGTACCCACCAGACCTGAACATTCTACAGGCCACCAAACAAAATGCTGAGGCCACATGGAAGACCTCACCGTCAATAACTAACAAAAGTTCCTAAAAGCAGCAAAAACATCCAAACGGGCCATTATCCAAGCAAAGACCCTCACCTACAACGAGGGATAGCCAAAGCCAAAACGGGATCCAACTCTTCTCCATCCTGCAGGAACTAGAATCCCCTGTTCCTTTGCCAGAAAGCTGCCTGGTGCTCTAATATCCAGAAAGCGCTGTTCGACAAAATGACCTTATTACAAAGCACAATTGCTGACAAGCCAATTTTTCTCCCAACTATACCAACCAACTTCAACCCCCACTCATCCCCAACAAACTATTTTAATTCAAACCGTTTCAATACAAGAAGTCGCAAAAATTATCAACAGCCTCAAACCTTCAAGATGTCAAGGCAACATCTGCCCAGCCCCCTTCATCAAAAAATGTGCTACAGAACTAGCACCATTCATCACCTCACTCATCAATAATTATTTTGCACAATGGATCGTTCCTAACAATCTGAAAGATGCATGGGTTCTCCCACTCCTGAAAAAACCTTCTCTAGACCCTAACCCCGCCACTAACTACCGTCCCCTTCCTCCTAAAGATCCTAGACACAGCAGCCTACCTACAAATACAGACACATCTGGAATCAAACAATATCCTTGGTCTACACCAGTCAGGTGTCTGCCCAGGACATGGCACTGAGACAGCACTCCTAGATCTCAAAATCCAAATGGATGAGATTCTAGACAATGGAACCCAACGGCAAGTGGCAACCCATTCTGGACCTTTGGGCGTTGAACAAGACTCTGCAACGCCTGAAGTTCAAGATGCTCACACTTAGGGAGGTCATTCAGTCGGTACAGCCGGGCGAATTTCTGGCCTCGTTGGATTTACAGGACGCATGTTTCCACATCCCCATGCGTCGACACCGCAAGTTGCTGCGGTTTGTAGTGGGTCAAGATCTTTACCAGTTTCGAGTGCTTCCTTTCGGGTTAAAATCTTCCCCAGGACGTTTATGAAATGCTTGGCGCCGGTGGCGGCGTGGCTCTGATGAGAAGGTCATCACGTCTACCCTTACCTGGACGACTGGCTGTTACGAGGCTCGTCGCCGGGAGAGACGCAGGCAAGTCTCGCCTCTACCATGCAGCAACGACTGGGCTTCGCCGTCAACTTCGAGAAGTCCTTTCTATCTCCCTCCAAGGACTTGGTTTTTCTGGGGGCAGAATTTCAGACTCAACTAGGCCTGGTGAGGCCCTCGGTCGAGAGAGTTCTGAAGCTCAGGCAGAAAGCAGCAGAGTGGAAGGTCGGGACAACGGTGTCAGTCAGGATATACCTGTCACTGCTGGGAGCCATGGCGTCCTGCATTCCGTTGGTGAAGAACTGTCGTCTCTTCATGAAGCCGCAGCAGGAGTTCCTTGCCGACCGGTGGGCTCAGAGTCCCGGATCGTGGTCCGACAAGGTGGTGGTCGACGGCAATTTAGTGGAAGCTCTTCGATGGTGGCAGTGCTGGGACAACCTGAGTCGGGGCATGCCGTTGCTGGAGCCGGAATTTCAAGTTACAATTGCGACATATGCCTCAGGGTGGGAGGCACATCTCGAGGGTTCCCAGGTCCAGGATCTATGGTCTCGAGTGGAGTCGAGGTTTCACATCAATGTGCTCAAACTGAGAGCGGTACATTGGGCCCTGAAATCATTTCTGCCGCGTATACGCGGCTCCGTGGTGAGGGTGTTGACAGACAGTACCACCACAATGTTTTACCTCAGGAAACGGGGGGGCACTCATTCCAGAGTGCTTTCGAAGGAAGCTCAAGAACTTTGGCATTGGGCCCTGTTACACGATATCAGTATTGTAGCGTTTCGCCTGCCGGGAGTGATGAATGTGCAGGCGGACTTGCTCAGCAGGGAGGTAAGCCAGCTTCACGAATGGCAGCTGAAGGAACAACAGGTGTTCATGATCTTCCGGAAATGGGGTCGTCCTTCGTTGGATCTCTTTGCAACACGGAAGAACAAGAAGTGCAAGGAGTTTGCCAGCAGGTGGGCTCAGCCCGAGTCTCTAGGGGATGCGTTCTCGTTCCCGTGGACAGACCGGTTTGCTTACGCATTTCCTCAATTTCCACTCTTTCGACGGACCCTGCAGTGGATTCAGAGATATCCATGCCGTGTGATTATGGTGGCCCCGTACTGGGCCAGGCGGCAGTGGTTCTCGGATCTGCTTCATCTATACGTGGCGGAGCCAGTTCGGTTGCAAGTGACGCCGGACCTTCTGTCTCAGGACAAGGGAGCTGTCTGGCACCACGATTCAGGGTCTCTCAGCCTGACGGCTTGGCTCCTGACTTCTCCGAGTTTGGCCTGCTGAATATTCCTGGTGACTGTCGATGCATTTTGGAGGCGGCTGGAGCTCCTTCCACGAATGTCTCCTATGTGTGTAAATGGAAAAGGTTTTGTGTGTGGTTTAAGGGCCAACCTGGGGTGGACCCTTTGAACATTTTACCGGAGCAAGTTCTACCCTACTTATTGTATTTGGCCAATAAGGGTTTAGCGTTCTCCTTTATAAAAGTACACTTGGCAGCAATTTCTAGATTCACTCGGAGGCGGCATGCTACGCCTCTGTTTAGTGATCGTCTCATCACGCATTTTCTGAAAGGGTTGTTTCAAACTTTTCCTCCAATCAAGAAGTTCCCTCCGGGGTGGAGCCTCAATGTGGTTCTGTAGGGTCTGATGAGGCCTCCGTTTGAATCTCTGTCTTCGACGCCCTTGCAGTTTTTGTCTTGGAAAGTGGCGTTTTTTGTGGCCATTACTTCGGCTAGGTGAATATCGGAGTTGCAAGCTCTGGTTGTGGATCCTCCATACTTACGGTTCTTCAAGGACAAGGTGGTGTTGGCCACTAACCTGCACTTTATTCCAAAAGTGCCAACCACTTTTCATAAACTTTCTTCGATTGTGTTACCATCGTTCTTTGCTTCCGCTTCCACGTTGGCAGAGGGAGCGTTGCATACGCTGGTTGTAAAAAGAGCACTGAAATGTTATCTGAGTCATACTCAGGAGTTCAGACTTTCTAAACAGCTGTTTGTGGCTTATGGACCCTCCGTCAAGGGACGGGCAATCTCCAAGCAGGGGCTATCTCGCTGGGTGTCATCGGCTATCTCATTCTGTCACACTAAGGCGGGAAAGCCTTTGGAGAGAAGTCCTAAGGCACACTCGACGAGGTCCACGGCTTTGTCGGCGGCATTATGGTCGGGGATTCCGCTGGTGAACATTTGCCAGGCAGCCTTCTGTCGGTGCCGCATACCTTTAGTCGACATTACTGTCTGGAACAGCAGCATGGTGCGGATGTACAAGTGGGGCATGCAGTCCTGCAACGCCTCTTTCAATAAGGTAAGCCCCGCAGCTTCGGGCTATCTAA
This sequence comes from Ambystoma mexicanum, assembly GCF_040938575.1. Classification (NCBI taxonomy): domain Eukaryota; kingdom Metazoa; phylum Chordata; class Amphibia; order Caudata; family Ambystomatidae; genus Ambystoma; species Ambystoma mexicanum. The sequence continues at coordinate 53,731,524 of NC_090939.1, forward strand.
TTGAACGTTATCACTGCTGGTTTTTTCTGGTCTCATGTATGTGATTCTGTGCTGTATTGGTTTGCATTTACCCTCCTCCATGCATGATTGATACTGCTATGGAATCTATTCACAGCATGTGAATCCATGAAAGATCCAATGCTGGAGAAGGGAGTAGTTTCTTACCTGTAACTCCATTTCTCCAGCGTTGTTATCTTTCATGGATTCACATGCGCCCACCGGCTGCCCCTACATGCAAACCTGGGTCGGATGGCCTCTAATTTGGAGGTTAAAATCTGAAGGCAAGCGGGGGGGGGGGGCTATTTATACCCTATGTCCTATTGGTGGTGGCTAAAGAACCCAAAAAGACGTTGATAGGACACTAAAGTGTCGAAGTTTTCCAGGGGAAAACGCTATTTTAAAAATGACTGAGGTTCCCAGCCTGATGACTGGGAATATTCACTGCATGTGAATCCATGAAAGATACCAACGCTGGAGAAATGGAATTACAGGTAAGAAACTACTCCCATCCCCATCCACCCACACTTCCTTATACCACTCTAATTCCTGGGGTTCCTTAATTGTGGTGTGATATAAGTTATCCACCCTGTCCCCTGGATAACAATACACTGCAGTCGTGCGATATTTGGAGTTGCAATATTCCCCGGTCTGCATTTGTGCATCCTTCATAGTTTGTACCTGTGTCGGTTTGCCCATTGTCACCATCATCATTGCAGAACTAGGCATTGATTTTGCACAACATCGAACCCCTACCTGGCACACACACAAAATCAGCAACAGATGAGTGGGACAAAAATTTTCATTATTGTTCCGAACCAAGAGGGTATCCAGTCGAGAATGTCGTCGAACCAGTTGCTGGGTTCGATTCCCCCCTTCTTTCTTCATTCTTTCACCTAGGTTGTGTACTGCAGATATCACGTGTGATAGGGTACCTTTGTCAGCATCGGCAGAAGGTACGAATGTACAGCATGCACTCCCGATTTTTCAGCAAACACCGCCGTCCATTGCTGTGAGTAGGTCCAAGACGTACCGGTTTTGCATTGTCATCAACCGCAGGACTTGAAGTTCCACTTTGATCATGTTGAACCCTTCTTCTGTGTCGTTGGCCAGCTGCATCAGTTCCCAGCACACGTTCTGCAGCCATTTGGTGTTTGTTCGCGCCTGGATGCCTGGCACTAGAAGGAGGCGAAGAAGTTTTCTGCAGAATTGAAATGTTTGTACTGGTCAGGAATCTCTGCCAGGAGGTCTGAGGATTTGCTGGAGATATAATTTGAAAACCTTATTTTGTGGGACAGTCTTTCCTGTAGTTCATCTTCAGACAGGATGTCGTATGTGGAGGGCTCTTCGGTTGCTGGCTGGGGTGCCGGCGACATCTCAGTTGGCACCCTTGCTGAATGCAACGTGGCCATGGTGCAGGTACCTCTCCATGATGGTGGGAGGTGCAGGTATGCTTGTTTGCCACACACCCAGTAAGTGTCCATTAATGCTTCGGTGCCTTTTTTCATATCTGGAAGGATAATGGTCTTATTTTTTATTTTTTATTTTTATTTTGTTGTAACAGCTGAGTTGAGCCAACTTTTCAACATTTACATAACAAAACCTTTTCCAATTTCTTCTTGATCATTGCATTATTATACAGTTCACAATCATCTGTCTTAAAAAAAAGGTTAAAACATTTGAAATGTGTATTTATTTTACATTTTCATCAAAATTCAACATTCAAAACAGCACCACAATTTCAAGTGACACTAAGATATTAAACATACGACAATCAAAAAATGTGTACAGAGGCTAACAGATGGATTAGACCTTGACATAAGTATTCACAACAATGGTAGGGTTCTATATAGCTTATAGGCAGGTGGGTCATATACCCTACTGACAGATAACTGAGGTATTTCATAAGGGAATCGAAATGTACGAGGATTCCAAATATAGAGCCTTCAAAAATGAAAATGTGCCTATCCTATAAGAGGCAACTTGCCCTCCAAAGATTAGTTGCCAAAGTAACTTTGATGACATATCACCAAATTCCTTAAATGCGGGTTTTAACAATTAATTGTCTTATTGCAATGTTTATTTGAGCCCATGGGCACCCTCCCTTCACTGTGAAAACAGAGTTTGTGCTGAATTTCTTTTTGTATCTTGATCGGTTTTTCAAGGGCTGTCACCCACTTTAATTTGGCGATGTGTTGAGACCATGTCGGAGTGCATGTTCGTTTGACCCATTGAAAGTTTTCTTCTGTCGGTCCTCGCAGTACTTCAACTTTACATGTGATTGTCTCTTCGTGCCATTTGTTTTCCGTGAACATTGTCCCTTTGATAATAAAAAATGGTTCTTTCGCACATATTACCTTGTGGTCGGCTTGCACATGTTTTCTCGTTCTGCAGCATTTGTATTGTTACTGTGTGTGCCTGGAAGGTACTCCGAATCCTACATAAGGCTCGATAAACAAAATACTGGGCATCCGACAAAGGTGTTTCTTGGGGTATGAGGACTTGGGCGTGCCAGAGGCATGGGGTATCAGAGAGCAAAAGTAACAACTCTCGTTGGTCGCTTGTTTAGCTGTGGCACTCATATCTGAATACCATTTATTGGATTGGTCAAGGTTTCGGGGGTCTTTTACTTCATCTAATCCCAGGCCATGGCATGCATCATATACCTTTCTTTCCACCCCCCTTTCCATCTTATTCCCCCCTAGACCATTGTACATCTTTTTCACCTTTTGGTATCATACAGGGCAAATGTCTGTCCACCGGGCTGAGGCTGCCAACAGCACATCACTGCTCTCTTGCACTTTTCCAGCTTGCTCCCACTAACCACCCCACCCTCCCTCTTTCAGAGCCGCCAGAGCGCCAGGGGACCACTCTGGTGGTGATGGTGCGCGGTACAAATGTCCTTTAACATAAACATTAACATGTTTCATCATTTTGTTCGCTACCACTCTGCCAAGACTGTGAGATTGGGTATGCTTGTGTGGTATGGACATAGGGCTTAATGTGCATATTATCGCCATCTGAGGTAGGTTCTTCAGTTGTGTGCATATTTACATATGGAGATCCCAGAACATCAAACATTTGGAGTGTCAGCATTACAATCGCTTGACACGTTATCAGCATCATAACCCATAGCAACATATGTAAAATTAGGGGTTTTGACAGTTCGGTTTTTGTGCAGAGTGGTAAGATTGGTATTTAAAGAAGCATTGTGGGCCCATATTACTTTGAACCCATTCCAAATGAGAGAGAGAGCACAACGAGGAAGAACCCAATTTTTTTATCTTTTTCATGTTTTTATTAATACTCAATATTCTTATAAAATGTCTGCATTCAAGTTTCTGTTTCTCATTTTCCTTACCCAACATTGTTGTGGTGCCCCTTTCTATTGATGGTACTGCACTCTCTTGCTCTTTTGAATGTTCACCATGGGATGCTGTGTTATCGTGTGCCTTTCTTACATCCGTGAGCTGTATCCAGTACTTCAACCCCTTAACTTTTACCGCCAAGGGTGTGCAATAAACCACTTCATAGGGGCTGTGGAATCGTAGGGAGTTCCATCTCCGCAGGAAACTGCGCACATACACGCTTTCACCAGGCATTAACTGTAATGCTGGGCTGTCTGCTGCTGTAGTGTTTGTATCTGTTTCATTTTCTCGTGTCAACGGGGGGGTGCTATTTGTTTACTGCGCACAGCTCGTGTCGGTGAGATATTCCTTAAATTCATCCCCTAGCACTGTGACAGCTCTGTGAGCGTCTGATGCGCTTCTCACTGGAGATAGTGGTGTTTGAATGCGCCTCCCCATCACTATTTCATGCAGGGACAAATGGTGGTCCATACCTGGCTGTGTTCTGAGCTGGAACAGTGCTAGAGGCAAGAAATATACCCAATTATTTTTTAGGGTGTGATGCAGGTTAGACAATCTACTCATAAGGAGGCCGTTTATCTTCTCTACAAGCCCGTTCGCTTGCGGGTGATGAATCGAGAAAAGTTTGTGTTTAATGCCCAGCAATGTGCCTACTTCTTTGAAGAGATCATTTACAAAGTGAGTGCCGTTGTCTGAACGGATCACGTCACATATACCCCACCTCGGGAATACCTCCCTCGCCCGGAACTTTGTGGCACATTTGGCATCTGGGTGCGCACAGGGTCCTGCTTCCACCCAACGGGAAAAGGGGCACACCACAACGATATGATATGGCATTTATAAAGCACATATACATATGTTTTTCAACTATGAGATATCTTGCCCCGTTGCACCATTCTCCCATATCAGCACAGTCAATGTGTAATTCTCGGAATGGTCGTAATGGGTGTGGCAGTGTTCCTCGCAGCGTTCTGAGGGTCATATCTGAACTGTATGTTTGGCATGTCGTGCACTCTATTATACATTTCGATAAGTGTTCCTGCAAATTGGGGACAAACTAGTCCTCTTGAATATCTGCTGCAATATGTTGTTTTGGTACGTGTGCAGGGAAGTGAAGCTGTTGGAATACAATTTGTATTCTATCGCCATTACTAAAATTTGTATTCTATCTCCATTACTACTTTCCTGTCATTTCCTGATTCCAGAGGAGGTCTGTGGGTGATTGCACCCTCTCTATGTCCACATTTCCTGCTCATCTGGTGGGGTGCGTCCCTGCAACTCGATTATTCAAATAATGGGCGTAGAACTGTACCTTTCTTCCTTGTCGTCTTGTGTGGGTGTCTTTACTACACATTCAACTGCTGGGGGAACATCATCGCCGCTACGTTCCCGAGTGAGATAGCGTATGTGTTATTTGTGTGGGCCTGGCAATTCACTAAGGCCACTACTGATGGTTCTGCTAATGCTACAATGATGTCGCTCAATAGTTGTGCATGTTGTACGGGAGAGCCATTCACTCTCCTGAATCCTCTTGGTCGCCATCGTGACAAGCCGGAATGCACCGTCATTGTCATGTATGCCGAGTCAGTGTAAATTGTCACTGTGCACCCTTTAGCTGTATGCAATGCTTCAATTAAGGCTATAAGTTCTGCTGCTTGTGAAAAGTGTGAGGGGAGGCGTTTCTGTACTATCAATTCACATTCTTCCCCTTCTATTCTTACCACCACTCCCCCTACATGTTTTTCTCATGTCTCACAGTCCATGGACGCTGAACCGTCCAAAAAGTATATCTCGCCTCCTTCTAAGGCATTTTCACTGGCCTTAGGGATATCATCACCTTCCCCCTCATATGTTGCACAGTCGTGCACTTGCTTGTCTTCCACTGTGCAGGGTTCTGTGATGAAGATGGCTGGGTTTACAGTTTTACAATGTAAAACGTGTATGTTTGGGCTTTAAATTATTATTTCGTATGCAGTTGCTCTCTGTGTGGCGAGTGTGGACTTTGACCTCTCTAATAAGGCAAACAGAGTGTTTTCAACAAATAGTGTCATAGAGCATCCCATCATTATGGTGGCTCTTTTCTCTATGGCGAAGTTTGCTGCAGCGATGGCTTGTTCACACACCAAGTGCCCTTGCATTACTGAGTCCAATGTGCCGCTGTAATAGGCCAATGGCTTCTGACCTAATGATGTTTTTTGCGTCAGTACTGCTGTGATAGCTCAGTGGGTTGAGCGCCTGCTGCTGCGATCTAAGCGTGATCTGCAGGTCGCAAGTTCGAATCCCGGCAAGGCCAAATCAGCCTTTCATCCTTCCGAGGTCGATAAACGAGTACCAATTTCGGTTGCGTGATATTGTATGTAAATATGTGCTCTGTAAAGCGCTTTGGATTAAGGCGCTATATAAATAACACATCATTATCATTAGTGTTCCATTGCAATGGGAGAATAAATAAAATTCCTGATCATAATCTGGTGTCGCTAGGATGGGTGCTGTTGTGATGAGATCCTGTAATTTAAGGAATTGTGTGATCGTCTCCTGTGTCAATTTGATGGGGGCGCTGTTCTTTTGGGCTTTCAGTACTTGGAGAAGGGGGGTGTGTATGTAGCATAGTCTAGTATCCATGCATGGCAATAATTGCATATGCCGAGGACATTTTGCATGTCTTTCACAGTTTTGGGCATTGGAGTGTGACGTATGGCTGCACCTCTATCTGGTACATCCTTTGATATTAACTGCCCTAGATACAACACTTCTGTAAACAGTACTGCAGTTTTCACATGTCCACTTTGTACCCTTTTCTTGCTAGTAGGCTCAATAACGTTATTGAGGCTGTTCTGCATTGCTCTTCACTTTCACTGCAAATCAGGAGATCTACGTATTGAATTATGGTGCTTTTTACATCAATATTGCCAAGGTCTTTGTGCAGAATTCTGTTAAATACTGGGACTTTCACAGTAGCCCCGGGCTAATCTACAATGCTCATATCTCCCCCCCCCCCCCCCAAGTAAATGCTGTTAGATATTGGCAACTGGGGTCGAGTGGTACTGAGAAGAAGACATTCTTCAGATCCACAACTGTGAAACATGTGGCGTCTTTTGGGACACTGCATAAAATGGATGCAGGGTTTGGCACCAAGGGGAACTGTTTTTGCATGATGTCATTAAGTGGGCGGAGATCCTGGCTCATCCTCCAAGCCCTGCCCTTTGCCTTTTTTATAGGATACATCGCAGTGTTGCATGGTGAATTTGATGGTACAATTATGCCCAGTTGTAGTAATGCATTTATTGTTCCTTTATTCCTTCTTCTGCCTCTCTGGATAGCGGGTACTGTTTTACTCTGGGTGGCACTGCGCCTGGTTTCAGTTTTATTTTTATGGGCGTTACCCCCTGTAAAAGCCCTATGTCATGGGGCCCTGTTGTATCCATAAATCTGGTGGTACTTGTTTCATATCGTCATCAAAAATCGAAGGTGGTGCACTGACACTGGCCATGAGGGGGTTATTTATCTCTGTGTTGTTGAATCATTATGTCACAGGGCACCCACATTTCCATTATCATCTCCCCTTCAGTGTCACCGTCAGTGAACTCAGCTCTTCGTCAGTAAGGTCTTGCAGCGCTATGTTTGGGTCTATACACAACACTGTTCTCCACTCACATCCATGCGTGTCCAGTCCTATTGCCACAATATGTTTGGCCGATATCTGCACCCCGCTGTAGGTCAATTGAGAGGATAGTGCCTGGCACAATTTCTGGGCTTACCACGGGGCGGAAAACAAAATCGGCTGGCACCCTCCATTCTTTCCTCGTTATTTCAGGCACCACTCTAGCTGGAACCTGTATCCCATAGATGAACATGTCAACATCCGTGGGCACCCCTCTTACTGCAACTTAATTTGTCATAGTACTGATCATTAACATTGCTCTTATTGGACATACCCCTGGGGTGGAGCACACTATTCCTCGTTCTGTAAAGGAGATGGTCATGTTAAGCTTGCTAAGGAGGTCCCTCCCCAGCAAATTTATGCACACATTTTCATGGTATAAAAGGGGTGCCCGCACCGTTTTTCCTCCCACCGTTATATCTAAATCTTTTGTGTAGGGAACCTTCAAAATTGCCCCAGAAAATCCCTGCGTTTCCGAATTTCGGTCCGAGAGAGGAAACCGGCCTTCCATAAGGCACGAGTTTTCCACTCCTGAGTCCACCATGAAGATGAACTGATTGTTTCCTATCTCCGCCCCCACCAGTGGTTCCTCTTCTGGACGTAGGGTAGTCTGTGGGCTGTCCTAATCTGGGTATGTTTGTTCCTGGGACAGAAAAAACACTTTGCGATCACTGCTGTTCCACAGAACAACACAGGAGCGCAATTGGCGGTCATAGCAAAAATATTTGGGTGGGCGTTCCCATGGTGTTTTGACGAGCTACTTGGGACTGCATGCCCTGCTGTGGCACCTGTTGTCGTAGTTGAATTGCTGTGTCCCTTGCTGGTAATCATTATAATATTGCTCTTGCTGCCCGTGACCACCCATTGGTAATCCATAAGGGCTGCCCGGATGAGGGTGACCAAATTGTTGTTCATTTCCAGGGGGGGCCTTTGATAGTATCCCATGGGTTGGGCACGGCATTCCCTTGAAAAATGTCCCCACCTTCTACAATTTCAGCATGAGCCATGGCCCCCTCCCCAAGCCCATTGTCTTTCAAAACAATTACCTCCCTGCCCTCCGAACCCCCTTCTCTGGCCCCTGTACCCACCTCGTCCTCTTGTAGACCTTCCCTGCCATTGGGGACCCTCGTATTGCTTCTCGCCAGCCCATTGCTCCTGCCCGTTTGCAGACCAGGTTGCTGCCATCGTTGCCAGTAAACCTCCTGCCCCTCCGTCTCCCTGTCTCTCAGTGGGCAGGTCTGCTGTAACCGCAGAAACCTTCACCAGTTTATTCTGTACAAGCTTGGCCTAGTCTGCCAACCTCCTCTGTGCAATTTCTTTTTCTCTTTCTTTGATCCTCCTACAGTGGTGTACTATAATACTCTGAATTTCAGGCCAGCCTTTGGCTTCTATCCCAGCAATTGTATTCAAGGCTTTTTGTACCTCCTTTGGGAGGCCTCTTTTGATGATGAAGTAGAAAAGGGAGGTTGATTGGTCCTAAGCCGTGCCCGTTTCTGATCTCCACAGGTCCTGCACCCGGAGAAATGTACCGCGCAGTCTCTTCCTCCTCCCCCATGGTGCATTGCATCACAAAGTGTAAATCTTGGGTGTCAGGGAAGATCCTCCGTAGTGCATCCCACACCTGGGCCCTTACGTTGTTGAATGCTGACCCATCATGATAATCACAATTTGTTGTTACTCCCGGGAAACCTGCTTTCACCCACACCCCGTCTGCTTGGTCTCCCGCAGCGGATACTAACAAGCTCTTTACGTCCTCTAAAGCCAGTGGGACCCCTGCAGTGTTTTTTTCAAATGTGTGTATCCATTTTTCCGCCCCCCCGAATGTGGGGGCAATAATTCCAACAGGTTAGTCTTGTCCATCTGTGCCCATTGTATGAAATGGGTTCTCCCTGCTCCCTTGTGGATGAGAGGCATTTGCAATTTCGCTTTGCTTCCTTTCTTACTTACTTTTACCCCTTTCGCTTTACTGAGTGACATGTTTCCCAACCTACTCCTAACCTCCCCTGCCACCTTTGTCGTACCACCCCCTCTTCCGGCTCTTCTCGTAGTGGCAGGGGCATTCCTGCTGCTGCTGCTCCTTCCTCCTACTCGTCTAGGTCACTCCACAATTCCTCTATTTCCCTGTCCGATACTCCACTTCCTTGTTCCTCCCCTGCTTGGCTACCTCATTTTCCTACTCGTACTATCCTTATGGGGGTATTATTAAGGTGGAAGAAAAACTCCCCAGATTTCCACTCATTTTACGGCCTGCTAGACGCATTCCCGGACGGGAGTGGAGATGGTGTTGGCCCACCCGCTGAAAGTGATGGCGCCTCCCCTTCCCCCAGGCAACATTTGGTCTCTGTCACATAATGCTCTCAATCGTGTCAACGCCATCTATATGGAGGCAAGTTGCCTTTCTAAATCATCAGTGAGGCGTGCGATATTTACTGGAGGTGCGCTCGTGGACCCGTATAACCCCCTTGAATCGTAGGGAGGCAGGGCTGTCGCTGCGGGAGTGGAAGGTGCGCTTGGTGCAGGCAAATAAGAGGGGTCACTGTATCCCGCAGCGGGCCTAGTTAATAGTGGGTAAAGCCTAGTAAGTTCTTCGTCCCCTGATTTTACCATTTTCCCTTCCACTGTCTCTCCCCCCTCCCCTGCTGAGGCAGGTGCCATCTCAGATGATACTTCCTTGTCTGTACTATTAGTATGGGATGCTTCCTCAAACATCCTCCAGAGATCTAATACTTCACTCCTATTTTGAAGTTGCTTTCCCTGGTACTTAGCTAACAAATGGGTTGTCACAAGATCTAATATTCGTTTATCAAATGACCCTCCTTCCGGCCATACTTGGGACGATCCCTCTCCTTTTCTCTCGGTGAGCCATTGATCATGGTATTTCTGAATTTTCTCACTGTACAGTGGGGCGGGGGGTGCTGGCAAATATGGGCTAATGGTGTATCTCCCCTCATGGCGCCACCCTTCACTTTTGGGTTCACTCGGGTATGCATTGTGCGTCAAAAATATAGTTAAACACTTCTGTTTAGCCTATAATACTACAAATACTGTGCAATGTTGCAATTTAAAAACTTTTTCACTTACACCTTTTCCACTCCACATGAACAAAAAACAAACTTTTATACTATTTCAGTATATAACCAGCACAATGATCATCACTATACCTTTTAGGTATGTATGAAAGGCCTATAAACTGTACACTTGTCTTTGCATTATCCCACTTTGGGTCACTGGCGAGGTGAAGGGTGTGGGGGTCTTGCCTTGAGGTAACCTGTGGGGGTCGAGATTTATAGCTGTCAGGTCTGGCATATCAGATCGGGAAGGGGATTGAGTGACACATGTTAGTTTAGGATGGAATATACTGTGGCAGGGGTCTGGTTTTATTGGGGGCACTCTAGGGCGGTCAGCAAGGAAGGGTCACACTTCTGGTCCATAAAAAGAATAGCTTTGGAGGGGCACAAGGTTGAACAAGCAGTAATTTTACAACAGGCGGGGGTGAGAGGTGCAGGAGCAGGTTTGTTGAGATGGACGAACTACAAGTCATGGTTCGGCCCGATCACACACAGGACCTCAGAGGAAGAATGAAATTAATACATTGTTTGCTTGCAACATCTTGTCTCAGCGTATCCGTGAGAAAGGGACTTGGGAGGCACAGGAGGAAAAAGGTGGGGGCTGTCAGTGTTTGCTGTGCGCAGCGCTGCTGAGAGGAGAGGAGACTTTGCACTGCCAGAATGCGGCCTAGTCCACAGATGGAGTTGAGGGCACACAAAATGGAGTCCACGTGTGTCTTGCAATAGCCCCCCCCCCTCTGCTTATGCCAGCGCCTTGTTCCCCATGGCTGCAGAAGGGCATGGAAGGCGTCCCCCCCCCACTAGTACAAGAGCAAGTGGTCCCTTTCGCGTAGAATGTATGGGGTGGGGGGGCTCAACTGTGTCCCTCCTTCCTTACACTACTTACCTTCTCTATCAGTTTTTAGGTGAATTGTGTGCACTTCTATAACCAGAGGGGAGTGTACATATGTTTTATATTTAGAGGGTTGTGTATTAATATTACCTGCTTGATTAGTTTTCCTAGTGCGTTTTTGGGTCTATAATATAGTATTTTGATACTTGTCTAAGTAGAATCTTTGTTTATTTCACTGTGTGGACTCCTTGTGGAACCCTGACCCCACTCTCCTTCCCAGAGACTAAACGTTGACCACTCTCCATGCTTATTTGGATTATGTTTGGCTAACCTCCGAGTTCCCCTGTTCGCGATAACTAGGGCGGCCTCCTGAAATCCATCTCCTCACCTAATGACACATGTCTGGGGTGGCTTGTGGTCTTGTGCTGGAGGGATGTGACCTAGCAGTTCAGGCTGGACTGCCCCTTTCAGCAAACCTGATTTGCCTACAGTCTTTCCCCTTTCTGCAATGGCTTCGCAGGCTGAAGAATGGTGGTCTGGGGTGTTACCCAAAACAATTGCTAGTGATTTAAGATTCACTCTAAACCTTCCAGCCATCAACAATTTTGGTTTGCTTTGGATTTTCCAATTGAAGTAGTGTCTTGGAGAAAGCAGTGGAAATCCTAAAATGAGTACAAAAGAACATCCCCAAGACAACTACAAGCCTATTATATAACTACTTCAAGGAATAAGAAAATATTCTTGCATGATTGCATTGTCCAAGCCAACAACCCTACCACAGAGCTCTTTAAGATCTACCATAAATTGAGGTGCCCCTCTGAGTGTCTCACAATCACTGGCAGACTCCCTTTTTACTTTCTTTGGAAACAATCACATCCATTCAAGCTTTTGTGTCTGCCCACTCCAGATACTCCTCTGCCCCAACTTTATCGGACAAAAAAGTTGAGGTTCCTCAACCTTCCTGCCATATCACTTAAATACGCTATTTCCTTGGTAAACACAAATGAAATCCTCCTTTTAAGTAGGTCTGCACCTGCCCAGCAAAGACCATAAATGATGACATTAATTCTATGGCGCCATCACTCACCTACTTGATCAACTGTTCATTTAGGATATTCTCAAAAATATCAATAGTGACCTGATCATTCCTTCCAACTACCAACCTTCTGTAAAAAGTAGCAAGCCAGTAGTTGACTCCTTCAATGAAGCCCATAATCTCATTCATGACTTCCTATCTGGGTTCAGGCTAGTCCTGGGAAAGGGGACAGCCCTTCTTTATGTGGAAGGAGCTGTTGAAGTCTCCGGACGAGATGCCTTTGAATGGATCTCATTCTTCCTTTCTGATGGAAGTGGAGTTGAAGGATTGACCTGTCAAAGAAGGCGATTCAAAGTACAGCGCAGGTATTTAGGGAGTCATTGCTTCTACTGTAGCCACATACATGTATTGCTCAAGGAAGTACAGTGTTAATGGACACAATTTTCTATGCTCTAACCAAAGCATATATTTGCATATTAATTGTTATTAGTTAGTTGCAACACGCAGCTCAAGATCTTCGAGGGGGGATTGTTATGAAGTGACAGGCAGTCTGTGTGCTTAGTGACTTTAGTTGAAGACCATATGGACTCGTCGGTCCTGAGGATCCAATCTCCTCTGATGGGAGGGCAGAGTTTGGTTCTGAACTATGCATTGGAATGTGCAGACGTGGCTCTAGAAACGATAGCATTCGAAGCCCCTGACCTTAAAGATGAAATTCTAGTGGCTGCTGCTACAATCAGAATGCGACTCTAGCAACACTGTGGCTTCTAAGTGATGAAGGTTGTCAGGACCATCATCTGGGAGTTGCCAGGAGTACTACGTACTACCTCTGGTGACATGACCCAAACGTTTTAAGCTTTTAGTACTGTACAATCTATACTCGTTCCTCCCATTGCTTCTGTGCTGCTGTGGGTAGGGATTTTAAGAGTATAAGCATAGGTAATTCTTTTGATCTAGATTCATGTAGAATTTAAGTTATAAAATAGCGTTTTCTTTCCATTTCTGTCTGACATGCATCTTACTACAGTTATCCTACATATGTGTGTAGCTTCTGTCTGGAGGAACAATATTGTAGAAGCCTTAATTTCACGTTAAGTCAAAGATTCAGGAAAAGTTTGAACATTCTTTCCCTCTCAACCCCAAGAAATCTACTCCCTTTTGACCCCCTGTGTGATCATAGGGTGCTCACTGCAAGCACCCACTGAAGTCATAGACCAAAGCCCTCTGTGGCCCTAACTTTCCTAGAAGAAATGTATCATCTTCACCTCTCTTCCCTAGTACAGTTGTGCGAGACAACTGTTTGATGCACTCATCTTTACTGTACTTTCACTGTAAAGTGCTGCATCGGCTCTTAAGCATATTTGCTTCAGGTTGTGATGAAAATTCAAGTGTGGTGTAGGCAGCCTGTCTGAGGGAGGCTCCTCCGCTTGTCCTAACCGTATCAGGATTTTCTATATCTACCAGGGGTTGCAGAGTCTTTATGGATTAGGTAGGTAAAGTCTGGACGGATCTTTGCGGTCATCTGTTTAACGCCACCTCCAATTTCATTCTTGAGAAATCGTATTGAATTTCCTTTTCTAAGGCACAGTGCGAGTGTAACACCAGTGCCCGGAGACATCAGACGATGTGCAGAATGTTAGACAAATGTTTCAGTCCGTAAAATTTGATTTGCCGATGCATCTAAGCTTCTGAACTACAATGTGGGGTGGTTCTGTGACCCACCATGCCCCCTCCATGGTCTGGTACACTGTAGTCCTCACCCCCCACCGCTTTTAATGGGGGGGTGGGTCTGCCCCAATACCCTTCACCATCACAGCTTTCAACTTACCTATCCTTTTCCTCCTCATCAGCAATGCATTGCATGTCCCCGGGCCCCACCATGTCCCTTGTTGTGTATTTCTGGCCTGCTGTGTATTGCCTTGTGGTGAGCCAGCATGCAGGATACCGTTTAATCAGTAGAAAGTGCCTGTAACTGGGCCACCCTGAGCTCTGGGCTCCCTGAGAAATGTGCACCCTAACCTTCTCAGACCGAACTTGGAGGTTTCCCACCCCTTCTGGCTCCACCCTAGCCCAACACGCTAGGGTGACAAAAACATTATTTTTGTTGCTGAAACAGATGTACCTCCCCTACACCCCTCCCCAGTAATACCCCCTCCGCCTCGTCAGCTAATGTTGTGTGCAGGGAATGACGTGCCAATTGGATGTTGGGAAACAATACAATTAATGGTAGCTATCTAGTTTTTGGTTTTTGAAAAGCATTAAAGCAGGTATACTATGGAGTCCCACCAGCATACTCCCTGACACCCAGGAATATATTGTTACAGGTAAGGAGCTCGTTCTCCACATCTCTGATAATTGATTTTAGCAATTTTGTATCTGACCTCTACATTATTGTATGATTCTGGCTCCTTCTCCTCTGCCCCAACCTTGAGTAGCTTAATGATGGCCATCCAAAAATTTGAATAATGCCCATGAGTTTAGCCATTTGCTTGCTAGGGCATCCATCTTTAGAAATGAGCTTTGAATAGTTTTAGTTGGGCATATCATATCTCTTTTTTTTTTCAGCAGTGTCTCAGATTTGAAACCACATCTGGTTGGTATTGGCCTGAACCCTGTCCACAGAGGCTGTTGTAACCATTGTCCAGCTCTTATGTTATCTAGAGTGGAACCCCTGCATGATCTGTCCTTGTTTACCTTCCTCCTACCAGGCTCTCCTGTACTTCATCCACGTCATGGACCACATTGCCGTGAAAGAATATGTCATTGTGTACTTCCACACGCTGACCGGTGAGCACAACCACCTAGACTCGGACTTCCTGAAGAAGATGTACGACATTGTGGACATTAAGTGAGTCTCTTCCAGTGATGGTCTGGCCTCGGCAGGGAGTGGGGGGACCAAGCGAGGGGCTACAATGTTTCATTTTTGGCAGACTTCGTTGACCAAACCACGTAATCACATGGATGGATAATTTGTCAAAGATGCCAATAGTGCCATGTTTAATAAAAAAACATTTAAAACACACATTTCCGTGGGATTGTGGATGCTATACCTCATCTCCGTTGGTGTTATTCCTATGGCTGTTTTTCGGAGAATTGAAGGCTTGTTTCCATATTAGTTTTGTGATTGATACTTGGTCCATCAGCAGCAGTTCTAAACATGCACACACATGGAAGCATAGCTAACAGTGTGAAATAAAGATCTGGGTAATTTAATCACTTAACCATTCACTGTAACTATGTTCAGACTCGGAGGTAGCTACATCCTCCCACCACTTAATTAAACCTATGCCAGTTACCTTTATCCCCCCTATATTATCTCACCCTGTACTGCTCATCTTGCTTCCTGCCCCTGTATACACTCGGCTGCCCCACTCTGCTCTCCTTCATACGTTCCCCCTTCACCTGATCCAATATGCATCCCTCATATCATCCTACTGCTACTACGCTCTCATCATTTTTGCTCTGTTCCCTGCCTGGCCTTCTATGTCCCTCCCCTTCACCTCCAGACTCCCTTAATCGATCCATTAGGTACCCCTCTTTCTCTAATCTCATCTACCCTTCCCTTTGATAATCTCTCTTCCTCCCTACCTTTGCCCACTAATCTCACACTGGGATTCTGGTGCACCAAATCCATCTACAAAAAAAAGACCTACATTTCTGACCAGTTTGACTCCCACAATGCCTCACTGGCAGTCACAGGCATTAGTGTATTCTCGAACCCCCCGCCCCCTTGACTTTGCTAACCCTACCACCCTACACACTAATTCATCTACTTCTTTCACTCCTCTCACTCTTACAGAAGAGAAGTGCAATTGACCTAATGGCTGAGAAGGCCCACACCTCTGACTCCTTGCCCCCCCGACCCTCTATACCCCCACTCCTTAGAATGAACCTTTTCTCAACTTTTCCTACCCACCCCTATCACTATACTCCTTATTTATCGGCCCCCATGTCTGCTCAATCACTTCTTCTGACCTTGATCGCCTCTTTGTCGCCCAGATTGACCCTTACCACTCGTGAATGACTTCAACCATCCAGCTATTTCACCCAGCCTTCGACTTGAACTCCACACCCTCCTTTCTGATCACTCCCTCACTTCACTTCATAATCTTCCCTCTCACACCCAACACAACTCTCTCTGGTCTTCCTTTCTCCTTCTCTCTCCTCACTTCAATAACAACATCGACCCTTCCTCCTCCGACCATTCCGTTCTCCATTTCAGCATTTCGACTCCCTTGCTGCCTCCCACTCCTATCCCTGCCATCACGAGACATATGTTTAAGCCCAACTACCTCGCCAGTGCCAGGACCTCCCTTCCCTTTCGTCCCTTGCTTCACGCCTAGCCTCCTCCATGGAACAGGTCTTTGCTGATTTCGACCTTCCTCTCTGTGCTTCCTTCAACTTCCACCTCCTCCACTCCGTCTTTCCCCAGCCCCAACCTTGGATCACCCCACAGATCTGTCTTCTTTAAACCCAGATACAACAAACACATACTTTAGTGGCTTAAAGACCACTCTTCTAGCCTTCAGGAATGCTGTCCTTTTCTTCACAATGACCCTTGAATCTGTCAAAGCATTTCTACCTCTCTAATCAATGTTTTACACTCCCACCAACTCAATCACTCCATCCCAATCCAAGCCATGCTCTCCGCTCATCCTGCGACCCTCTCTTTTGACCTCTCTGCCAATTACTTTGCTACCTACAGCTTTTAAGATCCCCAACATCCATGATACCCTTGCAACCCTTCTATCTCCTCGCCCGACCTTTCCTACAACCCCCTTTCTGCTCCACCCGACCACTCCTCTTTAACTCCTATCCTGCAAACCTCTCCAATCTGGGTTTCCTAGTCGCCACATAGCCGAATCAGCTCTCAGCCATCCATATCTCTCTCACCTTACCACACCAAGTTTTCATCCATGCTCATCCTTCTGGAACGCTCTTCGTCCTTTGACATAGTGGTGTAGCGGGGGTTTCCACCACCACATGTCCTGCAGAGTGTGGTGTGGCCCTCGGATCTCAAAAAGGTGTGTGTGTGTGTGTGTGTGTGTGTGAGAGTGTGTGAGAGAGAGAGAGAGAGAGAGAGAGAGAGAGAGATGTATGGGTCCCCAGGTGACTCAACTTCACCATCGTGCCCAGGTCTGCCCCTTGAAGAGTCATAATCAAGCCACCAGTCACCATAGGGCTGCGTTTGCCCTCCAGTGCTTAAATTAAATTTTCCTGCATAGCCATCGCACTACAGCCTGCCAGCACGTCCAGTGTGCATTGTCTTGCAGGGCCTGCTCTCAGGATTACGGGCACTTTACTGTAGCTGCCGCGGTCCACCCCCAGCTCACTGCAGTTACAGGGGGAGCCACAGGGTCACCGCCGCATTGGCCCGACTTCGTTTTTGGGTTAGTAGCACTCCACTGTGGAGGTTCCGCCTGTGTGCGCCCGTCACACGGGCGCTGTGCACATCACAAGCCTCCCTGCTCTATAGGGCCATGCCACGCCACACACACTGGTCCACCTTGCCACTTCCTCCGGAGATAGCTGCACCCAGGGGGTGGCACCCCGTCTCTCCGCTAGGTGTTAGTGTGGCTCTGACTCAGCACGTCAGCCAGAGCTGAAAAGCAAGCGCCAAGCACACCATCAGGTCCGGGCACAGCAAAGGGCTGCCATCTTGCCACTCCACCAGACGGGCCTCCCCTCAACAATCCCAATGCCCGGGATTCCAGCACCCCATAGGCACAAAAACACACCAGACAGCTGCCACGGGCCTCAGGATGATAACCAGACCATTGTCACTCCGTTTTGGGGTGCCAGGGAAGGGGCACAATGCATATTCTGCCCTCTCACCACCAGAGATGCTTAGGCAGCCATCTTCATGATTGCGTACTTAGCCACGCCCCCCACAAGTGAATATTTGATAATCTTCTGTGCACAGAGGGGTCATCAACATGGTTTATTTTTAGCCCCGCTTAGCGCTGTCCTCACTGATATCTCGCACCATACCCCCCTTGTTTCCCACTTCCTGGTCCTGTCTGGCCCTCCGACTCCGCCCACCGTCATGGTGATTGGGCATTGCAGCCCATCCATTAACAATGAGGGATAATGAATCCTCATGTTGCGCCCAGAGCCACTTTTGGATTGCAGCCTTGGGGTGAGTAGAGGCCCCTTACCAGCGACCCATATTTTTGACTTTTGGAGCCCCTCCTAGTGCACCCTGTGCTGATATCTCACTGCCGCCCCCTTGTTTCCCACTTCCTGGTCCCATCTGGCCCTCCCGCCTCTCACCCCGTCCACTGACAGTGATTGGGCCTTCTGACCCTTTTCAGACCTCCAATCGGGCAGCCTATACCTGGGTAGCCCACGGCGAAGGGCCCCAAGGTAAAGAGCAGCTCCTGACCAAGCAACTCTGCTCCGTAGTTACCTGGGACGCCTGCCACAGTCAACCAGCAGCAATGGAAAAGTGTGGCGTGAGTGGGGAGTACAGCCATTACTGCACTCCAGTAAAAACTGCCACTTCTAGTACCTAATTACACTATGCCTACCAGCGTCCAGCATAACTTTCCCATCATTACTGTTTAAAATCTAGGTGTTTTCCCATTACGGCTGTGTTTCAAATATAGGTGTTTTCCCACTACTGCTGTGGTTCAATTCTAGGTGTTTTCCCATTACTGCTGTGTTTCAAATCTAGGTTTTTTCCCAGTACTGCTGCTGTTCAATTCTAGGTTTTTTCCCAATAATGTTGTTGTTCAGTTCTTGGTGTTTTCCCACTACTGTTGTGTTTCAAATCTAGCTGTTCTCCCATCACTGCTGTGTCAAACTGGTCTGCCTAGCACTCCATGTCCTAACCCCCCCTTCATCCCAGCCACTCATCCAAGCCGATCACCTACCATGGCAGCCAACTCACACTCGAGCTGGGCACACCGACAATCTAGACCACCTCTCCCCTCATACAATTCACATCCTTTAGAATCACACTCGCCCAAAATCACACTCCTGCACAACACTCGCCCCCCCCATCTCAGACAAGAGGAGCACTGCAGCATTCATAAAAACAACCCCAACATAACCCTTGCATCCACATTCAGGAACCCTCCTGACGCTTCCCCCACCCCTTTTTCAACTCCAACCCTTCAATCCCAACTTTCCTCAAAGACAGACCCATCTCCCCCACCACCTCCTCACACCACACACTGTCCAACTCTCAGACCAGAGGAGCTCTTTGGCACACCAAAAAACACCCTAACCCTGCCCCTTACTCACCTACCTCCACTCACACTCTTTTCTCCTGCATCCCCTGCAACCCACCTACCCTACCCTAAGATCTACACCCAGCCACATCCACACCCCACAATGCTTCCAACTCTCAAAAAACACGACTCCCTCACCACTAACCTCCTCGTGCCAACTTTCAGGAACACGCCTGCCTCTTCCCTACCCCCATCCGCTCCCTGGCCAGAACTTGCGCACCTCCATGCATCACACATCGTCCAACTCTCATACCAGTCGAGCTTTACAGTATTCCGAAAGACCTTGGTCACCTTCACCACCCACTAACCTTGCACCCACTATGCTGATTACTCATGCCTCTTCCCTCACCACGACTCCCTACTGCCGCCCATGCCAGCATGACCGGCCGAGGCTCCACCTCCCTTACTCAGTTCACATCTCCCTCGATAAGCATTGCTACTCTGCAAATGAACCCCTTTAAGCACTCCGGCCCCACAAATCTCACCTACACCCATCATCAACACCTACCACAATCGCTCTACCCCCACGTGACCACCCCCTTTTACCCCCACGTGACCACCCCCTTTTACATCTTTTCCTTCTCTCCGTATGGCATGCCTTTCCCTTTCCCGAACCATTGCTTCAACCCCTTTCCCCGCTGAACCCCAGCCCCTTTTGCACATCCTACTGGCACCCAAACATACAAAACACAGAGGCAGGGACCGCCCCTCCCCCTCAGCACAACACTTCTCTCCAGCCCTGCATGTGTACCAACCACAGCTTTCCTACCCCCTCTATCACGCCCCCTCAGATACCTATGCCTGACAGTTCTGCTTTTTGAACAAAACAAAGAATCCCCCCCCACAAGCATCAATCACCAACATGGACACCACCCCTCCCAACCTCTGGCCACCAACCTCGAACACCACCAAGCCTGCCACCACACAATGCCCACTCTCCACTCGCCACACCCCTTCTGACCTCTGAGCCATTCAGTACCAAACTAACTTCCCAATCCATACCTGTCATCTCTTGAATGCGTGTGACAGCCCGCTCCCTCTTCCTGCGCCTGACACACCACCTACACACCCCCTCTTAGCAACAGAGTCACCCCCTGTGACCAATACCATCCCGCCAGTCACATGGACCACCACAGTCCCGCCTGCCCCCGACACCCGGAGACGCACCATCCCTGCCACACAGCACAAACTTGCCTGCCTCCTTATCAATGCCTGCTCTGTGGCCAGGAGGAGACACAGCATCTTTGATCTCCTAACCTCATATGCAGCACTTACTCATGGTTCTCAGACAACGCTTTCAATCGCACACTGAGCATTTCCATCCAATTACTCTCTCATTACCCACAACAGACCCTTAGTGGAGGCGCCTTTGCCATGTTCCACAAACCACACACAACCATCACTTTCTCTGAAACTCAGCCTTGCACAGCAACTGAGAATCCCAACTAGTCAAACACTCTCTACTGCCCACAACTTCCTACTTATCTACAGACCCACTGTATATGACAGACATTTCACCAGCATACTATGGGACTTGCTGGCAGCCATATTGGTTACCCATCCAGCACTCACCCTAGTGGGGGACTTAATCTTTTTTGACGCCCCCAACAACACCATGACTCAACCCCTGGTCTACAGTCTGGAGGCACTCAAACTTACCCTGCAGATTGCAGTGCCCACCCACACTGCCAGCCACATTCTTGATGCTTTTTGCAGCTCATCCAACCTCATTACCATGTCCACCCCCATACTCCTCATCTGGGCAGATCACTCAGCCATCCCCCTTCTCTTTCTGCACACCCCTTCCAGCTCTAAAGGCTTGCTCTATTCCTCCCCCACAGTTCAAGGGCTAGAACAAGGTCAAGAGAATCCCAGACCTGGCAGAAGCCCTGCTACTAGCCCTTCCCTCACTTCCTGCCGCAGATGAACCTCAACCCATCGACCTTCTACTCCTGATTCAACGACTCACTCCTTCCTCGCACCCCCTCCAGCTCCACTCCTACCCACCAAGGACCGACCCCCTCCAAGTGGTTCACCCCCTATCTCAATGCGTTCAAAACTGGGAACCACTCCCTCAAACGCAAATGACGAGCCTCCAGAACACCACAAAACAAATCTGCATTCGCCCTTCATCACTACAACTATAAAACGGAGATCCGCAGGGCCCAAAAAAATCCTATTACATTAACAAAATCCTGAGCTGCCACAGCAGCAGTTAGAAGCTCCACAGGATCGTCTCTGAATTCCTGAACCCATCTTGCACCTCCTCCCAAACGCTCTACAAATCCCTCTCTGAACACTTCCACAAAACAGTCCTAGACAGGACGGCCACCCTCAACGCCAAACTTTCCAAGCTCACTGCCCGTCCAACACTCTTTCCAAGAACCAACCCACAACCCTGCAGAAACCTTTCCGTTCTGCTCTTTCAATCCCATCTCGAGCCAGGAGCCTCACCCCTCAAAGAAATCTTCACCTCAACATGTTCAGGGTAATTGTGCAGGTCCTTCCTTAATGTCTCCCTTAACTCTGGCATCTTCCCAGAAACCATCCCTCAACCCTCTCCAACCAACCAACTACACGCTCATTTCCAACACCCGATTCTTGGCAAAGCTCATCGACCAAACTGCATCCTCAAAGCTCAACCTCCTAGACCCTGCTCAGTCAGGCTTCGATCCTAGTCACAGAATTGAAACCACACTGATCTCTTTCTGGGGTGACCTCAAGGCCACTGCAGAATCAGAAGGCTGCGCCACACTTGTTCTTCTTAACCTCTCGGCAGCCTTTGACACTGTTAACCACACCATCCTCCTTGGCAGATTGCATTCCTTAGGAATCCGCCACGCGACGCTCAACTTGATTGATACACCTTTACACAAATCAGACTTTTTGTAAGTCTTTGTCCTCTATTTTAGAGGAGGAAAGTGCCTCAGAGGAAGATATCGCTCCATTGGGAGTAACATTTTGTACTAGAGATGTGCCAGAGGAATTGATTGATCCTGTGTCAAGAATGAGAGATCTTTGTGACACCCTTCACTCTGCCAGTGGCCTTGATACGTCACCTGAGTTAGACTTTGCAAAACCTGATCCTGCAGAACATGCACACTCAGGGTACAGAAACTTGATGAACAGGGTGGCTGACTATATGGGTTGGGGGTAGGTCCTCACCAACCTTTGAACAGGATGATCTGACCAATGTCATGGACCAGGGCCCCCAAGAAGACCCAGTTCTTCCTTTGCATAGGGCTTTTCAAAGAACAGTGGTTGCAAACTGGGAGGCTCCTGAGTCTGTTTCAGCAGTCAATAAGAACTTTCCCAAAAAGTATAGACCATCAAGCTGTGACCCTGATTATCTTAGTAAGCACCCTAGACCTGAAAGTCTAGTGGACCAAGCTGCAACTTCTACAAGACAATCAGCCTATCCTTCTATCCCCCCGGATAGTGGATGCTTGGGTTCGCAAGGTGTTTACCTCGGGCAGTATGGCCAGTCCGCTGACGTTACCTGTACCCTGGCCAGGTTCACCCATACCCTGTGGGATTGTGTTAAGGTGGTGGCTGAACATATTCCAGAAGGCGAAGCAAGGGAAGGCTTTCTGAATATTGTGAAAGATGGCAAGGAAGCAATGGGTGAGTGTCTCCAATCAGGACTGGATACTGCTGACAGTATCAGCAGATCCATGGCTGTAAGCACAGTACTGTGCTGATTTGTGTGGTTGAGGAAGTCCGGTTTTGCACCGGACGTGCAGGCCAGGCTACTCAACATGCCTTTTGACGGCTCGAGGTTGTTCGGCAGTAAAGCTGATGAGAGCTTAGAGAAACTGTAGACCTCCAAAGCGGCGGCTACGCCCCTTAGCGCCTCTATGCGACAACCTCAAAAACCTTATTCAGGCTCATCTTCCTGGAGAGGTCGTCCTTTTCGATATTATAACTCATTTGTTAGAGGAAGACGACAGGCTGTGCAAAAAGGTCAAAGGAAATTCCCTCGTGGTGGATGAGGAAGAGGCGCGAAATCGGCCTCAGCAGCGGCATCTTTGTCCTCAGCCGCTCCTGCAGCCGACTCCAAGACACTCAGTGGCCTTATCACACAAGAACCTGGTGGGAGGCAGAATCTCACAGCATCTGAACGAATGGCGGGGCGTTACTTCAGATGCTTGGGCACTGGAAACAGTAGCTCAAGGTTACTGCCTTCCCTTCCTAAAAAGGCCTCAGAACCATCCACCGGGAACCAATTCTGTAAAAATTCCAGATCCGCTCCTTGTGCAGGAAATTTTAACCCTGCTAGAGGAAGGTGCAATAGAACATGTACCTGTAGCGGAGAGGAATAAGGGTTGGTACTCAGGAAGGACAAGTTCAAGATGTTCATTGTTTCTCAGATCCTTCAGGCTCTCCAACTCCAAGACTGGGTGGTATCATTGGACCTTCAGGATGCTTACTTTCATGTGCCAATCCATCTCAAGCACAGAAAGTACCTGAGGTTCGCGGTTGGCGGTTCTCACTATTGGCGGACCTCGCCCTGAGGGTTTTCACCAAACTGATGGTGGTGGTGGCAGTGAGTCTCGGTAGAGGGGGGATTCACGTCTACCCATACCTAGACGATTGGTTGATCAGGACACGTTCCCCCGAACAAGCTCAGGAACATCTCACAATTAACTACCACTCCCTACGCAGACTGGGCTTCTCCCTGAATTACAATAAGTCCCATATGATACCATTCCAAAGATTCCAATTTATCAGAGCAGTCCTGGATACTTCCTCTGGGAAAGCCTCGCCTCCCGAGGTGAGAGCTCATCACATTCGGTAGATGGTAACAAAGTTCCAGAATGCCCAGCATCTGCCGGCCTGCGATTTTTTTTGAGGTTGCTCAGCCCCATGGCATTTTGCATTTTTCTGGTGCCAGAGGCCCGATTGTGGATGAGATTCCTTCAGTGGGCCCTCAGGACTCAGTGGTCCCAGTTCTCGGGGAGTATGCCAGATCTTCTGCAAGTTCCAGGCACAGTTGCTCGGGACCTTTTATGGTGGGCTTGCAACAATACCCTCAAAGGAAAACCTTTTTGGCAACCATGGCCAGAGATAACAGTGGTGACGGACGCCTCAATCACAGGGTGGGGAGGCCATACCAACGATTTGACAATCAGCGGTCGTTGGTCTCCATCGGAGTCCAAACTACACATCAACCTTTTGGAGTTGAGGGTAATCAGACTAGCACTGAAAGCCTTCCTGCCCACTGTACGAGGAAATCATTTCCTGATAATGATAGACAACACAGTGGCCATGTATTACCTCAACAAGAGAGGTGGTGTAGGGTCACTACCACTGTGCAGATAGGCAATGCAACTCTGGTTCTGGGCAATTCAAGAAGGAATCTCTCTATCGGCAGTTCACCAAGCCGGGGAGCAGAACATAGCGGTGGACGCTCTGAGCAGGCAGAGCACAGTATCCCACGAGTGGGAACTAGCTCAGGAAGTCCTTCAAGAGATCTTCGGCCTTAGGGGAACGCCTCAAGTGGATCTGTTTGCGACCATTGTCAACCGGAAGTGCAAACTGTACTGCTTAAGGGAATTTCCTCCGAGAGGAGCTCTAGGAGACGCGTTTGTGGTGGATTGGGAGTTTCTACTTCTATACGCGTTTCCTCAGGTCCCCGTGATCCCTCACGTAATCAGGAGGTTGAGAAAGTTCAGGAAAACCATTATCCTAATTGCCCCCGATTGGGCAAGGAGGACGTTGTACCCGGACCTCCTGGACATGTCCATCTGCCCTCCAATACGTCTTCCACAAAGAGAGGAACTTCTCTTGCAGGAGGAAGGTCGGGTTCTCCATCCAGAGGTCAAGACACTCAGCCTTCACGCATGGTTTCTGAGAGGCTGAGATACAATGATTGGGACCTCCCGGATCACGTAATGGATATTTTGCTTTCGGCTAGCAACGAAATCCTTGTACCAGTGTCGTTGGATTACATTCATTAACTGGTGCAAGGTTAAGAATGTGGATCCTTTTCAGTGTGGCACTCCTATGGTGCTGTCTTTTTTGCTGCATTTAGCCAATCTGGGGCTCCAGATTGGAACAATAAAGGGATACCTGGCAGCGCTTTCCATCTTCAACCGCTCCTCGGAAGAGGTGTCCTATTTCAAAATTCCATTAATTATCCAATTTTCGAAAGGGCTTACCAATGTGTTCCCTCCAGTACCTTTTCATGTCCCTGCTTGGGATTTGAATCTTGTATTGAAATTTCTAACTTGTATACCTTTTGACCCTCTACATTCCTGCCCTTTAAGACTGTTAACACTCAAAACTGTCCTTCTTGTGGCCTTAACATCAGCCTGCAGGGTTATTGAGTTAGACTCTCTCATGTAAACCTCCATATACTACCTTTCACAAGGACATGGTGGTACTTAGCTAAACCTTCTTTCTTGACAAAAGTAGTTTCTGACTTTCATTTGTCACAAAAAATAACACTCCCAACTTTCTACCCTCCTCCTCATTTGAGAGGAGAGATTACATAGACTGGACCCAAAAAGGACTCTGAGTTTTTATGTAACAAGAATGTCAAAATTGTGCCAGGATGACCTGCTTTTCGTGGGTTATACTGGCCATAAATTGGGACTAGCGGTGACAAAACAAACTATATCCCGCTGGATTACTTTGCCTATTGTGGAGTGTTACAGATTAGCGGGGAAAGACCTGCCAGAAGGGTTTGTGCCCATTCCACAAAGGGAATGGTAACTTCTGCGGCTCTGAAGAGGGGAGTCCCTGTAATGGATATCTGTTTGGCTGCAACATGGGCATCAATAAGCCTGGGCATACCTTTAAGCATTACTGCTTAGATGCCCCTTCTTCCCATGAGGGTTTGTTTGCAAAAGCTGTACTTCATTCGATCCATGATAAGAATAATTAGTACTCCCACCTCCTATATAATCACTGCTATGGTAGTCTGTCATATATGAGCAATACGTGGGAGAACACAATCCATTCAAAGAACTAAGTTACTTACCAACTGTAACGCTCTTACGACTGGATGTTCCTCCCATGTATTCCTCATTACCCCTCCCATCCAACCCCGCTGTACAATTTACGTAATTTACACTTTGCGTTTCACAAAGGGCTTACAGTCTGGGGCAACACCTGGATGTTCCTCGAGTTATACTATGAAAAAACAGAACTGAAGCCACAAGCTACTTATACTACTGGTGACGTTGATACACTAAGGAGACCGTCGCGGGACATCAGCGCCACAACCTCGTGCACACCGCCCTCTCCTGAGAAAAATGTTTTCCGGAGCAGCGAAGCTGGCGAGATACGAATATCATAGATGAGGAATATGTGGGAGGAACATCCAGTCGAAAGAACGTTACAGTTGGTAAGTAACTTGTTCATCTCCCCCCCCCCCCCTTTCTTCTCCACCGCACATCCATTGAGCACTGGAATACCCCAAGGTGTCTCCATCTCACCCCTCGGCCCAGGCCCATCCGCTCTCACAACCTCACCTGCTATAACTACGCTGATGACTCAGCATCGCCCTGAGGATTCCCAAATCGGCCTCCGACCTTCACCCTGATCTAGCAGCATGTCTGGCAGACATCGATCTCTGGATGACGAGTAACCATCTCCTTCTCATCCTGGGGAAATTGGAGATCATGGTGTGTGGTAAAATAGCTCTGTTCCCACAACCGTCTCCCTGGCCGCCCTCTCCCCAGCCTCTCCACCCCACCACTGTCACACCTTACCTGCACAGTGGACTCTGACCCAACTCTGTCACACCACATTAGCAATTTATCCAAATCCTACCATTTCCACCTTAGGCTTCTGAAACGCATCTTCCCTTACCTCACCTACCCGAATAGACTGGCAGCAGTCATGTCCTTTGTCATGTCCAGACTTGACAATGCAAACTCTGTACACCTGGGTGCACCCGCCTGACAACTAAACTAACTTCAGAGTCCAGAACTCTGCAGCCAGGTGTACAAAGCCGGCCCCAAATACTTACAAGAAAAGATTACGTCGTGCCTCCCAACCCGCATATGGGCAAGCATTGCCCACCTCATAGTGTTCCCTACATCCTAATCAGCCTGGATCGGAGGATCTGCCTATTCATCCCTGGCGCCAACAATCTGGAACTGACTGCCCCCTCTCATTCGACACTTGCAAGACTACATGGCATTCCAGATAAAAACACTCTTTCCCCCAAAATGGTGCAAAGGACCGATCTGGCTCTTGCCACTCTACAAAACCATGCCTCCTGACCAACCCGCTGCGGCTTATAAATGACCTAGAATCCACTACTACGGACAGGTAAGAATGCCTGAGACACAAAACCCTGTTACTAGTATCATTTGTGTTTAACGTTATGATCGTGCTGGCTCCTTAAATGTTCGGCAATGAATACTCAGTAGCACCTATGCGCTACCGTGATTAATAGGTTTGCCCTTTATTTGTCTGGAAATGAATGCCCGGGACTCTGAACACTGGGCCTCGTAACACCTATGTTCATAACGTTATGATTGGGCTGGGTATGCACTATGCTCTTAGATCAGGTGATGTCTCTGGCAAGTTTAGTTTCTGTAAGGGACAATGATGCAATTTGCTTGCAACTCAAACCATAACCTGCACCTGGAATGCTCAGCCATCCTCTGTAAATGAATACCAGGGACTTATGCCTGGGCTGGCTTTTTGTTTTACTGGCATTGTACTACTCTCGTAGATCAGATGAGAACGCTGTTGAGATCAGCTCTTACAACTCAAACCATACACTACACATAGAATACTCAGCCATCCGCTGCACCTAAACATGCCGGACATGCACAGCACTAATAGCACGGCCTGCCTTTTGACACTGGACCCTTAGGGTTCATAGAATACCCACCCACGTATTTAGTAAGTACTCGTGATTCCCACAGAACAGAACTGGATGTAACTGCTTATCCAGATGGTGTTAACAAACAAGCAGTTACTCGCTCAGCAGACACAGGGATAGTGGACAGTAGGTCTGCACTCTCTTTGCCCAATACTGCACCAGGACTGTTACCACTAGAGAGGCTATTACCCTATGAATCCCCTGCCATGACTAGACCTAAACACTCAACACTCTAAAGCATAGGGAAGCTAATAGCCTGGTATGGCAGGTTTGGAAAATGGTCAAACTCTACATTGATTATGTTATGTATTATTAAACCAGAGAGTGGTACGGCCATGCTTGGCGAAACAGAGGTCCCTGGAGAACTATAGCACCAAACCTCTATCATAGAGAGCAAAGTTAATTTGGCAGGCACCGGAAGGCAATCAGGAACGGAGGGCCTCTTCCAACTGCATTGATACTCGCACATACCTACAAATATGCAGAGTCTCACCTCTGCACCATAGAACAGTACAATGCAACTATCCCTCACTATTAATTTGGCCTAGCTGCACACACAATCTCATATACCAGCACCACCTCCGTTAGAATGCAGCTTACCCCAAGACAATTTGCCTAACTTCACTCATACTGCTGGTCTCACTCAGCCTTCACACCACTTTAATTAGCTACCCACCATGAGAAATTCACCCTAGCTGCACACAGAGTGCACTCACGCACTACTTACTACCCTACTTTCTCCATTGAACTGGACTACAGTGCCCAAGGGCGATCAACCCACAGCGTGTTGAGATCATAACAGTGGTGAAAGGCGCTATACAAATGCCCAATAACAAAGAAATCAAAACTACTAGCCGTTTCTGTATTTTTCCTGAGACAAAATAGTAGTTTTAAACTTTGCCTCCCGGTTTTTATTTATAAGAAACGCCATCATAACACCGGCACCATATACCTCCTTGAACCATGTTATCCTCGGCTGATCGGGGAAGATGTTACTCGCACATGCCCAAAAATGTGCCTCTTCCCTGCATTGCATATACAGTTACTGTGAAAGACTTGGTATATTTAAAACAAAGTGTACTTATAGGTGAAGTATGGATTCCAATAGCATTTATCTGGATTGCTTAGAATGATGAAAAACTGCCAGCCCTTGCCACCACCAGCCTCCTTCCAGTGGCCTTCATGAGAAAGGGTCGGGTCTCAATTGCTTTCCAATGAATCATTGCATTTCCCTGGCAGTCCAGTAGATGGTAGCATCAGACAGTCTTGTGGACGAGCACTAAGCTATACTTTTCTTTTTCTCTCATTGCAGGTACAAGAAGAACTTGAGGGCCCTGTACTTTGTTCACCCTACTTTCCGTTCCAAGGTAAAGCGTTTGCTCTCTCACTCCCCTCCACGCCTTTCGCTTGAAGCTATCCCTCTTTCTAAGGTGCCTTGCAGTCACATGATGCCCCTGAAATTTACAGCCTTTCCATGGGCGTAGGACATGTGGGGGGGACACAAATCCCCCCCACAATTTTAGGTGGGCGGGATATAATGGCATTTATCCCCCCAGAATATGTCTGTGTCGGGCACAGTGGCAGTGCACTGTGTCTCTACCTTCCAGTTGCATGCAGCCTCCGGATCTTGCCGTCCGTGATGCCAAGTTGCATCAGGTACTCAGCAATCCCCCGAGTCTTATGGATGGGGGGCTGTTTTCAGCGTCGCAGAATGCAATGTCTGCTTTCTAAGCGGTCCTTAAATGTCTCCATTTCGTTTTGGTTTTTGATTGTAAACCTGCCAATAGGTGTTTAAGAGTGCGGGAGTGGGAGAAGCCTGCAATGATTCCTTACGGGAATTGAAAGCGAACATACACACCCATAGCACTTGAGAATTCGATATCATTATATCATCATGTTGACATTCAATATTACAAAACAATGCACTTTACAAGGATAGGGTTGCTTTTATCCGGTTCTGCGAACGTGTCCAAGTGTTAAATATGTTTCCCAAAAACAAGGAGTTTTTTTTGTTATTATTCTTTGAGAAGACTGGAGGCTTACTAATATTCAGGGGTGGACTGGGAACCAAAAGAGGCCCTGGAAATAATGTTCTCAAAGTGGTCCCATATTACACATTTTGAAAAAGCCCAACCCGTTTCCTATCGGAAAATGTGGAAATAAAGTAGCTTACCACACAAGAGGGCCAGGGTGCACAGGCCTAGTGGGAACTCTCCAGAGTTCCCTGTAGGGCAGTCCACCCCAGCTAATATTAACCATTAACTTATCCACTTATCCAATAGGAAGGAAACAGTACCATTTAAAACATCTTGTATGTGTAGCATTTAGAGTACTTACTCGGCTCCTAATGAAGCAGAGTCATGGCCCCCAGAACAAACAATACACACGCACACGCGCACGCAATGAGACCTACTTCCTTTTTCTTTTGCTGCTTGCCACAGCAAATAAGTTCATTTCAGTATTCACTACTTATTTCTTTGTAATGGCTTGTAAAGATCTTTCTGAGGCTTGTGGAATCTGCTTAGATCACATGCTGTGCATAGGCCGACATCTAGTGGAAATTGCAGAGTATTACAGTTGTTGTTTTCGAAACTCGAAAAGGGACGTCGACAGGGCGTGCCAGTAATACTATCGCTAGTGTGATGTCCACTGTACCCATGATCCCTCACGCGTCGAAGTCCCTCAGATTGTTTTTCTCCGCCATGCTAGACTGACGCGTATAGCGGAGTTCCTTTCGGCGATAAGCCATTTACTTTGTATAATTTCGATAGTTTTTCTTTCCATCCTTTAGTCGACTGCCGTAACAACACACAGAGGAAAGAGAAATAATACTACCTGTCGGACATCATCTCGACGGATTGTACGGCCTTCGAAGGCCGCCCTGGGCCTCAGCCCAGACAGTAGGGAGAGAGGGGGGAGGGCATTGTTAGGAGGCGATTTTAGAATGCATATTCTCCCCTCCCTACACTTTGTTCGCCCGGCTGCCATCTCCTTAACCCAGAATTATGGAAAACACACCATTTAAGTGTTGCCATAAGTGTAACCGTAAATTCCCCTGGATAGACAAACATTTAGTTTGCAACTTTTCTCCCGAGAGACCACGTCGAAACGTCTTGTCGTGCGTGCAGGCTCTTCAAGCCTGAAACGTTGAAGGACTGTTCCACTAAGCGCTGGGCCCACTACGCCAGGCAACTCGAGGCCATGGAGGTAGAGGGAGCCTTCAGCGATGACTTACTTTCGGACGGCGAGAGCACCGGAGTAACATCAGCTACTCAAGCGCAGGGCCCTGACCCCGTATGACAGGCCAGCGGCCATGTTGTGGGGACTACACCCGGCAGCGGCAGCGCTACAAAAGCACACACCACAAAATACATAAGCCCCAGTCGCCATTCGACAGATGAGTCGAATACTCGACAACGTTGGACACCCTGTGAATGGTCCACTGAGTCCCGGTCCTCTTGGCAATCTCGTTCAAGATCGCTACACGACAGGGCTAAGACGTCGAAAGACGGCAAGGGTGTTGCACAAAAAACACCTTCCGAAGGTCATTCTTCCGCGGACAAAACCTCAACACCCACACTCAAAGTTCGACGTTCATCTGGTAAGACGTCAGGCCCCAAAAAGTCTGTTACACACTCCTCTGTGCCCCAGGGTGGGGAAAAACACCATCAAAAATCCTCTAAGACCCCTCATAGGGACAAGAGTCCTACTAGGGACAGGGCTTCACAAAAGGGAATTTTGTCCAAGCCCATAGAGAAACCCAAGGACTCTAGGCCTAAGCCTATACCTCCTACTAATGAAGATATGGGTATTCCCAACATTGTAATACCAAGTTCAAAGGAATGGTCTTCGCAGGATATCGATAGTTATGCGAAGAATCACCTTTATGGCGAATTTCTTTGAAAAAAATCTAGATTACCTCCGTAGTTTTCAGTCCATTCCTCCCACCTCAGCCCCTTCTGGCTCTCAACCCTCTGCCTCTCAACCCCATGCTAAGAGGGCTCGATCTGATGTCCCCGCACTGGGCAGAATTACAGATCTATATGACCCTAAAAAAGATCCAGAAGACGAGGACGATCTTTCATTTGTGGAAACATCTGACCCTCAACTTATTGATGAGGACACAGACAAACTTTATTATGGGGACGATGAGGACCCAGACGCAGACCGGGAGGCGAGCATGTATTCCAGAAATTCTCCTATTAATCAGAACCCTCCAGTGGTAGATTCCCCTGTAGACAATCAACCCCTCCTCAACGAAGTCTTAGCCAAAGCGGCTTAACACTTCCGTATTGACATACAGGAGGTACATAAAGACAGAGACTTCGCTGAACAATTATTGGGAGACAAAAACACAGTATGGCAGTTTATCCCACTGCTAAATTCTGTACAACGTAGAATTCAACCTAATGTGGAGGCACCTAATCTCACACGAGCGGTTAACCCTCGTGTGGGAAAAACTGTTCAGGCCTGCACCTTCAGACCACTTATACATAAGAGGCCAGTTAAAACCAGACTCTTTTTGTTGTTACCACCACAAGATAGAGAGCAGGCACACCCCTTGCTTCTTCTGAGGCTCCACCGGATAAGGAGAGCAAGAAGATATATGCAATGGGCAGAAAGGTCACCTCTTCTGCAGCCTACCAAACAAGAATTGCTAACAATGCTACACTTTTGGCAAGCTACAACTGCCATAAGTGGGAGGAAGTTTCCGCGTTACTCTCGTCCGCACCTGAGCCACTTAAAACTCAACTAGCTCAGGTGGCAGCAGACTGAAGAGCTGTATCTACTTGTCTTCTCAAGTCAAATTTTGACACGGCTGACAAGGCGAGTCATTGCAGAGGGCACTAATATAAAGAGGCACGCATGGCTTTGCCAATCAGGCTTCAGGCCAGAAACACAGGCCACCCTAATAAATATGCCAGTGGAAACTGATGTGCTCTTCGGCAAAGCTGTAGAAGACGCACTTAAGACACCAAAGGATGAGTATGACACTCTAAAATCCTTAGGGCAGCTCAAAAACAAGCCTACGGGGCAAAGAGGTAACGGTTATTTTCGCCGCTTTCGGGGCCAATATTCTCAGAGGGGATCAGGATACAACCAAGGCCAAGGATCCTATGGCAACAACCAAGGACAAGCCTTTCAAGGCTATCCACGAGGACAACATAGAGGTCGTGGTAATCAGGGCAGGAGCCCAGCTCAAGGTGGCACCCCACCTCAGAGCAAGTGACATTCCGCTCCAGGTACCCTCCCATCCATCTCCAGTAGGAGGACGCATTTCCAACTTCAACCACGCATGGGAGGGTATCACCTCGGACAGATGGGTGCTGTCCATGGTAGCAGGGGGCTACTGCATAGAACTACTTCAACATCCTTGCGAACACGCCCCGAGACAAGGTCCACTCAGAGGAACATCAGCGGATGCTTCTACAAGAGATAACAGCGCTTCTATTAAAGGACGCCATAGAAGTGGTCCCAGCCAACCAGGTAAACGGGGGTATTAATTCAACTTACTTCCTTGTGCCAAAAAAGATCTAACTATGCGCCCAGTATTAGATTTGCGACCTGAAAACAAGTATGTCAAGCCACAAAAGTTCTGCATGAGTACTCTACAAGAGGTAATCCCGCTCCTAAAAAAGGGGGATTACATGGCCTACACTGGATATGAAAGGTGCCTATTTTCATATGTCATTGTTCCCAGCGCACAGAAGATTCTTGCGTTTCAAGATAGCGAACCAGCACTACCAATTCAAGGTGCTGCCCTTCGGAATAGCCTCGGCTCCAAGGGTATTCATCCAGGTACTGGCGGTGGTGGCAGCGCACCTGCGCAGGGAGGCAATCCCAGTGTACCCTTACTTGGACGACTGGCTCAAAACAGGGGAATCACCTCTGATTTGCAGACAAAACATCCAAATAACTATCAACCTCCTCTTTCAATTGGACTTCTCAATCAAAGAGAAAACATCAAGCCTGGTGCCAAGCACTTCCAAACAGTTCCTAGGAGCTATCCTAAACACAGAGCAAGGATTGGTCTTTCCCTCATAGGAGAGAATAAGAAATGTGTTACTGCAAATACCACCGGCCGCCAGATAAGGGTGCACAAAGCGATGCGTTTAATAGGCATGATGGCATCTTGCAGATACCTGGTTCCTCAAGCGCACCTGCGCATGCGTCCCATGCAGGAGTGGTTAGCAAAACAATGGTCTCAGGCAAGCGGGCAGTGGGACGATCTAGTGGTTGTTTCGCCAACACTGGTACATAATCTTCGCTGGTGGACGAGAGAAAATCTGACGAAGGGGAAACCCTTCAACGACCCTCATATACAGGCAGTGGTCACAACGGACGCCTCACTGGCAGGGTGGGGGGCTCACTATCTTCACCACACAGCGCAGGGTCTGTGGTCTCACACTGCAGCTCAGAACCGCATCAATGTGCAGGAACATCTGGCAGTATTGAAAGCCCTTCAGGCGTTCGAACCCCATTTAACGAACCTGTCGGTGCAGATCCTGACGGACAGCACCACAATGATGTTTTATATCAAAAAACATGGGGGGGACACGCTCTCCAAATCTATCCAGACTTGCACAGAAAATCTGGAAATAGGCACTCAGACGGAAAATGTTCCTGTCATCACATGTTCCAGGGGAACTCGACGCTCTAGCAGACTCATTGAGCAGAGATCCCCTACCAGAGTGGCTTCTCACGAAGAAGTAGTAGAACACCTCATCTCT
Source organism: Ambystoma mexicanum (assembly GCF_040938575.1). Taxonomy (NCBI): domain Eukaryota; kingdom Metazoa; phylum Chordata; class Amphibia; order Caudata; family Ambystomatidae; genus Ambystoma; species Ambystoma mexicanum. The sequence goes on from NC_090939.1 coordinate 53,766,297, forward strand.
CAATGGGGTTTCCCAACTATAAACTTATTCGCCACAAGTGAAAATCGTCAATGCCCAGACTTCGCATCCAGGTTCCCCCAGCCAGGCTCCAAGGGGAATGCCCTATGGATGAACTGGTCAGGGAAGTTTGCTTATGCTTTTCCCCCAACTCCTCTCATGAGGAAGGTGGTGAACAAGTTACACAAGGAACCAATGACACTGATCCTTGTTGCTCCTATGTGGGCAAGACAACCGTGGTATCCACATCTGCGCAGACTGGCGATGTGCGATTCCATCAAACTCCTGTGCCAGTACAACCTACTCACCCATCACGGAGGACTAACAGTGCACCCACAGCCACACTCTATGAACTTGGCAGCATGGCTCCTGAAGTCATAGAGTTCGGACATCGCAATCTACCACAGATATGTATGGATGTCTTGAAGGAATGAAGAAAACCGAACACTAGGCACTGTTACTATGATAAATGGAAACAATTCGAAATTTGGTGCCAGAATAAGCAAATCAACCCCATTGATTGTACTCCTTCAAACATCCGAACCTATATGCTCGACTTACTAGATGCAGGGTTAGTGTTTAACTCCCTAAAAGTACACCCGGCGGCTTTGCCAGCCTACACCACTTCCATAACAAGGTCTCATGGTGGAAGGTACCTGTCATCAAAACATTTATGGAAGGGGTAAAGAGACTCCACCCTCCAATCTCTAACCCACCGCCAGGTTGGGACCTAAACATGCTACTCGCTAAGCTCAGGGGACCCCCATTCGAACCTATGCACAAGTCTAGCCTCAAACACCTGACTTATAAAACTGCCTTCTTAGTAGCCATCACTTCCATAAGAAGGGTCAGTGAAATCCAAGCTCTGTCAGTGCAGGATCCTTTCTTTACTATACATTAGGACAAACTGGTTTTAGGGACTCATCCTAGGTTTTCACCTAAATTCATCTCTAAATTCCATGTAAACCAGTCTATTGAGCTACCGGCTTTCTTCCAGGAACCCAAAAGCTCTACTGAGGTTAAACTCCACACACTAGATGTGAGGAGAGCGGTTCTCTATTACGTAGATCAGATCTTTGACAGCGGTCTGGTCTTAAGAGTTGAATCCTGCAGGAGTGAAGCTGGCCCACCTAGCCTCCAAAGCCTGCCTGCTCAACAATCCTATTACGTAAAACTATTGGCCAGGCAAACCCAAGGGGAAAGGGGAATGGATAAACAAACACAGGAACTCTTGCTTCTGGCACTTCTGTTTGTCTTCACAGGAATGTCTCTGGTATTAAGCAATAGAGAACCTAAAAATAAAAAGGCAATCTTTTTAAATATTATGCTAATCTCAATATCTATTCTAAACAACTTATAACTCTGTTCTCATACCTGAAGCCTATACTTATATAGCTAATAGGCTACTTTCTTCTGTCTTTTTCTCATAAACAGGAGACTTCTGTAATTGTCTTTTCTTGACAAAACTTTAAATGTATTTCCAAGGCAGAACTTCTTATAAACGTCGTTTCTTCACTGAATTCTTATTCCTTGCTTACTAATATTGTCCTGGAAATAATACCCAAAATTATTACTATCTTATCTTTTCTGTTAACAACTTCCTCATATAGAAAAGGTTTAATATAAAATACCTGGTGTGGGTTTTGCTGAAGATTAATTTCACCATGAATTCTTCAGGAATTTAATTCGTGGAATAATCAATCAATAATAAGAATTCTGTAAAGTTTTCAATTCACATGTGCCAAGCGTAACGAATATTCACAAATTTCAGCAACCCAAAAGATAGCCGCGACGCAAGCATGAAGAAAGTCCCAAAATGGCCGCGACGTACGACGCAATTCCAAAATGCCTGCGACGCTAGACGCAAATCCAAAATGGCCACGACGCTCAAGCGACGCAATAGGGTCCTTTTCTCTAAGCGCGCGGTCAAAAAATAAACAATACGCACGCAATAACTACAGTCTCGCACTCGTAATAAAAAGGTTAGTATTGTTACAATATATGTTAACAAAAAACAAACGAAAACGCTCACATTAATTGAACAATCCACATTTTCTCGAGTAAAAGAGTTAAGCTAGAACTTAAAGATAAAAAATATATACAATAAACTCATCCAAATGTTCAAATATAGTTCTCATGACAAAAATAAAGAGTTCTTTGGAATTTAAAGAAACAACACTGAAAACGTAGTTTCGTCTTGACTTGAAAAATCTGCCACTCAGCCAACCAAAGTTTCTTGGAATCTTCTATCTTCTGTAGATCTTCACTCGCTATAACTGGAACTACTACTTAAATCCTGATCGATATTTATACTAAAAGATAAGTACTCTACTATAGTGTTGTGGAAACTATAACTTTAATCACTGGAGAGAACTAAAACATGACCTATTCTGGTGAAAACTTTAATGAAAGGCAGTTGATAGTTATTGGAAACATTCTAAATGACATCACAATGCTGCCTGCTATAAACTACACCAATCACTGCTGGGAAAGTGTTCCAGCATCTTGGCTTGGGGAATTTTCATCTTTCTAAATGAAAGTTAGTTAAGGGAAAAAATAAATAACAATGAAATAGAACTAACTACAGGAATTGTTCTACTCTCTAAATAGAATCTATTTACTATTTAAACCACCTTCCCTTTCCAACTTTCCTTAAATAGTATTTGCAACACTCTATTCTCCTAGGAATTTTGCCAATGTGAGGTACAGAATGTGAGAACCTGACAACCGCTAAGAAAGTCAGATGAACTGTTTCTCTCATAGCGCCAGGCAGAGAAGGAGATTGCGTCTCTAAGAATGCCATCTCTAGGTGGATAGTCAGATGTATCCAACTGTGCTAGTCCCCATTGAATAAAACACTGCCTTTTACGCCAAAGGCCCACTCCAGTACAGGTACTGGAACCACTCTGCCTTTTATTGCAAATGTCCCCTTAGACCGTGTTTGCAAAGCAGCTACATGGAGCTCAATACATACTTTCACTCAGCACTACTGCATTGAAACTCATTCCAAGACAGATACACAAGTGGGACAAGCGGTTCTAAGACATTTGTTCACTCATGAACCTTCTCATATCCCAACTCCTCCTTCCACTGCTCGCTAATCTATGCACAGCATGTGATCTAAGCAGATTCCACAAGCCTCAGAAGGGATACATTACTCACTGTGATCGTATTTCTGATGCTTGTATCTTCTTAGATTCATATGCGACCCACCCTTCCTCCCCTCGGAGAGAAGGCGCATGGATGCTTATGAGCTTGTCTGATACGGATCTGCTTGGATACAACTGTATTCGCGGTACACTGCATGCTACCTCATGTCAGAAAAATAACAATCTGAGGGACTTCGACGCGTGAGGGATCATGGGTACAGTGGACGTCACACTAGGGATCGTATTACTGGCACGCCCTGTCGACGTCCCTTTTTCGAGTTTCGAAAACAACAACTGTAATACTATGCAGCTTCCACTAGATGCCGGCCTATGCACAGCATGTGAATCTAAGCAGATACAAGCATCAGAAATACGATTACGGTGAGTAATGTATCCCATATCTTTGTGTGTCCTGTGGAGCTGGCCTTCAGTGCAATGCTGCATTGGCTTATAAGCAAACCGAGCCTGCCAGTGAATTTACCATTGAGGCTGCTCCAAGCATCCATGTAATGCACAGATCATTTCCACCTGTAACTGTGAAACAGTCAGCAATGAATTGTAGTGAACACTTGACAATGCCTGTGGGTTCATGCTGCTGACACTTAAACACACCCAGAGTGTCCACTCTGCATGGCCTGGTGCCACACCCAATAGACACTGTGCTAGGTGAGGGGATGCCTTCAGTCTTACACAATACATTTAAAAAATGCAAAGTCCCCATGGTGTCCCCTGCCCCCCACCCCAGATTGCATCAATCACACTTGTTCTCGAGACCCTCGTCTCCCTTGTCAGACTAGAGCTGACCCCCACCCATGTGATGGGCCAGGATGTGTGCCATGTGTCCTTGCTTTATCCAGCCTGGCACAGCACTCTTGGTTGCATGGATTCCAAGTTCACAGATCAGATTTAGTCGGCAGTTTCTCAAATAATTCTAAAACCGAGAAGGGCTGCATAGAGGGGACAAGAGAGAACGGTTTGTCGTGTGGTCCACATTTACCAATATAATTGCCCTCCTTAAGTGTGGGTAAATGCCAGCTGTGGCATTCATAGAAGTTGCTCCTGTGCTTGGCTAAGGTCAGAAGTCTGCACTGCACAGCCATATTGTCTCCATGGGGCTATGGCAGCTTCAGACATTCTGTAGGGGGACCTCTAAAAGGCAACGGGGAAGAAGGGTGTTGCTCTAGCTGCACTCGGCTCAAGCCCTGCCTGCCCATTCCAGGCAGATATTGCTGGGGTGCAAGACTGATTCCCTCAGTATTTGAAAATCAAAAACCATGTGATCTCTGCTTTCCGCAGTGCGCACCTATAATTGGCCATAAGAATCGAAGAACTCTACTTAAGCCGCACCTCTAGTTAAAACAGGCTATATATATATATATATATATATATATAAGTCAATATGTGTTTTTGGCAGGATTTGTGATGAAGCGTTGTTCCTTATACAATTTGACAACTTTCCACCAATCTGCACCAAATTTTGCATAGTTCTGTAGGGACCTGCCAGACATTGACTACATGACATGTGGACACCCCACCCCTTCCCTGGATTTCAGCACCTTCACACATGAGACGGTTGCCTGAAATTGGTGAAACATCAATGTGGTCGTAGAAGGACCAGTCCCGACACAAGGAACAAAACTCAAGGTCCAGCACAAAGATGCACGGTTGCACCGCAACGTACTGCATCACGCCAGGGTGAGGCGACAGGTGGGGAGAGCGATCACAGAAGGTTCCAGTGTGCAGCAGCACACAATCTCTCACCTCCCAACGTCTGGTCTGGGGTATGTCGGCTAGCCACACGCACCCATTCTCAGTGCAGTTTACTTCAGTGTGCAAAGCGCATCAAGCGATACGCGAATCGGAACAGCGACCTACAGTATCAGTGTTATCATGTCTGTCTACAGAACCCATTCCCAGAACGGGTACTTCTGCTAGCATTGAAAAACACACCCACAAATATTGCTGTTTTGTTCACAATTAAGAATAACTTCACACTTCTAGTTGCTCTGTTTAATTATTACATCATCCACTATTTGACGCATAAACAGAGCTTAAGATATTTTTATTTATTTTATTTGTTTATATAGCTCCAAAACCCACAGGCATCAGGGCGCTGAACATAAACACAAGGACATAAACAGTCCGGACGCTACAACCTAAACATGACTAGCAGAAACAGTACATCCATGAGTAAATCGCTGGGATTATTCAAATAACAGCATTCTCATTAGGACTACCACTGATTAGACATAGTGAGATGAAAAGATTTGCTCGGGATCACAGTTTAATGAAGTGGTGAAGCCAGGATTTAAGACCAGTCCACGATTTAGGGAGTTGTCCACATATCTTCTCAGACCTAGTTAGGAATTTGTTTCAGGAATACTCTGTTTTAAAGAGATTATTTTAAAAGTACACATTGTTAAACCAATTTGACAATTCCATAAACCCTTTAAGAAATCTGTTTAACAAAAAGAGTTTGCAACGTTCTTTTCCCCATCTAGATTTGAAGACTAGAAATAGTTGAATACACAGCAGTCTCAATCTAAAACAGGCGTGCTGCTTGTTACAATATAGACATTGAGTATAATGCAAAGTTGCACAAGAAAGCAAGCCCTTTTGGTGTGAGCTATGTGAGGAGCTAGGAAAGAGACACAGAGAACTCATGGTATTGGCTAGAGACTTTTGTTAAACAATAAAGGGGTTGTAAAATGCCTCACTGTCCTTAATCAAGGAGGTATTTCCCTACCCCAACCAAAACTAAGAGGCTGTTCTGTGTCAAGATATCCAAAGCAAAACATACTGGGCCCGAAATCCTATCCTATCCTAGCTTTCACATTCTAAAACGAACTGTAAAAGTGATAAGGGTATTTTCTCTGGTTTGAAAAGTGCCCAAGTGTTCAAGTTGAAAAGAAAATGCTTACTCAAACACATGTTCCAAATGGATGAAGATGACAATTCCTGGCAATGGTTCCCTTCTCCAGGTTTCTTTCCACCACAAACAACAGTTCCAAAGAATAAGCAAGTACTTTAAAGACCCAAAAGGATACCCCTCTCCTCTTGGTATTACAATCCACCCCAGGGGAATAAATCCTTTCCCCAAGTCTTTTCCACAACTGCAGTATTTCACAAACCTCAGGTGTATGGCTCTACTTTGGGATTCTCTTTTGCACGTAACAATATTTGGGTGCGGGTCCCAGACTCGCAAGACACTTGGGAGCTACAAAAGAAAACCTAGCAGGAGAGTATACCAAGTGTCTGCCACATATACTGTGTTTCAAAACCCCCTGTTCCCAGCTGCTGAAGGATTGGATACCAGAATCTATGCACCAGGAAGTAGAAAATAGTTACTCTGGTGAGACAAGCAGCGGTACCAGTGTTAAACACTGATCAGGAATGTTCAGGTACTCTGGGTCCCCAATTCCCTCACCCAGCACCTGAGGTAGAACCAGCTCTGGTATGTTCCCACCCTATTAGGCCATTGATTGGTTGTTTCATCGTCCCTTTCTTTGTTTTTTCTTTACTGCTGGGATGCCTCTGTGGAAGAAGATGCTGTGCTCCATGGCAATGCTTATACATTCATACCTTAGTATCCATTGTCTTTCAGCACTCAAACCAGGCTTGAGAGCTTGCAAATGGATATTTACTGTTCTGGATAAATTGGAACTTGGTCCGTAAAGTTGAGCCATGTCTCATTGTGGAGATGCTCATCTTATTTAAGGTTTGTGCTCTGTCTGGAACTCTTGCCGTGCACAAAGATCCACAGTTTTGTATTTAGAGTATTCATTCTAATATGCCCTTACAACAATGGTCCCAGTGCCTTTCAAGAAGTGAAGCTGCGCTCGTCAGATTGCCAGTCAATTGCTGACTCTGCTTGCTTTTCGTATTGACTAGTAATTGGCATTGGATTTCATGAACTTCTCCAAAGCTGCAGTTCTTTTCAATGCCCTTGGTCCAGGCTGCTTTTGTTTTGAGACAATGGTGCATGCATTTTCCCTGCAAAGGAACTGTTTGGAAGTTTGGTTACCAGTGCTAACAGAGCTGTTTGGTTGGATTGCAGCTGTCCTTTAAGAGGTTTTAAGGCCGTCCACATTACTTTGTTTTATGCACCTTGCCTAGTCTATGCTCCCTTTGTGTGGATATGTTCCCTATGTAGAGAGCTTACACTAATGTGTGCAAGAAGGCAGTAGTAGTGATGTAGCACACATAGCCTGTGTTGGCCTTTGGCACCCAGATTGAGTTGTAGGCTTCCTAAAGCTTAAAACCTAGCTGGTCCTCTTAGGAGGTTAGTTGAAATGTTAGGCAATGTTAAAAACAAACTTTGTTCATTTTCATCCTTCGTCGAAGGAACTGTGGCTCCTGCTTTTGGAGGGATGGCCTCATTGTAGATTCCAAGCACGCACAAGGGGTAGGGTTGACTGAAACATCACTGGTGAGTGTGAAAACCGTGGAACAAGCACTATGGCAGCCAATAAGGTTCTTAAATCTTTCGGACCATGGTCCTCTGTGTTTTCCTATTTCCTTTGGGCCAGGTCCGCCATCTGGCAGTTCAGAACAGTACCCCACCACCCCCCCGCCTTGGAGTTTTAAAGTGTCCCAAACTATTTTGTCTATGGTCTTTGACTTTTCTTTTTTTGGAGTGTGTAGTGGCCCTGCTGACAGACTGGTCCTCCGTTGCACTGCTGCCAGGTGCTCCCACCTGACAGCCGTAGGTTGCTTGATGGACTTCGGGCATCAGATCTAGAATCAATGGACAGGACCCGGTGTACCCAACCATTCCCCTCCTGTTTAGGTTTTGACATGTGCCATCTCTCAACTCAGGCCATTTTATGTCACCTCTCTCAAACCCTGATCTGTGGCCTATTTTTGGCCCTTAATTTGAACCCTCACCACCAGTGTAGGAAGGCCCTCTTGACCCAGGTGTTTAGGTGGTCAAGTACCCTGGCCTTTTCCTCAAGACTATTCTCTCTTGCGATGAAAAGTGAAACATGGAGGCCGGGGGCCACCATCTGCTAAGTGATGGAAGCGCTTGAAGAAAAAGAAGGGCGGAACCCTCAGGCTTCCCAGCCCATCATCGGCCCAAGGAATAAGATCTACCTGCCAAAGCTTTAGGCACTCCAAGACCAGGGCGGTAGGGGAAGCCCATTAGAGGGAGGAGCTTGTATTGAAGTGGCAAGGGCACTCTTAGCAGTCACTCCGCTTACAAGCCAGGGGAACTGGGCCCTGAAAATCCCCTGCCCTGAGATCTGAAGACTCAACCATAGGGCAAAGTTCACTGTATTTATTAACAATCACAATGACCGGGATTGCAGCTTAAATGCAAATTCTCCAAGCACTTGTCATTCTATTTTATCATCCAGTCACATCACAAAAACAGTTACATCCCAAAAACCTAACGGGGATAGGGATTGATTAATTAGGTGAACTATAATTCTAGGGGATTGGGTCCTCCGACGTATTCTATATCTATGACAGGTAATGTCCACAGCTGTGCTGCTTTGGAAAATCTTTGGCGTCTGCGTCCTGCGTCGATGACGTTGATGCGCCGTCCCCGAGGACCTCCTCCGACGGCCGACGTCACCCGATGTGATAAGTAGGACGCACAACGCCCATAGCTTCAGTTCCTTTTTTTCCGCGAACGTGTTCGCTTCGTGAATCTTGGTACGCCTCGACTCGTTGGAGTTGCTGTTTTCTTTCTGGGTTCGTTGAACCTGTTCGGTTTGTTTGTGGTGATGTCTTTTTCATCTTCGACCCCGCGTCCGGGCTTCAAGAACTGCGGGGACTGTGGGTCCAAGATGTCGGTCACGGACTCGCACGACGCCTGCCTCTGGTGCCTCGGGGAGGCCCATGATACGGACGACTGTGTCGACTGCCAGTCGCTCACTGCGAAGGCCTTGCGAGAACGCAAGAAGAAACTGTCGGTAGGTCGGGTGTCTAAGCCCCGGAAGTCGAGGTCTGCAGGGCTTTCGACCGATGACTCGAGGGGTGACTCTCCGCGTCGTCATCGGAAGTCCGGTGGGTCTCCTTCCAGGAGTCGGTCTCGCCACTCCTCCGCCTCTTCTAGGCATTCCAGGAAGCGCCGGCATAGGTCGCCTTCCCCGTCCTCTTCCGAGGACTCCGCCCGTCGGCGGGTCGCTTATCCCTCCATGCAAGTGACACCGGAGGAATGGGCTTCCTTCGGGGAGCAGATGCTAGCGATTCTGGAATCGCAGGGCACCGGTCCGTCTGCGCCTCCGAGTGAGGTCGGTCGGCACCAGTCGAGATACACCACCCGTACGCCTTCGGGCTCGGGTGGTCGGCACGGCTCGCGGGAGAGGTCCCGCTCGGACAAGGGTAGCCGTTCTCACCATGCCCGTTCCAGGTCCCGGTCCTCGACGCGCTCGAGACCGCGTGATCCTGTGCCGTCTTCGAAGAAGACGTCGACGCCTGTGGCGCCGAGGTCGTCGACGATTACTCTCGAGGTTCCGTCTTCGAGGGGGTCGTCGACGCCGTCGGCACCCAGGCTGTCGAGAGACACGCTCGGAACTCCGGCTTTGAGGACTGTGTCGACGCCACAGATGCTGGAGGCGTTGCAGCTGACGTCGACGCCGATACGTTCAACGTCGACACCTTTTCTGTCGACGCCGGCGCCGACTCGCTCGGCGCCCTCAACGCCTTTCGGGGCGGTGGTGACAGAGGGGCCCCGTGGCACAGGGTTTGCCCCTAAAAAGGCTATGGCTAAGGTCCGGCACTGCTTTGGTCCGCAGAGGTCTACCTCTCCCCGCCTGGAGTACATTTCAGAGGGTGATGAAGGCTCTGATGGCGGTCTGGTTACGGTTCCGGTTCCCGATGAACTTCTCTCGGGGCTTAGTCAGTTTGATGACCTGAGGCAGTCACTGCATGATGCCAGTGGATTGGACACCTCTACGGAGGTGGAGCTTTGTCGGCCGGAGCCTGGCATTCATGCCGATTCGTCATATCGGCGCCTTATGTCTCGGGTTACCGAGTACTTGGGTTGGTCGGCTCCCCCAGGGGAGTTTGTTCAGGATGATCTCACGGACATCCTTGATCTCGGTCCACCCACTGACGCGGTTTTGCCTTTTCATATGGCTTTGCAGAGAAGGGTGGCGGCGGCTTGGACTGCTCCGGAGAGTCTCCCGGCAGTGGGCAAGTCTTTGTCGCGAAAATACCGTCCAGCCAGTAGCGACCCCTGCTACTTGTCTAGGCACCCCACCCCGGAGAGTTTGGTGGTGCAGGCGGCTACGGCCCCGGCAAAGCAGGTGTCGTATCCTACCATCCCTCCGGATAGGGACGACAAACGTTTTGACGGCTGGGCGAAGAAAGTGTTTTCTTCTGGGGGTATGGTGCTTCAGGCGGCCAACTCCATATGTGCCTTGTCTCGTTTCACGCACACTCTGTGGAACTGTGTTGCATTAGCGGCTGATCATATTCCCAAAGGGGACGAACGGGATGGTTTCCTTGCTATGGTTCAGGATGGCAAGGATGCCATGTGTGAGGCCGTTCAGTCGGGTTTGGACTTGACGGATTGTGTCAGCCGGTCCATGGCGGCGAGCACCGTAATGCGCAGGTTTGCATGGTTGAGGAAGTCTGGGTTCGCTCCTGATGTGCAGTCCCGGCTCCTCAACATGCCCTTTGACAGTGAACACCTTTTTGGCAGCAAGGCTGACGAGAGCCTTGAGAGGTGTCAGACCTCCAAAGCTGCAGCGAAGTCGTTGGGCACTGCAGTTCGACAACCTCCGCCTTTTCGTCCTAGGGCACAGCAATGGAGGGGAGGTTCCTTTCGCTATTACTCGTCCTTCAGTAAAGCGGGAGGAGCTAGCAGCCAAAGAGGCCATCTTAAGAGTGCCAGAGGTGGAAACAAAGGTACTCGAGGTGCCAAGGCCGCTCCGGCAGTTGCCTCTTTGCCCTCAGGCAACGCCGCAGCCGCTACCACTCAGTCATGAGGCCAGGTCCCATGGTTCGCCGGTTGGGGGAAGGCTGGCACAGCATCTTGTAGAGTGGCAAGCCATTACTTCAGATGTGTGGGTTCTGGAGATCATAACCCACGGCTACTGTCTTCCTTTTTGGCAGAGGCCTCACGACAATCCACCAGGGAACCTCTCTTTGAAGAGTCTGGATCCGCTCCTTGAGCAGGAAATTCAAGCCCTGCTGGAGAAAGGCGCCATAGAACTGGTGCATGTAGCGGAGAGGAACAAGGGATGGTATTCCCCTTATTTTTTTATTTCAAAGAAAGACAGGGGATTGAGACCCATCATGGACTTGCGCGGTTTGAACAAACTCCTCAGGAACGACAAGTTCAACATGGTGACTCTTTCTCAAGTCCTCCATGCCCTTCAACTTCAGGACTGGTTGATGTCTCTCGACCTCAAGGATGCTTACTTTCATGTGCCGATCCATCCCAAGCACAAGAAGTACCTGAGGTTCGCGGTTGGCGACTCGCATTTTCAGTTTCGGGACCTGCCGTTCGGATTGACCTACGCCCCGAGGGTTTTCACCAAGCTCATGGTGGTGGTGGCAGCGCATCTCAGGAAAGGGGGGATTCACGTCTACCCCTACCTGGACGATTGGTTGATCAGGGGGAGCTCTCCCGAGCAAGTCCTGGATCATCTGTCCGTCACCTGCCACTCCCTTCACAGGCTGGGCTTCTCCCTCAATTTAAAGAAGTCCCATTTGAAACCATCGCAGCGGCTCCAGTACATCGGAGCAGTGCTCGACACGTCCCTGGTGCAGTGTTTTCCTCCTCGGGTGAGGGTTCTTCACATTCAGCAGATGGTGCACAAGTTCCAGTTTGCCCAGACTCACCCAGCGTCGGAGTTCTTGAGACTGCTCGGCCTTATGGGGTCCTGCATTCTTCTGGTGCCAGAGGCTCGTCTGCGGATGAGATCTTTGCAGTGGGCGCTCAAGCTCCAGTGGTCTCAGTCCTGCGGCAGGCTGTCAGACCCTGTTCAGGTGCCGCCCTCGGTAGCCCGGGACCTTCTGTGGTGGGCCGTCGAGGGCAATCTGATGAAGGGTGCCCCATTTTGGCTGCCCTGGCCGCTGGTGACGATCGTGACGGACGCATCCCTCAAGGGATGGGGAGCTCATGCCAACGAGCTGACAGTCAGCGGTCGTTGGTCTCCGTTGGAGTCCAGACTCCATATCAATCTGTTGGAGCTGAGGGCCGTCAGGCTAGCCCTGAAGGCTTTTCTGCCGACTGTGCGTGGGAAGAGTGTCCTGATTCTGACGGACAACACGGTGGCCATGCACTACCTCAACAAAAAGGGGGGCGGGCAGGGTCACTTCCGCTGTGCAGGGAGGCGATGCAGCTCGAGTTCTGGGCCATCCAGCAGGAAGTTTCGATCTCGGCAGTTCATCTGACCGGAGACGACAACGAGACGGCAGACGCTCTGAGCAGGCAGAGCACGATCTCTCACGAGTGGGAGCTGGCTCAGGAGATTCTCCTGGAGATCTTCGCCCTTTGGGGGACCCCTCAAGTGGATCTCTTCGCCTCCAGTGTCAACCGGAAGTGCGAAAGGTTTTGCTCGCGGGAATTTCCTCCAAAAGGAGCCTTGGGAGACGCGTTCGTGGTGGAGTGGTCATTCCCACTGCTGTACCCGTTTCCTCCAGTCTCCGTCATCCCGCAAGTGTTGCAGAGGTTACGGAGGTTCGGTTCCCGGATAATCTTCATTGCTCCAGCGTGGGCCCGGAGGACGTGGTACCCGGACCTTCTAGACTTGTCCATTTGCCCTCCACCTCGTCTTCCCTACGAGACGATCTGCTCTCACGGGAGGGGGGGGGGGTCAGGTTCTCCATCCAGAGCTCAGATCCCTCAATCTTCACGCTTGGCTTCTGAAAGGTTGAGGTATAAGGATAGGGACCTCCCTAAAGACGTGATGGAGGTGTTGCTCTCGGCCAGGCGGCCGGAAACTAAGTCTCTGTACCGTTGCCGTTGGAGAAAGTTCTGCGACTGGTGCAGAGTTCAGAATGTGGATCCGTTTGAATGCAACATTCCCATGGTTTTGTCTTTTTTGCTTTCTTTGGCCCACAGGGGCTTGCAAGTGGGGACCATTAAAGGTTACCTGGCGGCGCTGTCCATATTTAAGCGCTCGTCTGAAGAGTGTTCCTATTTTAAGATTCCTTTAATTTTGCAGTTTTTGAAAGGGCTCACTAATGTGTTCCCTCCGTCACCTTTTTTGGTGCCAGGTAGGGATTTGAACCTTGTTCTTAAGTTTCTTATGGGTGCTCCGTTTGAGCCTTTACATTCTTGCCCTTTGAGGCTGTTAACTCTGAAAACTGTGTTTTTAGTTGCGGTTACTTCCGCTCGCAGAGTGAGTGAGTTACAGGCGCTTTCAGTTAAGCCACCCTTCACTGTATTTCACAAAGACAGGGTTGTCCTTAGAGTTCGTCCTTCTTTTCTTCTGAAGGTAGTTTCGGAATTTCATTTGATCCAGAAGGTTGTTCTTCCGGCGTTCTATCCTCCTCCACATCCTGGTAAGGATGAGGAGAGGCTCCATAGGCTTGATCCTAGGAGAGCGTTGAGCTTTTATATCTCGCGCATGTCCCGGGTCAGAGTGGACGATCAACTTTTCATTGGTTACGCTGGAAAGCGTTTGGGACAAGCTGTGATGAAACAGACTTTGTCTCGTTGGATTATTTTAGCTATCTCCGAGTGTTACGGCTTGGCGGGTAAGGGCGCTCCGGCTGGCTTGCTGGCCCATTCTACCAGAGGAGTGGCTGCGTCTACTGCCCTGCAGAGGGGAGTTCCTATTCGTCACATCTGTGATGCAGCCACCTGGGCTTCAGTACATACTTTTGTACGTCACTATTCCCTTGATTCCATCAGGGGGCAAGATCTGGCCTTTGGCAAGGCAGTTCTCTATTCCGCAATTTGATTAGCATGCCCAAATTTGTATTCTAAATTCTTTCCCACCTCCTTGCTTGGTACTGCTTTGGGAGTCTGTCATAGATATGGAATACGTCGGAGGACCCAATCCCCTCGAAGAACAAGTTACTTACTTATCTGGTAACGTTCTTTCGATGGGATGGTCCGACGACATATTCCATATCGCTCCCTCCCTGCAGAATTTCTTTTGCGATTGCAGCTTGCGTTCCGCAAGGCCTTGTGTGTCTGACTGGCAGAAAACTGGTGGCACACGTTCTGGGAAAAAACTATAACTGAGGCTATGGGCGTTGTGCATCCTACTTATCACATCGCGTGACGTCGGCCGTCGGAGGAGGTCCTCGGGGACGGCGCATCGACGTCATCGACGCAGGACGCAGACGCCAAAGATTTTCAGAAGCAGCACAGCTGTGGACATTACCTGTCATAGATATGGAATACGTCGTCAGACCATCCCATCGAAAGAACGTTACCAGGTAAGAAAGTAACTTGTTCATCTAATCTATAAGGGGCTAGTACGATCATTGGTTAGCCATATCTGGTGGCTCCTCCTGGGACCACCTCTGTGTCACAAATACAAAGTTACTGGATAGTATAAGGATGATCGGCCGGTGCAACATAGTGTGTGCTTAGCGTGGTAGGTGCTCAGGCATTGGACGATAAGGCTCTTCTCGGCCTTGGAGCTTTGGACAGTTACCAGGCATTCAAGGTAGTGGGAACGATCGCAAAGGTGCCGCCTGTTCCTAATAAGTTGCCATCTTCTAGGCCCTGAGACAAAACATTCGGCTTTGAACCAGTAGAATGGTTGTATCTTTCTACCTTTGTTTTGATGGGAACAGTTTTCCTCTGTCTGCCTTGAATGAATAGGCTCTGTCTCATAGATTCCCATCACGTGTAGTAGGGACCACAAAATGAAGCTCTTTTGCTTGCAACTAAGAGGATTTTTGACTGTTTCCCACAGGTGCGCTAGCCTGTTAACTGGAAACGTTCCTCTCTACTTGTGCATGGCGAGGCTGTGCACAATGTCTGCGCTGGAAGCCTTGTCTGTATGCTTCAGTCTGTCAGCCTTTCCCTGTATTTTGAAGTCCGTCTTGCTTTCCCCATTCACTCTAATGTACCTGTGGCTTCCATCTTTATTCGCATGGCCGTCCATGTTATTTGCAAGCAAGTATGAGCACGCTCTGTGTACTTGGGCGGTTTGCAGTTTCCACGTATTTGTATTTATTTTATTTGTATTGCGCACCTGGCCCTGGGGCATCTAGGCGCATAGCGTAGCAGAAAGGTGTACGTGTGTCAGCCCTCTTAAGTATGTGAGTCATAAGCATTTTACTTTGTCTATCAGTAATAAGCTAAAGTGTTTGTGTAGTTTCTAAGGCATCTGTCAGGTAAGTCGTGACATCATCAACTGCTTCGAGGTTGCAATCATTCAACTTGTTCGATCGATGACCGCTGTAATGCCAATTCTATCATCCGGGTATGGTCTAAATGGCTGTCTGAGCAAATAGCGCTTCTCGCCTCTGTGATGCATTAATTATGGTGAGGAAAGGGCCTAGAAGTGTTGTACGACTCATTGCTGTCGCCGAACTGAGAGTGGAAAGGGTGTAACGAGGGCCACATTTGGATCCCTCTCTTCAAGCAAAAAAAAGGGGCAGGACAAAAACCTACAATTCCAGGCCAAAAGGGGAAATAAAATTGCTTGTTGATTAAAGAACAAGGGAGTAACCATTGGGAGAAGGAGGCTTTTAAAGAAACCTCTAGGTTTACCTCTTGTCCATAGCAGGTCTTGTTGCACACCGGTTCACAAGATTCACCACCCTAATGTTTACAACTGATGCCTATAATGGGGTGGACTGTTCTACATCACCACTAACACCAACCCAAGATTACCACCAACCTTGTAAGAACGACTTTGATTTGACAGCAGGACTAACAGAGAAAGGTAATGACTGCGGGATCGTACTGTCTGCCTTCACCAAATATCCAGTGCTGGTTTATTGTGAGACAAACAAGAAGTTACTTTCCTTACATGACTGGCAAAGCTATGGCAGTTAATTTGTGGATTGGGAAGAGTGCCACATGACTGGCACACACCGCATTCAGATCGAACAGCTGCAGCATTTGCCAGAGTAATGAGTAAGATTGCGGACAGCCCCTTTCACAGTTCATTCTGAGGTGCTGTGTTGGTAATCGCAGACCAAAGCATGGTGCGTGGCGAAAGCAATTCAGAGAACCAATTCCTGGGCAGGATAGACAGGGCACCATAGCTGAACAGCATTTGACACTCACAGACCTGAGTGGAGGGTCCGCACAGGTAATGAAGCCAACTGTTGGACAAACTGGATATTGTGGTAGTTGTGGGCGGACAGTTACCAGTGGTGGCAGAGCGAGGTGCAAAAGGCAGATGAGTGGGACCCAGAGAGTTGATCGAGCAGAAGGGAGGTAAAGCGTAGTAGAGGTACAAAGAGAAGGCAAGAAAGGATGTTGGAGGACAAGAACAGATCTTCCCGGATTGGAGAAAATGAATCGGAAGAGGCGAAGCAAAGCTGAAACTCGGAGGAAAAGGATAAAGGAGCGAAATAAAATAGGAAAGGGGACGAAAGGGTGGAAGTGTTGGAACCAGCCTGGAGGAGGGGGAAAAAGAACCAAGAAGGTGAAACAAACCCAAAGAGCGGAGGCAAGGGAAAGAGGTGGAATAGGCCAGGGGAGGCGAGGAAAGACTGAAAGGAGTGTCGAATAGCTCGAAGGCAGAAACAAATGCAAGAAGGTGGAATTCGACCTAAATCAGGCAGATGGGATGCCAAGAGTAAAATAGCAGAGTACAGTGAATCAGTAAGATGCAAGGAGTGAGTGAGGGAGGGTGGAGGAGGGGAAACTATAGGCGTGGGATGCCAAAATCATCCAGAGGAAAAGAAAGGTGCAGAGGGTGCAAAAGATCTGATTGTTGCGTGGCATCTAGGAATGGGGAGTGCCGCCTAGACAGTGGCTTAATTCAGGAGAGTAAGGACAATGGGGAAATTATGGAGTTTGCCCTTTTCCAATGACTGTTTCTTAATCCAGCGCTAGTATTCCAGGGTATACATGCAACACTCCCTAGAACCCAATAAGATATGGGCAAATGTGACCCAACTTGGGAAAGTCAAACCCAAGCCCAGACCACATTAGTCGGCAAGCGGGGAGGGACCACCATGAGCAATCTCTGCATCCCGACTTTAATGACCCTGCAGCTACAAAACCAAACCCAGGGTAGAGAGCCTACGAGGACACCACATTCAGTGGCCTCATGTCCCCTGCTACATAATGTATGCGACTCCTGGAGCCGCTGTTTTGGGGCCTGCACTATACTGCTTGCACATCTTTCTGGATCAAAAGCCACTAACTCATACTGACACTGCAGCGAACACTCATTTAGTGAAAACCCAATGCTCACTGAGACTTTCTGAACCTTCTTAAACCCTTTGACTATATGTATATTTTACTGTGATAATACTGGTTGGCATTACTTCATTCAGAGTAAAACCATGAGACCTAATATTCCGGTCTGCCCTGCTCCCCTCCTTATGAGTTGGCCTTGACTGTTCAACCACTGCTATGAACTAAGGTGCGCACAGTTGTGCCATCAAGCCTGAGTACACAGCTGAGAGGGTCCCTTTTAACCAGGTCATTGAGTTGGTCTAGGTGTTTGCTTGCCTTACAGTCGTACGCTACCCATGGGGATTGGTGCATACTGGGGCTACAATGTTAGCCATTGTTTTTCCGCTAACACACTCATCCGGGAAACATTTACAATACTGTCCCTTTTTGTGTGTGTGTGTGTGTGTGTGCGTGCGTGTGTGTGTCCGTGTCCGTGTCCGTCCTTCTGTTTATCAGGGATTGAAATAAGGATTTGATGAGCTAGAGATAAATGTGTAGCACCTCGGTAATCCAGCATCACCCTGTAAGCAGGAGATGGTATGTAGTGTGTCAAACATTTAACTCCCACAATGAGATGCACACTATAATGTTTTGCATGCTATATATGACCCTTTATGTTTATATTTCTTCTAGATGCACCCTACTGCTAAATAATGCACATTCCCCCCACCCACAGTCAATGTCACATAAGTATGTGTGTATGACCCCATTGTGCATGGGGAGTTAAATGTAGCTCCAGGTATCTGTTGGCGTCAAGCCAGCCAGGCCTTGCTAGGCTATACCCAGGAGCTAAATACCCCTCAGTAATTTCAGCTGCAGCAGATCTCATTGTTACTATGGTTAATGACAGTGCCACCACGTCACGACTTGTATTAATCTGAAGGTGAATAGCAGCGAATGGAAGGGTGGATCTGAGCTGTTTATTGATTATCTGCTAAACATGTTGGATTTCTAGCAAATACCTTGGACTTTTCACTATCACTGCTCTGAATAATGATCCACCAGGAGCTGCAGTTACTTTTGCAATAAACAAAAGGCACATCCCTCGTTCTGTCACTTCAGTTTCACGCCGCATGCTGCATCATGGTTTTGCATCTGGATTCTTGGTGTGGTTGGTAGTCTTAGACTGTCAGCATTGTCTTTGGAGTGCTGGTCTCGTGGTCACTTGCAACAAAGAACAGCGTTGTGTAGTAGCATTTCTTGTACTGCAAGATTCTTTTACCAGATCATGTGGGAAAGTCATCAGATTCTCAGATTCGCTATCTGTGGCAGCGTTTGAGTATCAGATTGCCCTCAATTAACTGAAGAGAGGGCAACCCAGGGTGCAAAGCCTAAGATCATGTACTGAGGTATATCACTTTTGGGGTAACCTGGAGTGGCTCTTCTAGGTTTGTGACCACCTTCAAAGAAGTGATGACATCACAGGGAAGTGAGAGCGGGCCACAGAGTGAAGACACCTTTATGGAATCTTTGCAAGCTTAGTTGTCTGTTGCTGCTGGGCCGTTGACTCCAGTTATGCTATTATTCTATGAGGAACAAGCATTTAAAGCCTGTACGGGATCGGCTGAATGTTCCAGAGGCCAGCACTCCTCCAGGAGCTCCTTCCATAATATCCTACACCAAACCAAAATGTGTTTTAGCCCTTTAGTTTTGGAAGAAGAACTTCAAGAAGAAAGCCTGTTTCTGATTTTAGAATATAACATACAAGTGAATGCGTTTGGCCTGATAAGCAGGGGCTAGCCAGCTCCTACACCCAAATATTAGTTAACGTGCTGTACATCAAAGTCTGGAGCTTATTTCTGTCTTTTGAAACAGGGTCTTATTGTCTCAGCTTCGCTACCATAAGCAACATGCCACATTCTCGACTTTCTGTGAGTATGTTATCTCTATCTAGGAACTTAAGACGGAATTAACTAAAGCTCCTTCTGCATTAAATAGCAACCTTATGAGGAGATGATTGTCTTGTGCTGTTATTTGTTGGAAACAGGCATTAAACCAAGGATTGTCTTAAGAGGGTAGTTGGTAAAAAATAAAAGTAGTCACACTGTCTATTATGGTAGAGAAACCTGCAATGTGTTTCCCTTGCTGGTTAGTTTGAATCTTTGATTGGTTGTGCTGTATCTCATTATGCTTCTGAGTTTCACATCATTTAGTTTAGACTTGTGTGTTATGGCAATTCACAGGATCTTGTCACCTCTCCACAGAAGGGAGCCCTTCCCTGTCCGGCCAGGTAGGTGAGTCTACCACGCACCATTGTCCTTGGGAGTGGCGTACAGCGGGACCTCACAGCGAGAGACTCACCCCTTGGGGACAAGGACTCCTGTTCTGTCCAGGAACTCCCTAGACACCCTTTTGAAGAGTGGACAAGAAAATCTGAGGACTACTCAAATCTCTCAAACCTGTCTCTTTTACTACAATAGCTTCAAGAGTCCATCTTGTCAAGTCAGATGTTATTGGGTAGAAGAATGACGTAAGAACTATACAGAGTGCACAGTGGTTGGCAGCCATCTGCACTGGGATGAAAAAGATAGACCAAGGAGTCATGAGTCCTAAAGGGAAAGCGACAAAGAACTGTATCTATGCTGGGGAGGACCAAGCATGCTATAATAAAAACAGAAGGACCAGTAATGTTTTTCAGTAGAACCCGGGAGGTTCAAACTTGAGATAGAGAAGCCAGGAGAGTCTGGGAGGTCCTCTGTCGAGAGG
The DNA here is from genome assembly GCF_040938575.1 of Ambystoma mexicanum. Lineage (NCBI taxonomy): Eukaryota > Metazoa > Chordata > Amphibia > Caudata > Ambystomatidae > Ambystoma > Ambystoma mexicanum. The sequence goes on from NC_090939.1 coordinate 53,786,436, forward strand.
ACATCTAGACGAGGACAAAAGCAGTCCAGGAGCTGGCAGAGTGCTGATGACCTTAAGGATGTGGGGTGCGTCTTCCGCAAATGATGCAGAGACCACAGAGAAAAAGGCTTGGCGGAGTCGCAAAGACTGAGACACAGAAGGAGGAAATGCAACAAACATTTACCAGCACAGTGTGATCCCGACCCCACAGGAAAAACCGGCGACGCCGACCCAGCAAATTCAAGGGAATGGCGAACGGCCCGGGAGGAGAGACGGGCAGGCATTAAGCAGTAAAGTGAATAAAGAATACTACAGGACTCATCCTTATCCCAATAATTTTGAAGCTAGTACAACTAATCAAGATCGTTATGGGACTCCTCGTAATCTTCCCAGTACAAGTGATTGTTTTAAGGAGGTTGAAGATTACCAAGGGACCAATCGGCCTTGTCCCAGTACAAATGAATGTTTTAAAGAGAGTGAAGCTTACCATGGGGCTTTTCATGCTCGTCCCAGTACAAGTAAATGTTATAAAGAAAGTGAAGATTACCAAGGGACCAATAATTGTCGTCCTAGTACAAGTGAATGTTTTAAAGACAGTGAAAATTACCAAGGGGCTATTCATACTTGTCCCAGTGTACAGCAATATTGGAAAGAGAATAGAAACTCTCAAGGGGCAGGTCAGAACCATTCCAGTAAAGAGGAACATGATAAACTAAGTAAAGAAAATATGGCAACACTGCAAGGTTTAAAGAATAAACAGGAAATAGACTTTTCTTTCTTGGATCAAGGAACTGTTTGTGTAGAGATCAGGGTGAAGTCCAGGAGGGGGTAACGGCCCTTTTGAAGAATTAATAGAACTCATAGAAGACAGAACTGTCAAGGCTATAGAAGCCTGTCCAGGAGAAGGGAATCATTCTCCTGGACCCTTCTTTTCTTTGAGTTTTCATGATCAGTGGTAGGGACAGAGTAGGATAGTTTTAGGACAGAGAACGGCCTGTTGATTTGAACTACCTTACTGATGGTGCGCCCCCTAGTTAGTTTTGTGTCAGGTAGGGCAAACACCTTATTGCAGGGGATAGATAGGCCTTTTATTTATTATTTGAATAAAGAAACTTGTTGAAGTGCCACCTGCTGGTTTGTCTCCTCCTTCTGGCCTAACACAGGGTCCACCCTAGCATTACAACTGTTGGATTAATAAACCCTTGTTTCAGAAGGTAGGAGGTACAACATGTTTAATGCCAGTCACTGTAAATTCTTCAGGTTCCATGATGTCAACTTTGTTTGTCATCTTTGAACCTTGTGAAATTACCATTACTAACACATTTAATATTGTGTAACCCTCACATTTTGAAAGAAGAACTCCCTAATCTGACTGAATAGAACAGGTTCCAGTTTTTTTTAACTGGAGCCAACTCTTCTGCCTCGAAGCCTGCGAATGGAAGCTGATGTCCCAGACACTGAAGTGCTATCACTGGAATGAGGCTGCAGAAACATGAACTGCATGGAAAGCTCCAAAGGGCCCAAAACGACAACACTGTCATGAATTTGTAATCCCCAAGAATGAGCTTGGCTGTCTTAACCTACCAAAAACCTAAAACTTGCAGACATTTATATGAAAAAGTTATGTTTTTTAATTACCAGGTCGTTGTGAAGATCACGTGAGATCCTGTTTCTATGGCCCTGGCCTCTCCCTTCCAGTATTATAAACACACCATTTAATGGGGGTGTGATTTACTGCCGGTCATTAATGCTTTCCACCTGGTGCACATATTGTGTGCTATGACGCTCTGAGGGCTCGGCCCAGAAGTACAGTCATTGAACTGGAAAGAAACCTTTCCATTGGCATGTGAGCTAATGCGTAAGACAGCAGTTGGGTAGGTTATGCTGGGGAACCCTTTTCTCGCGCCATTTGCTCTGCTTTTTTGGAAGCTTTGCCTGACACATGCCTGTGAAGGAAAAGTGGAACTATGAGGCTTGTACAATGTTGAAAAGAAATCATTACAGTAATATTGCCTTTGCCAGGAAAGCAAATGCCCTTGGCAGAGGTGGGAGTTTGCAGTTCAGTCAGCCGTGGTCATAGTGCAGGTATGCTGGCTCTCTGACATGAAATCCTTGTAGGCCTTGTTGCATGCAGACTAGCCATTTACTTGTGGTTTCATCACCAGAATATTGTCGTAGCATTTTGTGCCTAAAGTCTAGTCTGGTACTGCATTCAGGTGTATTGGATTTTGCAACGATGCATTATCGGCCTTAAGTCTTATTTTCTAGAGTAGTGAATGGACTGGGTTAGAACACATACTGGTTTTATGCTGTGGGTGGGTTTGTGTGGAGTGGTAATACTCATGCTCTATACTTTGGCGCAAGTGTGCAGACAAACAGCTTTTTATGATGGCAATGATACTTTATTGCCACTCAGGCCCTGTATGATGAAGATGCTTTGTTGGCACACAGCCTCTGCATGGTGAGTGTTTTGTTGGCACACAGGCTCTGTATGATGAGGATGCTTTGTTGGCAAACAGGCTCTGCATGAGATTGTTTTATTGACACACAGGCTCTGTGTGAGGATAATGTATTGCCACTCAGGCCCTGTATAATGAGGGTTCTTTGTTGGCACACAGACTCTGTATGATGGTGCCTTGTTGGCACACAGGCTCTCTATGATGATGCTTTGTTGGCGCACTGGTTCTGCCTGGTGAGTGCTCTGTTGGCACACAGACTCTGTAACAGGATACTGTATTGCCACTAAGGCCCTGTATAATGAGGATTCTTTGTTGGCACACAGACTCTGTATGATGGTGCTTTGTTGGCACACAGGCTCTCTATGATGATGCTTTGTTGGCACACTGGTTCTGCATGGTGAGTGCTCTGTTGGCACACAGACTCTGTATGATGAGAATGCTTTGTTGCCACACAGGCTCTGTATGATAAGGATTCTTTGTTGGCACACAGACTGTATGATGATGCTTTGTTGGCACACAGGTTCTGCATGTTGAGTGCGTTGGCACGCAGGCTCTGTATGATGAGAATGCTTTGTTGGCACACAGGCTCTGTATGAGAATGCTTTGTTGGCACACAGGCTCTGTATGATGATGCTTTGTTGGCACAGGCTCTATATTGAGAATGCTTTGGCACACAAGCTCTGTATGATGAGAATGCTTTGTTGGCACACAGGCTCTGTATGATGATGCTTTGTTGGCACAGGCTCTATGAGAATGCTTTGTTGGCACACAGGCTCTGTATGATGAGAATGCTTTGTTGGCACACAGGCTCTGTATGATGATGCTTTGTTGGCACAGACTCTATGATGAGAATGCTTTGTTGGCACACAGGCTCTGTATGATGAGAATGCTCTGTTGGCACACAGGCTCTGTATCAGGATACTGTATTGCCACTAAGGCCCTGTATGATGAGGATGCTTTGTTGGCAACAGGCTATGTATGATGATGCTTTGTTGGCACACAGGCTCGGTATGAGGATACTGTATTGCCACTAAGCCCCTGTATGATGAGAACGCTTTGTTGGCACACAGGCTCTGTATGAGGATACTGTTTTGCCACTAAGGCCCTGTATGATGAGGATGCTTTGTTGGCACACAGGCTCTGTATGAGGATACTGTTTTGCCACTAAAGCCCTGTATGATGAGGATGCTTTGTTGTGTGAGAAACCAGAGGGTGTCTCACCTGCTAGTCCCCGCAGATCTCTGAGGTGGCCAGGGCACGGACATCGCCTTTGCATCCAGTCCCTGGGGGTGGACCAGTGCAGAAGGATCACCTGGGTGAGGGGTCTTTGGGGAGTGGGGGTGAGGCAGCCGATGGTGAGATGCAGTATTCCCCCCTTTTTTGTTAATCTACCCCATCCCATTTTGTGGGATTTTCAGAGGTCCCAACTCCCCGACTCGTCTCCCCCTCTACCCCTCTTTTTTACACAAACACTTGGCCGAGGAAGACCGTGACTGAGAGTAACAAGTCTAACTCTCATACATCGTACTTTACATGTCCCGTTAATCGAGTCAGGTGAAGTCAGGCACTTGACTTAAAGTGCAGACACCTGATACTTGTTTGCTGTGTGAGGAGAGCTAATTGGTAACACCTAAAGACACACTCTGAGCAAGGTGGTGCACAAGTGCGAGCAGGACTTCTGGGGTGAAGGCAAACCTACTTGAGCAGAGGGACGGACCAAGGGATGAGAGCAGCAGGTAGCAAACCCCAAGAGTTCCCTACTGGAGGTTGTTGCCGCCGATAGGCTGCGAAAGACATGTGAATTGGAAATAGTAAAACCAAGAAAGTATCGCAAACAGCCGGTGAGTTGGCAAGCGATCTGAGCGACCGGTGTGTTAAAGAAAGTTTGAAGTGGCAACATTATATTGCAAGTAAAGGCTGCACGTGTGTGGATGAGACACAAAGAAAGGCAGACCTGTGAATGAACTTTGAAGTAAAAAGACAGCCGTGGAATCAGTGGTACCAAGTAACAGAGTGGTCTGGTGAAAGGAAGTAGCCCACTCGAAAGTCTGAGAGTGGAAGTTGAATCTTGAACTAGAAGTCAGTGGTCCTGCGGATGTCTATAAAGAAAGCCATGCACATTTGAAAGTCTTCGACACCCGAAAATGGTCTGGGCCTGGCTGAGGGAGACCCGAAGTGTAATAAGCTTGGGGAAGGGATTCCTTTTGCAAGTTTTGTTGAACTGTGTTTGAAGAAGTCTGAGGGGCACCCATGTGAACTTTTGCTGCTACAGCTGTACTTTTGCTTTGAAAACGAACGTGCGTTCGCATTGATAATTCTCCACCTGCACAGCACTGCGAGTCAGGAGACTCTTGCTGTTCTACGTCCGTTCCCTGGAGGGGGCGGAGACTGCTGCCGGTCACGTGGTCATCACGTGACTCTGAAACACCTCAAAGGCCAGACACAGTCACCCTCGCGGCGTTAAGCCCGGTAGGAGACAAGGCCACTGGCTGTGCTGTTGTGCGGCTGTTTGGCGCGTCAACCACTGAGTCGCACTATTGAGTGTGGAGTAAAGGGTAAGACTGCCCGCATAATCAAGTTTCCTCCCTCTGCACAGTTTATGGGAGACTGTGGGAGATTACATTCTCCTTTGATCCCTTACGCAGAAGTAATAATTTTTCATACAGATTACTAACTTGTCTTGCATACAATTGAGTGCTGAGTGATTTGGTCTCGCCAAAGATACTAGCCCTTCTGACTACTTATTTTTATCTTCTCTCCTGTAATTTTACTGAGCCAAATGCCGCCTAAAACACGCGGGGCAAAAGCGCCCTATAATTTACGGAAGGGCAGGACAAATCATCCCTGCATGCCCAATAACAATCTAAGAGGTGGGGACAGTTTGAAATCGCCAGCCAACGCCGGAGGCACCATTCCGGAGTTATTTAAAAAGATCTTACCTACATGCACTGACGAACAAACTGAGGAGACACTTCCGGCTACACATAACGCAAGCCGACCACTAGATGTTACATCCCTAGACGACATTGACAACAATTCGCTATTGGACTTATGCCTATCTATACAGAAATCTATGGCTCCTCCACCTAATTCAGGAGAGCCGGGGATTAATGAGATGGGGACTAGTAAGAAAGTCGCAAGTATAACAGTGGAAGCCCAAGTGTTACAATCTGCTAATTCTACTCAGAGAACTTTATGCTCTGGTCGACTGTCTGAATCACCAAACTTATTGATTGACTTAGAAGAGTCAGGGCAAACTAAGGACGATCAACTTAGTGAGCTTTCACAGCTAAACTCTGCAGCCATTGCAGAGATGCAGGCGTCCTTAACCTCTCTCCAATTTGCCCTAAAAATTCTCCTCAAATTATGCGGAAGAATACATGTGAATACAATCCTACAGCTGAATCTTCCCGCTCCGGACCTAGAGTATGAAGTACGCCCTGAAGAGGTGAAGGAGCCTCAGATTCCACCTAGTCCAATTAACGTTGAGGAGAACGAACATCTGACAAATGAGGGAAACACTCATCTGACTAAGAAACAGCGTAGAATGGCGAAAAGAGCTGCCCTAAGAAATGTTCCGGTAGAGGTGGCCTCTCCACTCCCAAACACAGCAATCCCACAACAGAAATCCAAAAAGGCAAGAAAAAGGGCACTAAAAAGAAAGAAAAACCGAAATAAAGGTCCGGGCACACTCACTAGCTGGATATTGGTGGAAAAATCTAAAGAAATTTCAGCTGTGAGTAATGCTAGCCAAGACTCTATCCTTACAGAAAACCATTCTATTGATAATCAGTTTTCCACCCCTCAAAGGAACAGCCCGAATAGAACACTTGAAAGCATGGATGCTGAAAGTGATACACCGGTTCCAGCAAGGAAAGAGAATAGAGAAGAAAACAAGATTTGCATTGTGAAGAATCTGAACCAGCAATGCCATGGTAAATGGCTCTCACGTACAGGCATGCTTGAGAAACTTCATCTAATACCTCAATTAAGAGTTATTAGATCTGAGGATTTCTCATTTGTAGAGCCTCTATGTACCACTAACCCTAATGTGACAGCACTACATTGTACGGTCCTGGCCTCGGCTCAGCTGATTCATAAACATAGAGTCAATTTAGCGCAAGTAGGCTTGGGGGTAGATGTGAATCCTGATGATGTAGACCCTCTGATTAAAGAAGCTCCCAAGCCTACTAATACTGACAATAATACTAAACTACCTCCTCTTACTGGGAACCGAGTGCAAATGAGCGACATTCAGAACACTCTGAAATGGCTTGCAGAGGCCTTGCCCTCGGTTATAAATAAACCCTGAACTTGCTCATTGCTATCCTGGAACACCAGGGGCTTCAAACATATTACTGTAACTAATGGCTCGCTACCTTTTATTATGAACTACTCCTTTTTCCTATTACAGGAAACCTGGCTAACTGCACCAATTATCATAGATGGGTATAAGTTGTACCATACTTTTGCTAAAAAAGGCCAAATGGGAAGACCTTTTGGGGGACTGATGATAGGTGTAAGTAAAACTATAATATCTAATGAAATCAATACTGATCTTGAGGATAACATTAATGCGGTGGAGGTGGTTATACCGATCAAAAATAATCAGATGAAACTCTTGCTGGTCAATGTTTATAATCCACACGATGCGTCAAAGAGTGATCTAATACAAGATAGACTACATGATTTGCTTACTGAGTGGACGAACGAATGCCAAAATAACCTCTTGATCATTGCTGGGGATTTTAATTGTTCTATTAAAGGGGATGGTGGTACAACTAACAATAAGCACTTACATCCGTATCCCCTTATGTCTCAGGATTGTAATGATGAAGAAGGGGAGAAGTGGTTATGTTTTATGAAGAGTTGGGACTTGGAATGTCTAAACGGTCGAACTATGAGTGACCGTCCGGGACATTATACTTGGAAAGCAGGTGCCGCTCGTCGCACTCTAGATTATTGTTTTACTAGCCCAGAGGTGGCATCCCTGGTTAATGACATGGAAATAATAGACAACGATTGGAGTGATCACAGCGGCCTGAGTTTAAGCCTGAAATGTGATTCTCTATTTCCTTTAACAATAGCGACAGGAAGCCTGTTGGTTAATCATGCTGGTTCACGATTAGTATGGTCTGAGAAAAACATATCCAAAGCATGTCATGATTGCGGTGAATGGGACGCTGATTATCACACCATGTTTGTTAATCTATCAATAGAACATCTTGAAGGTTGGATTTATAATTTTACGGGTAAATATGCTACAAAAAAATCTTTACTTGTTATCAGAGAGCAGGGCTCGAGCAAGGGCTATGATAAGACAATTCGAGATGCTAAACGTACTCTGAGAAGGGAGATACGTAGAATCAGAGCCCATTCCCATTTAATTATGGATACACATACTAAGATCAGACAGATAAAAAATAGGTATAGGGCATGGTTAAAATACTGGAACAGATCGAAGAAATTGACAAACTGGCAAAAAACCGTGAAGACTATTTGCTCGAGAAATTCCCGAAATATCTGGGCACTTCTAGGAGAAGCTAGAGGGAGCAAGGTAACCCCCCAAATAAACCTGATTGATGCTGAGGAATGGGTTAATTTCCTGGAAACGCGTAATGGCATTCCAGCAGTTAACCCCGAAATTTTTTCAACCATCTCTCAAGTTCCTAAGCCGTTCCCTATCCACCTAGAAGACCTGATAGGTAAGATTGCTAAACTTAAATCCTCCAGAGACCCGGGGCCTAACGGTCTCTCCAATCTACTTATGAAGAGTAACCCAGTTTTCTGGGCTAACTTTCTGAAAATCCTCTTTGAAAAAGTTTTAAAAGCAGGAATAATACCTGAGACCTGGCAGAGAGCAATCTTAGTGCCAATTTTCAAAAAAGGCAATAGATCTGATCCGGGCAATTACCGCTTGCTATCTATGCTAGACTGTTCTGGCAAATTATTTGCCTCCTTATTGTTACAGAAATTACAATCTTGGTCTGAAACGGAAGGGATTCTGGATCGCTTTCAAAGCGGATTCAGACCTGGATATTCTACTACTCACAATCTTTTCATCATGAATAGTCTTAGAGATAAAGCCCTACTTCCTAATAATCCGCCTCTGTATGCCTTATATATAGACTTTAAGGCAGCATTCGACACGGTTAATAGAGAGAAGCTATGGAGGAAGCTTAAGAGACTGGCATGCCCTGAAGACTTGCTCTATTATTTGCAACTTCTACATTATAACACCACAGTTCAGTTGAGGCTTGATGGAAGTGGATCCTCAACTAGGGTGATAAAGCAAACAAGAGGGGTGAAACAAGGCTGCGTCACTGCACCCATGTTATATAATCTGTTCGTTTCCGATATTCCAGAGTATATTAGAGAGGTGAGTAACTGCCCTCCCAAGGTTGGCTCTCAACACTGCTTAATCCTGGCGTATGCGGATGATGTGGTTATTTTTGACCACACATTTAGCGGCATTCTACGCTCGGCAGAGCGACTTTGGAAGTATGCGGAGGAGAACGAACTCACAATTAATCACATGAAAACAGAGTTGATCCTCTATAGCCATGGCAAAGTGAGCCGCCCTAGAATGGTTGTAAGAGGACATGAAATTCAATATACCCATAGTTACAAGTACTTGGGAGTGGAATTCGACTCTAAGGGAAATTCCCAATCATGTGTACAATCCCGCAAAATAAAAGCAGCGCAACTTACCTCTATGATACATCAGTTCTCCCGTAAGAAGAGTGGATATTCCATGTGGGCAGCTCGCCAACTTTACGTCCAATGCCTGATACCCATGGTAATCTATGGACTGGAAGCCCTGGTTGGCCTCAATTTACATTGGCTACAGACATTGGAAGGCCGCTTTTGGCGAAAGCTGCTGGGACTGCCACCGGGAATACCAATGGCGATACTAAGATTGGAGCTGGGTTTACCCTCTTTAAAAGCTCTGGTCTTGAAGAAAAGAGCCGAGATCTATATTAAGCTGCTTACTAATCCGACTAATCCGCTTCTGATAACCGTGAAAGAAGACATTGTTAAGAATAAGCAGGCTCGTTTTGTTAGAGAAATGAATGCTCTATTTGAGACGATTGAATGGACCCCTAACTGGGAGGACAATTATATAAACCTAAAGTCCCAAATGGCTGAACGACTCAAAATTTGGGACTGGCAAGATAATTTTAGACATCTTGCGAGCCTCCACAGCTACGGGTTCATAACTCATGTTTTATACACCTTCAGAAGGGCACAAGGATATCTCAACCTTTGCCCCTCGGATAATCTAAGACGCTTTTTGTTACTCCTACGCATCAACCATTTACCTGTTCTAGCGGTGTTGGGCCCTGAAAGGGCCATCTCTAAAACAGAGCGTTTTTGCAGGATATGCAAGAATAAAGATTCATCAGAAACTGCAAGACATGCTCTTACACTATGTCCCAGTTTGAGTTCAACCTACATAAAACATTATAGCAGATATGTACATAATCTTGACCATATTAAGTCCAAAGATTTTTGGCTGACATGCATTAACACCTTGAATCCTAGCCTACATTTGGCCTTATATAGAGTTTGGTATACAGTTAAGGGAATACTTGAAATCTGAAGACTAGCCAATTTCTCTCAGCATCAATAAACAGTAAACGAGTGATTATATGAAATAATATGAAATTGCATGAAAGTTATCTCTAGGATAAGGCCTATGAAATTTGTAACAAAATTGAATATGATTTTAAGTGTTTTCCACTTTTAAATATTGAACAGTTGTTTAAATTATAAGAAGAAAATATTATTCTGTTGATTTATGTGTAAAGTTTTTTTTGTTTAAAAACTGTATCACATTAAAATAAAATAAAAAAATAAATATGTTGAAACATTATTTGGAGGTCTGAACAAGAAACTTTAACGTGGAAGGCCAGGCGGGCCTTGATCCACGTTTTGGAACTGTTCATTCTTCTAAGAAACCGAGCCAGAGTGTGTTATCCTGCCTGCACACACCTCCTTACCCTGTGAGGTCTAACGGGGGGAGGAGAACTGATTTAGCTACCTTTTTATTATTTTGAACACTGATTTTTCCTTTTCATACATGTCTCCTTTATACACTTTTTGGGACAGGGATTAGGTTTTGTTAGCATAGGCCATTTTGATTTGACAGACTCTACTAGGACTTTTTTGTTTATCGTTTGATGGTCGAGACTTTTCCAATCTTAGTTATAGGGCAGAGTAGGAGTTTTCCAACCCCAGAAACTTCAATAAAGGTTTTACTAATTGTACCTATTGTGTCTGTGTCATACTTGTGATACCATGCCTCCCCTACAGTTGGCACACAGGCTCTGTATGATGAGAATTCTTTGTTGGCACACAGGCTCTATATGATGATGCTTTGTTGGCACACAGGCTCTGTATGTGAAGGATGCTTTGTTGGCACAAAGGCTCTGTATGATGAAAATTCTTTGTTGGCACACAGGCTCTGTATGTGAAGGATGCTTTGGTGGCACACAGGCTTGGTATGATGCTTTGTTGGCACACAGGCTCTTTATGTGAAAGATAAGTTGTTGGCACACAGGCAGTGTATGATGCTGCTTTGTTGGCACACTGGCTCTGTATGTGAATGATACTTTGGCACACATGCTCTGTATGAGGATGCTTTGTTGGCACACAGGCTCTGTATGTGAAGGATGCTTTGTTGGCACACAGGCTCGGTATGTGAAGGATACGTTGTTGGCACACTGGCTCTGTATGAGGATGCTTTGTTGGCACACTGGCTCTGTATGAGGATGCTTTGTTGGCACACTGGCTCTGTATGTGAAGGATACTTTGGCACACAGGCTGTGTATGAGGATGCTTTGTTGGCACACTGGCTCTGTATGAGGATGCTTTGTTGGCACACTGGCTCTGTATGAGGATGCTTTGTTGTCACACTGGCTCTGTATGTGAATGATACTTTGGCACACATGCTCTGTATGAGGATGCTTTGTTGGCACACAGGCTCGGTATGTGAAGGATACGTTGTTGGCACACTGGCTCTGTATGAGGATGCTTTGTTGGCACACTGGCTCTGTATGAGGATGCTTTGTTGGCACACTGGCTCTGTATGTGAAGGATACTTTGGCACACAGGCAGTGCATGGTTATGCTTTGTTGTCACACAGGCTCTGTATGATGAGAATTCTTTGTTTGCACACAGGATGTGTATGATAAGGATACTTTGTTGGCACACAGGATTCAGTATGATGATGCTTTGTTGGCAGAGGCTCTGTATGTGAAGGATGCTTTGTTGGCACACAGGCTCAGTATGATGCTTTGTTGGCACACAGGCTCTTTATGTGAAGGATACGTTGTTGGCACACAGACAGTGTATGATGCTGCTTTGTTGGCACACTGGCTCTGTATGTGAATGATACTTTGGCACACATGCTCTGTATGAGGATGCTTTGTTGGCACACAGGCTCTGTATGATGAAAATTATTTGTTGGCATACAGGCTTTGTATGATAAGGATACTTTGTTGGTACAGGATCTGTATGTGAAGGATGCTTTGGTGGCACACAGGCTCGATATGATGACCCGTTGTTGGCACACATGCCCTGTATGATGAGAATGCTTTGTTGGCACGCAGGCTCTGTTTGATGAGAATGCTTGGTTGGCACACATGCCCTGTATGCTGATGCTTTGTTGACACACTGGCCCTCTATGATCAAAATGCTTTGTTGCACACTGGCCCTGTTTGATAAGGACCTGTGCTTCATTTGTGGGGGTGGGGGTGGGGAGGGGACTTGCCAGGGCTCAGCCCCAGCACTTATTTCTGATCCCCAGCACTTATTTCTGATCCCTGGCACTTATTTCTGATCCCAGCTTGATTATGGTGTAGTATTTTGGCAACCTAATTATTTTAACTGTCAGTCAGATCTACTAATATAACTATCAACCGCAGAGTGGACTGGGCAGGGTCCCTACATACTGGACTGGCTCATTGTTATTCATGAACCCGATAACCCAGGTGGGTGGCAGGGCTATTTATCAGTTTTCACGAATAACAGTGACTTGGAAAGTGGTCATGCTGGGCACTGACGCTGGCCATGCCTGTGCACTGCTCCGCTACGCCTGCATGACATTGCTGCATGTTCTGTACTATAACAACTGTCAGGTTGGGTTGACAACAGGCCATTCACCAGCCAGCAGCCCCAACACAGGTGCAAGGTCAGTGAAAAGGTCCATATCGAACAGAAGTGCCTGCCATGAGTGGCCACCTATACTGGAAGATCTTGCTGCAGTGTTTGACAGGCAAGGTTATCAGTTTAGTAATTATTTTTCCCGCTTTTGCCCATCAATCTACCATAGGAGGAAAGCACGTTTGCACATGTATTCTGTGGATCAGTGGTTAACCTGTTCTACCTGCCACTGATGGGTCAGAGCCTAATGTTAACGATGTGTTTCAAAGAAACTCTTAAATGGGTATTATATTTCAAGACATAACTAATGGTACGTGGATTGAAATCTGTAAATCGCACAGTGCATCAATCGCCCTTAATGAACCGATGGGAGTTGCAGCATAAACCTCAAATATGTTGACACTATATGGAGCAGCCGTGGGTGGTGTCAACATTGGCAGAGCATTGTCTGACCCACTGTGTAACAGGCATGGTAGAAAATAATTGGGCACTGGCATTTATTTTTGTACAAATTAAGCACTGATGAGTTTTGTTGGCACACAGGCCATGTGTGACGGGCCCTTTATAAGAAAGATGCTTTGTTAAACTATAGTTTATGGTAATGTTGTGTGCCTTTGGGAAGTGGGGTTGGAAAAGGCTTTGTGGGCTGGCTTTTTACTTGCAATGTAGGAATCCAGATTTTGTATTCAGGAATTGCACCTGAGAAGGAGAAGTGAGCCCTTGTAGAAATGTAAACCTTGTAATCTGGGTTAGACCCTGGTGCAGAGCATTAACCTTGTTAGCACTTGCATGCAGCTTGTATGTTAAACATTTGTTGTAGACCCACAACTCGTGTTATCTACTCACATAATTTAGTATATAAAATCAGGGTTGTTTTTTTGTTGTCTAGGAAAGCACATGTTGTAAGCATGCAGACATTTTGCATGGGCTGAGGGTCCTGGCCTCTGCTTTCACACCACTTTTGCAGGATGTGTAGTTGATGTAAGTTCCACTCTGGTTCACGCTTGTGGGAAAGCTTTCTATAGGAACACATGCTCTCTACTCCACGTTTCTGGGGTGACTCGGTATACTCGTGATATGCACTTGACGTACACACTCATGACATGTAACCTTGGTAAGCAGTCCCTGTATACACAATTTTATTATGCCGTGTGTAAGCACTTGGTGTATGCAGACAGGTACTATACTCTGGGTTGCCGCTTGGTGTAAGGACAGTTTGTTCCTGGGTTCAATATGCATACCATGGGGTAGGTGACTTCTCCACACCCCCATATGTGCACAAAAAGAATGGTCTGTTGCATAATACTCTATACTTGGATAGAAATTGTCTGTTTTCTAGAGGTAAGCTCTTAATGCTGGAAGAACACACATTGTATTACTTGGTTTAATTATACAGGTCTTGTCCAATTATGGGTATTTGGTGGGAAAATGCAAATGCTGCACTCTGAGTGCTTGGTACAGACACAGGCCTCCTATTTGGGGTGATCGGTTTTGGTAGGCATCTTTCTTGGAGTACCCCCTTTGTGCAACATTTCTGCTGTGTGCCTGACCAAGTGCTTAACCAGATCATAAGGCATGGGCTCCTATAGTTAATTTCCTATATGTTATCATCAAGTCCTAACCGATAACTGTGTGTCTCCACCCTACCCACAAGTACCCAAATGGGGTACTTGTTGTAGATGGGTCGGTGTTGTACTCAGGCTAATCCTTCGGTGTAGGCACATGTTACTGGGAGTAAAAGCAGGGTGGAGTCACACAGTTATCGGTTAGGACTTGATGATAACATATAGGAAATTAACTACAGGAGCCCAGGCCTTATGATCTGGTTAAGCACTTGGTCTGGCACACAGACGAAGTACTTCTAGTAAGCATTTCGTGTAGACAAGCAGACTTTGGATTCCAGGGTAACCACCCTTTGGGACTTGCTAAAGTATCCCTATACACAACTGTTGTATTGTACTTTTTTTTGTTGCATACAGCAGTCTGACAAAGAGTCAAAACTGTTTGTAGACTAATGGCAAACTGCGTTCCTCTTGTTCCTCGTTCAGCATTCCTGACGTTTCTGGAGATTGTGGTATGCCCTGGAGAGGAGTAGGTGGCAGTGCATTGTTAAGAGTCTCAAAAGCTGGGTGTGGTTGCCCAGTGCATGGGAGGTTTATGGTGATCAAGGGGCTATCTAGAGAGAGCAGAGCGATGGGAAAGGTGTGGAGGTTTTTGGAGAAAGGAGGATGGATAGAGGGACGTTCGCAGACGGTTCCTGTATTTTGGGTAAGAGATCATGCCCAACACTTTACGTTGGGTCTCACCCTTGTGCTTCCTACATAGAACTGGGACACAAGACAGCATGGGCGTTCCTGCTTTTCAGAGCCACTTGGGAGATCTATATGATCTGGGTGTAGCCTGGACTGAGCCTTTGGAGAGATGTTTGCACCCAGGAGAGTCAAGACATATGAAAAGGCCTCCAGATAAGTGTCATACAAGCCACTTTCACTATCAAAAAAGGGACCATGCTCCTATCAGAAATGTGAGTAAAAATAACTCAACATAAAATAGTAAGCAATGACCACATCAGACCCTGCCCCTTGCTTCCACCCACACAGCTCCAGCTTCCACCCACAAAGCTCCACACACATGTAGGAGTAGTGGCAGCAGTTAGTAGTGGCAGCAGTAGTGCAGTGCAACAGAAAGGAGCTCTAATATTCTTGCCTAATCTGAAGATGATTTTAAAGCAAAATGCCTGAATTGAAATGCAAGGGGCACAGAAGTATGGATTAGAAAGAGATCAATTTTTCTGTTCAGATCCGTTTTTACTCTGTAAAAAAAATACCCTGAAGGAAGTGGGATTACTTTTTGAATCCCCCGAAATGATTATATTCTTACCTAAAGAAATCTTATCAGGAGCATTGCATGTAACTATTGCTCTTCTATACCCTCAGCTTAGTGAATTGGGCCACTAGTTTATGTAGAAAAGCAGTACAATACGGAGTGTGATGATCCTGTAGATAGTGTCACTTCTCCCCATAGGGGAGCGCCTTTCCACCAAGCTAGCTCGCTAACCAATAGTCCCCCTAGGGGTGGTAACATGCCGGAGGATCTCATGCATAGGAACTCCTCTCCAGGGGAAAGCACGCGAGTGGGAGACCCGGCCCATTAAACCCACACCATCAAGCCACCTTGATGTAATGGGTACAGGGACGAAGAAGAGCTGGGGAATGCTTGATCAGCTGCTGCCAATTTGATTGTCGTTATGCTGGGGCCGTCACCACTATTTAAACTGAACAGCAAAGAAGGACTGTGTTCGTCGTCTACTGACCCGTCCGTCAGTGGCCAATGCAGTTCTGGTAGGCTGAAAGCTGTTGTGCATCCAAAAGGAGAACCCAGCGAGCAAGGTGGCCACATCGAAGCCCATGAGGCCGAGATTTAGCTTCGAGAGACTGCAGCAAAGCACATCTCCAAAGTTAGAGACAAACAGCAGGGCGCTTGGGAACCATCTTGCAAGTTTGTTGGGAAATAGGTGCAGTAAACCTGGAGACACGGAAAAGTGGTGGTGCGAAATGTAGCGGGTGGACCTTCCAGTCCGACACTGGTGCTGAGACCACCTCCCCTGGCCTACAGCAGAGCAGCATAGGAGAGTGTGTGGATATTACAGAAGACTGTGGTGGTGGTTGTGTGACCTGTTGTGGGTGGACTGAGTGGTCCAACAACAGCGCTGAGACCGCCAACAGTAATTGCCCGCGGCGAGAAGCAGGCCATAGAAGTAGCGTGGAAGGACCACTGGCAAAGCTGGTGTAAAGTTCCCCGGGAGAAGAAAACCGGAACGAGTAAACGTCCACAGGGGGCCTGGAAGACTTGAGACTGTAAATCATGAAGAAGCAGTGAACCACTTTGTAGCAGAATTCCCTTTGAAGTTCCACAGTGGGGATGGGACAAAAAAGTATGAATAACGTGAAATTTGCTGAAACTTCCTTGAAGGAACTACACCGGTGAAAGAAAATTGGGGAACCAGCTAGAATGGAGTCATTCTCCTAGCCCCACAAGGATCCTGTAGAACATTTTGTTTGGTACTAAATGTTTTGAACTTTAATGAAACTTTTATTTGAGAAGACTTGGCGTCTTTGGGGATACTTTGCATCCAGGAGAAGTCATTCTCCTGTGTTGCGATCAGAACCTGAACTTTATTAATGTTTAGTGTACTGACAGGGATAGCATAGGAGCTTTTGGACTGGGACGTTGCCTTTTTATTAGGACTTTCACGGACTTCCTGCCTAGCACCCAAGTTTCTTAAGATTAGGTAGGGAAACCCCATTAGAATTAAGGACAGATAAGTGTATCCTTTTACTTAAATAAAAGTCTATAGCACCACTCTTCATTCCTTGCTGTCACAGAAGCAACAAAGTGCTGCTCCCTTGTGAGGGCGCCAAAACCAGTCATTTATAGAATGTCAATAGCAATTTGAATGCAGCTGAGCCTTCCCCTTGTTACTCATGCCAGCTTGCTTTAACCTCCCTCTGTCCACCAGTTACTCGTTTCCCTAAGAGTACATGTTCTCTCACGATTAGAGGCATCCTTTTGGTTGGAAACTCCTCCCTACCCCCAACTTCAATGCGTGTTTGGATGTTTAACACAATGTTCTCGAACGATTTGCAATTTAGCGAAACTTGTAATGGGGAGAAGTAATATAGTGTGGTAGGCATGTGACTAGTTTAATGATTGCTTCAGAGACAAAAGACTTAAGTAATAAAGTCAAGCCCTTTCCGCTGACCTGTTATTTATGACAAGCTGTCTTTCCGAATAGCGGTCTGTCAAATAGTGCATGTGCTACTCACGCTTGCCCGAGTACAGACAGGATGTGGTGTTGTCTTGAAGGGGGAAGATAAGGGGGAAGGTATGAGGTTGGGGGTGTGTGAATACATTAGGTTTGGATTCCAAGGGAGGGAGACCAGGGGCATTTTGGGAGTTAGGGGGTGTAGTCGTAACCGAGCATGGCATAGCAGGAGACTGGCGATCACGCAGGTGTCCCCCTACAACACCCTGGATAAGCAAAGGGGGATGGGTGTGGGGAAAAGAACAGAGGTTTTGTGTTTCTCCCGCATTAGGAGAGGTAGCGGGTGCAAGAATGGTCTCTCACAGCATCAAAGGCAGATCTGGGAAACTGGGCTTCAGCAAAACTGTCATGCAGGAATACATCATAGATTCAGTAATAAACTGTTGTGGACTATAGTTTCCCACTGTGTTTTATTCTTCATTTGTTAATTTATTGTAGTGCATGCACATTTATCAATATAGTCCTCGAAAATCCCCTTTAGATGGAGAGATATCATGTCCATCGCCAATCTCCTTAAATATACTTTCTGCCCAAAGACACAGGTGGCGGGACTGTAGCACATTGGTGATGAAATGGTACAAACAGGAACATCAGCGTTGGTCTGGTGCCAAGGAAACAATCAGGCAAACTGGGGAAACTCGCAGGGCATTAATCCTGCAACCAGTCACCTGTTAGACCACACAGATGGAGCCTGGAGGTCATGAAACCAAGGTTGCACGTTTGAAAATTGAACTTCAAATGTTGACCTGTGTCACAGGTGGCAAAATAATCACTCCAAGTCGCATGGACAGTTCAAGGGTTTTTCTTTTCTTCTTTCTACAGCATGGGGTCTGGCATGGATTCACATGCTCATGAATATTCCCCGTCGTCCAGCTGGGAATCCTTGGGGAGGAAAAAAGTTTCACTTTCACTTACAAACCTTATTTATTCTCTAAACCAATCACTGCACTCTTGGCCATACTGCCCCGCGTTTTGCTCTGTGAGCTAGTCTATGGTTTTCACACTTTTTTTGAGAAAAAGGTTCTATTTTTGTCAAAACAGAGCCCCTGTGCTCTTCTCTCATATCGGCCGACAAGCGGGGGATCTGTTCAGCGCCCCTCAAGGGCATGGATCATCAAAGTTCATCGAAGTTTCCAGAAGGCCATCGGGCCTACTCCGCACCTTGGACCATGACGGAGGAGAAGGAAGGAAGTTCCCTTTTCAAGCTCTGCACCAGATGCGGACTGCGCAACGTGTGTAACGCTCACCTGATTCTCGCAGAGGCGCCGGTCTTGACTGGGCGACTACCGTATCTTCAAAAGTGATGTGCACCACCCGGTTGGCTCTTTGGGCTGGACCTCTGTGCACTGTATGCCTGACTCGAAGAGTAAGATGTCTTAGGTAAGTGAACGCCGAGCTCTCCATCTGCCTCGGGGCAGGGTGCTGTAACCAGTTTCTTCACTGGATAGGTAGCGCAGGCCTCTTGACTTCAGAGGACTGCTGTCCGTCGTTTACTTCACGAACGGTGAGTTCCGAATATTTCAAATGTCTTTAAAAGTCTTTTGTAATGCTGTCTCTTATTTTGCAGGGTTCCGGCGATGGCGGTTGACTGGCTGAAGTGAGTTGAGGATGGACCCGTATGCGGAATAGAAGCGCCTGGAAGCGCGTAAGTAAGCGCTTGTTGCTTGCTTCACGATGCGCATTAACTGTCCTTTTATTTTGCAGGTACCAGTTCGGAGCTGCTGAAGGATGCCGGAATGCCCACTGAGTTCGGCGTGGATGGAGTAATGGCACGTGAGTATTGAATGTTACCCAATGTCTTTAAACGCACCTTCTTTTGTCTTACAGATGCGGGATGCGGCGCCGAAGGCCTCCGGAGCGTGCGAAGAGTAGGTAAGCCTTTGTCTTTCAGATGCAGGAATGCTGCGCCAGGCGTTGATGACAGCCGAAGGACCAGGTAAGAGATGCGCTGTCACTGAAGACCGTAGTGCTAACCTGTTCTTTCTTGTCTTTATAGATGTTGCTGAAGACTGGATTCAGGATGGTAAGCCTTTTTCCTTTAGGCCCAGGATCAGATGCAGAAGACACGATGAGCGTTCTGCTGCAGAGGATGCAGAATAACGCAAAGCAAGATTCATCCATGGGGTGTGGTTTAAATAGCCTCCTGTAGTGCTTAGGTGTCTCCTTCCACAGCCACGCCTAGGTAAGAAATGAGTTCCTGCTTTCCAGAAGAGTTCCAGTGTTCTGAACCTAGGGAGTGGCTCCTGCCCCACCCAACAGGAAAAGTAGTCCCAAACAGAAGAGGATCAGGGGTTCAACTGGCAGGTAAGTAAGCAGCATGGTCTGCTGCAGGTAAGTCCACCCAAGCATTATGAGCCCGGCGCTTGCAGCGCTGGGACTGGGCATATTTATGAGCCTGGCGCCACTGGCGCCAGGACAGGGTCCAAAAGGTCCCAATTGGGACTGGCTGGCACTCGGAACCTGGGTTATGGGTCTGCTTCCAAGGGAGTTGAGTAAGTCCTGGCCTTTTGGAAGCAGAGATCATGACAGTACCCCCCCCTCAAGGCCCCTCCCAAACCGGGCTTCCCCGGGGGTTTTGGCTTGTCAGGAAATGTTTGATGAAATCTTTTGATTAGACGAGGAGCGTGGACATATTCTGCAGGTTCCCAGGATCTTTCTAGAGGGCCGTAGCCTTTCCAGTCAATTAGGTAAAATAGCTTAGATTTGGAGATCTTGGAGTCCAGGATGCTTTTGACTTCAAACTCGAGTTCTCCATCAACTAGGATAGGTTTTGGGGATTTAGTTAGTCGGGTTTGAGGTTGCACGGGTTTTAAAAGAGAGACTTGGAAGACCGGATGTATCTTCATGTGAGGGGGCAAGTCCAACTTGACCGCTACTGGGTTTACTATGGTAGTGATGGAATAGGGACCAAGGTATCTTGGGTTGAATGTGCGCGGTCCTTTTAGAGGTAGATATTTGGTGGATAACCAGACTTGATCTCCTACTTGATATTGGGGGGCTTCCTTCCAATGTTGATCTGCTCCTTTCTTGTATTGTTCCTTAGCCCTTTTAAGGTGAGAAACGGCTTCCTTAAAAGCTTGGGTGATTGTAGAGTGCAGGTAGTCTACTGCTGGTGTTCCAAGATCTTGGGATGGATCCAACTCTGAGGTTCGAGGGTGACAGCCGTATAAAAGAAAAAACGAGGTTTTCCCAGTTCCTGAGTGGACAGAGTTGTTGTAGGCATATTCGGCTATCCAAAGGATATCTTTCCAAGTTTTTTCAGTTTGTTGCAGCATGCAGCGTAAATACTGTTCCAGAGTTTGATTGGTCCTCTCGGTTTGTCCGTCGGTTTGAGGGTGGTGACTGGTCGATAATCTCACATCAATTTGAGCCGACCGACAACTACTTCGCCAAAAGTGAGAAATGAATTGACTACCTCGATCCGAAATTAGCACTGAAGGAAAACCGTGCAGTCGGACAATGTTTTCGAGAAATTCTCGGGCCAGAGTTGTTGCTGTGGGCAAGCCTTTGAGTGGAATGAAACGCGCCATCTTGGAGAATAAGTCCACGATTACCAGGATCGTATTGTATCCGGAGCATGGAAGTAGGTCGGTGATGAAGTCCATAGAAAGGGTATGCCAAGGGCGAGGTGGGATGTCAATAGGGCGTAAGAGGCCGGCTGGTCTTTCCTTTTGACTCTTGTTTTGGGCGCATACTCCACAGGACATTATAAAGTCTCTGATATCTTTTTTCCAAGACGGCCACCAGAAGTAGCGCTTGATCTTTTCCGAGGTTTTGGCCATACCGGGATGTCCTTCCATTAGAGACTCGTGATAACAAGAGATCACCTTTTTCTGTAAATCTGTGCTGGGGCAGGTATAATCGTTCTTGGAAATACAATAAGTTGTCCTTTACTGCAAAGTCCTTTCCCTGTAGATGCCAATTCTGTATTTCTGCTAGAGTTATAAGTTGCCTGGTTTTATCCTTAATTTCCTCTAAGGATTGTGTGGTTATTACACCCAGAATTTTTTGTTCGGGAATGATAGGTACAGGTTTAGGGTTGGTCAAGTGTTCCTCCACTCCCATCCGAGAAAGGGCATCAGCTTTACCGTTTTTTGTACCAGGTCGATAGGTAATTATGAAGTCAAACTCGGCAAAGAATAGTGCCCAACGGAGTTGTCTAGAGGATTGGGCTTTTGCGGTTTTCAGATATTGCAGGTTTCGGTGATCCGTAATCACAGTAACGGTGTGTCGGGCCCCCAGAAGATAATGCCGCCAAGCCTTAAAGGCAGACTTGATAGCCAGAAGTTCCTTATCAGTAATAGTGTAATTGATCTCAGGAGGCGAGAATTTGCGAGACCAGAATGCCACGGGATGTAACTGATTGGTTACTGGGTCCTTCTGTGATAGAACTGCCCCCATGGCAAGGCTCGAAGCATCAGTTTCAACGATGTAGGGGAGTTCGGGGCGAGGATGTTTTAGAATTGGTGCAGAGATATACTTTGTCTTCAAATTCTGGAAAGCTTGTTCCGCCTCGGTAGACCATTCAAAACGTTTGTTTTTCTTTAACAAGGTGGTGATGGGCTGGACTATTCGAGAGAATTCGGGGATAAACCTGCGGTAAAAGTTGGCGAAGCCTAACATGCTTTGAACCCCTTTTACGGAGGATGGTGATGGCCATTTGAGAATTGCATCGACCTTCCTTGAATCCATACGCACTCCGCTAGGTGATAATATGAATCCCAAGAATTCAACTTCCGTCACGTTGAAAACACATTTTTCCAACTTAGCGAAAAGTCTGTGTTGACGCAACCTCTCGAGGACCATTTTCACGTGTTTCCGATGTTCAGATTCCGATGAAGAATAAACGAGGATGTCGTCAATGTAAACGACAACACATACATCTATGAGTTCTCTGAGGACATCGTTCATAAAATATTGAAAGGCGGCCGGGGCATTGCAAAGCCCGAAGGGCATGACCTGATATTCAAATAGCCCATACTTGGTGCGGAAGGCCGTCTTCCATTCATCGTCCTCTTTTACTCGTACCAAGTGGTAGGCTCCTCTAAGATCCAGCTTTGTATATATGCATGCTCTTCTGACTTGGTCCAGGAGTTCAGGGATTAAAGGTAACGGATATCTATTCTTAACCGTGATCTGGTTCAGGGCGCGGTAATCTATACAAGTTCTAAGGTCCCCTTCTTTTTTTGGAACGAAGAACAAAGCTGAAGAAGCAGGGGACTTAGAAGGACGAATAAACCCATTCGCTAGGTATTGATCCAGGTATTGTCGGAGGTGAAGGTTCTCAGGCTCGGTGAGGGCATAAATTCTGCTACACGGAGGAGTAGATCCAGGTATCAGGTCTATCTGGCAGTCATAGGACCTATGAGGAGGTAGAGAGTTAGCCTGATCCTTCCGGAAAACATCTTGGAATTCTAGGTATTCGGGAGGTAACTGGGGAGTCTCCGAAGAAATTTCTGCTAGAGCAACACCAGGTGGAGGGTGACAAGTAGAGACACATTCTGGGAAATGAACCGTTCTTGCTCGCCAATCGATCCGAGGATATTGTTTTTCTAACCAAGGTATCCCTGGTAATCTGGAACTGAGGGGCCTTGATCACATCGAACACGATCTTCTCATGGTGTCCATCTTGACTTACTAGCGTCACTTCTTGAGTGGTATGCGTTACTGGTCCGGAGGCTATCTCCGTACCATCCACCGTAGTAATGACGTCCTTTACAGCCTTGGGACAAAGAGTTAGATTCATCCTCAAAACCATTTCCTGATCCACATAATTGCCGATGGCACCGCTGTCGACGTAAGCTTCAATCGCATGTAATCGATCTGGATGATCAGGGCTAATGAGGACCATAGGTATCACGAAATGCGAGGTCACGGAACTGGTTTTAACGCTCGGCAAGAGGACCTCTATTCTTATCGGGCGAGGTCGTTTCCCTGCTCAGAGTTTGTGACCTTGGTAACTGCAGCTCCTACCGCCTTCTTGGCTGGTTTCACCGGACAGTCTCGAAGAAAGTGCCCTGAGTTTCCGCAATAGAGGCATAATTGCAACTGTTTTCTCCTTTCCCGCTCCTTTTGTGTTAGTGGTCCTTTCAGGCCCCCTATTTGCATGGGTTCCCCGGAGTCTACTCCTTTGGAAGGAGTTGGTGGTTTGGAAAATACTCGAGCATCAAACTTGGAACGATCGGCTTTCCTGTTCTGCAGTCTGTGATCTATTTGAACGACTAAGTCTATATAATCCGAACAGTCTTGTGGGGGATTCACTACTTGGGCTAAAACGTCTTTGAGCTCTCCACGTAGACCTCTATAAAACAGCGTAATCCTTTTGTCCTCAGGCCATTGAGTTTCCACTATTAGTCTGTTGAAAGATGCAATATAAGCCAAAAGGTCTTGATTACCCTGTCGCAACGAAAGAAGCTCATTGTCCAAGGCCTGCCCCTGTGAATGTCTTGCGAACAGTTTTTCCATACTAAGCTGAAAGGCTTGAAAATCATGGAGAACCGGATCATCTTGATTAACTAGAGGGATCGACCAGTCTGCCGCATTGCCACTAAGGTACGAAAGCACAAATGCTACTTTAGCTTGATCAGTTGGAAAGGCTGCTGGCCGGCATAAAAAATGCAACCGGCACTGATTGATAAATACTGCAAACCTCTTTGGGTCACCAGAAAATCGTTCGGGCGGAGCCAGAGGTACATGTAGGTTGATCTGCACTGGATTCATAGGGGATGTTGAAGGAAGATTTGCCCCTAATGCGGGTAACGGGGTCTGTCCGGCTTGTGACTGTAGCAATTGTCTAGCAAGATCGTCTGTTCGCTCCTTGGAAATAATTAGTTCCCTTCTTAGAGCATTCGTTTCCTGACAAGCTGCATGCACTTCTGCCCTTAGTTCCCCAAGTAACCGGGCTAGGTGGTCGGTATCCGAGGTTTCCATAGCGCCTGGGCGAGAGTTTTGCGGTAGGCTTTGCGTTCTGTAACGCTCACCTGATTCTCGCAGAGGCGCCAGTCTTGACTGGGCGACTACCGTATCTTCAAAAGTGATGTGCACCACCCGGTTGGCTCTTTGGGATGGACCTCTGTGCACTGTATGCCTGACTCGAAGAGTAAGATGTCTTAGGTAAGTGAACGCTGAGCTCTCCATCTGCCTCGGGGCAGGGTGCTGTAACCAGTTTCTTCACTGGATAGGTAGCGCAGGCCTCTTGACTTCAGAGGACTGCTGTCCGTCGTTTACTTCACGAACGGTGAGTTCCGAATATTTCAAATGTCTTTAAAAGTCATTTGTAATGCTGTCTCTTATTTTGCAGGGTTCCGGCGATGGCGGTTGACTGACTGAAGTGAGTTGAGGATGGACCCGTATGCGGAATAGAAGCGCCTGGAAGCGCGCAAGTAAGCGCTTGTTGCTTGCTTCACGATGCGCATTAACTGTCCTTTTATTTTGCAGGTACCAGTTCGGAGCTGCTGAAGGATGCCGGAATGCCCACTGAGTTCGCCGTGGATGGAGTAATGGCACGTGAGTATTGAACGTTATCCAATGTCTTTAAACGCACCTTCTTTTGTCTTACAGATGCGGATGCGGCGCTGAAGGCCTCCGGAGCGTGCGAAGAGTAGGTAAGCCGTTGTCTTTCAGATGCAGGAATGCTGCGCCAGGCGTTGATGACAGCCGATGGACCAGGTAAGAGATGCGCTGTCACTGAAGACCGTAGTGCTAACCTGTTCTTTCTTGTCTTTATAGATGTTGCTGAAGACTGGATTCAGGATGGTAAGCCTTTTTCCTTTAGGCCCAGGATCAGATGCAGAAGACACGATGAGCGTTCTGCTGCAGAGGATGCAGAATAACGCAAAGCAAGATTCATCAATCGGGTGTGGTTTAAATAGCCTTCTGTAGTGCTTAGGTGTCTCCTTCCACAGCCACGCCTAGGTAAGAAAAGAGTTCCTGCTTTCCAGAAGAGTTCCAGTGTTCTGAACCTAGGGAGTGGCTCCTGCCCCACCCAACAGGAAAAGTAGTCCCAAACAGAAGAGGATCAGGGGCTCAACTGGCAGGTAAGTAAGCAGCATGGTCTGCTGCAGGTAAGTCCACCCAAGCATTATGAGCCCGGCGCTTGCAGGGCTGGGACTCGGCATATTTATGAGACTGGCGCCAGGACAGGGTACAAAAGGTCCCAATTGGGACTGGCTGCCACTCGGAACCTGGGTTATGGGTCTGCTTCCAAGGGAGTTGAGTAAGTCCTGGCCTTTTGGAAGCAGAGATCATTTGTATTTGTATTTATTTATTTATATTGCGCACCTTGCCCAGAGGCTTGCGGGCGCATGTTTAGGAGGAAGTTACAAGTTACAGAAAGGAGGTTACAGGTTACAGCAGGGGTGATACAGTATACTGTTACAGGTGATATTAACATAGATATTAACAGCAAAGTAGCAGCACCCGGTTACAGGAGAAAGGGTACAAGCTGTGAGCAATTGCAAGTAGCAAGAAAGTATACGTTAGATCCGTTTAGATTACAGTAGAATCGCCAGGCAGGCGAACCTAAACGCGTTAGGCAGATGTAAGAGCCGGAGTGACAAAGTGCAGACGCCGTGCAGAAACAAACACTAGCCGCTGCAGGATGCAGTGGTGGAAAGTGAGATATCTTGTTCACGTAGCCAAAGTTTAGCTTTGGCTTTAAATTCGAGGCAGTGCGGGATGTTCCTTAGGGCATTAGGAAGTGAGTTCCAGAGCTTGGCAGCAAGGACAGGAAAACTCGACCCTCCCGCCGAGCGTAGTTTGAATCTGGGGATGTCCAGTGTGTGGATCTGGGCGGATCTCAATGGTCTAATGGCTGTGTGTTGCGAGAAGCGTGATACTAAGTAAGCAGGAGCTGCATTGTTCTGAGCCTTGTGTGTGAGCACAAGTGATTTGAGTGATATGCGATGGGAAATAGGTAACCATTGAATGTTGCGTCTAAAATTGGAGATGTGGGTTCGTCTAGGAATGTTGAGTGCTGCCCTTATGGCGTTGTTTTGCGTGACCTGGAGTTTGTCCAGATTTCTTTGGCTGGTCCCAAGGTAGAGGGCGTTACAATAGTCTATTTTGGACAGGATGAGGGTTCTCGCGAGGGTCAGGCAGTTGTCCGGAGTCAGGAATGGTCTGCAGGCTGTGATCAATTTGCAGGTGTAAGAGGAAGCAGAGACAACTGCATTAGTTTGTCGAACGAGGGACAGTGTGGAATCTAGGTAGATTCCTAGAGTTTTGGTGACATTGGCCACTTTAATGTCATTTCCGTCAATAGTGAAGGATTTATAGTTGGAGTCGAGTTTCGAAAGTTTAGTTTGGGAGCCCAGAATAATTAACTCTGTTTTTTCGTCGTTAAGGCAGAGCCCGTGATTAGCCATCCAGGCCTGGATGACGGTGTAGACTGTATTGAGAGATTTTGAATCGGTTACAAAATCACCCGTGATAGGGATGAGTATCTGGGTGTCATCCGCGTAATTAGTGTAAGAGACACCCAGATAATCAAGGATATCAAAGAGTGGTTTTGTGAACACATTGTAGAGTGTGGGAGATACACAAGATCCTTGAGGGACTCCACAAGGGACGTGGGATGGGTCAGCCGCTGATAGTGGAGAGAAAACCCTCATGGTTCTGTTAGTAAGGAACGAACTGATCCAAGAAGTGGCTGTGTCTGAGAAATGGGCAGCAGTTTTGAGATGGTGACATAGGATTTGGTGGTCGACCAAATCAAAGGCTGCTGAGAGATCAAGGAGGAGTAGGAGCGCCATTTTGCCATTGTCTTTCAGAGCCTCGATTTGGGTTTTTAGGTCTAGTAATGCTGTCTCAGTGCCATGCCTGGGACGGAAGCCAGATTGTCTCAAACCTAGTAGATTGTTGCGTTCGAGATACTCCTGGATTTGGAGATAGGCTGCGCGGTCGAGGATTTTAAGAAGGTAGGGCACGGTGGTGATGGGCCTGTAGTTTGAAGGGTTGCTAGGGTCCAGATTGGCTTTTTTAATTAAAGCTATGACCCAAGCGTCCTTGAGGTTGTCGGGCACGGTACTTGATTCAAAGGAGGCATTTATGAGGGAGGTAATAAATGGGGCGAGCTTAGGAGCGGCTTCCTTAATGATGACGGCGGGGCAAGCATCACCTTGGCAGTTGGAGGGTTTGAGTTTAGATATAATGTTTTCTACTTCCTTGACAGAGAGGGGAGAGAAACTGAATGGTTTAAGGTCTTGTTTAGACGCTTGGATATTGTAGTTCGAGGTGGCGCTGGTTGAGCCCGCGAGGTGGTTTTTTTTTGCATTGATTTTAGTTTGGAGAGTGGAGATTTTGTCTAGTAGAGCTTTTTGGATATTTGAGCACCAAACAGTGTCTGGGGTGCACTTATCGAGAGGAGCGATAGGGGACTCAAGTTCCTTAAGTATCTTAAAGAGTTCCTTGGTGTTAGAGCGGGCTTGAGTGATTCTTTTGTTGTATGCTTCCTTTTTTGCCGAGAGGATAGCTTCTTTATAGGCAAGGGTGGCAGACGTGAGGTTATTTTTGTTGGCTAGGGACGGGACACTTTTCCATAAGACATCGGCTTTTCTTTTTTCTTTGCGTAGGTCACGTAGCTGCGGTGTGAACCAGGAGTTCAAATGGGACCGCGGTTTTTGTTTACGCAATTTGATGGGGGCGATAGTGTTGAGGGCTTTTGTCATGACACGATTATAAGTGTCTACTAACACTGAGGGGTCAGAGCACGACTCAGACGCCGCGTTCAACAAAGGGAGGATGAGTGGTAAAAGTTTCTCAGTGGTAATGTCTTTTTTATTCCGTGTGAGCGTGGATGGGGCGAGGTTTAGCGAGTCCTCGAGAGGGCTGGTGTTCATGGAGAAGGAGATTAAATGGTGGTCGGACCAAGCGCAGGGGGATACAGAAATATCATTGAGGGCGCAGTTCAGGTCTGCAACCCAGTCAAGAATACGGCCTTTAGTGTGGGTGGGCTCCGTGATATGTTGTGTGAAGCCGAAATCAGACAGGACATTTGCTAAATCGGTGGCTTTAGTGTCATTCTTATCCAGGTAACCCAGGTTGAAGTCGCCCATGATCATAATTTGGGAGTTAGGCTTAGCACAAGATGCTAGGAGAGAGGAAATGTCCATGACAGTACCCCCCCTCAAGGCCCCTCCCAAACCGGGCTTCCCCGGGGGTTTTGGCTGTTCAGGAAATGTTTGATGAAATCTTTTGATTAGACGAGGAGCGTGGACATATTCTGCAGGTTCCCAGGATCTTTCTAGAGGGCCGTAGCCTTTCCAGTCAATTAGGTAAAATAGCTTAGATTTGGAGATCTTGGAGTCCAGGATGCTTTTGACTTCAAACTCGAGTTCTCCATCAACTGGAAGCAGAGATCATGACAACGTGTTTGTGGAGGACAAACCCCTTCAATGCCTATACTGCCTTCACCTGGACCACAAAGAAGGAGATTGTGAGATCTGCCTTGGCTTCTCCAAGAGAAAGATGAAGGATCGACACAGTAGACAGGCGGCGTGACTAAGCGCAAAGGCCTCTGTCCCGTGCCACAAGTAGGGGCATGCCTCACCTAGGACTGGCCAGTCTGAACAGCAGGCTTCTAAGCATTTGAGGGCACCCCATCTGTTGGGGCCCAAGACAAGGCCAAGCACTGCGAGTCTGCTTCCATCGGGGTTGCCACGCAAGCGGATCCCTCGCTGGGCAGGGCGCAATCAACGTCACCATCTGCCTCCATCGCAAGCCACCGGTCGAGCTCCTCCTTAAAAAGGAAGTCGTCCAACCCGGCTAAGCTACCGGAGCAGCCCGAGAAGCCTAGGGTGGAGGAAAAAATGGCCGACCTGCCCAAGAAGGCTCAGGCAGCGCAGGAGAAATCTTCGTCGACGATTGAGCTGGTGACCGCCGCTCTCTCGAAGGCCAAGGGGGCTGACCATCTAAAGGTAGCTCCTACTACGCCCAGGGTGGTACTATCCCCGAGGTCCTGCGGCCTCAGCCAGGATGGTGGCAAGGTCTGCCGACACACCGGAGAAGAGGATGCTGTCACTGAGCCTGGCTCCAACCCCTCAGGGTGCAAAAAAGGGGTGGCAATGAGGTCTCAGACCAGCCACAGGCTGTGCCTCAAGACATGGATGTTTTGTCCTCGGACGAGGAGGACCAGGAGTCCCTGCTCACGGTCCATGAGGATGCGGAGGATGACGGCACATGTCCTAGTGTGCCAACCAAGACTGCTCAGCTGAGAGATGTATCCCTGGACATCCTTTCGACTCTACACACAGTGTCAGAAATCCAGAAGAGGATGCCACAGGTAGACCCTGTGGTTCCGGGTCAGCCTCTGGCTAAAAAGAGGAAGCGCCACCTGACAACCCCGCATCAACCGCCACACCCGCGCCCAGTGCTCTCACACTGCCCTCCCCCAGATGGACACAGGGATGGGCACAGCCACGACGATGACATCATCAAGGCAGGCGGATCGGCGCAACCGAGGGCATCCCCACCGGATGAGGTGGAGTAGTTTCATGCCATGATCACCAAAGCCTCCAAACGTTTCCAGCTGTTGACCGAGGAGACCAAGGAGGAGGGCTATGTATACCAGAGACGCAAGGCCAACAGGAAGACCATCATGGCAGTGTCCCTCCTGGATGACGTGTGGGAGGAAGGCCTAGCTCTTCTGAAGAATCCTTGCATGGCCAAGCGGGATAGGCTGGAGAAAAAGTATTGGGCGCCAGAGTCTGACCCCAAGTGTCTACAGTCGCAACCGTCACCGGACTCGGTGGTGTCGGCGGCTGCGAGGTAAAAGTAGTCTAACCCCTCGTTGTCGTCATCTGTCCCTCCGGACAGCGAGGGGGAAGAAGTTGGACTCCATGGTGAGGATGGCCATTTACTCTGGCGTCGACTGTCAAGGCAGCCAACGCATTGGCGATCCTGGCCAGGTATGACACGGAACTGTGGTACAAGCTGGGCCCCATTCTGGACTTCCTACCAGACGACAAGAAGGCGGAGGTGATCGCACGGTGCCAGTAACAGGAAGTGGCTTTGGACCATGCCATCAAAGTGGCCCTGGACATCGCTGACGCAGGTTTCCGGCAGATGGGGAATGGCATCTGCCTCAGTTGGCGAGGCTGGCTGAAGGCCACTAATTTCCGGCAGGAGGTCCAGTCGAAGGTACTAGACATGCCCTTCAGGGATAACCTCTTTGGGAAGGCCGTCAACGAGTCCTTACAGGCCATCAAGATGGACATAGAGGGCCTGGGCACTCCAACAACACTGCTCTTCTTTTCACGCCTCTGGAGGAAAGGCGGGCAGATCTAAGAAGGGTTTCTCCTCGTCATATCATCAGCCGTCGCGGTCCATGACCAAGGAGGCCGTTCCAAAGCTTGGTGGAGTTGATCAGTGCCATCATCGCTCGCAAGGTAGAACGCAGGTGCTGAAGCAGGACTTAACCGGCCAGAACATCTGGCCCACACCCATGCAACCTGTTTGCAGGCTGGCTGACAGGATTCGTCAGCGAGCGGGAGAAGATCTCCACTGACAGATATGTGCTGGATGCTCTCGCCCACTGACATACCCTGGAGTTTCAATACAAGTGTCCGCAGATACCTCCGGTGGCCTGGCAGGAGCATCACATCCCTCAACTCCTGCAAAAGGTACGGGCCATGCTAAGAAAAGGGGCGATAGAGCTAGTTCCAAGACGACTCCGGGGCTTCAGAGTCTACTCCAGATACTTCTTAGTCAGAAAGAAGACCGGGGGCTGAAGGCCCGTTCTAGACCTGTGGCGTCTTAACAAGTACCTCAAGTCCCAAATATTCAGGATGGTTGCATTGCAGCACGTGCTCGGCCAACTGGAGGAATGAGACGTCTTGACATTGCTGGACCTGGAGGACGCCTACTTCCACTTCCCCATTCACAGGGAGCACTGAAAGTTCCTACGCTTCATGGTACATGGAAGGCACTACCAGTTGAAGTCCCTCCCTTTTTGGCCTAAAATTGTCTCCCAGGGTGTTCACAAAGTGCCTGGGACCAGTGGCTGGACGTCTACGAAGGATACACGTGTATGCCTTCCCTCAAGAACTGGCTCATCTGGGCCAATTCATGAGAGGTAGCTGTCGAACACACAGAGACGACCGTCCAGCTGCTGACGGAGCTCCGGTTCTCCATCAATTATCCAAAGTCTTGCTTGAAACCTCGGAGAACGCGCTGTTCCTAGGAGCCAGGCTCAACGTGTTCTCCTGCCTAGCGTCGCCCTCGGAGGAGAGGGTAGCGGCCATGCTGGGGAAAGTGCAAAGGCTGTCACTGAAGACCGACATGGTGCGGACCATCAAGTCGCTGCCCGGAATGTCAGCGTCTTGCATCTACCTTTATCCGGCTCTGCAGGTTACAGATGCAACCTCTTCAGGAGTTGCTGGACGCACGCTGGATACAAATGTCCGGAAGCTTCGCAGACGAGATTCCTCTCTAGACAGGGAATTCCGTCTGGCGACAAGGTGGTGGGGCGTACACCAACATTGCCCGGGTCACAGGTTTTCGAAACCTTCCATACCAGGAAACGGTCACCATGGATGCTTCCCTGGAGGGCTGGGGAGCCCACACCGAACGTCTGCATGCCAGAGGCCTGTGGCTGCCAGAGAAAGATCTCCACATCAATATCCTGGAGCTACGGGCAGTGTTCTGGGCCCTCAAGTCATTCCTTTCGTCTCTGAAGGGCAAGGTGGTGAGTATCTTCACGGACAACACCAACACAATGTTCTACATCAGGAAGCAGGGGGGCACTCGATCCCCAGCGCTCTCCAAAGAGGTGCAGAACTTGTGGCACTGGGCCGTCGAACAAGAGATGTTCCTCTTCCCCTTTTCACCTGGTGGGAGTCAAGAACACTATTGCAGACTCCCTCAGCAGGGAGTTGCGCTCCTACCATGAATGGGAACTTCGGCAGGAACATGTGGACTGCATCTTCATCAAGTGGGGCAGGCCCGAGATCGATCTCTTCGCGACAGCGGCAAATTCCAAATCCCAGAAATTTGCCAGCAGGTTCCACAAGCCGGGGAGCATGGGGGGGACACGTTCCCCATGGGAAGGCCTGTTTGCGTATTCCCTCCGTTGCCTCTCCTGCTGCGAGTCACCAATTAACTCAAACAGTGCCGGTGCAGGATAATACTCATCGCCCCGGCATGGCCGTGTCAGATTTTGTACCCGGCCCTTCTCAGCCTATCGGCTTTGCCTCCGGTCAAGCTGCCGGTGGTCACGGATCTGCTCACCAAAGAAGGAGGCGCAATCGTGCATCACGACCCAGGATTGCTAAGCCTGAGGGCTTGGCTCCTGCAGCCCTATAGTTTGGAGGATACGAGTTGCCAGCGGACTGCAGGGAAGTCCTTGCCAAGGCCAGAGCGTCATCGACTCTTAAGTGCTACGGTCACAAGTGGAAGCGCTTCGCTACGTGGTGCCAGTCGCAAGTGGTCACCCCTCTCAGGGTCACAGCCCCACAGATTCTTCCATACTGTTCTGCTCTTTCCCTCCGGTGAAGGCCCCTGTCACGGCGTGGGAACTCAACGTGGTGCTGACGAGGCTCATGGGAGCCCCCTTCAAGCCTATGCACCAGGTACCGCTCAAATTACTTTTGTGGAAAATGCCTTTCCTTGTGGCCATAACCTCTGCCAGGAGGGAGGCTGAAATCCAGGCCCTCTCCTGCAGCCAGCCATCTCTGACTTGCCACAAATCAAGGGTGGTGCTGCAGATGCACCCCTCCTTTAAGCGGAATGTTCTGTCGGAATTCCACCCTTTGGTGTTACCTATGTTTTTTCCAAAGCCTGCATCTCCGGCTGAAAGCACTTGCTGGATGTTGCTCGTGCTAAAGTTCTACGTGGCACGCACAAAGTTTTCGGAAGACATCTCAAATGTTTGTGAACTTTGGTCCTTGAACCATGGGAAGGCCTTGTCCAAGGCTTCCATCTCAAGGTGGCTCTCCGGCTGCATCACACACTGTCATCAGTTGGCGAACCGACCGCTCCCCGGCTGTCTGAGAGCCCACATAACCAGAGCAATCGCTGCAACGACAGCATTCCTCTCTGGTGTGCCTCTGCTGGACATCTCTAGGGCTGCTACGTGGACGTCCACGCACAACTTTACGAGATTCTACTGCATGGGCAGGGATTCCAGCGGGGGAAGGAGTCCAGAGTCGGCCAAGCAGTGCTACGCAACCTGTTCATTTGAGGTGAGCCTGTTCCGGGGTTAAGAGTAATTGCTTCTGTTGAGCCTTGCCACCTCCTGTGGTTGTGTAATGTTGTACTGCTATGTATTCTTCATTCATGAACATGTGAATCGATGCCAGACCCCATGCTGGAGAAGGAACAAATTACTTAATTGTAACTGTTGTTCTCCAGCATGGGTCTGGAATTGATTCACATGCGAACCCTCCCTCCTACCCCTCTGCGGCTCTTCTTGGTCATGTTGCTACTTTACATGCTTACCAAATCTGAAGATGTCTGTCCGAGGAGGGGCTTAGGTAGAGGGCGGTCATTGGCTGGGGGCATTATGACCCAGAGTGCTGTGATTGGAGATTGGTTTAAAGGAGAAATACAGTTTGTAAATTAAAGTGAAACTATTTTTTCTTTTTACGAGGATTCCCGGCCTGACGGGGAATATTCATGAGCATGTGAATACATGCCAGATCCATGCTGGAGAACAATAGTTAAAGGTAAGGAACTTGTTCCTTGTGAGCCCTCGGACTGCCCTCTGTCCCTCTCGTCTTGTTTCAACCCTCCACCCTAATCGAGTCTTCCTTGGCCCCAGGTTATTAGAATGTTGACCCTCTGCTGTCTATGTTCTGCCTTGCTCTTATGGTGCACCCTTTTAGGCTACTTGTCCTCCCATTCCACACTAATCCTACTTCTTTGACCTGCTGCTCCCCCCTCCTCTGCCCTGCTGCTCCCCCCACCTCTGCCCTGCTGCTCCCCCCTCCTCTGCCCTGCTGCTCCCCCCTCCTCTGCCCTGCTGCTTCCCCTCCTCCTCCCCCCTCTTCTGCCCTGCTGTTCCCCCCCCTCCTCTGCCCTGCTGCTCCCCCCTCCTCCAACTACTCATTTCACTTTATAGCATCCACTTCACAATCACTTCTTAAACTAACCACCCTTGCCCCACAAACACACAGCAGTACTACTTCCGCCCTCTAGCCAATACCTCTCCTGCTCCACAGTTCACTGTG
The DNA here is from genome assembly GCF_040938575.1 of Ambystoma mexicanum. Taxonomy (NCBI): domain Eukaryota; kingdom Metazoa; phylum Chordata; class Amphibia; order Caudata; family Ambystomatidae; genus Ambystoma; species Ambystoma mexicanum. Next base: position 53,821,031 of record NC_090939.1, read on the forward strand.
CCTTCCTTCCTCCTGCTGGTCTCTTGGTTGGTTGTCTTCCAGCTCCACTACTGACAGCACCCCAATAACCCACACATCATCCTTACTGTTCCTCCCTAATATCTTCCCTCCTGTCTGTAGATTGGTCTTTCCCTTGGTCATCTGGCCTATGCTTTCCCTCTGAGGGCAGGCATGTGTGCTGGAAAGTCATAATTAGGGGGCAAATCCCCACCCACTTTCCTCGTTCGTGCTCTCTACAGAGTGGCCATACCGTTTTAGGATGTTAAGTGTACCAGTCCCTATTAGTGGGTGTGGGATTAGCTATCCCCATTGTAATCAGTAAGGGGGAGGGAGGGTTGATGCTGCTCCCCTTTTAGTCTCTGGTGGTCTAGTGGGGTTTAATGTCAAGCAGGTTTGCGGATGACTCCTAGCAGCGCCACGATGCGTGTTCCCAGGCTGCGCATACAAGCGGCTGCACTCGGTGTCTCTAGCGGTATGCTGCTGGATCAGAGTCTGCATCTCTGCAGGGGCGTTGTCACCCACTGCAGGGTTTCTGCTCCGCTGGCTTTCTGGGTCTCATGTCATGCACACTGAGCATGGATCCCAGGTTCTGGCTTTCTTGCTTGGATTTTGCTGCTTGCCTCCTGGGCACAAATTGTAGTCTCTGAAAAAGAGGTGAGACTGCTGGTCAAGGCAAAGCTGGAGAAGACAGTGTATTGCACGATAACATACTCTGTTATCGGGGGGAGCAAGAATTGGGGCACTGTAATCTACCACCGTTCTCACAGTGAGGACTGGCCTGGGACCTCTCTATATATCTCCATCCCCTTGCTGAGATTGATATTCATCCCATCTTGGCAAGGTCACATCTGTTAAAACATCAGCATTACCGTACGATATATATTTTTGAAAGTGTTTGTCTTTTTGTCCACTATAGAAATGAAGGGGGAGAACTATGTAGAGTGCTCCAAAGGAGTCAAACTGGTACATTTTCACAAGGAATCTAGTGGTGTGGTTTGAAGTTGATAAAGTGGTGCCCTGGTGGAGAAAATCCAAAAACAAATGTTTATTTTGCTTAATTTAAATTTCCTGAGGTGGGAGCCCTGCGACAAATGAAACAAACATTAGTCCAAGTAATCCGGGCGGGGATGGCCTCAGGGTCTTTCAGCTATTTAAGTTGAAAGGGGCTTTGGGGTGGGGGGGACACCCAGCATCTGCCCCACTGTTGGCACTCGGCAGCCTTATCACACAACAATCTTCGCCTTTCATTCAAGACTTTAAATCGTGCACTTGGCAGCACGCACCTTAGAAGCTGCATTTGTTGTAGCCCGTCAGAGCGTTATCTCGTGCCTCTGTGGTACATTTTTTCTCTACATGAACCCCTTCTGACAAAGAAGACTAATGATAAGATGGCCAGTTAGCAACATTTAGTGTTTCAACTCCCTGCCTGCTGGCTTGTCTCCATTATAATGTATGCAACCAACAGGAGGCTCAGACCTTTTGTTCTCCACTCTAAGCAAGGGGGCCCCCAACTGTTGTGTTGAAATGGGCCCCCAGAACCTCTTCAGCTGTCCCTGAATCCAGGAAAATTAATACAAAGATTTCAGGAAATTAGTCCCATCGGCACACAAAGAAGTAGACATCTCCAGTGACAACAAACCTGTAATTCAAACATCATGCTACCCAAGAGACTGTCTGCTTTTGGAAAGTCCTCTGATGCTTGGTGTAAAGAGGCAGCCAGGGCAGGGCTGCAGAAAGTTGAACAATTACCTCAAAAGCACAAGCAAGCAAACAGGCAGAACTGAGACCACAAGACACTCCAGATCAGAGACAAGTAAGACTACACTGAGCATCAGATGACTGCATCCGCCTGTTGAGAGGCAGCCAGGGCAGCAGTGAAAAAAGCATATGAAACATTTGGTTACTTTGTAGCCAGGCTATACCTGGGTATATCTGCTCGTAATTGTTACAATAGGCACAGTTTGTGTCAGTAAGAACGATTTGAAAATCTTTTAAGAAACCCAAACTCTGCATTTACTGTTTAATTGCAGGTTGAGGATGGAGGGAGAGTACAGCCACCTCCTATTTTCCAATCCATCACCCCTCTACACCCCTCTGAAACCTGCAAACAGGTCCTGTTCATAGTATATGCTATTTTCGCACCAAATACTTCCTTCCTCTTTTCTGTAGGCACAGTGATATTTGTGCAGGCTTCTGGCCCAGTTGTGCTGTAGGGTTGGAGCGGAGGCTCTTTGTTCTTCTGTGATCGTAGCAATAATGTAGCATAGAAAGAGCAGAGGTCCAAATCTAGATTTGATGGGTTACCCTGGGGAATGAGTGGCTAGTGCATACATCTTCTGCAAATAACATACAAACTATAGCTTAATCTATTAATGTGTGGCCATTACATGTTAAATGTCTTCAAGAGGCTTCCTAATGCACCCTCTTACACATGTACACCTAATATCACATGTATGGCAGCAGTTAGCCTGGGGTGTCAAAGGTTGCAGTTGCTTTCATAGATGGCTGCGCATTTTACATCCTCGGCTGGTTGCATTTCAATGTGGAATCATTGCTGTGACACGCTGTGCCACATTAGGACCGTTCACTGGAGCGGAACAGAGTCCTTGTTCTACTTTGTGTAAGCCGATTGCTGCCTTGATTCTGTGTTGGTTGGATTTCCTGATACCCACCACCTGTTGATCTACTCTTGCTTGTTTTGCTGCCAGCTGTTTCATGGGTCTCATCAGTATTCCCCTTTCCTCTTGTATTCTTTAGGTCTCCACATGGTTTTTCACCACCTTTACAGTGTCTGGATTGAAGGACAAGGTCCACCAAGTGGAGAGACTCCAGCAGCTGTTTGCAGCAATATCCCCGGAACAGATCGATTTCCCACCCTTTGTTCTGGAATATGACGCCAGGGTAAGAGAAGGACCTCTGCTTTCTTGAGGGCTTTAATATGCTCCTTCATTGGACATTTACCAGTATTATGGTATTCATAAACCATGTGCACCCCTGTCAGCAGGGCCTTTAAACACAATTCTAAGAAGATCCTTTGCCCAAAATGTTCCAGTCCTACTGCTGAGAATGAGGAGGCCAAATCCACTATTATATGGAATGGAACCCACTATCCATGGTCAATCATTCTAAGCAAAGAGGCCTTCACCAAGGAAATCACAAATAAATATTAATACCAGTTAATGTTCAAATGCAGGTATGTACCGTGACAGTGTGCGTGCCACGAAAGAAGTTATTGGGGCCACTGTAAGTAATGACCCTTGAGGTCAGGGGACCCTACCATCGGCTAATGATGCTGGCCCCCAATCATGGCCATTGCTTTGCTCTGTCCTGTGACTTAGCCCCAAGGCCGTTATCTGTCATTATTTCCCCCGCACCTCGGGGGTTTATTGCATTCAGTCTCCCTAATTAGTTGTTTACAGATATGTAGGCTGTAACTTTTCACAAAGTCCCCCGTGGGCCTGGTTTTGGCTCTTCACTAGCAGCATGTTGATCTGATAATGATCTGTATTTCCAGAAGACTCCATTTGGCCAAATTGCTAAAAGTAACGAGAACAAGGCGAGTCAGTGGTTTCTTCATTCCACCCATATACGGGTTCATGTGCGTAATCAAGTGCCTTGCAATTCAGTTTGTATAGCTTGATAGCTAGTATTTCAGACTGGTCTATTCCTATCATAGTTTTAGTTCCTCTACCGCTGTGGTCTTCAAACTATGGGGCTGGTGGCATGTCCAGGGTGAGTGCCAGATCCCAAGCTGAAGGTTTGAGTGCTGCTGCTGGCTGACAAGACAGAGGCCGTCTGGACCCCATAGAAGAAAATAGTCGACTGCGTTTAGCAGTCCAATTAAGGAAAGTTACAAAACATCTTTATTTTTTTATATAGGCGTGCTTACTTGACACACAAAAAAGGATTTTTTGGGGACTTAACTACCTTGATAACAACTTTGCATTTTGGTGCTTGTAGTTGTCCAGTCAAGATGAACATTAAACGACAGTCGTAACCCATACCCTTTTTGCTCAACATATATCTCTATATAAAGATGCATATATTTATCAGGTAGGTTTGTGTTTTGTATACTTTTAAAATCTATTTATATAAAACAGTGTGTTATTAAAGGCCAAACAATGCTTATTTCTACAAACAGGAGTGTAAAAGATATGTAGTTGTAACAGAATGCCATCTGTGAGGGTAGTAACAGCCTGTTTTGTTTGTTTTGTATTTAATACAATTAATTCAGATTCTGAAGGTGAGCTCTGCTAGACACTCACTGGCATAGATGCTGCATACCATAAACAATAGAGTACCCATGTTAATCTGCCTGGGACAGTCTCATGACAAATGCCAGCAGCTGCCTTGCATTGGCAACAGGGAAGGCCAAAGGTCATGTGTATATTTCTGAAGGCAGTCCTATTGATGCCCAAAGTTCCAGCAGACTGGGGGTAAGGTTGACTTTGCAATCTGTGGTATCCTTCTACCAAAGCAATAACTGAATCTTGCGGGGCATGGTGCAGGTTAATATCTAAAGAGTTGTTGGGGAGAAGTTGGACCCCCACCAGGGCTTCTGGGGGTCCGAGCTATGGGAAGACCCCAACACCTCCCATTTTGCCCAAAGAAATGCAGCAGAGTCCCAAGCAGGCAGCAACATGTTGCAAACTGTGTTTATTTCTGGGCAGCAAAAAAAACACAGAGAGCTTCGTGCACAGCGAAAATTCAGGCACCGTCTCCCTGGGGCTGGCTTGCAAGCCAGCATTGTAACACACTGCAGGCTGACCTCACAGAATTGGACCAGCTCCCAGAAACCTATCTCATCCTGCTATTGGCTGCTAAGTGATAGGGTACCCATGTAGCCCTTATAGGAAGCCTGACCATTGGACATTAGGACTTTTGCATCAGTGGGTTGGTTTAGCTGCGCCACCCCCATTACCTAATTCTAAAATTGTTGCAGTATGAATTTGTTCCCATCAGTTTTAGCTGAAACAGGCTTTTCGCCCCTGGGCTCTCAGGGTTCATTGGCCAGACCTGAGCCATTCTGGTTACAATTATGTTTCAAATGATGTGTGGGTCTTGTGAAAATGTCTTTAGAAAGGAATCTTATCTTACTGTAAGACCTTGGCTGCTGCTGGATTTGCGAGGCGCATTGCTGAAGTCAGCACAAATCCCCACTGCGGCTGGTGTTCAGTGAGACAAATGCACTTGGCTGTAACTTTCCTGAAACATGGCTTTACACTGTGCAATTAGATCAGGTTAATTCATATAGGCATCTGCAAGCCTTTAAAAAGGGATTCTTGTGTTTTGTAGATTCTGGTATTGCTACATGTAGGTTGCAATGTTGGTGAAGTGGGTGTCTTTCAGCATATTTGTCACCCATGGGTGCGCTGGGGCCTGGTTCAAATGATAAGTGCGCTCCTTGTTCTTCCTGCTGTTCTTCTATATATGCGCTTGGGGTGAGGGGGCATGGGTTTGGTCTCGATTTTTCCCTCTTCAGTCCCCCCTCTGGTCGATTTTGTCGACCACACCACCAAGCAACATTCACCTCCTTCCGGTCTGCATATCTTTGTCAATTCTTTGAAGTGTCCATAATTGTTCACATTATTGTCAATGAACAGTACATGTAGGAGTGTTCTCCTTCTGCGTTCCACTACATTCACTTCTCTTCGTACTTCCTCGGATCACAGGGAGTGTCCACCTTTATTACTGCTGGAACCATGTCGCACACCGCTCTCTTCTCCCTTAGTCCGGCTCTTCCTTTCACCATATCTTTTATTTGCATTCCTATTTCTTCTTCTGTTGATCTCTCGCATCTTGCAATGTATCTTGATCTTGCACAATGAAGCTGCGCTCGGTACTAGTGCTTCTGTTATCACCTTCAATCGACCAGCCAGTCATGATGGCATCCATTACTATGGAAATGCTAGCCAGTTCTTGTCTTTCTCTGTTCACATGTGTATTCTGCTGAACAGTCTTTTGTGTGCTGGTACTTCATCCAATGTTGCTTCTGTCTCTCTCGAGAAGTAGTTCCCCCCCTCTTTTCACTCCTCTGTCTGTTTCTCTTCTTCCGTTGTTTGGGCATTTTGTTCTTTGTGCAGTCACCTCCGCTCCCTTCTGTTGTTTTCCATCTTGGGGAATGTGTCATGCTTCACATCTTCCTTGGGCATCACCAACAAGGGCATGCTGATGTGCACCAACGAACAGTCGCCTCCCCAATTCGCTGGTAGTTTCTCTCGAGCTTTAGATCCATATGCTCAATAGTTGTCCATAAGCAGTGATGTTCCTGCTCTCATCTCCCTACTTGCCTCAACCTTCTTGCTTCCAGCATTTTCGTCCACTTCTTTTCACTGTTGTGCTGGTAATATAAGGCTGGTGCCTTCACAGTATAGGTCCTTCTTCATTCTCCACCCAAGTCATCTTTCGCTCTCTTGTCCCACTCTGTTAGGCACTTATCATATTTTTATTTCTTTATTTTTCTTTCTTCTCTTTTTTTTTTCTTCTTTCTTTTTCTTCAGCTTGCTCACTGGTGCATTTGCTAGCTTCTGCTCTCTCTGGCCACTTGCTACATACAGTTGATCTTCAATGAGCTGCCAGTAGTTGTTCATCATGGGTAGTGTCTTGATGTAATCTTCTTTCATAGGGGATTGCCTCTTTTTACATCAATCTCAATGTTGTTATCTTCCCTTGCAACCTTCTTCACGTTTGGAACACTTTGAGATACATGGGCGTCGTGCTCTGCTGTATTAAATTCTGTTGTAATCAATTCTCTCAAGGCATACGTTAGTAAAGAGCAATCAGAACAGCTCTTCCCAGAGGTGTCCCTACCAATTTTGTACATGTGTGCATGTTGTTTGTTAGTCTGCTATTGTGTGTGATGTGTATTGTTTACTCCCTTTGTGTCTGCACTTACCTCTCCTTACTTTGGCAGCAGCTTTTTCCTCACCCACTGACACCGTAAGTCTTCCTGCTTGAGTTAGGGAATGTTAGTAGGGGATACAGCGGTAATGCTCACTATTACATATAATTTTTAAATGACCACCCCCCATTATTCCGTTCATCATTAACAGTCCCATTGTGAAGATAAGTCCTTATTTGCTTGCCCATAACCACTTACGCTGCTGGGTCCTTGCAGCTGATGAGATGATAAAGTTGCCCGCCTGAAAATCACAAGAAAGGCGTTAATACGTTAGTACTTGTTATTAACCTCAAGCTCCGCGAACTAAACAATTACTAAGGGCACAAATGAAACCTCCCCCCGGACACTTCTTGTTGAGGGTTTCTCAATGTGGGTCGGACAGTATATGCACTGTATTCAAGTTGGGGAAAAGTTTGGGCTTTCTATTCAATGGGAGCAAGGAAATATACTTCAGGGAAACGTGTTCTAAGGGGTCTGAGTTTTCTGACAGAGTGGGCAAATTGAGTGGGAAAAAGCTTCAGAATGGTTGAATGAGTAGGCCTCAGGGTGACTAATGGGAGATAACATTAAGGACATTTCCTACACAATTCTAACAGCATACATACGCAACAACCTGCATGTGCGAGGAAAAGAGAAAGAACAAAAAGTGTTACAGCTGTCGGGTGCACAAAATATAATATGAAACTCAATTAAACTTTGGACATGGGTGTGTTGGTCCCTATTATAGTTGCTAGTGTGCGTTGGACCATAGGATGGCCATGTTTCCCTAACTCGGGAGTGTTCGTGCTGTTTTGCAGTTCATGAAAATCTGTTGCGTTGGCCCTGTTGATCGTTGCTCCCTCGTTGCCAGGGTGGCCACCGCTTTGTAGGGCTTGACGCCTTACACATCTTACAAGGTCTGTCAGGAGGGCAAAATGTCCCACTCTAGTCACTAGCCATTGGGTTTTAGTTGTCCGTTGTCTTCAGGCCAGCCCTGGGTCCTTTGTATCTGGCGAGAAATGAAAAAGAAGCACTTGAGACCTGAGAATGTACATATTCTTCAATTTCTTGACCTAACGTCTATGCACTACTCTTACACTATTCAGTGTCCTAGTGGGAGGAGCCAAGGGTACATTTATGCATCATTCTGTCACCACCTGGTGGTTGTTCAGTGGCGGTCTGACCGTAAATGGTTACATAATTCGAAATTTACCTGGAAAATGGGTAGACAACCACTAGCCCGTAGCAGTATCCTTAACACATCTGGATCATCTGCACTTAATTTAAGTGAATATACTCATGACACACTTGGATCATGTACACGTAATTTAGGTGGTGGTGGTGTACAAATGGGCCTTTGAGTCTTGTATTTACTGTACTTTAAGCTATTTATATTGAGCGCTTTTGTCCCGGGGGCATTAGGTGCTGACAAGCTAAACAGGGAAACATCAGGGTGGTAAATCTGTCATATAGGGTGGCTGTGTGTCTAAATTAAGAGGATCATGTTCCTTAGTTAAGATAATCGCAGGGTTTTTAAATCTTTTTTTCTATGGCTCCTCTCACAACTTCTCAGGGCGTGCCCCGCAGTGAACTGCAGGCACTTTAAGCTGGTACTAAATGAAATTTGCTACCAATTATTCGCTACCTCCCCCCTCCCTATTTTATCTCCATTTTCTTTTTGTTTTTGTTCTCTATCAATCCTAACCATCACAATTTACTCCCACGCTCTGTATCCCACCCCATGTCCACTTGTTAAACCCTACCTACTCTGTTAATTACTCATTAAGTCTAGTATTTTATTACTCCACTACTTTCATTACCGTTGCAATTAAACAATATATTTCTCCCCCCATTATCTACTCCCAAATTTTAATACAACCATTATTCTCCAATTCGTGCGCAATGACCTCTTTCCCTATGTGTGTTAGCTAATGCATTTGTGCCAGTGCTGTGTTCAAAAGCGCTAGTGGCATTTGCACTGTTATTTTCTCGCCAAAGGGTGTCTGTTGGGAACACGGATCATCTACCCTTTACCCGCAGTTCTCTCCCCCCGTAGTGAACTGTCAATGAAATGCACGCCTCCCCCCTCCAAGTGCACCTTTCTCTATCTTGTGTCTCATTCAATTGCTCTGTGTTATTTGTGTAGGCATGAGCCCAGTCTCCTCGCTGAAAGATGTGCGCTCAGAATGTAGCTGAATGTACTCTCTTGTGATGCGCTGTCTTTATGCACCCTCCTCTGTACCGTGCCCCTCCACTATACCTAAACAATCTTCCTTACTTTCAACATGTGTATGCCTTGTGTTGAACAAGTTATGGCTTGTCTGTTAATAACATTGTCATATCCAGTCTGCTCATGATGTCACACATGTCCCTTCCTGTTACCTATTACCACCCCTATGTGTGTGTGTGTGTGTGTGTGTGTGTCTCGCGCGCGCCCGCTCTGTTGGGAAGGTGGAGCATGTGTGGCAGAGAGAGACAAATCAAGTTTGTCTTGGGCTGTCCTATTAAGGGTATAATGTAAATCTATGTCCTTTGAAAGGGTTGTTCCCCACCAAGATGACCCCTCCCAGTCATGTAACCAGGACTGTTGCTACTGTGTCAGTGTTCTGTATGGGTGCTTTCTGCTGTTCAGTGCCCCTGGGTTGTGATGCTTGTAAGTCCTGGGGTGGTGGTGCTGTCATTTGTTGTGTCTTTGTCTGTACATGTAGTGGTGACAGTGCTCGTGTTGGTGCTTGTGTCTGTTGAAATGATCCCTGTATCTGTCCTTGCTGCTGCTTTCATTTCTCTCATGGAATGCATTCCTTGCTTACCATCTGTGTCATCAAATATTACACTCCCTGATGTGCAGAAGGGTGAGACCCCTTTTCGCTCTGCTCGTGCTAGTTCAGCATCTGCTGACTCCTTACCACTTTCCTTTCCATCATGCGTCATAGTTCAACTGTAGCCAGGTGTTTTTCATCCTCTTTCCGTGTAGGTGCTGTGTATGTGTGTCAGTAGCAATTGCTGCACGCCTCTAGAGAAGCCGCCTATGGGCAGCCATGGTCTTATTTATTTGCCTTCAGTACTTTTGAATCATTGCACACTGTTTTACTAACTTATTTTGGCATGGAAGCTGTGTGCTACATAACATGTGAAGGGGAGTAATTTCTCTGCTACCCCTAAATGCATTACGCTTTTACCTCACCTCAAGTTGAAAATATCGATAGTCCGCTGTTCAGGGAGCAAAAGTTAGAAAATAGTGTAGCATTTCTATTCTCTTTATTTTCTTAAATTTCTATCAGCCTTCTTGGCTCTGCACCTTAGTCAGTGCACTCCACGTGCAGCCCATCTTCACCAAACCATTGCCTTCTCCGGCACACCCCCACAATCTTGCGCATGTGTCTTCCACACACCGCTTCTGGGACACCTTCTTCTTCTCCAAATCCACACCACTAGCTCCTCACCATCAAAACTCTGTATCCTATGCATCAGTCTAAAGGTGACGTCACCAAACTAAAAATAGTACAAATGAACAGACAGATGTGCATACACAGAACAATAACCCATTTCTTTCAACCCCACAAATATCCCAAAATAAAACCCCACAGCTGTTTTCCCGTTACAACTGGAGCAAGGTAATCCACAATAAACTCATAATCTGACTGCGCACGCTGCGTCGCCTCGCGTGTGATACGCCCCTCACCTGGGGAGCTTAACCAGCCAAATATCTTCCGCACTCTGGAATAATCTAGCTACCTCCTGCGGGAAACATCATCCATTCACTGAACTACAACGCTCAATCAGTAGGGAACCTCATCTACTCATTGATCTATAACGTCAATTCATAGGAAATCCACACCCCCGTACATGCAATCGCCATCCTGACCAACCAGCGCGGCACTCCGTCCTATACATGGGGAGCCACTACCCCACCCAATAGCCTCATAAACACAAGAAGGGACCACTGCAACCACTCCAGTCCCAACTACAATTCACGTGCCGATCACCACCAATACGCCGAATTTTTACGACCTTGTACAATCTCCCACCACCCTATTTACAATACCTCCCCCCAGTTCCTACCCAAAAAAAAACAACTTAAAATTTCTGCAACATACTGATCAACAATACATCCTAATACTTGATACATTTGCCCATTGTTACCCCACACAATCACACCCTTCCCTCAAAGCCCATGTTGCTGGTTGCTTGAACTTGTACTTACATTTCCTATGCTGCACTGGCACTTGCTCTGCTGCTGGACCCCCCATCAAGGCGCTTCACCGGACCCCTTCTCCTGCAGGGCTCTCACCTGCCCTCAAGCGGGGTATTTCCAAGTGGCCCCCGATGCCTTTAGCCAGTTACGCGTTTTCCAGTGATCTTCAGGTGCAGGCGAGGGTCCCACAACTTCCTTGAGTCGGCGGCAGGGAGTGCAGTTCAATGCAGGGCTTGTGCAGGCAGTGCCCATTCATGTCTTACAATGAGCCTCACAGAGGGAACCAACTTGTTGGGGAGAAGTTGGACCCCCACCAGGGGTTCTGGGGGTCTGAGCTATGGGAGACCCCAACACCTCCCATTTACCCAAAGAAATGCAGCAGAGTCCCTAGCAGGCAACAACATGTTCCAAACTGCGGTTATTTCTGGGCAGCAAAAAAAAACACACAGAGCTTCGTGCAAGGTGAAAATCCAGGCACCGTCTCCCCGGGGCTGGCTTGCAAGCCAGCTTTGTAACACAGTGCAGGCTGACCTGACAGAATTGGACCAGCTCCCAGAAACCTATCTCATCCTGGTATTGGCTGCTAAGTGATAGGTTAACTATGTAGCCCTTATAGTAAGCCTGACCATTGGACATTAGGACTTTTGCGTCAGTGGGTTGGTTTAGCTGCGCCACCCCCATTACCTAATTCTAAAATCGTTGCAGTATGAATTTGCTCCCATCAGTTTTATCTGAAACAGGCTTTTCGCCCCTGGGCTCTGTGTTCATTGGCCAGAGCTGAGCCATTCTTGTTACAATTATGTTTCAAATGATGTGCGAGTCTTGTGAAAATGTCTTTAGAAAGGAATCTCATGTTACTGTAAGACCTTGGCTGCTGCTGGATTTGCGAGGAGCATTGCTGAAGTCGGCACGAATCCCCACTGCGGCTGGTGTTCAGTGAGACAAATGCACTTGGCTGTAATTTTCCTGAAACATGGCTTTACACTGTGCAATTAGATCAGGTTAATTTATATTGGCATCGGCAAGCCTTTAAACAGGGATTCTTGTGTTTTGTAGATTCTGGTATTGCTGCATTGATAGCATGTAGGTTGCAATGTTGGTGAAGTGGGTGTCTTTCAGCATATTTGTCACCCATGGGTGCGCTGGGGCCTGGTTCAAATGATAAGTGCGCTCCTTGTTCTTCCTGCTGTTCTTTCTGTTTATGCGCCTGGGGTGAGGGGGCAGGGGTTTGATCTCGATTTTCCCTCTTCAGAGTAGCCATGGTTGGTTTGACATGGTGGCCCCTAAGATTATACAGCCACAAGCCTTTGATAGTTTGTCAGCCTGTTTGGCAGTAACACTTGTATGACAGGGATGGGTGTGTATTCAATTTGTTTGGGCTGAATTTCACAGCGGTACCTTCTAGGTATTGGCGAGGGACCCTCTCCTTCGATTCTCTGAGGGTCTGGTGGTATCTTCTGTCCAGAGCTGAATGTCTCTGTTGGGAAGGTTTCCTTCATTCCCAAACGCTTTAGAATTAAACAATACTTCTGTTAACTGTTTTTGTAAGCACTACAAGAGTCCAGGGGGGAGGAGGGTCACTAAATAAAGATAGTTAGGATTGAAATATAAGGTGCAAATAACTATTTAGGTGAATATATTTGTAAAACTGTTAGAATTATAGTAAGCTTTGCTCAAAGCACACAGTGAATGCAGCCTGTGCTAAAAGTAGACTACATGCATTGCGTCACTGAGGCTAGCTCTCACAGAACACACAAAGTGGTTGAGCAGCTGTTCCTGTCCATCAAAAGCCCATGAAGACTAAAAATAGGAGAATGTACATGCTCATGCACACAATGCAACATTATGTAAAAATAAGGGTTTTTATGAGAATTACTGGACCAGATCCAATATAATTATATGGAGTGAAGTGTTAAGAGTATGGCGGGAAGATGTGTTTATGTATGAATGTTTATAACATAGCAAATGATGCTAAGCAAGAGCTACAATGTATTCTTGCAGAGGCAGCAGTATGTTAAGCAGGATTGGTCTAAATGTAAACCTGGCCATGCAACACTGGAGACTACAGCATCCCTTGTATGGCAAGAAGAACAGTTTTGGATGAGCTCTGCCAGTATCCAGTGACCAAGTTGAGTATAAAGGTGCCTGCTTGCCATTAGTCTGGAGGATCCAGCCAAGGAAGACGGCATGCTGGTCGGAATGGCAGAGTCCTCTGCCATTCCCCCCCATCCTCACTTCTGTACAGATTAAATGTGTTCTCTTTTGCAAGATAGACTCATGACCTTAATTCCCTAGAGAGGTGCAATTTCTCTGGTGTGAGCGTGATCAGGGGTACCCCAATGTATTTAAGGGGTACAAGTATAGCCTATCTTTCATCTCCCTGGGGGATATGCGTGTTACGCTCACCTGGTATCCACGGGGACGCCCTTATGCCCTGGTTGCCGGATTCACCTTGGACGTTCCCAATTCTGGACGATGCCTTCTATGGCGGCCGGGCCTGAAAACACAGGAGGGCTGGACTTAGGAACAGATTTCGTTTCCTCCCACCAGCCCCCTGGACTCGACCTGATGGCCCACTCCTCACCTTGTCATGATGTCTGGCGTGCTCTCCGTCCTGCCTTCTGTGCAGGGGCGCGTAGTTTTCTGCGGGTTGTAGCGACCAAGTTAACTTCACTCGTGCTAACCCATTTAAGTGTCTTTAAGGAGGTAAGTCTGGTTATAGCAGTCGTTAAATGTCCTTGCTTTCCTTTCTTGCTATTAATGTCTTTTCTTTGTTTGTTTCCCCTTAGGTGCACGGAGGTTCGGTGGGTGAGCTACTTGGATCAGGCTCCTGCCAGGATGATGGACGCAGGAGCGTGTATGATGGATGGATGGTAGGTTAAGCGTGAAGTGCGGCGCGGTAATGTCTTTTCTTGCTAACCTGTATTCTTTATTCCTTTTCAGGCCGCAATGGTCTTTCTGGCAGTGTGAAGATTTCCGGAGCGGAACCAGTCAAGAAATGCCCAGCCAGGTGAGGATTTTGTGATTACTGCCGTGAATGCCGTGAGTAACCTGTTTTAACGTTGTCCTCCTTTCTCTTTCCCTCCAGGTGCTTCGTTCCGGTGTGTGTGGTGTCCTGATGATGCTGCCAACTGAATGGAAGACCGCGAGCAGCAGGAATCGACGGATGGAAAGTTGCAGGTAAGCAGAGACTGCTAATGATCTTTTGTCTCCTCTGCAGGTCCGCTATTCAAGGATCGCCGGGTGCTGGTCTCCGAACATGATGAGTGTCACGCTGCTGGCTCCAGAATTACGCGAAGCACATTCTGTAGCTTGGGTGTGGTTTATATAGCCCTCTGTAAAGTAGTACGGGCTACCACACCCTAAAACACTGCACCGCACAGTCTGGTTCTTAGGAACTAGACTGTGTGGGTGCCTCCATGTTGGCTGCAGGCCTTCACAGAAAAAGTAGTCCCTTCAAGATAATGTCCCAACCTGAACATGAGCCTGCCACCAAAGGTGCCAGGACTGACTCCAGGAGAGTCTATATTGATAATGCAAGGCCCTTGGGGCCCTAAGTGAACCCTGAGTCCTAGCCCTACCTGGCATGTGACCACGCCAGTGCGGTTTTGGGTCACGGGTCGTGACAATGTGGTAATATGGCTTCAAAGGCAGCCTGCCAGGATACAATGGGTAGTCCTAACCAGAATGCTAAGTACTGGAGACCTTTTTTAAGACCGCAAACAGAAGAATAGCTGAAGTTGGAGTAGCCCAGAAGAGAGGTTCAGACCACAGTCGTCTCACCCTTTTGGTTTTACTAGGCCACCCCATACTTCCTGCCGCTCCGAACCTCCTGCAGACAATTCATGCTGTATGGACAAAGCTTACTGCAACTGAGGAATTGTGTACTCGGGACCCTACCACTGGACGGGATAGACTTCCTGCAAGTGCTATGCCTGCTACAAACCTTCCTGGTAGGGAAGGGCAGAGGAAAGGACATTCCTTGCACATGACACCGTGGACTGTCTAAACCAACCACAGAACCAAGGAAGCGATTCCAGGCTCTCCCTGCATCTCCAAACTGCTCCAAAACGGGGTTGGGCATATTTGTTGCTGTCTAAGCTTCTGCAAGGAACCACAGGAGCCATCTCCGACCTCTACTTTTGATCCCCTCTGCATCCCTGAATTTTGCTCGATGCTGAACCTCTGCCATCTCTGCATCTGATACCTGCTCCGTCTTCTATCATCTCGACACCGCTGTGCGGTCACAAGCTTTTTTAAATTCCAAGCCAATGCACGGCAGAACTGCTACTGCTACGCTGCGTTGGGCCAGTCGAGCATGTTTGCCGCCGAAGGCATATCTACAATTCTCTGCATCAGAGGCCGCTGAGTATTCCAGTGCCGCCGACCTTCATCACCTGCAGTCTCAGTGCCGAAAGGCCTAGCTCTATGCTTTTGAGCCCAGAATAAAAGAGCATAAGGTGTTTGAAGAGGGCTTGTCCCCATGTGTCAGCCCAAAGGACTATAGTGGTTGTTTTCAAGCCCCCTTTCATTTCCTTTTGAAAAACCTACCCATGAACGTTGACATATTTATGCTAAAATCTTTGCCCGCTCACCCCTGTCTACGAACCCAGATTGCTGCCTCATTTTTCTCCGTTTTTCCTTATAGGGGTGGTTTAGTAGTATTTTTATTAGTTGTGTGCATTTTTGTTAGTTTAATTAAGATCCTATTTTATAGAAGCTTGGTTGCACATTCTTTTATTTTGGTACAACCATACTATTGTTGGTATTGCTTCTGTACCAGCTCACATCCCTCCAGAACAGTACAGCCTGCCCTCGGTCCATGTTACCAAAAGTGGTGGAGATATACCTGTTGGACTGTGCTTGTTTCCCATTTAGTATTGGGTTCACTGCAGGTTTAGTAGTAGTGTGGGTCTGAGTAAGCTCTGTAGCCACTACTCATGCCTGCACTCATGTTGTCAAAGTATTCAAATTCTGACTTCACCACTTAGTGTGTGATCCTGGGCAAATCATTTTTTCTTACTGTGTTTTATGTGCCTCAAAGTGATTTAAAGTGTGGACTCCCTCATGGTATTGCTCCATAACTTAACAGTGAGTATTAATATGTAGTTCTGTGTGATTTCATCACTGGCATTTCATTGAATCCCATTTCAGCAAATGTATTTTGACTGCATTTTATCATGGGGGGGACACCTCTGCAACCCTCTCCCATTGATTCCCACACCCCACCCTTCTAAAAACCCAAACCCGCTCCCATTGTACAAATGTGTTGTAAATTGCTGTAAAAAACGTATTGTGGAATGGGATTAGATGAAATTGGCCTGCATATACTGCACACCACAAAGTTACTTGTCAATTGGCTTACCCACGGCAGCTTCTTGTAATCTAACTTCCCTAAATGTCCTTGGGTATCAAAGACTGTTTAAGTCCGTGTGACATCATTTTCTTTCTCTTCTCTGTTCACTTCAATGCCAAATCAAATGAGGCGGCCCAGCAGTTTTTTGCCACACATGGCTTGCAAAATGCTTTAACCAGCCCTGAGTGAGAGGCAATGGAAGGTGAAGCTGAGCGATGAGCAAAGACATATCTTATAATGGACGGATGTAACTGAATATCTGGGGATCAGAATGAATGAGCGTGTGAAAGAAAGAGGGGAGGTAGACGTTCAGAACAGGCTGATGAAAGAAAGGCAATATGGGAGATAAAAGTATGGTAAGAGACGGTTGGAGAGGGGGGTGATGAGGAGAATGAAGAAACAGATCGAACAAGAGAATGCGGTAAAGGACAGAAAACTAGACATATCGGTTTGTAGAGTTCGAAAGAGGAGTCAAGAGACAGACAAAAGGAGACAGAGTGAACTGAGAGCATGCCTTAGCATGTGCAGGGAAAAGAGAAACACAGCCAGAAAGTTGCAGCTAGCAGGCCACAGGGGGCAACAGATCTGTATAAAGAGCCAGATGAAGCAAGCAATGATGGGTGATGAAATGGATGAGCAGTAAGACAGACAAAGATAGGATTATAGGTAGTGATGAGGGGAGGTAGAGGGGATGTGTGGCAAGTGACCCAAGAGGAGAGGGGTGCAATTAGTGTTTAAGGAGTGTAGGAGGTGTTGGGATGGTCATGAAAGGTCCCCATGATTACGAGGGGTTCATTGTGTGGACCATATGACTAACTGGGGATGGCGGCTGGCGGGGCCCTATGTTGCAGTTTCATAAGCATCAAAGTCTAGTTAATTATGGATGGGATATGTTACTTTAGTGTTTCTGTTGGTCTTGAAATTCATACGTTTTAGCTTGCATGCACAGAAAGATACAATGTTAAACCCACCAAATGTAAAAACATACATATACAATAATACAAATACATGAGGGAATTCATGAATCTCACAAATGAATCGGGAACACAGTAGTTGGGACCCCTCTTGCAAAATGTACTTTGACTTTTAAACTAACTTTGCCAGGCTTTCAGAAGGCAGGTGAACAAGTAACTTCAACCTTGCAATCAGTACAGCTGTAGAAAATAGCCATGAGATTTTATGTTCTTATAAGTATCGTAGATAGATGCAATCTCTTCATACCTGAGAACGTGACAGGAGTATTATTTATTTTGGTCCATAGTAAAACGCGGGGTAAGCCAGTGCCTAAAGCTATTCAAGAGTTTCAATTGTGCGACGAAGTGGGAACTATTTGTAAATTGGCAAGTTTCAATAGAACGGTGACCTGTGGAATGAGATAGCCTCACTAACGAAGAGAAATCATTCACCCAGCCTTCCTCGTATCGCAGGGAATATTCATGCGAGCCATGTACAAATCAAGAGTTAGGGTTTAGACGGCGTAGGCCAGTTATTGCTAGTAATGAATTATGTTTCAATACAAATTTTTAACCATGTGTTGACGTCATGACCTACTACGGACGAATCCTAAGAAGAGTTGCGTTATTAATATGATCTGAAGATGATTAAGATAATAATGGCCAATGAAAACGTAGGAATTTGGAAATTATGGGATTTCTTTATAGAGGGTTTTGTCCAATCATGTTTGGGGGTGTATTGCAATAAAGCATTTGGGAGTGTTTTAACTGTTGCAAAACTGTATAAAAGATGTGAACTGGTGTGTTTTGTTGAGACTTTGGTTAGTTTGGACCTGCAAAACCATCTAACTGCTCCCTGGAGAATTGTGCAATAAACTTGCTTTATGTACAACTGTGTACTCACTTCTTAAGTTGTGGGCCTGTTTGGGCTAAGGTGATTAAAGGCCCATCCACACAAAGGCCTGGGTAATAAACATTTTAAAAAACTCCAGGATTTTGGTGCAGGTAGTGGTGAAGGGGGGATCTATGGGAGGGTGAATGATGCATCCACATGCTACATGTGATGAGAAATAGAGCACACGCCCTATGCAAAAAGCAGATCAGTTTGTGTTGAGGGGTAGTTCAAAGGTACAAGGACATAGCTTCATGAGGAGAGGGAGTGCAGGTATTGTTGAGGGTTTTTAGAGGGGGGGTTAAGGACCCACGACGAGAGCATGTGCAGGTATTGGTGAGCGGTAGTAGAGAGGGGTAAAAGATAAGAGACCCATGAGGAGAGTGGATGAAGGTTGTGGTCATGGCTCACCACTTTCCTGGAGCCTAGCCCTGCTCTTGCCTGGCCACCCTGAAGTGAAAAGAGCGTAGTGTGCGTTATTCTTGTTTTGTTTTTCTTTGAGTGAGGCCGACCTGCACTTTTGGTACTGCTTGACACGTGGCTGTTCTATATGTATATGTTCAGCTTGCACCTCTGTTGCCGTGCTGTCCCTTTTCTCTGTGTTAGGGTTGCTTACAGTGTTGATATGTGCTGTACTTGTTCTGTGTGTAGGGGGGACTACAGGTGGTCTCAATAACATACCAACTCCCTAGAGGCAAGGGTTTTCTGTTAAGGTTTTTGAAAGGGCATTTAATGACTGTTTATCACCCATTTGGAAAAAGCAAGACCATCCCTAAGCCAGGTGTCCCCATTCCCCAGGTAAGTACCTACTGATTGTTCCTGCCTTGATGTTCATGAGGGCCTAAAGGCAACCTCTATATCTAGCCTCCCTTTGGGACTTCCTAGGTGCGACCTATGCTATATTTGGATTAGTGTTAAGGGGTTGTGTGGTTTTTGTCTTCTGGATCCCCTAACCCCCTTTTCTATAGATCTAATTCAACCCCCAGACGCCACCCCCCCCCCAACACTCCAATCTACGTTTTTGTGGTAACTTATTTTATTTTTCTATGAAAATGGAATGCGAGCGAAGTGGGGAATAATTCACCTTCCACTCACCCACTTCACACACTGACAACACAGTAGCACTTGCTCAAATTGCCTTCACACTCCTGTCCTTCGTCCTTCCCCCTTCCAGTCTCTTGATCTGCGTCACCGCTCTCCTCTGGCATGGCCTAAAAATCCCACACCTTCCTGTTTCCTTCCCCCAGCTTTATCCTTCCCCTTCTCCCATTGACCCTCTACCCCGTGCCAATCATGCCCGATCTTCCACGCCCGGGAGCTGTTACAAACATCAGAATACATTAAAAGGTGGCTAAGATTGGCTCTTTTTGCCCTTGTGGGTTTGCTGTGCCGGGGCTAATGACAGCCGGCATTGAAACATTTACCTGTTCGTGTCAGGGACCCACATCGTGGCTGAGGCAAATGTAAGCGTTGAAATGTCTCGAGTCAGTGGAGTAACTTTGATGAAAATGTTGGGGGGGACATGGCATCTAAAAAAAAAAGGTGCTCCAGCCAAATGAATGGGGACAAAATGGTGTGCCATGAAAGTTGGGGGGGGCGGGGGGACAAACACTCCCTTCCCCCCCTAAAATTACGCCCATGTCTTGAGTTCACGTCAAGGAGCCACTCCAGGGCAGATTTGAAAAGGTCAAGGAATCGTGCTCTGCTTCAGTTCATTGGTCGCAGTATGCACTGTTGGGAAAGTTTTTCTTTTACTGCACATTTCCTCCATATTCTAGGGACCCTGAAACGTTTTGGTTTAGTTTCACACACTTTCCTGACTTTTTACAGAGAAGTAAAGCCTTCAGCTTCACTTCACTGGCCATTTGCTGATTTGTTATGGGGAAAGATCACTAGTCCTTCTGACTGTCAGTACTGGGAAAACTGTTGCCCTTTTGTCTTTTGACATGCTACCTGCTTGGGTAACTTCTTCATATTGCACAAAGCATCTAACAATGCAGTGCAATGGGGATCGCTTTGTATCACCCTAGACTGGCACCAAAGGGATTTTCATAATCATACTACTTTGTTTCGGCCTAAATAGACCATAAAGGTCATGTGCAACAATTGACAACATTTGTACTTACTTTTAAATGTGTCTTAATACAAGCTGGTGGCAGCAGTTACAGTTTTACAATTGTTGCTGTATTTGTAGTTGGCTTATTCTCGTTTACTTTATTTGGCTACTAACAGTGGCTAGTGGCCAAAGATGTCTGTGCCACAAGGTTTTTCACTTGGTCTTTGTCCATTTTATTCTTTGGCTTTCTTCCTGCCTCTCAGGTCAGGAATTCCCTTTTATGGTCATGCATTTGCCCAGTAAAGCAGTGGTTTATAAAGAGAAAGTGTATGTCATGTGTATATGGGCTCAGGAGGTGGGCAGGGACTGTCTGGTCCCAATCCACATACTGGTGCCAGTATGACGAGTGTGCATGAATGAGTTTGCCCCACAGTGGTCCCTGATTGGACCGCTTCTGGTGTGCATGTGTGGGGCAGATCTTTCTATTGGAGGGTTGAGTTTGATGACTCATCACAATTTGGGATAAGAAGCTGGTACTAAATGAAATTTGCTACCAATTATTCGCTACCTCCCCCCTCCCTATTTTATCTCCATTTTCTTTTTGTTTTTTGTTCTCTATCAATCCTAACCATCACAATTTACTCCCACGCTCTGTATCCCACCCCATGTCCACTTGTTAAACCCTACCTACTCTGTTAATTACTCATTAAGTCTAGTATTTTATTACTCCACTACTTTCATTACCGTTGCAATTAAACAATATATTTCTCCCCCCATTATCTACTCCCAAATTTTAATACAACCATTATTCTCCAATTCGTGCGCAATGACCTCTTTCCCTATGTGTGTTAGCTAATGCATTTGTGCCAGTGCTGTGTTCAAAAGCGCTAGTGGCATTTGCACTGTTATTTTCTCGCCAAAGGGTGTCTGTTGGGAACATGGATCATCTACCCTTTACCCGCAGTTCTCTCCCCCCGTAGTGAACTGTCAATGAAATGCACGCCTCCCCCCTCCAAGTGCACCTTTCTCTATCTTGTGTGTCTCATTCAATTGCTCTGTGTTATTTGTGTAGGCATGAGCCCAGTCTCCTCGCTGAAAGATGTGCGCTCAGAATGTAGCTGAATGTACTCTCTTGTGATGCGCTGTCTTTATGCACCCTCCTCTGTCCCGTGCCCCTCCACTATACCTAAACAATCTTCCTTACTTTCAACATGTGTATGCTTTGTGTTGAACAAGTTATGGCTTGTCTGTTAATAACATTGTCATATCCAGTCTGCTCATGATGTCACACATGTCCCTTCCTGTTACCTATTACCACCCGTGTGTGTGTGTGTGTGTGTGTGTGTGTGTGTGTGTGTGTGTGTGTGTGTGTGTGTGTGTGTGTGTGTGTGTGTGTGTGTGTGTGTGTCTCTCGCGCGCCCGCTCTGTTGGGAAGGTGGAGCATGTGTGGCAGAGAGAGACAAATCAAGTTTGTCTTGGGCTGTCCTATTAAGGGTATAATGTAAATCTATGTCCTTTGAAAGGGTTGTTCCCCACCAAGATGACCCCTCCCAGTCATGTAACCAGGACTGTTGCTACTGTGTCAGTGTTCTGTATGGGTGCTTTCTGCTGTTCAGTGCCCCTGGGTTGTGATGCTTGTAAGTCCTGGGGTGGTGGTGCTGTCATTTGTTGTGTCTTTGTCTGTACATGTAGTGGTGACAGTGCTCGTGTTGGTGCTTGTGTCTGTTGAAATGATCCCTGTATCTGTCCTTGCTGCTGCTTTCATTTCTCTCATGGAATGCATTCCTTGCTTACCATCTGTGTCATCAAATATTACACTCCCTGATGTGCAGAAGGGTGAGACCCCTTTTCGCTCTGCTCGTGCTAGTTCAGCATCTGCTGACTCCTTACCACTTTCCTTTCCATCATGCGTCATAGTTCAACTGTAGCCAGGTGTTTTTCATCCTCTTTCCGTGTAGGTGCTGTGTATGTGTGTCAGTAGCAATTGCTGCACGCCTCTAGAGAAGCCGCCTATGGGCAGCCATGGTCTTATTTATTTGCCTTCAGTACTTTTGAATCATTGCACACTATGTTTTACTAACTTATTTTGGCATGGAAGCTGTGTGCTACATAACATGTGAAGGGGAGTAATTTCTCTGCTACCCCTAAATGCATTACGCTTTTACCTCACCTCAAGTTGAAAATATCGATAGTCCGCTGTTCAGGGAGCAAAAGTTAGAAAATAGTGTAGCATTTCTATTCTCTTTATTTTCTTAAATTTCTATCAGCCTTCTTGGCTCTGCACCTTAGTCAGTGCACTCCACGTGCAGCCCATCTTCACCAAACCATTGCCTTCTCCGGCACACCCCCACAATCTTGCGCATGTGTCTTCCACACACCGCTTCTGGGACACCTTCTTCTTCTCCAAATTCACACCACTAGCTCCTCACCATCAAAACTCTGTATCCTATGCATCAGTCTAAAGGTGACGTCACCAAACTAAAAATAGTACAAATGAACAGACAGATGTGCATACACAGAACAATAACCCATTTCTTTCAACCCCACAAATATCCCAAAATAAAACCCCACAGCTGTTTTCCCGTTACAACTGGAGCAAGGTAATCCACAATAAACTCATAATCTGACTGCGCATGCTGCGTCGCCTCGCGTGTGATACGCCCCTCACCTGGGGAGCTTAACCAGCCAAATATCTTCCGCACTCTGGAATAATCTAGCTACCTCCTGCGGGAAACATCATCCATTCACTGAACTACAACGCTCAATCAGTAGGGAACCTCATCTACTCATTGATCTATAACGTCAATTCATAGGAAATCCACACCCCCGTACATGCAATCGCCATCCTGACCAACCAGCGCGGCACTCCGTCCTATACATGGGGAGCCACTACCCCACCCAATAGCCTCATAAACACAAGAAGGGACCACTGCAACCACTCCAGTCCCAACTACAATTCACGTGCCGATCACCACCAATACGCCGAATTTTTACGACCTTGTACAATCTCCCACCACCCTATTTACAATACCTCCCCCCAGTTCCTACCCAAAAAAAACAACTTAAAATTTCTGCAACATACTGATCAACAATACATCCTAATACTTGATACATTTGCCCATTGTTACCCCACACAATCACACCCTTCCCTCAAAGCCCATGTTGCTGGTTGCTTGAACTTGTACTTACATTTCCTATGCTGCACTGGCACTTGCTCTGCTGCTGGACCCCCCATCAAGGCGCTTCACCGGACCCCTTCTCCTGCAGGGCTCTCACCTGCCCTCAAGCGGGGTATTTCCAAGTGGCCCCCGATGCCTTTAGCCGGTTACGCGTTTTCCAGTGATCTTCAGGTGCAGGCGAGGGTCCCACAACTTCCTTGAGTCGGCGGCAGGGAGTGCAGTTCAATGCAGGGCTTGTGCAGGCAGTGCCCATTCATGTCTTACAATGAGCCTCACAGAGGGAACCAACTTGTTGGGGAGAAGTTGGACCCCCACCAGGGGTTCTGGGGGTCTGAGCTATGGGAGACCCCAACACCTCCCATTTACCCAAAGAAATGCAGCAGAGTCCCTAGCAGGCAACAACATGTTCCAAACTGCGGTTATTTCTGGGCAGCAAAAAAAAACACACAGAGCTTCGTGCAAGGTGAAAATCCAGGCACCGTCTCCCCGGGGCTGGCTTGCAAGCCAGCTTTGTAACACAGTGCAGGCTGACCTGACAGAATTGGACCAGCTCCCAGAAACCTATCTCATCCTGGTATTGGCTGCTAAGTGATAGGTTAACTATGTAGCCCTTATAGTAAGCCTGACCATTGGACATTAGGACTTTTGCGTCAGTGGGTTGGTTTAGCTGCGCCACCCCCATTACCTAATTCTAAAATCGTTGCAGTATGAATTTGCTCCCATCAGTTTTATCTGAAACAGGCTTTTCGCCCCTGGGCTCTGTGTTCATTGGCCAGAGCTGAGCCATTCTTGTTACAATTATGTTTCAAATGATGTGCGAGTTTTGTGAAAATGTCTTTAGAAAGGAATCTCATGTTACTGTAAGACCTTGGCTGCTGCTGGATTTGCGAGGAGCATTGCTGAAGTCGGCACGAATCCCCACTGCGGCTGGTGTTCAGTGAGACAAATGCACTTGGCTGTAATTTTCCTGAAACATGGCTTTACACTGTGCAATTAGATCAGGTTAATTTATATTGGCATCGGCAAGCCTTTAAACAGGGATTCTTGTGTTTTGTAGATTCTGGTATTGCTGCATTGATAGCATGTAGGTTGCAATGTTGGTGAAGTGGGTGTCTTTCAGCATATTTGTCACCCATGGGTGCGCTGGGGCCTGGTTCAAATGATAAGTGCGCTCCTTGTTCTTCCTGCTGTTCTTTCTGTTTATGCGCCTGGGGTGAGGGGGCAGGGGTTTGATCTCGATTTTCCCTCTTCAGAGTAGCCATGGTTGGTTTGACATGGTGGCCCCTAAGATTATACAGCCACAAGCCTTTGATAGTTTGTCAGCCTGTTTGGCAGTAACACTTGTATGACAGGGATGGGTGTGTATTCAATTTGTTTGGGCTGAATTTCACAGCGGTACCTTCTAGGTATTGGCGAGGGACCCTCTCCTTTGATTCTCTGAGGGTCTGGTGGTATCTTCTGTCCAGAGCTGAATGTCTCTGTTGGGAAGGTTTCCTTCATTCCCAAACGCTTTAGAATTAAACAATACTTCTGTTAACTGTTTTTGTAAGCACTACAAGAGTCCAGGGGGGAGGAGGGTCACTAAATAAAGATAGTTAGGATTGAAATATAAGGTGCAAATAACTATTTAGGTGAATATATTTGTAAAACTGTTAGAATTATAGTAAGCTTTGCTCAAAGCACACAGTGAATGCAGCCTGTGCTAAAAGTAGACTACATGCATTGCGTCACTGAGGCTAGCTCTCACAGAACACACAAAGTGGTTGAGCAGCTGTTCCTGTCCATCAAAAGCCCATGAAGACTAAAAATAGGAGAATGTACATGCTCATGCACACAATGCAACATTATGTAAAAATAAGGGTTTTTATGAGAATTACTGGACCAGATCCAATATAATTATATGGAGTGAAGTGTTAAGAGTATGGCGGGAAGATGTGTTTATGTATGAATGTTTATAACATAGCAAATGATGCTAAGCAAGAGCTACAATGTATTCTTGCAGAGGCAGCAGTATGTTAAGCAGGATTGGTCTAAATGTAAACCTGGCCATGCAACACTGGAGACTACAGCATCCCTTGTATGGCAAGAAGAACAGTTTTGGATGAGCTCTGCCAGTATCCAGTGACCAAGTTGAGTATAAAGGTGCCTGCTTGCCATTAGTCTGGAGGATCCAGCCAAGGAAGACGGCATGCTGGTCGGAATGGCAGAGTCCTCTGCCATTCCCCCCCCCATCCTCACTTCTGTACAGATTAAATGTGTTCTCTTTTGCAAGATAGACTCATGACCTTAATTCCCTAGAGGGGTGCAATTTCTCTGGTGTGAGCGTGATCGGGGGTACCCCAATGTATTTAAGGGGTACAAGTATAGCCTATCTTTCATCTCCCTGGGGGATATGCGTGTTACGCTCACCTGGTATCCACGGGGACGCCCTTATGCCCTGGTTGCCGGATTCACCTTGGACGTTCCCAATTCTGGACGATGCCTTCTATGGCGGCCGGGCCTGAAAACACAGGAGGGCTGGACTTAGGAACAGATTTCGTTTCCTCCCACCAGCCCCCTGGACTCGACCTGATGGCCCACTCCTCACCTTGTTATGATGTCTGGCGTGCTCTCCGTCCTGCCTTCTGTGCAGGGGCGCGTAGTTTTCTGCGGGTTGTAGCGACCAAGTTAACTTCACTCGTGCTAACCCATTCAAGTGTCTTTAAGGAGGTAAGTCTGGTTATAGCAGTCGTTAAATGTCCTTGCTTTCCTTTCTTGCTATTAATGTCTTTTCTTTGTTTGTTTCCCCTTAGGTGCACGGAGGTTCGGTGGGTGAGCTACTTGGATCAGGCTCCTGCCAGGATGATGGACGCAGGAGCGTGTATGATGGATGGATGGTAGGTTAAGCGTGAAGTGCGGCGCGGTAATGTCTTTTCTTGCTAACCTGTATTCTTTATTCCTTTTCAGGCCACAATGGTCTTTCTGGCAGTGTGAAGATTTCCGGAGCGGAACCAGTCAAGAAATGCCCAGCCAGGTGAGGATTTTGTGATTACTGCCGTGAATGCCGTGAGTAACCTGTTTTAACGTTGTCCTCCTTTCTCTTTCCCTCCAGGTGCTTCGTTCCGGTGTGTGTGGTGTC